>NC_140583.1:1046353618-1047741743 GCF_964204655.1 Triturus cristatus
CCTCCAGTAAGTGCCACAGAGCTGCGTTGCAGACAGGTGTAAAAAGTGGCACGGCCTGGACCACCTCTCTGCAATGCAGCTCAGTGGCGCTTACTGGAAGCACTTGGTGGGCTAGTTAGCCCCCAGGGGCCCTCAGTATTGAAGGGAAATTATATCCCCAATTTAAAACGTGCCATAGTGCGTGTTTGCACACGTCACCTCAGGCCCCGTCCCCTCCCTTCACCACTGTGTAAACGCGCCCTGTGGCTGTTCTAAGTTGAGAGATTAAGTCCCCCTGAATCCTAAGGGTCCCTAGGGTCAAACTAGACCACTAGGTACCTCCAGTAAGCGCCACAGAGCTGCGTTGCAGAGAGGTGTAAAAAGGGGCTTGGCCTCAGAACACCTGGCTGCAGCGCAGCTCCCTGGCGCATACTGGAGATGCCTGTTGGGGGCGCGTTTGCAGAGTGCTGCACGGAGGGGGCATGGCCTCCGGCACGATGCCAGTCTTTTATTTATTTTAGTTTTTTAAGAAGAGGGGCTGTTTGGTTCCCCTTCTTATTCTAATTTATTGGCCCTGATGACCCCATCCCCCAGGGCCAGTCTCCTAATTATATTTTTTTGACCCCAATCCCCAGGGCCGGCCACTGTTTTTTATTATTTTAAAAAAATATATATTTATAGACACACCTAGGACATGCTGGACAAACCGTACGTACCTATCACCATGACGATTTGCGTGATATTCATTAAAAGGCGACTATGCATGCAATGAATCCACGTGGAATGTATTTACACCACTAGTGAAGCTCTGACATGTCTGATGCCCTACCGTGCCTAATCCTGGTAGACACCCTTGTCGTTTATTTATACAAACATGGGTAGCTATTGACGGGCACATTTAATACACATGCACACCAAGCCATTCAAAGGGGATTCGACAAAAATTCGACCAAAACTATGCAAGAAACCCCCCTCACGGTTAATAAAACACACATCCACTGCCGGATGTGTAATACTTTTTATTTTACTCTCTGGAAAGGGGACGAACATCACTTGAGAGTCACAGCGTGCTCCTGACAGAGCCCAATGCTGTGTTACACCCACCATTGCCTGCCGAGTGCCACACACCTCTGTGTTGTATTCCACTAGCTAGTGCATATGCTATGACACTCTCTAGCCCATGTGCACTGTAACACCACCCCGTGAATATGTCATGCCACACTTGTCTTCGCACAGGTTATATTGCCCCATCTAACGTGCCTTTCTCGATGCCTATGTTATAACGCACAGTGCTATGCCATACATATTACAATCTGGGATCCATATCTTTGTCACAGTGCATATGCAACGTTACACTTCCCAGCACATATTTTATATTACAACTTTAGAGACTAGTTAGGTTACACAACACTGCCCTGTGCATATTACACTCCAAGGCGCAGATCGCATAGCACGCGCTAGTGCCTGTGCTATCTCGCGCTCTCCAATGAATCTGTCATTGCGCACAATGTATTGCATATTATATTTCACGCCCGGTTCATCTTATATCACACTTTTTGGTGCATAGTTTATACCATACACTATATCTAGTTTTCATTTTCAATCGTGCTCTCAGGACTATGTTCTATATAACACTGTGTTCACCTACCCTTTTCACGGGCATTACATTTTGCGATAGGGGGTGGAGGGTCAGGGGGTGTTTCTGCCAAGTGAGCCCGGAGTCACAGTCACAAACGTCCTCTTCTTCCTGAATAAAAGTGAGATTATGCTGCATACTTGTTCATATTTTAAGTAGTTCGCACAGACACAATGTTTTAAAAACAATAAAGTTCCTAATACCCGCCTTCTCTGAACAGTTAGCTTGCTGCCCCATCCCCTTCCTCCCTATCCTCTGTTGTGTGAATCCATGGACTAGCCTCCTCCCTCCTGCCATGCATGGTCTGATGTGCTGCCACTGCCCTCAATTTAGTATGATGTACCAGTCCACTCCTCCTGCCCTCCATTGCCCAATTCTATGCCCCATCATTGACCTCCTGCTTAAACTCTGTGCTTAGCTTGCTGCCCCTATTCTCCTTCCCCCTGCCCTCCGATGTCTTTGTGCATGCCCCTGCTCCATCCTTTTTGCCCACCATGTCCCATGGACCTGCCACTCCTATCTACTCTGAGTGTTCTGTTGAGCTGCCACTCCCCTCCCACTTGCCTAGCATTGTCAGATGACTGTAACCTGTCCCTGCCACCTCCACCCTGCCTGTCCACATGCCATGCCCCTATCCTCTTCCTCCTGTCCTACATGGTCCATTGTACTGCCACACCCTTCTGCCCTCCCTGGTCTGTTGTGCTGCAACTGCTCCTCCTGCCTGCCCCGTGTGGTCTGTTGTGAGGTCCCTTCCCCTGAACTTTCTTGTCTGTGCACAGGTCCTGACCCTCCCTTCTATCCTCCATCGTCCTTTTTGCATGCCCCTCCACCCTCCTTCTTGCCCATCATAGCCATTGTGCTGCCACTAACCCTCCCACTTGCCATGCATGGTCTTCTGTGCTGCCATGGCCCCTCCCACCTTCCCTGTGTGGTCAGTTAGCTGCCCCTGACCCCCTCCCACCTTCCCTCCATGGTCTGTGTGTATGCCATCACAGTCTCACTGTTGCTCTTCATGGTGTGTCTTGCTTCCAGTGCCCATCCTGCCTGACCTCCATGGCTATCTTGCTGCTCCTGCCCTGCCCCCTTGCCCCCAGCCCTACTCCCCCCCTCCTGGCTTGTCTGTTCCATTGTAATGCCCCTGATCCGTCCCTCCTGCCCTTTATGGTCTGTTATGCTGCAGCTTTCTCTCCTGTCTGTCTATTATGGTCAGCTAGCTACCATTGCCTCTTGCCCCTCTGTTCTCTGTTGTCCATGTGCATGGTCCTGTCCCCTCCCTCTTGCTTTCTATGGATTGTTGTGCTGCACTCCCGTCCTGCATGCCCTGTGTGGTGTATTGTGCTGCTGCAAACCCTGATGCCTGCCCTGCAGGGTCAGTTTGGTGCACCTCTCCATGTCCCTCCTGTCCTCTGTTATCCAAGTCCATGTCCCTATCCCATTTCCTTCCATGATCCAATGTACCATACTTGCGAACATTTTGAACTTGGTAAGAGGGAGATTTTGAAAAAAAACTGGGGTATTGATTTTCCCCTTTGAGTTCCATTGAAAAAGAGGATATTGTAGACAGGAGACAGATCAAATAAAGCCCATTTGAGCTTAAAAACATTGGACGTTTCCTGGCTGAATCGGGTCTGTTGGCATGTATGGTTGTACTACCATTGCCTCTTCCTTCTGCCCACAATGGTCTATTACATTGCCACAGCCTTGAAGGAGGGTAGATTTTGTATCACAGGGGGCCCCTGACCCGTTCTGTCCACACCTGAAGTATGAGACCCTTGTCCTTGCCCTGCTAGCTGCATTTGTAGGCCGTATTAAATTGACCAGCGGGTCCTGTGTTGCTATATAATTATCCTGAGACATCCTTACCACTCAGCCAGCATAAAACCCCTGTGTAGGCCCTTCTGTTCAATATGTAGGCCTCTTTGTTAAATTGACCATAGCTCTGCAATTTTAGTGTATAGCAGTCTGAAGGCAGGTCTGCGAGGCCTTCTGATCCAAACTAGTAGCCCCCACCCTACCCGAGTGCTCCGTGCTCGGTATCAAAGTTCAACATCCCCCTGAAGCTGTCGACATACAGTAGGCTGCATCCTGGACTGGTACTTGCTTCCTGGGCAGGTTTCCCGCTTTTAAGGAAGTGGCAACCGCAGAGCGTCAAGTTAGGAGAACTGAGGAGATTTTATACATGAATATATTGAATTCCCGTACAATACCCATTATTTTCTGCTTGCTCTATGGAACTTACGATAAGCGATTGGCCTGAGAGACTGACCTTTTCACCCAGTCCATTGTCAGCATTAAGTGGGTAAATGACGAAATGTCTGGTAAAATCTGCAGACGAAGCTTTTGGGTAGCATACGTAGGTAGATGTAGCGTGCAAAGGAGCCCACAAAATGATATAAAAAGGGAGCACCCACAGATATCGACGGACTACCTCGCCGTCTGTATGTAGGTTAACAGGCAGTGCAGGTTTTCCCCAAGAGCTGGGAGCTCTTGTCTTCCTTTGCTTAAAATGTCTTGCTCTGCTTTGCTTGAAGTATCTTACTCTATTTTACCTATATGAAATGTCATGTTATGTTTAACCATTGTTCTCTTTACTTTTGCATTTAAAAGATTTTGTATTGTAATTGCAGGAATGCTTGCTCTAAGAGTAAACGTGAGTGTTCCTAGGTAACATTTTCCTTGGTGTAACTTGTTTCTCATGATGCATTTATAGATGTGTTTTCTCTCTCTCTCTGTCAGTACATTAATTGAGATACAGAGAATATTATGACAGCTGTATGATTATCTGGATTCTGTATTTTGTACTTTATGTCTCTATTCTGCGGTTTCTTTGAAGTTGCATCTTCTCATTAAACTGCCATTGTATTCTGCCTCCAATTCCATGTCTCATATGTCTGTTTTCTTCATTTTTGGAGCAAGCGTTCCTATGCACCCCGGCTCAAATTAAGGTGCCCCTTTTGTCCCTTACTCACTCTCCTGCTCAGTTCTGTGGTGGCTCCCGGGGATCTGGGGACCGCCCCTAGCTTCCTTGACCCGTAATAGATCTTCCCTCCAACAGCCTCTCTTGCAAGTCCTGTATTGTTGGTTTGTTGCCCCTGCCCCCCTTTCCACTGCCCTCCATAGTCTGTTGTGCTTCCACGGCCCTTCCTGCCTGCTCAGTGTGGTTAAATTGTTGCCTTTGCACCCTCCTACCTGCCTTCAATTTTCAGAGTCCGTGCCCCTGGCCTCTGCCTCTCAACAGTATCCTAATGAACAACTAGATTGCTAACATTCTATATTTATTACAAAAGTGTGGAACGCCTGACATCATCTTGATGTAATCAAAACTGTAATACCTAGAGCATTTCCTTTAGAAATTACATATATGAGAGGGTCTTATTGGCATAAAAATTATGGTTAGTGCTCTAAAAGACTAAAATAAGGACATATTTTCTGAGTTTTCAAATAGCGACAAAGCACTTTTAAATTATTTGTTATCTTTATGTTTTTTTATCCAGTTGACCACTTGATTAAATGTTGCACTTAGGGGAGAGGATGTGGTGTTACTTCCAGAACTGCAGACTTTGCAACTGGGGAACCAGGTTGAAGTTTCTGCTTCAGCTCGACATTCTGTGATTCTGGTCAAATCACTTAGTCTCCCCATGTCTACAACCAAAATGAATTTGTTCTTGTGTGATGTAACCAATGCTCATGTAAAGCACTCCAATACCTGACAAGTCTGCACTATATAACACTGCAAAAACACAAAATAATAAGTGTTTTGCACACTTCTGTCATTGGGCTATATTTGGGCTACATCTGGGTGATTTTGGGCTACATTTGGGCTCTTTTGTCTCCGGTGGCCATCTTGGGAGATTTATTTGTTATGAAGTTTCCTAATTTCCTCATGTACTGCAGTCTCCTCAGTAGGAAATGCTTTCAGTTTTTTACTTTGATTCCATCATGAAGGTATTCAGATATGTCACACATTTGCCATAAATTCTGAATGTTAGCACTCTAGTTGCTCATTAGATCACTGTAGTAAAACTACTGCACCATGGAAGTCTGCTCCTGGTATTAAAAGTGCATGTTTCAGTCTGCATGTCAGAATTTTTTTATGAAATAGAAGAGGATTTGAGAAGTCACTCAAAATGTGCCCTCATTTTCTTTCTTCAGCATTAATCATAATTTCTATGGCAAAATGAACCTCCTCATTGTGTTCCTTTTTAAATTAAACGTTTTAAGTGTTACCAGTTTATTCCAATCAAGATGGCTTCAGGTGTGCCATACTTTTGTCATAATGAAGACAGTAAGCGCTCTAGTTGTTTTTAAGAACATTCTGGGACATTCTGTCATTGGGCTATACTTGGGCTACATCTGGGTGATATTTGGGCTACATTTGGGCTCTTTTGTCTCTGGTGGCCATCTTGGGAGACTTATTTGTTATTAAGTTTCCTAATTTCCTCATTTACTGCAGTCTCCTCAGTAGGAAATACTTTCAGTTTTTTACTTTGATTCCATCAAGAAGGCATTCAGATGTGTCACACATTTGCCATAAATTCAGATTGTTAGCACTCTTTTTGCTCATTAGATCACTGTAGTAAAGCTACTGCTCACCAGGGAAAACTGCTGCTGGTATTGAAAGTGCATGTTTCAGTCTGCATGTCAGAATTTTTTAGTGAAATAGAAGAGGATTTGAGAAGTCACTCAAAATGTGCCCTAATTTTTCTTTCTGCAGCACTAATCATACTTTTTATGGAAAAATGAACCCCCTCATTTTGTTCCTTTTTAAATTAAATGTTTTAAGAGTTACCACTTTAATCCAAGCAAGATGGCTTCAGGTGTGCCATACGTTTATCATAAGTAGGACTGTTAGCGCTCTAGTAGTTCTTTGGAACACTCTGGGAAGCTGCAGTAGAACACAAAGGAATCAACTGACAGTCTCTGCCCTTGTTGGATGTACATGTTTTACTGAGAATGTCAGGCTTCATTCTCACATGACTGAGAAAGATAATGTGAATTTACAGAAAATAAGCTCTCAGTTTAGCCTATAGATCACCTTCCAAACCTCTGTGGTAAAAGCATGAGAAAATATTTTTCTCTCAATCATGATATCCCAGCAGAAGGCTTTTTCACATGGTGAAATCACCTTAGAACATACCACAATTCCTAAAATGAGTATGGTACCATCAACAAATGATTTATAATGTAACTAAAGTCTTAAAACCTTCTATTAACTGCAATGCTTTTTAATGAGGTGCTATCATGTATATTGGTCCCAAGATGGCTGCCAACACTTCTTGGATGAAGTGCTGACAGCCAATCAGATCTCAGGATGAGATGTGTGGTTAGGCTCCGCCCACATATATATATGCTTTTAAATGCTATTTTCTCAGGAAATACTGAACAGATTTACACCAGACCTGCAAAAGGCACTTCCTTGACCTTATGGCTACCTCTCTGCCAAATTTCAAGTAATTCTGTTCAGCCGTTCGGGCTGTAGCTGTGTCTAAAGGTCCTATGGAAAAATGCATGGGGAAAACGCGTTTTGGGACCCCCTTTTTTCTCGGCCCCTGCTTGACGAATCCCCCCGAGACTTTCAGGGTAGGAGCGGAGCGTAGCGCCCCACCTATTTTGAAAATTTCGCGAGGATTCGTCGACCGGCGCCAAAGTTATTCCAAATAGAATGTTGCGGATTTCCTATGGAAACAGGGTCCTAACTATAACTACCTACTGGCGACCGCCAGTAGGTAATATACATACACACATATATATATATACATACATACACACATATATATATACATACACATATATATATATATACATACACATATATTACCTACTGGCGGTCGCCAGTAGGTAGTTATAGTTAGGACCACGTTTCCATAGGAAAACCTCAACATTCTATTTTGAATAACTTTGGCGCCGGTCGACGAATCCTCGCGAATTTCTCAAAATAGGTGGGGCGCTATGCTCCGCTCCTACCCTGAAAGTCTCGGGGGGATTCATCAAGCGGGGGCTGAGATAAAAGGGGGGTCCCAAAACGCGTTTTTCCCATGCATTTTTCCATAGGACCTTTAGAACGAGCTACAGCCCGAATGGCTGAACAGAATTACTCAAAATTTGGCAGAGAGGTAGTCCCTAGGTCAAGGAAGTGCCTTTTGTAGGTTTGGTGTAAATCTGTTCAGTAGATTCTGAGAAAATAGCCTTTAAATCAATATATATATCTGAGCCCGCTTACGGTACGCTTACCGTACGCTTACGGTAAGCGTACGGTGGCGTGCGCGAGCGCGATTCTGATTGGCTCTTAGATCTTAGTAAACATTCGAATCGGCCGAAACCTGGAAGCGGCGGCCGCCATTTTGTGTATTTCACTCTGAAAAAAAAGAGTGAAAACAAGGAAAGGGGGCAATGAGGAGAGTTACAGACCCCCTAACATTTGTAAGGGGGTCAAAGAAGGACAGAAAAGTACAATAAAAACATTTATTGATTTTAAAAAAAATCACGGGGTACGCGTACGGTAAGCTTACGGTAAGCGTACGGTAAAAAAAATAAAAATAAATAAATGAAAAGCAGATTTAAGAGTTTAGAAATTAGGGAGCTCTAAAAAGAGCTGTTGTGTTTATGAAGTCATTTTTTTAGTGGTACCTACAAGTAAGTACCGATGCAGAGTCTAAGGTTCAAGAGGAAGACTCTGTTCCCTTCATCATTGAAGTGCACACCATCTCCTCTATAAATGTCTTGCATGTCATAACGCAAGTTGTTGTGGTAAATGGCACCCATACCATAGTCACGGAGGAAAGCAGAAACAGATTTGTTGACGTGCTTTCTTGCTTTGTCAATCTGCGGACAGAAATGATTGGACCAGTTCCATTTTTGCCTTTGGCATATGTTGGAAAACACAAAGGCAGTTTTAGGGAAAAGTGTAAACAGTTGTGCAAAGGTGTCCTTCATAAGCATTTCCAGACCTACCCCAGTCAAAGTGCCTAGGTCATTGCCACCACAGTGCACTATTATGAGGTCAGGGTGTTGGATTTGAATGAAGGATTTTACCAATGGCATCAATTGGTGCCACTTTAACCCTCTCTGACCAATCCATTTAATGTCTACATTTGGCAAAGCAAGGTCTCTCACCATATCTGTTTTCTCTGCATACTTTTCACTCCAGAAGACATAGCTGTGCCCTACAATCCACACTGTGAACATCTTCAAAGGAGAACTGGATGCACTCAGGAGGTGTCTTTCAGTAGAATGGCAATAAGAAAAGAAAGACAGTTTGGAAATGGAGGCATACATATTTTTTACAAATTAAAAAGAACTGATTGGCTGTTTCAAACCATTCCAGAATAAAAACTAGGCTGTATGTGAAAATTAATAGAAGCATGTTTTGTATTGGTACAAAAAAATGTGTAACCAAAGAACAGTACTATGGATTTGCTGTTAGGTTTGAAAAGTCAAGCACTCTTGCTCTGTGGAATTGAAACATTGTGTGTCGAACTTCTGACCTAACTGCACACAGCAGTGTTCCATGAGCTGTTGCTATGGTAGCAGGCAGAAGTCAAGTTGGGGGAAGGGTACTAGGCAGAAGTCAAGTTGGGGGCAGGGTACTTTTGGAAAAGGGTTGGTTTTCAACCAATAGAAATGTGTGATTACATTTAAAAAAAAGGGGGAAGCACTGAGATTTGAAACTTACATGTATATGTGTGGAAAAATAGAGGGAAAGTTTGCCATTATCTGGTTCTGCTGAGAGGAGACAGGTGAACACAACAGAGATCCTGGCTCTGATAATCTGCTGTTTGAGTGTCACATTTCTTTCAGAACTAACTAATTTTAAAGGTGAGTTTACAGTTTGAGAGGGTATGTATGTGGTAACTTAAGAAATGAATAATAGAAATGGGAATTGTTTTTGTTGTAGTTACACATGGTGGTTTCATAATGTGTCAGTGTGTAAAAGTGATTTACATTTGCCCCTGAAAAAATAAAAGAGCAGTAAGTGTGCTTTGAAATTGGCAAAGAAATTTCGTTTTGGCACTAATGTGAAAACATGACTCTGTGTGCATAGAAGAATTATAGACAGAGATTTATTGCGTCTTGCTCTGGTGATTTCACAGTTGCATTAGATGGAAAGGGGGAGCGAATTTTTGGGGGAAGAAGCAGAGGCTTAGCACACACCCATGTCCTTGCCGTGTATAGTCATGCACAGTATGTACAAGCCAGTGGGGTTTTCAGGTTTAAGTCTGTAATGCAAATACATTCAGCATCACTAAGGCTGGTTGCCCTTGGTGGAGTGTAGGCAGTCACAGAGAATGCACATGGTGGTGGTCTGAAAAAAAAACAGCTTGGACACGTGCAATTAAATAAAGCAAAAATAGTGGTTTCATAATGTGTCAGTCTGTAAAAGTGATTTCAAATTGTAAAAAGAGATTTTCACTTGCCCCTGAAAAAATAAAAGAGCAGTAAGTGTGCTTTGAAATTGGCAAAGAAATTTCGTTTTGGCACTAATGTGAAAACATGACTCTGTGTACATAGAAGAATTATAGACAGAGATTTATTGCGTCTTGCTCTGGTGATTTCACAGTTGCATTAGATGGAAAGGGGGAGCGAATTTTTGGGGGAAGAAGCAGAGGCTTAGCACACACCCATGTCCTTGCCGTGTATAGTCATGCACAGTATGTACAAGCCAGTGGGGTTTTCAGGTTTAAGTCTGTAATGCAAATACATTCAGCATCACTAAGGCTGGTTGCCCTTGGTGGAGTGTAGGCAGTCACAGAGAATGCACATGGTGGTGGTCTGAAAAAAAAACAGCTTGGACACGTGCAATTAAATAAAGCAAAAATAGTGGTTTCATAATGTGTCAGTCTGTAAAAGTGATTTCAAATTGTAAAAAGAGATTTTCACTTGCCCCTGAAAAAATAAAAGAGCAGTAAGTGTGCTTTGAAATTGGCAAAGAAATTTCGTTTTGGCACTAATGTGAAAACATGACTCTGTGTGCATAGAAGAATTATAGACAGAGATTTATTGCGTCTTGCTCTGGTGATTTCACAGTTGCATTAGATGGAAAGGGGGAGCGAATTTTTGGGGGAAGAAGCAGAGGCTTAGCACACACCCATGTCCTTGCCGTGTATAGTCATGCACAGTATGTACAAGCCAGTGGGGTTTTCAGGTTTAAGTCTGTAATGCAAATACATTCAGCATCACTAAGGCTGGTTGCCCTTGGTGGAGTGTAGGCAGTCACAGAGAATGCACATGGTGGTGGTCTGAAAAAAAAACAGCTTGGACACGTGCAATTAAATAAAGCAAAAATAGTGGTTTCATAATGTGTCAGTCTGTAAAAGTGATTTCAAATTGTAAAAAGAGATTTTCACTTGCCCCTGAAAAAATAAAAGAGCAGTAAGTGTGCTTTGAAATTGGCAAAGAAATTTCGTTTTGGCACTAATGTGAAAACATGACTCTGTGTGCATAGAAGAATTATAGACAGAGATTTATTGCGTCTTGCTCTGGTGATTTCACAGTTGCATTAGATGGAAAGGGGGAGCGAATTTTTGGGGGAAGAAGCAGAGGCTTAGCACACACCCATGTCCTTGCCGTGTATAGTCATGCACAGTATGTACAAGCCAGTGGGGTTTTCAGGTTTAAGTCTGTAATGCAAATACATTCAGCATCACTAAGGCTGGTTGCCCTTGGTGGAGTGTAGGCAGTCACAGAGAATGCACATGGTGGTGGTCTGAAAAAAAAACAGCTTGGACACGTGCAATTAAATAAAGCAAAAATAGTGGTTTCATAATGTGTCAGTCTGTAAAAGTGATTTCAAATTGTAAAAAGAGATTTTCACTTGCCCCTGAAAAAATAAAAGAGCAGTAAGTGTGCTTTGAAATTGGCAAAGAAATTTCGTTTTGGCACTAATGTGAAAACATGACTCTGTGTGCATAGAAGAATTATAGACAGAGATTTATTGCGTCTTGCTCTGGTGATTTCACAGTTGCATTAGATGGAAAGGGGGAGCGAATTTTTGGGGGAAGAAGCAGAGGCTTAGCACACACCCATGTCCTTGCCGTGTATAGTCATGCACAGTATGTACAAGCCAGTGGGGTTTTCAGGTTTAAGTCTGTAATGCAAATACATTCAGCATCACTAAGGCTGGTTGCCCTTGGTGGAGTGTAGGCAGTCACAGAGAATGCACATGGTGGTGGTCTGAAAAAAAAACAGCTTGGACACGTGCAATTAAATAAAGCAAAAATAGTGGTTTCATAATGTGTCAGTCTGTAAAAGTGATTTCAAATTGTAAAAAGAGATTTTCACTTGCCCCTGAAAAAATAAAAGAGCAGTAAGTGTGCTTTGAAATTGGCAAAGAAATTTCGTTTTGGCACTAATGTGAAAACATGACTCTGTGTGCATAGAAGAATTATAGACAGAGATTTATTGCGTCTTGCTCTGGTGATTTCACAGTTGCATTAGATGGAAAGGGGGAGCGAATTTTTGGGGGAAGAAGCAGAGGCTTAGCACACACCCATGTCCTTGCCGTGTATAGTCATGCACAGTATGTACAAGCCAGTGGGGTTTTCAGGTTTAAGTCTGTAATGCAAATACATTCAGCATCACTAAGGCTGGTTGCCCTTGGTGGAGTGTAGGCAGTCACAGAGAATGCACATGGTGGTGGTCTGAAAAAAAAACAGCTTGGACACGTGCAATTAAATAAAGCAAAAATAGTGGTTTCATAATGTGTCAGTCTGTAAAAGTGATTTCAAATTGTAAAAAGAGATTTTCACTTGCCCCTGAAAAAATAAAAGAGCAGTAAGTGTGCTTTGAAATTGGCAAAGAAATTTCGTTTTGGCACTAATGTGAAAACATGACTCTGTGTGCATAGAAGAATTATAGACAGAGATTTATTGCGTCTTGCTCTGGTGATTTCACAGTTGCATTAGATGGAAAGGGGGAGCGAATTTTTGGGGGAAGAAGCAGAGGCTTAGCACACACCCATGTCCTTGCCGTGTATAGTCATGCACAGTATGTACAAGCCAGTGGGGTTTTCAGGTTTAAGTCTGTAATGCAAATACATTCAGCATCACTAAGGCTGGTTGCCCTTGGTGGAGTGTAGGCAGTCACAGAGAATGCACATGGTGGTGGTCTGAAAAAAAAACAGCTTGGACACGTGCAATTAAATAAAGCAAAAATAGTGGATTCATAATGTGTCAGTCTGTAAAAGTGATTTCAAATTGTAAAAAGAGATTTTCACTTGCCCCTGAAAAAATAAAAGAGCAGTAAGTGTGCTTTGAAATTGGCAAAGAAATTTCGTTTTGGCACTAATGTGAAAACATGACTCTGTGTGCATAGAAGAATTATAGACAGAGATTTATTGCGTCTTGCTCTGGTGATTTCACAGTTGCATTAGATGGAAAGGGGGAGCGAATTTTTGGGGGAAGAAGCAGAGGCTTAGCACACACCCATGTCCTTGCCGTGTATAGTCATGCACAGTATGTACAAGCCAGTGGGGTTTTCAGGTTTAAGTCTGTAATGCAAATACATTCAGCATCACTAAGGCTGGTTGCCCTTGGTGGAGTGTAGGCAGTCACAGAGAATGCACATGGTGGTGGTCTGAAAAAAAAACAGCTTGGACACGTGCAATTAAATAAAGCAAAAATAGTGGTTTCATAATGTGTCAGTCTGTAAAAGTGATTTCAAATTGTAAAAAGAGATTTTCACTTGCCCCTGAAAAAATAAAAGAGCAGTAAGTGTGCTTTGAAATTGGCAAAGAAATTTCGTTTTGGCACTAATGTGAAAACATGACTCTGTGTGCATAGAAGAATTATAGACAGAGATTTATTGCGTCTTGCTCTGGTGATTTCACAGTTGCATTAGATGGAAAGGGGGAGCGAATTTTTGGGGGAAGAAGCAGAGGCTTAGCACACACCCATGTCCTTGCCGTGTATAGTCATGCACAGTATGTACAAGCCAGTGGGGTTTTCAGGTTTAAGTCTGTAATGCAAATACATTCAGCATCACTAAGGCTGGTTGCCCTTGGTGGAGTGTAGCACTGTGGACATGGGCTTTTTAAAAAATCTGAAAAGTGGTTTCATAATGTGACAGTTTGTAAAAGAGATTTTCACTTGCCCAAAAAAAAGAGCAGTTTGTGTGAATTCAAATTGGCAAAGAAATTTCGTTTTGTGACTATTGTGAAAAGAAATTTAGTAATATATTTAAATACAATAACGGATTTTTTTTTTAGTTTTTTTCAGGTATTGCTGAAGAACAGTGAACAAAATTTAAGATGCCTACAAAATCTCGAGTTCAAAAAACGCTAAAAAAAAAACTATATTTGAAGACAACTGGAGGACCAAAGTTAGTAGAAGATGCTGATGTTGGGAAAAAGAAAAAATCTTCTGGTAAGCAAAAAAAACAATTTCTAAACAAAATATTCAAAACAAAGAAAAATGTACAAAATGTCTGTTCTCGGAAAAATGTAACAAAAAATAGAGAACAGCAAAAAATTGAGAATTTAGTTAATGCAAATATACCTTCTGCAATTGAAAAGTTTAACATAAACAGAAAAACAGCATTTAAAGAGATACGTAGAAAAATGTTTCAGAGAAGAGTTATGTCCAATTTGATAAAGGATATAAAGAAATATAAGCAAAAGGCAAAATATTACAAGAGAAAAAAAGAAATTGAAGCCATTGCAGCAAAGGCATTAGAATTAAAAAGGAAACTATTCATTTTAATTTTGAATAGGATGCGTACATTAGATAAAATGGTTAATGTACTGAAATCACAAAGCAAAAGCAAAAGAGTAGTGAACAGAACAAACTTTTGTAAAGTTTTTTTAGGAAAGTGGATGCATAGTTCAAGTAGTGAACCTTTTTTTAATGAAGAGAGCTATTTTCAAAGTAATAGTTTGCTGCATGCAGTTGACACCAGAGGTCGTTCATACGAAGTAAAAAATGGTTGCATAATGGAGAAGGAGATAATGGTTCCAAGAGATGAGGTACAAGTGATGGCAGATGAGGCAATGGGGAGACGTCCTAAAGCCCCAGTGTACACTTGGAATTGTAGTAGTATTTGCACTGTGCGTCAGGAATCTATTGACAGATTTCGAGAGTTTCTAAGAGAATATAGTAAAAAAAGTGTAAAACAAAAGATTAAGGTGCTTCAAAGTCTGGATCCATGCAGAGTGAGAGAGAATACTGGTTTGCAGGGTCATTCTCTTGCTTGTCTATCTAGAAAAGTGTGCAATAGTGTTTTCCATCATTTTAGGATGCTGGCTGTTCATCATACTGAAATGAGAAAGTTTGTGAGACGGTTGTATTTTGCCAAAAGTCCAGCAATAAAGTTAAATGAATTGAATAGGGCTCTGTTCCGAGGAACGGTATCAGATGTAGAGAAGGTTGTTGATGAAATTCAGTTTTGTTACTTTGGTCCTGAACAAAACAGTGCAGAGAAGGACACAGTAAATGAGGCAGAAGTGGAAGAGAATGTAGAACCTTGTGTAAGTAAGACATTTAATGATCACATAACAAAATTTGCAATAATCTCTAATGAAAGACCAAATGTTACTTGTATTTGTTGCCGCAGAACTCATTATAGAAAACAAACTAGGAATGTTGATCTCTACAGAAAGAGTGAAAATGAAGATAATTATAAGTGGATGGATTTTGCCACATATATATTTCTTGAAAATTGTTTTGAATTGGGTGAAGATCAGCGTATTTGTAAATACTGCTACAACAAGTTAGAGGAAAATAGAATGCCGACCAGAGCTGTACATAATAATTTAGAATTGGATGCTATTCCTGCTGAACTTTCTGAATTAAATACATATGAGTCTATACTCATTCAATGTGTTCATCCGTTCCAGACCATAGTACGTATGGAGCCCAAAACTGGTAAATTACCTCCTTCAGATTTACTGAGAGGTTTAAAAGGTAGAGTGGTGTATTTGCCCTTGGATTTGAAAAAAAATATGGAAACTATTGATGCGGATACTTTGGAAACTGAACCATTAATTATTCTGGTTAATGGTGTACCTACAAAGAATAAGAAGATTTGGCAGGAGCTGGTAGATGTGCGGAAAGTACAAAGAGCAAATTTGTATTTGAAAAGGAATAACAAATGGTATGAATCAATTTATATAGAAGAAGAAGAAGAAGAAGAAGAAGATTTACAAGGAGACACAGAAACACCAACTGGACAAATTGAAAAAGTGGACAAGTCAAAGGAAGAAGAAATTTATGAACATTTTAGCATACATCCTCTCCATTCGAAAGAAGTTATGGGAGACAATATTGATCTCTTTCAGATGAAGAAAGCAAAAGGAAATCCCGTGAGTGTATGGGAGGAGAGCTTGGAAGCTCGATGTTTTCCCCAGCTGTTTCCTAAAGGAAAAGGAGGACGATACGATGAACGTCCAGAACAGATTCCAGCTTCAGAGTATCGAACTACAAGACTATATGCTGAAGATCCCAGATTTCGACAAAGTATTCCTTATTTGTTCCATCTTTTATTTGAAAGCGACTTGTCTGCACTGTCTTATGCAGTAAATCACATTTTAAAAAGTGGAGTACATTTACAAAATGTGTCTGCTAAGGATTTTATGGAGAAAGTGCAGCACCGAGATGATCATTTGGAAACACAACTGATCAATCTGATGGCTTGTCAGCGTGGGACAAATGAATATTGGTACCGACGCCATGGTGAACTAAAATGCATGTTACGCAATTTAGGAACACCAACATGGTTCCTTACCCTAAGCTGTGCCGAGTACGCTTGGGATGATTTACTGGATTTTCTACGAGAGGCCAATTCAAACATTAAAAACATCGAATACAAGACAGCAGGAGAACTGTGCTCATTGGATCCGGTTAATGTTTGCAGATATTTCAATCATAGATTTGAGGCTATGATGTCCTTCATCTGCAATAAAAAAAATCCACCCCTTGGAGAAGTAGTGGATTTCTTTTGGAGAAAAGAGTACCAGGCAAGAGGTGCTCCTCATATTCATATGCTGCTGTGGATCAAGGATGCCCCAAAGTTTGGAACAGATACTGATGAAGCAGTGTTATCTTACATTGAAGAATATGCAACATGTGCTATACCTAAAAGCACAGAAGAGAACAAGTTAAAGGAGCAAGTTCTACGTTTCCAAAGTCATCGGTGTGGAAAATACTGTCGACGGAAATACAAGAGCAAAGAAAAATACTACACTAAATGTCGATTTGGATTTCCTAGACCTGTTCTTACAAATGGAAGAGTCAACAGTTTTATGTCAGCTGTGAGACATACTATCACAAGAAAATCACCTAAGAATACCTACAACCTTAAAAGAAAAGAAGAATCAAAAAATATAAATGACTACAACCCAGTCATTTTATCCATGTGGAACGCTAACATGGATATACAGTATGTTGCTGACAATTCCATTGCTGTTGCTCGATATGTAACGTCTTACATTACGAAATCAGAAAAAACAGAATTGAAGGAAATGTGGGAAGAGATTTCTCACGAGAAGACTGTCAGTAAGAAGCTGTACAGTTTCAGTTTGAAGATGTTATCGCATCGAGAAATTGGATCCTACGAATGTTCAGATAGGTTATCTTCTGCAAGTCTCTACTCGAAGTCAAGAAGAATAATTTGGGCAAGTTTAGGCCTTGCAGCAATGAGAAATCGGGTACTGAAATCTGTTGGAGAAATTGAATATTTGGCTGAGAATGACCCAGAAAGTACAGACATATTGAAAACAAACATGTTGGACACATATTATCCCAAGAGAAGTCATCATCTGGAGAACATGTGTCTCTATGAAGTGTTACAGAACTACATTTATTCACGGAAAGCTGCAGAAGACATCAACAGTGGAAAATATAAAGTTGTTGGTGAAGAAGGATGTTTGGTGAAGCAAACCAAAGGAAGTTTGATAAATCACCGGAAGCTGAGTTGCGACACTACCGACAAGAAAGAATTTTACTACTTGGCTCTTTTACAGTTGTTTAAACCATGGCGTACAGAGGATGAACTACTGGGAGAATTCCAGAGCTATGAAGATTCTTTTAATGCTTGCAAAGACAGCATACAATGCAGTACATTCTCAACTTATCTGCAAATGTTAAATGAAGAAATTGAACAGGAAACTACAATTGCAGCAGAAATAGCTAGAGACAGTTCTCAGGACAGCCAAAGTTCAGGAACACACAGTCAAGATCTCCTAGGACAACCAATCGTTGAAAATGAAGCATCAATAGCCATGAATGAAGTGGAAACGGCTATGAATCAAGCTCAAGAAGAATTTATAGACTTAGAAAATTTGGAAAGACAACTGAATCAAGAGCAGCAACAAATTTATGAAGAGATCAAAAACAAAATTGATCACGGATTTCTACATATCAAAAAAGAGTGCTCATGCACATCATTTCATCCAATCAGGATGTATGTAAGCGGACAAGCTGGCACTGGAAAAAGTTTCCTAATTAAAGTCATCAGAAGCTACCTAAAGCAAAAAACGGATTCTACTTTGTCTTGTGTGGTTACTGCTCCAACTGGGTTAGCAGCATATAACATAAAAGGAATCACCTTACATCGTTTGCTAATGTTACCAGTGGAGCATGAGAACAAAATACAATTCAACAAGCTAACTGGAGAAGCATCCTTGGAAGTTTCACGAGTATTGAAGAAGATGCAAGTTCTCATTATTGATGAGGTGAGCATGGTATCAAACTTAATGCTTGCCTTTGTGCATTTAAGAATGCAGCAAATTTTGAAGACAGACTATGACGTGTTATTTGGTGGAAAACACGTCATAGTTTTTGGGGATCTTTTGCAACTTACTCCAGTTAAAGGACAACCAGTGTTTAATACTGTGACACATGAAGACACAAAGAAGTCATTGGGAAGCATTGGAAATACAAATATTTGGTCCTTCTTTGAGTACAAGGAACTTACAACTAATATGAGGCAAGCAAACGATGAAGAATATGGAAGTATTCTGAAAGATATCAGGATTGGACTACTCACAGATGTTGGGAAAAAAGCATTACAGAGTCGGCTGCTACATAATTTATTTCCAAAGGAAGAAATAGTTGCAGAGAAAATATACAAGAATATTGCAGAAAACAAAAGTGTCATCTGCTTAATGCCAACTCTACGTGAATGCTCAATATTTAATGAGGAGCTTTTGAAATTGGAAAAGGAAGACATCAGGAAATTGGAAGCAGTGGACAAAATTGAGGATGGAAGAATTACAGTCACAGTAACAGGCAAACTGAAAAATAAATTGGACTCACTAGAGAAGAACATCTCCAAAACAGCAGGATTAGAAAAAAATCTTTATGTTTGCATGAACTGTAGAGTGTTTTTAAGGAGAAATTTGGATGTTGAGAAAGGCTTAGTGAATGGAGCGATGGGAAGAGTTGTGGGTTTTATTAATTATCAGAAAAAAGAAGGAATTGAATGTTTACAGATAAAATTTGATCAGATAGAGGAAGTTAAAGACATTTGTCGTTGTTCAGTTCGTTTCATGCTTGTGAAAGACTTATATGTACGTAGGAAGCAGTTTCCGTTTTCACTAGCATATGCTGTAACTATCCACAAGTCTCAAGGATTGACTGTAGATTGTGCATTTGTGAACATTGGTTCAACTGTGTTCAAAGAAGGTATGGCATATGTAGCTTTGTCACGAGTCAAAACATTATCAGGTTTATTCATGATAGACTTTGATGACTCAAAAGTTAGTGCTGATACAAACTGTGTAAAGGAGTATAATAGATTAAGAAGAAGCTATGCTCCTCATTTAGGTCAGTATCCTGTGTTGGAGAAACGTGTAGTTTCTCGTAAAAGGAGAAATGAGAATATCTGTAATGAAGATGTAGAGAAGAGGAAAAAAAAGAGGAGTGATGTAATTGCAAGCAAAAAGAGTAAGGAAAATGAAGAACAGGTTGTAGGATGTCATTTTGAAAATAGCTCTGGTGTCAACTGCTACGCTAATGTAGTGCTGAATGTTGCATTTTATCTGGAAAGTTTGCAAGAGCAGATAATAGTAAATCAGGGAAAAAGATTCTGTTCAGAGCTCAGTCTCCTTTTTCAAAAGCTGAGTAAAGATAAAACTCAAATAGAAAGTGCTACTGAAATTAGAAAACTTTTAGATGTATGTTCAGGACGAACACAGTTTTCTCAAAATGAACAGCAAGATGCACACGAATTTTTGATGTATTTTCTTCAGGTAGTGGAAGAAGAAGGAGTTCCCATTGACATTTTTTTTGGTCTCTCTTATAAATGGGAACATAGTTGTGATAATTGTTATAATATATGTGGCTCTATTGTTGATAATGAAAGGTTTATTTATTTGACATTGCCAGAGAGTAAAACAGTCACTTTTGCAAAATTAGTTAAAGATGCTAATCATAGCATGAAATGTGGTGAGTGTAATTCTGACATGTTTTCAACATTAATTTTAAGGGAATACGGACAGTATGTAATTTTAATGATGCAACGATGTAGAGCTGATGGATCAAAATTGGATACTTTAATAAAGAAGTTTACAGGACAGCAATTATCAATTTCAGGAAAAACTTTTGTAACTGTTGCAATAATTTTCCATGATGGACCTACTGTTACTTCTGGACATTACACAGTTTATCTAAAATGTGAAAAAGGCTGGACACTGTGTAATGATTCCCAATTGATTTTCAAACAACGTTTGCCTTTTGATTTAGCAAATTCCTATCTAATCTTCCTGAAACCTAAATTTTAGAGAGATTTGGCAAGATCTGGACAAAATAATTTTACCATTTTACTGGATTACCATTGCAATTTTGTAGAAAAAAGATTTTTAAAATTATCATTTGGCCTAAAGGAAAGATAACCAATTGTAATGTGGACTTTTTTAAATTTTAATGCAATTTTCAAAAACCAATAATTTAGAGATAATCGGTAACTTCTGCACATTTTAAATTATGGAATGCTATTGGACTGCCATTGGAAATTTTTTCAAAAATGATTTAAAAAATTACTATTTGGCCATGTGGAAAAGTAAGCAATTCTATTGTGGACTAAATAAATTATTCAAAAAATTTTCGTGAACCAAAATGTTACAGAGAATTGGTGAGATCTGGACAGATTAAACTTTAGAATTTTAATGGTTTTCCCTTGGAAATTTATTCCAGGAAAAAAAAAAAATACTATTTGGCCTAAAGGAAATAAAATCAGATGTATTTTGGAGTTATTTGAGATATAATATTGTGATTATACTTCTGAAACAAACATATCAGACGGTATTTTAAAGAAAAAAGTATTGTTTTTAGATGATATTTTTTTAGAATAATATGCATTTCTGTAATGATAAGTTTAAGTGAGAAGACATTCTGGGCTTTTTTAATACAATCTTTGTGATTGTTAATTTTTTTTGCCCGCTGTAAAATGATGAATGCAATTGCTTTCACAATTAATAGTGAAATGCAATATATTCTGAAAACAGCAAAAATAAGGCAAAAATATTTTTTTGTAAAAAATGTAAATATGTGTATTGTATTATAAAATGGATAAAAAATATTAATACTTTTTTCTTTATTTTCAGATCGATATAGAAAATTTTCGGAAACTACAACCATTTTAAAAACTATTTTTTAAAAAAACAAATGAATAAATATTTTTTTGAGTGAGTATGGTAAGTTAAAAATAAAAATTGTAGTCTCTCAAGGACTTTGTAATGAGATAAATGATTTTTAGTGTTTTTTTTTAAAAAATAAAAAAAAGGTACGCTTACCGTAAAAAAAAAAAAAAAAAGTTTTTAAAAAAAAAGAAAAAAAAAGATGAAAGATAAGGTTGGCTCTTAAAAGAACCGTTGTGTTCATGCAGGGACAGAGGAAAGAAAGATTGGGAATATTAGACGGTACGACAAGTGTGCTGATCTATTTTACTGTTCACCAGGGAAACACTGGTCTCCCTATAAGTAATTAGATCGTGACAAGTGGCGCACCGTACTTCAACCCTCGCAAACCGAGGGTTAATTTCCAGAGGGCCAGCAAAAGGAGATTCTCCCCCCACAGATGAAGGGCTCACCTGACCTGCAGAAGAAGGAGTCTGCCCTGCAGATGATGGTCCAGGCTGAGCTGCTGTGGATGTACTGGCTCGTCTTTCTGAAGAGTTACCTCCAAAAAGATGACCATGTGTCCTTCTGTGTACTTCCTGGAGGTGTCTCTTCATGGTGTGATTCCCAAAGGAATACTTCCTGTTAGGATTACCTCTAGAAAGTACACGCTTACACAGCTTGCAAGTAACTAAGGGTGCATTCACCTTTTGCTGGCCTTCTGGAAAAGTAAAATACTCCCAAACGTAAGAAGGCTTTACTTTCCTCGCTCTCTGCCTCAAGACAGTGCTGCTGGTGCTAGCCTCACTCTCAGAAGAGCTCTGCTGTTCTGCCATCGTATCCCAAAGACAAACCAGCTCCTTCTCCCAAGGGATCACAAGCAGAAATGAGGGGAATGGGTGTGGTGTAGGAGAGTTCTAGAACTGAAAGTAGTTTCAACCAATCAAAAGTTGTGTTTCAAGATCACATGACCTACCGTACGCTTACGGTACGCTTACGGTACGCTTACGGCAAAAAGTACGCGTGCGCGTAAAAAAGACACGCGCTTGCGCGCATGCGCATAACAGTCACTCCCCGGCACTTCCGCGTAACGTGCGCGTGTTGCGTAAGCGCGCACGCGTCCCACGCGCAGTACGCGCGGCTACGCAAAGTACGGAACTATACGCAAGCAGCGTAGATAGATTACGGGCGTTGCGTAAACCGTACGCTTACCGTGAGCTTACGGTACGCGTACTATAAAAAAAAATAAAAAAAAAAAAAAAAAAACTGGAAATAAATTTTACATGTTTATTTTAAAAAATATATATAAAAAAAATATTTAAGGATTTTAAAAATTTAAGCATAGTCTTTATAAAAGATAAGAAAATTAAATTAAAAATATGTTTGAAAAAAATGAAGAATAAAAAAAAAATAGCATTTAAAAAACCTTGCAAATTCACTGAAAAAACCATGGGTTTCACACACGTTATATTTAGGAATTAGCATTTAAAAAACCTTTCAAATTCACTGAAAAAACCATGGGTTTCACACACGTTATAGTTAGGAATTAGCATTTAAAAAACCTTAGAAATTCACTGAAAAAACCATAGGTTTCACACACGTTATAGTTAGGAATTAGCATTTAAAAAACCTTAGAAATTCAGTGAAAAAACCATAGGTTTCACACATGTTATAGTTAGCTGGACATTTTACTCGTAACAAACCAATGAAATTGCCCCGTTATAGTTAGTTCAGCTAACTATAACTCGCGCGCCCGCAATGCACTGCTGATGACGTCACATATTACATCACTCATGACATGGTCAGTGACATCACTCATGACATCACTGATGACATCTCAAATGACATCACTGATGACATCACTGATGACATCATCCTTGTGATAGAGTGGCAGACCTCCTCTCACCTTAATATAAGCTTTGATACACACATTCAAAAATAGAGACTAAAAATTTCAAAACAATGGACATACCAATACCAGTTACAACAACCTCTTCAGTAATTCTAAGATCCACATACACATCCACTCATTCACCAACAGTCCTATACAGTCACTCATACATGTACTCACTCATCATATGTACTCATACATCTATACATCCTGTTACACAATGCCACTCATCCATAGAGTTACTCACACACATAGTCACTCATGCTAATAAAGAATAAAACATACATTTACTTGCATATACAGTAATACACACACCACCATACTTACTTCTACGGAAACTTACACATACTTAGTCTTTTAAACAATCACTTATAGAAACACATACTTATTCATACAGGAACTCTTTCAATCTCTCCCTCTCACATATACTCACATATATACACCAATAGTCACATATACTAGTTAAAAACATATGTAGTTACTCCTGAAGACACTATTGAGACAGTCATTCACTCAATAACACACCCATACACACACTCATCCACACATACAGTCCTGCACACATGCTGTCTTCAACACATACAAACAGTGAGTCACTCATTCATGCATCTATGCACTACGTAATACCCCCCACCGTACCATACAGACACTCAGACTGATACTCAAAAAAACAACTAATAACCTATATAGACACCCATGTAGCTACTCACCAACCCATGCAGCCACTTATACACAAAGTGAGAGATACACTTAATCAGTCAGTAACACAATCAATTTTTCAAAAACAAATCATCCATTTAGACACTTATATACCCATTTATTCTTCCATCGACCTTGAGATACACATATATAAAACATATTTAATTTTCAGAAAAACACACATTCACTGGATGATGTCATCAGTGATGTCATCAGTGATGTCATTTGAGATGTCATCAGTGATGTCATGAGTGATGTCACTGACCATGTCATGAGTGATGTAATATGTGACGTCATCAGCAGTGCATTGCGGGCGCGCGAGTTATAGTTAGCTGAACTAACTATAACGGGGCAATTTCATTGGTTTGTTACGAGTAAAATGTCCAGCTAACTATAACATGTGTGAAACCTATGGTTTTTTTCACTGAATTTCTAAGGTTTTTTAAATGCTAATTCCTAACTATAACGTGTGTGAAACCTATGGTTTTTTCAGTGAATATATATATACATACACACATATATATATATACATACACACATATATATATATATACATACACACATATATATATATATATATACATACACACATATATATCTCACACTTGGAATCTCCAAAAAATCCGTAGTGACGAAGAATGGAAACCACACAAATCCAGGTAAGGCACAATTGTTGTTGGTTTATTTACAGCCGAGTTTCACCAATCTGACGCGTTTCGGGCATCCGCCCTTGCTCACAGACAGTCAGTTGGATAAAATGTCCCCCTTAATTACTATAAGGTATTCCATTGGTTGCACTATTTTTTTACACCATGTGACTTTTAAAAAGTGAAGACACACTATTCAGAATTACATTAGTCTGTTTTCCAAACATATACATTTCAAACTTCAATGTATATAATAAATTAAATAACAGGTTTAAATCCAAAAACCATAAAACATTAACCAAGTGCTCAATTTGTATCAATTGAATTCGAACAATTATAATAAAGCATATAACATAGTTACTTTGCATATAATGCAATTAATCCAAAAATTTATAGCATAATGGTATCAATATTAAATTGACTGTGCAAATGACGCAATAAAGTGCAAATATATCAGATTAAAATTCATTATATCAAATGTGCAAATTACGCAAATATGTTAACAGGAAAAAATTGTGCAAATTATGCTAATTTTCAATTTTTTAGTTATTTAAATATGGATGCCTAACCATAAATGTTATAATAAAATTTGTCTAATATGCCTAAAATATAATGTACGATATCGGAGCACAAATGTTAATGTATATAGCACTTAAACTGTTTGAATTTTAAAAGCTTATAAACACAAACACTGTAATTGAATTTACTGTTGGTATTGATTTTTAAAGTCTGGACAGACACATCACTGAATCTATGTCAAATAAGAAAAGTGAAAAAATATTTGTGTATACCTGAATTGTGCAATTAAGCACACACAGGGAAAAATAAAGATATAAAATGAAAAAAGAAAAAGGGGAACAAATGGAAATTCATAATATAATTTTTTCATAGTATGTTTTTTTACGTGAAAGCAGGCATGGCAATACACTCTAAAAAGATCTGACCAAAAATAACGTATCAAAGACTTAAAGGAACACATGCAAATCCTCCGTTGTATTTAGCCCATTGGGAAATCTGCTGTCTAATTTTAAAATGAATTCAGATTCCAATCTTCTTAGCATTTTACCACGGTCACCCCCTCTCTTGGTTTTTGGAACCGAGGCGATAACAAAATAACTGAGGCATTGCAAATTATTGTTATGGCAGACTTTAAAATGCCTCGCCACCGGATAAGATGCATCATTGTTTACAATAGCACGTAAGTGCTGAAGAATTCTAACATGTACTGGTTGCCGGGCACTCCCAACATATCGGAGATCACAAGTACACGTTAATGAATATGCTACTTACCAGTATGCATCTGTTCTTGGCATGTAGGGCTGCTGACATTCATATCTGTGCATAGATCGCCGCCTAGTGTTGGGTCCGGATGTTTGCACGTTGTTGTCCTGGAAGAGTCTTCGAAGTATCCTGGGATAGGTGACTCCTCCCCTGGACTACAGTGCGCATGGGCATCCTCTCCATCCTCAGATTGTTTTTCGCCATTGTGGCAGTGATGGAGTAGATACAGAAAGTGATGACCATGCTTTACAGTAATTCTGAGAGCTGCAGCTGCTATAGGCGCCGGGGAGGAGGGAGGGCGATATGAATGTCAGCAGCCCTACATGCCAAGAACAGATGCATACTGGTAAGTAGCATATTCAGTTCGAGGCATGTGGGCTGCTGAATTCATATCTGTGCATAGAATATACAGCAGTGCCCTCTTATTAGCGGCGGCTACCAGTGCCAGCTGCAGCGGTCTGAAAAAGAGTTTTGAGAACAGCCTGTCCTACAGCTGCCTGCTGTTTTGATTGCACATCTACACAATAGTGTTTGGTAAATGTATGTGTAGTGGACCAGGTGGCTGCTCTACATATATCATGCAAAGGAATGTTACCTAGGAAAGCCATGGAGGCCCCTAACTTACGTGTTGAGTGGGCTTGTGGGGGAATCGTTAATGTGCGTTTAGCCTTTTGATAGCAAATTTGAATACATTTAACGATCCATCTGGCTATACCTGCTTTGGAGATAGCGTTACCTTTGTGGTGTGGGGCAAAGGCAACGAAAAGTTGTTTTGTTTTCCTAAAGGGTTTGGTCCTGTCGATATAATACATGAGGGCCCTTTTCACATCTAGTGTATGGAGTGCCCTTTCTGCGACAGTTTGTGGGTTTTGAAAGAAAACAGGCAGTTCAATAGTTTGATTCATGTGGAACTGCGATATCACCTTGGGCATGAATTTGGGGTTGGTACGTAGTACGACCCTGTTGGCGTGAACCTGTATAAATGGCTCTTGAACAGTTAGTGCCTGGAGTTCACTAACTCTTCGTAAAGAAGTTATCGCTACTAGGAAAGCTACTTTCCAGGTAAGGAATTGAATCTCGCATGAGTGTAGAGGTTCAAAGGGTGGACCCATCAGGCGTGTGAGGACCAAGTTGAGGTTCCACATCGGAGCCGGTGGGTGGCTTGGTGGAATGACTCGTTTGAGTCCTTCCAAGAATGCTTTGATGGCAGGCACTCTGAATAGAGAGAGGTGCTGCCTGGTCTGCAGATAGGCTGATATTGCGGTCAAATGGACACGTATAGAGGTGTACGCCAGATTGCATCGGTATAGGTGTAAGAGGTAACAAATTATGTTTTGGATGGATGCGTCTAGCGGGTTAATGTCATTATTATTGCAATAAATGACGAACCTTTTCCATTTGGCTGCATAGCAAGCTCCGGTAGTGGGTCTCCTGGCCTCCTTAATGATGTCCATACAGTCAGGTGGCAGGTTTAGGTAGCCAAACTCTAGGACTTCAGGAGCCAGATTGCCAGGTTCAGCTGTTGCGGATCTGGGTGCTGAATCTCTCCATGGTTCTGCGTCAAATGCGCGGGTTTGATCCGCAGCCTTTGATGCGGCACCACGGAAAGTTCGAGAAAGGTGGTGTACCATGGCTGGCGTGCCCACGTTGGAGCAACCAGGGCGAGTGTCAGTGAATGTTGTCTGAGTTTGCGTGCCACCAGCGGTATCAGTGGTGCTGGGGGAAAAGCGTACGCAAATCTGCCGGACCAGTTCATCCATATCGCATTGCCCTGCGACTGCGGATGTGGGAACCTTGCGGCAAAGCTTTGGCATTTTGCGTTTTCGCTTGTGGCGAATAGGTCTATCTCTGGATGACCCCATTGCTGGAAGTACGGTTGGAGTACTGATGGGTGTAACTCCCACTCGTGCATCTGGTGGCTGTGTCTGCTGAGCAGATCCGCCATCTGGTTGTCCTTGCCGGGGAGGTGTTCTGCCATGAGGAACATGTTCCTCTGAATGGCCCACTTCCACATGCTCTGAGCCAGATGAGACAACTGTGGAGAGTGTGTTCCTCCCTGCTTCTGTATGTAGTACATGGCAGTCATGTTGTCCGTTCGGATCAACACGACTTTGTTGCACAAGTGTACTTTGAATGCTTTCATAGCCAGGAAGATTGCCATCAGTTCTAGAAGGTTGATGTGCATCTTCTTTTGTTGTGTTGTCCATAGTCCCTGCACTGTGTAATGGAGTACATGAGCTCCCCATCCCTGGAGAGACGCGTCCGCCGTCAGTATTATTTGTGGGACAGGCTCTTGGAACGGTCGGCCCTTGCAAAGGTTTTGTGGATTCCACCAATGCAGAGAGTTGTATGCCCGACCGCTCACCAACACTAGGTCTTTCAACTGTCCTTGAGCCTGATTCCACTGACGTGCTAAGCACTCCTGAAGCGGGCGCATATGTAGTCTCGCGTGTGGGACTATGAAAATGCAGGAGGCCATCATGCCTATCAACTGCATGAACACTCGCGCGGGAAGGGAGTGTTGTGGTTTGAACTTGGAAATCAGCATTTGCATGCTGTTGATTCTCACTAAATTTGGCTGAGCTGTGGCCGCCAGAGTGTCTATAGTCGCACCTAGGTACTGTTGTACATGTGCGGGCTGGAGATGGGATTTTGGGTAATTTAGTGAGAAACCCAGACTGTGAAGGAGGTGAATGGTGCGGGACATGTGGCTGGCACATTGCTGGGCTGACTTCGCTTGAACGAGCCAGTCGTCCAGGTAAGGGTAGACGTGTATGTGCTGCCTCCGTAGATGTGCCGCCACAGTAGCTAGGCACTTTGTGAACACCCTGGGTGCTGTTGTCACGCCGAAGGGGAGGACTTTGAATTGGTAGTGCTGCCCTTGAATAGTGAACCTGAGGTGTTTGTTGTGTGAGGGGTGAATGGGTATGTGGAAATACGCATCTTTGAGGTCCAGTGTGGCCAGGAAGTCTCCCTGCTTGAGCAGCGGGAGGACTTGCTGTAAAGTGAGCATGTGAAAATGCTCGGAAAGAATGTACTGGTTCAGGGGTCTCAGGTCTAATATAGGTCTGAGTGACCCGTCCTTTTTCGGTATTAAAAAGTACAGGGAGTACACCCCCGTACCTTGCTCGTGGACGGGTACGACCTCTATTGCGCCTTTTAGTAACATACTTTGCACCTCCTGCTGTAAGAGCGTTAAGTGCTCTGAGGACATAGGACGGTTTTTTAGAGGTATTGTGGGTGGAGTTGAGGTCAATTCTAGGCAGTACCCGTATTTGACAATATCTTTGACCCACCTGTCCGTGGTGATGGAGTTCCACGTGGACAGGAACCTTTGTAGCCTTCCCCCGACAGGTGATATGTGGTCGGGAGGAAGGGAGAGGGCGTCACTGCTTGTTCTTGGGGGAGGACCTGGTGTTGCCGTAGCCGCGTCCTCTGCCCTTTGTGCTGGAGCCACGATATCCACCCCGGGTGTTTTTATCGTAGGTGTTTTGCGTGTTGCCCTTGTTGTATGTTTGCTGTGACCCCGGTCCTCTACCTGCTCCTCTATTTCCGGGGCGACGAAAGGAGCCGTTCCGAAAGGACTGCGTTTGTAGGGCCCCCATGGACTTTGCAGTGTCTGTGTCCTTTTTTATTTTCTCTAGGGTGGTGTCAACCTCCGGCCCGAATAAGTAGTCGGGGTTGACAGGTTGGTTGAGGAGGTTATTTTGTACCTCCGGTTTGAATCCGGAGATTCGCAACCAGGCGTGTCGTCGCAACATGACGCTAGTGTTTATGGCTCTGGCAGCTGTATCTGCGGCATCCAGTGCACACTTAATGGATGCATTTGTGAGCAGTTGTCCCTCCCTGATGAGGATCTCTGCACCTTCTTTGAATTGGTCAGGGACATGTTGGAGTAGTTGCTCTAATGTGTCGTAGTGCGCTCTATCGTAGCGAGCGAGGAGCGCTTGAGTATTGGCAATGCGCCATATGTTAGCTGCCTGGGCGGCAACCCGTTTGCCAGAGGTCTCCAGCACCTTGGACTCTTTGTCCGGGGAAGGAGCGTCACCTGTTGTTTGCGAGTGTGCCCTCTTGCGAGCATTCGCAACGACAATGGAATCCAGAGGTAACTGGCCTCTAATGTAAGTAGGGTCCCCAGGCGCTGATCTGTATTTTTTGTCGATCCTGGGGTTTATCACTCTTGCCCTGGTGGGTTCCTTGAAGATGTCCTTTGCTGGTTTGAGGACCCCCTTTAACATGGGCAGAGTCTCTATATTCCTTTCTGAGGATGCGAAAGTATCCATGAGAAAGTCGTCCTCGATGGTGTCAGAGTGAAGTTGCACCCCATGATTGGCCGCAGCACGTTCAATTAGAGCGTTGAACGCGGCAGTGTCCTCTGTGGGAGATGTTTTTGCTCCATAGAGTTGCGGGTCCTGTGCATCCATAGGTGCACCTGGGTCTACAGGGTCATCCCAAGCTTGATCAGGGTCCTGTTGGCCATCAGGGTCCATCCCTCCGGGGTAGGGGACTTGGTCACCCATGTAGTCCTCCAACGCATCCGTGTCGGAGTGTGTGGGAGAGAAGGATTGTGGATCCTGGTAGGGTGAATGGAAAGGTTCGTAAAGAACTGGTTCCGAAGCCACTGGCAGCTTTCTCTTAAGTGGGATCCGGAAGGAGTCCAAAACTGGCTCAGAAGTTATTCTCCTTTTGTGGATAATCATCCTGCCGGTGTCGGCGTTGATGAGATGCGATGGAGACGTCTCCGCAGAGCGTTCGGCAGGCGTGATCGTGGTGTGGGTGACCCGTGTCCTGATTTGGAACAGTTTCGGGGCCGTGGATGGTGGCAGGCCAAAAGTAATGTTGGCTGGTGCCGAAGAGGCTGTTGGAGCTTTTATTGGCTCGGAGCCCGACGAGTCCTGGAGGACCGTTTTGTTTTTGGTGCGTTGCGCAGCAACGGGTGGCACCTGGAGCGCCCTCGATTCCTTTGCGCCGACCGGTTCTGTGGAGGCGGGCGTGGACTTTTTCGGCGCCGGTGAGTCATCGAGTCGAGGGCCGGGAATGGCCGTCGACGTCTTCGATGAGTGTGGCTTTGGTGGTGCCGTCGAAGCGGTGGGAGACGCGGCAGGCAGTTTGACCTTTGGGGTCGGAGCCGATTGCGTCGGTGCCGGGAGCCGAGTAGGTTTGGTGGCACCGAAGGTCTTTTTCCGTATGTCGATTCCGACGTCGGCCGCTTCAAGCTCGGCACCGAAGTCTCGTTTGTTGCGCTCGGTGCCGACGGGTTTTGCTGGCGTCGAAGGTGTGGAGGGCCTCGATCCGACCAGCGCCACTTTCGGTTTCGGTTTCAGTTGAACCAATACAGCTTTTGGTTTCGGTTTCGAAGAAGGGAAACCAGCCGGTTTGGGCATTAATGGCTGCCGCTGAATGTCCGAGGCCGGGCCCGAGGGCGGGGCCGAAGAACTGCGGGATAGGTCTTGGGTAAGGCCCGAAGGCGATCCCTCGACCGGAGCCATAGACTGTTGCACTGGGATTTCCTCAGTCTGAACGGGTAGGCCTTGCTCGTCATCGGAGCTACTCTCTTCGGCCCCTAAGGCCTCATTGTAGTCTCCTACCTCGGTGTCGTCTTCATCTCTGCGAAAGAGTGTTTCGTCGACGTCTTCCGATCCGGAGTCATGTTCGGAAGCGGGACTGGAGGGTAGGTTCTCCACTTCTTCGACATCTTCGGTCTCGGCGCTGAAGATGTCGGCCGGGGCCGGTGCCGCTTGCTGCGCCTCGAGTCTCGCCGCTCGTCGATTCCGGAGAGTCTTCTTGGATCGAAATCGGGCACAGGCCATAAATGTAGATTCGTCGTGATCCGGTGAAAGGCATTTGTTGCACACCGGATGGACGTCTATGTGTGGATATTTCGCATTGCATACAGGGCACCGCTTGAATGGTGTCCTCGATTCCATCGTCGATGTCGGGTCGATGGCCGGGTAAGATGCGAAAAAGTTGGTTCTGGAAGTTAGTAAACTAACAAAGATACTATCGATACCGATCGGGAACAGTACCGACGCGAACTAAAGGCCTTTTGGCCTGGAAAAAGTTTTTCCTAACTTGAGTCAAGATAAGCACATCCGAACCCAATGGCGGAAAAAAACAATCTGAGGATGGAGAGGATGCCCATGCGCACTGTAGTCCAGGGGAGGAGTCACCTATCCCAGGATACTTCGAAGACTCTTCCAGGACAATAACGTGCAAACATCCGGACCCAACACTAGGCGGCGATCTATGCACAGATATGAATTCAGCAGCCCACATGCCTCGAACTATATAGACGGCAAATTCAGTTTTGCAATTGAAAGATCCACGTATGTCAAACGGATCTGGGCTAAATGGTGTGCAATATTGGGTGGTGTTTTTTCCAAATTTGCACGCTCTGCATGTGGTACAGCGTTTGAATCCCGGCCGGGATTTCAACCACTCCTCTTGTTTTTTAAGCTCAGGAAAATCATGACAGACATGCGTTCTTAGAGAGGGCCCCTTCCGGTAAGTTATCGTTGGCCCATCCGGTAATCTGGGTTTTAAGACTAAATCAGTTTTCAAAATTGGCCAACGTTCTTGAATAATAGACCTGATTTGTCTTGCCTGTTTGCTATAGGTTATAATAAGCCTGGGGGGTTGGCTAGTGTTGGTGGACTCACTATCTAAAGATATATTAGATGTAGATGAAAATAGTGATTCACGAGTTCTAGCTTCTATTTTAAGAACTGCTTCCCTCAAGACTGATTCCCTATACCCCCTCTGTCGGAACCTTTCCAGTGCCTCCTTTGTACAAATTTCGAGATCACTCGCTTCACTGCAAATCCGTTTGAGTCTCAATAATTCCCCAAACGGAATATTATCAATGATGTGTCTAGGATGCGCACTGCTGGCATGAAGAATATTATTTCCAGCAGTGCTTTTCCGAAAGAGTTTAGTGGCCAAGTGATTGTGATGTATAAACACTTTAACATCTAAAAATTCAGCTTCACACTCACTAATAGATGAAGTGAATTTAAGATTCTCCTGATTGGTATTAATGGAAGTAACAACACATATATATATATATATATACATACACACACACACATATATATATATATATTCACTGAAAAAACCATAGGTTTCACACACGTTATAGTTAGGAATTAGCATTTAAAAAACCTTGCAAATTCACTGAAAAAACCATAGGTTTCACACAAGTTATAGTTAGCTGTACATTTCACTCGTAAAAAACCAATGAAATTCCACGTTATAGTTAGTGCAGGCAACTATAACTCATGCGACCGCAATCCTCTGCTGATGACATATGTGTCTTTATGAAAAAAAAATATTTGTAATATATGTATAGCTAAAATTTAATGGAAGAAGACATGGGCAAATAAGTGTCTAAATACAGTATTAGCATCAGCAGAGGATTGCGGTCGCGTGAGTTCTAGTTGCCTGCACTAACTATAACGTGGAATTTCATTGGTCTTTTACGAGTGAAATGTACAGCTAACTATAACTTGTGTGAAACCTATGGTTTTTTCAGTGAATATATATATATATATATATATATATATATATATATATATATATATATATATATATATATATATATATATATATTCTACTGGCGGTCGCCAGTAGATAGTTATAGTTAGGATCGTGTTTCCATAGGAAATCTCAAAATTCTATTTTGTATAACTTTGGCGCCGGTTGATGAATCTTCGCGGAATTTTCAAAACTAATGGGGCGCTCCGCTCAGCTCCTACCCTGAAAGTCTCGGGGTGATTCGTCAAGCGGGGGCCGAGAAAAAAGGGGGGTCCCAAAACGCGTTTTCCCCATGCATTTTTCCATAGGACCTTTAGTCGAAGGTACAGCCCGAACGGCTGAACAGAATTAATTGAAATTTGGCAGAGAAGTACTCCTCAGGTCAGGGAAGTGCCTTTTGCAGGTCTGGTGTCAATCTGTTCAGTAGTTACTGAGAAAATAGCATTTAAAAGCATATAAATATCTATAGGCGCGCACCGTAAGCGTACGGTGCGTGCACCCTAACGTGCGCGAGCGAAATTCTGATTGGTTGTTACATGTCTGTAAACATTCGAATCGGTCGAAATCAGGAAGTGTCGGCCGCCATTTTGTCTGTCACACTGAAAAGGAAAGGTGGAGAACGTGAAAAGGGGGCAGGGTAGGGAGTTCCTGACCCACAAGCGTTTGTCAGGGGGTCGTAATTGGACCCCAGGGGCAAAAAAAAAGATTTTAATTTTTTCTAAAAATTCGCGAGGTGCGCGCACCGACCGCGCACGGCAAAACATTTTTTTTAAAAAAGGAGCTTAAGTGTTTAGATATTAGGTGGCTCTAAAAAGAGCCGTTGTGTTTATTGAGTGTTTTTTAGTACCTACAAGTAAGTACCGATGCAGAGTCTAAAGTTCAAGACGAAGTCTCTGTTCCCTTCATCATTGAAATGTGCACCGTCTCCTCTATAAATGCCTTGCATGTTGTAACGCAAGTTGTTGTGGTATATAGAACCCATACCATAGTCTCTGAGGAAAGCAGAAACAGACTTATTGACGTGCTTTCTTGCTTTGTCAATCTGCGGACAATGTTGGTTGGACCAGTTCCACTTTTGCCTTTGGCATATATTAGAATATACAAAGGCAGTTTGTGGAAAAAGTGACATCAATTGCACAAAGGTGTCCTTAATAAGCATTTCCAGACCTACCCCAGTTAAAGTGCCTAGGTCATTTCCACCACAGTTCACAATAATGAGGTTAGGCTGTGGGAGATGTCGAAAGGTTTTCACCAAAGGCATTAATTGGTGCCACTTTAACCCTCTCTGACCAATCCATTTAATGTCTACATTTGGCAAAGCAAGATCTTTCACAATACCTATTTTTTCTGCAAACTTTTCACTCCAGAAGACATAGCTGTGACCTATAATCCACACTGTGAACATCTTACAAGGAGATCTGGATGCACTCAGAAGGTGTCTTTCAGTAGAATGGCAATATGAAAAGAAAGGTAGATGTAAAATGGAGGCTTACATACTTTTTTCAAAATAAAAAGAAATCATTGGCTGTTTCAGACCATTCAACACTAAAAACTAGGCTGTATGTTTAAATTTTTAAAAACATGTTTTGTATTGGTTCAGAAAAATGTGTTCCCACAGAACATTAGTTTGGATTTGCTGTTAGGTTTGAAAAGTCAAGGACTCTTGCTCTTTGGATTTGAAACATTGTGTGCTGAACTTCTGACCTCTCTGCTCACACCAGTGTTCCATGACCTGTTGCTATGGTAGCAGGCAGAAGTCATGTTGGGGGAAGGGATCATTTGGAAAAGGGTTGAAATTTGCAACCAATAGAAATGTGTGATTCCATTTGAAAAAATGTGGGAACACTCTGATTTGAAGTTAACATGTATATGTGTGAAAAAAGAGAGGGAAACAATGCCATTTACTGGTTCTGCTGAGAGGTGTACAGTTCAGAGATTCTGGCTCTGATAATCTGCTGTGTAAGTGGCACATTTCTTTCTCAACTAACTACTTATAAAGGCGAGTTATGAATTTGAGAGGGATGTATGTGGTGTAGTTGGATATAAATAATAGAAATGTGATTCTTCTTAGAAAGTTGTGTTTTACATTTTATGTTAAGGAAGATATTTAACTGCCTTGAACATGTCAGATATTATTGAGTATGTCTTCACCATAAGTTAAGGTGTACTGGTATCAACCAAAAAAACTGTTTTGTGCCTAGACTCACACCATGAGTCTGTCTGTATACAGGAATTTTTCACAGAGATTTAATTTGTGTTGCTCTGTTTGACTTGCACTAGCAGGAAAGGGGCAGCTTGTTTTCAAGAACTGTGATGGTTAGCATTCAGCAGAAATCACTTTCTCAGAAATAAGAGGCAAATGCAAACACATTTGAAAATAGCATGGTACATTTTCCTACCACTTTAAAAGTTTTGTTTTACATGTTATGTAAAGGAAGATATTTAACTGCCTTGAACATGTCAGATATTATGGAGTATGTCTTCACCATAAGTTAAGGTGTACTGGTATCACCTAGGAATACTGTTTTGTGCCTAGAATCACACAATGAGTCTGTGTGCACACAGGAATTTTTCACAGAGATTTAATTCGTGTTGCTCTTGCTCTGTTAGACTTGCACTTGTAGGAAAGGGGCAGCTTGTTTTCAAGAACTGTGATGGTTAGCATTCAGCAGAAATCACTTTCTCAGAAATGAGAGGCAAATGCAAACACATTTGAAAATAGCATGGTACATTTTCCTACCACTCCCGCAATGGGTGAGGTAGATCCTACATGTTCAAAACTCCAATTAACCTTTACCACACATGTACTCTTACATACATCTCTGCAGTCTTCATGCAGTTGTGCAAGCGTCAATGCAGATCTGTGTTGCACTTGACAATACATGGTCTCTAGAAGCACGCCCTTAGCACACATACAGGTGCTTCTCCTGCACTCTCATGCTTACTATTCAGCTCTGTGTGTTATTTCAGGTAGCAGTGTGTAATGCTAACACATTCAACGTCACTAAGGCTCATTTCCTTTGCTCTACTCTAATCACTCACCCTGTAACAGATGCTGATGGTCTCAAGTAGCTGTTAGGACGTGTACTCTTTTCTGCCTCTCTAAAATATAAGGAAAATGTGTCAGGCTGCCATAGTAATTATCACTTACTCTTCCACAGTAGTAAATGTGCTTTGAAATTGCCAAACTAAAATCGTTTTTTGCCTAGAATCACACCATGAGTCTGTGTGCACACAGGAATTGATGTTACAGATTTAATACGTGTTGCTCTTGTTCTGTCAGCCTAGCAGTTGTAGGAAAGGGACAGGTCATGTGATAGGATTTGAAAAGCTCTGAAAAAAAATCGTAATGTATTAAAATTACATAAAGGTATTTTTTTTTTAGTTTCTTTCAGGTATTGCTGAACAACAGTGGAATTAATTAAAGATGCCTATAAAGTCAAGAAAGAGAAAAGAATAGCAACAACATCTATATTTGAAGAAAACTGGACCCAAAAAAATAGTTGAAGAACCTCATGTTGGAAAAAAGAAAAAGTCTTCTGGTAAGCAGACTAAGGATTTTTTAAAAAATATCTTCAAACAAAGAAAAAATGTTAAGAATATATGCACTGCAAATAGTGTTTCAAGTACAAAACAACAACAGAGTCGACAGAAAATACGAAAAGCCAATGTTGAATCAGAAGTAAGAAAGAGTGACTTAACACGAAAAATAGATATTTAAAACATTCGTAGAAAAATGTTTCAGAGAAGAGTGATGTTAAATTTGCTAAAGGATGTGAAAAAATATAATAAGAAAACCAAATTTTATAAACAAAAGAAATATATTGAAACAATTGTTGCTAAGGCTTTGGAAATAAAACGAAAATATTCATTTTAATTTTGAACAGGATGCGTAGATTAGAAAAATTAGTAAAAGCAATGAAGTCGCAAAAGGAAAAAAGTAGTGAAAAAAAATAACTTTTGTAAAGTGTTCTTAGGAGAATGGAAGCATAGTTCAAGTAGTGAGCCATTTTTTAATGAAGAGAGTTATCTTCAAAGTAATAGTTTGTTGCATGCAGTTGACACCAATGGTCGAGCTGATGAAGTTAAAGATGGTTGTGTAATGGAAAAGGAGAAAATGGTTCCAAGAAATGAGGAAGTGTTAGCTGATGAGGTTATGGGGAGACGTCCTAAAGCCCCAGTGTACACATGGAATTGTGGTAGTATTTGCACTGTGCGACAGGAATCTATTGACAAATTACGTGACTTCCTAAGAGAATATAGTAAAAAGAGTGTTAAACAGAAGATTAAGGTGCTTCAAAGACTAGACCCATGCAGAGTGAGAGAGAATACTGGTTTGCAAGGACATTCTCTTGCTTGTCTATCTAGGAAAGTTTGCCAAAGTGTTTTTCACCATTTTAGGATGCTGGCTGTTCATCATACTGAAATGAGAAAGTTTGTGAGGACATTGTATTTTGCTAAAAGTCCAGCACTAAAGTTAAATGAGTTGAATAGTGCTCTGTTCCGTGGATCTGTATCAGATGTAGTGAAGGTTACTGATGATATTCAGTTTTGTTACTTTGGTCCAGAGGAAGAAAGTGCAGGAAATGACAGTTATTGAGGAAAATGTGGAAGAGAATGTAGAACTCACTGTTAGTAAAAATTTTGAAGATGAAATGACAAAGTTTGCTATCATCTCTAATGAAAGACCAAATATTACTTGTATTTGTTGCCGGAGAAGCCATTACAAAATTCAAACAAGGAATGTTGATCTGTATAAAAAAAGTGAAAATGAAGATAATTATAAGTAGAAGGATTTTGCAACATATATATTTCTGGAAAATAAATTTGATTTGGGTGAAGATCAGCGTATTTGTAAATACTGTTATAACAAGTTAGAAGAAAATAGAATGCCAGCCAGAGCTGTACATAATAATTTAGAATTGGTTGATATTCCTGCAGAACTTTCTGATTTAAATACTTATGAGTCTATACTCATTCAATGTGTCCATCCGTTTCAGACCATAGTGCGTATGGAGCCAAAAACAGGTAAATTGCCTCCTTCGGATTTACAAAGAGGTTTAAAAGGAAGAGTTGTCTATTTGCCATTGGATGTAAAAAAAAATATGGAAACAATTGATGCAGATAGATTGGAAACTGAACCATTAGTTATTCTGGTTAATGGAGTACCAACAAAGAATAAGAAAATTTGGCAGGAGCTGGTAGATGTACGAAAAGTACAAAGAGCAAATTTATATTTGAAAAGAAATAATAAATGGTATGAAACAATTTATATGGATGAAGATGAAGAAGTTTTACTAGCAGACTCAGGAATACCAGCTGGGCAAATTGAAAAAGTGGATAAGTCAAAAGAAGAAGAAATTTATGAACATTTCAGCATACATCCTCTTCATTCTAAAGAAGTTATGGGAAACACTATTGATCTGTTTCAGATGAAAAAAGCACAAGGAAGTCCCGTGAGTGTATGGGAGGAGAGCTTGGAAGCTCGTTGTTTTCCCCAGCTGTTTCCTACAGGAAAAGGTGGACGATATGATGAACGTCCAGTACAGATTCCTGCTTCTGAGTATCGGACTACAAGATTATATGCAGAAGATCCAAGATTTCGTCAAAGTATTCCATATTTGTTCCATCTTTTATTTGAAAGTGACTTGTCTGCACTATCTTATGCAGTAAATCACATTTTAAAAACTGGAGTACATCTACATAATGTGTCTGCAAAGGATTTTATGAACAAAGTGCAACAGCGAGATGATCATTTGGAATCTCAATTGATAAATTTGATGGCTTTCAAAAATCAGATAGGAGGGAGAAAGAAGGGCTTAGGTCCACTCAGCTTCCTTGTCTCAATATATCAAAAAATCAGTAGTAGAGTGGATCACTGGTCCTGGGAAACCAGGGTATTGCATGGTTAGTACTTTGTACTGTTTAAGAAACCCTCATTCACGTTTGGTTAAGGATCGGGATTAGCGGTATATCTTGATTCTCCGCTGGATTTGGTATTTAACGTGATCGCATAATCATTGGGTTAATCCAATGCTTCCTCCACCCGGAGGCTTTTACCACTGGTAATCACAGTAGTGATCGTGAATCAAAAAGGTGAGGTGATTGTGGTGAAGAAAAATGTTGTTTAAAAATCTCGTAAAGCCAGTAGATTTCTTTATTAGTACTGGATTCGGGATAGGTTAAAAAGAGTTCTTTAGTTGTGCACGTATCCGACTTATTATGGTCAAGTGCACTTTTTAAAAATTGTGTCCAAAAAAGGTCGACATGTTTCAGCCCTCGTCAGCCCCTAGGGGTCAAGTGGGCTTTCTTCAGGACCTGGTGCAAAACAGAGTGACCTTAACTACAGGCACCCTTGTGGATGTGCAGGAATATTATTTCCTTCTTGGTTGCACATTCAATCTGGTCTCCTTCGTTACAGGCCACAACGGGTACTCTAGAGGGGGTCGCTTCACGCTCTCTTTGAAGTTTTCACCGGGTCCTAGGAGGCAGAGTCAGCACAGGTCACAGACCGACGCCAAAGAGAGCGTGAAGCGACCCCCCTAGAGTACCCGTTGTGGCCTGTAACGAAGGAGACCAGATTGAATGTGCAACCAAGAAGGAAATAATATTCCTGCACATCCACAAGGGTGCCTGTAGTTAAGGTCACTCTGTTTTGCACCAGGTCCTGAAGAAAGCCCACTTGACCCCTAGGGGCTGACGAGGGCTGAAACATGTCGACCTTTTTTGGACACAATTTTTAAAAAGTGCACTTGACCATAATAAGTCGGATACGTGCACAACTAAAGAACTCTTTTTAACCTATCCCGAATCCAGTACTAATAAAGAAATCTACTGGCTTTACGAGATTTTTAAACAACATTTTTCTTCACCACAATCACCTCACCTTTTTGATTCACGATCACTACTGTGATTACCAGTGGTAAAAGCCTCCGGGTGGAGGAAGCATTGGATTAACCCAATGATTATGCGATCACGTTAAATACCAAATCCAGCGGAGAATCAAGATATACCGCTAATCCCGATCCTTAACCAAACGTGAATGAGGGTTTCTTAAACAGTACAAAGTACTAACCATGCAATACCCTGGTTTCCCAGGACCAGTGATCCACTCTACTACTGATTTTTTGAAATTTGATGGCTTGTCAGCGAGGAACTAATGAATATTGGTACCGACGCCATGGAGAATTGAAATGTATGTTACGGAATTTAGGAACTCCTACATGGTTCCTTACCCTAAGCTGTGCTGAGTACGCTTGGGATGATTTACTGGATTTTCTTCGAGAGGCAAATTCAAATATTGAAAACATCCAATACAAGACAGCAGGAGAATTGTGCTCATTGGATCCGGTTAATGTTTGCAGATATTTCAATCATAGATTTGAGGCTATGATGTCCTTCATCTGCAATAAAAAAAAATCCACCTCTTGGAGAAGTTGTGGATTTCTTTTGGAGAAAAGAGTACCAAGCAAGAGGTGCTCCTCATATTCATATGCTGTTGTGGATCAAGGATGCCCCAAAATTTGGAACAGATTCTGATGATGCAGTTTTATCATTCATTGAAGAATATGCAACATGTGCTATACCTAAAAGCACAGAAGAAAAAAACTTAAAAGAGCAAATTTTACGTTTCCAAAGACATCAGTGTGGAAAATACTGTTGACGAAAGTACAAGAGAAAAGATAAATTCTACACAAAATGTCGATTTGGATTTCCACGACCTGTTCTTTCAAAAGGAAGAGTAAACAGTTTTATGTCAGCTGTGCGACATACTATTACAAGAAAATCGCCTAAGAATACCTACAACCTAAGAAGAAAAGAAGAGTCAAAATATATAAATGACTACAACCCAGTCATTTTATCCATGTGGAATGCTAACATGGATATACAGTATGTAGCTGACAATTCTATTGCTGTTGCTCGATATGTCACATCTTACATCACTAAATCTGAGAAAACAGAATTGAAAGAAATGTGGGAAGAGATTTCTCACGAGAAGACTGTCAGTAAAAAGCTATACCGTTTCAGTTTAAAGATGTTATCGCATCGAGAAATTGGATCCTACGAATGCTCAGATAGGTTATCATCTGCAAGTCTGTACTCCAAATCCAGAAGAATAATTTGGGTAAGTTTAGGCCTTGCAGGAATGAGAAATCGGGTACTGAAATCTGTTCGAGAAATTGAATATTTAGCAGAGAACGAACCTGAAAGTACAGACATTTTAAGAACAAACATGTTGGACACATATTACCCACAAAAGAAGTCATCATCTTGAGAACATGTGTCTATATGAAGTGCTGCAGAACTACATTTATAAACGGAATACCACAGAAGACATCAACAATGGAAAATATAAAGTCACTGGGGAGGAAGGATGTTTGGTAAAACAAACAAAAGGAAGTTTGATTAATCACCGGAAGCTGAGTTGTGACACTACTGACAAAAAGGAATTTTACTACTTGGCACTTTTACAGCTGTTTAAACCATGGCGTTCAGAGGACGAACTACTTGGAGATTTTCAGAGCTATGAAGATTCCTTTAATGCTTGCAAAGATAGCATAGAATGCAGTACTTTCTCAACTTATGTTCAAATGTTAAATGAAGAAATTGAACAAGAAGCAACAATTGCAGCTGAAGTAGCTAGAGACAGTTCTCAAGACAGTCAAAGTTCTGGGACGTTCAGTCAAGATCCTCTAGGACAACCAATTGTAGAAAATGAAGCTGCAATAGCCATGACTGAAGTCGAAACAGCTATGAATCAAGCTCAGGAAGATTTGATAAACTTACCAAATATGGAACAACAACTGAATGATGAACAACAACAAATTTATGAGGAAGTCAGAAAAAAAATTGATCACGGATTACTACATGAAAATAAAGAGTGCTCATACACATCGTTTCAACCAATCAGAATGTATGTGAGTGGACAAGCCGGAACTGGAAAAAGTTTCTTGATTAAAGTAATTAGAAGCTACCTACAGCAAAAAACAGATTCAACTTTGTCTTGTGTTGTTACTGCTCCAACTGGGTTAGCAGCATATAACATAAAAGGAATTACCCTCCATCGTTTGCTAATGTTACCAGTAGAGCACGAGAACAAAATACAATACCACAAGCTAACAGGAGAAGCATGTTTTGAAGTTGCAAGAGTATTGAAAAAAATGAAAGTTCTCATCATTGATGAGGTAAGCATGGTATCAAACTTAATGCTTGCAGTGTACTCCCTGACCTAGTAAATCATGAAAACAGATTCTGTTCTCTGCTGAGTCTCCTTTATGAGAAGCTGAGTAATGATAAAACTAAAATAGAAAGTGCTTCTGATGTTAGAAATCTTTTAGATGAATGTTCTGGATGTACACAGTTTACACAAGATGTCCAGCAAGATGCACAGGAATTCTTGATGCTTATGGTACTGGAAGATGAAGGGGTAGAAATAGAAAATATATTAGGTGTCTCATATAAATGGGAACATTGTTGTGAAAACTGTATGAACACATGCAGCAGTAATGTTGATTCTGAAAGGTTCATCTATTTAACATTACCAGAGAGTAAAACAGTGACTTTTAGTAAATTAGTTAAAGATGCAAATCACAACATGGAATGTTCTCAATGTAAATCAGACATGTTATCAACGTTATTTTTACATAAATATGGACAGTATGTAATTTTAATGATGCAACGTTGTAGAGCAGATGGAACTAAAATGGAAACTTTACTAAAGAAGTTTGTAGGAAATCAATTATCAATATCAGGTAAAACTTTTGTTGCAGTTGCAATTATTTTTCATGATGGACCTTCTATAACTTCTGGTCATTACACAGTTTATCTTAAATGTGAAAAAGGGTGGACACTGTGTAATGATTCTCAATTGATTTTCAAGCAACGTTTGCCTTATGATTTACCAAATTGTTACTTAATTTTTCTAAAACCTAAATTTTAGATACAAATTCCAGCATCTGAAGAAACCATTATTTCAATTTTATTGGTATTAACATTGGATATTTCACTTACAAAGGATTTTAAAATTACCATTTGGCCTCAAGGAAAGGTAAAGGTAACAATTGTGGACTTGTTTGACAGATATTATTTTGGTGTACGTGCTTAAGCAGCAAGATTTACAGACGTTATTTATTGCAAATAGTTATTGTTCTTAGAAGGTATTTTTAATATATTTGTGACATTTCTATCAAGGTCTGTTTTAGTGAGAAGAGATTCAGGGCTTTTTTTAAACAATCTTTCAGATTGTTTTCTTTTTGCCCGCTGTTAAATGATGAAAACAATTGATTTCACTATTTTCAGTGAAATTCAATACATTCTGAAAACAGCAAAAAAAGGGCAAAAAATTGCTTTGATAAATCTGAAAAAATATGTACTGCTTAAGAAAATGTATTGTTGAATATTAATACTTTTTTTCTTTTTTTCAGATCTTGAAAGAAAATTTAGGAAATGTAATCCATTTTACTTGCAATTAAAAAAAAACATTTAAAAATGTATTTAACTTTAAAACTAAGGTGGAGTCGATGGAAAAGGGGCATGGTAGAGACTTCCTGACCCCCTAGTCTTTGTCAGGGAGTCCCTGAAGGATCACAAAGGGTGAAAAAAACGAATATTTTTGCGCGCACCCTAAAAAAAAAAATCGACAGATTTAAAAAACAAGTTTTTGTGTTTAGATTTTAGGTGGCTCTAAAAAGAGCCCTTGTGTTAATGTAGGGACAGAGGAAGAGAAAAACGAAAAAATGAAAAACTATAGCCTAGTGCATGAGTGCTGCTCTAATTTCCTCTCGATGAGATCAATACTGGTCTCACCAATAGAAATGACAGCATGACAGTCCATGCACCGTGTATACAGCCTCGCAAAAGAAGGGCGTATATCCAGAGGTGTAGAAGCTGCCAATGGTGTGCCCGGCTGAGCTGTTGCGGATGTAATCGGATGAGCTGCTGGTGGGTTTTCACTAACAACTCGAGTAAAAGTCGCTGGATGCACTTTTTCAACGTGCCTTAACATTGTGTGAATACTAAAAGAGTATTTCTTATTAGCATTTCCACGTGGTAAGGTCCGTTGACAAAGAATGCAGGTGACTTTTGGTGCATTCACCTTCTTTTGGCCTTCCGGAAAAGTGAAAAACTGCCATATGAAGGAGTCTTTCTGCTTCCTCTGACTCTTTCTCACAAGAGTATCCGGTTCACTCTCAGAAGATGGCTGCTGCTCTGCCATTGTATCCCAAAAACAGATTAGCTCCTTCTCCAAGTGAATCAGAAGTAATAATGAGGGGAGTGGGTGTGGTGTTGGAAGAATATAAAACTGAAACTAGTATGAACCAATGAAAAGTGTTGTTTTTTAATCACATGACTTGAGGTGCGCGCTCGGTGCGCGCACGCCGGAGCAAGTACGCATGCGCGAACGTATTACGCGCGTACGTAGCGCGCATACAAAGCGCGCGCACATGCGCATATGTATTACACGCGTACGTAGCGCGTATACATACAAATGTCATTTGAGATGGAATCAGTGATGTCATGAGTGATGTCACTGACCATGTAATGAGTGATGTAATATGTGACGTCATCAGCAGTGGATTGCGGGCGCGCGAGTTATAGTTAGCTGAACTAACTATAACGGGGGACTTTCATTGGTTTTTTACGAGTGTAATGTCCAGCTAACTATAACATGTGTGAAACCTATGGTTTTTTCAGTGAATATATATATATATATATATATATATTTTTTTTTCAATGAGGAGCAGCTGGAAAACATTGTTTTGTGGGCTCGCTATATAAATGACCTCTTCATTATTTGGAAGGGGTCAAAAGAAGAAGCACAAATCTATATAGCAGCCCTCAATCATAATACCTGCAATTTGAAATTCACGGATTGTATCAGTGATACACAAGTACCATACTTAGACTTACTGGTCTATATAGAGGAAAATACTACACAAACTACACTGTACCGGAAGCCCATGGCTGGAAACAGTACCTTACATGCGGGTAGCTTCCACCCTGAAAGTTTAATCAGTGGGGTCCCCTATGGGGAACTAGTAAGACTAAAACGAAACTGCTCCACAGAGAATGAGTTTCTTAAATCTAAAACTGACACATTCAACAGACTAAGAATACGAGGATACAAAGAGAGGGTACTGAAAGAGGCTGATAAAATAGCAGAAAAACTAGAAAGAAAGAATCTGTTGCTGGGAGAAAGAGAAATCTCAGAACAGAAACAGGAAAAGAAAGGAGAGATAAGAATGATAACAGAGTATACAGCTCAGTCCTCTGAAGTCTTCCAAATCTTCCTAAAAATTTGGAGGATTCTGAAAACAGATAATGTCATAGGGCCACACATCCTGGAGAACCCCCTTATAACCTATAGGAGAGGTTCGGCTCTGAAGGATCAGCTGGTAAAGAGCCATTTCTCAAAAAGTCCAAAAAAGAAAGACATCATAACAGGATTTTATCCCTGCATGAACTGCAAAGCGTGTAAGAACAGTAAAAAGTAAAGGAATTCCCTATTCCAGGCAGGACAACCAAAAGGAAGATCAACAAACTAATGAACTGTAACAGTGATTTTACAGTGTACTCCCTGACCTGCCCATGTAATTTAAATTACGTAGGGAGCACCATTCAACCTACCAAGATACGGGTTCTGGAGCACATGCGTGCCATAAAAAAACCGGATGCTACATATCCCGTGGCACGCCATTTTCAGGAACATCACAAATCTAATCAGAATCTCCTGAAGTTTTTCTGTATTGACTAGATCCCTTAAGATGAGAGGGGAGGGGACAGAGTTAGGAAACTCAGAAGATTAGAGTCTAGGTATATAATTGAGTTACAAACAAATTACAATTACAATTTTTAACTGAGCAGCTGCAAGCCATTTGAATACAGCTGAAAGGCAGTTTTTTGCAATCGTTGGAGAAGTATCAGAGTCCTTCCATGTGAAGAGGAGCTGGGTATCATCTGCGTTAGCGATGATCTTTGCTCCCAGCTCCTCAGCAAGATAGACCAAAGGGGTGACATATACATTAAAAAGGAGAGGACTCAGGGTAGAACCCTGAGGTACTCCAGTAATCACCTTTTGTGTGGCCAATGAAAAAGGGGGTAGCCACACTTGTTGTGATCTATCCTACAAAAATGATTTGATCCAGTCCCACGCTAGGCCCACAACTCCAATGTTTGCAAGGCGAGCTAATAGCAGAGAGTGTGACACTGTATCAAAGGTGGCAGAGAGGTCCAATAAAATCAGTGCCGCTCTCCCGCCCCCATCCAGGCACTCTCTGATAGCTTCTGATATTTCCACAAGTGCAGTCTCCGTGCTATAGGTTGCTCTGAACCCTGACTGAGCAGGATGTAATGATCCAGAAGTTTCTACAAAATTGGCCAGCTGCTTAAAGACCGCCTTTTCACATACCTTAGCCACAGCTGGAGGGAGGGAAATGGGGCGATAGTTGGCAGGGTTGGCCGGGTCTAAGGAGGGCTTTTTAAGCTGGGCCTGACAGGGATCAGTTGGAGATCCCGATTTCAGTGATTTCAAAATAGTCAGTGTATCTTGGGGAGCAACCGCAGAAAATTCAGACAAGAAGAAGGACGAACTGGAGACATCGTGGCTAGGACTGGCAATATTCTGCAGGATGGTCAGAGTTAGAAACATTGAAACTAGCTTGAATCAACTGAATTTTATCAATGAAAAGCTGGAAAGTTTCTCACACCATATGACCGACAAATGTAGGGATATATCCTCTGCCCTAGGGGTCACAAAACTTTGAACAATGGAGAAAATTTCCTTGCCATTATTTTGGGATTGAGCTATACGCTCTGCATAGTGTTGACTTTTAGCTAGGCTTATGGAAGCGTAATATCCTTTCTGGGCCTTACTAAGTTCTCTTTTGGCAAGAGGGCAGTAGGCCACTCTCCAATTACGTTCCGGTTTTTTGCAATATCTTTTTTGCTCTTTAAGCTCCCTTGAGAACCAAGGTTTGGATGGAGAGATTCTGACCCGCTTCGAAGAGCCGGGCGGAGCTAGCTGTTCCACCGCCTGTGAAATCCAGCTCTCAAAAATGTTCACTGCTCCCTTCAAGCTGGTGAAAGAAGAAGGAGGACGGGAATCTATCAGGGTTGAGCTTAAGGCCGAGGGATCAATTTTATGTATGGGCCTCCCCTGGACCTGCATACTTGGAACATGGGGCGCCTGAATGGTCCATGAAAAATTGATCAAAAGGTGGTCGGACCATGTTACTTGGAGGGGCTCAATTACGCATAAGGGAAAATTACAGCGGACCAGATCTAAAGTATGCCCTCCCTGATGCATAGGGGCATTAACCCATTGAGCAAGTTGGGCGAGGGTCAGAGAGTCAAATAGCTCCCTGGTGTCCCTCCCCTCTACACAATCAATATGGATGTTAAAATCCTCAAGAAGTAGAAAATTAGAAAATTGCAGTGCTCGAAGACCAATAATTTCATCAAGTGCTTTTAGGAAAGCTCCAGTAGGGCCAGGGAGGTCTATAGACCACCATGCCACCCAATGTAAAATGCGGTGAGATAGTAATAGAGAAGTCAAGAGCCTCTCCTTCACCAACTGTGGAGATCTCGCCACGTCGGAAGGTCCGTTTGTCTCTCTAAACACTACCACAACACCCCCCCCCCCTTCCCATTTTTCGATCGGCCCTGGAGATCTTATACCCCCTTGGAATGGCAAATTCAATTGCAGGATTAGAGAACTCATTGAGTCATGTTTCTGTAATGAAAAATAAATCCAATTGTTCATCAGAGAGCAGTTCATAAATTTCCTGGGCGTGTTTGACCAAGGAGCGAGGATTAATTAATGCGGCCTGAATGGTGTGCCCACTAATAGTGTAAGAAGTACGAGAACCCTGTAATGTGGAATTAGCCCCTTTAGTATACAATTTAAAATTGCAGTTGTCGCAGACCAGATGCGAATCATCATCAATAGCCCACCCGCCAACACACTTACCACCGCTATAGCGAAGTGCCCACAGCTCATTACGGCTGTAAGAGAGACCTGGGCCAGGCGCCTCCGCAAACAAACGGGCAGCATGGCTAGCGCTGGCCGCTTCCGGGGCGCGGACGGGCGCAGATGAGCTTACCTTAGACGCGCCAGCGGTGCACCCGCGCAGTGTGCCTATTAATGATTATTCCCCGGCCATAGATGAGGCACACACTGAGAGATGTGTGTTTCGTAGGTTTACTTCAGCCACATAACAAAAAACACACCCGACAGACGCGTTTCAGCTACACGCATTCGTCAATGTCAGGAGGGTGAACGTAAATCATAATTTATAAAGTAATGCATAAACATAGAGAAGGGAAAGCAATCATTTCAAACTGTGCATCGAAAGTAAAGAGGGGTTGCATAAAGGTCAAAACAGACATCCCAGTTTTCATGGCGGCCATATTAGAATACTATTTACACTGTGCATTTCATTAGTGTGTCTATGACATCTACTGTGATTGCCCCATACTGCCATTCGGACATTGATTCCCTGAGATATTTATAAATATTCTCCATTCTGTACAACTTAATATTCCTCATAATTCATGCAACTCATACAGCCCTGAATGGGCTTTCCAAGACACAGTTCCTATGTGTGTATATATGCCTCTTCCCTCAAGAGTAATGTATTTTGTTTAATCGTGTCCTGAATGGGCAATATCAACAATCACTTCAAGCAGAGAATTACTGTGTTGCATTCATTAGTATTCAAGTGTACAGTGGTTCCTATGGTGGCATAAAAATTCATACATGTCATTTGGTCACAATCCTGTATATTTCTATATATTTCCAAGCTTCAAACCCCTTTGCATATCAAATTTCCATTTTAAGTGCAGACATGTTCATATCATTATGGAATGTGTATCCACAATTCTTCCTCATTGTAATGAGGATAAGTCCGAAATCCTCTTATACGGATCCTTTCCCCCACAGTTCAGGGAAGCCCTTTGGCCGCCAGACTACCCCCTTCCCAACTCTCCGGGACAGGCAGTTAAAAACCTGGGTGTCTGGTTGGAGGAGAATCTCAAGTTCTCTACGCAAGTAAAGAAACTGGCAGGCCAATGTTTTGGCACACTGAAGTCCCTTAGGAAGTTTCTACCTTTATTATCTAGGACTGCTAAGGAGATGGTCACATGTGCTTTGATCCTCAGCCTCCTTGACTATGCCAATGCACTTTATAATGGCCTACCAGGATACCAGCTCAAGAAACTTCAGGTAATACAGAATGCTGCGGCCAGAGCTCTGATGGGCATTCCGGGCAGGTCTAGCATAAAACATCATCTGCAGGGATCTGCACTGGCTCCCAGTCGCTCAAAGAGTCAAATTTAAGGCTCTCACGATGGCCCATTCAGCCCTTTATGGATCAGGGCCACTCTACTTGAGGAAACGATTTAGTTTTTATGCTGCTCGAAGACATCTGCAGTGCGAGAAGGCAGAAACATAAATGGTAATAACTACCATTTTATGTTCCTGCCTTCTTGCACGGCAAGAAAGCAGAAGTGCCTGGTTGCGGGTGGGCGGTTGTGCTCGAGGGCAGGTGGGGAGTGGCTTCCCCACTGTTGTGCGTACTGACTGTTTGGTCGGCCCTGGGGCCAACCAAACAGTCAGTATGCACAACAGTGGGCAAGCCACTCCCCCCCTGCCCTCGAGCACGACCTCCCACTCACCCTTTTTCTCTATGTATGCTGCTGCATGCAGCATACATAGAGAAAATGGCCCGGGTAGGGCGCGCTCCGCTGCGCCTCACCAATCACAACGCTGCCATTGCAGGACGGCGCCGGGAGTCGGACCCATCCAGAAGCTGAGGTGGCAGGGGCGCAGGTCGGTAAGTTAACTTTTATTTTACGAAATTTTTTAAATTAAACAAAGCCCTCCCGCCTCCCCCCATCCCCCCCCCCCCCCCCAGGACGACCCCATTTCCACCCCCTCTCCCCCCCGTCATGCCGGCCGCGACTGTTAAAGCATCTGGAGAGCTGACCTGCCTGTTACTTTCTTTTGTTCTTTTATCTTCTCTCTTGCTAGACAGAAAGATTAGATTGCTAGGGCGCCGTTTCTTTCCGGGTCTTGTGCTTTTCTTGAGAGTCCTCATCAATCACAGTTGAGCTGGATTATCACCTTGAGTGATGTGCTTTGGTGTTGCCTTGCGAGCTTTGATATCTTCAGATACAGTCTGGTTTTATGGGGCAGGGGGGGGTGTTTGGTGATGTGTTCTGAAGTATGAAACTTTCACACCAACTCCTGGCCATTGGCTCCCGCAGTTACAATTTACTCTTTCCGGGCTTTCACTTGTGTCATTTCCACATTATAGCACTGGTCCGTTTTTGTCGCTTATTTCTGCACCATCACCCCAGTCACCTTTGTTGAGATCTGGTGAGTGTGCATATCACCCTCTGTCAGCAAACTGTTTCATCTTCTCTTTTGCCCTCCGAACCTTTAGGCACATGAGTGAGAGCTGCTGGTAGCAGCCAGTTAGGAATACGGGTGCACGTCTCTTGTACTAGCATCAGTGCTGGAGAACATTTTCACATGGAGCGGTGATGTTCCTATAAACCCTAAAGATGCGGGTGAAGACTTGTTGCATGGGCGTGTGGCTTAATTCAGCTGGTTGGAGAGCATTATCGATGCATTTTCACATCTTTTTCTCGTGAAACTTTTTCACCAAAGGTCAATTGGGCTCGGGGTTTTAAGTAAAAGTTTTGTATTCAAGTGTTTCCTCCCTAGGTTCTTGCAGTGATGATAACATTAAGGCAAATTACTTACACTGCAGCCTGTAACCGCACTGTCAGCTGGGAACACTGTTCGGCAAAGTGAATTCTTTCCACTTTTCTCAAATTACACCATTTAATAGGGTGACACTTGTTATCTTTGGCAAATAATATTAGTATTTTCCTCATTGGTTTTATTGGCTGCCAAGTGTCATTGTTTCAACGAGCTGAGCATCATTGTTAAATGCTGCTGCTACGACTGGATCAGTTGGACGTGGAAGTGCCTAGAGTCGCACCAATTTGCACAAGCCCTTGCAGCCACACCCACTTTGGCTTTTCAGTCATTCATTTTCACTTTATTCGTGGTGATGTTAGTCCTTTTGGCTGTTTTGTGTTATGGGCATTTGTGTAGCGCTTTCTGCTGTTGGTATGGCACAGTACCGCTTGTTTATTCTGAGCGACCTTTTGAACAGCATTGCATATTGCACTATTTGGTTGTGTCTCTTGTGAGTAGTGTTTCATGGTATATGATTAGAAGACAATTGTTTTCTGTTTAGGAGTGATTTATGGATGTTAATTTGAAAGTAAAGGGAGCTTGGTGTAGATACAGATCTTTCTGATGCAATATGTGTATGGATGGGTGTGCCAGAGAACTTTTCTTTTTTTCTCTTTAGTGAAAATGTTTCTACCAATACCTAACACAGGTACAATATGGGCAAAAGCAGTGCAAGCTCCCCCAAAATCGAACCTAGAAATAGGGTAGACGGCAGTAGTAGTGCACCCTTGGAAACACCAGGTGTGATTCCTCTTCAAGGGCTCCAGAGCATAGCCTGGACCCACCTATGAGACCACAGAGCCACTGTAAATTATTCTATTACACTTGTAATATTTATTTAGCAGTGTTTATGCCTCTGAGACCTGGCCCTGCTGCTTGGTCTGACTCCTGGTTAAGAATCATGGCTTGCCGGTTCCAGTTTCCAGCACCAGATTTAATTTCTCATCTGCTGTGCCATTGAACCTCTGAGCAGCCAGAAAAAGAAGAAAGCTTAATAAAAAAATAATTCAGTCTTGTTTCTAGGTGCTTGTGCAAGTAAAAGTGTGTTTGATTGAGAGAGAATGAGATTAAGTGTAGTGTTTGAGAGTGTCAATGAGAATGAGTATCAATGAGGGAGCGTGAGTAAGGGAAAGCGAGGTAGTGAGTAAAGTAGTGGGAGTTACATTGAGTGTTTGAGGGGGTGATTGAAAGGGAGTGGGAGTGAGTTAGAGGTGCCTCTATCAATGGTGCAGCTGGTGCAGTGGCGCCATGGCATAGAGGCCCTGGTGCAGCTGCTCTCGCTGCGCTATTAAAGCAGAACAACTGTACCCTAGGAGTTCAGATCAGAGCCCCTGTATACCAATGGTTGGGATTGAGGGTCAGTGATTATGAAAGTGTGTGTGTACATGTGTGTTTGTGTGCAAGAAGCAGTGAGTGTTAGTGTATGGGTGCTTTTGTGTGTTAAGGCACCCAAGCCAATTTTTGACAGTTATGAGGGGAACCAGTGGCAAGTATTACGCCACACCACTTTCAGGGATCACCAGCCGCCACTGAACATAACATACCATGTCTCAGAAGCGGGGGCCATCGCATGGGAATATATATATATACATATGTATAATTACCTACTGGCATTCGCCAGTAGGTAGTTATAGTTAGGACCTATTTTCCATAGGAAATCCGCAACATTCTATTTGGAATAACGTTGGTGTCGATTGATGAATCTTCGCAAAATTTTCCAAACTTTTGGCCAGCTCCGGTCTGCTCCTATCCTGAAAATTTCATGGTGATTCATCAAGCGGGGGCCGAGAAAAAAGGGGGATCCCAAAACACATTTTCCCCATGCATTTTCCCATAGGACCTGTTGACGCAGCTACAGCCCGAAGTGCTGAACGGAATTACACCAAATTTGGCAAAGAGGTAGTCCTCAGTTCAGACTCGTGCCTTTTGCTTAAATGGTGTAAATCCGTTCAGTAGTTCCTGAGAAAATCAAAAGTAAAATCACATATATATCTGGGCGGAGCCTAAACAAACATCTCATCGTGAGATCTGATTGGCTGTCAGCACTTCATCCAAGAAGTGTTGACAGCCATCTTGGGACCAATATACATGATAGCACCTCATTAAAAAGCATTGCAGTTAATAGAAGGTTTTAAGACTTTAGTTACATTATAAATCATTTGTTGATGGTACCATACTCATTTTAGGAATTGTGGTGTGTTCTAAGGGGATTTTACCATGTGAAAAAGCCTTCTGCTGTGATATCATGAATCATGCTTGAGAGAAAACTATTTTCTCATGCTTTTCCCACAGAGGTTTGGAAGGTGATCTATAAGCTAAACTGAGAGCATATTTTCTGTAAATTCACATTATCTTTCTCAGTCATGTGAGAATGAAGTCTGACATTCTCAGTAAAACATGTACATCCAACAAGGGAAGAGACTGTCAGTTGATTCCTTTGTGTTCTACTGCAGCTTCCCAGAGTGTTCTAAAGAACAACTAGAGCGCTAACAGTCCTACTTATGACAAACGTATGGCACACCTGAAGCCATCTTGGTTGGAATAAAGTGGTAACTCTTAAAACATTTAATTTAAAAAGGAACAACATGAGGGGGTTCATTTTGCCATAGAAAGTATGATTAGTGCTGCAGAAAAAAAATTAGGGCACATTTTGAGTGACTTCTCAAATCCTCTTCTAATTCATTAAAAAATTCTGACATGCAGACTGAAACATGCACTTTCAATACCAGCAGCAGACTTCCCTGGTGAGCAGAAGCTTTACTACAGTGATCTAATAAGCAACTAGAGTGCTAACATTCTGAATTTATGGCAAATGTGTGACACATCTGAATGCCTTCTTGATGGAATCAAAGTAAAAAACTGAAAGTATTTCCTACTGAGGAGACTGTAGTAAATGAGGAAATTAGGAAACATCATAACAAATAAGTCTCCCAAAATGGGCACCAGAGACAAAAGAGCCCAAGTGTAGCCCAAATATCACCCAGATGTAGCCCAAGTATAGCCCAATGACAGAATGTCCCAGAGTGCTCTTAAGAACAACTAGAGCGCTTACTGTCTTACTTATGACAAAAGTATGGCACACCTGAAGCCATCTTGATTGGAATAAACTGGTAACACTTAAAACATTTAATTTAAAAAGGAACACAATGTGCCATAGAAATTATGATTAGTGCTGAAGAAAGAAAAATTAGGGCACCTTTTGAGTGACTTCTCAAATCCTCTTCTATTTCATAAAAAAATGCTGATATGCAGACTGAAACATGCACTTTGAATACCAGCAGCAGACTTCCCTGGTGAGCAGTACCTTTACTGCAGTGATCTAATGAGCAACTAGAGTGCTAACATTCAGAATTTATGGCAAATGTGTGACATATCTGAATACCTTCTTGATGGAATCAAAGTAAAAAACTGAAAGCATTTCCTACTGAGGAGACATCAGTAAATGAGGAAATTAGGAAACTTCATAACAAATAAATCTCCCAAGATGGCCACCAGAGACAAAAGAGCCCAAATGCAGCACAAATATCACCCAGATGTAGCCCACATGTAGCCCAATGACAGAAGTGTACAAAACACTTATGTTTTGTGTATTTGCAGTTTTATATAGTGCAGACTTGTCAGGTATTGGAGTGCTTTACATGAGCATTGGTTACATCACACAAGATCAAATTCATTTTGGTTGTAGACATGGGGAGATTAAGTGATTTGACCAGAATCACAGAATGTTGAGCTGAAGCAGAAACTCCAACCTGGTTCCCCAGTTGCAAAGTCTGCAGCTCTGGAAGTAACACCACATCCTCTCCCCTAGGTGCAACATTTAATCAAGTGGTCAACTGGATAAAAAAACATAAAGATTACAAATAATTTAAAAGTTCTTTGTCGCTATTTGAAAACTCAGAAAATATGTCCTCATTTTAGTTTTTTAGAGCACTAACCATAATTTTGATGCAAATAAGACCCTCTCATATATGTAATTTCTAAAGGAAATACTCTAGGTATTACAGTTTTGATTACATCAAGATGACATCAGGCGTTCCACACTTTTGTAATAAATATAGAATGTTAGCAATCTAGTTGTTCATTGGGATACTGTTGAGAGGCAGAGGCCAGGGGCACGGACTCTGAAAATTGAAGGCAGATAGGAGAGTGCAGATGCAACAATTTGACCACACTGGGCAGGCAGGAAGGGCAGTGGCAGCACAACAGACTATGGAGGGCAGTGGAAAGGGGGGCAGGGGCAACAAACCAACAATACAGGACTGGCAAGAGAGGCTGTGGCAATATAATAGACCATTGTGGGCAGAAGGAAGAGGCAGTGGTAGTACAACCATACATGCCAACAGACCCGTTTCAGCCAGGAAACGTCCAATGTTTTTAAGCTCAAATGGGCTTTATTTGATCTGTCTCCTATCTACAATCTCCTCTTTTTCAATGTAACTCAAAGGGGAAAATCAATACCCCAGTTTCTTTTCAAAATCTCCCTCTTACCAAGTTCAAAATGTTCGCAAGTATGGTACATTGGATCATGGTAGGCAGGAGGAATTGGGGTAGGGACATGGACTCGGATAACAGAGGACAGGAGGGACATGGAGAGGTCACCAAACTGACCCTACAGGGCAGGCATCAGGGTTTGCAGCAGCACAATACACCACACAGCGCATGCGGGACAGGAGTGCAGCACAACAATCCATAGAAAGCAATAGGGAGGGGACAGGACCATGCACATGGACAACAGAGGACAGAGGGGAAAGAGGCAATGGTAGCTAGCTGACCATAATGGACAGACAGGAGAGAAAGCTGCAGCATAACAGACCATAAAGGGCAGGAGGGACGGATCAGGGGCATTACAATGGAACAGACAAGCCAGGAGGGAGGAAATAGGGGTCTGCACATGGAAACAGAGGGCTGGGGGCAGGGCAGGAGCAGCAAGATAACCATGGAGGTCAGGCAGGATGGGCACTAGAAACAAGACACACCATGGAGAGCAACAATGAGACTATGATGGCAAACACACAGACCATGGAGGGAAGGTGGGAGGGGGTCAGGGGCAGCTAGCTGACCACACAGGGAAGGTGGGAGGGCCATGGCAGCACAGAAGACCATGCATGGCAAGCGGGAGGGTTAGTGACAGTACAATGGCTATGATGGGCAAGAAGGAGGGTGCAGGGGCATGCACAAAGGACCATGGAGGATAGAAGGGAGGGTCAGGACCTGGGCACAGACAAGAGTTCAGGGGAAGGGGCCTCACAACTGACCACGTGGGGCATGCAGGAGGAGCAATTGCAGCACAAAAGACCAGGGAGGGCAGAAGGGTGTGACAGTAAAATGGACCATGGAGGACAGGAGGAAGGGGATAGGGGCATGGCATGTGGACAGGCAGGGTGGAGGTGGCAGGGACAGGTTACAGTCATCTGACAATGCTAGGCAGGTGTGAGGGGAGTGGCAGCTCAACAGAACACTCAGAGTAGATAGGAGTGGCAGGTCCATGGAACATGGTGGCCAAAAATGATGGAGCAGGGGCATGCACAAAGACATCGGAGGGCAGGGGGAAGGAGAATAGGGGCAGCAAGCTAAGCCCAGAGGCTAAGCAGGAGGTCAATAATGGGCCATAGAATTGGGCAATGGAGGGCAGGAGGAGTGGACTGGTACATCATGCTAAATGGAGGGCAGTGGCAGCACATCAGACCATGCATGGCAGGAGGCAGGAGGCTAGTCCATGGATTCAGACAACAGAGGATAGGGAGGAGGTGGATGGGCCAGCAAGCTAACTGTTCAGAGAAGGGGGGTATTAGGGACTTTATTGTTTTTAAAATGTGTGTCTGTGCGAACTACTTAAAATATGAACAAGTATGCAGCATAATCTCACTTTTATTCAGGAAGAAGAGGACGTTTGTGACTGTGACTCCGGGCTCACTTGGCAGAAACACCCCCTTACCCTCCACCCCCATCGCAAAATGTAATGCCCGTGAAAAGGGTAGGTGGACGCAGTGTTATATAGAACATAGTCCTGAGAGCACGATTGAGAATAAAGACTAGATGTAGTATATGGTATAAACTATGCACCATAAAGTGTGATATAAGATGAACCGGGGCGTGAAATATAATATGCAATACATTGTGCGCAATGACAGATTCATTGGAGAGCGCGAGATAGCACAGGCACTAGCGCGTGCTATGCGATATGCGCCTTGGAGTGTAATATGCACAGGGCAGTGTTGTGTAACCTAACTAGTCTCTAAAGTTGTAATATAAAATATGTGCTGGGGAGTGTAACGTTGCACATGCACTGTGACAAAGATATGGATCCCAGATTGTAATATGTATGGCGTAGCGCTGTTCGTTATAACATAGGCATCGAGGAAGGCACGTTAGATGGGGCAATATAACCTGTGCGAAGGCAAGTGTGGCATGACATATTCATGGGGTGGTGTTACAGTGCACATGGGCTAGAGAGTGTCATAGCATACGCACTAGCTGGTGGAATACAACACAGAGGTGTGAGGCACTCGGCGGGCACTGGTGGGTGTAACACAGCATTGGGCTCAGCCAGGAGCACGCTGTGACTCTCAAGTGAGGTTCGTCTCCTTTCCAGAGAGTAAAATAAAAAGTATTACACATCCGGTGGTGGATGTGTGTTTTATTAACCGTGAGGTCATAGTTTGGTCGAATTTTTGTCGAATCCCCTTTGAATGGCTTGGTGTGCGTGTATATTAGATGTGCCCGTCAATAGCTACCCATGTTTGTATAAATAAACAACAAGGGTGTCTACTTCGAGAGTACCCACCGGCGGGGGCGCCGGGATTAGGCACGGTAGGGCGTCAGACACGTCAGAGCTTCACTAGCGGTGTAAATACATTCCATGTGGATTCATTCAATGCATAGTCAACTGAGGGTCCCTGAGGGCCAACTAGCCCAACAGGTATCTCCAGTATGCGCCAGGGAGCTGCGTTGCAGACAGGTGTTCTGAGGCCACGCCCCTTTTTACACCTTCATGCAACGCAGCTCTGTGGCGCTTACTGGAGGTACCTAGTGGGGTAGTTTGACCCAAGGCAGAGTGCTTGGTTCCATGTGAGATGGTGCTCTGGCATGAGCTGAGCCTGTCTGCAGTGGTCGGAACAACTTCCTTCTACCGTTTCCAGATATCGCCATACCATATACTCTTAAGTGCATTATGAACCTCGCGGTTAAATGCTATCTTTGGTTTGGCTTTATCAAAACATGTCGAGTAAGGTGTCATACGAATTGGAATACTAACCCCTCGCCAATTCTGGCGACGGGGTTAGCATTCCACCCTTCTAGAGGGACACGACATGTACAGTACCTGAAACCCGGGTAAAATCAGACATAGCCTCAGCTCCACAAAATGGATGCTGCCACCACAGACACAAGTCTGCCCTCCTGCTGCTGGGAATCCTTCCAGCTTGGGAGACGTGGACAAAGGGTTTCCTGTCAGGGGAGGTGCGAGCACCACCCCAGACAGGATTTTGTGTATTGGTCAGGTAGGGCTTGAAAGGAATCAGACATGCCTGAGGCTCACAAGGAGCCTCGATGCATATGCCAGTTCAAACCGGTCCTGGGGCACACCAGCCCCGGACCTGGGGCGAGCTGGACAAAGGATTGGGGGTGTAACCACCCCCCTTCCTGGTCCCACCCTTAGGGAGGGACCTAGCAGGTAGTCCGGCCCCTAGAATCCGCTTAAAGGTAGGAGCTGTGTCCTAAGACTTCAGACATCCTGGAATCAACTTACTACAAAGAAGAAGACGGGAACTTCGGCGCTCTGCTGCACAGAGGACTGAAGGAAATCTCCCCCATTGGTCAGGGAGTGACCATCTTGCTAACGCAAGCACCAACCAGCTACTCGACGTCTGCTTTGCTGCCGCCTCCTGCCGGAGCCCGAGCCCCGAGCCCGACAAGACCTGGACCTCCAGACCTCTCACCGCCCGATCCACAGTCCCTGAAAAGAAGGGACCCGTGGAGGCACCGAGACACGTGGAGCCAGCCATCTTGAAAGACCCACGACAAGCTGCAAGCGCGACAACAGAGGCTCCCTCCAAGTTGTGCTTTGGGACCTGAGAAGCCCAACACCCGAGCAGCATCTGCACCAAAGGTGAGCCCTCCAGCATCTCCACGATCTGCGTGGGGCCCCTCTGCACTTTGCAGCTCGACGCGCCTAACCGGACCCTGGCCCGTTGGCTAGTGGCCATCTTGGCGACCTAAACTGAAAACTACGACGCTGGTCTGGTTGCTCCAGACTGGCCCCTGCTGCCCTCCAAAGGAGCAGCCCCTCTGACCTTGCTGGTCAGAACAATCAGCTTTCTTCATTTCTCACGACTCCTGCCTTTGCCAAGGCTTGTTCGCTTCTTTCGAGTCGCCGACACCGCCGACAGCGAGAGCCTGCGTGGGACAGCTCGTGAACCGACTCCTGGACGTCGTCGACCTTCAGGGACCACGTGGCTGCGGAGACAAGCTACCCTTCCTCACCTGTTTGCGCCCGACATCGCCTGGTGCCTACCTGGTGCCACGCTGGTCACTGGCTAGTGACCGTGAACACTGTCCCCTCTGCTTACAGGTCTTCTACAACTCCGATCCACCCTTGGATCCACCGCATCTCTTCTGGACCGGTCGCCTGCAGCATCTTTGTCATCAGGCTCCATTGAACAGATAGACGAAACCCGACGCACTTCGAGACCTATGCACCCGCTTCCTGTGGGTGAGGTAAAGCTGGCACTCCGGTGCCCAAGTGTAGAGAAACATCTCTAGTGTCTGTGTTTTAAGTCTTAAGTTCGTAGTCCATCCAGAAGACCCTTCTAGCAGTAACTTTTGAACTTTTACGCACCCATTGAAAACCTATGGGAGCCCGCGTGTAACTTTCCTCACTGCACACGCGACCCGTGGACCTCCTGGTCACTAACTGAAGTTAGCTCCTTGTAGGCCCAGCGATTCTAGAGTCCCTAGGCCTTTTCCCTTTCCTGTTCGTGGTACTTATACCACTATTTTATTATATGGTTTGATCGGCCACCAGGGCCTATCCATATAAAGTGCAACTTCTGTATATTGTAATACTTTCTTGTTTAACGATTTGTGCTCCTGTGCTCATAAAGAGTCTAGGGGATATTTTGAGTAATAAATACATATATATTTTGAATATATATCTGTGTGGTGTCCTTTCATTGGTATAAAGGGGGGTTACATGTGGTAAAACAGCCTGCTTAACACGCTTTAACGAGTTTAGCCTCAAAGACTGCTTAGCCTACGCTACCACTAGGGCAGCTAGTCCGAAAAGGTTGACTTTCAACCACACCATAAGGGTTGCTTGGCATGGTACAAGGTGGTCACTTTAACTAGTGAACATCATATACCAGGCCAACTTCTCACATTGGTGAGCAGCGGTTGGATTTGAACTTGCTGTGTTTTACCATTGTAATCTCTTTGTTACCAATTGAAAGATCACATAGGTACCTGTAGGTACATATAAAACAAGATTAGATATACTTAAGTTCTACTGAACTTAGTTGTTGTAGAGCAAAGGGAGTAGCACACCCTGACTACAACTACTAGATAGGTTTAGTAGGAAAACCCAAGTGTAGGTAGTTGCAACACATCCACCCACACTTAAGAGCAATGGCTGGGGCAGAGGGGTCCAATGTACCCATCTCTGTCGAGAGTGATCCCCAGAGGGCACCAACCATCTTTGCTACCCTAAATCAAAATGAGCTCAGGCAGTTGGCAAATATCAGGGGCCTTAAACAGCCCAGGAACCCTACCTCTGCTGAACTCAGAGAACTCTTACAAGCTGATGAAGATCAGAGAGCTCTCAGCAAAACCTCCCAGTTAGGCCCCTTAGGGACTGGAACAGGAGGCCCCCTTCTGAAGATGCTACTGAGGTACCCCTTTCCAATAGTCACCCCTTAGATGAAAATCATACTACAGAGGAGGAAAGTGGTGAGGATACAGAAAGTAGTGAGGATGAAGGGAGAACTAGCCCAGTGCCAAGTGTTATACGTGGCCCAGCTAACTTAAGGCTACTTGGGACTGACAATGGGGTCACCCCATTAGATCTCCCTAGTGGACTTAACCAGGGGTTTGGGAGACAGAGGAATCACTCAGGTGACTCCAATGCTTCTCATGCCTCTAGAGGCTCTCAAGGTCGCTCCAGAAGGGGGATGACCAGCCCTCAGAGGAGGGAGCATGAGGCCAGAATGAAGGAAGCTCAGCTGAGTATCAGGAGACAGGACCTAGAAGTAGCCCTGATGGAAGAAAAACTGAACAAGGCTAGGCAACCCAGAGAGAGTGGGTCTATACCCACTGGTGGCAGCATTGACCCTAAGGACAAAGATAGGGTCTTTGACAATAGGAACCTGTCCAAGGTTGTGCCCCCCTACAGAAGTGGGGATGACATCCACAAATGGATGACTGCTCTTGAGAGAGCCTGCAAAGTGCAGCAGGTTCCTGAAGACCAGTGGGCAGCAATCTTATGGCTCTCCTTTGAAGGTAGAGGCAGAGATAGACTCCTCACTGTTAGGGAGGAGGATGTCAGAAACTACAGAGCCCTGAAGAGTGTCCTAGTTGATGGGTTAGGCTTAACCTCTGAACAGTACAGGTTAATGTTCAGAGATACCCAGAAGACACAGACTCAGGACTGGTCTGAATATGTTGAATGTGCCACTAAGGCTTTGGAATGGTTGGTTGCTGGGAAGTAAGGTTTCAGATTATACAGGATTGTACAATTTGATGATGAGAGAACAGATTTTAAGTAACTGTCAAAACCAGCTCCTCCATCAACACCTGGTAGACTCAGATTTGACCTCTCCCCAAGAATTGGGAAAGAGGGCAGATAAATGGGTCAGGACCAGGATCAGGCCTAAAAATCAGGGTGGTGACCAAAAGAAAGATACCACCAAACCTCAAGAGAAGGGTGGGGATAAAGCAAAAGAGAAATCTTCCTCAGGGCCCCAAAACTCCACACAGGGTGGTGGGTCCCAAGCTCCCTCCTCTACCACAGGTATAAAGCCTTACTGCCATGAATGTAAAATTCCTGGGCATTGGAAAACTGACAGCAGTTGCCCAAAGGCTAAAAACAAAACTGTTCCTCCAACTACTCCTGTCACACCACCTATTACTGTCAGCAGTAATCCCCCAGGAGGTGGGAGTGCCCCCAAAATTTGGGTGGGTTTACTTGGGGAACACAGGGGACCCTGGCTTAGCCAATTCCCCTACAGCAACTACTCTTGTCTGTGATGGTGGCATGGGGTTTGCCAACTTCACTGCATGTCCCAACACCTTGGGTAGGTACAGACAGGAGCCCTACATCAATGGTACAAAAGCTGAGGCCTACAGAGACACTGGAGCTAGCATCACTATGGTGGCCCATTGGCTAGTTCCCTCTGAGCAGCTTTTGCCTGGTTGCTCCTACCAGGTAACTAACATTGATGGCAAACAGAACAGTCATCCCATGGCAGAGGTGTGTCTCAGCTGGGGAGGTGTCACTGGCCCTAAAAGGGTGGCAGTGTCCCCAACCTTGCCTGTAGACTGCTTACTGGGGAATTACTTAGAACTCTCAGCTTGGGCTGGAGTTGAACAAGACACCCATTCTAAAATGGTAGGCCTTTCACAAAAGGGTAGTGGGGTTGTGCCAGTCACAACCCCTGTCCAAGTAGATTTCCTCCCTGAAAAGGTTGGAAGGGCAGTGGTAGCCACAGCCCAGGCAAAGACAGACTTCCCTGTAGAGACTGGCAGAGCTGTGACAGTCACAGCTCAAACCCAAACTGAGTGCCCCCCTGACAAGGTGGGCAGGACTGTAATGGTCTCAGTCCATACTCAGACTGACATAGGTGTAGTGAGGCCTGAAACTATGGATCACTCCACACAAACAGAGTAGTGGGGAGGAAGAAAAGTCTCCCTCTCCCCAGACATTAGGAAAAGGTCAGCCTCCTCAGGGATCTGACCCCACCCCTTGTGAAGGAACTGCCCCAGAGGTAGAGCCTCTGATGTCAGTGGACCTTTCCAAGGTGGGACCCAGTCTGGTGCAGGTAGCCTGCCTCTCTCTACCCTGCCTCAGTCAGCCCAGGGCTGCAGAGGTCAGGGAGGCCAGTGGTCCCCAAGAGGGCCCCTGTCCACAAGAACCCCCCCCATCAAAAGAATGAGGATTGCCTGGCTAGTAGCCCTAGCCAGGTGATGGTTAAACACATTCCTGAGGGATCCCCTTTACAGGTAGTTAGGGACCTCCCCCAGAGGGATTCTGTTGGGCACAGGCAAACCTGGGACCTTAGGGCCCCAAACCTGACCTGTCCCTCCAGTAAGCCCACTAAAGGGACCCAGCCTCCAGCTTTAGGTAGCCAGAGGCTGATCCTGAGAGCACAGTGCAACTCAGTTAAGGAAAGAAAGGCATCCATGGTGGAGGATGATTGGAGGAAGCGGAGGCCTCACTTTGAGGACACTCACTTCGGTACGCCATCTCAACACCAGCCTTTTACTTTGCAAAGACACACCAAAGGTAGAGATTCCCTATGGTGGAGACCCTATGATACCTTTAGGGTGAGGGATTGCTTAGTGGACCATGAGACAGGGGGTAACCATGCCAGTGCTGGTTCTTCCTTATATGGCCACTTAGGCAATATAGGCTTACCTGGTCAAGGTCAGCCTTATCTCTCTTCGTTTGGGGGGGGGGTTGTGTAGGAAGGTGGATATCTGACTATGGTTACCCCCAATTTTTTGCCTAGTGTCTAGCTGGTTTTTCGAATTAGTTGGCCTGAGATCCTGCCATTCAGGATCTCAGCCTGGCTGTTCTCTCTTTAAAATGGACTCCATGTACCCTAGGTACATACCCAATTGTTTGGATCACCCTGTGAGCCCCTGTACCAGTGTACACTAGGTACCCAGGGCATTGGTGTATCTAAGGCCTACCAGGGGCTGAAGCATGTATTGTGCCACCCCTGGCCTGGCCTAACAATATGACACAACTGGCTGATCACTCAGCTGGGGTAAGTTGGTGTATCCACCTCTTACTTAGGTGTAGTATACCTATACCTAACCTTAAATGGGACACATGTTAACCTATAAGTCACTCCTATGGCAGGCCTTAACAATCCTGAAGGCATAGTGCTTGGTTCCATGTGAGATGGTGCTCTGGCATGAGCTGAGCCTGTCTGCAGTGGTCGGAACAACTTCCTTCTACCGTTTCCAGATATCGCCATACCATATACTCTTAAGTGCATTATGAACCTCGCGGTTAAATGCTATCTTTGGTTTGGCTTTATCAAAACATGTCGAGTAAGGTGTCATACGAATTGGAATACTAACCCCTCGCCAATTCTGGTGACGGGGTTAGCATTCCACCCTTCTAGAGGGACACGACATGTACAGTACCTGAAACCCGGGTAAAATCAGACATAGCCTCAGCTCCACAAAATGGATGCTGCCACCACAGACACAAGTCTGCCCTCCTGCTGCTGGGAGTCCTTCCAGCTTGGGAGACGTGGACAAAGGGTTTCCTGTCAGGGGAGGTGCGAGCACCACCCCAGACAGGATTTTGTGTATTGGTCAGGTAGGGCTTGAAAGGAATCAGACATGCCTGAGGCTCACAAGGAGCCTCGGTGCATATGCCAGTTCAAACCGGTCCTGGGGCACACCAGCCCCGGACCTGGGGCGAGCTGGACAAAGGATTGGGGGTGTAACCACCCCCCTTCCTGGTCCCACCCTTAGGGAGGGACCTAGCAGGTAGTCCGGCCCCTAGAATCCGCTTAAAGGTAGGAGCTGTGTCCTAAGACTTTAGACATCCTGGAATCAACTTACTACAAAGAAGAAGACGGGAACTTCGACGCTCTGCTGCACAGAGGACTGAAGGAAATCTCCCCTATGGTCAGGAAGTGACCATCTTGCTAACGCAAGCACCAACCAGCTACTCGACGTCTGCTTTGCCGCCGCCTCCTGCCGGAGCCCGAGCCCCGAGCCCGACAAGACCTGGACCTCCAGACCTCTCACCGCCCGATCCACAGTCCCTGAAAAGAAGGGACCCGTGGAGGCACCGAGACACGTGGAGCCAGCCATCTTGAAAGACCCACGACAAGCTGCAAGCGCGACAACAGAGGCTCCCTCCAAGTTGTGCTTTGGGACCTGAGAAGCCCAACACCCGGGCAGCATCTGCACCAAATGTGAGCCCTCCAGCATCTCCACGATCTGCGTGGGGCCCCTCTGCACTTTGCAGCTCGACGCACCTAACCGGACCCTGGCCCGTTGGCTAGTGGCCATCTTGGCGACCTAAACTGAAAACTACGACGCTGGTCTGGTTGCTCCAGACTGGCCCCTGCTGCCCTCCAAAGGAGCAGCCCCTCTGACCTTGCTGGTCAGAACAATCAGCTTTCTTCATTTCTCACGACTCCTGCCTTTGCCAAGGCTTGTTCGCTTCTTTCGAGTCGCCGACACCGCCGACAGCGAGAGCCTGCGTGGGACAGCTCGTGAACCGACTCCTGGACGTCGTCGACCTTCAGGGACCACGTGGCTGCGGAGACAAGCTACCCTTCCTCACTTGTTTGCGCCCGACATCGCCTGGTGCCTACCTGGTGCCACACTGGTCACTGGCTAGTGACTGTGAACACTGTCCCCTCTGCTTACAGGTCTTCTACAACTCCGATCCACCCTTGGATCCACCGCATCTCTTCTGGACCGGTCGCCTGCAGCATCTTTGTCATCAGGCTCCATTGAACAGATAGACGAAACCCGACGCACTTCGAGACCTATGCACCCGCTTCCTGTGGGTGGGGTAAAGCTGGCACTCCGGTGCCCAAGTGTAGAGAAACATCTCTAGTGTCTGTGTTTTAAGTCTTAAGTTCGTAGTCCATCCAGAAGACCCTTCTAGCAGTAACTTTTGAACTTTTACGCACCCATTGAAAACCTATGGGAGCCCGCGTGTAACTTTCCTCACTGCACACGCGACCCATGGACCTCCTGGTCACTAACTGAAGTTAGCTCCTTGTAGGCCCAGCGATTTTAGAGGCCCTAGGCCTTTTCCCTTTCCTGTTCGTGGTACTTATACCACTATTTTAGTATATGGTTTGATCGGCCACCAGGGCCTATCCATATAAAGTGCAACTTCTGTATATTGTAATACTTTCTTGTTTAACGATTTGTGCTCCTGTGCTCATAAAGAGTCTAGGGGATACTTTGAGTAATAAATACATATATATTTTGAATATATATCTGTGTGGTGTGCTTTCATTGGTATAAAGGGGGGTTACATGTGGTAAAACAGCCTGCTTAACACGCTTTAACGAGTTTAGCCTCAAAGACTGCTTAGCCTACGCTACCACTAGGGCAGCTAGTCCGAAAAGGTTGACTTACAACCACACCATAAGGGTTGCTTGGCATGATACAAGGTGGTCACTTTAACTAGTGAACATCATATACCAGGCCAACTTCTCACAGGAACTCTTTCAATCTCTCACTCTCACATATACTCACTTATATACACCAATAGTCACATATACTAGTTTAAAACATATGTAGTTACTCATAAAGACACTATTGAGACAGTCATTCACTCACTAACACACCCATGCACACACTCATCCACCCATACAGTCCTGCACACATGCTGTCTTCAACACATACAAACAGTGAGTTACTCATTCATGCACCTATGCACTACGTAATACCCCCCACCGAACCATACAGACACTCAGACACTCATACTGATACTCAAAAAACCAACTAATACCCTATATAGACACTCATGTAGCTACTCACTAACCCATGCAGCCACTTATACACAAAGTGAGAGACTGATACAGATATTTACATATTTAAACATTACTCACTAAGCCATCGATTCACTAAGATACACTTAATCAGTCAGTTATACAATCAATTTTTCAAAAACAAATCATCCATTTAGACACTTATATACCCATTTATTCTTACATCGACCTTGAGATATACATATATAAAACATATGTAATTTTCAGAAAAACACACATTCACTGGATGATGTCATCAGTGATGTCATCAGTGATGTCATTTGAGATGTCATCAGTGATGTCATGAGTGATGTCACTGACCATGTCATGAGTGATGTAATATGTGACGTCATCAGCAGTGCATTGCGGGCGCGCGAGTTATAGTTAGCTGAACTAACTATAACGGGGGAATTTCAATGGTTTTGTACGAGTGAAAAGTCCAGCTAACTATAACGCCCCTGAAACCTATGGTTTTTTCAGTGAATTTCTATGGTTTTTTAAATGCTAATTCCTAACTATAACGTGCCTGAAACCTATGGTTTTTTCAGTGAATATATATACATATATATACTGACCAAACTTCCCTGAAAAAGAAGTTGAGCACACGCGGGTCAATCATTAAAATGCTCCTTTATTCTGACATGATGCATGACGCGTTTCATCCATAGTGGACTTCCTCAGATGCAGTCAGAACCAAACGATTAAAACCAATCCACACTTTTAAATGGCATGCCCCTCTTTGATTGGATGGAGCACACCTTGCAGGCACATTGGAAAGCCCGGACTCGAACTCCAAGTCCGCGCGGAGCAGGCATCAGGCGTAAGTACTGGCCCCAGTGGGCGGTGTCTGCTCCTTACAGCATACCAGCAATATATATATATATATTTATTACCTACTGGCAGTCGCCAGTAGGTAGTTATAGTTAGGACCAAGTTTCCATAGGAAAAGCGTTTTTTTGATTTGCCAATATCTTTGGCGCCGTTTGATGAATCTTTGCAAAATTTTCAAAACTAATGGGGAGCTCCGGCCAGCTCCTGTCTTGAAAGTATTGGGGTGATTCGTCAAGCGGAGGCCGAGAAAAATGGGGGTGTCAAAACGCGTTTTGTCCATGTTATTTTCAATAGGAAATTTTGGAACAGGCTACAGTCCGAACTGCTGAAAAGAATTACACCACATTTGGCAAAAAGATAGCTATTGGTTCAGAAAGCGACCTTTTTTTAAAATGGTGTAAATCCATTCAGTAGTTTATTTAATATTAAAGGAAAAATAAATGTATATATCTGGGCGGAGCCTAACCACACATCTCATCGTGAGACCTGATTGGCTGTCAGCACTTCATCCAAGAAGTGTTGGCAGCCATCTTGGGACCAATATACATGATAGCACCCCATTAAAATGCATTGTAGTGAATTGAAGGTTTTGAGGGTCGCCAAAAGGAGAACGTATAAAGGGTGATAACAGACTTTAGTTACATTATAAATCATTTGTTGATGGTACCATACTAATTTTAGGAATTGTGGTGTGTTCTAAGGGTATTTTGCCCTGTGAAAAAGCCTTCAGCTGGGATATAATTTTTCCTTTCTTGCACCCGCCCTCTGGAACAAGCTCCAGTCCCAGCTTCTATCCATTTCTAATCACAATCACTTCCGCAAGGAATTAAAAACTTGGTTATTCGACCACCAATAACGCTGTTATATCAGACCTCTAGCCCACACGGAGTCTCCGCAAGCGCCATGAGACCGTTTTGGTGATTTGTGCGCTCAATAAGTTCCTTTGACCTTTGACCTTTATCATGAATCATGTTTGAGAGAACTATTTTCTCATACTGTTCCCATAGCGGTTTGGAAGGTGCTCCAGAAGTTAAAATGAGAACATATTTTCTGTAAATTCACATTATCTTTCTCAGTCATGTGAGAATGAAGTCTGACATTCTTAGTAAAACATGTACATCCAACAATGGCAGAAACTGCCAGTTGATTCCTTTGTGTTCTACTGCAGCTTCCCAGAGTGTTCTAATGAAGAACTAGAGTGCTAACAGTCTTACTTATGACAAAAGTATGGCACACCTGAAGCTATCTTGATTGGAATAAATTGGCAACACTTAAAACATTTATTTCAAAAAGGAACAAAATGAGGGGGTTCATTTTGCCATAGAAATTATGATTAGTGCTGCAGAAAGAAAAAATAGGGCACATTTTGAGTGACTTCTCAAATCCTCTTCTATTTTATTAAATAAGTCTGACATGCAGACTGAAACATGCACTTTCAATACCAACAGCAGACTTACAGTTTACTCCCTGGTGAGCAGTAGCTTTACTACAGTGATCTAATGAGCGACTAGAGTGCTAACATTCTGAATGTATGGCAAATGTGTGACACGTTTGAATGCCTTCTTGATGGAATCAAAGAAAAAAACTGAAAGCATTTCCTACTGAGGAGACTGCAGTAAATGAGGAAATTAGGAAACTTCATAACAAATAAGTCTACCAAGATGGCCACCAGAGAAATAAGAGCCCAAATGTAGCACAAATATCACCCAGATGTAGCCCGTGTATAGCCCAATTGCAGAAGTGTGCAAAGCACTTTTTATTTTTTGTTTTTTGCAGTCTTTTATAGTGCAGACTGGTCAGGTATTGGAGCGTGGCATCTTACTTGGACCCCTTAGTGCGTATTTTGCACGAAGTACTTGAGATTGATCTTGCAAAACATTTGAACTTTACTATTCTGTTAAACTGAAGTTGCTCTGAGTAAATGAGGAAATTAGGAAACTTCATAACAAATAAGTCTACCAAGATGGCCACCAGAGAAATAAGAGCCCAAATGTAGCACAAATATCACCCAGATGTAGCCCACGTATAGCCCAATGACAGAAGTATGGAAAAAACGTTGTCATTTTTTTTTTTTTGCAGTTTTATATAGTGCAGACTGGTCAGGTATTGGAGTGCTTTTCATGAGCATTGGTTACATCAAACAAGGACAAATTCATTTTGGTTGTAGGCATGGGGAGATTAAGTGATTTGTCCAGAATCACAGAATGTCGAGCTGAAGCAGAAACTCCAACCTGGTTCCCCAGTTGCAAAGTCTGCACTCTGGAAGTAACATCACATCCTCTCCCCTAAGTGCAACATTTAATCAAGTGGTCAGCTGGATAAAAAAACATAAAGAAAACAAATAATTTAAAAATGCTTTGTCGCTATTTGAGAACTCAGACAATATGTTCTCATTTTAGTTTCTTAGAGCACTAACCATAATTTCGATGCAAATAAGACACTCTCATTTCTATAATTTCTATAGGAAATGCTTTAGGTATTAGTTTTGATTACATCAAGATGACGTCAGGCGTGCCACACTTTTGTAATAAATATAGAATGTTAGCAATCTAGTCGTTCTTTAGGATACTGTTGAGAGGCAAAGGTCAGGGGCACAGACTCAGAAAATTGAAGGCAGGTAGGAGAATGCAGAGGCACCAATTTCACCACACTTGGCTGGCAGGAAGGGCAGTGACAGCACAACAGCCTATGGAGGGCAGCGGAAAGGGGGGCAGGGGCAACAAGCCAACAATGCGGGACAGGCAAGAGAGGCTGTGGCAATATAATAGACCATTGTGGGAAAAAGGAAGAGGCAGTGGTATTGCATCCATAGATACCAACAGACCCAATTCAGCCAGGAAACGCCCAATGTTTTTAAGCCCAAATGGGCTTTATTTTATCTGTCTCCTGTCTACAATCTCTTCTTTTTCAATGTAAGTCAATGGGGAAAATGAATTCCCCATTTTTGTTTCAAAACCTGCCTCTTACCAAGTTCAAAATGTTAGCAAGTATGGTACATTGGATCATGGAAGGCAGGAGGAATTCATGGACTCCGATAACAGAGGACAGGAGGGACATGGACAGGTGCACCAAACTGATCCTTCAGGGCAGGCATCAGGGTTTGCAGCAGCACAATACACCACAAAGGGCATGTAGGATGGCAGTGCAGCACAACAATTCATGGAAAGCAGTAGGGAAGGGACAGGACCATACACATGGACAACAGAGAATAGAGGGGTAAGAGGCAATGGCAGCAAGCTGACCATAATGGACAGACAGGAGAGCCAGCTACAGCATAATAGACCATAAAGGGCAGGAAGGAGGGATCAGGGGCATTACAATGGAACAGATAAGCCAGGAGGGAGGGAATAGGGGTCTGCACATGGAAAATAGAGGGCAGGGAGCAAGGGGGCTGGGCAAGTGCAGCAAGCTGACCATGGAGGTGGGCACTAGAAGCACAACTCACCATGGAGGGCAACAGTGAGACTATAATGGCATACACACAGACCATGGAGGGAAGGTGGGAGGGGGTCAGGGGCAGCTAGCTGACCACACAGGGAAGGTGGGAGGGGCCGTTGCAGCACAGAAGACCATGCATAGCAAGTGGGAGGGTTAGTGGCAGCACAGTCGCCAGGATGGGCAAGGAGAGGGTAGGGGCATGCACAAAGGACCATGGAGTATAGAAGGGAGGGGTAGGAGCTGGGCACAGACAAGAGAGTTCAGGGGAAGGGGCCTCACAACAGACCACTTGGGCAGGCAGGAGGAGCAGTTGCAGAAGGGTGTGGCAGTAAAATGGACCATGGAGGATAGGAGGAAGGGGATAGGGGCATTGAACGTGGACAGGCAGGGTGGAGGTGGCAGGGACAGGTTACAGTCATCTGACAATGCTCGGCAGGTGGGAGGGAAGTAGCAGCTCAACAGAACACTCAGAGTAGATAGGAGGCGCAGGTCCATTGAACATGGTGGACAAAAAGGATGGAGCAGGGGCATGCATACAGACATCGGAGGGCAGGGGGAGTTAGAGTAGGGGCAGCAAGCTAAGCACAGAGGCTAAGTAGGAGGTCAGTGATGGGGGATAAAATTGGGCAATGGAGGGCAGGAGGAGTGGACAGGGACATCATGCTAAATGGAGGGCAGTTGTAGCACATCACATCATGCATTGCAGGAGGGTGGAGACCAGTGCATGGATTCAGACAACAGAGGATAGGGAGGAAGTGGATGGGGCAGCAAGCTAACTGTTCAGAGAAGGAGGGATGGCCAGTGGCAGAACAAACGCCACACAATGCTTTAATGAGGGAGCAGGGGCAAGGACTTGGACAATGGATGGCATAGGGCTGGGCGTAGTTCGCGAAGTAGCACTTCGCGAAGCTACGCAATGTGAAGTTCGCACTACACGAGCTACGCGTAGCACTTCGCGAACTGCGTAGTACCTTGTTCGCACTGTGCCAGATGTCGTTTTCAATGATTGCACAGTGCAGACAAGCAACCGGCACTGTGCAATCATTGAAAATGGCATCTTGCACAGTGCGAGCTGTAGTTTTCTGCTGCTCGAGTAGATTTTTACTCGAGCTTCAGCTTTCTCAACGCGAACTGGTAGTTTCTCATCGTGAGCGGTCGCGAGCATACGCGACCACTCGCAATGAGAAACCTGACCTCCTCGCGTTGGGAATCTCGCCGGGAGGTTTATTTTCCATGCTCGCGATCGCCAACTTGAAGTTGCTGATCGCGAACAAGGAAAAAGTCTCGCCGGAATGTCATTTTGCTTGCTCGCGGTCGCCAACTTGACGTTGAGGACCGCGAGCAAGCAAAAAATGACCGCAGCACTACGCAACACTACGCTACGCGTGTTCGCACTGTGCTACGTGCAGTTCGCGTAGTGCGAAGTAGCGCGAACTTCGCAAACTACGCGAGCGTAGCGTTGTGCTTTGCCCAGGCTTAATGGCAAGGAGGAGAGGCAGGGGCAGCAAGCTTGGGTGGGGGCAGCACAATGCCAGGCCAGGCCCTGCTTTCAACCCCCATCATCCATTGTGATAGGCATCTTACTTAGCATTAAAAAACCTAGAAATTCGCTGAAAAAAACAAAGGTTACAAGGACGTTATAGTTAGACTCAGATTTCACTCGTACAAAACCAGTGAAATTTAGCAGTCATAGTTACCTGAGCTAACTTTAGCTTACGCCCCCACAATGCACTGCTTATGACCTCAGACTTTACATCACTCATGACATTTCAAATGAGCTGTGAATGGAATGGAACTATAATCGCTAGAACTTTATTTAGGAATAGTGTGTGTATATTAACACCCCTTTTTTAGGTCTCGCCTGATTCAGCACATGCGCTGGTCTGGCCAAGACATTTAGTCAGTGGCTTTTCGAAGTGCTACAAAAGGCTGCTTTTCCCGGCTACCAGCTTGCGATTACGCGCACAAGCTCGCACGCCTCGCTTCGCCTCTCCAATGCAGCGCGCCTCGTTCCACCCCTCCCCGACCACAGAGCGCGTCCCCACGATCGCTTTCACGGACGCGTCGCGTTGTTTAGCCGTCTTCCTCGTGCACTTCTCTCCCCTTCGTTTTTCGCTCGTCCGTATGCTTCTCCTCATTGCCTCCGCTCCTCCCGCGCTGTTTCAAGATATTTGCCTTCTGCCGAGATTTCCTTTCTGCTATTTTTTTTTTACCCTTTCATTTCGTGCCATCATGCTTTCTTACAAGCCTGAATGAACAAATGAACCACTTCCCCCACTCGCTTTCAACCTCGATTAGCGAACTACCACTACACATCCCGAGCTAGACCTCCCCTTTTCTCTCATGTTATTTACCAATTGTTTGCAGTAGTGAGGCAGCCACTGGTAGGACCTTACACTGCATCTAGAAGAAAGCCTTGATGCTTCTTCTAAGGTGCCAGGTTAACCACCAAGCCTCAATAAGATAACATCTTGGCTGTCACAGTCCTAGGCCGGGAAACAACACTTCACTCTAAATTAGGCATGCAGTGCCTGGGCCTATGAAGGAAAAGCTCCCGATCGCCCAGCCCTCCCATGAACTGGATGGACTGAACACGCCCCCGGTGCACTTTCACTGAGCATGTGAACGTGTTCGCTCACCCACCATCTTTCTCTAACTTTATGGCACTATGCTCAGCCAGAACAGGCTCCCTGAACTTTTCACTGCTCAAATATTTGCTTTTTTGAAATCAAACAACAGAAAGGGGGAGGAACGAGGCATGTAGTGTGAGCATGGCCAAAAAGTCAGGCTGCTTCAGTTTCAAACACCACACAAAGGAGAACAAACTATTTCCACTGGCATAGACAAGAAGCTGCCCCAGTGGAGAGGGTAGAACTTTAGTTCAATGGCATGCCACCCATCATTCATTCTGTGGCGCACTCCGACCTTCATAATGCAGTATCTGCCTTTCAAGCCACTTCTGAGCTGTCAACGTCAAACACTCCAGTTACTTTGTTTCACTATGTACCCCTAGCAGTCAAACATCATATTTTACAGGCATCGTAGTTAAGCATACAGCTTTCTCTGCACTCTGCTGTCTTCACAGGTAAACATCTCTTAAATATTTATAGAGAAGTGGCCTCTAGATTAAATGTGTGCCTTTTCGGATGCCGGCTTCCATGCCTCAGACATGCAACCGATGCCTTCCCTGTATGGAAGAAACACAATTTAAAGGCACTCCTGTATGAAGAGCAGTTATGCACCTTGGTGCTGGCGACTGTTCCCCTCCACTCCTTCTGGTTATGTAGAGCTATCAATTTGCCCGGTTCTCAGCCCAGGCCTTACAATGACCTTTTTTGATAATCTTGTCTTCCTCCTACTTGAAATCATATGCTTGGAGAAAAAGCCCTGCTCCTCCACGAATCACAATAACAGGATTGCAAATGTGAAGGTTGCACCAGATCCCTATGTACTTCAGCTGTGAGATTAGGTCACATCTCTCAGTCAGTATCATCAGTATCACATCAGTCTTATCAGTATCACATGGGAGGCCAGAGCCCTCCTGTCCCTCAGGTTTAAAGCTGTGAGTATCCGAGAGTAAATACTGCCTGTCCCTCATTTTTATTTACTGCCTCTACCTCATGCTATTCACACACTTACATACAATGCATCCAAACTATAAGCATCTCCTCCTTTAATGAAAAAATGATTTTGCATACAGCGTTAATGTTATTTTTTTTAAAAACAAAACAGTTCATAAATAGTTCGTAAAATCGTCTTACAGAAGAGATGCACCTTCTGATTTAGTGCTCTCTTGTAAGTGAGCTCCAGAGCTGGTCTTTTAATATCATGATTTTAGAGGCTCCATATGTTTTTTGGTGTATCCTATGTTACTTCATTATTTTAGTGTCTGGTATTGTGCAGGCTGTGTAGCATGTGCGTTAGCCTACTGAACTGCTGCACAATTAATTATTTTGGAGCTCAGCTTCTGTGTCTGCTTCTTGTCCTCGAGTCCCATTAGTAGAAGGCCTTGATTATGAATTAAAAGAAGGACGTCAGAAGTATAGTGTTCACCAATCTCTACACTTAGTTAGGAATTACGAAAACAAGCATTAGCATAGCCAATAGGTCTCGGCGTTTGGGACCTTATAAGTGTTTAGCCATGCAACAGTCGATGTTGTTGCACCAAGGATATTGTGCTGCATAACTAAATACTTATAAGGTCCCAAAAGCGAGACCTATTGGCTATACCAATGCTTGTTTCTTTTCTTTCTTGTAAGAACCATTATAATACACAAAGTGTCCAGATCAATATGGCCGATAGCCTTTCACTTTAAAATAATGTGTAGTCCATTGTTTATGTTGATGATTGCAATCGTAAGTATGTTTATTATGAACAAGTCATGTTAACGACCATACAGGTACGGCGGTCACTGGGCAAGATATGCTGAAATGACATTGTGTGCATATCAACATTTGTTTTTTTTCTTTATTGTATGAATTCCTGAATTTCAGCATCGTGACCAGGCCAATATGGCCACCAGCTTTTTAGATTAATGTAATATGTAGTCCTGTGTTAATAATGGCAACTGGAGTCATTTGTACATTTAAATAAGGAAGCTACAATGACATCTTATATCGTTATAAAGGTTCGGATGAGCCGAAACGCGTGGATCGCGTCCTTTGCTGATTAAATACTTCCAAACTACAACCTGAGTGCTGATTCCTTCCTTGTAAGAGTGAGGGGAGATTGAATACCTATATATAAAATTCACTGAAAAAAACACAGGTTTCATGGACGTTATAGTTAGAAATTAGCATTTAAAAAACCTTATATATTCACAGAAAAAACATAGGTTTCAGGGACGTTATAGTTAGTCTGACATTTCAATCGTCCAAAACCAGAGAAATTTAGCCGTTATAATTAGCTGAGCTAATTATAACTCACGCCCCCGCAATGCACTGCTGATGACGTCACATATTACATCACTCATAACATGGTCAGTGACATCACTGATGACATCACTGATGACCTCTCAAATGACATCCCTGATAACATCACTGATGACATCATCCAGTTACTGTGAGGGTTTCTAAAAAGTTTAGGAATGTGATATATATATGATGATTCAGTCAGTGTGTGAATGACTGTATAAGTGAATGATAATACGAGTCTGGGTGAATGTATGGGTGAATGACTAATCGGTGTGAATGTCTGTATCAGTCTGTCAGTTGGTGTGTAAGTGGCTGCATGGGTCGGCTAATAGGTACATGAGTGTCTATATGGGTTATTGATTGGTTGTCTGAGTACCTGTATGGGTGCCTGAGTGTCTGTGTGTTGTGTGACTACCTGCATGGATGTGTGAGTGGGTGATTCACTCGGTGTATGGGTTCATGAGTGCGTCTGTGAGGGGCTGTATTGGTGAGTGAGTGTGCATATGGCTGTGTTGGTGAGTGAATGGATGTCTCAATGATATATGTGTGAGTAACTGCATATGTGAATGGCAGTATATGTGAGTATTGGAGTAAATAAGTGACTGTATGTGAGAGTGAGTGATTGTGAGAGTGGATGTATGGATGAGTGTATGCTTGTGTCAGTGATTGTATAAGAGAGTAAGTATGTGTTAGTATCTGTATGAATAAGTGAGGTGGGGTGTATAACTGTATAGGTGAGGAAATGGCATTGTGATTGACTTTGGGTGACTGACTGGGTGTGTGAGTAACTCTATGGGTGAGTGGTGGTGTGTGAGTGTCCTTATGGTTGTATGAGTGCATATAATAGTAGCTGTATTGATGAGTGACTGCATGTATGAGTGACTGTATAGGTGAGTGAGTGAATGTGTGTATAGACCTAGGAATCAGTGAGTGGATATGTACTAACTGGTATTGGTGTGTCTATGGTTTCGAGAATGGTAGTCTATATTTTAGTGGGTGTATGAAAGGTTATATTAGGGTGTGCGTAGGTGCATCAGAGATTAAGTGGATGATGTCATCAGGGATGTCATCAGTGATGCCATTTGAGACGTCATCAGCAGTGCATTGCGGGGGTGTGAGTTATAGTTAGTTCAGCTAACTATAACAGCTGAATTTCTCTGGTTTTGTACGAGTGAAATGTCAGACTAACTATAACGTCCCCGAAACCTGTGTTTTTTTCTGTGAATGTATATTAAAAAAAAATATATATATATATATATATCTCCACGCTCCGGCTTGACCTTCACAATGAGAGGCACTCAAACCAAGGCATGGACCTTCAAGCATAGGTCCAATGAAAGTACGTAGGACGCCAGCATGCCGATAACCTTCACAGCCAACCACCAGCTGCCTGGCGCGTTTCGAAGTCAATCTTTTTCAAAGGCTTTCGCGGTGAAAGGGAAAGTGCACAGTCCGGTCCCTGCTTCTTTAAATACTCAATAGCGCGCCCTCTATGGGCTGTTCTGAATGAAAACTGTGCATTGTATTGTGGAAGTTGCAGTCCCATGGGAAATGCGTTCCCTCTAAAGTGCACAAAATCAACTGCTGAATGTTTATTAAAGACCCGCAGATGGGCCTCGGCATGCGAAATCCTCCTTAACCTTCACAGTGAGAGGCACTCAAACCAAGGCACGGACCTTTAAGCATAGGTCCATTGAAAGGTACGTAGGATGCCAGCATGCCGATAACCTTCACAGCCAACCACCAGCTGCCTGGAACGTTTCGAAGTCAATCTTTTTCAAAGGCTTCCGTGGTGAAAGGGAAAGTGCACAGTCCGGTCCCTGCTTCTTTTAAATACTCAATAGCACGCCCTCTGTGGGCTGTTCTGAATGAAAACTGTGCATTGTATTGTGGAAGTTGCAGTCCCGTGGGAAATGCGTTCCCTCTAAAGTGCACAAAATCAACTGCTGAATGTTTATTAAAGACCCGCAGATGGGCCTCGGCATGTGGAATCCTCCTTATCCTGTGCATTGGTTCCACAAACAGTGGCAGGTTAATCCGACCCCAGTGGCCCCCTAACTTCAAGGGTGGTGCTCCCTCTGTGGCAAGGCAACCGCAATAATATCCACGCTCCGGCTTGACCTTCACAGTGGGAGGCACTCGAACCAAGGCACGGACCTTCAAGCATAGGTCCATTGAAAGGTACGTAGGACGGTAGCATGCCGATAACCTTCACAGCCAACCACCAGCTGCCTGACGCGTTTTGAAGTGAATCTTTTTCAAAGACTTCTGTGGTGAAAGGGAAAGTGCACAGTCCGATCCCTGCTTCTTTAGATTAACTATAACTTCCCCGAAACCTGTGTTTTTTTGTGTGAATATATATGTATATATATATGCATAAAAGCTCTTAAAAGAACATCCCCCTCAATCACACAGAATGCTGTGGAAATGGGTCGCATCCCTGAGCATTTAGCATGGTTTCATTTGTGCAAAATTTGATAGAAGTTGCCAGCCCGGCAGGTGAATGAGTTTCCTGTTCTCTTAAAGGTGTCAAAAGTTTTGGCTGACTGGATGACTTAAACACTGGCACAAAGAGCTACGTGGCTCTTCCTCCCTAGGATACAGTTTCAAATCTGATGCAGGCTGGTAGTGATACATTGTTTGGGATTCTGTGTGAAATTAGCTGTTATTTGCAAGTAAACAAAACAACCTCTAACATTAACACAAATTGGCATCTTTGGTGATAACCTCAACAGTCCTTAAGTCCAAACTAAGCTTTCACACAGTTTAAGGTATAGTGGGATGATGCCTACGCAGGCATGATGGAGTTAATTCACCTGTGTTCTTAATGCAGCCTCTTCCACGTACTTAAATGTTTTTTTTTTTAACTCACTCAAGCACCCAGAAGCAGTTTCTTTCAGAGTTGTCACTGATTTTTTAGTGATGCAGGGCAACTAGACTGAAACTCAAAGCCAAAGGCTTTTGAATCCTTGGAGAGCCTTCAGACAGAGTCATCCTGCCTATTGCATATCTGGTTGCATAGCTAACTTGAGTGTAGCTGCATGTATATCACCTTATTATGCTAGCATTATGCCATTAATATGTCCCTATAACACATGTTTCTATGCGTCCTTGCAGACTGGAGCCTGTTGTCATATCATGGGGTTTGAGTATTGCGTTCTACTCTGTCGCTAGGACTGCATCGTCTCCAATGTGTTATGTGTAATGTGAAGGTTGAGCTTTGGGTTGAGTTGCAAATTGCAATTCGACCTTAACTAGCCATTTTATATGTTTAGGTGGGCATGTCTTATTTGCTGAGCTCCAATATCTTGTTTTAGGGTAGAAGAAGTGGCAGAGTGTTGTCTCTAATAGTCATTGTCATTTATATTCCCTGAGAGTGCATAACGAAGACAACAAAACACCGAAAGAGAGTTTTCAAAAGATGTTTTAAAAATGTATAATCGAAATATGATATACGTGTCCGAGCGCGGGATATTTTTGACGGTGGCAGGAGGCCAGCAGCCTAAACATGTCTAAACAAAATCAAGTATACATCTTATCTGGTGGCGACGTAAACTCTAGTAAAATTTCACAAGCTTTATTCTCAAATGCTGATTTGGTATCGAATTCACAATTGACAGATAATTTCACTTTGTGGACACAATTTCAAATCCCAATTTCAGGATTCTGGATTACACTGATTTTCCATGTACAAAGTGCAATAGTGAAAATGTGCTAGTCTGGGAGAATTTTTCACACACACAGTTTTGATTGGCAGGGTCGTTATTCAGGCATTGTAAGTTGGACCCATCTAGAAAGTCAGGGAACATTCACAAAAACATAAGATTGTGAGTATTCACCAACAATTTGAAAAGAGTTGAAATGGGAACTGGAAATCGAAATTGCTTGCACATTTGCTCCTGTCAAGGACAAAAGTAAATTTGTTTCCCTAGTGAGAATGGGTAAGGATCACCAATGTATTTAAGTAGAAAGGGTTTCTCCACTGAAGAAAACATTTTCCCTATTGAGAAAAGAAAAAAATCAATGCTACAAACAGGGGTAATCCTACAGGAAACACATTTCTGACCTTCTCACCCTAGCCTTTGTGAGGCAGGCAGTGTCTGATGTAACCATAATCGCTGGACTTTTTTTTTTTAACTCTGGGATGCTCAGTGTGTGGATGGGGCCAACCCCATTGCATCAAGCATAATCTGTTAGAGCTTGCCAGTGTGCAGCATGTGAGCAAAGCCAATGACAGTCAACATCTTATATGAGGCTGTGGCAAATTCAGAGCTAGAGAGTCTCTGGAAGGGAAATTGGTTGTTGTTGAGGAAACAATCTGCTCTTAGATAATCAATCTGGGTAAAGCTCAAGCAGAGGCACTGAAATAGCCTTGGTATCCATCTGGGATCAACTGAAATGGGCAACAATCAGTGCTTAATTTGAGCCGGTGCTTTCCGGTGCTCTGCACCAGTACCTTATTGCCAGCACTGGGGCTATGACAGTCTGCCATATGGTGGCGCTGTCCAGCTAATTTTGGTATGAACACAACAACAGAGGTTTATTTGTTAAATTTACATTAACAATGACTAATACCTGCCTCCCAAGCCATTCTTCTAGCTTTGGGGGTCTGGAATAGTCTGACTTGTCACACTTGTAGGAGTGTGAAGGTTAGTAGCTGTGTATGTACTGTCATTGGCAGTGTTGGCATGGGTTATGTGAGGTGCAAGCTTCATTGGCCTCCCGACGAGAGCCCCAGAACTTATCATTTTACAAATTAAGCACTGGCAACAATGGAGTGGCAGCACTACTACTCATGGACAGGTATCAGGTTTCGGAGCACTTTAAATGAGCATCAGTTGCGTTACAAAAGAACACATTCATTTTTGTTAGGCACAGGGAGATTAAGTGATTTGCCCAAAATCACAGGATGTTGAGCGTCGCAGCCGAGACTCGAACCCGGTACCCCAGATTTGAGGTCCACTGCCCTAGCCGTTAGGCCACATCCCCTCCCCAATATTGTCAGCCTTTGGCGCGATCCATCTTCAGACATATTTAGTAAGACTAGAAAACCTTGGCATAAGAAGAAACATCATAAAGTGTATCTCCTCCTACCTCAAAGAGAGGCACAGTTTAGTATCAATACCACCATTCACGTCGGCTCCTCATGCACCTCATTGCTGCAGCCCACAAGGGTCAATCATGTCTCCTCTACTTTTCTACATTTACCCCCTCACACACCTTTACCAGGTCTAATCAACTCATTCAAATTAACATTTTCAACTATGCAGATGACACACAGATTATCTTAAAACTGGAAAACCCTAAGGCTGCATACATAACTAGATTTGACAAGTTTCTTCGGCCAACTAATATACCGATAATGACTAATAATCCAAAACTCAAATCTGCCAAAAGCATGTTGACACTAGAACTACTATCATCCTACATCTGTCTGGCCCAAATACTGGAATTCCCATTAGCAACATCAACTGAGCGAAGAAACCACATGATCCCACATGCTACTGAAGTCACAAGAATAGCAATGTACATGACGCAGACACTGCATCACACCCTTCACTGCCTAGGGCTCCCTCAAAAACTTCAAGCCATTCTCACACTTGTGATATCTCATGTACATTATCCAAATGGCCTATGCATAGGAATCCCAGTTTCTTACTATGCAAACTCCGAAGGGTTCAAAATACTGAAGGAAGACTGATACGATATCTACATCCAAGGGAACACACAACACCTGTGCGCCAAGCTGTATATTGGTTACCAACAGCCTAACTATCAGACATTAAGGCATTTTACTCCACCTACAAAGCCACAGTAAAGGCCAGCATTTCATAGGAACTAAATTCCAGCAATACTCCAGAACAGAATTCTATGCTCTAGACCTGCACTTTGCTGTATCCTTCCTTCCTATAAGAAAAGGTTCATAAGATCCTCAGTATTGGTGAGAAAACTTTGGAATGCCTTGCCACCCAAGATACCAAATATGAAATTCCATCTGAAGTTTAGCAAGCAAATAAGGATCTGGCTGTCCCCAGAATAAGAACCCAGAATCAAGCTACCACGCTTTAATTGCTAAACGTAACATTCAATATCAGACCATAACACTTGGAGGCACCTTAAAAATCATAGAGCTACCATGACTGAACATGACCATGGCAGGTTATAATTAGTTTATGCCATGGACGACACATATCCTTGTGGCTCCTAGTAGTTAGAAGATCTAACCAAAACAGACCAAAGCCTCCTTTTAACCTATGTTTAGGGCCTGTAGAACAATCATAGAAGGCTAGTTGCAATTAGTTCCAGCCACAGATGACACTTGTATCTTCTTGGTGCCGGATACAACATTTTTAACTAGAACAAACTGAAGCGAGCTTCTAGCCCATGTTTTGGACCATTCTAGTACTATCATACTAGTCAGTCTGCAATAGAGAAACAATAGCACTCACCTATTCTTTCACCGAAACAAAGCCAAAACAACAGTTGATGGACAGAATGCAGAACAATGTCATACATTCACCTCAGTACAGAGATCTTGGCCTAAATCCATCGTTTTTTTGCTCACCATGTCATTCCAGTTTGAACCCAGCCAAATGCAAATCAGTCTTGACCCTGTGCCTCAAGGGAACAGTCCAGCCCGAACTGCCAAGCCAGTTCCTCCCTGGACTGGAACCAAGCATCCTAGGACCGGTTTCGGGGTTTCACCCCTCTTCAGCCAGGATGGCTTGATTCCAGTGCCATGGAGAGCACGGGACTCACGTCTCACGTAAGTGTGCCAGGTATGCCCAGACGTGGGTCCTGGGCTCACTGTGCCACTGGAATCAAGCTATCCTGGCTGAAGAGGGGTGAAACCCCGAAACCGGTCCTAGGATGCTTGTTTCCGGTCCATGGAGGACCCGGCTTGGCAATTCAAGCTGGACTGTTCCCATGAGGCACAGGGTCAAGACTGATTTGCATATGGCCAGGTCTAAACTGGGGTGGCATAGTGAGCAAAAGAATGATGGATTTAACCCAGATCTCTTGACTGGGGTTGAATGTTTTGATTTGTTCTGCATTCCGTCCATCAATTGTGTGTCTTTTGCTTTCTCGTCCTAAGTGTGCCAGGTATTCCCAGACGTGGGTCCTGGGCTCACTGTTCCACTGGAATCAAGCTATCCTGGCTGAAGAGGGGTGAAACCCCGAAACCGGTCCTAGGATGCTTGTTTCCGGTCCAGGGAGGACCTGGCTTGGCAGTTCAGGCTGGACTGTTCCCATGAGGCACTGGGTCAAGACTGATTTGAATATGGCCAGGTCTAAACTGGGGTGGCATGGTGAGCAAGAGAATGATGGATTTAACCCAGATCTCTTGACTGGGGGTGAATGTTTTGATTTGTTCTGCATTCCGTCCATCAATTGTGTGTCTTTTGCTTTCTCGCCCTAAGTGTGCCAGGTATGCCCAGACGTGGGTCCTGGGCTCACTGCGCCACTGGAATCAAGCTATCCTGGCTGAAGAGGGGTGAAACCCCAAAACCGGTCCTAGGATGCTTGTTTCCGGTCCAGGGAGGACCTGGCTTGGCAGTTCGGGCTGGACTGTTCCCATGAGGCACAGGGTCAAGACTGATTTGCATATCGCCAGGTCTAAACTGGGGTGGCATGGTGAGCAAAAGAATGATGGATTTAACCTAGATCTCTTGACTGGGGGTGAATGTTTTGATTTGTTCTGCATTCCGTCCATCAATTGTGTGTCTTTTGCTTTCTCGCCCGAAGTGTGCCAGGTATGCCCAGACGTGGGTCCTGGGCTCACTGTGCCACTGGAATCAAGCTATCCTGGCTGAAGAGGGGTGAAGCCCCGAAACCGGTCCTAGGATGCTTGTTTCCGGTCCAGGGAGGACCTGGCTTGGAAGTTCAGGCTGGACTGTTCCCATGAGGCACAGGGTCAAGACTGATTTGCATATGGCCAGGTCTAAACTGGGGTGGCATGGTGAGCAAAAGAATGATGGATTTAACACAGATCTCTTGACTGGGGGTGAATGTTTTGATTTGTTCTGCATTCCGTCCATCAATTGTGTGTCTTTTGCTTTCTCGCCCTAAGTGTGCCAGGTATGCCCAGACGTGGGTCCTGGGCTCACTGTGCCACTGGAATCAAACTATCCTGGCTGAAGAGGGGTGAAACCCCGAAACCGGTCCTAGGATGCTTGTTTCCGGTCCAGGGAGGACCTGGCTTGGCAGTTCGGGCTGGACTGTTCCCATGAGGCACAGGGTCAAGCCTGATTTGCATATGGCCAGGTCTAAACTGGGGTGGCATGGTGAGCAAAAGAATGATGGATTTAACCCAGATCTCTTGACTGGGGGTGAATGTTTTGATTTGTTCTGCATTCTGTCCATCAATTGTGTGTCTTTTGACTAATATAACCTATGCACAGCACAGCTCTCACTCATCTTCCCCATCTCACTGTTAAATATTTCGACCCTAGACTGGATAAGAGAACCACTAACGCAAGACACCAAAATGCTTTCCACATACTTGCCATTGCAAGCACAACACTGTGATGTCCCCTAGCCCTGAAGAAGTCATGCAGAGTCAGGTCGGTTTCTTCTGCCCTTTAGAGAGAGAGAGAGAATGTGAGTGTGAGAGTGAGTGTGTGTGTGTGTTTTTTTTCCTGCTCCACCGTCCCCCTGCCCTGAAGTTGTGTCCAGTGGGTGTGTGTCTGGTCCTAGTGCGCTGTTACATCTCCCCCTTTTCTGGCAAAATGAACTTCCTTCCTGGGGAAAGAAAGAGGGAGAGAGAGTTAGAGAGAAGAATGGAGAGGGGAAAAGAAGCACCACTACTAAGAGGGAAAACAGTGAGAGAGACCAACATGAGACTCGGTCTTCCTGGTCTTGGGTCACATTTCTTCTATCAGTCTCCTGGGTCTTTGAATCATTCGTGATGGACACAAGCTGTCTTGTTTCAGGGGCAGGCAGCCTAACCCTGGCCCCTCTTCTTCATCATGGAGGGCTCCCATGCCATTAGGCTGGGTTGTCTCGTCAGCTCCCTGTGAGACCTGAAAGGCACCCTACCTCTCTCATCGTCTGCTGGCAGCAGGAAACTGAAGTGAAAGCTGTTCCTTGTAATGGAGAAAGGCCCTGCCGCTGCTGTGACCATTGACCCTTTGATGTTTGTGACGATCAGCAGGCTGCATGAGAATAGAGTGTCAGAGTTCCATGTTTGTCGCTGGCATACCAGTGACTATGACGCTGTGCCACGGTGGTGCTATGTTCTCCAGTTGTTACAGTCGTGTCCTGCTCTTTATTCCAAGTACAAGTTGCATCAGACCTCGCCCAGTGGAGCAGTGTGGGCTGTTGCAATAGTCCTGCAGGACTTGATGTAGGGCTTGGCCAACTGATATTTGTATGAGCTTAGCTCTTTGGACTGCTTTCTCTATGTTGCCCATGCATCGCTCAGCCATGCCATTTGTTTGCGGTCACAATGGCGTTATCTTCTGATTATGTATGCTTAGGTAGTTAATGAATCTACAAAATTCATCCCCTGAGAAAGGAGGGCCATTGTCAGTTTTGAGTGTTAGTGGGACACCCCATGCTAAGAAAACTTTGTCTAGGAAGGGTAGATTGGCCCCTGCTGATGCGTACTCCACCTGGCATACCAGGGGGAAACAGGAGTATTCTTCAGTGATGACCAATCGTTATCCCTCAGTTTCTAGTGGCCCATAGAAGTCAGTGGCTAACATCGTCCAGGAGGTCTAACATTCATAGTTGCTATGACTTCAGGGGCCTTCCGATGTCCTTGCAGTGAAGGCACATCAGGATCACTTCTTCCACCAGGTGGTCTAGAACCGGGAACCATACTCTTTCTCTCAACATCTTTTTGGTTTCAGCCATCCCCCTGTGGCTTTGGTGTGCGAGATTTATTTTTCGTCGGTCGGTTAACCTGGTGCCTTGAAGGAGTATTCCGTGCTCTGTTTCAGACCATTCTTCCTGTACGTGTTTGAATGCAAGGATCTCTTCTTTGATAACTTTGTCGTTGAACTGCTTGTTGTCGTTTGCATGCCCCCACCGTTTTGTTTCATAATGCTCTTCACTGCTTTCAGTGTGATGCCAGTCTCAGATTTCCGTGCGAGTTCCTCTACCGTGACCTGAACAGGAGTGCCGTCCTACCGCAAGCTCTACTGATGCAGTCTTTTGTATCTCTTTTCTTTCCAGTGGCTGTTTGTGGTCCGACTGCTTTTGCGGTGCTGCCACTTCTGTCATAAGGTATATACGCTTGCTGGTCACTGATACAGGGGAAGAATCCGAGTCTACCTAGGGGCTGCCCTCGCACACGTCTATGTGCCTTGTGTGGTGACTCAAATATGCCCTTGTCCTGTTCAGTCATCCCCTTTCTGGCTTCCAACGACCCCGTCTACAGACGCTTGCAAAGTGGTTTGCTGTGTTGCACTTCCAACACATTTGGCCAGGGAGGTACCAGTCTATGGATACCTTAGTCCACATCAGTAGCATGTTCTTTCAGCCTTGGCAGTTGTGGGCGCTTGTCTTCAGACCTTTTACTTCCTCCTACCATCGGATGGACTTGTTTGGGCGTTCGCGCTTGACCACTTCCTTGTTTATGGCATACGGCGTGGCTCTGCCATCCGTCCTTGCTATGGCTAGTATTTTGTCCAGTTTGTATGTTTCCTTCAGTATTTTTATTCGAAACCCAGTGGAGTAGCACCCTTCAGTCGTATAACTTCCTCGTTGTTCAACTTGTCAAATTCGCAATAGGTTACAAGCAAGCGCAGTCTCGTTGTGAAATTGTCAAGTGGTTCATTTGCTCTCTGGCATGCAGTGTTGAATGTGTATTGTTCATAATCGACGTTGCACTGTGGATCAAAACTGTCAGTGAGGCATTTGATTAGGCCTTTGTACGAGTTTGATAGACTCTGGTGGGAATCGTTACAAGTAGGTCTTCTACATCTTTGCTGACCAAGTTGCGGAACAGCACTTTGGCCTCTTCTTTTGCAGGTGGCTTGCAAGTATTGCTCAAAACTTCGAGTCCATTTTTTCCACCTCACACCTTTTGTTTGGGAGTCCGAGAGGTCAAAAGGGCGAAGGCGTTGAGAAAAATGCCACTGGGGATGTCTTCTTTGGCCATAGTGGGGTTTGTGTCAACATAGTTTGTTTCTAGTCTCTTCCTTCTGGGCGGTGATGTTTATTCCTTGCCTTTGCGCTGTTTCGTCGGCTAATTTATTTATTTTTCTTCGTGTTGTGGCCCTTTATTGTTTGTTGCTGGACATCAGAATGGCTGCTCCCATTGGATCCTATGGGTAGTCTATCTTGCCTGACTTAAATATGGCCCCTGCATGTATCGCTATGGGCTACTTAGCTTTGGATGACTTCAAAATGGCTGCTCCCATAGACTTGCATGGAAAGCTGGCCTATCTTCAAAATGGCGGCCAACTCTTGCAAGATCTCGCAAAACCTCGCTTTTTTTCTTTTCTTCAGGCCTTCTGGGGCCTATGTATTATTGTTGGCGGTCGCGCCTGCCTGTGGGCGCCCACTGGGTTTTCTGGGGAGCGAGCTGGGCCCTCTGTTGTGGCAGTATTTAGCTGTAGCGCTATATTACTTCAATAGAGCCTTCACTTTTTACATTTTTTTTTGTAATGCTCATGGAGCCGGCCGCGGGTCTTCTAGGGCGTGCTCTGAGTCCTTACTTGTGTTGTTTGGCAGTAGAGCTCTACTGCTTCGAGAAGAGCCTCCACTTTTGACTTTTTTTGAATGCTCATTGGATTCCCCGGTGCCTGACAATGAGTGAGGCCACGCTACAATGATCCCACCTTCATGGTCGCCAGTTGTTGTGTCCACTGGCCCCAAAGAAATCACGCAGATTCAGGTTGGTTTCTTCTATCATTTATTCTGCATATAGCATGCTGCCCAGCATGGTCTCGTGTGTGTGTGTGTGTGTGTGTGTGTGTCCATGTTTCCTGCTCTTCCCTCCAACTCCCCGGAAGTTGTGTCCTATCACCCAGTGGGTATGTGGCAGGTCCCAGTGCCCTGCCACTTCTCCACCACTGTGACAAACGCCCCTGCCGCCAAACATCTACGCAGTGTAGTGTGCTACCCATCCAATAATGCACTGTGGTGTTTCACAATAGAGTATAAAGTGCTATACAATTACGATTACAAATACATTTTATAGGTACTATAGTGTATACAAAAAAGCCACAACGGGGTTACAATGATTGTCTCATAATGTGTTTAGGTATTTCTCATTTAAAAAAATGCTTTTGTCTTCTATTTTTCAAATATGCATTATTTTCACAAATACGTATCTTCCAAAGTGAGCAGCATTGATGTATTTGTGCGATTTCCTACTCAGTATTTAAGTTAGCAAATTCCAGGTAGAGTTCAAAGTATGTGAAGCTCTGCAGATGTTTGAAGTGTTTTTTTTTCTTTTTCAGTATGCACACAATTTTGCCACATTGTATTCAACGGAATACAACAGAGAGGAAAAAAGAGAAAAGCCAACACGTAAGTGCCATTTGTAACAATAGAGGATTGTGTAGTTGGTAATGAAAATCTAATGCCTATTTAAGATATATTTAAGAGGGATTACATAGGTTTTTAACACATTCTTTTTTTGAGTCTTTTATTTATCTTTTAATACCTTCAATAAGAACAATGACAGAGTACAGATAGGTAACCTTAAGAAAATTGTATCAGGCATCTCTGTTAAGCAAGTAGAAGAATAAGTGTTTCATCTACCTTAATGATCTAGCTTGGAATACAAATCACAGGGGGTTCCCCTTTGGACAGTGATGCAATTGTAAAACAAATCTTCGGCTCATCCCTGTACCTGTCATTCCCACATAAGTATGCAAGAGAATGGCTTGCAAAACAAATAGTACACTGTATTGAAAAGCCAAGTCCTGGGCACACGTTTATACAGTTAAAACAGTGTTTGTTGATGTTTTGAGCATTTGAAGAGTTGTTATTTAATGTCCACTCGAATAATAAATGTTTATAGTTTTAATCTCAATAGAAAAAGGACACAGGACAACCAGCCAACACGTGTTTCGTCACAATGGGAGGTATCCCGTGACTTCTTCAAGGCTGTACAGGAAACGTTGATGTTATTGAGTAATCGCTCCGCCGGTGATAATTCCGACCCGGCTGGTCTAGTTAAAGAAAGTAATGATGAGATCCCAATTGCTGGTGAAAATTTGTCTGTCTGTGGGTAACCTCTCAAACGGATCTAAAAATCAAGGGAAACCTTTACTATTCAAGTGGACATTAAAAAACAACTCTTCAAATTCTCAAAACATCAACAAGCACTCTTTTAACTGTATAAACCTGTGCCCAGGGCTTGGCTTTTCAGGAACTTGTGGGGGTTGACACCCATACATATACGGGGGTTATAGGGTAATTCCTCTGACCTGGCAGCACCATGCAGCACTCACACCTCAATTACCTACGCACATACAGCAGGGCGCCACACTTCCTGGCACATCCAAAACCCCACCACCAGACAAATTGTACACTGTATACCCTTCTTTTTCCATATATATAGTCCTCAATGTCCCCACCCAATAACCCTTACTTGTCCCTGCCACCACTACCTCTATCACACCTTTTCAATTTATTCTTAAAATAATGCTACAATAATAAATAAAGAATTGTAAATATCTGTAATTAGAAATAATAGAAACATTGAAACAGCTTTGTGTTTTTTTAAATGATGTAATGTTTTCTCATCCTATGACAAATCCTATCTTCTCCCACTTTTGATCGTTGTTGCGTATTTAAGTGGAGGTTTCTTGTCTATTTAAAAACAAAGGGTATTTCCTTGCAAAAAGGTTTCACGCTGAAGGTGACATGGCAACTGTAGGAAAGTGTTCCAATGCTGATGGTTATGACTCTTATAGTGCACTGGAGTTTGCTGCCCAGAACCCAGTGCCAGTGCTTCCCCAATTGACAAGAACTTTACCCCCATTATAAGGCCTAGTGTAAGGTACCAGGGGCACCCAGACCATGAGTGATAAAGGGGTCCCCATGGCCGGCAGCTCTGTTTGTGCCACCCTGAGAGGCCCAAGCAAACTATTGACAGCAGGCCTGCCATTGCATTCTGCAGGAACAATGCAAACTGCTCGAACTCGATTCTGCCCTCACTGTGTGTGGCAGAATCAATACACTACATTTACTATATATCAGTCACCCCTAAGGAAGACCTCCTAAGCCCAGGTGGCAGGGTGAAGTATACTAGAGGTGTGGACATGCTAGTGCAGGCTCATATGTCCCAATATTGCCCTTTACCATTAAAGGACACTATAGGTGATAGACGGACCATAGGATAACGTGGGCTGGCATCTGGAGAAACCTGAGGTTGACAGCTTCATTATGGTACAGCCTAAATATGTCCTGTTTGGTATCAAACAACATGCCTTCTCACCCCTGGCATGAATCTTGTGTTGAGGGTGATGTGGCATGCACCCAGATGGCTACTCTAGTGGTTGCCCACCTGGTTGCCCCAGCTTCTCTGTGCTCTGGGTGGCAGACGTGCTTGCTGCCACCAAGACAGAATTCTGACCTCCTGCCAGGCAGTGTGATCACTCCCAGGAGTCATGAACAAAAGCCTGGGCAGGAAGAAGGTCACACCTCTTTTCTTCCAGATTGCCAGTCAAGTGGCACACCAATGCGGTGAGCTGCGAAGGCTGCATCACCTCTGATATGCATCAGGATCGACTTCCAGAGGAGGAAACAGCCCTCCCTCTGCCCAAGCACATTTACACCCCGGCAGGTGGGACATTTGGTAGGCAATGAGGTGTACACCCTCAGAGGGCTAGCTACACCTCCAGGGTGACCAGCCTGGTCTGTACACTGAAGATTTGGCAGAATAGAGGGTTCCGGGTAGAAAAGGTGACGCACACCTCTATGTGGTCATATTATGGACGGATTAGCTGATGGGGCAAGCAGCCTATTGCGTCCACACCCCTAACACCCATCTATCTGGGATTTAAGGGCTACCCTTGACACCAAAACCTCAGTTCTGAACAACCTTCTTCGAAGAGGACAAAAGAAGAGACCCATATCTGCGACAACAAGACTTGCGCAAAGCAAAAGAGGGATACTCTGTACCTGCGGCAATGTTCCTGGAACTGCCTGATTGAGACTTGGCCTAGGCTAAGCCTCAGTTCCCCCAGACAGATGGACCCTTGCGGGAGCCTGAAGCTCCCTCAGACTCCCCTGGACTATGGCACTAGTCCCCTGCAAACTGCAGTTTAAACAACCCTCTGAATCGAGCCCTCCATGGGATCGGCCAAATCCAGATGGTCTAGCGCATTGTGGGAACTTTAGTTCTACCTTCCACGCCGATACAGACAGATACCGTGTTCCCTGGAATCACAGGACGTCAAAGTATCTTTTTCCAAGGATTACCGCTGACAAGGCTTGTTGGTTGCCAGTCCTGAAACTGACCCCTTCACTCGACGCTGCACCTAGAGGGAGCTCCATCTGACCATAGACCAACGTCAGCAACCACCCGGTTGTTGTGTGTTTGTATCTTGTTCCCCACAGCACTGTGTAAGCGGTAAAAGCAGTTCTCCCGCTGCTCCGGTCTAGCATCAGGGACAGCCAGGACAGGTCTGCACCCGGGCTCCACTGGCCAGGTAAAATTTAACTGACTGTAGTGGCCTGGTCCCGGGACCCGCATCATCTTTACCCTGCAAGGGTACCACACAACTCGATCTCCAAGTGACCTATTGTCTCTATTGGTTTTTCCCATGGAACACAATGTTACATTTTCACTGTATTATTTGGCACAGATCTTTTATTGCTTCTAAATCAATACCTATAGTTATATGTATTCTATTCAGTTCATTGTGGTGTCTCAATTAAGATAAACATACATGCTATTTTTATTAATTGGTTTTGGATTTCTCTTGAGTCGCGTCAATTACTTATCGTCCATGATGGTACTCTGTAAAACATGTTTCTCTAGTGAAGCCTGACTGCTCCTTGCCACACTACCAGGACTGAGCTAGGGATTTATTAGTGTGAATCCAAGGACCATCTTTGGTGTTTGTGACAGTATTGCATGGTGAAGCCTAACTAGTATCACCACATAATACTCCACCTTCCTACAGCAATCTATACCCATATTCATTCAAATATAAAAGCAAAGTATACTTTTTGAAGAACAATTAATTCGGGTGGCTTAAGGGGAAACCACAAGGGCAGTAGATACAGTGAGAGATTTGAAATAACCAAAAAAAACAGAGGTTCACAGGGCAAAGGAACTGAAACTGCCATAGATGGGTGTAACTCTTAAGTATACAATAAAGTGTTGGTGGAATGTTTGACTTAATCTCAGCCACTGGTAATTACTCAGAGCCTCATCTCAGTCTGTCGTTATTTTTCACACCATGCCTCCTCAGTTTCGACCCAGCCCTATTCAAATCAGCCTTGACCCTGTTCCAATGGGAACAGTCCAACCTGAACTGACAGGCTAGGTCCTCCCTGATTCATGAATGGAATTCCGGGGTAAGACCACCATAGCCCGATGTTTTGTTGGCGTTTAACTGTAAATTGCCCACAATAGTGGTATCTCCCTCAAGTGATGTCTTGTATGGATAAACATTGCGGGTAAATATTTTGACGAATTACTTATTACCATATTCCATTTTGGAACATAATCCATTGCTTTAGCTGCATTAGAAACCGCTTTTTCACTGACCATATTTTAACATCAATTTTCATAATTGAGAATTTATTGTCCAAGAACAGACTGCACTTCTACTGCGAAACAGGCAACTTTAACAAACTCATATCCTTATGGATGTATTCTTAAAGTTACTCTTGTCCTTGAAAATATATTCTGAAAAGAAGTCTCCACCTAAAGTATGTTTTGGACTGTAATTTTCTATTTGAGAATATGTTATAGTATTATTTATACTCAACAACCAGTTCTAGGATAGATTCTTCCCCTGAGAACTTGCTCTTGTATAACTCACCTACTGGAGACTCCGTACTGGCAGTGCAATTAACTTTTAATAGACAAATGTAAATTGTGTAAAATCTGTCCTTGAATATAATCTATCCAAAATAAGAGCATTGCGTGTAGGGACCACAGATTCCAGCAGCCCCCTTGTGACTCTGAGGTGGGGTCTGTTTCATATGCACCTGCTCTTACTAAGGGGGCGCTATAAAGGCCATTTGGGAGTCCGCAGCGCAGGGAAAGCATTGCTTGCAGGGACCACAGATACTAGCAGTCCTTTGTGACTCTGAGGCGGGGTCTCTTACAGCCACACCTGCTTGTACTTTGGATGCGCTATAAAGTGCATTTGGGAGCCCCACAGTGCAGGACGTGTGCAGGCAGTGCCAAGGCAAAGCCCAGGCCAAGGGCAGGCCCACCTGCGTTCGTCCACAGCCATATAAGGCTGGGTCACCCCTCTTACATGGATTATCTGGCTTCACCCTACTTGGTGAGACACATTTTTTTTTGTTTCTAGCCTCACCTCGTATTGTTAAATGGACACGTGCAAAGTAGCGAGTGGCCCTGTTGCCCCACAAAAGCCCAAATGTATGGATGCTATGTTGGAGCGAGTCTTTGGGGTGGTGGCAAGTGAAACTGATCTGACCAAACATAGGTTGTCCCTGGGCCCCGTTGATAGCCTTGGGGATATGGAAAACAGTGCTAAAACAGCTTGGGGTGGAGATGATGATCTGTCAGAAGAGGGTGCAACTGGTGGTAGTGACACACACCTAGCTCAATATTGGACCCGGAGAATACAGGGCACTTTTTACTCAGAAGTGCATGGGAGTTCGTCCATTATGTCCTCGCGCCAAGAGAATGTTACATCTCCGGTTGAACCAGCCAATAAGTGAAAAAAACAAAGTAGACGTTGTGTTGGATCGACAATGCAGCAGGTCTCAACCGGAAATAGCAAGGAGCCAGCCCTCCCTATTCCTGGAGATCGTGACTTGGAGGAAATTGTGAAATAGTTTGAGCGGATAATTCATGTCAAATTGAGCCCCATTAGAATTGATTTGGCCTCGATAGAGTCATGTTTGATGACTTTAACAAAGTTGAAATGTAATCAAGTCAAGGAGAAGGAAGTTCCTTCTGATTCTGAAGACCCGTTACATCTAAGGAGATGGACAAGTGCATGCAGAGTCAGAGAGATACCCCGAGAGGTACTCAGCCCTTGTTAACAGCAAATTTGAACACAACACAATGTGCAAATAGATTGGTGTCTCATTTGGGAGCAGTCAGTGGGAAATAGGGTGCCTGTCGGGGTGACAGCCATTTCCTGGGCATTATTGCTAATCAACAACCAAGCATGGCAGCTTCCCAAGTCGGTAAGAACAGAAGAACAGGGATGGGGTCCCACAAACCTTGTTCGTAGGCAGCAGAGGGTGCCATCCCAAAGACTTCACCTCCCCATAGATTCTACCCCTTTTGTGGCTATCTTGGTAAATGTGCCGCCATTGCGTGAAAGGGTTGAAGAGTCCACATGTGAATTCATACGTAAAGCCAAACATTGGTGTGCCTCTAAGGGGAGACTCGTCTGAAAGTGATAGTAGTAACATTATCATGGCCAGACGGGTGGATTGGCTGGGTTTCGGCCCAAAGTTGTTCGATGGGGATTGTATTGTATTAAACTTCATAAGCCTGTCATGGCTAGACAACTGATTTTTGGTAACACTGTGGGAAGAATGTATGGGTTGGGCATTCAAGTATTCCCACTAGGTTTCTTTGACCCCCCCGTTGTGATGCAAAAGACAAATGGGTGAGGGAACATATTTTCACAAAATACGGTTAGATCCGATCCCCAATATAGAGGTCAAGTGGCCCCATTGGAGCTGAGCAATAGATTTAAACCCTTGGGAGACTTGGAAGACAATAATTGACTTAGAAGAGATATGACCTGTCCCCAACAGAGTCCAGCCATGCCTACTGACATGATCCAAGATAGGTCTCCCCCTTGTCTGAAAATTTGTAGCTTGAATACCACAGGGTTAAGCAGAAAAAGAGAAAATATTATTTGATAGCGTGTGTTTTCAAGAAACTTGGGGAACAGAACATAATTGCTATTTAAAAGGGTATAGCTGTTTTTTTGTGCCAGATGTATTTTCACTGGTAGGTAGATCTAGGGGGGGGGGGGGGGGGGGTTGCTCATGTTCATTTCCCTGGGCATTGGGTGCGCCCCAATGCAAATTGCCTCTTGCATGGAAAATTTGCTTCTCGTTAAATTAGACTTTGTGGGTTCTTCAAGTGTTTTTTTGCTAAACCTTTAAAATTCGTTTGAGCGTAAAACCCCTATGGAACATCTGGGTTCCTTATGTTCTTTTCTGCAGTCCATTGAGGGGAAATCTAAAACTCCCAATACTGTGGTTTTAATCAGTGATTTTATTCATCTATGTCCACTGGGTTGTTTTAACACTGATAGTACTTTTGACATAGGAGTCAAACAGGGCAGTCATTTTGAACATTCTGTTGAGGGCAGTTTGTTAGATGAAATGCTGGCAGAGTCTAACCTGGTTGAAATTGGAGAGGGTGGAGCAAACGGACCCAAACTATAAGGGCAGAGGGGCTAACACGGCTATTGACTATGTGCTGGTTATAGCCTTTTTTAGTTCAGTTTGTGTATAGTTTTGAAGTGCAATGGTCTGATTTTAGTGACCATAACCTTTTAAGTCTCTCCTCGATTTGGGGAAATTCAAATGCTGAGAGGCCAGACATTGGACCCACCAATACAGAGATCATTTCTCATGATCAGGGGCAAAGCTTAAAATGGAGTAAGGTCCCACATGACGCCTTTTTATATTCCCTTTATGATAGGTGTAGCAGTGATCTACAAGTGTGCTTGAGTGATTCCAGAAATGACGAGGTGCTCCTGTATACCTATGGGAGACTTTGTATGCATATAAAGGATAATCTCAGGGCTCGAAATAGTCGCAGACTACATATGGGAGAGAGATGGTTTGATTCAAATTGTTTTGAAACCCTCTATATCCAAATACTGGTGTTAAAGAAAACCCTTAGAGATAGAACAGAGGAAGCAAAGAGAAGGAAGGAGTATAAGCTTGCCATGGTCATGCACAAGGAGATTAGGGAGAAGCCTGGGAAGATCTTGGTAATCTCCGCATTCTTATTAATAGTGCCTCATTTTGGGAAATCATCAATCGCCCCTTTTTTGGGGAGAATGAAATAGAGTTATAGATTGCACTATTACAGTGGGTTCTTGGATAAAACATTTTACAGGAAGCGATGAAAAAGTAGGGGAGGCTGCCCAGACCGAACAAGTAGGTATACCCAGGGAGGACCCTGTTGCTTGTTTTACAGAGGAGGAGGTTGAGGCCGCTATTGCAACTGTGTTAAAGAACAAGGCCCCTGGCCCCGACAGGGTCCCGGACGATTTATTTAATTACGATAATAAGTTGGTTTGGCAAAAATCTTAAGACAGGTTTTTAATGCTTTCTGGAGAACAAGGCCCCCTACATCATGGGGATGTTCAGTTATTATTTTAGTGTTTAAGAAGGGAGATGGGGCAGATCCTAGATGTTATAGGCCAATATCCTTAATTAACTCTTCCGTTAAGATCTTGACAAGGTTAACTGATTGGTTTGAACAAAGGAATGTGATTTCTCCCTTCCAGTGCGGATTCAGACAGTGGAAAGGTACAATTGACCAGTGCCTAAATTTACATTTGAAAATCTGAAAGTATACAGTGGCCAAAAGAGGCAGGCTGTATTTAGCCTTCATGCACCTATTATCGGCCTTTGACCGAGTTAACAGAGCCAAATTATGCCCAATGTTAATCAATATATAGGATTTGATAGGAGTATGGTCAGTTTTTGCCTGATGTCCTTGAGGATTTAACGGCCGCCGTAAGATTTAATTTTGAGGGGTCATTGACAGCACCTATAAGAATACATTAAGGGGTAAGGCAAGTTGCTTATTGGCACCGTTACTGTTTATATATTAACAATTTTAACCTTGTTCTAGGTGGAGCTACTAAGGATATTCTGTGGGCTGGGTCATTGCAAATTCCAGCACTTATATATGCAGATGACATGGTTTTATTAGCAAGAACCGCAGTGGGCCTCCAAAAACTCATGAACTCTTTTATAGACTTTATGGGGTTGCTCGATATGGACATTAGTTATTCTAAATCCCACACTATGGTGATCGAACAACGAGTAAGCTGGATAGGAAAATCTTTGGGGGTGATCAAGAGTTGACCAGAGTTACAACTTTCCATATTTAGGGGTGGTTCTTGATGAGAGAGGAACATGGGTCCCACAAAGAAAGACAAAGCAACATTTGATGGCAAGAGCTGTAGCCGCTGTATTTGATTTTGCAAGTAGATTGGGAGAAAGACCAACTGAGGCTCTGGTGAAAGTGTATCAAGCTAAATGCTTGTCCGTAGCCTCTTATGGTAGTGATCTATGCGGCTATAAGGACTAAGATGAGATTGAGGTAGTTGAAAATGATTTTATTAAAAGATAATTATCCCTTCCACTATCGGTTGCCACCTTTACCATACATGAAGAAGTGGGGTTAGAATATATTTCGGATAAGTGGGCCCTCTTCCCCATAATTAGGTGGTTCAAAATCTGATCAGGTTCTGAATTAGAGCTGAAGCACGAAATTATAAGAGATTGTCTTGCCATGGACAACGGTTGCCGTGGCTGTACTATATTAACACCTCTCTGGTGGAGAAGTTGGGTTGTGCAGCTTTTTTTTGGGCACCTGAGCAAATCAACAAACAAGATGTGCCCTGGATTATGAAACATCGTACGGTAACAGCAAAACTTGAGAGAGAGGAAAGGGAGCTTTGCAAACCTATTGTGAGGGTGTATATCCTCTTGACAACCGTACATGGTATGGAGTCATACCTGCATTTGGTGTCCTCATCCCATCCCCGCTTTTTATTAACATGTTTTAGATTAAATCTCCTGCATTGGTTGCTAGCAGATCCACGGGGCCATCATATTGTGGAGAGTCAGGGACCGTGTCCATGTGCTAATTTTTCTATTCAAGATACAACCCATTTTATCTTTATCTGTGATCATTACAGTATGTTGAGGCAGCATTTCATCTTACCATTATTTAGAGGTGAAGGTTTTTTCAGTTTAAACTGGCCCTGATCTATTTGTAGATGCTGAAGTCCCCTGAAGTCGGTTTTAGTGTGGCCTGTACTTTGTCAGTTGCATTTAGACTGAGGAAAAAGCGTTTGGCCCCCTGAAGGAATGGGAAGCCTTGTTTGATTTAACCATTACTGGGGTTTTACGAAGCTAAAATATTATCAGTTCTTTAATTTCTGTGCCCCGCTGTTGGGCTGTTTTTATTGTTTTATTGCCCAATAATAGAAAATTTATAATGTTGACAAGACTGATCTATTAAGGAACATTAGAGTTCAAGTTTTAAATGTTTATGATCTTATTTTTTAGAAGGTGTTTTGTATTGCTGTTTGTTGATTCATTGTATTTTATTTTTGTGATTCTTTTTATGAAAGTAATGTTGTCGGATTTGTACGCTTTTATGGATTATTGTTTAATCCGAATAAAGATTATAAAGTAAAGATATTTGTATAGCAGCGACCACTCGTACAGAACCTCTATTTTTCTTTGAAAATGACCTGGAACAAACACTCCAGGAGACTCTTATCTATAACAGACTCTCCCACCAATGGTCCCACTGATTTACTTTTCATAGTGAAGAGACCCTAGACATTATCTTAAAGACTCGAGTATTTAAAGTATAGAATATCTGTCCGAAAGCTCCAAGAAGTGAACATCAGCTTTTTAGTATACAATACTAGACAAGGTACAAGAGAAGGGGTTAGTTGCTATTCAGGGCCCCTCCTTTAGTTCGAAGAACGCAAGCTGTATTTTTGTGTTATGGGGCTAGAGATCAGGCTGAGGAGGAATGTGCCACTGTTGATCAGAAGATTAAAAATTAGTTATGCCTCAGGTAAAAAATCAAAGCCCCACGCACTAACAGCTTGTACAAAATTACATTGCAATTTCATATATTAGATCTCGGCGCTCATTATGTTTATGGGAGGGGCATACTGATGGAAAATAATTGTGGTTATTGACAGGTAGTATTCTATCATCAAGTACATAACAGCTGTATTGACTTGTACTGGCAGTGCACTCTGCAATCAATTTAAATTCTCCTCTGGGCTTCTGCCCACCACGTTAAACTTTACTTGAACGGAGCTATGCTCCATGCAAGTAAGAGCTGCCTCCTTATTAAGTAAATTATGTTATACTGTTTGATATTACAATGTTGGTGGTGGAAAGAATACATACATTCATTCATCATAAGAACAGCCTTTTGCTGGTCTCATCCTGGCCCACGTTAAGAATGGCACATTGGGAGCGGGTGCCTTCAGGGGTGTGTATGTGTGGTCGTGCTTCTTGGGGAACATGGCCTTCCAAGAGTAGCACAACAACCCCCTGCACTGTTTGCCAGTGACATAGTCTCTTGTTGGTCAACTTCATCACACCTGTAAAAATGTCTAGGTGTGTAGTGAAACAGTAGCTCTGCCCACCCAAGCAAAGACGGATTTCCATATTTACTCAGCCATTACTATCCAGCAAAAATATCTAGGGCTCATCTATGAGGGTGGTAAATATCTCTATTGAGGATCCTATGTCTGCCCTTAGTACCATAAGCCATCTTATTTGGTTCCCATGCTGTATACGTGAGAGGGGTTTAAAAGGTAGAATAAAAGATGCATATCCTCTGATTCTTGTTGGCCCTTTATCATAGAAAACTGCAATGGATTAGACATTGTGGCGAGCAATGTGGAGTTTCTTTGGTGTTGACACGCATATTAAGGCACTAGGACAAGTTGACATAAACAGGAACATTTGTATATTGGAGAAGTGTAGCTCACTGGTTAGAGGAGGCATACCCTGAAGCAGAGGTCAGACCCGGGACCAGGGTTCGATTCCCGACGCGGCAGGGTTCGGAGCCCAATTGTCCACGGACTCGATAATTCTCGCTTCGGTGCCCACTCTAAGCACGAGTTCACACTATGCAGCTCTGGGCAACAAGCTTGCTTAATCTCCACAACGGCCCCCCCGCGGCGGGATGCCTGGCTTTCACCTTGGGGATACCCAGTACGGGTTATCTCACAGGGAAAAACCAGGACGGGTTCCCAATGCAAGCGCCGAGATGCCCAAGGGTAAGTCGAGTGCTATATAAAACATACATACATATATTATTAACCAGTTATGTGGTAACGTTCAAAATATTAACTCCCCATCCTCTAACAGAAGTATATAACTGTTATTTCCAACTGCATAGTACCCTGGGATTTACTATCCTCCAACATCCCATTCATCTCACAGACAGATATCACTCACTTGTTAATGAATTGTATGGTCTATATTGCAAGGATTGATAGGTCATTACCCATTCCAATCTTTATAAAGAGAACCAAAGCCCCATCCTATGGAAAATACAGTGACCCAAGATGATAATAGATGTAAAAAGCAAGGAAAGAATAAATGTAAATGTTAAAATAGATTTTACAGCTAAGCAAATATCCATAGTACTGTAGCAATGTCTTAGCTGGGTATTTTGGGTGTGACTAATAATCCAAACAATTCATATGGCTGAAGTATATACATTTATAAATATGTAATACACCTGAAACAACAGCATGCAAGACCAACTATACAGTGTAGCATGCTGAATGAAGAGTACACTTTACACATATCACACCCCCAAAAATGGATATTCGGCAGAAAGCATACAGAACCATGTAGCACATTGACATGCACAAACTCAACTTATCCCTTGAAAACAGAAAGTACTTGCATATTCCATTCATAAATGTTGAATTATTATAGAGGCACCTTTCTATTTTCAACTCTTCAATCTTAGCATCTCAGGAGCACAGAGATCCACACACTCTCAGTGTGCGTCAGTATATAGATCACAATTAAATCAGTCATATCTTATAATCGCATCAACCAACGAAGCAGATAAAATCCCAACAGCAAAGTGTAAAAGAACACCCCTGGTCTGGCAATAATAAAGTCAGATAAAATATTAGAGCAACTCTCTAAACTCCTAGGGGCATCGCTGAGAGGACACACATCTCTCCACTTGTCTTAACCAGAGATTACAACATTCAACCCTCTAAATGTGCAATCTTTTGTAGACCTACAGAGAGTCAGGAAACTTACAGGCATGTAACAATATGACCTGGACTGTACCCTTTCTATCAAAAGGCAACCTTAACCACCGAAAACATTACATCAGCAATATAAAAAATGCCACAGTTAGTACCTCTTTCAGTACTTTGAATATTAAACAAAGTACATAGATTGAATGTTGAAAAACAAAATAGTTTCAATTGAATATCATTATGTATCAAAAAATAGCTAATATTTAAATGCAGCAAATGCTGTCTTTTAAAACAGAAGCTTGGTAATAACTGATCAGATACATCTTTTAATGTTTTTTCCAACTGTGGGCTGCACCACCAAGACAAGTATCCAAAAGACAAAAATGAAATGTCCATCCTGTATTATAAATATTCAGGTTTCTTTATTCTTCCTTTTATTTGAAACAAAGCACCAGGTAGCCAACGCGTTTCATTCTTTTAGACAAGAACTACAACAGGGCTGTAGAAACACTAAAAACATATGTATAATACAATCTGATATCTATAAAAACATACAATCATACAATAATGCATTCAATACAATACTCTAAGACAGAAGACATTAAAAATGAATACAAAAAATCAATTCCCTTAGACCACCACATAATATTACAAACAAAAATATAATTGAACCACATAAACAAGTTTTTATCTTTTTGTATTAAAATCATCAAACGTGACAAAATAATGTACCTAAACTAATAGCATGTTTTCCATATTTCCAAATTGAATTACTTATAAAATGTAATTTCTAAATAGAGTGTATAATGAATTCTAAATACAAGATTGAGGCAATATAGAACGTAAACAATCCTATGGCATTAGCTTTTCTAAAGTCCAATAGTAGTGGACTGCATTGCTCATCCATTTGATCACATACTGCAGTACTAATGAACTACAGTGATAACCCAAGTGGAAAGAAAAAAAACAAAGAAAATTATTAAATAGATATAAGTATCAAAAGACAAAATAATGTCAACAAAGATGCGAAAAAGAGAGAAAGGGAATAGGAGAGAATAATAAAGACAATCAAGTGAAGAAAAAAAAACACTTGAATAATTGTTATTTTAAAATTGAGTTGCTGGTTATGTGTAACCATATATACTATAATCACTCAATATTTTAGTTGGTTACCAAACAGCCCCTTCTCCTAGAAGATCCATCAGGAAATATAGTTTTTTTCTAGTCACATACCGATCGAACTGTTACTAGTTGTATTCGAAAGAAGCAGGAATCATCAGGCTGGATCTGCTAAGAACTCCTCACAAGACATCACCTTGCTTTCCAAAGACCAAATCAGAATAGAATGGCTGTTGTGCCTAAGAAGAATTGTGTTAAGTTGTTTTGTTAAACCTCTTCTATAAGCCAGACAATCATGTACTAGTAAAACAATACTACTTCTAAGTAAAGTTATACTGGTAAAAGATATAGCCTTCAATTTAAACCATCTTATCAAAAAGTAGAATCCACTTTACCTAAGAAGTGGATTGAGAGAACAACCTATGTTTACCCAGATAAGTCTTAGGTTCCATCAACCTTTTGGTAAGGACGACAGTTCTCCTATTAAAAACTCCATATCAACCCCCACCACTAAAGGGCTATATATTGTCTATAGATAGTAAAAGAAAAATGTCAAAAGAGAAATATCAATGAAATCCCATAAGTGCAAATCTCCAAAAGACACTATTTCAACAAGTTAATATGTTGTATGTATTGTTTACATTCCAACATTTAAATAAGCACCTACCTATCGTGCTGATTGCCGGCTGAATTTTCAGGCCTAACGGCAAGGAACTATTAAGTGGCTTTTGTGCCTGAAAAGATTTATGAAAGACGTCACTTGTCATGTGTAGACCAACTTCATAAAATTATTTACTGTTAAACCCTCTATTTAGGTTATTAAAACATACCTAACTCAAGATTGTGTATCTCGATCCAAAATATATTAAAGAAGTACATATAAAAAGGCCCATTTATGCGTATTTACTTATTGGGTCCATATTGTTGAATGTCGAACGATAGCAAATATCAAAACCAGCGTCCGGAAAAACGAACGTACAAGTTGGAAAGTAATGTATCGATATGGTGAAATGGTACAGCGTTAATCATGCTTCTTCCATTTATCGAAATGTAACAACCTCCCCCATGCCAGCATTGCCAGCAGTTCCTCCGAGTTAAGACACGCTCGAGTTATTAAGCGCCAATGTAAATTCAAACTTGTTAGACACGAGAAAAAAAATGAGAAAAAAAATAAAATGAGCAACACTCTGTATCCTCATTGCGATATCGAATGAATAATGCAACTGAGCAGAATCAGAGTTTATGAATCTTAGCCAAGAATATAAGTAAATGGCACGGCTAACATTTAGAACTCCGAGTTTCAATTAAAATTCCTAACGGTAGACAAGCTTACCAAATGCGTAGCATCTCGAGCGGCAGAGTATGCGTAAATTTGAATGCTCTAAGAGAGCGCCCCATCTTCCTCCTCGTATTTAAACACCTGACAGCATCAGGCAACATTCAAGCACGTCATTGCGCGCCTTAGAGAAAGTCTCAAAAGAACATATTTGTCTGCTTTAATCACATTGTTTGAACCCCCCAAGGGAGGGTCTCAAAACAACATGTTAATACACTCTACTCCTATTACCTACTGAGGACCAAGTAAATATAATGGACACCAACAAAAGACTTCCGTCTATCACTCCAAATGAGAGTGCAAAATTAAAAAGAAGGAAGAAACATCCAATTTGTCAGATGCCTAATTGAGCATTCTGCGATCGATCTCTGAAAATGGCACTTATATATCCATAATTCTTGGCTAAGATTCATAAACTCTGATTTTGCTCAGTTGCATTAGTCATTCGATATCGCAATGAGGATACAGAGTCTCGCTCATTTTTTTTTCTCGTGTCTAACAAGTTTGAATTTACATTGGCGCTTAATAACTCGAGCGTGTCTTAACTCGAAGGAACTGCTGGCAATGCTGGCATAGGGGAGGTTGTTACATTTCGATAAATGGAAGAAGCATGATTAGCGTTGTACTATTTCACTATATCGATACATTACATTCCTCCTTGTACGTTCGTTTTGCCGGACGCTGGTTTTGATTTTATTTGCTATCGTTTGACATTAAATAATATGGACCCAAAAAGTAATTACGCATGATTGGGCCTTTTTTTATATACTTCTTTATTATATTTTGGATCGAGATACACTATCTTGAGTTAGGTATGTTTTAATAACCTAAATAGAAGGTTTAACAGTAAATAATTTTATTAAGTTGGTCTACACATGACAAGTGACGTCTTTCATAAATCTTTTCAGGCACAACAGCCACTCAATAGTTCCTTGCCGTTAGGCCTGAAAATTCAGCCGGCAATCAGCACGATAGGTAGGTGCTTATTTAAATGTTGAAATGTAAACAATACATACAACATATTAACTTGTTGAAATAGTGTCTTTCGGAGATTTGGGCATATGGGATTTCATTGATATTTTTCTTTTGACATTTTTCTTTTACTATCTATAGGCAATGTATAGCTCTTTAGTGGTGGGGGTTGATATGGAGTTTTTAATAGGAGAATTGTTGTGCTTACCAAAAGGTTGATGCAACCTAAGACTTATCCGGGTAAACATAGGCTGTTCTCTCAATCCACTTCTTAGGTAAAGTGGATTCTACTTTTGAATAAGATGGTTTAAATTGAAGGCTATATCCTTTACCAGTTTAACTTTACTTACAAGTAGTTTTGTTTTACTAGTATATGATTGTCTGGATTATAGATAAGGTTTAACAAAACAACTTAATACAATTCTTCCTAGGCACAACAGCCGTTCTATTCTGCTTTGGACTTTGGAAAGCAAGCCAACGTCTTGTGAGGAGTTCTTAGTTGAGCCAGCCTGACGATTCCTGCTTCTTTTGAATACAACTTGTAACAGTTCGATCAGTATGCGACCAGAAAAATACTCTTTTTCCCGATGGATCTTCTAGGAGAAGGGGCTGTTTGGTAACCAACTCAAATATTGAGTGATTATTGTGTATATGGTTATACATAACCAGCAACTCAATTTTAAAATAACAATTATTCAAGTGTTTTTTTTTGTTCACTTGATTGTCTTTATTATTCTCTCCTATTCCCTTTCTCTCTTTTTTGCATCTTTGTTGACATTATTTTGTCTTTTGATACTTATTTCTATTTAATCATTTTATTTGTTCTTTTTTCTTTCTACTTGGGTTATCACTGTAGTTCATTTGTACTGCAGTATGTGATAAAACGGATGAGCAATGCAGTCCACTACTATGGGACTTTAGAAAAGCTAATGCCATAGGATTGTTTACGTTCTATATTGCCTCAATCCTGTATTTTGAATTCATTATACACTTTATTTAGAAATTACATTTTCTAAGTAATTCAATTTGGAAAAATGGAAAACATGTTATTAGTTTAGGTTCATTATGTTGTCACGTTTGATGAATTTAATACAAAAAGATAAAAACTTGTTTATGTGGTTCGATTCTATTTTTGTTTGTAATATTATGTTGTGGTCTTAAAGTAAATTGATTTTTTGTTTTCATTTTTAATGTCTTCTGTCTTAGAGTATTGTATTGAATGTATTATTGTATGATTGTATGTTTTTATAGATATCAGATTGTATTATACATATGTTTTTAATGTTTCTACAGCCCTGATGAAGTTCTTGTCTAAAAGAACGAAACACTTTGGCTGCCTGGTTCTTTGTTTCAAATAAAAGGAAGAATAAAGAAACCTGAATAATTCTAATACTGGATGGACATTTAATTTTTGTCTTTTGGATACTTGTCTTGGTGGTGCAGCCCACAGTTGCAAAAAGTTTGTGTTGGTCATTCAGACTGCTCCTTGGAAATGGCGGGGCAGTGGTGTTGCATACCGTGGGAGCATAGTGCTAAAATGTTTGTTTGGGCTATAGGAGGATACAAAAATAGAGAATACTGTCCTCTTAATTGAGGGAGGTGTGTCACATACACTCTTTAGTGTTTGTAAGGTTTTGCTGTTTCCTTTTTTGATTACAACATCTTTTAATGTAATAAATGAATTGCCTTGCATCTTAATTCTTTCTTACTACGTCTTTGTAGCATTTTGTATTCTTGTATACTGAAAATTCAGCCCAATATTATTTTTTTGTGTAATGTGTCATAATTGTTTTAAAGCATTATCCTTTCTAATCAACACAGTGACCTTTGTTAATACTTTTCTACACATCCCCAGATATTTTAAAATTGCACTTCACTGCGCCTCCCATACGTTAGTAAAATTCTTTCCTTCTCCAAGCAATGTCCTCCAGCAGAATGTGCTAAGAGGAAAGCAGTAGAAGTCCTCATACATCTTGGAGGATCAAAAAGATACAATATATAGCAAGTGAAAAAGCAGCTGACCACACTGAACGGTTGCTTGCAAACCTGAACTGTACTTGTTGGAATTGAACGTGCAGTGTGGTATATTGCCAAACTGCCAAAGTCGGAGAAATTCAGACAAAGAGAATAGGCAAGATGTCAGGTACAGGAGCCATTGCACAGTAAAATAAACTCTACCTCACCAAAAATGCGTACAAAGTAAACCATGCCCAAACATTGAGTTGCTCCTTAGTTCTTCAAAAAGCAGTACTCACAACTTGCTCCTTGACCAGTGTGCCTCAGGTTATCGGTACAGAAACCTAGCAAAATTGATGTGCTTCATGCCAGCAGATATGCCTGGATTTTCATCAAGCTCCTCTTGAACATAATGTCTAAAGCCCGTAGATAATGGAGTGGAGGGTGGGAAAGATCACCTTACAACGTCTTACTGGGTGTGGCTTGCTCCAATAAAGCAGTCCTCTTCTTGGACTATCTTTTCTTAGGATGAATGACAATAAGGTACTTGCCCTCAAACCTCTACTTCAGAGGAATGGGGATTGCCTCTGTCCATCCTGAGTTCCACCTTCTTAGTTTAGTCTGACAGTTCCACCACACAGCTCCACTTCGAGGTTCACATTTTAATTCTATCTCAGCCTGTCAACAGTATTCTGACCCTTCTCATTGTTTTCATCAAAGGATATAATCTTCCCTCTGTTTTTCCTGGGAGGGGCATCCAAGATCACCAGATTTTCTGTCTGCTGTTGGGAGCACATCCAGAAATCTTTACATTAGTGGCCGAAAAGCACTGTCCAAATGTCTCTGAGGCAGCTTACACCAATAGCACATGTTAATTTTCCAGTTGTACTTGTCATGAAAATGTATGTAGTGTCTTTCGTGGAGGCATACATATACAGGAACCAAGGCATAGCGAGGCAAACAAGCACATTAAAAACCAGTTGTGTGGGAGAGCTCAAGGTAATCAATTTTGTCAGATCTTCATCCTCTACCAAATTTATCTGAAACTTTCAAATCCTGTGGTAACCTCGAACACGTGGTCCTCCAACATTCCATTCACCTCACCGACAGGTTACACTCACATACATTGATAGTGCAGTCTATCATGTAATGACTGCAAGATCATCACAGAATGGTAAAATTCTTTACCAGTTTATTTGCACTATCTAGAGAAGGATTATGTGGATTTTGACAGATTTGAGATTTGTTTTTAAGAAACCGTTTTGTATGAACATTCTTTTTATATAAACTAGGAACTGTTTTGTTCTGGATTTCCCATATATTCCTGAGCCTACTTTGTGGTAAGCCTTGTTTTCTACCCTTGGTTTCAGGACTTCTTGTTTTCGAGACCTTTTCCTTCATTTACAGTCTTACTACCATGTGGGACTGATAATTAAATTTGCATGTGAGTGGTTTAATATATTTGATCATTGTTAACTTAAACAAATCTGTATAGGATTGTTTGTGAATTTCATTTGGCGTAGAAGCCAAATAAAACACATTTTGAAGTGTAATTTGTTTTACAGAATCTCCCTTTTAAAACCAATTCTAACAAATTAGCTCTAAGGTAACACTTCTGGCAGAGATTTTTGGCTTAACCGTCTTTTTTCCTTCCCAATTGAAATACCCATACTGTTTTCTCTTTGCTATATGAGATCTACAGAGCTGCCATTAGTTTGGGTTGAATTTGGTTTTCACCGCAATTCAGTTATATGCTTCTCTGCTTCCTTATCTGATTAGAGTTCTAGTAGGTCATGACTAATCATATAAACGTGACTTTTTGTATATCATTTCATTTGGGAAATTATTTTATCCTATTTGGTGTGAAGATATTGCACCTAAATGAATACATTAATTGAAACAGGAATGCAAAGATAACATAGACAAAATAGAGGAATAAAGAATTTTTCTGAAAGGATTCACTGGACAAGCATTGTTTCATGATGTATACATTAAATCGAAGACTATCTGAATTTTAGCCCTCAAAAGTCAGCTGATAAATTAATAATTCTTTTCAATGTTACATAGTATGTGTCATTTCCATAGCAAGGAAGTAGTGACCATTTTCCCCATATGTCATATAACTAGTAAGGCATCATGCTGAACAGATAACTGGTCATACAAGCTTGTACAGTCACTTATTACTTTTAGTCAGTTAGCCCTCTCAATCGGGTCTCCACACTGACCTGTCAATGTGTCTCCAACTTTATTGTCTTTCTGTAGGCTGTCACAAGAACCCCTTGTAAACTGCATCACTCAATTTATTATTGAGGTTCACAGTGATCAGTTTGTTCTCCATACCTGTCTAGGATATTGGCCTTACAGCATTTTAAATCACTGCACCGTATCATTTATTCTTGAGGCATATGGGGATATGCATATGTTCTGCAGGACTTGTGTAGAATAAGTAAGCATTTGTATGTTACAGGTCATATGAAAGCAATACCCAAAAAACTCTAATACTGAACTACATGTTGTTTTAGCCATGGGCATGTAGATTGTAATCTCTGATTTTGCTGGGTTTGTTTGTTGAATTTGCAGGTGTGTATGTATGATAGTTTACATATGTTCAGTTTTATATCTGTCCCTCACAGACAAAAGCATCTTGGAACTGGTAACATGTGGCACTAGATGAGTAAATATATCAGATAGACAACTTCCATACAAACCAAATTTATTAAAGTCTTTAATCCTTCCAAGATAATACAAATAAATGCGCAAAGTGAAATCAGGCTTGCAAATCCCTGCTCTGGGGGCAGTGGGCAATTCTACTATGGCAGAAATGTAGGTATCGGGTACCTGTATATTTTGATGTGCAGACGCACAGGGACTGATGCCACAACTCCTGGCTTACTCTTGGAATTCAGGAGCAAGTCAGGAATACTACAAAAGTAAGTCACACTTCCTTGCACCAAACACTTTGTGTTCTACACCTTGAATGTTTGATATGTCTTTCCTGCCCTAGGTAAGCTCTTGTGCTTGACTTGCCCAATTGAAACGTGTCATGGCTAATTTTCTTATACAGTCTAACTTTGGATTTTTTTCACGACCATTTGAATGTGTAAAATGTATCCAGTGTCACTTTACCACTCTGTGCCAAAAGAGTAAACAGACATCTCATTTCCTAAAACACAATACTGTGTGATTAATTGTTGCATCCACAGTATTTACAATTCTCTAAGCCACTTGGGCAAGGGGGTATTCCCAAGAGTAGAATTATGTGGCAAATAAGGGCCAACTTATGCCGCAGCTTTGATTAAATTATACAGAAAGCAAATGCAATAAGAAGGCACATTATATGGCGACATTATTTCATTAGTTTGTCATTTTTAAGACAGTCCCGTCCAGGCAAAACGTTTTTCTTCACTAGTACCTTTTTTACACCTGAGTAAAGCAACCGGCAACTATAAGGTGACCAGGGAACTTTTAAAAAGTTTGTGCAGCTGCACGGCATTACGTGTTTTTGTTGTTTATTTTAGTAATTTATGATCTCTTCAAGATAAAAACAGTTTTTTATTCAAATCTCTAAATTATACCGGAGATGGTGTATTATGTGGCAAGGGTGATAAAGCCCTAATTATGCTGAAAGCAGCACCACTGCAGAACCACATAATGAGAACCGCTCTAGTGTCAGCTTCTTATCACCCATTCATCAGGTTTCCTGCCAACTACATGGATGGTCGTTAAAAGACTGGGGGATAATTAAAAAAGCTAAAACACTTTCAAATTTAAAGTAAATTTTGCAAGCTGTATCGCTGTTATTTCTTACCTACATTCTTGCATTTTATTTCAATTCATCTTGTGTCTTTTTTGAAGTTCCCATGGCTAAATCAATAACATTGTCTTGAAATCCCCATTTGCTGGATCTGAATTTCATTCTCCCCCTGCATTATTGAAAGTTTTTTTTTCTAATACTCGTGTTTTTGTTTGATGCTTTCCAGTTCTGAAAAGGGAGCCGCACGCCTACCCATCTCATCAACCCGAACTGATTGCGGCTGAATTCAAGCCCGTTCCGCGCTCCTGCTATATGATTGACTACATCAAGTTTGAGGGGGTCTCCGTGCCCTGCCCCCTCATTGCACCCAAAACAAAAGAAGACGTGATGCAAGAGTTGCATAAATAAGAAAGATGGTTTTTAGGTTCCCCCTACTGAGCTCAACATTCCTAGCAAGCCCGGTGCCTCTGATGACCTTGTCTCCAATGTACATAAACGTTAAGACAATAAAAAAGATGCATGACCTTACATAGGGGTGTACTTTATTCCTGGTAGATTACAACCGGTGCATCATTCAGTGTTGAAGTATGATGGGGATTGAGCGAATCATAGGGGCAGGAGAAAGGACCATTCTGGAGTTTGTGTAGGTTTAGTAATCTTGTTTTCCAGTAGCGTGTGCCAGTCACCTTTCTTTGGTCTTACATTTCTTTAGTTTCACCTGAAGATTTATTTGGAACATTGGGAAGCCAGTGGGTGAGAGCTTGCTTGGGAGGGTTTTCTTGCTTTTGGTTGCACTCTTGGTTAAAACCCGGAAGAGAGTTTCACAAAGGGCAGGTTTACCAATCCAAATGTTATCTGTGTAAAAAACATCATGCATCGGGGTGGAGCCAAGACCAAGATAAGGTGGAGTGTGAGCTCCAGAGCTCTGCCTGCTGACTCCCAGCCATAATCCTGTACTGTGATGACTCCATCACCCACCCACCCTCTGCGCTTTGTGGTGTGATACTAACGGGAGGTTGGGGATGACTCCGAAAAGATCTGAACCCCAGCCAGTGTGATGTGTGGTGCACCGGGATCCCAAAACCTGCAGCGTGCCGTGAGAATCCAAGATGGCAGCTGCTGAAATGGGCCTTAGCAGTGACCCTGGAGGATGAGGCGTGCAGGTGAGTCCCCCTGGGGGCGTATCCCCGTGCTCCCCTGTTACAGTCTGACCCCTTGCTGCTTTCTGGGCCGGGCACTAAAGACTCTATCTGAGGTGTGTGAGGCAGGCGACTCAGGGAAGACTGAGCGGCCACCTGGTGGGTAGGGACCGTCACACTGTCACTAAAGCAGACCTCTCCAACGGAGGTCATGCTTTGGTGAACTACTGAGGTGGCAATCACTATGGCTGTAACTCGCAATGGAGATAGTAGGGTGGTGGAGAGAGGTCTAGCCGTTGGTAATTAATCAGGCACCTACTGTAGGAGGTGCGGGGGAAGCAGTGTACACAGTGAGAAGGTGCCAACACACCCAGGTAGCCTTGCGTTAGCCATGGTGAGGTGGCCTGCAGGCCCCAGCTGGAACGCATGACGATTGCCCCTCTTCCCCCATCCTGCGATGGTGGAGGGTGATTGGTGCTGGACCTGAACTCCCTGCAGGACTCATTGGTAGGCGAAAGACATCAGCTGAGGGCAACCTCAGTTGGAATCCCAATCAGCCCAGAATACAAACAGCCATGTCATAGTGGTGTGAGCCATTGTCCAGATAGCAGAGGTGCCCCTCCGACAGACTCTGCTGAACTGAATACCAGACCCTGAAGGAAGACCCCTCAATGTGGGAGAGGTGGTGAACAAATTGAGAGAAACTATATAATGGGCATTACACTTGAGAGGACCGACTGCTGCATGAAGAAACCCAGGGCAGAGAGCGGCCCACCAATGAGGGGACCACATCTGTCACAATCAAGAAAATCAGGCCAAGAAAAACCCTTGCTGAAATCACTGAAAGTCTCACTGGAAGGTCAAGATGAACATGTTCAGGAAAATCCTAGAGGCCATCCCATAGATTATTTGAACACTGGAGGCCAAGATAGATGGGGTAGCCATTGGTGTGGGGCTCCTTAGAATGGATCACAGTATACTCGTTTCATGGTTCATAGACACTGAGAAAATGATTGAAATGTTACGTTGATAATGCAAGTCATAGAACTGCAGCAGCAGTGACACACCACCATGTGTGAGTGAAGGGTGTGGCACAATGCACGTGCCGGAATAACATCCGGATAGTGGGCAGTGGCAGCTGAGACACGAAAGAGCGGTGAGGCAGGGGGTGGTGGAAGTCGACAAACGACGGGATAAGTAATATTTAAATAAATTAATAAACAAACCACTTACCTTGCGCTCACCGCATCGTCGAGGCAGTGATGCGGTGAGCGCAAGGTAAGTGGTTTTATTTATTTATTTAATATTACATATCCCGTTGTCTGTCGACTTCCACCACCTTCGCCCCACCGCTCTTACTTGTGCCAGCCACCACTGATAGTGGGACTACCTGAGAAAATTGGAGGGCAAAGCACATAGCTATTTCTAGCTTACAAAAAAATATCTATGATTGAACTCCCCAAAAATGATTTGCTGTGGAACGAGCTCATCAAGTTCCCGAGTGCCCCTTGTGCCACACCAAGACGATTTGTAGCTAGACTGTTACATTTCAGAGACCGAGATCGCATCCTTCTGGTGGCACGGGCCCATGGCCATTTGACTATCGACGGTATTTATTTTATTTATATCCTTGTAGAGCGCAGGAAGTCAACCCCCGAAAGGGTATCTCCGCGCTTACGTTTTACCAAGGAGCCTCACATTAAACAGGGTAAAGAAAGAAAGAAAAAAAGAAAAAAAAACCTAGCAGACGACAAATAAAAACGTTTTCAGGGACTTCCTAAAGGATTGAAGATTAGTCATGCTTTTGAGAGCTAGGGGCAGAGAATTCCAAAGGACAGGGCCTTTATAGGACAGGGCTCGCCCTCCCTGCCTGGCTCTTTTTATCCTTGGGATCTGGAGTTGTTGCTGACTGCTGGAGCGTAGAACACGACTGGGTATGTGGAATTTGAATAATTTTTTTAAGTATTTAGGTCCATTGCCAAACAAACAGTTGTGTATGGTGCAGCAGATTTTGAACTTTACACGCTGTCTTATTGGCAACCAGTGAAGTTTTGTCAGGAGAGGAAGTGATGGAGACCTTGGCTGAGCGTTGAGAACTAGTCTTGCAGCTGTGTTTTGGACTACCTGTAGTCTCTGTAGTTGTTCTTCATTTGCCGAGACCAGCAGGCCATTACAGTAGTCCAATCTACTAGTAACCAACGCTTGGACAAGGGTCTTCCTATAGCAGTCTGACAAAAATGGGAAGACTCGTCGTAGCAGCCCAATGATCTGAAAGCAGGAGCCTGCTACTTGGTTAGTGTGCTCTTTAAACAGAAGAGGTTTATCCAGGCGCACACCGAGGTTTTTGACAGTATGTTTGGGGATAGGGGTTGGTCCTAAATCCGATGGCCACCATTCCGGGGACCACAGAAGTGTGGCCCCTCCAAACAACATTACCTCAGTCTTGCCTACATTACACTGGAGGCGATTGTTGGCCATCCAGTGGGATACTGCTCTCATTCCGTCCGCAAAGGATTTTTGTATTGCGGGCGTCAAGGTTTTAAAAGGAAAGTACATATTTTCCCTGCTGGCCCAAAAATAGAGGAACACCTTTCTCAAAGTCAAAGCTAAACTGATACAGCTGGGCCTGCATTATGCACTTCTCTATTCTACCAAACTCCGTGTGATCAAAGTCAAATCCTCATATTTCTTTGCAACACCAGATGAGGGCTGGCAATGGTTTGAACATAACGGAACATCCAGAGCGGAGGACGATGCCTGGATGACCACTGAAATGAGATTACAGAATCGAGCATGCGTCGAAGAGCCAGGTTCGCTCAGCGAGCATCAAGAATGCAGGGGGAATCGGAGAGAGCCAAGGTGGTGGCATACATAAACCACTATAGACATTCTCAAAGGCCAACTCCACAGAGCAGCCTGGATGATCCAGAATCCGAGGAGGATCCAAAGGGTACTCTTCCCCAGAGGGGCCCAGACATAACCTCCATGACGGCGGAAGGTATAGCATGAGGAGGGCATGTGCACTACTGTGTGCACCTGCCCGTACAACATTGAACTGATGCTGGCTTGCTGGTACCTAGTTAGTTAGTGGAATGAGGAAGGCAACATTTCTGAAAGCACCAGCTGTAAGCTGGGGAGAGGGGCAGAGGAGACTCTGCTCGTTAGTATAAAGGGCTTATTTATTTATCCCCATACTTAGGAAGAACTATCCCTGAGATCATAACAATCAGTTCTTAGGTAAGCTGTAGGTCTCTACGTTCTAGTGGCCTTGAGGGAGGGGGGTGATAGACAGTGCTTAATTTGTAAACAAATAAGTGCAAGGGCTCTCATCAGGAGGCCACTGCAGCTTGCGCCACACATTGCTCCTGCCACTGCTGCCAATAATAGTAACAATACAACTACAAACCAACCATTCCAGGAGCCCAAAGCTATAAGATTGACTTGGGCTTTTATTGTGAATTGTAGGTAATTGTATATTTTAATGTATATTGAATTAATAATTAAGTATAGTTATGCTCATCTCTAATTAGACAGACATAGCCATCTTGTCTCAGACTTTCACTAGCGCCGTTTTTGACAAATAAGTGCTAGTGCCAGGCACCAGAAACCAAAACCTCAATTTAAGCACCCGGTGATAAACCTTTCCATAGTTGGCTGTAACCAGTTTCAATCTTATGAAGTGGAGAGGTGGGATGGCGGTGTGATCATGGGTTTATTAGTTGAGGTGTTTAAGAGCAGGTGCAAGCAAGAGATGGTAGAAAGACAGGCCTGAGGCACTCGAGTGGACAATGGGGTTGACCTGGTAGGTACTGATCTACGCTTGTGAAAATAGTTGCAGAGCTGAAAGGGATGCTTAACATCCTCTCTTGGAATGTGAACGGCTTAGCGCACAAAATTAAAATTGCAGGTGGTGTTGCAGTATATCAGATGTACTGCTCCAGACATTGTATTACTATAGGAGGCACACCTGATTGGGACTGACTGTATTTTCATGGGCATAAGCCAGCATGTCTCACTCGGTCATTCGGATTACTCTCAGGGATCTTGAGGGATGTCAATATTAGCAAACAGGACCCCCCCCCACTTTCGGTCACTAAGGAATGGCCCAATCTGGGTGGTACAGTTTTAAGGATAGAGGAGACCGTGGTACCTAAGGCCTTACCATCATTAACATGGACGCACCCCTACATTTGTAGAAGGAGACACAAAAGAAAATCAGCCGAATTCTGTAGAGACTGATGACATGCGGCTAATATTGGGTGTCGACTTTAACAACATTGGGGCAGATTTATATTCCCTGGCGCATCCCTGCAAATCAGCATGGATGCGCCAGGGAAGATGCATCACGCAAGTTTGCCCTTGCACCACAGCAGATGCGCCGCATTTACAATGCGGTGCATCGTGGCGCAAGGACAAGCAGATACGGGACGCATCTGCCGGCGTAAGGTTGGCGCAGTGCTGAAGTTGCGTCGCAAGCACGACGCAACTCCAGCACTGTTCCAACCTACCCTATCCCTAAAATGGTGCGTCAAGCCTTACGCCTGCTTCAAGCAGGCGCAGGGTTTTGACGCATCAGCGTTGGGAAAGTGACTCAGTGAAATCTTATAGATTTCACTGAGTCACTTTTCAGGGGCGTTCCTGCGACGGAACGCCCCCCAGATTAGAAATGCCCACATGAAACCTGACGCAGGTTTCATGTGGCGCAGGGCTTTACACCGTGACGCATCTCCATAGATGCGTCACAATGTAATGGGGCGCAACATGGCGCAGGGTTTACGCCGCCGCTGCCTCATAAAAGTGACCCAACGGCGGCGTTAAAGTGGCACAAGTCTGATATAAATCTGCCCCATAATGACCACTAGAGCTGGCCATAACACCACTCATGACCAATAGATTACCGCAGATTACACCGCTGGCTCCGTTTGCCAAGTCAATGGGTATTATAGACCTTTGGAGACAGAAACACCTCACAGATAAACACTACTCTTACCTCGCTGGTGGTCACAGGACTTTCTCCAGGCTGTACTATATTTGTGTTCACTCTGGTGAGAATTCATGTTGATAGATGCAGAATACCTCAACTGAGGGATTTCTGATACCTCACTGCTGGCAATAACCATGGGCTCTAAGACCCGCCTAATGGAGACTCACTAGTCAATGCATGGGAATTGAGCGAGCCAGAAACTATAACAGAGATCTGGATGGACTCAGTACTTTACTTTGATGATAACATGGGATTTGTTAACTCTCACATTATCATCTGGGAAGCCTATAAAGCTGTTCTCTGGAATAAAATACAGACAGTCATAACCTGAAAAAACCCATAAAAAGCTGTTGATAAAGTCACCATGGATAAACACATCCTGGCCCTGGAAAATTGGTTCAGTACACATCCTGCAGCGGACTTGACCATGGTGCTTGAGAGCATCAGAATAGCATGCCACAATGAAACAGAGAATACAGCCAACCACCACTACCTTACAACACAGTGGGAACTATACGAGGTCAATGATAAGGGCAGTTACCTCCTTGCCTGGCTTAGTCACAGAGAAGAAGAAGCCAGGTGAGTAGGAGAAATAATAATTAGGGATGGAAAAAAGACAAAAAATCATAGCCCAAAAGTTTGCTCAGTATTACTAGCCGTTCTACAAGGCCAGACCCCAGAGGTGGGAAGAGGAGATACAACATTTTTTAGCTGATCAAACTATCCCAAACCTAAGTGGGGAAGATGTCAAATCGCTATAGAAGGATACAATGGGTTCTGGGCAGAACTTTACAAGTGACTTGTATTGCTGAAGGGCCCGCACTTGCAGCAGATGTTTGAGGAAGTCTGAAACCAGCAAACACTGCCACCTGACTTGCGTCATGCCCTAATTACTGCATTATAAAAAGAAGACAAACAGAAATAGGACTGCAGATTCTACTGCCTAATAGCTCTGCTAAATGTAGAGACAAAATTGTTGGTTACTATGTTGGCTTGTAGACTAAATAACATGTCCTCCACCCGACAGAATCTCCGGTTCCTTCACAACTGACTAGATGCAAGAAAAAACTTTGGGCCAGATGTACGACCATTGGCATTAGCGAGTCGCAAATTGCGAAAAATTGCGAGTCGCAATTTGCGAGTCGCTAATGCCAATGTACAACAGTGTCAGACACTGTTTGCGATTCCCAATGGGGTCGCAAGTTGCATGCCTCATAAATATTCATAAGGCACTTTTAATTTGCGACCCCATTGGGAATGGCTGGCTCTCCCAGGTATGGTGGCCTGCTGGGCTCAGCAGACCCCCAAGTCTGGGACTGCTTTTAAATAAAGCAGTTTTTTTTTAAATGCAGCCCGTTTTTCCTAAAGGTAAACGGTATGCATTTAAAAAACTTTTCGTTTCATTTTTTAAGGGCAGGTAGTGGTCCCTGGGTTCCCCCCTTTATGAGTGATTTACCACCCTCTTGAAGAGAGTGGTTAATCTTAAATAGGGTAGTGAGTCACTATTAGGACGGGACGCCCTTGGAACGCCCCTTCCTAATAGCAAGTCACAAATCCTATTAAGCGAGTCGCAAATAAATTGTGACTCGCTAAATAGGAGTTGTACATGGCCCATTGGTATTTTTGCATGCGCAAACGGTTCGCAAACCTCTTTGCGCATGCAAAAATGGGTCGTACATCTGGCCCACTAAATCCCCCTGGTCATAATCTTCATCGATGCTGAAAAAGCATTCCATTCAATACACTGACCATATCTACGACTAGGATAGGGAAAACACATCCCTATATACAGACAACGTCCTACTGTATGTCACCAGCTCTGGAGAAACACTATAGCCTCTTTTGACACTCTTCGAATACTTCAGAGAACACTCCAGTTACAAAGTGAACAGGGATAAATTGGTGCCATGCAGACCCCTGAAGAGGAAATCCCGCCTCCGCTCCGAGTTGTTTCTGACAGGTTTAAATACTCGGGGACAGATTTACAAGAACTGGCGCATCTCTGCATATTAGCAGAGATGCGTCAGTGAATTTGCGTAACGTAAAAAAAAACTTGCGCCACCATGGATGCGTCGCATTTACAATGCGGCGCACCGCGGCGCAAGGATAGACAGATGCGTGATGCATCTTTTGACGTACAGGCAGCGCATTGCTGGAGTTGTGTCCCAAGTACGACGCAACTCAAGCAATGGTCAGGAATGCCTATTCCTAACATGCTGCGTCACTCCTTACGCCTTCTTCAAGCAGGCATAAGGTTTTGATACAGTGGCGTAGTAAAAGTGACTCTTGTAGATTTCACTGAGTTACTTTTACGAGGCTTTTTCACGTTGGAACGCCCCCCCTGCATACATTATACCTGACGCAGGTATAATGTAGCGCAGGGCTTTACAACGTGACGCATCTCCCTAGATGGGTCACATTGTAAATGTCGCAACGTGGCGCATTGTGACGCAACAGCGGCATAAGGTTGTCGCAAGGGGCTTGTAAATCTGCCCCTCGTTATACCGATAACATCAAAACCGGATAGGTTTCTGGAGAGGAACTTGTAGGGGCTGCTGATGGAAATGAAGGGGAACATCACCAAATGGTGTTAATTACCAGGAAGAGCAGCCATTTTTAAAATTACAATGCTTTCAAAACTCTTTTATGTGATGCAAAATGTCCCCTTCCCGATCCTTGAGACCATCTTCTTGCAAATAGAGAGGGAAATTAACCTGCTGCTCTGGAAGGTTGATGCCCCATGGGTAGCTCTAAGAACACTCTGCATCTATATTACTGTGGGGATAGCTCTTCCACACCTAAAGGCCTATTAATGGGCATCTCAGTGGCAGGCAGAAAACAAATGGATAATGCCCTGGCAAACGTCTCAGTGGTTATTTATTTTATTTATTTATGTAATTTGTAAAACGCAGGAATCTCCCCAACCGGGGTATATCCGCGCTGTGACAGCCTTTTGGCAACAATAGGGGAGAGATCAGAACAGTGTGGTTTTTAACAGCTTTCTGAAGGATGTGTAGTTGGTGCAACGACGAAGGTGGATGGGCAACTGGTTCTAAAACAATGGGGTTAAATATGAGAAGGATTTTCCCCCCAGCCGTGCCTGTTGTATGCGAGGCAGAAGAAGAAGATCTTTGGACCCCGAGTGGAGGGTCCTGGAGGGGGTATATCGGACTAATTTGTCGGCAATGTATCTTGGTCCCAAGTTGTTAAGGTCTTTGTAGACCATACAGCAAATTTTTAATTTAATCCTTTTACGGATGGGGAGCCAGTGCAGCTTACGGAGTAGGGGAAGTGAAGCTGTTCTGGGGGTGGGCATTGGTCACTAATTGAGCTGCTGTGTTCTGGACCACTTGCAGTCTGTGTAAGGAGGATTCCTTGGCTGAGATCAACAGAGCATTGCAGTAGTCCAGACGACTTGAGACCAATGCTTATATCAGAGTTTTCCGTGTGGACAGCAGGAGGAAGGGGAAGACTATGCGGAGTAGGTTAAGTACATGGAAACAGGCCCTAGTGGTTGAGGTGGCATGCTACTCCAAGTTTAAGTTCTGGTCGATTTGGACCCCTAGGTTCTTTACCACTTGTTTAGGGCACGGGGACGGACTGCTTCTTTGAATAACATGATTTCTGTTTTCTCAGCATTCAGCTGAAGTAAGTTGTTACTCATCCCATCATTGATGGTTTTCATGCCCTCCGAAAAGGTAACCTTGATGCTGGTGTTATTCTTATCAAAAGAGAGAAGCAGTTGTGTGTCGTCGGCATAGGAAATTGGTATGAACCCTGAGGTTCGCAAAAGGTTTGCGAATGGTGTGACATAAATATTGAATAGGGTAGGGCTCAAACATGAGCCCTGGGGTACACCCTTAGTAACTTTGGTGGTCTGTGATCTGAAAGGGTCGAGATTGATGGTTTGTGTTGTCTCAGCCAGAAAATCGGTCATCCATTTTAATGCATTCCCCTCGATACCTATGTCTCTGAGTCTCCCCAGCAAGATCTGGTGGGAGATGGTATCGAATGCTGCAGACAGGTCAAGCAGTAGAAGAAGCACTGCCTGACCATTGTCTGCTAGCATTTGGATGTTGTCAGTGACTGTCACCAATGCCGACTCCGTACTGTGTTTAGGTCGGAATCCTGATTGTGAGGGATCAAGGCAGTTGGAGGATTCTATGAAGCTGGAAAGGTGTTTATTTATGTGCTTCTCTAGTAGTTTACTTAGCAGGGGGAGTAATGAAATGGGGCGGTAATTAGTGACATCATTTGAGGGGAGTTTGGCATTTTTTCTGATGGGCAGGATCTGAGCTGCTTTCCATTCCATAGGGAGCCTGCCTTCCTTTAAGGATCTATTTAAGATGTAACAAACAGGAGGGGCGAGCTGATTGGCGAGCGAGGCGGAGATCTTAGCTGAGATCAGATCTAAAGGAGAGCCAGATTTAGTCATTTTTAGGAAGGATTTGGTTTCCTCAGGGGAGAGCATAGGAAATTCTTCTAATTTATACATGCTAGTCGTGGTAGAAGGGGGTTCGAATTTTCCGCTTGATCGGGCGCCATTAGCCGCCGTGATATTCTTATGGATGTTATCTATTTTTGAGGTGAGGTCTGAAATGGCTTCTCTTCCGTGTTTCACGCTTTAGGGTTGGTGAATGATTTGAGGATCTGAAATAGTACTTTGGGGGAGTTATCTGTCTGATCTAGTATGTTTGCAATATGCATTTTTCGGGCGGTTTTCAAGTTGCTATGGTATTTGGTTATGGCTGATTTAAAACTTTCTTTATCGTGGGGATTGTTTGTGCGTTGCCAGTGTCGTTCTAGTTTCTTGCACTGGCTTTTTTTCAGTTCGGAGGTTAGTGGTGTACCAAGGTGTCTGTGGGTGTTTAGAGACCGTACAGGATGTTTTCAGGGGTATCAGCGTGTCTATTGTGGACTTCACGCTTGCCTGAAAGGCATTAAGGCGTGTTTCTACATTGTCTGAGTCAGAATACTGTGGTAGGACAAAGGTGTCATGGAAGAGTGTGGGCGTCAGTTTGTGCCACTGTCTGTTACTCCCAGCGGTGTGTTTTTTAGGGGCTTTGTGCTCTTTCGGTCCCATAATACAGCATCCTATTTTGGAGGGGTCTGACCATATGAGAGGGCAAGTTGTTCCAAAAACAATATTGGATGAGTTTGAAAGGATTAAATCTAGCGTATGCCCTGCTACGTGAGAGGGTTCTTTGTTGATTTTGGTCAACTCAAGTGTAGATAGCTCTGTCAGAAGGGAGGAGGCGTCAAGATCGCTAGAGTTCTTGCTATGCACATTCAGATCTCCGAAAAGCAGGACATTTTTAGATGAAATGACATAAGGGGAGATCAGGTCCATAAGAAGGGTGACAGAATCGAGGAGTGTTCCGGGGGGGGGGGGGGGGGCGATATATTAGGGCTCCTTTCCAGCTGAGTTGCGCATGTAGATCGATTCTGAACACAAGAATTTCTATTCTGTCATTGCTAAGTTGATCTAAAACTGTAACTTTGATGGGATCTTTGCAAATAATAGTTACCCCTTCCCCCGCACTTAGAGCTCTATCTAGTTTTTGGATGTGATAGCCATCGGGTAGTGCTAGAACAATTGCAGGATTGTAAGATGGCTTACTCCAAGTTTCTGTCAGGAACCCGATGTGGGGAAGGAAAGCATGTCCCCTATCTTAATGGCGTGTTTGGGGAGCGATCTAACATTTGCTAAAAAGCAGTCCCAACTAGCAGTTTTATCGATGGAAAGTGGAGGACCTAGCTGTTTTTTAGTGGACCAATGTGAATTGTTAGTTTTAGGGTTGGCTATTATGGTGTTGATCTTGGGACAGACAGACGTAGCATGGCTGTGCCTTGCTGAGTATACACTGTATTTATGTTGACCCGAGCAGAGGAATCTCCTTGCCCTGCACAGGCAGCCTCGACCGGCTGGGATAAGGCAAAGGCCCACATCAGATGGAAGGGCAAAGTCACACAGTAAACACCCTCATGAGAGGGAACCATACTGAGGGAAGTGTGCAAGCTACCAGGGTACACCCGCTGGGATTTAATCAGTATTTCATGACAAGGCAACATGAACGAGGGGGATACCTACAACATTTTGAATAGATACAGAAGGAATATGGACTGGGAAGACACACCTGATTATGTTCCACTCAAATGTTTTGTACTGAAGGGCCCCCGGAGAGGGGGCTCTCTCCTCTGTATATAAAAAAGAATAAATAATACTCCTGACAACCTTAAAACCCTTAGAGAAGGGAAAGAGATCTGGGTATCCTTGAGGATGTGGACTGAGTTTAGCTCTGATGCATCCCTGAGATTTGGAAATCAAGGTGAGGTTCTGCCTAATCCAATGCAAAGTCCAGAACAGAGGATACGTAGATAGAACCAAAATATTAAAAACGGGGAAAGCTCAAACACCAACATGCATGAGATGTAATACAGAAGGTTCCTTCTATTCTACAATATGGGACTGCCATAGGATTCAAAACTATTGGTCCATGATCCCGGGAGAGCAGATCAATGTCTGAGATAACATAATACTACACGCTCCCCAGTTTATGCTTAAACCTTCGCCAGAAGAAACTACTATTCTGCTCATTGGGCCTCAGGTGGCCATAAGGGACATTGCACAATGGGGTCTCCGGTGTTGCTGACAAAGGAAACATGGTTACTGGGGTTGGATGTATATGGAGCCATGCACAGTGTTGACATAAATTATGTCATTTAAGATGTTGCAGTGATTTTATCAATGATGTCATAGAACATGTCATGAGTGATGTAATATCTGAAATCATAAGCAGTGCATGACGAGGGCTCGAGTTATAGTTACTTTAAGGCATGAGTTATTGTTAGTTGAGAAAACTATATCTGGTGATTTTCATTGGTTTTCTTAATTTCAAAGATATGTTTTTAAGTGACATTTTCAACTAATTATAACTTGCGTTTAACCTTTGTTTTTTTCAGTGAATTTCTAAGGATTATTTTTGTAATGCAAAGTAAGATATTATTACGATACCCAACCATAACATCATTTTTACCTTTGATTTTTTTTAAAGTGAATTTCTAGTTGTTTTTTTTACGTAAATTTATATTTTATTCCCATATGTAGCACAAAACTCAGGGCCTGGTCTCAGACAAGGCCCTGCGTCCACCTCCCTGCGGGCAGCCAACTCCATGCTGGGCATAGCCTTTGGCTGTGTGCAGCGGGGGTTTGGGCTAGCGCCCAAACCCCTCGCAGGCCAGGTCCTGCACTCAACTCTCATGCACAGTAGCGGGTTGGGAACAAGCACTAGCACCCAAACCCCTGTGGGCACGTACAACTGCCTGTGATGTTACAATATAAAGGGTGTCATTTTAAGTAAGACAGGCCTACTGACTTTGTCAATGGGTCAAAACACCAAAATATAAAAAGTTAGTCTATTGGCTTTTATGAAGGGGTCAGCATATCAACATATATAAAGCAGACTTACTGTCTTTATCAAGCGATCACCAATAATTATAAAAAAAATGTATATTTCATAAATTCACACAGTGAAATGTTTAATAAAAGTGATTGCCATAATACATTTTTAATAAAGTTTCATTAAAAAAAGGCATCAACATTTCTTTGAGTCTTTCTTTAAACATTTTTCAGCCCACAAAACGCAGCCATGAAAACAACCACAAGAAGGCCCTGCACACCAGCTAAAGAGCATATAGCTCCAGCTAGGATGAAGTCACAGATATAATGACCCAGCAGGCGTACAGTGTTTTTTTAATGTTGCTGTGGGGCAGCTGCACTTCCTACTGCCTCCCACAACATTGAAATATGATGCTTGGCGGTGCCCCTGACCCTCCTAGGGGCACCACCAGGATCTAAAACTGAAAATAGGAAGCTAATGCAGGGCTTTATGTGGCACTCCTTGCTTGGAGCAGTGAATAATAAATGAGCGGCTTCTGCCACTCATGTATTCTTTTTTTTTTTTATGTCCCTGTGCCCACCTGGGGTGCTCACATGTTTAATTTTTTTGGAGGGCTACAGTGGGAGCCTCGGGCACCAGCGGCCCTGCCAGCTCCCTGCACGTGGCCCAAATGCAAGGGCACAGGCAGGAAGAAATGTTTGTGTTCTTACCTGGCAGGAGCACATTAGACTACCCTGCCTGAATTCTCGGGGGCATAAAACCATGATGCCTCGGGCATTGGGGTCCCAGGGACACCATCCAAGAGCCTGCCGGGCAGATAGGGTCCCCAGGCTATACAATGGCTCGTGAAGGGGAGGGTTGCATGCCCCTTCCCCTCAATTTGTAACTCAGCACAGGTGAACGGGGTCCCCAGGGCCTCAAGAAGGCTTTGGGAGGGGATACATGTGCCCCCTTCCCTTTAATTTAGATCAGCCCTGAGAAATGGTGTTCCCAGCGCCTCAAGGACATTTGGGAAGGGGGTGCATGCGTCCCCCTACCCTTTAATTACTTATTCCCTTACATAAAATAGATTGTTCCACCACCAAGGGCCCTATCCCACCACTGGTAAGAGGGTTGTTTTTTAAACTGTGGGGCTAAGCTTTTTTAGTAAATTTTACTGTGGATTCACCACATATTTGCTGTAATAGGTGGGGCGTGGCTTGGTTCACGATCATGGCGGACGCTTAACTGCAAAGCTCCATCCTGGGCCTGCATGAATCCTGCCCAAACTGAGTGTGGGAGACCCCAATGCCAGAAACTTGTTGGCGAGGAGGAAGGGCCGGTCACCAACGCTGATCCGAGCAGCGACCGGAGCTTGGGACTGCAGCGGAACTGAGGACAAGTTGCCGCGACGGGAGCCTGGGGAGAGCGTCATTGGAACTGTAGCAGGGCTGTAGCCCGTCTGAGAGTCCTGAGGGCATGGCTGCATAGGGGGCACCCTGGGTACCAGACCTGAGCACCTTCAGTAGAAAAGACAGTGGTCGGGGCTGCGACTGAGACAACGGTGGCTGGGGTATGAGACCGACGGAGGTCCGGTGACGACGATTCCAGTCCTGGACCGACGGTTCAGAGGAGACCTGGAGCAGCGAACTGGGGCGACAGGCAGCACGCTCTCACCAGAAGCGGAGACACTTTGCCTACAGGAAGGATGGACTGCAAAGTGTTTGTCTTCTTGGAGCAGAGGAGGCGGCGTGTTCTCCGGCAGGCCCTGAGGTACAGGCACCATAATCGGCGGCAACTGGGGTGGCAGTGACTCAGCGAGGAAGGATCGGGCACAGGCGCTGGAGGTGCTGTGCGGCCTGGGGATTGCACAGCAGAGATTGTCTGGGGTCATAGTACGCTCCCCTAAAGACAAGCACCGTACCTGCAGAGGGGAGACTTGTGCTTACAGCTGCTGCGCAGTTATGCCAGGAGGTGTGGCAGCATGGCGTCCATTTTTAGGATCAGGGCGGCAGGCCGGACTGCTGCAGACTGCAGTTAAGGCTACTGATAAGCAGCAGAGTGCATAACTAGGGGCCTGGCTCGAACGGGCGCAGTCCTGTGTTGATGGGCTGGAAGTGGTCTGGACAAGCCACTGGAAGTCCGAAAGAGACAGCAGAACACATAGACACGTAGTGTGAACCTAAAGGTAAGGAGAGCTAGGAGGCGCGGCAAGCTCTTACAACCTATGCAGAGACGGGGAATATTCTGCAGTTGGCCCCTCAGTCTGGGTGCTGGGACTGGTAGCAACCAGTGAGGCAGTAGCCCATAATAGACAAACCAGGCCTCAGCACCAGGTGCTGTGAGACACTCGTAGCAAGGGGTAGACGCTTGGACACCGTGCTGGGTCGCTCAGCCTGAGGAACAATTCAGTGAGTACACATGCCCCAGAACTTACTACTGCATAAATGTTCCGCTGAGTCCACCGTCCTCCTGTGGCTTTGTGTACATGCAGCTTGAGATAGCTGATGCCAGGGTATATTTAGTGACGGCTAATAGTGGGCGAATACCCTGTTGGGCCCCGTGATTCCCCTGCGGGAAGGAGCCATTGGATTGATACTAGAAGAGAAGGGGGCTGCAGAGTCCCGGTGCCCTTGGCGGATCAAACTACAACTACCACACAAAGTACCATCACCTTTCGCAATTTGTAAAGATGCCCAGAAGGGGGACAGGTGAGCTGAAACGGCAGAAAATGAGACAAGGGGGTACATTGCCCAACACCTGGGATCCCTCCCCCGAGAACAGTGGTTAGGAAGCTGGGGACACAGCTGATAAAGACCTTTCCTCACACCTGCAACTTGACAAGATCTTGAAGGCAATCTCTGACACTAGGACAGCACTGCAGCAAGATATCGGGGCAGTGTCGGTGGGGCGGGGTCTCCTGCAGGCTGAACACCATGAATTGGCAGACAGAGTCAAGGACACTTAAAACACACTAACGGATTTAGTGCCAGAACATAAGCAGGGGGTGGCAAGACTTGAAGACCTAATTTCTAGGTTGACGGAACTGGAACGGAGGGCAGAAGATACCGAAGGTAGAAACCGCCACAATATTGTTAGATTTGTGGGGATTCCGGAGGCAGAGGAAGGGGATGACATGCTGTTGTTTCTTGAAAAGTGGCTTTCTGACGTGATGCCAGCAAGTACATTATCCAGATTCTTTGCCTTGGAGAGGGCTCATAGGGTGCCAGGAAGACCGCCTGCACCGGGCAGATGTCCCAGACCGGTGGTTATCAAGCTGCTTCATTATAGGGACAGGAACGCTATTTTACAGCAGTCCAGATCTCACGGCCCATACACATTGGACAACAGTAACGTCTCCATGTATCTGGACTTAAATGCTAAGTTGCAGGCACAGAGGGCCTCCTTTGTGGCAGTGAAAAAGGCACTACGCAAAGCAGGACTGCAGTACTCCTCAATGTTCCCGGTGAAGCTCAGAATCGTATTGGACAGTGCCATGCACTTGTGTGCCACTCCAGATGAAGCATGGCCATGGCTGGAGGCATATGGGAAAGGGGCTTCTTTGCCCAGGTCTAAGCCGGGCTCAAGAGGTGAAAAACATGGTGCTAGGGCCAGGTCACACCGCCCCAAGAAACCGAAAGCACTGCAGAGGCCAATGGATTCCCAGACGCAGCAGGAATGGGAAGCCGCTCTGAAAGCTGATATCACTTGGAGTCCAAGATCGGAGTGGAGACTCCTCTTCAGATCCAGTGAATCAATTGCCTAACTTGGAGGACTATTCAGGAAATAATGCAGGACTGCCGAAACTTACTCCACGTACTGCTGATGACATCGCCTGACGGAACGGGGACGTGGATACTCAAAATAGGATGGATGAAGAAGTTGAGTTGATAAAAAAAAAAACTGAGGATCGCTAAGAAACTAATATGGGGGAACCCATGTATCATCGATGGGACCAGACGGTTATCACGCCATTTCAAGTACTCCTGACTTTCCTTCCATCCCCCACAATAGTGCACCGCCACCGGAGCTGAGGGTGGCGTACTGATCGAAATGAAATTCTCTTACAGGTTTGGGCAGCTGACCGTTGTCAGTCCGCTCGTGGGTTGGGGAGTTTTGCTGTTGGGGTTTGATGTTTTATTTCACGGGGTCTACAATAGTCTTTTGGGTAGGGGCGCTGGGGGGGGGCATACTGGGAGGGGTTTTTATGCTGAGGGATGGCTGGTGTCTCTAGCTCTGCCAAGGAGTTTAAACTCCTAACTTGGAACGTTCGGGGAATGGGCTGTCCCTCCATACGCTACAGTATCCTGAACTATATATGGCATAGGGGAGCTCACAAAGTGATGCTGCCAGAGACCCATCTCACAGAGGTGGAAGGGGCCAGGCTCCGACGTAGATGGAGGGGGCAATTATTTGCGACTGCATACTCGGCTTTGCACGGGGGTGCTTGTGTGGATCAGACCTGGGGTGCCCTTCCTGGTGTCCCGGAAAATACTTGATGCAGAGGGGAGATTTGTTGTGGTTAGGGGTAAGTTGAAGTGCAAGGAAATAACACTGGGGACTATTTATGCACCAAACTGTGACCAGATTTAATTCCTAGAGCAGTTCTCTGGGAAACTCTGTGGGATGGTGGCAGGGGATCTGATTTTGGGAGGTGATTTTCATTGTGTCTGTGATTTAGGATGGGACAGATCTACTCCTCCTTTGAGGGGAACGATAGCAACCACTATGGCCAAGGGACTAAGGAGCTGGATTGCTGGGTGGGAACTGATAGATGTTTGGAGAGTGCAGAACACGCAGAAAAGAGAATATTCCTACTACTCCTCCCTTTATGACCTGCACACCAGACTTGGCATGTTCCTTTATTCGAGTAGAATGACCCAGATGGTTTTTTTTTATAAACACATTTTTATTCACTTTACAGGAAAAAGCACCAGCCAATCCGCACCGTATTGCAATGATCGAGGATTACAAGCACAAGTTCTCAATACCCAACATGCAGACATTAATAAAGCAGAAATGAGATGTAAACAGTCGAACCACTCACAGTTAGACCCTCCTCCCAACCATTTCCCCCAAATTCTGTGGTATACCTTGAGACAACCACATGCTGCATACATGACTTTCTTCTGTGTGGCGCACCAGTCCACTCCATTCCACCAATGCCCCACACCTGGGGGCTCGGGGCATTTCCCGGAGGCCGAAATGTCTCTTTTAGCTACCATCATAGCTGTAGTAAAGAACAGTTTTTCGTTGCGTTGCCCGTCCAGTCCATCAGTGAGGCCCCGGAGCGTGTGTTTAGGGTTGTGTGGAACCTCCCACCCCAGGACCTCAGAGAGTTCTTCTTCGATGCCCTGCCAAATCCCGCCAAGAGGGGACAAGCCCAAACCATGTGGAGGAAGTCAGCAGGGTCATATCCACACCTGGTACAGGCTGAGGACGGACTAAGCCCTGCGCGATGAAGGTGTGCAGGGGTGAGATATGCAGCATGTAGATAATAGAGCTGTACCAAGCGCAGCCTAGCGGAGGCAGTGACCATTCTGGGGGCCATAAGGGCATCACGCCAGTCTTCTTCCTCCAAGGGGCCCACCCAGTCCACCCATTGCGTCTGCAGTCGGTCCAAGGTATTGTTAATCAGTGTACGGTAAATGCGGGAAATGCCACCTTTCCCCAAGTCCTCAAACATAATCTGGGCTTCAGGCAGGCTATGATCTGGCAAGCTTGTGCCTGCTGTGAGATGTGAGCGTAGGGCATGCCGCAGCTGGAGGTAGCGAAAAAATTGCGAGTGGTGCAGTGAGTACCTCGTTCGGAGATCTTTAAAGGAACGCATATGCTCCCCCACCCACAAGTCCCCAAGCTGCGTAATGCCTATGAGGTCCCAAGCTTCGAACTCCCGAAGCCCGGTCACCTCCTTGAGCCAGGTCCTGTGCCACAAGGGTGTACAGTGGGTCAGTGTATGTGTCCAGTTGGTGTGTCGCAGTGCTGCCCGCCAGGCCAGTAACACCGAGCGCGTCAACTCCGGAAGACGGGATGGAATCGGGGTCCCATATAGAAAGAATTGGATTCTAGCTAGGCCCAGCTCCCCTAGTTCAAGCCTTTAGGCCGGGTCCGCCCACCCCCGTTGAACCAGTCGTGTATGGAAAGAAGTTGTGTGGCTAAGTAGTATAGGTAAAGGTGAGTCATCCCCAAACCCCCGTCGAACGAGGGGATCCTGCAAGTACTGAGCGCTAGCCTGGACCTACCCCTTCCCCACAAGAACTTGCTGGCTAAGCCGTCAAGTTCACGGAACCAGGCCCTAGGAAAGCACATGGGGGTGTTCTGAAGCATATAGAGAAAGCGGGGAAGCGCCAAACATCTTAAAAAGGGCCACCCTCCCCATGGGGTTGAGGGGTATCGACTGCCACCGCTGGCGGTCCGCCCTGGCCCGCTTCACCAGCGGAGTGACATTAAGGGCCCAGCTGAGCTCAGGCAGCAAGGTCACCCAGATCCCTAGGTATTTGAATGATTGACGACGTAGAGGTATTTCGGACTGCCAGTCAAAGCACTCCCGTGAGGGGTAGAGGTGAACTAGGACCGATTTGTTGGGATTCAATCGGAGGCCTGAGGCCTGTTCAAAGGATTGCAAGATACGTAAACAGTGGGGACCGGACAGAGCAGGATCTGCCAGGTAGATAAGGACGTAGTCCGCGTAGAGGGCGATTTTATCCGGTTCAGCGCTGGGCCACTCCGATCCTCGCACCTGACCGCAAGACCGCATCAAGGCCGCCAAGGGCTCCATCACTAAGGCGAAAAGCAGGGGAGAAAGGGGACAGCCCTGCTTCATCCCTCTACAGACCGAGAAGGGCTCCGACTGGACTCCATTTACTAGAACACGAGCCCTCAGGAGGGCATACAGAACCTTGACCATGGCCTGAAAGCGGGGACCGAGTCCCATCATGTCAAGAACATTGTGGAGAAAGCCCCAGTCCACCGAGTCGAAGGCCTTCTCAAAGTCTACCAGGAGAAGCGCTAGGTATGGGGTGAGGAGGTGGCGGTGGGCCAAGACAGAGTGCAGTCTGCGAAGACAGTGCCGAGTGTCACGAGAGGGCATAAATCCGCATTGGTCAGGGTGGACCAACGTAGATAGATGAGGTTTGAGGCGCTGGGCAAGAAGGGTGGCGAACAGTTTGACCTCAGTATTGATGAGGGAAATGGGGCGGTAATCTGCGCATTGTGGTGAGGGGGGTTGGGATTTCGGAAGGACTACAATGGTGGCTATGTCCGTTTCTTGAGGGAAGGAGCCCTTCTCCACCGCCTCGCGAAATAACGCATCCAGGTGGGGGATGAGAACATCCCGGAATTGGGAATAGTATTCTTGAGGAAGGCCATCAAGGCCCGGTGTCTTGCCGGATGACACAAGAGCGATTGCATCACCAATTTCCTCGCGGGAAATGGGGTGATCCAGATAGACCTGAGCGGCGGCGTCCACACATGGTAGGCGGCCACCCTTCACATCCATCAGATCTGTAAGGGACAGGGATGGGGTTCGGGACTCGTAGAGCTTGTGGTAGTAGGCGGCAAAGGCTTGTGCCATTTCCAATGGGGCACGACACAGTGACCCGTCTGGTGCCGCTATTTCAGGGATTATACGGTTCGCCCTAGGGTACGTAGCCAGGCGGTGAAGGAGCGAGCCATTCTTGTCGCCCCATCCATACACCCTGGCCACTGAGGAGCGCCAGAGGAGTTTGGCCGCGTCCAGCGACAGCTGTTTCATCCCCGACCGGAGCCGGGTCAGAAGTCTCGTGTCGGAAGCATCTGAGGATCGGGCCGAGGCACGTTCGAGGCACAGAGCCTGCGCCTCCCTCAAGGTAATCTGTTCTAGCTGGGCTTGTCGCTGGACCTTGAGTTGACCCTTGGCGACCCCCCTAATCGTGGCCTTGTCCGCCTCCCATAGGATGCCGGGGGAAGACACGGAGCCCTTATTAGAGAAAAAGTACTGTGTTAGCTCCTGCCTCACCACCTTCCTGAGACCCTTGTCTTGAAGAAACCAGGCATTAAACCTCCAAGTTTGTCGGACAGAGGCGGGGGGGGACCCGTGCGGATCATCACTGGCGAGTGGGCAGAGTTACCTCTGGGAAGAAGCGAGACATCTTGAATCAGCAGACAATCCATAGAGGAAACAAAGATGGCCTCAATACGTGCCTGTGTGTGGTGCGCCGCTGAGATGTGTGTGAATTGTTTAGAGTGAGGGTGCCATAATCGCCAGGCCTCGCATAAACCTAGTGACGTGGACCAAGACCTCAGCTGTTTGGCCTGTGCAATTCTTCCAGGGGATGGAGGGCCTGACGTGTCAAGGTCAGGTGATGAGACCGCATTAAAGTCACCCCCGAGAAATATGGGACCAGTGGGCAGGGACGCCAGGAGGTCAACGGACTGAGCTAGAACCTTCATCAGCATCGAGGGGGGGAGAATAAAGGGACACCAGATTGAGCGGGTTGCTGTTTAGTGTGCCACTGAGAGCCACGAAAGTGCCCTGGGCATCAAGAGTCATCTGGACAGTCACCAGAGGAAGGGAGCGTTTCACCAGGATCGCCACCCCTCTGGAACCCCTTGTAAAACCTGAGTGCCACACTCTGTCATAGCCGTACCGCGCTAAGAAGGGACAACGATTACCCAGCATGTGCGTTTCTTGTAGGAGTAAGATGTCCGCCCCTGAGCACTGCGCGTATCTGAGGACAGCCATGCGTTTGCAACGATCCAGGAGACCAGTAACGTTCCATGACATGATGTGCAGGGGGGCGTTTATCAATGGTGTGTCAGACATGCGCTTGGGTTGTTAGTGGGACTACAAGTCTGAAAGGGGAGGTCCAGTCCGGCTGCCCTATCGGGTGTATGTCAGGGTGCTTCGTGGATGCTGGTGTGGCAGAACCAAAACATCCAAAACATAAAAACCGGTCAATCGGGGCCTCCGAAGGGAGAGCTGTATGTCTCATGGGGCGCAAATCCAGGTGCCATAGGAAAGCTGGTGTAGCGGAAGTAAAGAAAAGGAAAAGAACCAAAAATACAATTGAAACACGGGACAACGGTCCCACCCTCTCAACCCCCTTCCCACTAACCACCCTACACTTCAGGAATGGAAGCATCTGTCGCCCTAACAATAAACCAATGAGTAACAACCCAACTAAAACGCTTGGGAATGGGATAGCGTGGAGGACCCCTCCTCATGTCTGGATATGTGTATACGAGTCCATCGAGAAAGTAAGAATGTTCTGGGTTGAAGCACCATCTCCGGCCGCGGAGCTAGGCCCGGCGGGCAGAGACCAGTTCAAGCAGGGTCGTGCAGGAGCATCGGGCTACGGGAGAGGTCCAAGTCCGGAAGGTCGATCGCTGAGGGCCCCGGCGAAGCACCCCCGCCATCCAGGCAGCCAGAGGAGCCGGAGCGCCCCCCAGGCGAGGGTCCCCTGGAGAGAGACACCGGTCACTGTGAGTTTCCTGGCGGGGAGGCCGAACGGGCCTTTCTCTGCCCACGGCGCCTGCGAGAGCGATTACGCTGAGGTTGAGGAGCGAAAGGAGCGGGGTGGTCAAGACCTCCCTCCGCCTCTCCCGAGTCCAGTGCCCAATCTCCGGCCCGCAGGGGGCGTTCCTCTGTCGCCCAGGTCCAGGCCGCCGTCGGGTCGTCAAAGAACAGTGTTTTGTTTGCGAACACCACACGCAGGCAAGCTGGAAAGAGGAGCTGGTATTGAATGTTGAGTGCCCTCAGCTTCTGCTTGACCTCCCCAAATGAGCGGCGCTGGCCCTGGACCTCGCGGGTGTAATCCGGAAAGATCATAATAGCACAGTTTTCGTAGCGCAGCCTCTGTTGTTTGCGGGCCTCAGCCAACACAATGTTGCGGTCTTTGAAGTTGAGAATCCGCATGATGAATGGGCGGGGGGGCGCACCTGGCGCCGATCTCGGGGCCAAAGACCGGTGGGCCCACTCAATCGCAAACCATGGGGAGAGAGAGCCCTCAGGGACCCACGACCGCAGCCACTTCTCCAGGAAATCCGCGGCGCTGCCCCGCTCCACCCCCTCCGGAAAGTCCACCAGGCGGAGGTTATTGTGCCGAGATCTATTTCCAGCATCCTCTGACTGACGGTGCAACTCCTGAGTATGAGACGGAAGACCGGCCACCTGCCCCTTAAGTTGTTGAACATCATCTTCGACAGTGGCGATGCGGGTTTCGGTCTCTGTAATACGGGCAGTGGTGTTACGGAGATCCTGCTGAATGAGAGTCATGCCGACTCGCACTTCTGCCATTTTGCCTTCCACCGAGGTCTGGAATGCGTGGATGGCCTGGAGGATGGTGGCCAAGTCCGCGGACGGAGGGGCTTCCTGTCCAGGCACGCCCCCGGTAGCCCCCGCTTCCAAGGTAGTAAAGCGATCCATCTTAGTCTGGGTGGCCGGAGTCTTCGCCGACCTGTCTGTTCTACCCATGGCGGCTCCTGGGAGTCAAGGATTCCTCTTGTCCCCACAGACAGACCCCACAGTGAGAAGTCAACAAGCCAGAGCGGGTGAGCAGTGGGTCAGCCGGGACAAGCAGCTAGCGCAGGCCTTGGCGTGGGCCAAGGTGCCGCCGCCTGAGATGCGCGGCTGGAGTCGAGGAGGAGGGAGGGAGAAGGGCCCCGCTCCAGGGCTAAACAGGGATCCCCCCACGAGGGCCACGGATGTTCCACAGGGTGGTTTCACACAATGTCCACAGGGATAGTAGCGGGTCCAGGACTGACGTGGCAGGAGACCACAGGAGCGCAGTAATGGGCAGCGCCAGGCCAGGAGAAGAGAGGTCCAGCAGGTCGCAGGAGGCGCACCGGGAATGGGGGAGAGGGGGAGGAGATCGGGTGTAGGGAAGGATGCCGTGCTAACCAGGGCCCCACGCACCCGCTTGCCGCCCGACCGACGGCCGAATCCTCCACCCAAACTCAGATGCCTCAGCACCCCCACTCCTTACCTCCAGTCCAAGGCGCAGGAATTCGCCGTCCGCCACAGAGCTCCCACCAACCGTCAGCGGCGCCCACAGCAGCAGCACGGGCCTCAGGTTCAGCAATGGCAAACAGGAATCGTGCAGGCCTCCCCCACGTTTTCTCCGTAGGTTCTCCGATCCCAGAGATGCTGCCTGGGCCCAGGGGGCGGCGGGGGGGGAACTTCGTTCTCAGCAGACCGCCCAGTGGCACCGGCGATGTCCCCCAGGTAGTCCGACGTCTCAGCGCCAGCCTTTCCTTACATAGAGGTCATTAGAAGGCAAAGTGAAACCAGGGCTGCAAGTGCCTTGGGCGTCATCACAATAAACCACTCATTTGGTTAAGGGTCTCGCGGAGAAGTGTCTTTGACAGGCGATGGGAGACCCTTAACACGCCTCTGCACCCCGTGCCCCTCCAAGAGGTCCGTGGGAAAAAGTCATTCCTGCTTTCTCAGGTGCCGCCAGCTGCTGAGGCAGTGCAGCGTCAGGCCTCCTTGCACGCAGACCTCTCTTCCAGCGGCCGACACCGCTAACCAGCAGCCCCATACGACCAGAGACAGCAGGCAGCACCACGGCAGCCCCGTCGGGCCTCCAGGCTCCGCAGTACGGGTGGACACAGGTAGAGGGCCGCACAACGCCAGATGCAGCTGGCTGCCGCGGTCAGGCAAGGATCTTCCGGCCGTCTGATGAGCAGCCAGGCCCTCCAGTCTCCACCGCCCGAGGTGGCGGTCGATGGGTCAGCCGCGCCACGGGGGCACCAGGGAGCGGCAGCAGGAGTCTCCAGCGGGCTGAGGCCGAGGGGGCAGCCCCCGCGCCGACCACGGCAGACACAGGATCAGCGGGTCAGGCCAGACCCTCACAGCCGCCCACTCCAAAACGTTAAAACCGGAGAAATGCACAGGCAGCGCTCCGGAGCTCACAGCTCAACTCCGGACCCCCCGATCACGGGGGAGGGGGCCCCTCCTAATGTGCAGAGGACTCAGACCGGGGAACAACCAGCGAGGTCCGAAGGCCACAGGACGCGCCGATCAGCGTGGGGGAGCCGCCATCTTGAATGCAGGTCCCCGCCGGGAGGCCGAGCCCGGCGCAAAGGCGTCACATAAATGAAAATCCTGCAGCCAGAAGTATGACAGCGACCCGGCCACCAGTTTAAGGGTCGGATGGCTCTCTAGATGGGCGGATCATGAGCGGATGGCGGAGGGGTCCGGGAGCACACTCAGAGTGCGTCCACCATCTTGGCTCGCCAAGCCACGCCCCCGAATGGCCCAGATGTTATCCAATGCTGAATACCTGGGGAGATCTATATCTGATCACAGGCCCCCTGCTACTGCGATTCGCCCCGAGAGGGCCCCCACCCTGTTGTGGCATCTAGACCCCACCCTATTAGAGGATGAAAGCTTTAAACAGCGTCTCTCGGATGCTATTGCCGCTTACTATGAGAACAACCAGGGGACCGCTAGCTCCCTCTTAGTATAATGGGATGCATTTAAAGTGGTAATCCGAGGACAGTGTCTGGGACAAGTGGTGGGAGCGAGAAGGGAGATCACCAGGGAGTTTGAAGCCCTGGAGATTCAGATTCTGGCACTGGACAGAGAGACTGAGGGAGGGACTGACGCGCAGAGACAACTAGCAGATGTGAAGAGTACTTATAACTCCATATGGGATAGGCTGAGGACATTCGATTATCGGGTATACCAAGAACGTCAACATGTGGAGGGCAGTGAGGCGGGGAGGCTATTGGCCTGGTTGATCAGACCGGACAGCAGGGGAGGTCCAATCCCAAGCGTTAGTAATGCGGGGGGAAGTGTACTTTGCTCTCCGAGGGGCATTAACGACTTGTCCTGGGAATATTATGAGAAACTATATGGGAAACCGGGGCACATATGGGAAGATAGATTAACGGAATATCTGGAAGGGTTGAGACTTCAAGAATTAGACCAGGACACTCTGGATACTCTGGCGCTACCGGTAAAAGCGGGAGAACTCAGAGCGGCCATTAAAGGAATGGCGCGGGGGAAAATGCCTGGGCCTGATGGCCTCCCAGACAAATTTTACGCTTCCTTCGTGGAATTATTGGCCCTGAGGCTGGAGCAGGTGTATGCAGCGGCATTAGGGGAAAAACAACTGCCACCATCGATCAGAGAGGCGTTAGTGATTCCTTCACCAAAAACGAAGAAAGAGGTAGCAGACGTGACAGAATTCCGACCACTGTCAAAGCTAAACCTTGACTTTAAGATCTTGAGCAAAGTGCTGGCATCTCGGTTGTTGCCGCAGATGCAGAGATTGGTCCACACTGACCAGTGTGGATTTATCCCCTCACGTTCCACCTCTACTAATTTGCGGAGATTATATAATGTTTTGATCCACAGAGACCTGGTGGGGTACCCTGAAGGCGTAGTAGTGGCTGTAGACCTGGAAAAGGCCTTTGAATCCTTGAGATGGGATTTTTTTTACTGGCGGAAATGGGAAAGATGGGAATGGTTGGTTGGAGTGGGTCCGTCTTTTATACGAGAGTCCCAGAGCTGGAGAACGTACAGGTAGCACGGTATTTACAGAGGAACTCGCCAGGGATGTCCCCTGTCGCTGTTGCTCTTTGCTCTGGCAATGGAGCCCTTGGCGGAGCGGCTCAGGCAAGAGGGTGAAAACCTCGTATTGGCTATTGATGGGACTGACAATATAGTTTCGTTATATGTGGACGACATATTGGTCTAGCTCCGTAACGGATCGCGTGGGATCTCGATAGTGCTGCGCATCCTAGAAGAATTTGCTGACATCTCAGGACTGCGTGTAAACAAAAAAAACATGTGTGTTCCTGTTAAGTCCTGCTCTTGACCGGCCGTTGAACTTCCCACCAGATCTGGAATGGACACGGAGCTCTTTCAGATACCTGGGAATACAGGTCTATAACCGTCAGGTAGACATGTTAGAAGAGAACCTTGGAGGTGCCCTGAGAGCGCTGCGGGCCAATGTGTCCTTCTGGCGTTCGCTCAAGCTGCCGGTAATGGCCAGAGTGACGTTGTCCAAGATGGTGATATTGCCAAGACTCTTGTTTTTCTTTGTTAACCTGCCAGTAGTGATCCCGAAAAGCTGGTTTAAGACCCTAGAAACATTATTGAGAGACTTGGTGTGGGATGGGGAACATAATAGGGTATCCTTACAAACACTGCGACTGCCACTTTCCAGTGGAGGGCTGGGTGCTCCTGACTTTGAAGCCTACTATTTGGCGGCACAGCTTCAGTGGATGGCCAGATGGCTGGATGGAAGGGGACTTGAGACTCTATCACTTCCAGATAGCACTGCACAAGGGGCTTTGTTCCCTAGAATGCTCAGCCCTTGCCAGAAGATCAAACACATGGGGATACTACTTTCAGTGGCGGTAACGTGTTGGGATCGATGCACGGCGAGAACTAGAGATGCACCGCTTTACACACCAAATTTACCACTCACGGGACTACCACAAGCAGAGATGGGCCCCCTCTTACACAGCGCCAATTACAGAGTTGGGAGGAGGCAGGAGTGCTATTGATCGGGGATTGCTATCGGGATTGCGAACTGCTCCCTTTAAATGAGTTTCTAGAATACCATGACTTGCCCCCCGGACAGTTTCGGAATTATCATAAGATACGGGGGCCTTGATAGTGCTATGGGGAGTTGACACGAAAGAACCTCCCACTCATATGGCCTTCCAGGCGATGGTGCCTTTGGGCTCGGCAGGACACCTGGTAAAATGGTTGTACCTGGCCATAACTGAAATGACCCATCGGCCTTTGCTCAGACTACAAGAGAGATGGGAGGGCACACTGACTAGGCAGCTGACTGAGAGCGAGTGGAAGAAGGTCATGGAAAGCCCCACAAAAGTGTCCAGGAGTGCCGTCTTTAAACTCATACAATTCAACATACTCCATAGAACCTACCTCACCCCTCATGGGCTGAACGTAGTATACGGCAGAGAAGACCACGCCTGCGCCAGATGCTCGCAAATAGACTCTGACTTTGATCATATGATACAGGCTTGTCCTGGACTCAGAAATTACTGGACCAATATTGTAGATACCGTAAATGAGGTTTTGACTTGTAAACTGACATGCTCCACGGAGATGTGCCTTCTGGGCTTTTTCCCCGAGACCGAAATCCAAAAGAATGGGTCGTAGGTTTGTAGACCTGGCTTTCCTCCTGGCTAAAAGGAGAATAGCGCTCAGATGGAAGGCAAAGACGATCCCTTTAATAGTAGACTGGGAAAATGATGTTTCCTGTTGGGCCAGGGCAGAGGAAAAAGCTCTGATCCGGGTGGATAAGATCACGAAACGGCGCAAACCCCTGGCGGAACCATGGTCTGACGTACTGAGAGCTTGGGACACACGTGATACACCTGACTGAGGCTCACAGAGGAGCTCATCGGAGTCTGAGGGTATAGAAGAGATACGTGCCCACTAAATTCACAAGGGTTATTGCAGAACCCCTGTGATACTCTGGGATCCTGGGAAGAGGGTAAGCTTAGCCCCAGGGCGCCACAGCACCTGGATGACACCGTCGTTTTCTTCGGTTTATTTGGTACTGGTCCTTGCCCCAACATTCTGTGGGCCCTCATTGCTTTCAACCTCTCTTCTCCCCCCTTGGGGCCCCCGGCCCGATAGAAGAACCAGTCGAGCAGTTTCAGACATACCGATTGACAGAGGACCCCTGGTGGATTTAAATAAGTTTTAGTTGAGTGTCTAAATTGTGTTTTAGATGCACTGAGTTTGTTTTTTCTTCTTCTCCCTATTTCTTATTGAGTTACTGTAAGGCAGCTATATGAACATTGTTCAGAGCAAGTAAATATTGGACAATCAAGGCTGACAGCAGACCTAGATACTCCATAAAAAGCACCCCGCTGCAGCAGAGAATTAATAAGCATTAGTGAAAACCTGGAGGATAACTAACACCACACTGGAGAGAAACACAGGGAAACATGATGTTGAAACCACTACTGTTTAATTTGTACTTATATATGTAATTGAGATTGATATCTGACATGGTTTTAAGAATTGTATTAGTACTGTGGTTTTGAGCTTACATTGATTGTATTGAAGACAATATCATAAATGCCAATGAAACAGATATTTAAAAAATATATATATTTGCTGTAAAAAACACAAAATCAATCTTTTTGGCCCCTGGGACCCCCACATTCGGCCTAGGGGAAGTACGGTATCCCTACCCTGCCCCCTTATATATTTGTTTACCTTTTTATCTCAACCGAGTCCCAAAATGGCTGCCGCCACCTCTTTAGTGATGTCTCTCATTGTTACCCTTGTGCCATATGTTAGGCATACAGGATTGGTCCTGTGTAAGATACCATCAGTACATCTGCCCATATTACGTGGTAGAACTTAATATGCACTGTAGCAGAAGGCTGGAAATTGTGTTAACGGCAGCCAAAATATCTGTATACTAGCCACTGGAGATTAGCATCTGTGCAGACATTAGAAGAATGGTGGAAAGAGATGTGATGGATTGTGTTTTGTGAAAAAATCATATGCATGGTAAATGATCAATTGAACGCATTCAACTTGGTATGGAATCCATATTTAGTAACTCAAAGAGTGATATTCATATGATCAATGCCTGCTGATGTCAGACAATGTGCACTTTTGCTTGGATGCACATCATCTCAGGAGAAGGATCACATATATAAGAAGATACTGGGGGAGGTTGATGGTGTAGGATCTGAACCAAGATTGAGGTTACTTACTCAGCAATTTAGCGAAATGTCTAGATTCTATAATGCAGATTGTTGATTCTAATATCTATCTTATAACGATGAAGATCTGTTGCATAGCTTGATATGAGGCTATGCAGCCCTATTTAAATGTTAAAAGATGTGACGTCTTGAAGAATGTATCTTGTTGCTTGAGACTTATTATACTGGTCTGAGTATTATATGGATAAAGTTTCTTAGAATGAACCTGCAGCTACATATGTTATATTATGCATAACGGCAAATAATAATTTATGCAAAATAATATTTTTTAAAACTTTGAAATTCATCTGGCAAAGCAGTCAAGCCAGATTAGTTTATAAAGTTCTGTGTGTGGGGGGAAGGGGGGTTCTTTGCAGTTTCATTAAGCGCAAACTCGACCCGCAGTTATTGGAGCACTTTACATGAGCACCAGCTACATTACATAAGGGCACCAGTTACATAACATAACATAAGGACACATTTGTAGGCATGGGGGAGATTAAGTGATATTGAGCCAGCGCTGATTAACCATCACTGTCTGTCACACCACATCCTCTATACTACAGTAACTGGTTCTTCCAGATTTCTAAAAATATTACAGGGCAGCCCAGCTACACATTTTCTCAGATTTCCAATAAACCATGGGCGCAACAGGATTATGCAGTGGTAGGGATAACTGTTTGGGACCTGGCGTGAAAGCCTAAGTAGAACAGGCCCCCAGAAGTATGTATCAGCACCCCAGCACTCAAGTACTACACTAACAGTCTGGGACACCTTAACAAAGCATTTAACCCTAACTACATTTCCCACACCACACGCCCCTTTCCATTTTAACCTTGCCTTTACACCAGCTCTGAACCCATGCCTTTTGATAAATGGAAAAACTTCTGCATTATGTAACCTTTTGCTTGAGGTTTCACCCCTACCTTATGTATGCTTACCATGCTCCATCGACCAAGCAGTAGCAGCACGCCATCAATGCCTTTAGATGGGTTGTAGGTCACTATATTGTATGCAATATATCACATGAAAATATTGCATTCCCTACATCGGCCAACCCAATTAATTGTTAGACAAGTCTCTGATTACTATTTCCAACTCCACCTATATTTATCTATACTCAAGTATATGTGGCATTAAGAATACTAATTGTATATTTAACTTGTGATATAGTGGTGGCCAATGTAGTGGATATAATATTATTATAAGTTGACCTGGTCAACCTCAACAGTCACCTACAGTCCTTTAGTTGTGTACACATGACTGCTTTCTGCCAAACTTACCATACATTTAGTAGCTTTTAAAAACAAGCATTTGCAATGCAATAGGTCTCGCATTTTTTAGAGTTAGAGCTATTTGCGTTGTAATGTAAATGTTTTTAACTTAAGATCATTACAGCTTATTGAAAAGTTTGAATATGCAAAACAAAATCCTTCCTTTAGGAGCACGGGTTCTTTTTGCTCCTGTGATTCTTTGCCAATGATGTCATGGTTAGGCACAGGGTGTAGGGAGGTTTTGATCTGCATCCTCATTTTTCAGAAGAAATACTGTGAGCAATGAATGGGTGGGTTGAGTGGATGGACTGTGCTAGTCCCTCTTCTGTGTTTCGCATATATGGAGGGGCTAGAACTGCGATCTGACCTTTGAGCTTTTCTAAACAAACACTTCTGAAACTGGAATCATGATGGAGACATGCACTTTCCTTAAACTGCAGCAGTGATGTATGTATGTATTACCCACAGATGGACAAGGAGGCGATAAGAAGACCCTGGTGTTTAGAGCATATGGGTGCACAGGAAATCAGATCAAAAAGCATATTTACAGGAGCATATAATAAGAGCCATACTGGTTATGTGGTGGAACCAACTACATGGGATGATGGGACTGGAGGACACCTTACCTTGCTTTGAGGCAGTAGGAGACACACAAGGGAGCATAAGGCACTGATACTGCCCTTTAGCAGGGGCGGATAGGGAAAGAAAATGGTCTATAAAGTAGGCAAGTGGGCTAAAAGGAGTGTTTATTGTTCCAGCCGGTGAGGTGGTATGGAGTGTGTGGGGTAGAAAGAGACTTCTTTCACCCCCTACACAGTAGAACAGATACGCAGCATGATGACGGTTGTGCCTATAGACTGGTGGAGCTGCTCGCCCCACCTTAGGCAGCAAAGACTTTGCAGGATAGTTGAAGACTATGGTTCCTTCCTATGCAGGTAAATGGATGGGGTAGTAGGGCCCAGGACCTTGGAAAAGCTGGAGAACATGCTAGATGCATTTATACCGCGTTGGTGATTAAAAGTTAAGGTGCGCGGTTGCTTAAAGATAAAGCAAATAATCTAAAACTCTTACCAAGAATGTAGCATGACGGCCGGCCGTAAAGCGGGGAGGGAGTGTTTTTAAAAGAGAAAGTGCGGCGTCCCGCACTTACACCGTGCTGGCGATTAAAAGGTAAAGCATGCGGTAGCCTAAAGATAAAACAACTGATTTCAAACTTTTACCAAGCATGAAGCACGGCGGCCATAAAGCGGGCAGGGAGTGTCTTTAAAAGAGAAAGTATGGCATCTATTATTACGGTGCCGGTCTTGAGTCTGGGAAATAGGCCGGGTTGGTAAGCGGAAGAGCTTGTAGTGGCTGCAAATAAAACAAAACAAAGCTGCGTGGTCGCCATGTTTTGTGGATAAAGGACGGCGTGCTGCGCTCAACAGGGCATAGCGTGTGCATGAGTGCCGTGCAAAACAAAGGTGCATGGTCATTTAAAGCAACTAATGTAAAAGTGTCACCAAGAATGAAGCGCGGCGACTGGCTGTGAAGTGGCATAGCGTGCAGGAGTGCCACACCATCCAAAACAAAGGTGCGTTTTTGGTTAAAGCAACTAATTTAAAAGTGTTAGCGAGTATGAAGCACGGCGGCCTGCTGTGAAGCAGCATAGTATGTGCAGGAGTGCCGCACTGTGCAAAACTAAAGAAAGGTGCATGGCCGCTTAAAGAGAAACCAACTAATTTAAAAGTCTTACCTAGCATAAAGGGCAGAGGCTGGCAGAGAAGCGGGAAGGGGAGGGAGCATCTTTAAAAGATAAAGCGCAGCGTCCATGATCGTGCGTCACGGTGAGTCAGGAAAAACAGGGTGGGTTGGGAAGCAGGATAGCCTGTCGTGCCTGCAACAGCAGCTAGGAGAAAGTGATTTAAGAAAATAGAGCTAACAAACTGTAAATAAAACATACTGAGTAACAAGACATGTAACAGGGGCAGTTCTTATGGGAGGTTACAACAGGAGAAAATGAGGTACCAAGGAGAAACTACTAAACAAATTAACCAATGAAAAGAAACCATTTCCAAAAGACAGCCAAAGGAGCCAGTAAACTATATGGGTGGGAAAATTGATGGAGCTTGAAACCCATATTCTGAATACAACATGTCTTGAAGAGACAGTGCAAGCGCTGCCTAGGCGAGACCTAATAATGGAAGTAATGTTCGTCCAGCAGAATATTAATGCCTCCTTGAAAGCCAATTGCTTCCATCCTTCTTTTTATTTCATAATGCCCTTATTGCTGCCAATGGAACAAACCACATCCAAGGAATGGCATGTCTCTTGGATTGAAAAATACGCATGGAAATTTACAGGAAACATTACAATTTTCTTTAGTGCATCATTACTTTATTTATAAAAGGTCATTCAAATAAAGAGCTGGACCTTCCTTAAGCCATACCTAAAAATGTAATTGTGCGTGCAATAACGGAAGTAGAGAGACCATCGTCCAACACTCCACAGATAGTGGACTCGATATTTTTTAGGACTCATCTTTGTTTATGTTACTGTTGGTAGAGGAGAACTCTCTGTTTCATAACCATTGCTGTAGGATGATCATTGTCTTATTACGAAGCAGCCAATCACTGTTTGATAGTCAAGGAAGAGAAAGGATGGGCAAGATTTGAGGCAGGTTGAATGTGGTCTTCAGACATATCAACAAGGTTTGTCTGCATAACGTTGATTGGTTGCTCTATAATTCAAGTCCACGACGTTAATATGTGTTTCTAATAACCATATATTTCATTCTCAACCCATGCGGATTCTACGCTTCTCCCCACTCGGTCGCTGCACAGCTCATAGAGTTCATTGGTCACAAATCCGCTTTCTGTGCTCGTCAGAGTCACAAACCCGCTTTCCGAGGCATTGCCGGCCATGTTGTCATAGTCTCCTGAGAGGTCGTCAGGAGGGGAAAGGTCACCAGAAGTGGCACGGAAGGATGTATTTCTGATGTCCGGCCTGGTCCCGGCCAAGTCTGCCTCGTTCTGCTTCTTGATGACGTTGTACACCTCGAGATTTGGGCTGTTCGTCCTATGGGGGGACATCCAGAAGTTGTGCTCCTTCACGACAGGGTCCGTTCTTTCATGATGCCTTGAAAGAAGCAAACAGAATGTTATTGTGGGTGAAACGGGTGGAATATATTGGGAACGAAGTTCCCAATCTTATTTATTTTACACCAACAGTCCCAATACTTCTTGGTGTCTCACCCCCAAATTCGCTGACACCACCACCATTGCACTCATCATAGCTGTCATAGTTTTTGAATGCACTTCAACCTCTGGTTATTGTCGTTACACTGCTAAGTGGCAACAGTACAACACAAAGCACACTGTATGTTAATATATGTAGCGAATATGAACCTGACTCAGGATTACTATCTTTGACAAAGAAATCTGTTATTTCAAAAGTTTATGCATTATATTTAGGCTGTCTGGAATTCGGTTAAAACCGACTCTCCCCGACAGTACCCTACCGAATGAAAATCAGCTGACATAGTTTAAACCGAGTGTCACTGATTTTCATAGTTGTTGAGCTACTTGGCCACCTGCTGGCGCCAAAGCATTACAAACATTGGCCTGCCTGTGGTAGCCTGGCGCGGAGGTGTCAGGGGAAAACACTGCTTTTGCACATGGGGAGCCGAGGTGTGAATGGCCTAAGGGCCAGAGCAACACCAGGCCCCCTGCCTGGCTCACGTGGGGGGAGAGGACCTCTTGTTGTCTGCTGTCTGTCTTACTGCGGCCGGCCGCACCTGAGTACTTCACAGGTCTTTAAAAAGACCATTTACTTAACAAGGCTTTGTTGTTGTTCATAAAGGAGTGCGCGCCGGGGGGGGGGGGGGGGGGCGCGGCACTGGAGAGAGAGGCGGCACGCTCTAGTTTCTTTCTTGTTTTTTAACTGGGTTGTATATTTGCTATTATCTCCAAATTACGAGCGTCCATGACATATTCTGCCTATAAATAATGGAGACTGGAGAAGGAGTGTAGCAGTTGTAAAACATCCTTCAGAACAGTAGCCTCATTACCATGGAGTTAGAATACTATTTAAAGAGACACCGAATGTACAATGCTCGAATTCGGACTTCCACCCCTACCCCCCACCCCCCCCGCCCCACACAACAGGATCGGCTGCTTCATCTCCGGTCTCGCTGACAAACTACCAAGTTAAATGTCTAAAAAATCTTGGCAAGACTATCTGAAATGTTGACAAGTGCGAACAAGTGCAAACTGACTTTTAATGCATCCGTTTTTCAAGCAACGCATTCCCCGCAGTTATGTAATTACACAGTTTTTTTCCTCAGTGCAATTAATTTCTCTTCTCCTATTGACAGGCTGACCTCGAGTCATAAAACCATTTGCTTGCACCCTCTTGGCCGTGATTGTGTAAATGATGTGAACACTATAAGTATTCACGTTCCTAGCTCGGTGGTTGAAATAATACCTGGGCTGTTTAGCTTGGTGAGTTTAAAAAAACACAGCTATCTGATCACCCTGCACTGTACATTCCCGGCATACGCATTTATTCAACCCCCTGAAAAAATACAGATGTCTCACGAGCCACACTCGAACCCTGTGTAAACAGTGACCTGTGGGCAGGGGGAGTGTGGCTTGTACCGTGCACAGAAAGCACAAGGCGAGGGGAGCACAGCCATACTAGGTTGTAGCGCCTATCCTTCAAAACGAATGGGGAGATACCTCGCGGGTTCAGCGTTCAGAGCTTTACTATTGATACCAGCACAGGATCAACAGGTGCATTCTTGAGCACCTCAGCAAGTTGAGAGCTGCTTCCAGAGAAATGTGGTGACAAAGAGGTGTGAATTGCTGCAGGGCCAACCTAACTATTGCGTCGAGTAATGTTATTTATAAAGGGCAAGAAGACAATTCAGTGTGTTTTTTGCGCACACATATAGTTCTTTTTTGTTAATATTGTTATAGCAGAATGCTTGTGAAAAGCAGCTTCTTTGGAGGAAATTGGTTTTACCTTTGACCTTTTTTAGGGTTTATGGTCTTGGATAAGTGTTATGTTCTTTGTGTAGTGGTTGTGCAGCTTTTAAGAGTCTGCGGTGCATTATTTCTGTGGGAATTACACTTCTACTATGCCGAACCGTAGAAAATACTTCACAACTCCCACCCTCTTTTGGAGGGAATCCCCCTTCTTGGATTCATTTTCACCGTCCAAAACGAGCAAAATGCCGCCCATCAATTTCATTGACCTCACCTGACCTGGTAACCTTCCGCACATTACCTAAATGTGTCCATCCTCCATGATTTCAGTGTGCTCACCCTCTAAAACGAGTCTTTCGAGTCTAAGGGCGAAGAGGTGTGTGGAGGTAGACAAAAGTAATAGAGTGGTGAGGGTGTACAACTGCGCAGCAGGTGCCAAAGGTAATTCCACGAGAATTGTGCAAATCTAGCTGCTTTCATTTTATTGCTGTAGAAGTAACGATCTATGAGGAAGTATACACAGTTCAAAACTCTCTTTATAATCCTACAAACATCTACATGTTCTCCATGCATCTCTGCATTAACTGTTAACAAATATGGTAATACAATGCCTCTTCCTCCCCAGCATACTGTTCCCTTCCCAAGCCTTCCACGTGTTGCTGGAGTCCACAACACACGCCACCCAGCACATGATGCACCTAACAGTACTTTATTGCATTTCAGCACTTGCTACACAATCCTGTTGGAGAGCAGGCAAAAGAGCAAAAGCTACCATCACTGTTGGACAAAAAAAGTCAAGTGCAACAACAAAGCTCCAAATATTTATTATTTTTTTGTTGCTAGAGGAAGTCTTTTACCTAACCCCATTTTTTTGACTTGCATATGCCCCTTCGGCCACACTGCAATTTCATAATCGGATTTAAAAAAATTCTCTACGTATATTTATTGACAAACACTAGCTGAGTGACCAATTCACGCTTTCCTTTAAACAAGCATTTGCATTTTCAATGCAATAGGTCTTGCATTTACGCAAGTTTGATTTATTGACATTGCAAATAACAATGCCTTTTATTTTTGTTTTTGTTTTTAAAACATAAATAAAAGGCTTTGTCATTTACAATGCCAATAGCTTAAACTCGCATACATGCAAGACCTATTGCATTGCAAATGCTTGTTAAATCTGAGCTGCAGAATCAAAGGACAATGGAAATTTTTTAATGACTGTATTAAGCTTCTGAAATGTAGAGCAGTATACAATTTCTTAAGAAAAATGGAAAAATCAATCATTAAAGCAAAGAATTCCATAAACACAGGCAAAACACTGTTTCAGTTCTTTCTTATAGCGCGAAAATGAGTAAACACTGAAAAGCACTGTTTTTTTGAGGTATGGAAATCACTGGAAAACACTGAAAAAACACCACCAGAATTTACCAAAAATAGAAACTGAAAACAGGAAAGCCTAATTATATTGCATTCTCAAATATTTGTCCTAGTCCCAAACAAAACATCAAGGGTCGCATTATGTAACCATGTGTAAAGTTCTACTAGCTAGTGAGCGGGATGACCTTCGGGAAGAATGTAGTCCCCATCATGCAAATCCAGGATGTGACAAGTAAGGGCAACCGTGAGCCCAAATCTCCCAGCCAGTGGAAGCCCCCGCCGAGCTCGCACATGATGGGGGATACTGCACAGTGCCGAGCCAGTAAACGCAGGTGGGGCTCACTGGCGATCTTTTTTTCCATTTTCCTCTTCAGACTTTAACCCAAAGCAAGAGAGAGAAAAACACGAAAGAGGAAAAGAGGAGGAGGAGAATGATGTAAAGACAGTGACAAGGGGAGAAGGCAGGGATAAACAAGCATTGAAAATGCAATAGGTTTCGCATTTGATTAAGTTAAAACCATTTGCTTTGCTAATGGTATTGTATAGCTAAGCAAATGGCTTTAACTTAATAAAAGGCGAGACCTATTGCATTTTTAATGCTTGTTTCCTCTCCAGTGCTGACAGTCAAACGAGCTGTGGTGTGATTAATACACATTCTACCTCTGTTCTACACACTTAAGAATACCAATGTAATTAGTATGCCATGCTTTGTGCTGGCATGGCCTCATACTATGGCTATGAGCAGACTAGAATCTGTCACAGGGACATACAGTGCTTCCAGTTCTAGGTTTTCATTTAACAACCTGGAGGCGTCTGGGAGTTGTAATCTTGTTGCATTTCAGTGGAGGCAATATGACCAATGCTCTTGATGCTTTGTAAAAGAGAACAGCTCTGCAGAACCGGAAGCCTGGTGCAGCAAATAACGTGGCCTTCTCTGGGAGCCCTGCAGCTATAGGTGCCATATAGCAACCTACAGGATACCAGTTAAAGTAAACTGAGCGAGTTGGTATATTTTTTTTAAATAAATGCTTGTTGATGTGCAGAGGGAGTAACGTCGGACGCCCTCTCCCAGTGCACAGCCAAAAAGTATATTTCAAAGGCAGCGTATTTATACAAGCATTGGCATAGCCAATAGCTCTGGCCTTCAGAACCGTATAAGTATTTAGTTATGCAGTACAATATCCTTGGTGCAACAACATCAATTGTTGCATGGCTAAACACTTATAAGGTCCCAAAGGCGAGACCTATTGGCTATGCCAATGCTTGTTTGTATTTCCCTCCAGCAATAGTCTCTCGCTTTCTTCCATCCTCACTGCGGTATCTATGAAATCTTACTGGCTCGCAGCCCTTTTCCCCTCTTGCACTCTCACACCCTCTATCTCTTTCTTCTAACCTCCTTAAAACAGTCTTTCTCTTATACCTTCTCCTTCCTCCTCCACTATTCCCTACTTTATCGCAGCTAAAATATAGCGCTAAATGCTGATTTTCTAATTCACAAGAATTTCCATATTTTTTTTTTAATTACCAAGTTAAAAGCTAAAGTGCAGTTGCTACAGAGGTCTCGCATTTGCGAGAATTTGAGCTATAGGCATTGTAAATGACAATGCCTTTTATTTATGTGTTTACAAAACCAGCAAGTGGTGCTTCCATAGTGCTTGGAGGTTTTGTAAACACATACATAAAAGGCATTGTCATTTACAATGCCAATAGCTCCAAATTGGAAATGCTTGTCTACGCTTGGCATCGGAATGATTGGATTTCATATTTGTATTGGACACAGTGTTCTGTTCCAATTGAGCTCGAGAAAGAAGTGAGCACTTAGCTGTTAAAGGGGAGATCAGAGGAGAGGCATCCGTCCAGAGGCAGATTTCACAATGTGGATAGGAAACCCCGGACACGAGTCCCAGTTTTCTCACGAGACCAAAATATGTGTGGTCTTGGGCAAATCATTTAACTTCACACTGCCTCATTTTCTCTCAACGACCAGTTTGAGAACACTGTGAAACTGATTGTTTTAATGAGTGCTATACAATAACGCCACAACTGCACAGTGTAATAAATAATACGAGTGCTTCCTGTGTAACAATACCATTAACCTTATATAGCGCACACGGCAAAACTGATAACGTCAAAGGCCGCCTGATGAGAATGTCGACAGCGCAAAGAGGTATACAACAATGCTTCTAAGCATAGCAAAGATTATTTTCAAATAACATCATACATACTTAAGTTTAAACAATAACGTACGTTAAGAATTTCAATTTTTCTTTATTTAAAAAATGTATATTTTTACACAATGTTTTTGGTGTGATTTACAAGCCACATCTTGCAAGGCAAGGACTCGGCTCGTCCTACATACCCGAGAGGGTCTCAAGGCGCTGGGGGGGGGGGGGGGTGCTACTGGTCGAAGAGCCAGGTCTTGAGGAGTCTTCTGAAGGCCAGGAGGTCCTGGGTCTGTCGTAGGATGGTGGGGAGAGTGTTCCAGGTCTTGGCGGCGAGGTAGGAGAAAGATCTGCCACCGGATGCGAGGGACTGTGGCGAGGGCGAGGTTGGCTGAGCGGAGGCTTCGGGTGGGGGTGTGGAAGCTGAGTCGGTTGTTGAGGTAGGTGGGTCCGGTGTTGTGCAGTGCTTTGTGTGCGTGGATCAGGAGCTTGAAGGTGATCCTTTTGTTGACGGGGAGCCAGTGCAGGCCTCTCAGGTGGAGTGTGATGTGGCTGCAGCGGGGGACGTCGAGGATGAGTCGGGCCGAGGCGTTCTGGATGCGTTGGAGTCGTCTCAGGAGCTTGTTTGTAGTTTCTGAGTAGAGGGCGTTCCCGTAGTCGAGTCTGTTGGTGATGAGGGCCTGGGTAATGGTTTTTCTCGTGTCGAGGGGGATCCATTTGAAGATCCTGCGGAGCATACGGAGGGTGTTGAAGCAGGACGCGGAGACGGCGTTGACTTGCCTGGTCATGGAGAGAGTGGAGTTGAGGATGACCCCCAAGAAACAGTTGATTGTTTTCCGTAGGTGGGGCACGATGGTTGCGCTGGCTTTGTTGAAGACGTGGTGAGGGCAGGGGTCCGATAGGGATCCGGAGTGGATGGAGTTCATGGTTTTGATGGTGTCTTCGTCGCTGACGATGGACCAGACGGTCAGGCGACTGGTGCGAGTGGTAGTCGCAGGGGTGGTGGATTCAGTGGTTGGTGTGAGGGGGTCGGAGTTGAAGCTGTCGTGGATGTCAGTGATCTTGCGGTGGAAGAAGGTGGCCAAGGAGTCGCACAGGTCTTGAGATGGCGGGATGTCGTTGGTGTTGGAGCTGGGGTTGGAGAGTTCTTTCACGATGCTGAAGAGCTCTTTGGTGTTGTGTGCGTTGTTGTCTAGGCGGTCCTTGAAGGCGGTCTTCTTGGCGGTCCTGATGAGTTGGTGGTGTCTGTGGGTGGCGCTCTTGAGGGCTGTGTGGTTGTCTGGTGTTCGGTCGTGGAGCCATTTCTTCTACAGCTTCCGACAGGTGTGCTTGGAGATCCGGAGGTCCTCGGTGAACCAGGCGGCTTTCTTGTTGGTGTGGTTGGTTGTAGAGGTCTTGAGAGGGGCAAGGGTGTTGGTGCAGTCGTTGATCCACTGTGTGAGGTTGGTCACGGCGGTGTCTGGGTCGGTGGGGTCGGTGGGCGGTCTCAGGGCGAGGGCGGTAGTCAGTTGGTCCTCGGTGACCTTGCCCCAGCAGCGGCGTGGTAGATGTTGGGTGCGGTGGTGTGTGGTGGGTTTTCTGAAGGTGAAGTGGACGCATCTGTGGTCGGTCCACTCTTAAAGGCGGGAGGGCTGGTGCAAGGATGGTCAGTTGCATGACTAGACTATTTATTTTAGCAAGACCTCCGAGCTCTTCCATCTCTGCCAGTCCATGTTCATTCCGCATTTTGTATTTACTGAAACATGGCACCTCTTCTTGAGTTTTCGCTAACATGTCTGCTAGTACTGCTTACTCAGAAGTCAGGATTTGGCTTTTCGTCGAGTCAAGGTATGGGTTTTGTATTTTCTGACTAGGCACAAACATTGGCTGGTTTCACACAGTCACAAGTCGGATTTCGTTTTTAGGTGCATTCCACAGACAAACACATGCAATTGGTTAAAAAAAAAGTGCATCAAGCATATAATAAACCTACTGTCTCCCGCTGCCGGTAAGAGATCCAATTCCGCAGAGCGTTGATAAAAGGAGACAGGGTGGCAACAATCAGCGAGTGACATGCCTTCAGTGCAATCATTGCACTGCCTTTGGCATAATTTGTGACGCAAAACGACGCGCACAAATCAAAAGTTAAGGCGGAGCTGGGACGAGGCTTCTGGAATCATATTGATTCCAAAAAGCCTCTGCATGGCAGACAGCGCATGCGCTGCTTTCGCCAGGCCGAGACCTAAAAAAGAACATGCCAGAGCGAGACAGAGCGGGAGTGTAGGGTGGTGGAAGAAAGAGGCATGGGGTGGAATCAACGCTACACAGCCTTGGTATTTAGCAGTCACGACATTCATAAGCACCAGCCGTGGGCTTCTGAGAAAAACGTTGTGCGGCAGTACTTATGATTTTACATATTAAACACTGGTACTAACTATTAAAGGTTGTGCCAATGCTGATTCACTCTTGCCCCTTGCATCTACTGGCAGATTTGGTGGTATGAAATGGCCATATAGTGATATAGTTGACAAGCTGGCCAGAAGTGTGCTGATATCCTTAGCAGGTTAACTGGAGGCTACATAGTGGGGTGGGGCCATTCACAGCAGATTACATCCAGCATTTGAGAGTGGGCCACATAGGTCACACACGCTCAACCTTTGAGATGACATCACTCAGCTAACTTCTTTCCAGCAAAGTTCATTGTGTATCAGAATGCTCCATACAGAAATATTGTTTGTTCAAAAACGTCGTCTCTTTGGGTGTAGATTTTCTATTTTAAACCCTGTGGGCAATATTCTTGTAGACGATATTTAGGAAATGATATGTATATCAAGAGATATTCTGACAACAGAATTCTGGTACCATACCGCAGAGACAGACATGCCCGTTTCACCTGTGGACCACTGGTATAAAGTAACTGAGTGAGAAGTGGAATAGCCACAAGCCACTATCTTTCACCTGCACGAATGAGAAGGAACAATATGGAACTGGTCTTAGTCCAAGCATTAAAACAAAACCAGACTCTGGGCATTATTTAGAACTCAGCGGATGGAATATTCTGTCACAAACATGACGGATATCCTGTTCACTGTATTTCGATCTCCATAGGATATAATGGGATCGTAATACGGCAGACAGGAAACAGCCTTTACTACGCAACCGTTACAACGCATGCCATCACATCGCATGGCATTGCAAGGAAAAAGGTGTGCAGCAGTGGGTAGAAGGTGTTGGATTTAACTCCAACACTTTCCCTACTGTTGCACACACTGGAGTTGGAATAGAAAATTAATCTATTCCAATTTCCAGCGCTCACCCGACTGAAAATCGACGTAAAAGTTGGCATTGCAACGGCATGAGATGTAACGGCATGTGTTGTAACGTCACATATTCATGGCAGACTGGATCTCTATGACAGTTGTGACGGAGTATTCCCCTCCCCCAAGATTAAATGAGGCCCTCTGACTGAGGTCTGCGGAGAGGCAGTGATTCAATGATTTGCATATACTGTAGAAAATAATTTCCAGTGATTGACTATACACAAGACTCCTAGTTAATTGAAGAATCTTAATCCCATGTATTACGGGGATGTAAAATGGGCAAACAAGTATTTCGAGACAATGAGGTCGCTTCATCAAGACCAATACATTGGGGCATATGTAAATGCCAGTACATAAACAATCCTTTAAAAAAATGCCATTTTGTGACTTTCATGTGTGCTGCACGAGCAGCACACATGACAGCGACAAAATGGCATTTTAGGATTGTTAATGTGCAGGAAGGGACACCTTTCTGCACTTAAACAATCCTCCCCTGCACGCAGACACCCTTGCACTCTGGTGCAAGGGTGCCTGCGTTGGCGCTAAGTTGCTACACTTAGCGCCATCGCAGGAGGAAATGCAAGACTGCACCACATTCTTATAAATAGGGGGCAGCCTTGCGTTTCAGATGTGGCGGAGACAGGCGTTAAGTCAGGAAGGCTAATGCCTCTCTCCGCCACTTCCTTGTACATATCCCCCATTGTCTTTAAATAATAGGAAATAACATACAAATTGCCACGTGTCATATTCAGAAAGTGACCACAACTAACAACAAAATAGAACAGTAATACAGAAATAGGAAAATAAAATGAAAATGAACAATACCTTCCAATGCAAGTATTCATATTGTATAAAATAAATATATATTAAAAAAATCTTTTTAATTCACTATATTGATAATTCGATAAAGTAGATCAGGAAGAGAATGTGCAAACGCAGACCAAAGCCGCCCATAGTACAAAGGAGAACACCCGTGGTGAAGTAAAATAGCTACATGCCTCTATCTCCCACCTACACGGGTGATAATGAACACATTTGAAATGTGTCTTAGTCCTATCATCAGTGCTCTGTAGGCCAGATATATTCCTTTTCCAGGACATTACTATTACTCTGTGCTAAGGGCCCTTCCGCTTTAATTAGAGAACACAAATTGTTCATCCTTACCTTCTTCCAGCAAGCCAAAAGCACAACACGCCTGTGGTCACCATCAGAATGAGTAACATGGGTATGGCAGGAATCAAGATGTAAGAAATATTCACAGCATTTTCTACTAAAAAATAAAGGAGAATATTTACAAAAGGAACATCGTGCTGCCTTTTGTTATTTTTAAGTCACTAATCTAATGGGGGTCTGAGTTACCAATGTACAACAGTTTCGAAAGCAGAGGCACAGGTTGTACAATGGGAAATTTGGCAATAATCCAGAAGGTCAAGAATAGGCACTTTCAGGGAAGGAAAGGGTAAAGCAGATAAAAGTCTCTCATCATTACAGTTAGGTCCCCACTGGTTTTGAGAATTAAGCGCTAATGCATTGTAGGTGGTACCAGGGCACAAGTCGTGGTGGATGCACTTGTAGGAGTCCCCTCAGTAGTTTTAGAGAGAATTGTTCCCCTTACTAGAGGTCAAGATGTGTCATGGCTGGTGGTCTCCCATTTATTTGTGAGAGAGGCCCAGTAAGTGGCTATCTTTGAATTATTACCCGTGAATTAATGCAACATTGCACACCATTAACCTTTCTATCGCCTAAAGAACTTCAAATGTGCAGTGCTATTGTGCTTTGAAGCTGGACAAATAAAACCAGCAGAAAGCAAACATGCACGAACATCAAGTTCAACTGTAAAAAAATACACCAAGCACATTTTATTTAATCCCTAAAAACAGTTTAAAATACAATGCCGAGTTCACAAAGTTGTTAAAAAATAGTGTTCCTTTCAGCCATTTCTGAGATCAGTTAAACACTTGAATATGGGAAATATTCATTTTATTTATGAAAAGTCAAACAAACCAAAACATGTTCTTTTCACATTTTTTGCCTGGTTATATTAATTTGCTTTTGTAAGATAGACCAATTCCACATTATAAGTGAGGAATATTAGATGGGCGTAGCATTACTTATTGTGACATCACTTCCTGTGAGGGCATTGTGAGTTACATATGCTAATTAGATAGCTACACCACTGCACAGTTCTTACAGCACTCATGAAAGTCACACTTCTTTTTAAAATCCTAACAGGTATTTAATTCTTATTATTACCATCTGCTCAATGTGCTGTTAGAACTTAATGACCTTTGTTATAAGCGTTAACTGTTGTTAATTGCCCAGCTCGGCAGAGGCGAGGGTTATTATAAAAGAAAAGTGCAATTTATAACTCTTAACCCCTGACATTATGTGATCATTAAGGCTGTTAGCACCCATTCTCCTAATGTCACTCAACACAGCAGAGACATTGCCAATTTCCCCTGTATGCCCATTCTTCACACTTTCACTGAATGTAAGTAAAGGCGAATAACAGCGGTGTGAACATGAACTTGAAAAGTCCTCTTTAGATCTTGTCTCCACTCAAACCTCTTTGTAGCAGGGATAAAAAGGCAGAATGATGAACATCTTCCTCTCCAGGATGATCACTGGTGGATTTGAGTCCCCGCTAAAATGGACATCTCCGCCATTTGACCTCAAGCGCCCACAGCCTTGGTATTTCATAGAAGGAGCCGCGAGGACCTCTCTGTAACATGAGCACTCTAGCAGAGAGCGCAGAGTCAAATGTGGGAGCTCCCTCATACACATGGGTGCATGGCTCAGTGCAGTGCTCATGTGCAGTCTTTTATAACTGAAGCATGTGCATGGTCAAGAAGGCCCTAGGTATGCGGGACAACAAACCATGTCTACCATACAGATGGTGGAAGGCATTTCACACCACCCCATTGGTGCACTTTTTGGAAGATTGATGGGGGGGGGGGGTCCAAGTAACCTGGATGGGAGCCCTGGAATCACGGCCCGGCACTCTTCCAAAATGGAGGCCATGAATGCGTGTACAGTGGCTAGAGACTGTGCTGGCAGTAAGCGCACATCCTTCTTTCACTATTTTGAAAGACAGTATTTTTGCCCCTGTCAGCACATATAAGCCTTTAGAGTTACCTTTAGCTTCCTTGACTGTTTCATCTGTGTCTTCTTTCAGGACATCTTCGGGGTTTCTGGGCCTCACTGGCACAGTGTCTACATCTGTAGAGGTATAGAAGGTATGCAGTGAGAGAAGAAGAGATTGGTGCAACAAGGATCTCAGTGGTTTATGCCACCATAGAGCTGAAAGTCAGCACAAAAATAGCACTGGGACAGAGAAACACATAAAGTGAAGGGTGATAAAAACTTGACAGAGGCCAAACTAGGCTGCCAGTTCAGTCCTGCCTTTTCCTTGAAGATCCTACGAGGTTTCCTGTCTTACCATGCCTTACTCAAAGTACCAAGGTTTTTAAAATTGATGCAATTCCCTTCAGAACTTCTACTGAGAGGATATTCCATACATTCACTGCAATGTCCATGAATAGAGATACCTTCCATGTTTACTCTTGAGCCCCCCCCTTCAATCTCGCGTGACCTCCAATTTTAGCAAGATCCTTAAATTAAAAATGCATGCGTTGCGTATTCCTTCTACAAAGGTGGAAGTGTCACGTTCTCACACACATTCCCCACCATATTATATTTACATTTTATGTGGGGAGGGGATGCGTATGTATAGATGCTTAGCTTATATCCTTGAGCATTCCTTCTTAGCACCGCTGATTTGAAACAGGCACTGTGTGCATTGCTAATCTCAGGACGTTATCTGGGGTTCATCAGCCCTTTAGGATATATGTGACCTCCAGATTTGGAGGTAGTTCTATAAATGTGATTTCCAGGACTGGACAGAGGATTCCAGGTGGTCTTCAGAGCTAGGTTCAATATTTCAGAAAGGAATGGAATGCAGCTCCTTAGCTTTGGCCTTGATAATTAGACACATTGTAAAGCTGGTATGTCTGGAAATGCACAAAATGCAACAGGGGCCGTATTACTCACACAGCACACTTTCCCTGGTTGCACCACGGCACACCTTTCAAAAGGTGCTCCTTGTGTAAACTTGGAAACGGTGCCCTAATATGGTGATGCACTGCTCTCAGGGCAGCACTAACCTGTGCTGCCCTAGGGGCAGCGTGTTCAGGTGAAATACCGAGCAGCTGTTTATAAGCTGCTCCATGTGTCACTGTGCAGGGATAGCCCACCTGCCCTTTAAAGAGGGGAGAGAGATCCACATGCAGGCAGGTGCAGTGAGTGACTGCGCACACCTGCTGGGGGGTCTCTAAGACCACATTTCCCCCCTCCTGAGGGCTGCCATCAGGGGGCGCACTGACAGTGACCGTCAGTGCACCTCCTGACTGCTTCTTTGCGCCTGTGTCCATAATACAGCACTGACACAGAGGCAAAGAGATTCCCTAATTTGTGTGGGGTCCTGTCCCCAAGCAAATTTGGGAACACCCTCTTACAATAGCGCTGGCACAACATGTGCACCAGAGCTATCAGAATTACAAAAGGGGCCACACAAGTGGCTGCGGCCCCTTCTATAATACCAAAGTACCCAGGGGTGCATAAAGTGGGCGCACACCTGTTGCACCCCCAGGGCACTTTGTGTAATATGGTGCCTGATCTGTTCCTCCAAATTCAACATACTTTCCTCCTCAGAACTGGACACCAGGACCCCAGTTGTGGTTTCTAGAAATGACCACAATTGTCCAAATGCCGTCTCTAGAACTAGAAACAACAGTCCAGAATATGGTATAGTGTACATGGGACAATGGATGCAAAGGTAAAGGTTCTGTGTCAAGAACTGGACTATTCCTCAGAATCTGACACAATAACTCACAGGAGATCCTCAGAACAGGATACAATTCTTCAGACGTGGCCTTCAGGCTTAAATAAATTACCTTAAATGATAACTTTATAATATTTACTAGTGAAACAGACACTTCCTCTTTCTGCTGTTTATATCTGTTTATCACTTCCACAACCCAAGGCCTATATAGATTATTTTGCGAAGTAGACATCCTCAGAAAAGCGACCCTAAGACCACTGCTATGACGGCATGCAGAGCCATCTTCAGCACCTACTGAAAACACAGCTTAGTGGAGCCTCACTGCTGCTTGTACTGGTTTGTTGTATGTCAGATTATCAATAACTAACATATATTTTATGCTTTTAATGGTTTAATTTTTTTCCCATTGGGTGTCGATTTCCTGTTATTCATTTCCATGGAGAGGTATTTTTGAAAACGATATTTAGGACACAATATTTTTGTCTAAAGATAAATAGGCCACAATATTCTGGTACAAAATCCTTTGGTCTGTAGCCATCCTCATGCATTAACATGTTGACTCATGCCACAGTATAGTTAATAAATGCAAGACACCTCAAGTCTTACTGATTGTCTCTAACTCTCTCTCTCTTAATACTACAACCTCACTTTTACTCAGTCTTGGCCACTCTGACTTCCTTGGAATCTCACAGTAGTAAAACAAAATTATTTTCTGTTAAAACTTCAATTTTTCATACAACCCCTTCAAATCTCACAGCAGTGGACCATTGGTTCACTAATTTCTAATGTACACCAGGCAGATTCTCTTACCATACCCTAACTATATACTCACCCCAGAAAGTAAAATGTAGTTTATTGCCAATTGCAGTACCTTTAGCATTGCTGACTGTGACATTTGGTTTTTCTCTGGCGGTTTCATCAGGGTTCTTTGGTTTTAAAGGTACTTCATCTAGGTGAGAATAAAAACAAAGCTGACTACTATCCTAACAAGCGCCACTACTTAAATAATGCAACACGTGAACAAACTTCAAAATATATGCATTTGGTCAGTATTTGTTTCTGAGTCATATATTGCAAAGATGTCTTAGTTCAGAAAGTCATGATTGACGCTTCAGTACCAATTGATCTGGATATTATTGAAACCATTTGTCCCAGAAAGTGAGTGTCCTCAAGGAAATATGTGTGTCATCAACTTCTGCTTTTAATTGTGTGGTGAAGGTCCTTCCAAAAGGGGATTCTGTGGGTTGTGACTTAGATGGTAGGAAATATGACTTTGTGATACATAGGATTCTGTAATCCCTGTGTAATTGCACAGATCTAATTTCTTTAAAATACATGAGACTCTGTAATCCCTTGATAAATGCCAGTATCTAGTTGCTTGTGACACACCAAGTTGCTGATTATAAAGAAAAGGTGTCATAACCTGACTATTATAGGGTTATTAAGGTTGAGAACTGGCAACACAATGCCTGTTGCCAGAGTCAGCAGCCAAGGTTAAAGGCAGGTCAGGTCACGGAGCATAATTATGGCAGCTGTATTAAGCAACAAAAGGAACTTGGGGAGAGGATTTGGCCTAATGGGTAGGGTGGTCAACCTCGAATCTGAGGAACTGGGTTCGAGTCTCGGCAATGACGCTGATCATCCTATGATTCTGGGCAAATCACTTAATCTAACCGTGCCTAACAAAAATGAATGCGTACTCATGTAATGCAACTGGTGCTACGTAAAGCACTCAGATACCCGATTTGGGTCAAGTTTGCGCTGTATAAAACTCTGTTAAATAAAAAAAAAATTCCTTTTCTTTCTTCTGCTCTATTTTAAGTGCTTACAATGACAAGCAGAGAGAATATGTTTATTTTTTGCACTCCTTAGATAGAGAAAATCTAGAATCTTTCTACATGTTTCTACACATTCGATCTACTGCTGCTTTTGTTTTTAAAAACTGATTTGTATTGAACTGTTACTAATATCTGTTTGCAACAAATGCCTAACAGGTTTTTGATGTGTTTTTACTTTTACACTAGAGGTTTTATTTTTATTCTTCATGTTTGCAAACATGATAACACTTTCGTATAAAAGAGCTACGCATCAATGTTTTAAGTGGATTGTGGGAAAGGTGATGCTGTGACCATGTATTATATAGGATAAAGTACCCCATGGTATACAAGATAAGGATTTTGCTAGTCACCTCAGAGTTCCATAATCTTATAAAGAAACTCAGCCTTTGGCCTTGTTCCTCTATATGGTTATGGAACTCTCAGTGACTTTCAATATCCTTATAATACACAGCAGGGTATACGTTATCCCTTATATATTTTACACCTTTATTGTCCAAATTCAAAATATAATCTCACAGGCTCTGTATAGCATTAAGTCCATGACGAGCCAGATTAACACATATTCATGCTTTAAAATAAATATTTCAAAATGCGTAAAGAAAATAGCATTGGCTGTCTCAGTCAGGCTAGGAGGCGAAGGAACTCTGTTTGAGTACCAACTTTCAACATGTCATACTTAATAAGGGCCGTTCGTTCGGCTTACAGTTCGGTGGCAGTGAAAAATCCTGAAGTATTTGGAGAGAAACTATAAAGCAGCAGAAGAGACCACTGGCTTATTTTCTCTCAGTACACTATCCCTAAGGTGAATAAAATGTACCTGTTGGAAACTACTCTGGATTAAGCATTTTTTCCACTACAACCAAATTCTTTATCACCTCCTTTGTCTTTCTTGCAAAAACATGGCAATCTTTGTCTCCAGCATACCAGGCTGTACCCCCAACAGTGTTACATTAAACATGGATGTGTTCTCTCCAAACCCTTTGTATTATGTTTCTGAAGATCAATGAGGTGTCCAGAGTGTTTTGAGTGTCTGTATTCATTCTACTATGTGAAGTTGATGCTCCCGTACTATTCAGAACTGTACCGAAACTTATAGAAATCTCCACGAAGCTTCAGCAAAATCAAAGTCCAGAAGTGAACTGTGCGCAATCCGAAATTATTCGACCATCAAAAAGGAGAATCGATACATAAAGCAAAAAATGTAAACTTGTAAAAACATTTGACTGGCTATATAGTTCTCCTCACTTATAATTTAGGTCTGCCGCGTAGATGAGACAATAAATAATACACAACCTATTTAATACACCTGCTTAGTGTTAAACCAATATTTCAGACATTCTTCTACAAAAGTTACAACCTGAGGATACCAGGAAAATACACAGTGGCAATAGAACAAATTGCATATTTTAAAAAGACCTAGGTATAGCCCTTTGTGTGGTAAATTAATTATGCTAAATTTCTCCTAAGATTCCGAATGAATAGTATTGCATTACTAGCCCCCTCATAAAGGATACAGATGTTGACTGAACTGATCATCATGATGCCACAAATCAATTCGCGATTAACATTTTTTGGATGCATCAACATGAAAATATGTGCATGACTGATGTAAATATATTCAAAATAAAAACTTGCTTGAAAATAGTGCTTCATACCACATTTTTGGTGTTTCGACACATCTTAAATAAGAGGTGTTATTGAAAGCCAATTTAATGAATGATGGAAGGCGACTTAGATTTGTTGAAATTTTAACTTGTGACCCGTAAATTACAACTGAATTTCAACAGTTAGCCTTAACTTTTTAGACGATTTCGATATCTAGACATGGATTCTATTTGGTTTGTGGTTAGATGAATAATTGTAAGAGAAATGTATAGAGCATACTTGGAAAGTAGAGAACTTCTAAATGTATCTACATTGGTGAAAAGAAAATGGAATGCAATGGAAGTAAACCCATGCATATGAGCAGGCTGGAGGCACATTGACAGTTAATGGTACTTATTTTAAAAAAACTCTCTTTCTAGAACAAATGTGCTCTCCTGGATGATGATGATGCCTTCAATGATTTATTTTAGATAAACTCTTCAAATGAGCCCACCAATACAGTTGTGTGCACCCTGAATAGCACAAGGCAGAATACATTGTGAATTTGTTTGCGCTGCTACTTAAAGATGATTTCCACTGTGCCTCCTCAATACGCTTGATAACTGTCTTAGAATTATGAAATATTCTAAAATTAATCAATCAATTACCAAGGGAGTATTTGCATATGAAGTTGTTCTTCATGTTGCACCGGTCATCGTTCCACTGGAACATATATGGTCCACCTACTCCCTCATTCGCAGAAGGCTGATGGTACATGACAACACACACTTCACTCCCACAGGAGGGCTCATCAACATACCAGTTCCTGTGAGAAACGAAAGAAAATGGAACATGATTAATATAAAAATTTCCCTAGGTCAATATCTTGAAGCTCCCTTTCTGTTGACCCGTATTTTTTTTATTCCTTTGTTTCATTTCCCTTTAGAGTTTGAAATTCCTAACCCTTCCATCCATCTCGCCAGCATATTGTTTGCAATAGCCTTCTCACATGAAAAGTGGTGGCATCATGAATCATATTGTAGTTGTTTCACACCGTACGATCCTCGTATTACTCTGAGGAGCCGGGCTCCTACGGTCACTGTTTGCCTCAAAGATGTCCTTCAGGAAGTCCCAGTGTTCCAAAATGGCAGCACACGACCGGAAGTTTGACACGGGCTGAAAGTGCATTTTAAAATCCCTAGAACTTAACAAAGATATGTATGTCCATTCACAAGTCTCATCCTTCACAAAAAAAAAAAAGCTTGGGGTTCCTCTCAAAACCTTCTCTTACCTCCCCATAGCAGGTTTATCTTCTCACCTGGAACATAGCATGATTTTGTTAATCGCCATAGACATGGGAAAATAGGTGTCTAATTCATGTTCCAGAGTATATTTGCCACATTTCTGATTGACTAGTCATTAATTTACAGAGAAAATAAATTAACCAACCGACAAATATTACCTCTGAACAGAAAAATAATTAAATAAATTTTTAAACAATCAATTTGGTGTATACTACATATCTAACCAGATGTGGTGGCTCACTGTCAAAGGGAGCATGCAACAGGCCATAAGGCTTGAAGATACTTTGGAAAAAGTATAGCAAATAAATAATACATTTATGTGAATAATGAAATAGAAATTACTTGCACGCCATCACGTCACCCATAGATGTTCTTGGGTCTGAGTGTTGGCTATCTCATGGTGTAAGGAACATCCAATCATGCAAGGAAGGTATTTTGGAACACATATATAATAAATGAATCCTATTTTAAAGCATTATTTTGAACAATTAACCAAAAATTGGAGTACACTACAAATCAAATTTGAAACATATAATAAATAGATGATATATTAAATAATTAAATTAAACAGGTAAAAATAAATTGGAGTATAATACAAATCCTAACCTGTAGATGCTTTTGTCCACTGGCTGTTCAAGTGAGTATTGGACATGTAATCGTTATAGAAATGTTTTAAAATTTTGTGGGTAGTTGGACAACTTAAAAGTGAAGTTGGAATAATTTTCCCAAAAAGGAGACCAGTGACGTGGCCAGTGGCGGCCGGCACAGGTAAGAGTAGTGAGGAGGGGGGTGGGGCGAGGGTTTCGGAAGTCGACATATGACGGGATAAGTTGAATTAAATGTCAAGGAACTTTTTTTATCAATTTATTTCTGCATCATAAAACCCACCTTAATCCTCATGAATGTAATATTCACTTTTGCTTTACTCAAGTAGCTTCTTTCTGTGATTCCTGGAACAGGTTCTGTGCTGTAAATATCCTTTAACTGCCCAGGCATGAAAAACAACTGTAAAAGTATATTAGTGCTGGCCCAATCCATCACCCAATCCATCACTTCATTAAAATGGTTCTGTATGTCACATTCCCCGGATATTAACCTACTGTATGTATATTCTAGGGGGTAATCAGGACCAGTGCAGGTGCTATTGCTGCCAGTCGCAAAGTGAGCATTTGATCCTCTTAGCATCCATTGACGAGGGCCATTATTTGCTGTTTTTAGGATCGGGCAGGGACCCGTTGCTCTCTGTGTCATATGTCACAAAGCATACTTTAGGAAGTCTTATGGCCTGTTGCTCTACTGTACTTTTTAAACACTACCAAAATGAAATAGATACAATACAGAGCTCCCCTGAAATGCTCAGCTAGATAAGAATATCATCAGTTGTCCTGAGGTTCACCTTATAGTAGTTTCCTCGTTGCCAATGGGATCCAATGATGTCTTTTAGAGTGATGCTTATTTGTATCTTGGGACGACAGCTTTGCATTTTAGGGTCTGGTCTAATGTACTTGTACATGCTAAAGGAATTAAAAAGAAAACCCACTATATGAAAGTTTATTGCTCACATAAGAGGGCCTTACCTGGGCGAAACTCTAATATATGGTTGGAAATTTCCCCATCTTGAGTCACACATATTTTATTTTATTTTTATTTTTGTGTTTTATAGAGCGAGAACTTGACCCGTTAGGGTGTCAGAGCGCTTTACAGGAAAACAAAGCATTGCATAGACAGGCTTACATATATAGGATCAGAACACATTTCTGCCTCCAGATTGAGTTTACTACTGTCAACAATCTGCTAGTTTCTCTATTGGTTTAAAACGTTGATGAAAGAAGGCTTTGAACACATACATATGAGGTCATTCAAAAATGTTTTGAGTTTCCCTTCTCATCCTAGAACAGTACTTACTGAAATTTTTAGAACCACGGCCCAATGTTTAGAAAGACCAACCTTTGAGACCTACCTAGTAGTGGGCACTTTTGAATTGTAATAGTAGATATGCTTTCAAAATGCTGTGAATCACCAAAATAACATACTCTTAAAAAACTCTTGTGCTCCTCTCTAGCAGCAATTGTTTTTAAATGTCACAACCTTGACCATACTCTTCCACATGTCTTTGTCAGACTGTGACCGATATATTGATCTACCCATAAAAGTGGCAGCTGGTAAACTACACTGGACCTGGAACACTTTTCAGAGAGGTATGTTGGCCTGTGGTCTCTGTTCACTAAAATCACAAGGCTTCTGAAACATCTTGGTTTTGATACCAGTGATTTTAGCAAATTTGAAAAACCTCTTCTGCAGCAGAGTATAAGTGTAATGCCTCATATCAATTTCTGCGTTAAAACAAGGCCCATCTGTGCATTTCGGACTTCATATATGTTGCATATGGTTGGATTCATTTTATATTCATTTTATTTTAACAACAGGAGATTAAGTGATTTGCCTAGAGCCAATCGCGGGATTCAAACTTGGTTCCCAAGGTCCAAAGTCAGCAGTACTGGCCGTTAGGTCACATACATATATTTCAACTTACGTGTGAAAGTCATTCACAAGAGGGGTGCTTGTGTATAATCACGCATAGTGAGCACATTACCTGTTGAAATTGCTTAACAAAGTAAAAAAACAACATCAATAATTACTGAAAGGTTCACCCAGAGTCTTGCTTGTGAATACTTGCAAGGGCTTGTATTAAAACTGGGTTTAGGAATATAGTTCAGCACCTTTGCACCTGTGGTGCTGGGAAAATGTCAGAGTGGGGTGTACTGACATCAATGTTTCGTCATTGACGTCATAAGGACTGTGAAAAATACTAACTTCACACACAGTGTGGCAAATGTTTTCAGCATGAGAGTGGTAAGGATGTAGTATGTAACTGGTGATACATTTTGGAGCACACTGTTACAAATATTTTACTAAAGCATTGTGCGGTATTGGACTGTTATTTACAGACGGCACATTTTCTATTGACATGGCCACTAAATTTGCACAGACATCAGTTTTACTGACAAAACTGTATAGCACACAAGTGATATGTGGACTCAGGTTTCAGTGAATATTTATCATTGGCACATCACCAAGTAATAGTATTTTGATCATCCTATGAAAATCTTTATTAACATGACTCTTCAGAATTACAAACAGATGTGCTTAATTTTTTATTTTATAACTGCTGATTGTAGGAGAGTAGGGTCTGCTATCCTATGGTCACCCCAAATTTTTGCTTTTTGCTTCACTGGTTTTTGACATACTGAGGCTGTGGGCCTGCTAATCAGACCCACAGCCTGCTGTTCTCTCTACTAAATTGACACTGTGCACTTTAGGTGCATAACCCATTGGAGTTGGATCACCCTGTCAGCCCCTGTACCAGTGTACACTAGGTACCCAGGGCATTGGTGTATCTAAGGCCTACCAGGGGCTGAAGCATGTATTGTGCCACCCCTGGCCTGGCCTAACGATTTGACCCAACTGGCTGATCACTCAGCTGGGGTAAGTTGGTGTAACCACCTCTTACTTAGGTGTAGTATACCTATACCTAACCTTAAATGGGACACATGTTAACCTATAAGTCACTCCTATGGCAGGCCTTAACAATCCTGAAGGCAGAGTGCTTGGTTCCATGTGAGATGGTGCTCTGGCATGAGCTGAGCCTGTCTGCAGTGGTCGGAACAACCTCCTTCTACCGTTTCCAGATTTCGCCATACCATATACTCTTAAGTGCATTATGAACCTCGCGGTTAAATGCTATCTTTGGTTTGGCTTTATCAAAACATGTCGAGTAAGGTGTCATACGAATTGGAATACTAACCCCTCGCCAATTCTGGCGACGGGGTTAGCATTCCACCCTCTAGAGGGACACGACATGTACAGTACCGGAAACCCGGGTAAAATCAGACAAAGCCTCAGCTCCACAAAATGGACGCTGCCACCACAGACACAAGTCTGCCCTCCTGCTGCTGGGAGTCCTTCCAGCTTGGGAGACGTGGACAAAGGGTTTCCTGCCAGGGGAGGTGCGTGCACCACCCCAGACAGGATTTTGTGTATTGGTCAGGTAGGGCTTGAATGGAATCAGACATGCCTGAGGCTCACAAGGAGCCTCGGTGCACATGCCAGTTCAAACCGGTCCTGGGGCACACCAGCCCCGGACCTGGAGCGAGCTGGACAAAGGATTGGGGGTGTAACCACCCCCCTTCCTGGTCCCACCCTGTCAAGAATTCCTGTCATGCGAGGGGAGGAAAACGGTAACCAGCGAAAACGGACTACATCTCCCAGGATGCTTAGCGGTTGAGAGGTTATGTAAACAGGAGAGCTGTTACATAACTCAAGGAAAACACGCCCTTATGTAAAACAGGAGAGCTGTTACATAACTCAAGGAAAACACGCCCTTATGTAAACAGGAGAGCTGTTACATAACTCAAGGAAAACACGCCCTTATGTAAACAGGAGAGCTGTTACATAACTCAAGGAAAACACGCCCTTATGTAAACAGGAGAGCTGTTACATAACTCAAGGAAAACAACGCCCTATAAAGGGAGGAACCGGGAGGTACAACGCTGTCGGATATTGTGTTTACAACCGACGTACCTGCTTAGTGAAGAGCAGTGTTCCGGAGTGGTGCTCCTGTAAGGCAAGAACGGAGGTAGGTCGAGTCGTTACTCCCTGGGCCGTGTCTTGCCCCATCGTCACCTGTGAAGGACCCGGAAGCTCTACCAGATAACCATTGAGCTTCGCTTTTTGACTCGGCTGAGTCAAAGCGCAGTGGCGCTTTTGCTGGTTGGAGTCGTAACTCCCAGCCCGACCAGAGATACAGGGACTGCCAGCTGTAACGCACACCAGGAGGTGTTTGCCGCGTTACAGACTCGGAAGTCCACAGGATCGATCGAGCGGCTGCTCTCGGTTCAGTCTTCTTTGCTTGTGATTGGGGTATCGGTGACGCATCACCAGGAGGTGACTCCGCGTCCCGGTGCAGTCTGAGGAAGAGGTTGAGCGGCTGCTCCCTTCAGGTAGAGACCCCGGCTGGGTGTTTCACTGAATCCTCGATTCTCCCCAACACTCTTCGTGCCCCTCACAGCCTACCGATTGGCATTGTCGGCCATTTCATTTCTGCCCCCGGGATCGGCGTATATGCAGAGGACGGTTAGGACCATCCGTGCTGTGGGCTGGTAACGTACTTAGCCTGGAGGATTCCAGTGACTATAACCTTTGTTTATTCCTTGTATTATTTTTGCCTTCATTAAAATAACTAAACCTTCACAAGTGGTTGCGTTCTCATTATCGTGTCTGTTAAACGATCCTGAGACGTTCAGGGCGTTACAAAATATCCGACCTTAATAACACTAACTGTCTCCCGGTCGATAACAGACATGGCAACACTTGATGATGTGCTGGCTGCTTTAGCGACCGTGCAAATTGAATTGGCTGCCTCCAGGCAAGAAACAGCCGATGTAAAAGCCAGACTGGATGCTATCCAATTGGACCCGCTCACGCCCAGCACCTCCCTCACGAACCAGACCCCTGCGGTAGTAGTGGAAATGCCGGTAGCCGTCCCCTTGGCAACACCAGAGAGGTACAGTGGGGATCCTAACACAGTGCAGGTATTCCTCACACAAGTGGCGCTACATCTATCGTGCAAACCAAGGGCGTTCCCCACGAGTCAGGCTCGTGTGGCTTTCCTTATATCCTATTTGGCTGGAAACGCGGCACAATGGGCCGTACCTCTGGTGAGCAGGGACGACCCCATCTTATGTGATTGGGGTGCTTTTCGCGAGGAATTCCTGAAGGTCTTCGACAGAAGGGCTGACTCGTACACGGCGGACCGTGAAATGCTTGAGTTGAGACAGGGATCCAACGACCTGGTGCAGTATCTCAACGCGTTCCGAAGGCTGGTTGCGGAAACCAAGTGGCCTGTTGCTAAACAGACGGCGCTCTTCCATCACGGGCTGTGCGATGAGCTCAAGGACGCCGTGGCTCATATTGACCCACAACCCAAGACATGTGAGGGCCTTATCAACCTGGTATTACGGCTGGAACATAGGCTAAGTGAAAGAAAGGGGGATCATGGGAGAAAAGGAAAATCCCTTCCATCCTATGTGACAGTGGGAAGTCCTGAAACTTCCACCGCATCCAAGGGAGAACCCATGGACATCGGCGCAATACGAGCGAGCCTCACAGCCACGGAGAAAGAGTCACGCCGTAAACAAGGATTGTGCCTATATTGTGGCAAAAAAGGCCACTACGTACGTGAATGCCCTGCCAAACCGAAGACGTCACGTTATCGGGCCAACCGGTCGGTAACAGCCGTGGTGGACGTACCGGCGGAAAACTAGAGGACTCCCAGACCAAAGAAGGGGCATCTCGGAGTCACTCATCCATCCCTTCACTTTCCAACTCGGTCACTAAGGGACAACGACACCTGTTTCTCACGGTGCACGTGGGAGTGCATGACCAGTGGATACCCGTTGTGGCCATGGTGGATTCAGGGGCCACTGGCATGTTTATGGACCACAACGAGGCATGCAGGCTAGGGCTAGTGCTTCTTCCCAAAGCTGTACCCGAAGACGTCTATGCTGTAGACGGAAGGCGATTGGTGACGGGGCCCATCGGGCAGCACACGGGGGTCCTTCCGATGAGATGTGGGAGGAACCATTTGGAACAAATCGATTTTAACATCATCCGAGCGCCCCAATATGGCGTCATATTGGGATTGCCGTGGCTACAGAAACACAACCCCTCTGTGGATTGGCCAACACATCGCATCGAACTGACGTCACCGTATTGCATCCTGCATTGTGGAATAGGAACGGAATCCCTTGACGCAGATGAGAGCGGGAGTCAGACGGTGGCTACAGCGGCAGAAAAAGATGTGGCTCTCCCCCAGGCTTATCACAGTTTTGAGGATGTATTTGATGAGGTGAAGGCGGAAGTGCTACCACCACATAGACAGTTTGACTGCCAGATCGACCTGGTGCCAGGGGCCAGCGTTCCCAGCGGCAGGCTGTATGCCCTGACGGAGCCTGAAAACGTGCATCTCCGGGGGTACCTGGATAAACTCCTCAAGCTAGGATTCATCCGCCCGTCCAAGTCTCCGGCCGCCTCGCCACTCTTCTTCATCCCGAAGGCTAATGGGGAGCTGAGAGCCTGTGTGGACTTTAGGGCATTGAATGCGATAACCGTAAAGAATCGGTACCCCTTGCCTCTCATCAGTGTACTCCTGGAACAGGTCAAGAAAGCTCGTATCTACACCAAGTTGGATTTGAAAGGGGCATACCATCTGGTGCGCATGAGGGACGGAGACAAGTGGAAGACCGCCTTTAAGACCAGGTTCGGCCTTTTTGAGTACCTCGTCATGCCGTTCGGTCTGTGCAACGCCCCGGCAGCCTTTCAGTACTTTTTGAATGAGGTATTCAGAGAGGAGTTGGATATCTACGTGGTCGTATATATCGACGACATCCTCATCTATTCTTCCAGTGTGGAGGAGCACGTACACCACGTCAAAGCTGTGCTCCAAAAGCTGAGGGAAAACATGCTGTTTTGTAAACTCAGCAAGTGTGACTTCCACGTCACATCCGTGGAATTCCTCGGAGTGATGCTGAGTCCAGAGGGACAGGAGATGGCAGAACGAAAGATCAAGGCGGTGAAAGAATGGCCGGTGCCCCAAAGCGTGAAGGACGTCCAAAGTTTCATTGGCTTCGCCAACTTTTACAGGCGGTTTATAGATGGATTTTCAGGATTGGTGGCCCCAATCACACAGCTACTGAGGAAGTCCAAGGAGTTTGTCTGGTCCCCTGAAGCGAACAAAGCCTTTGAGGCCCTGAAAAGCGCCTTTGGTAAGGCACCGGTGTTGGCTCACCCCGATCCGGATCTCCCCTACGTGGTGGAAGCGGACGCATCGGATGTGGCGCTGGGGGCTATCTTGTTCCAACGCAACCACGACACAGGGGTGCTTCATCCCGTTGCGTACATGTCCTGCAAACTCAACGACGCCGAACGCAACTACCATATTGCGGAGAAGGAGCTTCTCGCAATCAAGGACGCCTTCACCGAATGGAGGCATTGGTTGATGGGGGCAAGACATGTGGTATCGGTGTACACGGACCATCGGAACCTACAGTTCATGACGGCCACAAGACACCTTTCTCCCAGACAGCTGCGGTGGATGATCTTCTTTGCGGGGTTCAACTTCCGCATCACATATCGGCCGGGGACGGAAAACCGGAAGGCGGACGCCCTGTCCCGTCAATCTGCAGTTAAGGAACCATTGCCTGCGACCGAGCATTCCATCATTTCCCCGAGGATGGTATTGGGGGTTATCCAACCGGATACTTTCCTGAGGGGAATAAAGAGAGGGATCAGGTCATTCGCATGGCGGAGGTGGCTCCTCAGTCACAGAGAATGGCAGCTGAAGGACGGGATACCCCTGAAGGGCAGGTGCCTATTGATACCCACGCCTAGGCTAAGGAAACAAGCATTCATCTGGTGCCATGACTCTCCATGCGCAGGTCATTTGGGCTTTGAAAAAACGGTGGCTAGCATGGGACGGCATTTCTGGTGGCCAACCATGAGAGTGGATGTCAGGAGGTGGGGACAGGAGTGTCCTACGTGTGCTACCATGAAGGCCGACCATGGCCGAACCCAAGGGCTCTTACATCCACTTCCGACCCCGGATAGACCATGGGATAGCATATCACTGGACTTCGTGGTGGGCCTACCGGTAGACCAGGGGATGACGGCAATACTGGTGGTGGTGGATTACTTGACGAAAATGGGGCACTTCATCCCCTGCAAGAGAGTCCCTACGGCCGGGGAATTGGCGTCACTACTCCTAAAGAATGTGGTACGACTGCATGGATTACCTGGGGTGATCGTGTCGGACCGGGGGTCGCAGTTTACTGCGCAATTCTGGAAGACTTGGTGCACTGCGCTGCATGTTAAGACCGCCCTGTCCACCAGCTACCACCCTCAAACGGACGGCCAAACCGAGCGCCTGAACCAAACGCTCAAACAGTATCTGCGATGTTTTGTGGACCAGGGCAGGGAAGAATGGGTCGACTTGCTATGGGTTGCAGAGATCGCCTATAACAACGCCACTCACAGCTCCACACAGTCATCTCCGTTCTATAGCAACTATGGCCAACATCCCAGGTTCTTGCCATTTCTACATCCGTTCAGAGAGGACAGGATTCCCGCCACAGCGGACAGGGTGGCACACATAAAAGACACGTTGATGCGCTCAAGGGCTGTCCTAATAGAGGCCAAGAGAAGATACAAGGCTGCGGCAGACAGGAAGAGAAGGCCCGGGCCACTGTACCGCACTGGAGACTACGTCTGGATATCCACAAGAAACATGAGGTTTCGAAAGAACAGTGTGTTCCATCCCAACTACATGGGCCCCTATCGAATTACCAAGTGTATGGGTCCCGTGAACGTGAAGGTGTGCTTGCCCCAGTCATTGCGGATACACCCTGTCTTTCATGTATCATTGCTCAAACCAGCACCCTCCAAGCCGTCTGGGACACCTAGGCCGGTATGCGTGGAGTCGGAGGTGGAGTATGAAGTGTCGGGCATACGGGCGTCCCAATGGCGCAGGGGGAAGCTGTGGTACCTGGTTGCGTGGAAAGGCTATGGCCCGGAGGAGCAGTCATGGGAACCGGCTGAAGGGGTTCATGCTCCGCGCTTGGTCTCCTTGTTCCATCGGCGTTTTCCTGCCAGCGCTGGACCCGTGGGGAGCCGCTGAGAGGGAGGATGTACTGTCAAGAATTCCTGTCATGCGAGGGGAGGAAAACGGTAACCAGCGAAAACGGACTACATCTCCAAGGATGCTTAGCGGTTGAGAGGTTATGTAAACAGGAGAGCTGTTACATAACTCAAGGAAAACACGCCCTTATGTAAAACAGGAGAGCTGTTACATAACTCAAGGAAAACACGCCCTTATGTAAACAGGAGAGCTGTTACATAACTCAAGGAAAACACGCCCTTATGTAAACAGGAGAGCTGTTACATAACTCAAGGAAAACACGCCCTTATGTAAACAGGAGAGCTGTTACATAACTCAAGGAAAACAACGCCCTATAAAGGGAGGAACCGGGAGGTACAACGCTGTCGGATATTGTGTTTACAACCGACGTACCTGCTTAGTGAAGAGCAGTGTTCCGGAGTGGTGCTCCTGTAAGGCAAGAACGGAGGTAGGTCGAGTCGTTACTCCCTGGGCCGTGTCTTGCCCCATCGTCACCTGTGAAGGACCCGGAAGCTCTACCGGATAACCATTGAGCTTCGCTTTTTGACTCGGCTGAGTCAAAGCGCAGTGGCGCTTTTGCTGGTTGGAGTCGTAACTCCCAGCCCGACCAGAGATACAGGGACTGCCAGCTGTAACGCACACCAGGAGGTGTTTGCCGCGTTACAGACTCGGAAGTCCACAGGATCGATCGAGCGGCTGCTCTCGGTTCAGTCTTCTTTGCTTGTGATTGGGGTATCGGTGACGCATCACCAGGAGGTGACTCCGCGTCCCGGTGCAGTCTGAGGAAGAGGTTGAGCGGCTGCTCCCTTCAGGTAGAGACCCCGGCTGGGTGTTTCACTGAATCCTCGATTCTCCCCAACACTCTTCGTGCCCCTCACAGCCTACCGATTGGCATTGTCGGCCATTTCATTTCTGCCCCCGGGATCGGCGTATATGCAGAGGACGGTTAGGACCATCCGTGCTGTGGGCTGGTAACGTACTTAGCCTGGAGGATTCCAGTGACTATAACCTTTGTTTATTCCTTGTATTATTTTTGCCTTCATTAAAATAACTAAACCTTCACAAGTGGTTGCGTTCTCATTATCGTGTCTGTTAAACGATCCTGAGACGTTCAGGGCGTTACACACCCTTAGGGAGGGACCTAGCAGGTAGTCCAGCCCCTAGAATCCGCTTAAAGGTAGGAGCTGTGTCCTAAGACTTCAGACATCCTGGAATCAACTTGAAATGAAGAAGAAGACGGGAACTTCGACGTTCTGCTGCACAGAAGACTGAAGGAAATCTCCCCTATGGTCAGGGAGTGACCATCTTGCTAACGCAAGCACCATCCAGCAACTCGACATCTGCTTTGCCGCCGCCTCCTGCCGGAGCCCGAGCCCAGAGACCAACAAGAACTGGACCTCCAGACCTCTCACAGCCCGATCCACAGTCCCTGCAAAGAAGGAACCCGTGGAGGCGCCGAGACACGTGGAGCCAGCCATCTTGGGAGACACTCGACAAGCTGCAAGCGCGACAACAGAGGCTCCCTCCAAGTTGCGCTTTGGGTCCTGAGAAGCCCAACATCCGAGCAGCATCTGCAACAAAGGTGAGCCTTCCAGCATCTCCACGATCTGCGTGGGGCCCCTCTGCACTTTGCAACTCGACGCGCCTAACCGGACCCTGGCCCGTTAGCTAGTGGCCATCTTGGCAACCAACTTTGAAAACTATGATGCTGGTCTGGTTGCTCCAGACTGGCCCCTGCTTCCCTCCAAAGGAGCAGCCCCTCTGACCTTGCTGGTCAGAGTTACAAGCTTTCTTCAATTCCTGCAACTCCTGCTTTTGCCAAGGCTTGTTTGCTTCTTTCAAATCGCCGACACCGCCGACAGCGAGAGCCTGCGTGGGACAGCTCGTGAACCGACTGCTGGACGTCGTCAACCTTCAGGGACCACGTGGCTGCAGAGACAAGCTACACCTCTTCACCTGTTTGCACCCGACATCGCCTGGTACCTACCTGGTGCCACGCTGGTCACTGGCTAGTGACTGTGAACACTGTCCCCTCTGCTTACAGGTCTTCTACAACTCCGATCCACCCTTGGATCCACCGCATCTCTTCTGGACCGGCCGCCTGCAGCATCTTTGTCACCAGGCTCCATTGAACAGATAGACGAAACCCGACGCACTTCGAGACCTATGCACCCGCTTCCTGTGGGTGAGGTAAAGCTGGCACTCCGGTGCACAAGTGTAGAGTGACATCTCTAATGTTTAGATCTGAAGTCTTGATTTCGTAGTTCAACCAGAAGACCCTTTTAGCAGTAACTTTTGAACTTTTACGCACCCATTGAAAACCTATGGGAGCCCGTGTGTAACTTTCCTCACTGCACACGCAACCCGTGGACCTCCTGGTCACTAACTGAAGTTAGCTCCTTGTAGGCCCAGCGATTCTAGAGGCCCTAGGCCTTTTCCCTTTCCTGTTCATGGTACTTATACCACTATTTTAGTATATGGTTTGAGTGGCCACCAGGGCCCATCCATATAAAGTGCAACTTCTGTATATTGTAATACTTTCTTGTTTAACGATTTGTGCTCCTGTGCTCATAAAGAGTCTAGGGGATACTTTGAGTAATAAATACATATATATTTTGAATATATATCTGTGTGGTGTCCTTTCATTGGTATAAAGGGGGGTTACATATGGTAAAACAGCGTGCTTAACACGCTTTAACGAGTTTAGCCTCAAAGACTGCTTAGCCTACGCTACCACTAGGGCAGCTAGTCCGAAAAGGTTGACTTACAACCACACCATAAGGGTTGCTTGGCATGGTACAAGGTGGTCACTTTAACTAGTGAACATCATATACCAGGCCAACTTCTCACACTGATATATATTCCAAAATATGCGTACAATTAATTTACAGGTGTTTGCTACAAAAAATAACATCCTACAGTCTTTCCTTTCACACTTTCTGTACCCCAGCAAGATTGTCACATAGTTCACTTAAAAACCTCTCTCACTTTGCAGCCAGAGAAAGAAAAGTAAACACCAATCCCTGTGTTAAAACAATAAGTAGCAATTTGTCAGAAGAGAAAGCCTGACATTTGGCCTCTGTCTTTGAAGCAGAGCAAATGTGATTAGATAAATACAAAATGTAAAGGTTTCTTTATGTATTACTCTTTCATGACCCACCAGAAGTGTGCTGTCAACCCACTTATGGGTTGCAACCCCCAGGTGGGAAACATTGCCATGGCAAGTTAATCCTGCAAAGAACAGAAGAAAGTCCTTTTTAGGTCTTTTTAGGTCTCGCCTGACCCAGCGCATGCGCTGGTCTGGCGAGACTTATTGAGAGGGCTCCAAAAAGTGCTACCAGGCCAGCCTAGAGCTACAGTGCATGTGCGCGGGTGCGCGCGCCGCACTTTACCGCGATTAATTTCACTTTCGCCGCTTTGATGTTTGATCGTGATCGCGATCACTTTCACTTTCGCGGCCGCACGGCCACTTTGCATAGCCAATAGGTCTCGCTTTTGGGACCTTATAAGTATTTAGTTATGCAACTGTTGCATGGCTAAACACTTATAAGGTCCCAAATGCGAGACCTATTGGCTATGCCAATGCTTGTTGGATATGGAAAAGGTTTGGAGCCATCCTTGTGTTTTTTGCGAGCCTGGGGTGGAAGTTTCTCAATGGAAAAACATATTTTCCTACTGGTGCAAATAAAAAGAAAAAAGGTATTTTTTTCACATTCTTGTGTATGTAACAACACCCGTTTAATATGGAAAATCCACTTGAGTAAGCATGGTGGGTCATTATTTCTCCTAAAATCCAGGATTTGCATACATTTCCAGAGCATAGTTACTGTGATTCTGCAAATCCACGTGAATCCCCAATAAGGCATAGATCTGAACAGATCTGACATAAGTCAGCGTGGAGCAGATTTTCGCATTTACGGTGAATCGGAGGTGGCAAAAAGAATAGGCTGAGAGGGGCATATATGTCACACCTAAACCAAGGTATGCTGTGGTTAATTAAGTCCACCTCTGATAGGTTCAGATTTGTTAAGCAAAGGAAATTGCTACCACTGTGTCAATATACATTTTCAAACTGGCTTCCACTTTGAATGTGAATAGGAGGCAATTGCTTTCCACCTCGGAAGAATTGGCAGGCATCAACGCTGTGCTTGCATTCTTTTTTCCTTCCAAATGTTGAGGGAGATTTAATTTCAAGAGACATCCTCTCTCTGGTCAAAACCAATTGTCTATTACAGTTTTGATCTATGCAGGGGGAAAAAAACTTGATATGCTGACTCAGCAGCTGAGAACGCAGACTGCAGAGAGACCCAAAAGCTCAGCAGCTCTGGTTAATTTGGAGGCAAAATGTGAAGAATCAGCAAAAATCAATGCGAGTGCGAGGAAATCAAGGCGGAACGCAGATAATGAAAATTGTGACATTCACGCCAATGTTTGGACACAAGCATCCATAGTGCCTTCGACACGTGCTCTTTTTGAGCATTGCAAATACTGTGGGGCCCTACACGTGAAAGAGGTAGGTGACCAGAGAATTTAACTGATCACTATGTTCAGCTTACAGGTGAGAATTTATTTTCATACAAGTCCATGCAGATACGTCAGCGAAAATTATATTTGAGGTTTAGCAAGTGAGTGAAATTTTAACATACTCACAGACACTGTATAGGGTTATTTTATCTCAGCGCACAGATCTACCATCTTCCTCACAGGTTCTGCTCATTAATTGTTTTTATGCAGTAATTGAACAGCAGTTTGTTATCCTATGCAGGAATGCATGGTTTTTCAATTAAGAAAAATATGTTAATTACTTTGGATTAGTGCTCCATGGTGAGAGCTTTGAAGCGGCTTCATGGTGTGCTAAGTTGTGCTTTTCCATCAATACTAGCTTTGCTCCGCTGTGGAGAAGGATGAAGATGGTTAGGACAGGGACTCCTCTTGCAGTGGTCACAGTTTCCAGATCTGTGTCCTTAAAGCTCAGCATCACACAGAGATTCCACAGGCCCACGTCCTATTGTCTCTTAGGGCATTGAAGAAATTGGAACTGGGACAAAGGTCTCAGATTTCCATTCAGTTAAACCCTAGTCCCCAACTTCTTCACCTGCCCAGTGAATGTCTAGACTAGTGCTACCCCAGGCTGCATCTCTCCACTATACCACATCTGCACTCCCCTGGGCCACAACTAGAATACACTTCTAGTAGGACACGCCTCGTTGCGTATAACAGCCTTCAGAAAACTAAGGGGCAATTTCACAAGAACATGGCGCACCCCTGTGTTTCCCTCGTGCTGGTGCAAAAAAAGCTGCCTAGTGCCAGTGTCATGCACCCTGGTGCCATGTGCAAGGGTGCCTGCACTGCAGGGACAATGGTTTATGTATAGGAGGGGGCACCTTCCTGCACACAATCAATAATGGCGATTTGCTCTTTCTATGAGTGATGCAGAATAATGCAGCACACATGAAAAGGACAAAAAATGGGAATTTCTCCTCATATCGCCATTCTAACGCCTGGTATTCCATGGCATTCGTTTTTGTCACTGCCTCAGCCTTGTAAATCTGGAGCAGAATCAGAAAGTAATGGGTGTTGCAGTGGAATGCCCACAAGAACACCCATTGCACGCCCCTTTGCCTCAGAGGCCTGCGGCAGAAAGGGGCCTATTTAGAAGGTTGCGTTAAGCCTGGCAAAGTGGCTTAGCACCACCTTGTAAATATGGAAAATGGCGCTACGCCACCGAAGCATCAAAAACACGTGACGATCCAGTGGCAAAAGGGGCTTGTATATGTGGCCCTAAATCTCATCCTGTTTGCCAGACCTCCTACGGTGGATAACACCTCTGCATGACTATGTCTACTACAACAGCAGGCTACACCTGTTCCAACACAAGACTACACACTCACTATTCCCCCTCCAAACAACACTTTTTCTAGGTGCAGGAGGATACAAATACCAGTTCCGTGCAATAGTGAGTGGTCATCCTGGAAACATGGTACGGATCTGACGTTCCAGGACACACTGTGCAGTGTGCATTGTGCAATTCATGCAGATATAGCATATTATAATTGACGGATGCCAAGGAAATCCCTGGTGCCTTAATTGTGAATTTGATTTTAAATATGGGAAGGTAAAGCTCACGGGGGTAACTGCTACCTATCGTTCTATTCTGGTAATGCAATAACATATTTTTTATTTTATAATGTTTTCGAATGGTATTAAATCCCACCTTGGTATCCACAGTCTCTTTCATTCTGTGAAATGGAAAGTTAAATAGAAATGCATAAGAGCTATACATTTACGTGGTTTAAAAGTGGAGCGTAGCACCTCAAATAATCTCTTCAATAATAAATCCTGTAAACGCATGTACCCGAAGATGGAGGTTTGCTATTCTTCGGAACCTCTGCACACCCCTCTAAAATATCATTTGTTGTCATCGGAGAAGTAGTGATGGCCAACAACAAAGAAGGGAGTGCGCCATACAAACGGAAATAACATTTTACACTTTTAACATATATAGTTAGCGAAAACCATTTGCCGCATGTTTGGTGCTGCAAAAAACATGCATTCTGCACGAACATGTACACACCGAACTGTAGACTTCATCATTGGTTGCACAGGTATCAAACATAATTTGTGCATAGCCGGATCCATATCAGGTTACAGGTTAATCCCTCACTATGCAAATAAATCCCATTTTAATTTTTGTATGCAAATGTATCTGATGTGACTACCCTGGTAATACATCATGGATCCAGACCTCCCTGACCTGTGCTGACACCTGTGTCCGGATTATTTAAAAAATAATAAAACCGCAAGCAGAAGGAAGGGTGCACATTTCACCCAACCACATTTCATAATCAGCGTGCTTCTTGCTTTAAGAGCCTTCACCCTCCTGCCTACTCCCTATCCTGCCCATCTGTTCCGGGTAGTATGGCAGAATTCTTCTACTAAATATTATAGACACAGTATGTTAGGGCAGTAAAACCTAGGTCTACGAAGGCCAGATCCACACCAGATGTTAAGGACATTAAAATGAGATAAATGTGTATAATATTACATTTAAATGGAACGAATGTACATAGTCATTGGTTATCATTCCAATATGGGGCGGGCCTCCTGCAACCTGATTTAGGCAAACTCGAAACACTGGAATGAGGACACAGATTGGTTCAGAAGAGCAAAATACATCTATATTGTGAGCTACGGAAGACCCAACTGCTAAAGATCAAGGAATCCACAGACCCATGACCGCCAATTCTGGATCACAGACAACTTATATTGTGGATTTTAGGCACGTGGTTTATTCAAAATGGGAAGATCACTTCGAGAGCTAAACCATATTATGTATTGGATACAACTAATAGCAACTATTGTGCTATTTGTCTTTAAACATTTATGTATTATTGATTATGTACATGTTAACAGCTTCGTTCATATTTACACACAAAATAAAAGTGCAAATTTTAATGAAAATAATAAACAAAATGTGATCAACTTATTTCTGATTTAGGGTCTGATTTAGATCTTGGTGGTCCGACAGTCGGCCCGCCGCGGAAGCGGAACTGAGTACTCCACCGAGCCGAAGGTCTTCCGTGCAACGTATTTTAATGTTTACGCGATACAGGCAAGACCGCGGCGGCGGTCTCCTAAATTGTCGAAGATACCGCCGTTGCTAACTTCAAATTAGGGTACCGCCAAACTGTTTTGGATGTTCCCGATTGGTTGGAAGTGTCCTGGTGGCAGAGTACTTACGGATGCGACTGGTGGTGGGGAGACAGGTAGGTAACATTTTATTTTTTACCTAAAACATATATATGTTGTGTCTGTGTACATATGCGTTTGTAGGGTATGTGTAGTGTGCATTACGCGTACATTCTGCCTCACACCCCACCAACGGGGCGGCTACACCAATAATCTGAAGTGTGGGAAAAAAAATATATATATATAAACTTACCTTTCCTGGCAGCTGCCACGATCTTCTGCTCCCGCACCGCGCTGCTCCTCCGCCTCCATCCCGGCACTACAATTCCCATGGGCACTGGCTACCAGACCCCACCCAATACCAGTGCTTCTCACAGCATGAGAGAAGTGCTGCTATTGGGCGGAGCAGGCCGGTTTTGGGCTCCAGCAGGGTCTGGGAGAACTGTGCATCTGAGCACCAGGATATCTCCATGGAACAGCCTAGAGATATCCAAGTGCGCATGTCGGTTTTGCTGACCGTGGATGGCTGGCCAAACTGACATGCACACTTTACCAGCACTCCCCCCACATGCTGTTGAAGCTGCAGCCTGGCCTCGTACCCCGCCCTTGTCTCGGCGGACTGGAAGGAAAAATAAAATTACAATAAAATAGTTTTATTGTCATTTTATTTTTCTTCTGACATTTGCAATTCAGTAATGGGGCAATGCTCCTCCGCCATAGAGGAGTAGGTGCCCCCGCCCACCAACATACATACACCATGCAATATATACCTGCATTTACCACGGACAAAACGGGGTGCCGGTCTGTCGCGGTCAAGGTGCAGCAGGATGGGGGGACCTGGACAAAGGAGAAGAGGACAAAACCGCATCCTGTACCCTGAAAAAAGTGAGTTTTCACCCCTTTTCTTCCCAACTCGAAGTGGATGGGATTCCCATTGGAATTACCACAGAAATTGCCCACATCCAAATACCGACGGCAGGAATCCTGGCTGGATTCCCTCCGACTGTAGCCCATCCCACTCTCAGGGCAGGAAATGAAGTCCTGGCAGAGTCGGCAGGACCTCGGTGGTCTTCTATTACATTGAAATCCAGCATCGCAATCGAGCGGGCGAACCACCAGGTAGGTAGGCAGAAAAACCACCAAAAAAGTCAATTCCATTACTGTTCCGCCAACTTCTAAATCAGGCCCTTATTGTGGCAATTGTTCACAGGACTGAGACATCACATTCATTGACTACCTTACAGATACTTTTCTTTCTTCTAATTTATATGCGGATGAAATTGATTAAAAATAACTTCACTTATAATGGGCAGAAGAAAAAATGATTTCCCATATGATAATATCCCCGCACACATTGTTGCACGCACATACACAACATCACATCATATACATTCGCACACATGCAAACAGATATGCACACTGATGTGCTACATTTTTGATCCAACAAGCAATAATAATTTGTAAAAATTGATAAATAGGTACAAGGGCACAATGTTTTTCTTGTGAGCTCGCTAGCGAATATGTGTGTTTCTGACTACAAAGGCTGCCTATTCTTGATTCCACCTCCTGCTTGTGTTTTCCACTCCTACTCCACTGTCAACTTAACTCACTATTGCAAGTTCATTTTATTCTGTGTTTTCTTCCTTTGATATCGCTTCACTATATATTTCCTCCTATTTTCTCAGTGTTCAGCCTCTCTATTTTGAAATGTAAATCCTGGACTCCAAAAACGATTGCTGGTGGCCACCACAGGCAATGACTGGCATAAATAAAGCAATGGCGATACCTAATTTTCAATCCCCCACCTCTTGGACATTACTCTACGTACCAAAACGTTGCTTTTTTGCCATCCGTCCATGAATATAGACTCTGGCATTCTGTTGAGTTCTCAGGCTCTTCCTCCCGCCTGCGAAGACCCAGCCAGAAGTCTCCATCAGACGCGGAGAGCCCAGAGATAAGTTTTTCGATCAGTTTTTGCTCTGCTTCCGATTCAATACTGACTAAATGTCCACCATCCCGCCTGCAGGTCTGCTGGGCTTCCTCGAAGTTCACTCTCCGGGAAGCGTCGTGAAAGTAGACAATTTTGTAGCATGGCCGCTGAGTCCCAAGTCTGCACACTGTCTGTCCTGAAAGAAAGGAGACGGCAAGCTGTGGCAAGTGTGATCGTTGATGGTTACATTACAGATGATTCCCTGTCATAGTCTACCAATCAAAAGTCCTTACCAGAAGATATAATTGATTCAGGGTTAGAAAGGACTCAAGAAGGAGCTTTAAAATGCTTCATGTCAACTGCTTTGAGCTAGTAGCATTGATTAATTCAAATATTCAGCCAATCAGTTTTTTTTTCAGTGAAACGCCCTAAAAGGGACAGTTATAGCCAAGCGTGGCTCCTTGTGCCCAAGGACTTAAGATGCACTACACAGCTGAGGCCAACAAGGCTGTAAGCCTTCTGGGGTTGCTCTTGCTTTAGAAGGTGCAACGTCATTTAGCCAAAATGTGCCTGAACCCACATAAAGCCAATCACATAAAAATTACAGCGATGTCAAAAGTACAACACTGTCCCTCAATGGATACAAAGACCATTTTTAAGATCCTCTGTACTGTCCACTAAGCCTATTGGGAAAAGGCCCAAAATACTTACACTTGTTAGCCCCTCCTCCCCAATGCTCCAACCTGGAATCTCATTTAAATTAATGCCACCTCATCACCCACTGATCCTTCAATGGCTGAAACATAGAGGCAGATGCTTGGGGGTGCAGGGCCCAGCTGTTTAACTTCTTGAACTCACACCTGGAAGCCAAAGCAAACAACGTGAAGTTCAGAAAACAATTGAAATGGAGCCTCTCAAAGCCGCCCATGTCTGATCTTTGCTTAGGGTAGAAGTTGTGACTGTAGAACCTTGGGCAAGGTTTCACCTCATCAATTGGACTGTAAGGTCCATGAGAACAAACAAGAAAAGGCTCTCTCCTGGACTTTCAGCAGTCTGTTGGGACCAAAGGGGACATAAACACTCTACAAGATGGCGAAGTAAATAAATAGGGTGACCAAACTCCCCTCCTCACCTTTACCTCATGTTCCAATCTTAGACTTTCCTTTTACAATCTCTTGTGCTCTATTGTTTTAGTATAATTAGTTATCTTGAATTAAGGCATGGTGGCAAATGCCAAGATGCATGGTTTTTTCTAATGAAAACCTAGTACATGGTCTCTAGGCCCGTTATCATAATCATTTGCTAACCAGAGATGTGCAATGTGCACATCGAGCAGTTTGTGAATGGTAAGGTAATGTAATTTGAGGTACGACTTATGAATTAATAGGTCGAATCGCAAATTATTTATTTACAGGTGGCTGCAAAATGACCTGCCTATTAATTACTAATTGGGCAGATTACACATTAGAAGGCTTGTGAATGGCGGCCAATGCACACCTCTGTCTCTGCATTTGTTTTATGAAATGGGAAACATTGGGGCATATTTACAGGGACTTAATACCACCAAAACCTTACTTTTAGTGATGGTCTGGTGGCGTTAACTTCTTCGCCTTGTTTACGAGGTGGTGTTAAGTCACTTTTTGCCAACTCAGACAAGGGCTTTTGTACGTTAAGAAAAACCCTTTTGTGGTTGCTAATCCTTAGATTTTGTGTTATGTATATTGGTCCCTTAGTACACTAATAAATCAGAAACAGACACTGTGGTTTAAAAAGTATCATCTTCTAATGGAGATCAAAAGATAATAGCACATAGCAGCAGTTCTGCCGCAGATGCAGTGGGCCAGATTCTATAAAATAACCTGTAAATCCGCATCCCTGGAATCACATTCATGCATGTGTGCAGATTCACGACTTTTGGTGATTGGCAATATTTTCCAGAACTAGTTCTGAAAAGCTACTCCACTTATATTCTTCGACACAAACTTCAGAAAAAGGTTTCTGAATTCCTGGTATTGCCTGTGCATCTTTATTTCCACCTTCATACTGTCCTTCCACCTTCCATTCTCGTCCCTCTTCTAAAACAACCTACATTTGATCCAGCTAAGCCTGAAAACTTGCTTCCGCTCTTTTCTAAAGTAGCGGAAAAAATGTCGATGGCAGGAGACTGGCATATATCTCCGCATTGGTGTTGCAGTATGTCAGGGTAGTCAGCCAATCCTGTGGTTTGGGGGCCGTCTTTCTGCCCCAGTGAATGGCCACTTCCCTCTTTGCCATCAGTAGCCCAAGGGAGGCCAACTTCCTATCTTTCTTGGGAATCTGGACTGTATAACCCAAGAGGGCAATTTCGGGGAGGGGAAGTCTAAAGATCTTTTGTATGAGACTCAATCTGGTTTCTGTCCCCAACACAGCATGGAATCCGCATTGTTGTTAGCTTCGGAGCCTCTTAGACTCATTGGTGATGAGGGCAACACCACAGCTTTGATTATGCTGGACCTAAGAGCAGCATTTGATACCATATCCCATGGCCTTTTGCTTATACGGCTGTGGATGTACGGTATCGATGATACTGCTTTGAGATGGCTTGCTTCCTTCCTTCAGAACCGTACCTTCCAGGTAGGGCAACAGCCTTCTCATCCAAGGTTTTTCCACTGCTGCAGACTGTATCACAGGGCTCAGCAATGAGCCCAATGTTGTTTAGTCTTTATATGCTCCCCTAGATGATGTGATTGAGCGTTATGGCTTTAAAATCGTGTCATACGCCGATGACACACAGCTTATTATTACTCTGACTCAGGATGAGTGTTTTTCAGCTGCTTGTTTTAGATCCTGCCCGGTCGGATTGGCTATATGGATGGGTCAGAGCTGTCTCAAACTAAACACTGAGCAAACCGAGGTTCTGGTTCTGGGGAAACAAGCATCTATCTGGTCCACAGCATGGTGGCCAGATGTGCTATGACCTGTCCTGATTCCAAAACAGAAAGTTAAGAATCTCGGCATCTGGTTTGACAGCAATCTTATCTTTGACAATCAGATAACTAGCCTTGCCAGTACCTGTTTTGGCATCCTGAAAATACTGCAGAAGATTCTAGGTCTTCTCCCCGAAGCCGCCAGGAAAACAGTGGTCCAGGCCTTGATCACATCATGACTGGACTACTGCAATGTACTGTACTTAGGTACTACCACAGGAAGATTAAGGGAGCTTCAAAGGGTGCAGAATTCTGCTGCACGCCTGCTACTAAATAACCCCAAACACTCCTCCATGCGTCAAGCACTTGTCAAGCTTTACTGGCTTTCGATGAGGAAGAGAGTGCCTTTTAAAGCTTTCTGCTTCTTCCACAAACTTTTGAATGATAAACCCTGCTATCTGCACTCTCTGGCTAAGGCCGATCACCCTTCCAGAAGTCTTTGATCTTCTGGAGCGGTGCTCACGATAGTTCTGAGAGGGGAAAAAGCATGAATGGGAGGTCGTTCTTTCAGTGTACTGGCCCCTAAACTATGGAATACTCTCCCTCTTGACCTGAGATTGGAATGCTCAGAACCAGCCTTCCAGAAGAAGCTAAAGACGTGGCTTTTCATGCCTCGTAGGTTACATCTCTCGTTTTAGTTCAGGCCTTCGTGGTGTATGAGCCCTCAGAGCGGGGACACTCTGAATGGCGTAACCAGGCGCTCTATAAGATTTTAGCAAAACATAACAATTGTAGGTGTTAGATAATTTTGTATGCTAAAATGGCAACACCTTTGTGCAGAAGCACATGTTTTTTGTCATTGTTTTACTCAGATCGTTTTTTTCCCCTCTGTAGTAAGTCCTTCTCCTACATGCTCCCTAATTTGGGGGCCTTCATTTCCCACCACGGAATGAAGTTTATAACTGCGTGTGGCAGGAATAATTCTTGAACATTTCTAGAGTGGGAAGAGATCTGAGAGGAGTTTGAGAATACCCAGAAAGAGAACAGACAAACCCCACCAGTGAATGACCACTCCCCACCCCTTGAGTCAGATGTACTTAAGCACGGTATCACCCCATGGTTAGGTAATGTTGCTTAAATAAGAGGATTACAAGTACTTCTCTGTGCACAGGGTCTATGCTGCGCAGTCAGTCTGTACGTTGTTGTGCTATGCTTTGCATAACTCTGTGGCAAGAAAATAAGTGTTATGCACACACATTCGCTCTCTCTCTGTCTCTCTCTCTTCCCCCACGACCATGGCACCCGAAGCAGGATTGTACATTTTTATCCCAGTAGCCATGGGTGAATTATGCCCATGGCTACTGGGAACCAATTGCCGGATGCCTTACGAAAGGAACCAGGTTTGCTCCACTTTCGGAAGTTGCTGAAAACTCTGTTGTTCAGAGACACATTCTAATTCCTCCGTCACCAGGACTGTCCATACTGGGTCGAACGTAAATCTCCTTCTGTCAGCGCTAAGAGACCTGCTGGTATATACGCGCTATATAAATTCACATACAAATACAAATACAAATTATATGGCAGTGAAGGACAGCAGTAACAAATACAGGTAGTAGAAGTTTCACAGTGTAAATAATATACACTAGAATAGTATACATGTATTTAGACTTGATGCAGTTTGGGGGTGCACTGAAGAAAGGGTTTCATTTTTACAGAAAGTCACTTGCACTTAACATGCTAACCAGATGAGAAAAACAAAAGTGATGGGTGAAATACTTGACCTAGTCTCAGCCAGTGGTAATTACCCTGGGTCATATTACTGTTCACTGTCGTTTTTGCATACTTCATTCTTACATAAAATGGCCACCTTATGCAATTCAGAGTTGGTCTTGCTGCAATAGGAACATTCCTGCCTAAATGACCAGGGCCGGACTGGGAACCAAAACCAGCCCTGGCAAAGTGCTCGGCTAGCCCCCCCCCCCCTCTCCCCCCGGTGTTGGGGGTGCCGCCGAGCTCTTTGCCAGGGACGGTTTTCAGCCGATTTTGTTACAGGGCTGATTTTGCAGCTATGCTGCAAAAAACACCCCTGTAACAAAAACGGCTCCCAGGGGCCCTAAACCGGCCCCCACCCGTGTGGCGCACCGGGGGATTGGCCGGTGCCCGCTACGGCCAGTCTGGCCCTGTAAATGACCAGGCCACATCCCAGATCAATTTGAGCCTTGTTGGACTTCATCAGTGAGGCACAGCTAGAGTCCTACTGTGCAGATAGTATGGGTTGCCCGTCTGGGCATACCCATCATATTTAGGACGTCTCACTGAGAAAAACACAAAGGTGATTGGTGGAATGCTTGAATTAATCTCAGCCACTGGTAATTTCGCTGTGCCACATTGAAATCCATCGCTTTTGGTTCACTGTGCCTCTACAGAAATGAATCAAGCCTGTGCAAATCAAGTTTGTTTGTGCTCCAGTAGGAACAGCCCAATCAAACTGCCAAGCAATATTGACTCTGTGGATGTATTAACACTAATACAAATTGGTATACTAATTTATAATGTTAACAACGGGCCAGACATTGAAAGCATTTTTATGATGGCAAAGACATTGATTCAGAGTTTGCAACACAAAATGATTTTAGTAATGTACCAATCCAATTTTTTGCAAACGCACACTGATTCAGTATTTGGAAGGGCTGTGTTAAAGGGCGTCTTTTCTATATACTGAATTGTTATTTGTCAATATTTTGCAACTGTCAACTGGTCATAAAACATTGAAAAGTTCCTGACTTACAAGTTGGGGTGGTAAATGATTTGCAATTTAGAATGGGTTCTTAAACCCCTTCTGAAAGAAAACAGAGGTTTGGTGGAGAGTAGGCAGTGGTCCGTGGGACCACTGCCAACTCTTAAACACCTTTTAAAAGAAGTATAATTTTTAAAGCTTAGTTTCCTTCAAGGAAAATGGGCTGCATTTGAAAAAAGTGCCCCCTATTTAAAGGTGATCACAGGTATGGTGGTCTGCTGGGGTGGAGATCACCATCCTTGTGGTGGCCACTTATCAAAGTGAGTGGCAATTTGTAAACTACCTGTTCATATTCATGGGGCACGCTGGATTATAACCCACTCCAAATCTGAATTTACAAACCAACCTTTTAGTATATAGGTTGGACTACAAAATTCTATACTGCCCACAAATTATGACCAGTTTTTTTAACCCAGTATTAAGTACATGAGGACCTTAATTCTATAGCACAGTCTTGTATACTGCAGAGAGAAGAAGCCACTTACCTGCACCAAGGAACACATCCGCTGATATAGTGAAAGCAACAGGGAAGACAATAAGAGAAAAAACAATTATTTTGGGAGAAAATCTTTTATCCCTTTCGCTACCAATAGGCATTATTACTTGCAAAGTGCGGCTTCTTACACATCTGTATCGGTGTTCTCAAAGGAAGTCGGACTTGCTTAAGGGAGTCTACTATTTGCCACACATTAAAGAGTAGGTATTGGGGAAAAGATGCCTATTTTGTCCGGTATAAGAGGGCTCCTTTGGTCAAATAAAACTTTTGATTTTTTGTTAATTTCAGTAGATTTTTTTTAATACCGGTCCGTCTTTTTTCCTTCATATTATATCAGGGCTTTTCCCTCATTTTCTAACTGCCATGGATGAGGTGGATACATTTGAAGTTCCTGGCAATCTTCAAGGTGTCTCCGCTGATTCTGTCCTTATCTAAGCTACTTTCGAGCTTGAACGCCCCACTTCCTAGTCAGTGTATAAGCAGAGCAAGAGGTAAGGCAGGCGGTGCTCACCCTGCCATCCTGAATAGTTTTACACTCATGCAAGTGTTGGGTCAATGAGAGGCGCAGGGTCCTCCTTGATGATAGGACCATGTTCTATTGGGATTCTCCATTCAATGAGGAACAGTCAACTGAAATGTAGTGCCCGGCTTTCTATTTATTCCATGGACATGGCTCCAATGGACTCTAGCTATTGTAGGGTGGTGTTTGAAGCCCCTGGATGGCTGCTGGTCCCTCTGTCACTTTTTCAGCTTCCAAGGTTAATTGCAGCAGGCACAGAAGGCTTCGAGAGAGAATTGGGGGGTGGGGGGGGTGAGGAACCGAAAGACAGATTAGAGAGGGAGAAGAGAGCGAGGAAAGAAAGACAATGAATGGAAAGAGAGAGATTGCATGAGGAGATGAAGGAAGCAGGGCTGGTTTCAATATGTTTGCTAGGGCTGCTTTTGATTTCCCTAGTATGCCCTGATTATGGGCGCATTCATAACTGATTAAAACAAAACAATCCGTAAAGTCATCTTACAATCACAAATACATTTTACAAAACTAGTGCATCGCATGCCACAAATAAAGACTCATGGTAACACCTGGAAACCTGTACTGAGAATGATGAGGCCAACACCCCCCCCGCCCCCCCCACACCAAAGGAGGGATATTTTGTGGGGATCCATAGTTTGAAGCTAAGAAACATAGTTAGTGTAGTATAGGGCACACACAAATAAAAGAAACACACTAGAGCTTGGGACACTTTGCAGAAACTAATGTAGAGGCACACGGGACCTCTGTATATGGTAGGGACGTTTTGGATGGAAGCATCGTTTTGAAGCATTTTAGCTCTATACCATGGATGGTATTGTAAGGAAACATGGATGGGACAGCACTTTCAGTTAAGGACTCTGATGACCTGCATCTGAAAAGTAGCCAAATGAACTGAAAAACTTAAAAGGACTATGAGTTCTATAGCGTAAACATGTTTTGTCATTACTTGAGATGTGATTATTTTAATAAAAAATGGTGGACTCTGCACTTTACATGACTTTGAATTAGATCAGGCATTATCATATATATGCAATGCATTTACACAAGGAAATCTGATTTTGTTAAAATGTATGCAAAAAATCACTTTTGACGTGGATCCTGATATTCAGGCTGAGGCCAAAGAGGACATGCAAGGACCCACTATCGCAGAAAAAATGCCACGAGATAAAAACCTTATTATCAACTTTAACTCAGACGTCATTGTTTCCACTCTCTCCATTTTCAGGTTAAGCTACCAGACAGTTCAGCTATCTGGCAGCAAAAGGTCAAATATGGGCTTATCAAGAGCTACTGGGGCTTGTAGCCCACCAAATGCATTACCATTGATTGACTTTATTGTCACTCTTTTTTGCTTGCTTTTCATTTGAAGCCTTTATGTGTCCCAGCTTGTCCATCTTGTTTTGTACATCACCTGGAGTGCAGCCTCTTTACCATCTCTCTGACTAGCTCGCTTCCATCTCTCCACAATCCACTTTTAGGGAACTTTTTTTCTTCATTTATTAAGCACTCCATGAGAATGCACATGTTTTCAAGTTCTCTCACACAATTGTGCTCCTTCCTTCCCACAAATACGCACCCACCCTTGCGCTGCTTTGTTCCTCGCACCTCTCACCTTGTCCGTAAATCACAGTAACAGAGCAATTTCTGTTGGGATATGGCTGAAGAGCAGACTTAAAGGGTTCTTTAGGTTTTGCCTGCACAGTGATTGCGGTGTGCTTGTTAAATCTGTTGGTATTAAATATACCTTAAAAGGGAAGGGACTTTCATCCTGCCTTTACTTCTTATCGGTCCTTGTGCTTGTCACTTTACTTTTTCTTGTTTCTATTGGTTGTAGATGTTATATTTACAAGTCAAGTCAAAAAGCTTTTATTTCGGTAAAGTACCATAAAAAGACATAAATAGTTATTTACAATAAAATTGATTAAAATATACAATGCATAGAGTACAATCCATCATGAACATTATTTTTGAAAATAAAATTACAAAGCACAGTTAAAAACATTAATAGTAAAGGCAGAATAAAACAGTATCCCTGTCCCAAAATAATCTCAAGTCTCAACATGCTTTTACTGTAGCGCTGATATAATCTCTAAGGACAAAGAGTTATCTAACAATTTGTATTTTTTAGACCTAGAAAACCACATAGAGAGAAGAAATATAGCCGTCGCAAACACTATCAATGGAGTAGTGTCGTACTTAAGGATTCTAAACACCGCCTGGTAGTCCCTGAGTCCCCTGGAGTTACAGAGTTGGATGATCCACTTCTTCCTTGCCTTAGTGTAGAGCGGGCAAAAAAGGACAACATGCAACTTTGACTCACAAGTATCAATACATTCAGGGCACGAGCTCATAAAGTAGGACGCATTAGACCACCTATGTATAAAAGCCCTCAGTGGTAGCGAGCCGTGTCTAAACTGAATGTATAGTTTCTTTGCCAATGGGGGTTGAATAACATCCAGGAAAACTTCAAAATGGGGACTGGACTTAATGTCGAGGAAGGTGTTAGTAAGCCTACCCAAAGTGGAATGTAATAGAATTCCCTTCCGATACAACTGTAGAGCCTCAATCAATGATTTCTTGGTTAACTAACAGCTAGTCTCTTCCGGTGCAGACCACAGGTCCCCCATTCCTATAAGATAACAGAGGTTCTTTACATTGTAAGCCATGGTATTTTCCCGATATTCCCCCTTGACAAGAGATCACCGAGATCATGCCTATAACTTGCAAGCTCGGGTGTTGACCAGAGCCGTCTCCAATACAGGAGAGGGCGATTCAGGGCGATCTCTTCAATAGGAACTAAGCCTAGATCCCATCTCAGGGGAATTAAGGGGGTACTCATAGGTAATTTCAGGAGTCGCCTAATGAAGGAATTCTCAGTTGAAGTTAGCGTGGCAGTACTACAATGTCCCCAAAGCTCAGCGCCATAGAGCGCGCCCCCTCTAGCTTGGGATTTATAGATTTCCATAGGGGGGCCAGGGGTTTAGAAGAGGTATTATTGAAGACCTTCAGGATACCCCCCACGGATTGAGTTAACTTCAAATTGGCCTTCGCCATATGGGACCCCCATTTCATTTTATCATTGAGAGCTACCCCCAAATAATCAAAGGTAGATACCCTATCCAGCTCCACGCCTTCCATCTGAGGACGAGGACAATTAGCTGAACTAGAGCTGAAAACCATACATTTTGTTTTAGATAGATTCAATTCCAGATCCCTTTTTTTACAAAAGGAGCAAAAAGCCTCTAAGGAACGCTGGATGCCCATAAATGATTTAGACAACAGGAGCGTATCATCCGTGAACATTAGGGCAGGTATTTTACGCCCCGCTAGCATTGGGGAATCCAGATTAGTGACACACAAAAGGTGCTCAATCAGCCCATTAATAAAAAGGGAAAAAAGTGTTGGGGCCAAAACACATCCCTGCCTCACACCCTTTTCAACCGGAAATCGGCCTGAGATTTCCCCACATCTCCCATATCTCACCCTTGCCTAGGTGCCTTCATGCATACGTTTGAATAGGTGGCAGAGATAAGGGGGAGCACCCATCTCCATTAATAGGACCCATAATTTCTCCCTTTGGACCATGTCAAATGCAGACCGAAGGTCCACGAAAATCAAATAGAGATTACCAGCACCCATAGCAACTGTCTTCCAATAAATTAGCTGTAGCCTAAACAGTTGATCAATGGTAGAAACCTTTGCTCGAAAGCCCGCTTGGAGAGAGGTTAGAATTTGATGGTCCTCCATCCAAGTCTGTAGTCTTGTTAAAAGGACTCGGGCAAACAGTTTCTGTAGAACATCTATCAAGCTTATGGGGCGATAATTGGTCAGGTCCAGAGGGGAAGATTTTTTATGGATGGGTATAATTTCGGCTCCTAACCAAGTATCGGGGATCTCAAGGCCCTGCAGAATAGCATTAAAGTAAACCCGAATGTAAGGGGCCCAGATTTTTATTTCGCTTCGATACAGATCACCAGGGATCCTATCGAGCCCCGGGGCTTTCCCCACAGATAGGGTACTAAGGGCCAACTCAATTTCCGAGAGGGAGCAAGAACGACTCTCCAAATCCTCATAATCAGGATGAGCCACAACAATATCATTTGGCTGGATTGCTAGATCTAGTCTACTACTAGTGTTACTAAGCGAATAGAGGGGCTTGAAATACTCAAGCCACACCTCCTCGCTAAGATTAGGGGTGATGGCAGACCGGCTTTCTGCCGAACCTGTTCGTACAAGATTCCAGAAGGCCCTCAAATCACGGTCTTCTAGTGCCTGCTTCATACTTTGCCACCTTAAATCCTCCCACTCAGATTTTGCCTCTTTGATCAAATTTTTATAATAGGCCCTCGCAACTCTAATGCTTGACTGAGTACCCTCTTTTACTTCCCTAATCAAGGCAGTCTTAGCCAACCTACAGGTTCTGTTATACCAGTAGTCAGTCTTTGGGGTCCTTGGCCTCAGTGTAGTAGGGCTATAGAAAAAGCCAACCAGGCCACCAAGCAGTTTATTGTGAATGTCCTGCAGGTCTGGGAAGTGGTTCTGCAAAATATCACCATTAGTACTCAGAAGGTGGGAAACCTCCTCTAAGGAGCGAGCAACGCTGCGGTATAGCTCAGCAAGCCTTGCCTCATCGGTCACAACCCTTGCCCACCTAATGCGTCTACCACCTGCAGCTAACACCAAATTCTCGCTACTTGGTAGTACTGGGCCCAGAGGAACTAAACGACCACCAATATTGGTTACCAGTTCTAATGACAGTAGATTGTGGTCGCTATCGGCCCTAGGTATAACAGAAAAGGCTGCTAGATGACCCCAAAATTCGACATTCACCAGGATATAGTCAATTGTCGAGCAATTCCCGGATCTGTTAAAGGTATAAGAACCCGGGACATCGGGAAGGAGTCTGCCATTAAAAGCCCTCAAGGAATGAAAAATAACTAACTTATTAATCTCAAGGGCCAGAGGCAAAAGACGTTTTTCTGGGTACATAGTACAGTCTGGGATTTTATCATTTTCATCCTCATCTCGAGTAGCTGAGGGAATCCCGAGGATAGGTTCAAAGTGGCAGTTAAAATCAGCACCTATTATTTTATGGGACAAAGGAGGAAGAGAATATAAGATAACATCTAAGGCACCCAGAATCGATAAACCCAACTGTACCGGATGAGGACGCAAGTAGACATTAAGTACTACCAGCGAATATCCGGCAGGGAAAGTAAGTAACAAACACAAAATATCAGGGCACTGTGAGTCTATGGTCTTAATTGTGCAACCTAAGTGAGTTATGTTAAATGTTATGTTAAAATTATTTGTAACGCGCACTATCACCATCGGTTTCTTGGCGCTCATTGACAGGTAACGTGATCCAGGATGAGAGAGTTAGTCATATGCGGATTGAAAAACCAGGGTTTTTAAAAGTCTGCGGAAACAGTCGTACTTTGGGCAGAGACGGAGTGAAGGTGGCAGGGAGTTCCAGGTGGAGGGGGCCTGGACAGAAAAGCTCAAGCCACCGTGCTTTTTTCTTTTGAATTTGGGGACCTCAAGGAGATTAAATGATGCTGAGCGAAGAACTCTAGAAGGGATGTGACGGGTCAAGCCCGAAGAGATGAACGCGGGGGCTGCATCCGAGAGGGCCTTGAAGGTAGAACATGCCAGTTTGAAAATGCAACGTTTGGAAATAGGGAGCCAATGCGACTATGGAGGAGGGGAGTGACGTGCTGATGTTTGGGCTGGCGGAAAATCAGGCGGGCAGCTTGATTCTGCACCAGCTGTAGTCGGTGAAGGTGGCATGCAGGAATTCCCGCGTACAGCATGTTGGCATAGTCGAGCCTGGAGGTGATGAGTGCAATGACAACTTGGGTCAGGGCTTCTTTGATGAGAAACCTGCTGATCTTGCGGATCCACCTGAGGTGGAAGAAGCAGGCTGAGGTGACCGCGTTGATTTGCGGTCTCATCGAAAGATCTTCAGAAATGATCACCCCCAGGCTTTTGACTGAGCTCACAAGAGTGGGTGCTGTCCCCAGAGATGTTGGCCAGAAGGTGGAATTCCATGGGTGATTGGGGCCTCCTACCAGGACGAGCTCAGTTTTGGTAGGGTTCAGCTTTAAGTGGCTGTGGTACATCCACTCCGCAATGGTCAGCATGGTGGACTGGAAGTTAAGACGGGAGGAAGGAAGGGAGTCTATGGGAAAAATTAACTGGAGGTCGTCCGCATAGTTAAAAATTGTGACCGGGGAGTTGCGGAGGGAGGCTAAGAGGGGTTGGAGATACAAATTAAAAAGAAGAGGGGATAGTGCAGAGCCCTGTGGGACGCCGCAGGGAAGGGATGTGTAGGGTGCGGAAAAAGTGAAAAGATGGACGGACTGTGATCGCTGGTGAAGGAAAGATCTGAGCCAGTCAAGGGCCACTCCCTGAATGCCGGCATTGTGGACACGGTCGATCAAGATGGTGTGATCGACCGTGTCGAATGCCGCCGAGAGATCTAATAGGACAAGGGCCTGGGAGGTGTTATTGTCAGCGCCCTTCCTGAGGGTGTCCATGACTGCTACTATGACCGCCTCGGTGGAGTGGAGGAGTCTGAATCCCGCTTGTTGAGGGTCCAAGAAGGAGGATTTCTCTATGAAAGAGCTCAGGCAGCGGGTGACGTAGGTCTCCAGAATCTTTCCTAGGTAGGGGAGGAGGGAAATGGGTCTGTAGTTGCTGAGTATTGTGGGATCTGCGTTGGGTTTCTTTAGGATAGGTAAGATGGCAGCTTGCTTGAAGGAAAGAGGGACCTCCCCAGTAGCAAGAGAGTTGTTAAGTAGTGCTAGGGGGGGGCCTGGACATGCGAGAAAGGCTTCTCTCAGGATCTGCGGGGGGCAACAATCATTGGGGGATCCCGAACTGACTTTGTGAAGGAGTGAGGCGAATTCTTGTAAAGAGATAGGTGGAAACTCCGACAAGGTGCTGGTATTTCTAGGGGGAAGAGGAGGGGGAATAGGAGATGCCGGGGTCGGGATGTTGTTTTTTATTGTTGTAATTTTCTCTATGAAGTAGGAGTTTAGCGAGTCACAGAGGGTTTGGGTCGGCTGGGGTTGGGGGGTGACCCTATCCGGCAAGGAGAGCTCATTTACAATTGAAAAAATATCTTTCGTTTTGTTGTTTGAGTCCAGGATTATTTGTGAGAAATATGCCGTCTTAGCTGCCAGGATCGATTGTTTATAAGATTTTAAAGCCTCAGTGTAAACAAGTTTAAGCTGTGGGTAATAGTGGCGACGCCAGCGGCGTTCAGCTTGCCGCAGGGCAAGTTTGTCCGCTTTGAGTTGGTCCGTAAACCATCGTTGTGCGTCGTGGGGGCGCTTAGCTTTGATCTTTTTTAAAGGGGCTACTTTGTCACTAGCCTGACGTATCCATTCATCAAGTTTGTCAGCCTGATCCTCTAGTGAGGTCAAAGACGTGGGTGCAGTAGAAGCCAGTGAGTCGTGAAATTCAGGCAGATTGGCTCTTTTCCAGTTGCGAGCCATAAGATTCTTAATACGGGGGGGAGGACACAGAGTGTGCAGATGTAAGTGAAAGGAGATGAAGTAATGGTCAGACCAGGAGCAAGGGAGAACTGAAGGAGGTGAAATGTCGAGGTTAGATGTCCAGACTTGGTCGAGGATATGACCTTTCTGATGGGTGGGGGTGTGAATGTGTTGGGAGAGATTCATGCCTTTTAGAAGGTCTGTGAATTCCACCGACGATTGGCTTTCATGGACATCAGAAGGCCAATAATTAAAGTCACCAATCACCACGATGTTAGCGTGGTTGATTGCTAGTTGGGCGATAGAGTCGCTGAAGAGTTTGGGAAAGAGAGGCATATAGTCGGGGGGTCTATATACAAGAACACAAATAAAAGACGACTTAGGGGAGGTAAATTTTAGTGCTAAGTAATCAGTTTTAGGGATAGAAGTCACCGTGATCTCGGAGAAGATATGTTCAGAGCGGATGATAGCCGCCACTCCGCCACCAGTCTTCCCCGCGGGCCGGTTGGCGTGCATAATGTAGTATCCCGTAGGGATTGCTGCGAGAATGTCGGGGGCTGAGTCTTCAGTGATCCAGGTTTCTGCTAGGAGAAGGATATCGATGGAGCTCTGATGCAATAGTTGGAAGATCTCAAGCTGATGGCGGATAAGGGAACGGGTATTAAGATAGTAAATCAGTAAAGAGGCGGAGATCTGCGGTAGTGAGGGGGAAGGGTCGTGAAGAGAATCAAGTACCGAGAAGTCAGATGGAACAAATATGCCACATGCCTGAGCCGCTCTGACAGCACGGGCAGGAATGGGTCCTGAGGATTTGAGTCTCAGGAGATCGGAGGAGGAATAAGAGTAAGATTGGGCATTACGACAGGGCCCTGGGCCTGGTCGGCCGCGGACGGGCGCAGACGGGCTTGACTTGTGCGCGACTTCGGCGCGAAGTCGGCGCTCCCGCTGTGCTCGTCCGCTGCGCTTCCTCCATACTGCCATTAAATACTAGGGGGTGAAGGAGCACTAGACCGCTAACCTGCGAAGGTTTCGTGCAGGGCGGAAGTGGTGTCACGAGCAGGAAGTGACGCTCCTCAAGCTGACCCTCCGCGCAAACGGCACAGAGCCGGGGCGGAACGGGGTCACGAGGGAAAGGAAATGCAGGTAAGTGCAGGAAGTGCAAATTACAATTTTAAAATGCTTTCTAGGCGTGCTATTAAAATCAGCAGCAAAATACAGTTGCCACCCAAACAACTAGCCCCCCTGAAGGTCTGCCCCTGCCACCTTGAATCGCAGGGACGAAAAAGGACGCATAGCCCACCCTCACTGGAATGTGCTGAAGCCACGTTTCTTGAAATAGGCAGATATCATATTTGTCCACTAGCTCTCCCCACTCTGGATTAGAAAGTTTGGACCCCAAACCGGCCACGTTCCAGGACCCAACTAGAGTTCTGTGTGTATCTACATGGGGGGGACTGACCGCTAGAGGAACACAAACGGTACAGCAGTGGGGGGGTAATTCAGTCTGGGGAATCAGACTCAAGGGGCCCTTGAGTAGAGCTATTGTTTTGGGGAGATAAGGGGATGGAGATAAGTCCCATCCCGGTTCCATCTGCTACATTAGAAAGGGCCTTCTCCACACTTGAACCACCCCTAAACTGGCCCCCTTTCATAAGCAAATGCCTTCCTTCAATATGCCTCAGGGATGATGGTCAATCCACAGAGCTAAGTGCATCAAATCGGTTAGCAACCGGGATATTAAAGTAGGAACTATGGGTGTCTTGGTGAAAATAAGGTAGTTCCACAGGGTTTAGTGCGCAAGGATAAGTATAAAAATATCCCAAGTGGCAGGTGTCAATAGAACCTAATTTAGACTTCCCTCCCAAATTCAATATGTGGCCAACTACTCTTGGATCTCTAAAATTAATTAGGACACAGTCCCCACCAATGTCCTTAGGTCTGGTCCCCAGCCAGCAAACCCTGCGAACAAAAAGGATCTCCCCCCGGCCTACACCATTCAATGGTCTGTTTTTAGATAACCAGTGAATGACTTTATTTTTAATTCTGATATGTTTCCCCCTTATCACTTGATAATGAAGGAACTCCTGTAAGCACGGCCACATAGGGTGAGGCCTCAGGGGGGAGCTGTGGATAAGGAGAGGGGTTAACCGGGCCCTGTGTACCTAAGTTCCCACCCGAATTAGGTGGTGGCCTACCCACACCCGGGCTCCGTATAGAAAAGTCCTTATTGCTGGACTGTTGATCACAAGCTACTGGATCGATAGGAGCTCTAGAGTTGTTAGAGGGGATAGAGGGACCACCAGAAGGAGAAGGAAGAACTGGCAACGCCGAGAGCAACTGAGCTAAAACAGGTAGAGTAGGTTGAGAGGAGGAGGAAGTGGGAACCTGCAAAATGAGTTTACTAATCATAGGTTGTGTTCCAACCCCCTCCAAGCTCCCGGGATCATGTAATGTAGGATTTGGCTGTTTTTTACCAATACCTTTGGTATTAATCAAGGATACCAATCTGTCAATTTTAGACGACAGAGTTTTTAAAAAAACATTTAAAGACTGGTCTATATGAGACTGAAGATCTATTAATAGATCGGTAACCCAGACCGGCGGGCTTGAAATAGGTGGATGATGAACTATGTCTGAATAGACAGGCCTAGCTACAGAAGGGACAGAATTATTACCCGTTTTTTTCACTTTCTGTTTTTTTTTCTTTGTCTTTACCCGCTTTTTAAGCGCCACTATGGAAACCAGGGAGGATGAAAGTGGACCAACTTCCACTTGCTCAGGCTCTACTGGTATAGTCTGGGCACATGGTAGGTGAGTGAAAGAGGGCAACATAAAAGACAATGCTTCCGCATCCCCCTGATTTGAAAAATCAGCCGAACCATCATCCAAGGGGGGTGCCAAAAAAATAGCGGGAATGATAGACAGCCGCCTTTCAGTGTTTTCAATAGCTGTGGCAACCACCCCGATTGTTTTCTGGAGCATTTTGTCTATAGCTGTGAGGCTCGGGAGCGGCGGATTTGAATTAGCAAGTTGCCTAGTCATTGGGCGGCCAGTAGAGGGTTTACAATGTTTCCCCAAAATTGGGACAGCAGTAGTGATAAAAAGAAAAAGAAAGAATAAAAACTCCACTTATGGGAGTTAACTAGTGGTTTAACAAAGAAATATAAAACATACAACGCTCTATGCAAAGCTTATGACTGAATACTTGCGTATAAAATAAATGACAATTAGATTACTTTACATCAAAGGGGGCAAGCGCTAAACTAACCCAATGACACCAGTAAGGAGGTATGGCCCAGCCCGGCCTCCTTCGGCCTTTGACGGGCAAGGACGGGCCCGCCCTTGGCCCGGGCTTCGCCCGGGCGCTGGCCGCATGCGTCCCGCGCTGCGGGGGCACCTGGCGGCCTTTAAGGAGTACCGGCGCTGCCAGGCGTCGTCATCCGCGTGCGCCGAAGCAGGGGATCCTGGGGAATGGAGTTGGTGATGGCCGTTCCCCTCACGGCGGCGTAGTTTGTGGGCTAAGTGACAACCAGAGTGCCCGCTGCAAGGCCGTTCCCCTCACGGCTGGTAAGTAATGCTGAGGATAAGGCACAGGGTTCAAAGAGCGCGTCCCGCGCTGCGGGGGTACCTGGCGGCCTTTAAGGAGTACCAGCGCTGCCAGGCGTCGTCATCCGCGTGCGCCGAAGCAGGGGATGCTGGGGAATGGAGTTTGCGATGGCCGTTCCCCTCACGGCGGCGTAGTTCGTGGGCTAAGTGACAACCAGAGTGCCCGCTGCAAGGCCGTTCCCCTCACGGCTGGTAAGTAATGCTGAGGATAAGGCACAGGGTTCAAAGAGCGCGTTATATTTACTGTTCTTCTGTGTGTCTTTCTCTAGTCAGTTTCACATTGCGAAAGTACTGTGTTCATCCGCTTCGGTGGAACCTATTTTTAGATTCTCAAGCAACGATCGGGAAAACAAAATAAAAATTAGAGCTACACACTTACTTTAAAGTTACATAGCTTCTAGGTGCAGTGGGCTCAGTATGCTGTGCAGGTCCCAGAGGAGACCTAGTTAATCTAGTTCTGGCACGTCACTCACCAATCCCCCTGGAGCAACACGCACTCACCAGTCCCCCCGTAGTTGAAGCTGTCACTCACTCGAGTCCTTTTTAGGTCTCGCCTATGCAGTTCGCATGCGCTGCTTAGGAACAAGATCTTTAGCCATCGCTTCACTTTTTTAGGCAAAAAACGTGCAAGCGTTGCATTGCTTTCAATGGCAACGGGTGCACATTTGGCGATTCCCTTGTGGGAGCGAGCAGTGGCGCCATATGTTAACAATTATTGCGTCTTGCTGCTCGCTCCCGCAAGGGAATCTGGCGCAAGCCCCCTCCTCTCTCCTCTCCCCCTGATGCCGCTTTCACTTTTGCCGAAGCTTTTTAGTTTTAGCGTGAGGCGCGCACGCATGTTTTCAATTCCTTTCTCCCCATTCGGCCTACCTACACTTATTTTTCCTTCTGCCCCGGTCATCCCTTCTCCCTGTTTGTCACTCCTGGGATCTTGCCCCCATTTCTGTTTTTCGATCGGTTTGACGTCTGTGCCACCACCGATGTACTGAGGGACGACTTGTTTCGGACTTCACTTCATGCAAATTACCCTTGTCTGCTGGAGCATTTGCATACCAGTCGCGGGAACATTTCTCTTGCAAGTATGCATGGGGTTGGGCTCCTCAAAGATAAAAAAAAAAACTATGTGTGTAATGTTAGACCTGGCACATTGGCGTGGGTCTCCCTTCCATTTTTTCGCTCTTGCCTCATACGTTTTTGCTGGTGTTAGCTGCTCAGGGCATTGTGCCACTGCTGTCCAGTGCCACAGTGCATGTGCTCCCTATTGTAAATTGATGTATAATTTGTGATTCCATGATTTGTTGGTTTGGTTTACTTGTCAGACCCTAGTACAGTGCACGAGGAGTGCCCAGGGCTTGTAATCCAAATACTGCTGGTGGGCTTGCAGCCCTGGTTGTTCCACCCACAGAAGCAGCCTGTAAACATGTGTCTAAGGTCTGCCATTGCAGAGCCTGCGTGCAGTCTGATACTGTCATGCTGACTGGGCAAGTGCACCCACTTGCCAGTCCCTAAACCTTCCCTTTTCCTCATATCAGACACCCCTATGGTAGGCCCAAGGGCAGGGTGCATTGTAAGGATAAGGTAGGACATGCCCTGGTGTGTGTGGCATGTTCTAATAGTGAATTACAGCCATTTTCGTTTTTCACTATTGCAAGGCTACCTGTTCTCCATAGGCCAGAATGGGCAGTTTGGTTATTACATCTTATAATCCTATCTGACTCAGGGAACATGGTAGAAATTCGAATTTAGTATGCGTGAACTCAGGATGATAAAATACATCTTTTAGTGAAGTTGGTTTTAACATTCTGTGTTTGAAAATGCCACTTTTAGAAAGTAGGCATTTTCTTGTCTAACCATTCAAACCTGCCTCTGCTAGGCTCTGTGTATTGCTTTGTCTGGAGTTTGAGTGACAGGGATGGGGAATTCCAGGAGACAGGGTGAGGTGTCCCAGTGGTGAATAGAGAGATCTGCATCCAGATGGGTGGGAGGAGTTGCACCTGGGACCTGAATAGGGCTGTGCCTGCCTTCCACAATGCTGGCTCCACCTCCTGGGGAGCGGCTGATGTCTCTGCCCTGCACAGTGAATGAAGAGAAGGAATCCTGTCAACAAAATGCTCCAGAGCTGTACTTGCCTTCCACAATGCTGGCTCCACCTCCTGTGGGGCGTCTAATGTTTCTGCCCTGCACTGTGAAAGGAAAGGAGAAGTCTGGTTAACAGAGTGCTCAGGAACTGGTTTGGACTGGGCAAAGGCCCCTCTGCCTTCAGAGGACAAAGGATTTCTGGGTATAAATATTGGGACCCTGATGCCAATAACTTAGATCACTTTGGGAAAACAAGAAGAACCTCTGCTGAGGGAGGAACCAGAAGAAGCTGAGGAGGAAACTATCCCTGAACCTGGGTGATTGGCCTGCAGTGGTTGCCTTACTGCCAAAGAGAGGAGAAAGGAACTTTGTATGTACTTTTGCTCAGCTTGTGAAGGATCTCCAAGGACTTGGAAAAGAGATTGCCTCCTGCTGAAGTCTCAGGAACAACAGACTTCATCCCCCAGCTCCCCAGAGTTCTTTGGAAGTGCCTGCTGCTGTTGTTGGGCCTTCTGAGGGACTGCGTGTCGCAAGGAGCTGGAAGCGCGACTCAAGAAGGAGAAGCGTGCCGCCGTCGGAGCTGTTGTCATCGCGTCTCGTAAAGTGTGTCGCCGCTGCAGCATCGCATCGAGCGGAAGCGTCTCGCATCATCCAGGAAGTGTCTCGCAACGCCTAAGAAGCATGTCACCATCGCAGGCATCGTAGCTGACGCATTTCACCGCATCAAGAGAAGAGTCTCGCATCGAGGAAGAAGCGTGTCGCCATCGCAGCCATCATAGTTGTTGCATTGTACCGCATCAAGAAAAGCGCCTCGCATCCACGGAGAAGCGTGCTGCCGTCGGAGCTGCTTTCATCGCATCGCGTAAAGGGGTGTCACCGCTACAGCATCGCATCGAGCGGAAGCGTCATGCAAACGTCGGAGAAGAGTGCCGCTGCCAAGGCCGCTGTCGTTGCATCGCGTAAAGGGTGTCAGCATCGACTTGAGTCTTCTCGCAACATCGGAGAAGCGTAACGCATCTGGAAGATCTTCATGTCTTTATTTCTTTGCACCAAAAACTTCATCACATCAACATCGTTTCAACACTTTAGTTGCCCTGCGTGTCGCATCTAAAAGGTACATTGACTTAAAGTGTCGCATTTAAGAACTTAAGGGAGCTAAGCAAAATCCTACTATCTAAAGTAACAGTATTTGTGTTTTTGTCGTTTAATGGTCTTGTGGTACATCTATATAAAGAATACTTATTTTTGATATAAAACCTGTGTAGTGTCCATTTGTAGTGTTGTCACTTGATTACTGTATGTGTTCACAAATGCTTTACACACTGCCTCTGAGATAAGCCTGTCTGCTCGTGCCAAGCTACCAAGGGGGTGAGCAGGGATTATTTTAGGGGTGTACCCTCTTACCTTGACTAGAGGAGAGGGTCCCTATTTGTCACAAGTGCATACCTGTGCCAACTAGAGACCCCCAAGTCTAACATGTAAAATAACCCATTAAAGACAGCCTGTTGAATAGGATTTCTATTTGAAAAGCAGATGCATTTAATATCGGTGCCCGTGTCGTGTGAAAGTAGTGAAATATCGGTGTTTATAATTATTTCCATACCCACCAGCAGACGGTAGATTACCTGTAGCCCGCGGTCTCTGGCTGTGGAGCTGCAAATGCACGTTCGCTCCTCCCATAGCTCCAGCGGTGTATTGAAGTAAGATTGGGAAGAGGCTGCAGGTGGCACCCCTTATCCGACTTCCAACACCAATTATGTCACCCCCTGTATGCACTTTTTTTCTTTGTTGCTGTTGGGTGCTCAACGCCTCCTTCCAAATGTTGCACCGTTTGGGTTCAAACCCCGCTTCCCGAGCCGGTAGTGTTTCGGTCCATTTCGCATAATGAACAGTGAAAGTTCACACAGTTCGTCGGTGCGTAGCCACCGATGACACCGGTGGTACAACTCACCCGAACTGATCTGAGAAAATAATTAGAGGGGATAGGTACCTTCAGTGATCAGAGACAAATATTGACAGCCCTCCGCTGTGCAAGTAAGGCAGCGATTCCGTCTCCCGTTTGTTTGTCACCTCACTCTAGCTCTCTGCTGGGATGTTATAAGATATCATCATGGTGCGGCAATTCAGGTGTTTCGTGGTTAGAAAAGTAGAGATGTATCACTATTTTATCCAAAACTCATTTTTGGGGCCATTTGCCTTGTGCATTGGGGGAGGTTTAAGGGCTTTCATCATCTTTTGCATGCACGGGCAAGATGCCCCTTCTGGCGCAGTAGTGCCGATGGGAGGGTTCACTATGTCCTTTGGCTTCCAAGCGCTTTCCATGGTATTTCTTAATGCGCTGAATTGTCTCCTTGGCAAATAAAAGGGCAAAACCAATAAACAATGAATTGGAGTACATCTCATTAATAACGAAGCAATCATATTGTTCTTTCTGTCTCATATTATCATAAGATGCGTTTAGGTATAGAGTGCTTGTGTTCTAATGGTTTAAACGGTTACAGCTGTAGTCCAGCGTGCCAATATGTCAATATAAATCATGAGTAAAAAGTATATAGCAACAAGCATTGGCATGGCCAATAGGTCCCGCTTTTAGGACGTTATAAGTGCTTAGCCATGCAACAGTTAATGTTGTTGCAGTAAGGATATTGTGCTGCATAACTAAATACTTATAAGGTCCCAAAGGCGAGACCTATTGGCTATGCCAATGCTTGTGTTGCCTGCGGCCATATCAAAACGTATCGAGCATGCAGGAAGAGTGAGCTGTGCCCCTTGCAGCTGTGTGTTTGGCTTCGCTTGTTATTCATCCAAGGCCACACTGATGCTGTACTGATCTTTATCTGTGGACATGGCTGTGGTCTTTATTATATGGCTAACACCTGGTTTGTTTACATTTCACTTGCTTTCCAAGTTGTCACCAACATTAGAAGCTACATATCTGCGGGGCCGTCTCCTGCATGTGACCTCACAAGAAAGAAGACAGGGTGTAAACAGAGCAGCTGACTTTTATGTTTAGAGATCGAGAGATCCATCCCTGACTTATATTTTAATATTTCGGGGGGAAATTACACTTTGTGTGCAAAGATGGTGTTGTTGCTGTCACTGAGTAGCCTAAGTGTCGCCGGCACAAACCGTCTCTCCGCTCATGTGGTTTATATAGAATTTTTACAAACCAGCAGACGTCGCCCATGTTCTGCTTTAGGTGTTTACATCCCACTTGTACATCCTTTTCGACTTAACTCCAGTACACAAAGGACAACACGTAGGATTACAGATTTGTGTAAACGTCTCACTATTACGATCTACTGGCAAACAATGGTTGAATACATACGCGCATCATGCTAGTTGAAACATTTTTCAAAACCGCTTTTCTGTTGCCTAGGGAGAGCTTAGCCATGTGATGTGCAATTGTTATGGAACACTTGAAATTTGAGCAGGAATTAATAAAGCTTTAAAGTTATCTTTTGTGATACAGCGAGCTTTTTAGGTCTCGCGACCTGCGTTACACTGCGCAGCAGTGCTCGCGCAGGCGAGAGTCCTTTTGTTCGGGGTTCAGAAATCGACCCTGGAATCGCACACGCTCGTGCGTGTGTTTTCTGTTTTGGGGTCTGTAATTGGGCTTTGAGTGCGTGTTTTGTTTCAACAGAGCACGCAATAGGCCAAAGGCGGGCGCATTGCTCCACCCACGGCCTATTGGTGTCTCTTACGCGCACCAAAGCCCATATGTTTTCAATTCTCCTGGCCAGACACAGGCGCGATAATTGAAAACATATGCCTCACAGTGGCACGCGTGCGCGCACCACTCGCGAGCGTGTGTTTTCTTACAATAGCGATCGCGAAAGCCGCTTGTTGTTTAATGTTTTCGTTATGCCCTACAATTGCAGTTCTTTAGAGTTTACCTTCTGGATTAATATATTTGCTGGTTTTCACTGTATGCACTTTTTTGTGGTCCGAGTTTTCCGCCATTACCGGCAGGTTTCGTTATTTGTTCACTATCGCTGCTCAGTTAATTTGTATATTATCTAATGAGCCATTTTGTGTCTTCCAGGTCGTGTAGTTTGCATAGGACTGTGATACCAGTAATAGCTGGTGCATATTCAAGCACCTTCCGTATCTGTTTTTGTAGGTTGGGCTTTTTTCCTGTATCGTACACTGTCTCCAGGCCAAGACCATCTCGGGAGCGGCACGTCGAGGACCAGGAGGCGGGGAGGGCCAGGCCCGGGGGCGGCAGCTCTTCTCCTCGGCTCTCAAGCTTCCTGTCGCCGGAGCAGCGGTGGAGTCTCGAGGACCGTGCCTCCCCCTATCATGAAGATGCCGGACTTCATGGCGGTGCTCTCGGGCCTCTGCATCATCTTCGCGGTTGAGAGGCCCCGGCGCACGCTCGGTTTCCGCCTCTTGCGTTGACATGTCCGGGCCCGCGCCGCCCCCTCAGCACCAGGCTCGCGTGTTCGCGAGGATACGAGGGGGGTGCCCAGCCCGGTGAAAAGCATCTCACCGGTGACGAGGCTTGAGTGCATACAGACCCCTGAGTGTGACCTAAATGTGCAATGAATTTAGTTTTCGGATTCCTTTCAAAGTTTTCACACACCTGCAATCGATGCCCTAATCAAGTGCGCTGGACTTTTTCTGGTGCACGTTATGTTTTTGTTTATTAAGCATGCAGGCAGTTATAAGTGCAGCAACTAATGGGTCAAGTGCAGGCAAATGGAACACTTGTGAGATGTGAGGAGGAAAAGTGAGGAAGATTTAAAGAAATCATTCTAAAAAAACAAGGCAGTATTTCAAAATAAACAAGACACTTTAAAGTGGAAAAAAACATACGATATTCATTCTGATATACTGCGAGTGAAATGACGACATAAGGAAGTAGGATTTAGTTCAAAAGTTGTGACACAGCTAACAGACTGATATTTAAAAATGTACTGTAAACTGTTACTGTAAAGTGCTTTTCTTTAAATTCTGGGACTTGTAGTCATGTGTTATAGTGGAATAAACAAGACCTCAAGTCCCAGCATTTAAAGAAAAACCGTGGACCGGAGCACCACATCACGCACGGAAACTCGTGAAGTTGGCAGGTCTGCTGAACATCTTATGCTAGCCTCCAGAGGTGCCCGAATGAAAATCTCTCTAAGCTGATATGAGGTGCACATGTTTGATCGAATAGCCATTATGCACTTTATACATGTAATGACTTATTGTGAGGTGACTAAATATAAGGTGAAGAGGGGAGAGTTCACCACCAGCCTAGGCACTGTGTAGGAGGAGGTTAATTTGGAGCAGTAGGTTAGTATAGAAGACTATATACTATTGTTTGTTACTTGAAGGTAGAAGCCGGTGCTGGGACATCATGCCAGTTGACTGTCTCTGTTTTCCCATTTCTCAGTACCATGCTCTCATTCATGTTAACCTGTATAGTCACTAAACCGTTCCATTTCTTTCGACCCCCTGATTAACAAATACCAGTTTGTCTGATAGTAGGACTATTGAGACCACCAGATGGCTAATGGTTAACAAGACCACAGCAGGATTGATTAGGAAGTGTGGTAGTGTTCTTGGGCTGTGTATCAAAGTATTTAATTTCAGGTTGTTGGCAGTGTCACCAGAACTGCATGTTAGGGGTGCTCTGCCTACAATTTAGCAATGACAGACATACAATTGATATTACTCTCTTTGCAGTTCCAAACATGTTGGCATTAAGTATGTAGTTGAGAGCCTTAAATACTAAGTCTGCATTTACCCACAACAACAGAACACTTGTTGAGTAGTTTAAAACAAGCATTTGCAATGCAATAGGTCTCGCATTTACGCGAGTTTGAGCTTTTGACATTGCAAATTACAATGCCTTTTATTTATGTTTTAAAAACGAAAACAAAAATAAAAGGCACTGTCATTTGCAGTGTCAATAGCTCAAACTCGCGTAAATGCGAGACCTATTGCATTGCAAATGCTTGTTTATTTTGTACTTGTACAATAGCAATTTTGTATGAAATTTGTAATGCCATTATTGTGTTACAGTTTGTCCTGCAATTATGGCGTTTTGGCAGCACCAGTTATTTACAACAAACACTGTTGTTGGAACAGTATCTGGGACATGCCCAAGGTCGCTTTTCTAGGGCAAAAAAATGAACCGCCAGTTGTTCAGGTTAAAATAGACAGTGATGTAAAGGGAACCTTGCTCCCAACCTTCCGCTCATCACACGAGAAATGTCTGGGTAGATGTTTCATATTGCACCTGGTTGCCATTGTTCTGGGTTTTAATGTTGGATAGCTTGTGAAAATGAGCTTCGCAGTTCGCTTTTGCACACAGGAATCACTCCTTTTGCCTTGTTTTGCGTGACAGGCTTGTTGAAAACTGATACGTGCAAAACTCAGGATTGAATGCTATTTCTGCTCTTTCGGCAGTATGCATAAAAAGAAAAAAACTGGACTCAAAACATTGATGCCTTCATTTTAGGTTTTACCCTTCCAGACAGAGCAAGCTGGTGGAAAAATACATATTGTGCTTTGCTTACCATCGTTTGGCTTTCCTGTCACTCATTTGGCTGCTTCCTATTTGATACCTTTTTTGCCAGTCTTGTCTTTGTTCCTTCCATGGAGCATTACCTCATTACCCATCTCTTTGATTGTTTGACTACTATGCTTCCTCTGCACACTTTAAGAAAACTACTTTTTTTTAAATGTTGTTTAAGTGCTCCATGAGTGCTTGTGTTTTAGTTCTCTCCCTTATGTGCTTCTCCCGATCTGTCTGCCCATGTGCCGCTCTCCCCCACCGCCCACACTTCATGCACCTCCACTTCCCAACCCTCTCCTGCAACCCTCATCTGTTACTGTTTTTCTTAAAGCACTTTTACACAATCCATCTTGGATCGGTAAACTAAAGTGTCCTTTTGCAGGCGCAAATGCATGTTGATCGCATGCACCTCTCTACAAAATGATGTGCCAGTGGGTTTTCTTTTTTTTAAAGCCATACTGCACAGCATTGCTAAAAAAAAAAAACTCTAGCAAAGCCAATAGGTCTTATATGTAAGACCATTTTGACTTTGACAATCCTTGTTTTCAATTCAGGGGCCGTATTACGCATTATCACTGTTTGCACCCGGCGAACCTTTCAAAAGGTGCGCTGGGCGCAAACAGTGATAATGCGCCCCATTATAGTGTATGCGCTGCCCTGGGGGCAGCCGTGTACTCGCGCTGCCCTGGGGGCAGCGCATTTATGTCAAAACACGGCGGCACCCATCTACACTTTCAAAGGGGATTAGAGATCCCCTTGCAGGCGGGTTCAGTCACTGTCTGCACCCGCCACCATGAGGATGTCTGGGGGTCCATGGGACCCTCTTTACCCCCTGCAGAGGGCTGACATCAGGACAGTGTGCCACCTTTTAAATGGCGCACGGTCAGTCCGCATCCTGAGGGCTTCTTTAATTCTGTGCCTGCGTCTGTAATATGGCACGGGCGCAGAGTCAAAGGAGTTCCTTCATTTGCATAGGACACGCCTCTATGCAAATGAGGGAATACCCTCTGAAGGTAGCTTCAAGTGCACCTGCACTATCGGTATTATAGAAGGGGATGCGCAATTATCTGCGCCCCTTCTATAATACAAAGTCCCCGGGAGCGCACAAAGCGGACACAAATTCCTGTTGTGCCCCAAAAGCCCTTCTGTAATACAACCCCTGATAGATGCATTCCAATGGAAAGTAATACTGTCCCTCTTTGTGATGCCCTGATGCCCCCAACTAATGGTTATTTTTATCAAGCATGTTTGTTCAAAATAGACGCCTGTCCACTCATCAAAATTAAATTAGGCTTACAAAAATTAGAACTTGTAGTTTGTTGACAGTATGTTGTTTACACAACAGTTTTGACTCATGCCACTGCACAACCTGATCACAGACCAGCAAGAACAATACCCACAATCTTTCCTTGTTTACACTAGTTTGGCCAGTAACTTAGGAACCATTATAAGGTGTATTTGTTAGATGACCGACTTTGTTGGCAGGAGTAGGCTGGGCTGCTATTTGTTACTATTGTGCACAGTTGATTCTCTGCTTCCTTCTTCTTTTTAGGTTTTACCTACACAGCGCTTGTGCATTGCTTGTTAGGTTTCGCCAGCACAGCGCTTGTGCAGTGCTTGTGGAATCTATTGTTAATATGAATCTTAAAAGGGACTTATATCCTGCCACCTTGCTTTTCATTGGTTCCTCTGCTTACAACTTACTTTTCCTCTGTTTAAATTTGCTGTAGCATACTATTTCCTGTTGTTCCTCATGTCTTTCTCTTACCAGTCCTGTGTCCCAAGTACTGTATTCATCTGCTCCCTCCTCCCATGCACCACTTCAATGACAACCATTTTGACACATCTCCAGCACGGCCCATGTGAGACTGCTGCATTATCGGTATATGGCACACTTTTGACCAATTTGTATACCATCGTAATGTGACACTCACATAAGAAGTCTATTGTTCACGTAAATCTGTAAATATACATATATAGTGAGTATATTTACAAACTGCAATCACTTTAAATGTATATGAATTGATTTATTACATTTTTTTTGTCATTTAACGTATTCTTTTTGGAGTGAAGTAACTCTAAAAATGAAAGTCTGTTTTCAATGTTCACTGTGGTGAGGTCACATGTTTGTATTTAACCTAGTGATGTAACTGACACGGTACTCGTGAACAAGGGATTGTTTCCCCGAAAAACGCGTAGAGGTGGTCTAACCTGTGTTAAATAAACACCGCTTTTGAAGCAACCAATTTGTGTCCACAGCATGCTGTGTGTTTCTGAAGAAGGAATTCAGTGTTGGTTCACTTATCAACCTTTGTTCATGCACCACTCACCATGCACAGAGAGCGCTCACACCATTCTCATTGCACTCAGACACTGCTCCCACACCTCTTAACTCATTATTAATTCCACAGGCAAAACCTAATGCATTTACCAACGCTTGTTTTCTTTTATCTCTTGTATGTCACATATTGCATTAAAGTACAAGCTTTGGCACAAAAAGGCTTTTATGGGGCTGGGACATATACAGCACTTATTCAGCTGGCATCTGAGGGAGAGGGGCCTGAGGGCCCATAATCTCCCCTCTGGGCTACTGCAGATGAGCAGATGGCTGAATACTGTGGAAAGTAAATAAGGCCTTGGCAAGTGTTCCCCTTTACATACTGACATTTCCTTATTCCTATTAAACTCTATTTTTGTAAATTAACAGTGTCATTTATAAAGATTGAAAGCAATAAATTCAATGTACAGTTTTTTGATACCATAAAATAGTTTTGCTTTTCCTCCGCTATTCTGATTTTTTTCTTTTAATTTTCAAAACAATACTTTACAGTTAAACATTGGCAAAGCCTCCGCAAGGCACTCACATTGCAAAGGTTAGGCATTTTGGCATTGACAATGTTTGTTTCTTTTTGCAGCATCATATAATGCAAATTTGTCCCAATTACATTGGAGTGATTTGTAAGTGAACCACACCAATTACACGTGTATTAGGCACATGGAGATTAAGTGATTTGTCCAGTATCACAGAGGGTTGAGCCAAGGCCAAGATTTCAGCCCAGAGCCCCAACCCCAAGGTCAGCAGCTCTAGCCACTAGGCCACATCCCCCATCTTCTTTCTTGAATTACACTGATAACTAAACTTAGAACATCAACTTCTTTCTTGCTGGCTTAGAAGAAACTGCATTTTGTTGTGTAGCTGTGTGTGTGTGGATGTGCGGTAAACAGATGATCACAGGAAATGCGTCAATGCAGCTCCTATATGTAGTACAGCAATTTGTCAACCTAGACCAGGGTGTGCAGCACTGGTCCAAAAGGGATAGAGGCATGCCAGAGTTTTATAGTATTCAATAGACATATGTATCTGAACAGAATGTCGGCACAGAACGGTCCGAATAGGCCAATGTTGGACATCCAGGTCTAGACTCATGATAATGCATATTCTTGGGCTGGCCGATTCCACATTCTAGTAAGTAGTTCTATGCTATTAGTTTCAATTGGTAGCACATCTAGAATGGTTATTATTAACCACCCTATAGTTATACTATTCCTGCTTCCACATCTTTGTACCTTAAAGACATATACCTTTAAAGTATATATATATGTGGTTTTAAATTAAGTAAATCTATAGTTACCTGTGTATACTAAACTCCATGATATTGCGGTATTTGATATTTTGGTCAAAATGTTTTGCAAGACAATATTAAATCTCAATATTATGGTAGACTTCTCTTAAAATATGCGCCATGTTACTTTTATATTACCGCGTTGTTTGTCTTATGTTGAAAGAGTTGAGGTTTGAAAGTGGGAACTCCCCAGCATGAAATTACGTACTTATATCCTCTGTGTGCCCTTACATCTTTGGTGGTACTTCATTTGAAGGGAATGTGGGAGGGGGCTTATGTCATGGATGGCCATTTCCAGCCATTTGTTAGGGATTTTCAAAGTGACAAAATCCATCTGATCTACTTTTACGTCCAAACACTTTTAGGTTTAAATTTCTTTATTGATTTCAAGACAAGAAATTATTAACAATAATTGCAGCAGTTATATAAACAAATCTAATAGCCCTGCCTACAGGGCAGGGATTTGTAGAAATACAAATTACTACAATTCCCACAACTCCCTCCCCCCCAAGGAAAGAAAAGAAAGAAAAGAGGGTCCTATCTCTATTCACTTGTGGCATTGGGCCCTTGTGTGCACCTAGGTTGGTTGTGCTCATTTGGTTGTTGTGTCCGATATGGGCAGTGTGGGTTCAGGAAGTCACAGTAAGCGCAAATATTTGGTACAGGTTAGTTCCCTGAATTCTGAGGTAAGTATGGCTAAAGATGGTCCCCAGAGGTCTCGAAAGGAGGCTGACTGGTTGGCGAGGGCAAGAGACATTCTTTCCATCTCCAAGGTCTGCCATAAACAGTGCAACCATCCCAAATGTGTAGGGAGCTTAGTTGTCCCTCAGTGGGCCAAGTTGTTCTGGTGGGCTGCCACGAGAGCCAGGGCCATCTGTTGACTCTGTGTGCCTTAAGCGGAAAGGTATGGGCCTTTGGTAGGCCCAATAACACATAGGCGGGGAAGCGGGGGATTTGAGTATCAAAATGTGTGTCGATGTCATCCAGCACTTGTGTCCAGTAGCTGGAAATGTGAGGGCATTCCCATAATAAATTGGTTAGTGTGCCTAGTGATCTGCAGCCTGAACAGCACAGGGGGTATCAGGCTGGGTTAAATCTGTGAAGTTTTTGAAGGGATAAGTACAGGTAGGTCGCTATTTTAGTGGCAGTTTCTATACTAGCAACGTTTCGGGCTGTGTGACACGCTCTGTAGTTTATATCTGCCCAGTCTTTCTCCGAGAGAGTTCTCCCAATTTCCCTTTCCCACTTCTGTTGCCCTGGGGATTTAGAGGTCTTCAGGGCCCTTCTAAGTAAACTATATATCTTGGTGATTAGGCAGGAGTCTGTGTGCTTGGTCACCAACCATTTTTCAAAGGGAGTAAGGTGTCTCTGTGCCTTGTCGCGTACCCCCGCTTGCAGTACCCAGTGTCTAATCTGGTGGTATCTGAAGCATTCAGACTCCGGAAGGTTCTGCTGTGAGCGGAAATCTTTGAATGTCAACAAGCCATTAGCATAGAAAAAGTGGCCGATAGACCTGCGGCCTTCTCTGGGCCATTGGCTATAGGTCTCCTCAGCATGGCCCGGCGTGAAACCAGCGTTATCCACAATGGGGGTCAAAAGCGAGGGAATGGTCATTGACGTTCGAGTCTTGGCTACTCTATCCCATGCCCTCATAGGAGCAGGTGTGACTTCCGAGAGATCGAGATTACAGGGGTGGGTATCTCTAGTTAGAAAGGGAATCCCCCAAAGGGCTCGACCCGCCACCGCTCTATCCATGAAAAGCCAATGCTTTTCGGATTCTGGGCACAACCACTCCATGAACGCTCTTAGTTGGACAGCCCAATAGTACTCCTGCATGTTTGGGATGGCTAGGCCTCCCTCCTTCCCTCGGGGATCGGTAGCATAATTCTCGGTGAAGTCTAGGTCTCTTGTCACACCAGATAGTGTCCCAAATCCCTCTGCAATGAGCGTAGCGCTCCAGGCAGGGGTTCTAATGGGAGGACTTAAAAAGGAATAAAATCTTCTGTAAGATTGTCATCTTAACCACTGCATTGCGGCCTAGCCACGAAAGGGAGTGGGGCCTCCATCTACGTAGGCGTTCCCGAGTTTGTTGGAGTAGTGCAGTGAAGTTGAGCGAGGTGGTATGTTGTGTATTGGCTGCGAGTTGTGTGCCGAGGTAGGGTTTTGCTTCCTTGGCCCACTGTAAGTGGTAATCGTGATTTAAGTCCGCTTTTGTGGCTGTGGTTAAAACAGGCTAAGTGCCTGAGATTTGTGGACGTTGACCCTAAAGCCCGCTGCTTGCGAGAAAAGTTCTAATTCCGCCAGGAAGGCAGGTAGAGATATTTTGGGATTCTCAAGGGTAGCTACTGTATCATCCGTGTACAGGCTGATCTTGTGTTCCTCCCCTCCAAAGTTCACCACAGACACCAAAGGATTGTCACGTATCCTTTGGGCCATTGGCTCCACGTAGAGAGCGAAGAGGAACATGAAGGGAGGGCATCCCTGCCTAGTACCTTGTTGGATAGGAAAGGGAGCTGAAGAGTATCCGTTCACCCGGACAGTTGCAGATGGGGTAGAGTATCTGCTTAAAATCCAGCTCACGAATTTTCTAGGATGCAAAAGTGTCTCACGGTCACCTCTAGATATAGCCAATATACCCTGTTGAATGCCTTTTCTGTATCAATAGAAAGGATCATGCGTTCAGTTTCAAAGCGTAGGACCTTATCTATGATGTGCAAAAGGCGTTTTGTATTATCAGCGCACTGCCGGTTAGGCACAAAGCTCGCTTGGTCTGGATCTATCAGACCCGGTAGGAGGGGGGAGAGGTGCTGTGCAAGTATCCCCGTGAGAGGTTTAAAATCTACATCGAGGAGGGAGATTGGCCTGTGGGACTCGCAGTGTTTTTTATCCGTGTCCAAACACTTTTAGTCTGTTTTCTGGACTCAACTTACGTTAAGTCAAAGACCTCATCACTCTATGCTTCTGTCTATATGGTAAACTCTTCCCCTGTGTTCACAGCAAAATGGTAATGCCAATGAGCTTTACTAATGTGATGTGCGTATGGACTTTGTTACAATATGCACGTTAGTATCACTTCTGATACATACACCTGCACAGCAGTTTGCCGCTTTCAAAAGTGAGCCCAGAAAATATCATTTTTTCCAAGTGACGCGTTTCTGTAGATAAAGTTTGCTCTGCCCACCTCCATATATGTGCAGTACCTACAGACAAAATAAATTTCTTTGAACTAAACCCCGATTAATAAAAATCTAGAAGGAGGTAATGATTCTTATGCAGATACAAGGTATATGTAATTTGCATTGAGACTCATGAATCTGATCTTTTTTCTTTGATATTATCATCTATATCATAAACTTAAAAGAGGTTCCAAAATACTACTTAAAATCACACCCATCCTTTTGGCTGCATTGTCCATTCTTAAGTGAGAGGAACAAATGTTAATATATTTAAATAATATTTTCTGGGAATACGAGGGCAGTTCACACCTTTTGGTTCCTCTGAGGAAGCACCATTCAAGCTTGTTCAGAAGGTAAGGCGTGTTTATGGTAGCATGGTGCAACCAAGTTTTTCTGGGCAAGTACCAACATATCTACACAAATAAAACATCTTTAAAATGTAATAGGCCTGGACAGCAAAATGTAGCACAAATTCTAGTCAGGATCTACCACCAATTACTCATAGCCAAGTACTAAGAATACATAGTGCCTAGAAGTTCCACTAACCTGTGTAGAAACCTTGAAGACTTGTCTGGATTTGTGAGAGAAAGAGTGGAAGATGCTCAGCGGTGCCCATGGCTGGAAATGCTTACAAGAGCAGGACCAGTCCACTTTCCGCTTGACCTGTTCTACCAGTGGGGTAGTAGTACCCTCTGCTTTGCTTACCTACTGTCAGATCCTCAAGTGCTGTGAGGCCCTGAGGTGCTCTGTTAGCTGTGAAACACAGAAGATAAAAAGACTGCAGGACACTCTTAACCGAGAGACCTGCCTATGCCTTGCTCCTCGTTGCTCTAAAGTGGGCAAGTGGTGTAGGACTCTTGCACTGAAAGATTACAAACTGTTTGTGGAAGCTGGAATCAATCTAAAAACTGGTAGGATTCAGATCCAACTTTACAGGAAAGTGTAACTGCACGAGGAAAAAATGTATAACCTCCACTGGAAGACCAGACTGATGTGGCATCCTAGACAATGCAAAGACTGCACAGCCATGACAGAGAATTGTATTGTATTGCATTGTAATTGCATTTATATAGCGCTTAATACCCCTGACGAGGCGTCAAATCGCTTTTTCGACGAGTAGCACTCTACTCCGGAACCCATAAAGGATTAGTGGTGAATTAGTATAGTGAAAAACTAAAGTAATTTGAGTGGTGGATATGTTAGTCAGTTATTTGGATTGAGAAGGATAGTGGAGGGATAGAAGAGGGAAAAAGGTTTGCATTTATAGAGCGCTTGCTTAACCCTGTTGGGGTGTTGAAGCGCCCTTTCGGAGAGTAGCACGCTACTGAATCATCAAGCATCTGCAATACAACTAACTTCACTTCCATTGCATTGACTTCTGTGTACAATCTCAGCATGCTAATGTCATCCACTGAATAAAGGTGAATATTTTCGAACTGCAGCAACCCTCTTTATAAAAGATAATTTTGGAACATGTTTAGAACTTGTTTTCAAGCAGGCTTATTTGTGTGTAGGCAGACCTAGTGTGCCCAATACATAGAGTATACTTTGAGAGGGTCTCATTAATGAATAGCTTTGTTGTTTATCTTAGTGGCTTGTCTTGATTTAATAGCTTCCTACCTATTCTTGTGTTTGTCCGGGCCTGGAGCATTTCGGTCTCACAATGTTCTGATTGGAGTTTTGTGTCCTTCCACTGCTTCCTTGCTCTCCTCCTTTTTCCTCTTTTGTCTCACACACTATTTTTACTTTCCTTACGCTCCCTGGTGTTCTACACTCTGCTTCCCCATATTTCAATGTTTTAAATGTATTTTTTATGAGAGCCTGACATCTGCGAAGGTCTGCTGGCCTGCTTGTTTTCCTTTCTGCGCTTCACATGCACTCTTCCACTTTTTTTAAACATTTTAATTCACCATTTTAATGTGGTTGTCCGCCATGTTAAAAAAATACATTTTAAAAAGCACACCGGTGTCATGCATCTGTGAGCATATTCGGCCATCTTAGAACAGCTTATCTTTAATAGAAACCCTATTACAAAAAAGCCAGCTATGCATGCATATGTATCTGGACCTGCGCCAATGGCAATAAACACTGGCAAAGTCAATATCTTGGTGCCTTCTAATGAAGACCTATTGACTTTGCCAATGCTTGCTGTTATTTCATATTTCTCCTTTAACTGCTTAATCAGAATTTATTAATGCTTTTAGATATTTGTGTTTCTATTTAGACCAGGGGAAGCCAGAGGGGTAAGGGATTGTATGGCTATAACAACTGTTTTTTTACATTTCCTTTTATCATTTTCAATCAATTCTGTCAATATTCGTTAATAAATATTCCTTCTTTTACTAAATTGTTTTGAATGTCACATTCTTTGATTGCTGTTTATTCTTTAGCTGATGAGAAGTAAATAAGGTCCAAATACACTCGTTTTATGTGAAAATGAAGTCATTATGGTAGACTTTTGTGGAGTGTGCATAAATTGGCTGGTTGAAAATGGTGTGACTTTTAGGAAGCTGCTGTGTGTAAGTGGCTATAAATGTGTGTGCACTCTCTGTCGGCATACTTGCCGGGCTGGCTGTCCAGAGTATAGTTTTGTAGTCCATATGCTGGTTGCTAAGGAAGACTGGACGCAGGCAGCAGTGCTTAATTTGGAAAAAAAATAAGTGCTGGGGCCTTCCTCAGGAGGCCACTGCAACTTGTACTACACAATGCCCCTGCTATACTGTCAATGATAGTAACAACACAACTACTAACCATCACACTCCGTCAAGTGTGACAATTCGGACTATTCCAGGCCCGCAACGCTATAAGAATGGCTTGGGGGGCAGGTAATAGTAATTTCTAGTGTATATTGAATTAATAATTGACTGTTGCTGTGGGCAACTCTAAAGTAACCAGACATCGCCGCCTTGTGGCAGACTGTCACAAGTACCGGTGTTGATAGTTAAGTTTCGGTGCTGAGCACCAGAAACCACCGGCACAAATTAAGCACTGAGTCAGGTAGTATCCTAAAGTACTTGTTAGATTCTCGGTTTTCCATAATACACCTGCTGAACAGAAGATTGTCCACAGTGCTACTGGTGGGCTAGAGATTGCCCAGGATGTGTGTTTTCTGAGTCTTTTGCCTTGTGTAGGACATTTCCCATAGAGTGCTGGCCGAACAGTGGATGGCCCTGTTGGATTCTGTTGGACATGAACTGTTCAGAGTGCACCTTTTAGGCAGAACCTTGCCCAGAACAAAATGTATGAGAATATTAGGAAAAGAGTTGCATTTGTGTACATTCATTGCATAAACTTCACCCTTTAGGCTGGAATGACCTTTTGCCTGCAGATTTCCCGAAATGTGCTTGTCAGACAGGAGATGTGACTAAGTGCAAAGTCCAAAAAGAGCCTAGTTGTGTAGGAGATTACACAAAGATCCCTAGTTGGGCATCAGGTTGCCTGGAGGGATTCATCTTGGCATGAGGCTGAGCAGAGTATGCGGGTTACAATGGGTGTTACATAGAATGAATGTTCCTGGAAGAGATTTGCCCTGGGAGAGTGCACTTTTGTTGGGCAGGAGCTTGCTTGGGATGTTGCTACTGTACAGGCCACCATCCAGTGCTCATTTGATTGGCAGAAGCTTGCCCGATGCGTACATGTGAGTTAAAAGGATACCCATAGCTTACTTATTGGGAAGTTGTTTGCCCAAAATGGATGTTGTGGGCTGAAAGGCATGCAGAGTCAATGATTTTGAGAGGAGCTTGCTTAGGGTGTGTACCTGTCATTCTGGAGGTGGGCCAGAGTTCAGTTTGTGGGTAGGACGCTGCTAGAAATGTAAGTTTATTGGGCAGGAGGTTGTCAAGAGTCCAGGTCCAATCTTGACCACATTGGAGTTTTTGGACTGAGATTTGTGCAGAATGCACATTTTGGGCTGTAGTTGCCTAGAGCGCAATGTTTCTCTAAGCAGGTCTGTCAGACAAGAGGTGGCCAGTGGGGGTGATTGCTGGACATGAGATCACTCTGAATTAATGTATTGGTCACGGGGTTGCTCAGAGTCCATACATTTGTCAGGAGTGTGAGCAATTTGGACACTTGTGAAGCCAGGCGTTGCCCAGAGTACAGTTGCTGGGCAGGAGGGTGACCATAGTGTATGCCTTTAGGGCAAATGGTTGTCAAGAGTCCATGTGCTTGGCAGAATTTGACCAGAGTGCTTTTGTGCAGGAAGTTTATCAAAAGGCACCAATTGAACACGAGTCTTTCAGACGCCTATGCCTGTTGGGCAGAAGCGTGCCTTGCATGTGGACTTATTGCGCAGAAGGCCTCCCAGAGCACATATTTTGACACAATGTAGCCCACATGGTATATGTTGGGTAGAATGTTGTCAGGGACACACATGTTGGACAGATTAGAGTTACTAGGTAGAAAATTCACCTGAAGTTACTAGATTGTGCTTGTTAACCAGCAAGTGTGACTCACGGATCAGAAGACGATGAATCGGTGAGAGCTGAAGCTTCACCTGGATGGTGAACTTGATCGAGTTTGAACTGCCACACAGTTGTATATATCACACATCACCCCATAACATGACATATTTCACTCACAGGGTCTTGCCTATGAAACCGCACAGAAAGCTAGGACATGTCCTAAAAAGTGTGTATTTGCTGCCACAACATGTCACAAGTGCAAAACTGGTGTATGATTACAAAATCTTGGATTTGGAAAAGAGCATATCTGGAACAACAAAGGATTAGACACCGTTCTCAGACACTGTAAGTACAGGTAATTAGAAACCTCACAGAAGATTGGCACCGCGGGCCAATAATTAAGTTGAAAGATTCAGGTCTGCAGGCGGCCATGGCTGCGCAGACCTCAAATGCAAGGCAATCTTTTCATAACCCGATACGGATGGCAAAGTGCCTGGAGTGGAGTGACTCCAAAAAACGTATACAGACATTTTAGATGTGCAAAATGAGTAATAGATAAACATTGGGCATCACAAGTGGATAGAGGGAAGCTATAAACAACAAAAAAAGGAAGAAAGTGGAAAACTACTTACTGGTAGTGAGAACTATGTACTAGTTAATTAATGACAGTGTATGAAGGAGGTATGAAACGATGTGACACCACATGATGCATTTTAAGCAACCTAAACTAAAAAATGTGATTAAGCTGAAAAACTAAATCGCTGAAAATTGGGTAAAGGTATTTAGAATATGAACCAAGGGATGAACTCACTAAACCATTTCATAGTCAAATCCGGACCGGTTTTTGGGGATGCCCAACAGACATGGCGATATTTTCTGCTGACATCCATTATAGGTATGAATCAGACAAAAATAAGGGGGGAGAGGAACAAACTCCTACAACACCCTCCCCTACAAATATCCACACTCACACAAAAGAGAAGTAGGAGTATTAGGATTTACAATGTTGTATTAGGTGGCACAGGCTTAGTGTTTAAAAACTGCCCTCACCCACAATGTGTGGCATGCTTCATCATAGGGCTTGCTAAACAACACCCTGTGCAGAACAATGCGTGGGGTGGAGCAAAAAGGAGGGTGATGCCAATGCAAACATAAACTCATAGGGATCAAAAATAGAAATATTAGTGCAGAACATAAAGTCTAAAACTCGCTCAAAAATATCAGCTCTTATACTTTATTGCTGGATTTCCCAGTCAGGATTAAAATGAATATAGGATGGTGGTGTCGGGGATTTTAAGTTGCCCCTCGCCCCTCCTAACTGCATATTTGTCAACATGTTTCAGCCGATTAGATGTAGCTCTGACACAGGTCTTTACGGCTTTCGTCAGGACGTAAGATACCCTATATAAGCGATACCTCCGGGTCTAGCCAGCGCTATATAAAACCTTTAAAATAAAAATAAAATAAAATAAAATAAAAATGCATTCCCCTTCTTTCCTACCCTACTTATGTAGGTTGAGGATAGACCCACTCTGGTCTGGGGCTGCTTAAACACACTGTGGTAGTACTGAGTTTCACAGTAGTTGAAGCTCGAAAAGGTGTGGGAGTGATGGCGGCTCCCTGTAGTCAAACGTTCATCAATGTGAGGCTGCCCTCCCTGCATTCCCCGCCCCGCCCCCCTTGTGCAGTGTAGGTCCATTATACGCAAGTAGGCCTCCGACGAAATTTCAACTGTGGATATCCTGACCTGGTCTTACTTTGAGGGCTACTACATTTGTAGACATGCACAAATCAACAGTGGAAGAATTACAAAGTAAGGGATGGGAAAAATGTCCATCCAACACTTGAGCTCCTGTCTGTGGAGCCTACCAGTGACTGTAAGCTAAAGAAATATAGGGGCAGATTTACAAGCCCCTTGCTCCACTTTCGCGTCACTTTTCCAATGTTAAAAGTGACGCAAACGTGGCGCAAGTGGCTTGTAAATCTGCCCCATAATGTTTAATATGCTCTTAATGTACATTTGGATAATCCTCATGTCCACATTGTGGCAAGTGGAAAAACAATGCTCACAAATTATAGTGAACACTCTTATGTGTATTTTGGAGAAATTGTAAGAAACCAATTTTTTTTATTAGACCCCCATCTAATAGGCCAAAAAACACCCAGATGGTCACTGAAATGTCATCAATATATTTTGCTAATAAAACAGCATCTCTTTTCTGAAATATTTGCATTTGTAAATTGTTTGCAATCACCACCATGCTCTATATCCTAGTGGAAGGAAACATGACCAGTGATACTTTACGCAAGCATCAAAACGGTAAATCCGGAGCAATCTACACATTTTGCCAGCTATACTTCTGTTAGCGGTACAGCTATTTTTAGTTAAGTTAAGTGACTGGTGAAATTATCTTGTGAACATTTTCTTGCATATATTTCTCACCGACCATAAAAAGTACATTCGGAGGATCTTTTTTCAAACAGAGATAGGTGGAAAAAGCTTCAGAAAAAAAAATCTTTCTGAAAATCAGATTGAGTATTTGTTTCTCCTTTTTTTCTCCAAACGATTGTCTTTTAAAAAATGTAAATGTCCTATCTGTCATTTTTTTTACAAAATTTCTTGAGAAGGTGGGGGTAGATACGCCTTGTAGTTCCGCAATTGGTAATGATATGTGCCTTCTGAGAGGGCAGGATGGATGCTTTGGAGACCTCTATGAGAGAAGGGATGCTGGGTCGTTGCTTGGTGGGCTGGATGGGTCCTTTGAGGTCTTGAAGTATATTGGGGTAGGGTTAGTGTATGGCCCGCTGGGTGGCGGTGAGAACTTTGAGAGGGGTCTTTTAGGGGTGCAGCCATGAAGATATTGGAGGTGTTTGCTCAAGTGTTTGCACTTCATAGGCTAATGACAGTTTATATGTGTTCCCAGTTAGGTAAAGAAGGGGGGGGGAGGTTAGGGTACATATGATGCTTTGCCCAAGATCACATAACTTGTTTAAGTGGTGAAGCCACAATTCACGTGAGGATCCCCGGGTAGTGTTGCCAACAATAAGACTGTTGCTTCTGCTGTAGCAGGAGGGGAGCTGGAATCACCTGTGATGGGTGGAGAGAGGTGATGAAGAGATGCGAGACAGAGCTTATTTGAGGATTCGATGGTTTGTGGTTATTTGAGAGCCTGTGAGAGCGAGAGATAGGGCCCCTGGGATGAAGTGTGGCCCCAGTGAGGGAGAGAGAGGCGCTGTGGAGAGTGAAGGGCAGAGTGGGGGGGGGGGCAATCATGAGTGGAGGGAGAGGAGTATGTGAGGAACGGAGCCCAGCGAATGAGTGAGATGGGGAGGGAGGGCACCCAAGGAGTGGCGGCTAGAGGAAGAGGGGAGGACAGTATGGGATGAGTGAGGAGACGGTGTGAGAAGGAGAGTCTGTGGTGAGTGGGAAGACATAATAAGCAGGGAGAGAAGCGGAAAGATTAGATGGTGAACGGGGGGGATGCAGTGACAACGAGAAGAGAGATGGGTTGTTTCCGCGAAAGGACGAGAAAGGATGAGAATGAGAGGAAGGAACGAGCGAGGGAAGAACGGAGGGAAAAAGTGTGAGGAAGCGTGAATAGGAGTATGTAATTAAGAGGGACTGAGAGCCCATGTGGAAGAGGGAATAAGAGTCTGTGAGGAGAGAATGAGAGCCTGTGAGGAGGGTATGAGAGTCTGTGAGCAGGGAATGAGAGTCTGTGAGGAGGGAATGCGAGCCTGTGAGGAGGGAATGAGAGTCTGTGAGGAGGGAATGCGAGCCTGTGAGGAGGGAATGCGAGCCTGTGAGGAGGGAATGAGAGTCTGTGAGGAGGGAATGAAAGTCTGTGAGGAGGGAATGATAGTCTGTGAAGAAGAGAGAGAATGAGAGCCCGTAATGAAGCGAGAATAAGAGTCTGTGAGGAGAGAATGAGAGCCTGTGAGGAGGGTATGAGAGTCTGTGAGGAGGGAATGAAAGTCTGTGAGGAGGGAATGAAAGTCTGTGAGGAGGGAATGAAAGTCTGTGAGGAGGGAATGATAGTCTGTGAAGAAGAGAGAGAATGAGAGCCCGTAATGAAGCGAGAATAAGAGTCTGTGAGGAGAGAATGAGAGCCTGTGAGGAGGGTATGAGAGTCTGTGAGGAGGGAATGAAAGTCTGTGAGGAGGAAATGATAGTCTGTGAGGAGGGAATGATAGTCTGTGAAGAAGAGAGAGAATGAGAGCCCGTAATGAAGCGAGAATAAGAGTCTGTGAGGAGAGAATGAGAGCCTGTGAGGAGGGTATGAGAGTCTGTGAGGAGGGAATGAAAGTCTGTGAGGAGAGAATGAGAGTCTGTGAGGAGGGAATGAGAGTCTGTGAGGAGGGAATGAAAGTCTGTGAGGAGGGAATGAGAGTCTGTGAGGAGGGAATGCGAGCCTGTGAGGAGGGAATGAAAGTCTGTGAGGAGGGAATGATAGTCTGTGAAGAAGAGAGAGAATGAGAGCCCGTAATGAAGCGAGAATAAGAGTCTGTGAGGAGAGAATGAGAGCCTGTGAGGAGGGTATGAGAGTCTGTGAGGAGGGAATGAAAGTCTGTGAGGAGGGAATGAAAGTCTGTGAGGAGGGAATGAAAGTCTGTGAGGAGGGAATGATAGTCTGTGAAGAAGAGAGAGAATGAGAGCCCGTAATGAAGCGAGAATAAGAGTCTGTGAGGAGAGAATGAGAGCCTGTGAGGAGGGTATGAGAGTCTGTGAGGAGGGAATGAAAGTCTGTGAGGAGGAAATGATAGTCTGTGAGGAGGGAATGATAGTCTGTGAAGAAGAGAGAGAATGAGAGCCCGTAATGAAGCGAGAATAAGAGTCTGTGAAGAGAGAATGATAGCACCTAATGAAAAGAGAATAAGGGAGACAGGATGTGAGCCAACGAGGAAGAAAGACAGCAAGCCCGCGAAAATGAAAGGGAAGATGTATTAATATCTTTGCCATCTTGTTACCAATTTTTCAAAGAGGGCATTACAGGCTGGCTGTGCCAGGGGAGGGGCATCCGGGCTGCACCATCAGGACACGCCGGAGACAGCACGGGGAACGCGATGCTCGCAGCATAAAGCATCCGATGCGGCCTCCAGCTCTCGCTCAGGAGCATTAAGTAACTGAAATATTCGGTTTCCTGTGCACACCCCGCCAAAGTACAAGAACCTGGCCCGGACCCATCGGATTGTCGCTGCTAACAGCAGACCCATGAGCTCTCAGTGGAACACCTCAAAAAAAGCGGGTCCCTGTGCCAAGCTTCAAGGCAGCCCCAAGTCTGTCTAGACACTGCGTGCTGCCACGGGCACCAAGACAGGGCTTTGAGCAAGACCCTAGAGCTGTCAGACTAGATCAGAACTGTGCGCCTCACCCGAGGGATCCCCTATTGCGGAGCTTATTTACAAGCTCCTTGCGCTGCCCGTACGCCACTTTTAACATGGGGAAAAGTGCCGTACGGGCGGCGCAAGGGGCTTGTGTGGAGTCCCCCGTGAGGTGCACAGCTCTGATCTCTGACAGCTCCTGGGTGGAAAAGTGAGGTACGGACGGCGCAAGGAGCTTGTGTTGAGTCCCCCGTGAGGTGCACAGCTCTGACATCTGACAGCTCCCGGGTGGAAAAGTGAGGTACGGACGGCGCAAGGAGCTTGTGTTGAGTCCCCCGTGAGGTGCACAGCTCTGACATCTGACAGCTCCCGGGTGGAAAAGAGACGTACGGCGGCGCAAGGGGCTTGTGTGGAGTCCCCCGTGAGGTGCACAGCTCTGACCTCTGACAGCTCCCGGGTGGAAAAGTGACGCACTGGTGGCGCAAGGGGCTTGTAAATAAGCCCCTGGGTGTGTGTCAGTCTAGCCGCAGCCTTGAGCTGCCAGAAAGCCGAGACCAGTACATAAAGTGGGAAAAATTGAGACCCCTGTGGTGCCCAGATGGTGACCCCGGTGGTGCTGGTGATGGGGAGGGGCAGATCAGAGTCGCCTTCACTAACGCCCTCTACGATTACTTTCTCCCTGATTAGTGAGGGCTGCAGACTGCACCCGCCAGCAGCTTTCTCCACGGCGGGGCCAGTGGAGTCATTATGAGAGCGGAGCTGTGTGTCGCTGACAGACTGTAATCATTTGGGGGACATCGACAGTGGGAGAAACGCGGGGTACTACATGGAGCGAGCACGAAACCTGAGGCACTCACAGAGCGCGCGCGGGGAGTTTGAGACACATTGGCATGGCTATCAAGAGTGCAGCAGGTGTAGTGACACCGGGCTCCTGGGGTGTGAGGAGCCCTCTTCAACTGAATTAGTGGCTGTCTTCCACTACCGTTTTTTTTTTTTTTACAGAGGTTTTATTTTGAGCTAGCTCGAACTCTATGGTATCGGAGCGCTTTATAGGAGTGCTGTACCAGCTAAATTACACAATAATTTAACTTCTTGCTTTAGGGCACAGAACGGCCTTGCCACGCCACTGATAAGACGTTTGCATTGACATCGAAGTCGTTATGTTACCCGTCTGCAACCCCCAAAGCCATCACCTCTTACGAACACTAACGCCAAAGCGCCTGGAAGCGGTTAAGCTCACGCCACGCGCTGCACGAAAATCACAATATGTTACGGAATGTAAGCGCACTGCTTTCTGCTGTTCAGCGCTACATAATGAATTAAGCAACTGTATAGCGCTTAACTGTGTTGCACCACGTCACACGAGCTGATTGAAAAAAGAGATCTAAAACAATTACATACATCTGGAGAGGAGTCTAAAAATGGGTTTTCATGGGTTGGAGAACTAATGCAAATTTTAGAGCGCAAAGAAGTCCGCGCATCGGTCACTGGTTCCTCTGAGTTCATCATGAATAATAATTCTAAGAACCTAGCGCCCAAAAAAATGAAATTACATTAAAACTCACCACTCAGGAGCCTGGCAGCCTTGCAGGAGGTGCACACAGCTAAGAGAAGAGATGCCAACGTCGTGAGCAGCTCCATGCTGGCATAGTGTGACACGGCTAGGTGTGAAGGAAGAGTCTGGGGTTCGCCTGGCACATCCTAGGGGCCGTGGGGTGGCGGAGGGCGCCGGTCTCAGGCAGCCTGGTGCCCCGGCGCAGGCCTGGCAGCAAAGAGCAGTCAGACGTATTTTTCATCCAGCGCAGACAGGGGCAGGAGGAGGAGACCGGGCCGGCGCAGGCTCCGTCCCCTTCTAAGTTATGGCAGCGCTGAGCACATCGCAGCACCAGCACCCCCCCCCCCCCCCCCCCACCCCGCCCCCACCAGCTGCTTCGGATCGATCGATTTCGATATTAATTAATGCGCTGCTGGGGAGGAGAAACTCCAGCTGCAGAGCGCAGTTACCAGTCTGAGGGGGAGGGCAACGGAGCTGGATAGCCAGGATAGTGGGCACACGAGCCAGTCAGTAGTGCCAGTCTCCAGCTACTCAATCCAGGATAGAGGACACACGAGCCAGTCAGTGCCAATCTCCGGGTACCCAAGCCAGGATAGTGGGCACACGAGCCAGTCAGTGCCTGTCTCCGGGTCGTCTCATTCCTGGTGTCAGCCTCCGCCAAACCATTGCCATGCCCTCTCCATCGGTGGCAATTAAACAACTGGTCTCGTGACTTCCCCACAGCTAGTCCCCAAGCGCCCAGAGGCAATTTGGAAGTACAAAGCCCCTTTTAAAGTTTTGTTATAAAAAGAAATATCGTAGGAAATGTCATTTCGTGCTCCAAGCTGAGTATACTATATTTGCCTCAGCGCGGCGGAAAAATCATATCCTGCCTAGTTGAAAAGCATAAACAGATTGCGCGTCCTGCTGGAAGCGAGGGAGCACGACCTGCCCGACAGACTGCAAACCTCTCATCAGGCTCACGTCCGCTGTCTGTGAGCTATGGTATGAACCGAGAGGCTGCCAGCCGCGAGTCCTGGCTGTCTCAACCTGGTAGCCGAGGTCTTCGATGGCAGCTTGCAGTCTGTGCGCGGTTCAGTGTGGCCAGGGGCCAAGACCGTGTCAGCCTGCAGCCCTTCCCCTGCGCCACAGCCAGGCACCAAAGCCCTGCTCATGGTGTGTACACAGCAGACTGTGTCAGCCTTCAGCCCTCCCCCTGCGCCACAGCCAACACCAAAGCCCTGCTCACAGTGTGTACACAGCAGACTGTGTGAGTCTGTAGCTCCAGCTCACATTTTACGGACGCATCAAGGAGCCTGCTTACAGTGTATTTTGTAAATGCATTTATATAGCGCTTACCACATCTGACGAGGCAACGAAGCGCTTTGGGCGCACTGTCTCAAACTGCCCCTGGCATTGCACACCTACATACCTGCAGCTTTTGTTCGTTGTGGCAACACGTAACAACCTGTGTCACTGTGCAGTGCCCGCATATTACACAGTCACTTCTAGTGGCTGCTCACTGCGGGTGCCATCAACAGACTGTGCCAGATGCCAGCCCCTTCACTGCACACATGCCAACAGCCCGCTCACGAAGACAAAATAACACCAAAGTGCAAGAGCGCGGCCGACACGCGCCTGGACATGCAGAGCCCTCCCCCCAGCACTATACCCAGCCACAGCGTGCTTCCTCTGGGCACCAGCAGCGTGTTCTGTCACCACGCAGTCACCTCTCTGCACCCAGATACCCACTGCTGGCATCTTGTGAGCACAATCAGCATGCCCTACCAGCCTGCAGGCACATGTGCTGTACACTATATGCAAGGCCTGCTTTATGCAGCTGTGGCGCTGGAACAACTTTCAGAGTGGGGGGTGCTGACATCAGTGAACTCGCAGGGATTGTGAAAAATCCAAGCGTCACACAAAGAACAAGTGTAGCAAATGAGCCAGGCCCATTCCTGCTAAGGATGTAGCACGTAGCTGGTGGTGCATTTTGGAGCGCTATGTCGTAAATATATCACTAAAGCACGCTGTAGTTTGCAGACAGGACACTCTCCATTGAAATTGCCACTAAATTTGAAAACATACAGTTATGCTGATAAAACTAAGGGGCAGATTTATGTTAGACTTGCGCCACTTTTACGCCGCCGCTGAGTCACTTTTGTGACGCAGCGGAGGCGTAAACCATGCGCCATGTTGCGCCTTATTTACAACGTGACGCATCTAGGGAGATGCGTCACGTTCTAAAACCCTGTGCTACATTAAACCTGCGTCAGGTTTAATGTATGCAGGGTGGGCGTTCCATCGGAAAAAGCCTCGGAAAAGTGACGCAGTGAAATCTACAAGATTTCACTCAGTCACTTTTCCGACGCTGCTGCGTCAAAACCTTGCGCCTGCTTCAAGCAGGCGTAAGGCATGACGCAGCATGTTAGGTAAGGGCAGCCCCTAAACATTGCTGGAGTTGCGTCGTGCTTGCGACGCGACTCCAGCAATGCGCCGCCCTTACGCCATCAGATGCGTCACGCATCTGTTTATCCTTGCGCCACGATGCGCTGCATTGTAAATGCGGCGCATCTGTGGTGGCGCAAGGGTAAACTTGCGTGACGCATCTTTCCTGGCGCATCCCTGCTGATTTGCAGGGATGCGCCAGGAAACATAAATCTGCCCCTAAGTATATAGGCACAAACCATAGTGTGTAGAAATCAGGTTTCAGAGAATGTTTGTCATTTGCGCATCACCAAGTGAAGTGTCTTCATTTGTGTTGATCCTATTAAAACCTTTGTTTCTATCATACTTCAGAATTACAAAACAGGGCTTCATTGCTGCTTTCCTAACCTCGCATCTATTATGAAATATATGCACAGGTCATTTACAGGTATACATTGTGTTAGAAAGCATGACATCCTGCAGCCTTTCCTTTCACACTGGCAAATGAGTCACATGCTTCATTTTACATAATCCTCTCACTTTGTAGTCACAGAAACAAAAGTAAACACCAGTTTCCATGTTAGCAGCAATTTGTCAGAAAACACAGTCTGACGTTTGACCTCTGTCTCTGAACTCACAGCAAATATGAGGAGACAAAACAACATTTAAAGGCATTATTTAACCTCTTGCGTGCTCATGACGAGCTCAGCTCGTCATGAGTCACAGTGGAGCTGTGCTCATGGCGAGCTGAGCTCGTCATAACGGCCGCTGCCCGTCCACACGCGATTAATTCCTCGCCTGTGCGGGAGAATTAATCAGTGGGCGGGGTCGTGACGAGTTGAGCTCGTCACGAGCACAGCGACGCCGCGCCCCCCCCGCACCGTGGGGGAATTACCCCCGCAGGGAAGGGGTTAAATGCATCTTTATTGCTCATTCACCTTTAGAACTCCAGCATGGTTATTTTGGAGGTGCTGCAGCACCCCCTGCACCCCTACATCCAGCGCCTATGGTATACAGTAACTAACTCACTGTGGGGCATATTATCAAGCACGGCGTTAAAATTATCGCCGCTTTAGCGGCAGAAGACTGCCGCTAAAGCGGCGATAATGGGCTTGATAATATGCCGCAGAGAATTCCAATAGAAGCCCATGTTCTGGTGTCAACATGGGCTTCTATGGGAATTCTCAAGGGCATATTATCAAGCCCATTATCACCGCTTTAGTGGCAGTTTTCTGCCGCTAAAGCAGCGATAATTTTAACGCCGTGTCTTGATAATATACCCCTGTGTTACTATACTTTCACTGCATGGTACCCAGGCACCCATACCGGTCTCAGTGTGAGTCTCAACACTATACTAGGCCAGCGCTGCTCCTGCACCGCTCAAAGAATAAACACAGGCTGCCATGTGTAACCAACAGGCTGCACCAGCCTGCCACCCATGCCCTACCCACAAAGGAGTAACCAAAACATTGAAATACCCTCACTGTTAACCAAACCTCTTAAGGCACAGAGTGAGCAAAGCAAAGGTAACATAGATTTTGTTTTTTAAAACTTATTTTTATTGCCATTTTTACATTAGACACATTGTACATCATATAGATCTTTCAGATAGTTATATCAGATTGTACATTCAATAGTGGTACACATCAACTGCATAGATCAGTGATACGTCATCGGAGAACTTAACCCTCATACAGACTTGATATGAGGTGTATACCCCGTTGTCTCAGGTTCCAGATATGGCACAGAAACTAGGGTAAAACGAAGGCCTAAACTAGGGGGGGGGGGGGGGCATGAACAGGCACAACCAATGACATCGGCGAGGGTTTGTAGCGTCGTAGGGGTAAGGCACCTCTGTGTCTCATGAGTGCCTATCCTATTGGGGGTCGACCTAGAATTACGTTAGCATAACCGATATTGGGGTATGTAATGAGATCATGTGGGCGGAATGTCGAGAGATTGGTTGGGCGGGATCTGTGACTGCGCGTGCAGGGCCGACGGTGTGAGTTGGGTGTCTGTTGGATCTGCACCTGGGGATAGCTGCTTGAACTGATACAATAGCATGGCCCATTCCATTGAAATGTGGTGTTTGCGGACCCCTCTCACAGAGTGAGCAAAGCAAAGGAAACATAGATAGTGTGTAAAGGACATCATCTTATTTGTATCCAACCTACCCCACCATGGTAAGTGAAGATGAGACCACAATGAAAATAATTTCTGGAGTGTGGGAGTTAAAGCGTTAAAAGTACAACTAATTGTGTTCAAAATGGTTGAAGAGAACCAAATTCCAAGATATTTTAGTTTGGTAGGGCACCAAGTAAAATTAGTGTTAGCAAACAAATATGATAACATGAAGAATTTAGTGGTAATATTTCAGTTTTAGAAACGTTCAATTTATAATCAGAGTTACTAGAGTATAAATGAATGTCGTGTAGAAAAGGAAGCAAAGAAGAAAGGGGATTGGATATATAAACTAAAATATCATCAGCATAAGCTGATAATTCAGTTTCGGTGGAGTGGAATTGTGCTCAAAACCTGAAATGCGTGTATTACAGCGAATACGTTCAAGGAAAGGTTCTAAACAGAAAACAAATAGCAAAGGGGAAAGAGGACAAGCTCGTCGTGTCTCTCTATGTAACTGAAAATAATGGGAAAAATAACTATTGACGAAAATACTAGCACAGGGAGCAGAGTATAAGAATTTTACAAATGAAATTAGGGCCAAAACCATACCGTCGGAGAGTGGTTAACATAAATTGCCTGTTAAAACGGTCAAATGTCTTTTCGCCATCAAGCGACAATGCAGCTAGAGAAGAGTGGTATTTTTTACCGAAAACAATAACATTAGAAACATTCTAGCATTGTCAGCGGTCAGTTTGCCCTTAACAAAACCAAATTGATCAGTTTTGACCAGTAAAGGAACAATAGCCTCAAGGCCCGCAGTACTGGTTATTTTCTAGAAGACTTGTAAATATGCCCCTCAATTGCCTGTACACAGAGGCCACATGTTCAAATGCAGCAGTCGCAGTCTAGCACAACAAAGCTCTCTAAATGTGACACTCTGCTCTAGGGGCCACGCACTGCTCAAAAGCCTTGGGGAGGATTTGCACTCCAGCACAGCTTTGAAGGAGTCTCATACACAAGTTTCCTCCCAAAAAGGGAATGAGAGCTCACCCACACTAGGGCACTGGTCCTCTGGCACAAATTTAAAATGTACATAGCACTTGCTAGAACTGTTGCTGCTTTTCAGTGCTGTGCAAATGGGCAGCACATTAGCATGTAAAAGTGAACTTAAGGGGGTACAGTCTTAGAATCTGTACACAAAGGGATGGGAGTGGGGGGGGGGGGGCTACAGGTAATCTCAGTACCCAAACATTTGGATTTCTTTATTGATTTGCAGTTTTATATACTGCAAACATAGCCCAGGGTATCAGAGCGCTTTACAAACTATTGCCAAGAATATATAAAAAAAAAACCAATGAAAAAGAGTTAAAACAAGTAGGTTCTTAGCCCAAGTGTCCATCAAGTGAAAGGGGATCACAATTTGAGCCCAAAAACTTTTGAAAAGAATTTGGAGTTCCTTTTAATAGGAGGCATAAAAGTGGGTTGTGTGAAGGGCTGAAGAAAGGAAGTTCCAAACCAGTGGGCATCCACTGAAGGGTAGCAGGAAGGGAGCGTTGCAGTAAAATGTTTTATGGCCTGTTACAAAACAAGCCGCTGCATGTAGAACTGCTCTGAGAGGGGCTAAATGTGCTTGTGGGAGTTCGACGAGAAGCGAGTTCCCATAGTCCAGTCTAGATAGAACCAGTACCTGGACTACAGATTTTAGATCCTGTTCCAGTACTGCTTTATGCCCTAGGGGAGTCTTAGAGCCAAGCGCTCTTGACCATAGCAGATATTTGCCCCTGAATGTTAAGCCGGCTGTTGAGGGTAAAGCCTAGAGACTTGGCATTCTCTATATAGTCTGGTCTGAAATCTAAGGCAGAGAAGGATTCCATCCACTTATATACCGAAATGTTGGATCTCTTAGGAAAAATTATTACAAATTCTAGGGCTTATTTACAAGCCCATTGCTCTGCTGGTGCACCACTTTGTTTTGATGCCCTGGCGGTGCAAAGGGCTCGCCCATGTTTACAAGGCCACGTAAAGTCACCCTGAGTGATATATCATGATCTTGTAAATATGGGCCCATTTCACTCTTTACTCTGCGTGAAAGCGGCGTTCCATGGTGTTGCTGTGGGTGTTCCCAAGCAAAATCCATTGGAACTTGACGCATACCCAGATTTACAACATTTTGTAAAAATGGAAATGTGTCAGAATCCTACCCCTCCCCAGAGGCGTAGGAATGTGCAATGATGAGAAATACTTTTATTTCTCCCCGTTTTTTCACCTTTTCTATGCGTGCTTCATTCTGCAGCATGCAGAGAAAGAGGAAAATGCCATTAATGATTGATATTGTGCAGGAAAGTGTTCCCTCCTGCTCAAAAACAATCATTCCCGCAGGCACTGTTGCAAAATGACGTAAGGGTGCCTGCGCTGGTGCATGGCAGCCAATAGTGCAGCAGCACAGGGGAAAGCGCAGGGATGTGTCGTATTGTTGTTAATACGAAACATCCCTGTGCTTTGAAAATGACGCAGCACAGCACAGATAAATGGCTTGCTGCGCCGCACTGCGTCATCCTCTTGTAGGGGAGGTTTTAGCAGGGTTAAGTTTGAAATGGTGGGTTGACATTCATATCTGAATACATATCAGGGTACTGGAGCGAAGGAGGATGTCATAGGGGGAAGAAATCTTCAGATACATCTGGGTATCAGCAGCATTCAGGTCATAGAGAATTCCAAAACTACAGAGAATCTCACCTACTAGTTCTAAATATAGGTTGAACAGAGTTGGTGAGAGAATCAGGACTTGTGGAACCCCTTGTTGTCGGCTGAATTTGTTGAAGATGCATCCCCTAGATGAAAAATGTCACCCTCATGTGCACTCAATATCTGTCTTGTTGTGCACCTTGGTGACCAGAGTGATATATATATATCGCTGCTGCAAAGTACAAAGGTACAGCACTCCCGGGAAACTGATCACCCAGATTTTATTGGTTGGATACAACACAAAAAGACGCATTTCGGCGACTGCCTTTGTCAATTGTATATATATATATATATATATATATATATATATATATATATATATATATATATATATAAAAAAAAAGCAGGGCCACTGAAAGTATGCGATTGTCCGGCTGCAGCGATTTTCGCATGACCATAGATTTGCCACATTTGCCACATAATCCATTACCTGCTGCATAATCTGCAGATTTTAACAATAAAACATTTGTTTCCATTTCAAACGGTTCACAGGTAACTACAAATACAGAAGGCACTTGTGACCACACAGTAAAAGGCCTTTATGCAAAGGTTGACAGACTGGTCACCTTTCTATTGTTTATTGCTATATTTGGGTATTATACTGGTATCAATAAGGAGCACCCAATGCGCAGACAGTTAACAAGTGTAAAACGTTCAAACTATTAAAGTAATACTATTAAAAAATGTGCCATTACACCACATAATGTGGCTTTTCTTGTCACATAATTTACTCAACCCTGCCGCATAATTTGGCTCCCTCCTGCCACATAGTTCCAGTGGCTCTGTATATAAGTGATATATTAGTATTTGTCTTAATTTTCAGATTTCCGTTACGTTCTCCATGTGAAATACACTTTTCATTTTCACAAATAACCCGCTGAGAGCAACTCTGTTGCCTCTTCAGTTTTATCAGAGGCAAAATTGGAAAAGTTCACTCACCAATTTCTTTGCCGGATGGTTGATTTTGTGCTAATCGCAACCATCATTTTAAACTTTTAAGAAACTCTCAATGAATTCCAGGAGCACTCATCGAAAACTATGACTATCACATTTTTCTAGGCATGCCCACATAATTAAAACTTATACCAGGGCTTGTTTTGTTGTTCGGGGTGCGGCCCCTTGGGCAAGGGTCGCGCCCCACGAGGGCCATTTTTTTTAAATTCAGCCCCCTTTCCCATCGGGCAGTTCGGCCATTTATAAGCCGATCTGCCCTCCGGGGGAGGGGTAAGAAGCCACTAGACACCAGGGATAATAGTGCAATTTGGGGAGCTCCCCTTTATTTTGGGAACATATTTTGGGGCAGATTGGGGATATTTTTAGGCCATCGGCCCCCATGGGAGTCAGAAAACCACTAGACACCAGGGAAAGTTTCTGTGCGTGTATGAATTGGAGTTTGGCTGGCTGTTTGTGTACTGGCATTTGGCTGGCGGTGTGTGTGGACTTGCTCTTGGCTGATGGTGTGTGTGGACTAGCGCTTGGCTGGCAGTTTGTGTATTGTGTTGTCCTGTGTGTAATTGTCTTTTGATTTTCCTTTCTAGTGGGATATCATTGGCCTGAGGGGCTTATCTGGTTTACCAGTGAGACTTCTAATGAAATAGTGTGTTTTATTTCGTTTCGTTTTAACTGCTTTTAACCTGATTTATTGTACTGTTTGTTTGCTGCTAATTTCGCTGATCCCACCCTCATAACCGCACTATAAAAATATTAAGAATTAGAGCATCTTTGCTGATTTTCACATTCTCATTTCTTCCTTCTCTACCTCACTGTTGTGGCGAGTCCGGCGGGGGCTGGATGGTAGTTCCGCCTCGCGCGACGCCATCTTGCCGGTTAGCGCTCCAGCTTTTTCGGCTCCAGGGCGCATTTAATGCACGCACAACGGACGTGCAGCGCCTGAGGGGCTTATCTGGTTTACCAGTGAGACTTCTAATGAAATAGTGTGTTTTATTTCGTTTCGTTTTAACTGCTTTTAACCTGATTTATTGTACTGTTTGTTTGCTGCTACTTTCGCTGATCCCACCCTCATACCCGCACTATAAAAATACTAAGAATTAGAGCATCTTTGCTGATTTGCACATTCTCATTTCTTCCTTCTCTACCTCACTGTTGTGGCGAGTCCGGCGGGGGCTGGAGGGTAGTTCCGCCTCGCGCGATGCCATCTTGCCGGTCAGCGCAGGTTAGCGCTCCAGCTTTTTCGGCTCCAGGGCGCATTTAATGCGCGCGCAACGGACGCGCGCAGCAGGCGCACCGCTGGCGCGCCGAATGCGCGCCTAAGGCAAGCCCGTCTGCGCCCGTCCGCGTCGCGAAAGCGTCCAGCGCCAGAGAAGCTTGTCTGCCGCCTCAAGAATCCCAAGATCCCAATGTATTTGTCAGCTATTCCAGTGCAATCCTTAGGGGCCTGGATGTGACAGCCTGCCGGTATCCGCACTCTTTGGATGTGGCAGTGCGGCCCTTAGCGACCTGCAGTTTTTGCGATTTTCAGCTAGGGGAAGGTAGTGTTGCTCCTCTTATCATGACCCCTAGTTCTAATGAGCAGTCTACACCCGTGCAGCTCGTAGCAGCGTTAATTAATGTCCTATCTCTAAAAAAACATCATGTGGACGTCCATGGGCTGTTGGAGGACGGTTCATTAGATATGCTGTTTCTTACAGAGACCTGGCTTGACTCCTCCTCTGCCCCTATAGTGGCTTTGACTATCCCGGTAGGCTACAGGATCATGATAGTTTATCGCCAGGGGTCAAGGGGTGGTGGTATTGCGGTTATTTATAAAGATCTTTGGGATCTTCGTTTGGGTGACTCCGAGATTTGGGCAGGCTGTGAGGTGCTCGATTTTAGCACCAGATTGTCAGCCCATTTTACTCTGGGGGTCTCCCTGATTTATCGGCCACCTGGACCGGCTGGTTCTTTTCTTCAGGCTTGGGGTGATGCCATCACATCTAGGGCTGTCAGGTTCTCCCACTCTTTGGTGTTGGGCGATCTGAACCTTCATATGGATGTTCCTGAGGACAGGGAGGTGACTGACTTGCTGGATACTCTTCATATGGTTCAACTTACCCAGCACGTTGGCCTTCCCACTCATCGAGCCGGACATATATTGGACCCGATTTGTTCCAATTTTCCTATTTTTGTTAAGGATCCTCTCCCAGTGACATGGTCAGATCACTACATATCCTACTTCTCTTGGTCCGTCTCTAGGGCGATGACTCGGGCGATTAGCTCCCGGAAGCCTGTTCTGGGCAAAGTGGATCCCCTGGAACTTGCGCATGCTCTGGACTTAGCCAGACCTGTCTTGTCTGGGGATTTGGAGGAGTGTTTGCTGGGGTTCACGGGGTGGGTGTCTAGAGCAGTGAGCTCGATCACCTCCTGTCACCCCATCAGACCGGCCAGAGCTACTCCCTCCAAACCCTGGTTTACACCCGCTCTCAAAGTAATCAAGCACGATTGTAAAATTTTGGAGCGGGCATGGCGTAGGAGCGACTACTGTCTCGTGGCTAAATCCAGACTTAGAGCTAGGCAGAGAACCTATTATGCCGCCATTGCCTCAGCTAAGAGTCATTTCTACGCGGCCCGTATTGACGCGTCCAGGAATAATTCTAAAGAAATTTTTTCTATTGTCCAGAGCTTTACTTCTTCGCTGGCCCAAGCGAGTGTGACTCCTTCTTCGTTTGACTGGTGCATTACCTTGTCTGGGTTTTTCAGAGATAAAATCACGGCCATTCAGGCCTCTTTCTCCTCAGACAAGGGTGCCCTGGTAGGGAGGCGGACTTGTCTCGCAGTGACCCCCCCTTGCTTTGTTGACTACTTTCAGCCCAGTTCACCCGATGGAAACTCTTAAAATTCTTAGAGGGCTTAAATCGGGGTCTCCGGCAGATGCCTTTTCGGCCAGGCTCCTGGCCGATGTAGCGGAGAGCATCCATCTTGAAGTTAACTTGATTATTAATCTCTCCTTACAGTCAATGTTGGTTCTCCAGGACTGGAAGCAGGCTAAGATTCTCCCCCTGCTGAAAAAGCCATCCTTGGACCCACTCAATCCTGGCAATTATCGCCCCATCTCTCTCCTGCCAGCTATCGCCAAGGTTTGTGAGAAGGTGGTGCACAAGTGTGAGAAGTTGGCCTGGTATATGCTGTTCACTAGTTCTAGTGACCACCTTGTACCATGCCAAGCAACCCTTATGGTGTGGTTGTAAGTCAACCTTTTTGGACTAGCTGCCCTAGTGGTAGCGTAGGCTAAGCAGTCTTTGAGGCTAAACTCGTGATGCGTGTTAAGCCAGCTGTTTTACCAAATGCAACCCCCTTTTATACCAATGAAAGGACACCACACAGATATATATTCAAAATATATATGTATTTATTTCTCAGAGTAACCCCTAGTCTCTTTATGAGCACAGGAGCACAAATCGTCAAACAAGATTATCACAGAATACACAGAAGTTGCACGTTATATGGATAGGCCCTGGTGGCCACTCAAACCATATACTAAAATAGTGGTATAAGTACCACGAACAGAAAAGGGAAAAGGCCTAGGGCCTCTAGAATCGCTGGGCCTACAAGGAGCTAACGTCAGTTAGTGACCAGGAGGTCCACGGGTGGCGTGTGCAGAGCAAATAGTCACACGCGTGCTCCCATAGGTTTCAATGGGTGCGTAAAAAGTACAAAGTTACTGCAAAAGGAATCTTCCGGATGACCTAGGAACTTAAGATTGGGAACACAGGCACTAGAGATGTATTACTACACATGGGCACCGGAGTACCAGCTTTACCTCACCCACAGGAAGCGGGTGCATAGGCCTCAAAGTGCGTCGGGTTTCTCCTATCTGTTCCGTTGAGCCTGGGACAAAGATGCTGCAGGCGGTCGGTCGGGAAGAGATGCAGTGGATCCAAGAGTGGATCGGAGATGTTGAAGACCTGTAAGCAGAGGGGACAGTGTTCACAGTCACTAGCCAGTGACCAGCGTGGCACCAGGTGGGTACCAGGCGATGTCGGGGGCAAACAGGTGATGAGGGGTAGCTTGTCTCCGCAGCCACGTGGTCCCTGAAGGTCGACGACGTCCAGGAGTCGGCTCACGAGCTGTCCCACGCAGGCTCTCGCTGTCGGCGGTGTCGGCGACTTGATCGAAGCAAACAAGCCTTGGCAAAAGCAATTGTAGAAGGATTCGGAAATCAGCTGTTGGTTCTGACCAGCAAGGTCAGAGGGATTGCTCCTTTGGAGGGGAGCAAGGGCCAGTCTGGAGCAACCAGACCAGCGGTGTTTGTCGTAGATTTCGTCGCCAAGATGGCCACTAGCCAGCGGGCCAGCAACCGGTTAGGCGCGTCGAGTGGCAAAATGCAGAAGGGCCCCACGCAGATCGTGGAGATGCTGGAGGGCTCACCTTTGGTGCAGATGCTGCTCGAGGGTTGGGCTTCTCAGGACCCAAAGCACAACTTGGAGGGAGCCTCGGTTGTTGTACTGGTCAGCTTGTCGTAGTCGTTCCAAGATGGCTGGCTCCACGTGTCTCGGTGCCTCCACGGGTCTCCTCTTTGCAGGGACTGTGGATCGGGCGGTGAGAGGTCTGGAGGTCCAGGTCTTGTCAGTCTCTGGGCTCGGGCTCCGGCGGGAGGCGGCGGCAAAGCAGACGTTGATTCGCTGGATGGTGCTTGCGTTAGCAAGGTGGTCACTCCCTGACCACAGGGGAGATTGGCTTCAGTCCTCTGTGCAGCAGAGCGTCGAAGTTCCCGTCTTCTTCTTAGTTTTAAGTTGATTCCAGGATGTCTGAAGTCTTAGGACACAGCTCCTACCTTTAAGCGGATTCTAGGGGCCGGACTACCTGCTAGGTCCCTCCCTAAGGGTGGGACCAGGAAGGGGGGTGGTTACACCCCCAATCCTTTGTCCAGCTCGCCCCAGGCCCGGGACTGGTGTGCCCCAGGACCGGTTTGAACTGGCATATGCACCGAGGCTCCTTGTGAGCCACAGGCATGTCTGGTTTCTTTCAAGCCCTACCTGACCAATACACAAAATCCTGTCTGGGGTGGTGCACGCACCTCCCCTGGCAGGAAACCCTTTGTCCACACCTCCCAAGCTGGAAGGACTCCCAGCAGCAGGAGGGCAGACTTGTGTCTGTGGTGGCAGCATCCATTTTGTGGAGCTGAGGCTATGTCTGATTTTACCCGGGTTTCAGGCACTGTACATGTCGTGTCCCTCTAGAAGGGTGGAATGCTAACCCCGTCGCCAGAATTGGCGAGGGGTTAGTATTCCAATTCGTATGACACCTTACTCGACATGTTTTGATAAAGCCAAACCAAAGATAGCATTTAACCGCGAGGTTCATAATGCACTTAAGAGTATATGGTATGACGCTATCTGGAAACAGTAGAAGGAAGTTGTTCCGACCACTGCAGACAGGCTCAGCTCATGCCAGAGCACCATCTCACATGGAACCAAGCACTCTGCCTTCAGGATTGTTAAGGCCTGCCATAGGAGTGACTTATAGGTTACCAGGTGTCCCATTTAAGGTTAGGTATAGGTATACTACACCTAAGTAAGAGGTGATTACACCAACTTACCCCAGCTGAGTGATCAGCCAGTTGTGTCAGATTGTTAGGCCAAGCCTGGGGTGGCATAATACATGCTGCAGCCCCTGGCAGGCCTTGGGTACACCAATGCCCTGGGTACCTAGTGTACACTGGTACAGGGGCTGACAGGGTGATCCACTTCCAATTGGTTATGCACCTAGGGTGCATAGTTTTAATTTAGTAGAGAGAACAGCAGGCTGGGGGTCTGATTGGCAGGCCCACAGCCTCAATATGTCAAAAACCAGTGAAGCAAAAAGCAAAAATTTGGGGTGACCATAGGATAGCAGACCCTACTCTCCTACACAACCCCCCCCCAAACGCTGGGACATTAAACTAGCCTTGACCAGTCTCGTCTTCATGTCCTAAGTGGAAGTACCTGGAGAGACCATCTGCATTCCCATGGTCAGTACCTGGCCGGTGCTCCACTGTAAAGTCCATCCCCTGTAGGGAAATGGACCACCTAAGCAGTTTGGGGTTTTCACCCTTCATCTGATTTAGCCACAAGAGGGGCTTATGGTCGGTCTGAATCTTGAAGTGAGTGCCAAACAAGTATGGCCTCAGCTTCTTCAGGGCCCACACCACAGCAAAGGCCTCCCTCTCAATAGCTGACCAATTCTTCTCTCTGGGGGTCAACCTTCTGCTAATAAAAGCAATGGGTTGGTCTTGACCATCTACATTAAGTTGTGACAGCACAGCTCCCACACCCAACTCAGAAGCATCTGTTTGGACAATAAACTCTTTGGAGTAGTCAGGACTTTTCAGGATAGGTGCAGAGCACATGGCCTCCTTCAGGTCATCAAATGCCTTTTGACAGCTTACTGTCCACTGAACCTTTTTGGGCATCTTCTTGGATGTCAGATCATTAAGAGGAGTCACAATGGACCCATAGTTCTTAACAAACTTCCTGTAATACCCAGTCAAGCCCAAGAAAGCTCGAACTTGAGTCTGGGTGGTTGGAGGGGACCAATCCTTGATGGACTGTATCTTACTCTCCAGTGGTTGAACTTGGCCCCCACCTACAAGGTGGCCCAAATACACAACCTTACTCTGCCCTATCTGGCACTTAGTAGCCTTGATAGTGAGGCCTGCCCTTTGCAGAGCCTCAAGAGCCTTCTTCAGGTGGATCAGGTGATCCTCCCAGGTGGAACTAAAGACAGCAATGTCATCAAGATATGCTGCGCAAAAGTCATCCAACCCAGTAAGGACTTGGTTCACCAGCCTTTGGAAGGTGGCAGGTGCATTCTTCAGACCAAAGGGCATCACCACAAACTGATAATGCCCACCTGGGGTTGAGAATGCTGTTTTGGCCTTAGACTCCTCAGCTAACCTGATTTGCCAATAGCCAGCTGTCAAGTCAAATGTGCTCAAAAACTTTGCAGAAGCTAGTTTGTCTATGAGCTCATCTGCCCTTGGAATAGGGTGTGCATCTGTCCTGGTGACAGCATTGAGTCCTCTGTAATCCACACAGAACCTCATCTCTCTCTTGCCATCTTTGGTGTGAGGTTTGGGGACCAGAACCACTGGGCTAGCCCAGGGGCTCTCTGAGGGTTCAATGACACCTAATTCCAGCATTTTATGTACCTCAGCCTTTATACAGTCCCTGACGTGGTCAGGTTGTCTGTAAAGTTTGTTCTTTACAGGCAGACTGTCACCAGTGTCCACAACATGGGTACACCAGTCAGTTTGACTAGGTATCAAGGAAAACATATGTGAAAATGATTGTAGAACCTGTCTACATTCAGTCTGCTGATGGGCAGTGAGGTTGCCTCCAAGGGTCACTCCTTCAACTGAGCCATCTTCAGGGTTCTGAGACAACAGGTCTGGGAGAGGGTCACTCTCTTCCTCCTGTCCCTCATCTGTAGCCATGAGCAAGCCCATGTCTGCCCTGTCAACATATGCTTTAAGCCTGTTAACATGGAGTACCCTGTGGGGACTCCTGGGAGTTCCTAGGTCGACCAAGTAGGTGACCTCTCCCTTCTTTTCCAGGATTGTATGGGGTCCAGACCATTTGTCTTGGAGTGCTGCTGGGGCCACCGGCTCCAACACCCATACCTTCTGTCCTGGCTGATACTCAACCAAGACAGCCTTTTGGTCATGCCAAGCTTTCTGTAAGGCCTGGCTTGCCTCAAGGTTTTTAGATGCCTTCTCCATATACTCAGCCATCCTGGAGCGGAGACCAAGTACATAGTCCACTATGTCTAGCTTAGGCTTTTTGAGAGGTAACTCCCATCCTTCCTTCACCAAACACAGTGGGCCTCTCACAGGGTGCCCAAACAACAATTCAAAGGGGCTGTAGCCAACTCCTTTTTGTGGGACCTCTCTGTAAGCAAACAGAAGGCAGGGTAGAAGGATATCCCATTTTCGCCTGAGCTTTTCAGGTAATCCTTTGATCATACCCTTTAGGGTCTTGTTGAATCTCTCAACAAGCCCATTGCATTGTGGGTGATAAGGGGTGGTGAACTTGTAGTTGACACCACATTCCTTCCACATAGCTGTCAAGTATCCTGACATAAAGTTGGTACCTCTGTCAGATACTACCTCCTTAGGAAACCCCACTCTGGAGAATACTCCCAGCAGGGCCCTGGCCACAACAGGAGCTGTAGTGGTCCTAAGGGGAATTGCCTCTGGATACCTGGTGGCATGATCCACTACCACCAGTATAAATCTGTGCCCAGATGCAGTGGGAGGATCCATGGGACCCACTATGTCTATTCCCACTCTTTCAAAGGGAACCCCCACCACAGGTAGTGGTATCAGGGGGGCCTTTGTTGTGCCACCTGATTTGCCACTGGCTTGGCAGGTAACACAGGAGCGACAAAACTCCTTTGTATCTTCATTCATATGAGGCCAGTGAAAGTGAGGGACAAGTCTGTCCCAGGTCTTGTTCTGGCCTAGGTGTCCTGCTAAAGGAATATCATGGGCCAAGGTAAGAAGGAAGCCCCTAAATTGCAGAGGTATAACCAACCTCCTGGTTGCACCAGGCTTGGGGTCTCTAGCCTCTGAATAAAGGAGCCCTTCATCCCAATACACTTTATGGGTACCTTGAGCATTCCCAGCAGCCTCAGCAGCAGCCAGCTGTCTGAGGGGTTCAAGAGAGGGACAGGATAACTGAGCCTGCCCCAAGTCAGCCCTTGAAGGCCCCCCTGTCCCCAGAAACTCAACCTGATCAGGTTCAAGCTCTTCAGGGACAGTTCCTTCAGGGTCCTCTAGATCAGCTTCCTGGGAAGGCTGATCATCACTCTGAGGCAGGGGGGAAGGCACAGCCTTGACCCTCCTGTTCTTCTTCTTGGTAGGTGCTTGGTCCATTGTTCCAGGATCCAAGACCTGAGGTTCAGTGAGGCACTTTTTGGCCTGTGACCTGGTCACAGCAAGGACATGTGATGATATACCTAACATCTCTGCATGAGTCCTGTACTCCACTTCTGACCATAGAGAACTCTCTAGGTCATTGCCCAACAAACATTCTACTGGGAGGTCTGCACTAACCACAACCCTTTTGAGGCCAGTTACCCCTCCCCATGAGAAGTTAACAACTGCCACACTATGTGAAGTAGTGGCATTGCTGGCATTGGTCACCAGGTAGTTCTCACCTGGTATGTACTGTCCAGGATCCACAAAGCCTGGTGTCACCATAGTGACACTGGCACATGTGTCCCTGTAGGCTTGAGCCACTTTGTCATTAATTAAAGGAGTCTGTCTGTACTTGCCCAGGTTACTGGGGCTCACAGTCAGGGACAAATCAATGTCCCCATCACAGATCAAGACTGCCTGTGTCAGGGTTCTGTCTAAGTCAGAATCTCCTTCAGTTCCCATAGTGATTCCCACTACACCCTTTGTCTGGGGACCAACACTGCTAACAGTAGTACTGGGAGCAGGTGCCTTAGGGGCAACAGTGTTGGGGGCTCCACCCTTTTTGCAATCACTAGTCCAGTGAGTTGTATTTTTACAATGATTGCACCAGGGTTTCTTCTGACCTTCTTTCTTCTTTTTGGACTGTTGGGACCCACCCTCCTTAGTAGTAGTTTGGGGCCCTGTTGAAGACTTCTGGTCTTTAGGTTTCTGATCTCCACCCTTTTGGTCTGTTTTCTTCTGATCACCCCCTTGGCCCTGGTTCTGGTTCTTTTGCTTAACCCTGGTTCTGACCCATTTGTCTGCCTTCTTTCCCAATTCTTGGGGAGAGGTCAGATCAGAGTCAACCAAGTGTTGATGCAGTTGCTGGTTTTGACAGTTATTTAAAATCTGCTCTCTCATCATCAAATTATACAATCCTGTAAAATCAGATACCTTACTTCCCAGCAACCAACCCTCCAAAGCCTTAGTGGCACATTCAATGTATTCAGACCAGTCCTGAGTCTGTGTCTTTTGGGTGTCTCTGAACATTAACCTGTACTGTTCAGTGGTTAAGCCTAACCCATCTACCAGAACACTCTTCAGGACTCTGTAGTTTCTGACATCCTCTTCTCTAACAGTGAGGAGTCTGTCTCTGCCTCTTCCTTCAAAGGAGAGCCAGAGGATTGCTGCCCACTGGTCTTCAGGAACCTGCTGTACTTTGCAGGCTCTCTCAAGAGCAGTTATCCATTTGTGGATGTCATCCCCACTTTTGTAGGGGGGCACAACCTTAGACAGGTTCCTATTGTCAAAGACCCTATCTTTGTCCTTAGGGACAATGCTGCCACCAGTGGGTATAGACCCACTCTCTTTATGCTGTCTAGCCTTGCTAAGTTTCTCTTCCATCAGGGCTACTTCTAGCTCCTGCTTCCTGATCCTCAGCTGGGCCTCTTGCATCTTGGCCTCATGTTCCCTCCTCTGAGGGGTGGTCATCCTTCTCCTGGAGTGACCTTGAGAGCCTCTAGAGCCATGGGAAGCATTGGAGTCACCTGAGCGATTCCTTTGCCTTCCAAGCCCTGTGTTAAGTCCACTGGGGAGATCCAGTGGGTTGAACCCACTGTCAGTCCCCAATAGCCTTGGTTTAGCTGGGCCAAGTATAATACTTGGCACTGGGCTAGTTCTCCCTTCATCCTCACTACTGTCAGTATCCTTTTCACTCTCATCCTCTGTGGTAGGCATCCCATCTAAGGGGTGACTATTGGAACTGGGTACCTCTGTAGTATCTTCAGAAGGGGGGCCTCCTGTTCCTGACCCTAAGGGGGCTAACTGGGAAGCTTTCTTGAGTGCTCTCTGATTCTCATCATTCTGTAAGAGCTCTCTGAGCTCAGCAGAGTTTGGGTTCTTGGGCTGTTTAAGGCCTCTAAGAGTTGCCAAATGCCTGAGCTCATTCTGATTAAGGGTAGCAAAGCTGGATGGTGCCCTCTGGGGGTCACTCTCAACAGAGATGGGTACAGTGGACCCCTCTGCCCCGGCCATTGCTCTTAAGTGTGGGTGGATGTGTTGCAATCTACCTACACTTGGGTTTACCTACTAAACCTATCTAGTAGTTGTAGTCAGGGTGTGCTACTCCCTTTGCTCTACAACAACTAAGTTCAGTAGAACTTATGTATATCTAATCTTGTTTTATATGTACCTACAGGTACCTATGTGATCTTTCAATTGGTAACCAAGAGATTACAATGGTAAAACACAGCAAGCTCAAATCCAACCGCTGCTCACCAATGTGAGAAGTTGGCCTGGTATATGCTGTTCACTAGTTCTAGTGACCACCTTGTACCATGCCAAGCAACCCTTATGGTGTGGTTGTAAGTCAACCTTTTTGGACTAGCTGCCCTAGTGGTAGCGTAGGCTAAGCAGTCTTTGAGGCTAAACTCGTGATGCGTGTTAAGCCAGCTGTTTTACCAAATGCAACCCCCTTTTATACCAATGAAAGGACACCACACAGATATATATTCAAAATATATATGTATTTATTTCTCAGAGTAACCCCTAGTCTCTTTATGAGCACAGGAGCACAAATCGTCAAACAAGATTATCACAGAATACACAGAAGTTGCACGTTATATGGATAGGCCCTGGTGGCCACTCAAACCATATACTAAAATAGTGGTATAAGTACCACGAACAGAAAAGGGAAAAGGCCTAGGGCCTCTAGAATCGCTGGGCCTACAAGGAGCTAACGTCAGTTAGTGACCAGGAGGTCCACGGGTGGCGTGTGCAGAGCAAATAGTCACACGCGTGCTCCCATAGGTTTCAATGGGTGCGTAAAAAGTACAAAGTTACTGCAAAAGGAATCTTCCGGATGACCTAGGAACTTAAGATTGGGAACACAGGCACTAGAGATGTATTACTACACATGGGCACCGGAGTACCAGCTTTACCTCACCCACAGGAAGCGGGTGCATAGGCCTCAAAGTGCGTCGGGTTTCTCCTATCTGTTCCGTTGAGCCTGGGACAAAGATGCTGCAGGCGGTCGGTCGGGAAGAGATGCAGTGGATCCAAGAGTGGATCGGAGATGTTGAAGACCTGTAAGCAGAGGGGACAGTGTTCACAGTCACTAGCCAGTGACCAGCGTGGCACCAGGTGGGTACCAGGCGATGTCGGGGGCAAACAGGTGATGAGGGGTAGCTTGTCTCCGCAGCCACGTGGTCCCTGAAGGTCGACGACGTCCAGGAGTCGGCTCACGAGCTGTCCCACGCAGGCTCTCGCTGTCGGCGGTGTCGGCGACTTGATCGAAGCAAACAAGCCTTGGCAAAAGCAATTGTAGAAGGATTCGGAAATCAGCTGTTGGTTCTGACCAGCAAGGTCAGAGGGATTGCTCCTTTGGAGGGGAGCAAGGGCCAGTCTGGAGCAACCAGACCAGCGGTGTTTGTCGTAGATTTCGTCGCCAAGATGGCCACTAGCCAGCGGGCCAGCAACCGGTTAGGCGCGTCGAGTGGCAAAATGCAGAAGGGCCCCACGCAGATCGTGGAGATGCTGGAGGGCTCACCTTTGGTGCAGATGCTGCTCGAGGGTTGGGCTTCTCAGGACCCAAAGCACAACTTGGAGGGAGCCTCGGTTGTTGTACTGGTCAGCTTGTCGTAGTCGTTCCAAGATGGCTGGCTCCACGTGTCTCGGTGCCTCCACGGGTCTCCTCTTTGCAGGGACTGTGGATCGGGCGGTGAGAGGTCTGGAGGTCCAGGTCTTGTCAGTCTCTGGGCTCGGGCTCCGGCGGGAGGCGGCGGCAAAGCAGACGTTGATTCGCTGGATGGTGCTTGCGTTAGCAAGGTGGTCACTCCCTGACCACAGGGGAGATTGGCTTCAGTCCTCTGTGCAGCAGAGCGTCGAAGTTCCCGTCTTCTTCTTAGTTTTAAGTTGATTCCAGGATGTCTGAAGTCTTAGGACACAGCTCCTACCTTTAAGCGGATTCTAGGGGCCGGACTACCTGCTAGGTCCCTCCCTAAGGGTGGGACCAGGAAGGGGGGTGGTTACACCCCCAATCCTTTGTCCAGCTCGCCCCAGGCCCGGGACTGGTGTGCCCCAGGACCGGTTTGAACTGGCATATGCACCGAGGCTCCTTGTGAGCCACAGGCATGTCTGGTTTCTTTCAAGCCCTACCTGACCAATACACAAAATCCTGTCTGGGGTGGTGCACGCACCTCCCCTGGCAGGAAACCCTTTGTCCACACCTCCCAAGCTGGAAGGACTCCCAGCAGCAGGAGGGCAGACTTGTGTCTGTGGTGGCAGCATCCATTTTGTGGAGCTGAGGCTATGTCTGATTTTACCCGGGTTTCAGGCACTGTACATGTCGTGTCCCTCTAGAAGGGTGGAATGCTAACCCCGTCGCCAGAATTGGCGAGGGGTTAGTATTCCAATTCGTATGACACCTTACTCGACATGTTTTGATAAAGCCAAACCAAAGATAGCATTTAACCGCGAGGTTCATAATGCACTTAAGAGTATATGGTATGACGCTATCTGGAAACAGTAGAAGGAAGTTGTTCCGACCACTGCAGACAGGCTCAGCTCATGCCAGAGCACCATCTCACATGGAACCAAGCACTCTGCCTTCAGGATTGTTAAGGCCTGCCATAGGAGTGACTTATAGGTTACCAGGTGTCCCATTTAAGGTTAGGTATAGGTATACTACACCTAAGTAAGAGGTGATTACACCAACTTACCCCAGCTGAGTGATCAGCCAGTTGTGTCAGATTGTTAGGCCAAGCCTGGGGTGGCATAATACATGCTGCAGCCCCTGGCAGGCCTTGGGTACACCAATGCCCTGGGTACCTAGTGTACACTGGTACAGGGGCTGACAGGGTGATCCACTTCCAATTGGTTATGCACCTAGGGTGCATAGTTTTAATTTAGTAGAGAGAACAGCAGGCTGGGGGTCTGATTGGCAGGCCCACAGCCTCAATATGTCAAAAACCAGTGAAGCAAAAAGCAAAAATTTGGGGTGACCATAGGATAGCAGACCCTACTCTCCTACAACAAGCAATTGTCAGATTTTGTGGAGATTGAGGCTCTCTTACACCCAGCTCAATCAGGGTTTCGGGCGGATCACTGCACCGAGACGGTCTTGGTTGAGGTTGTGGAGGCCATTCGGACGTGCCTGGATGCCGGGGGTAGGGCTGCCCTGATTTTGCTCGACCTCTCGGCAGCCTTCGATACGGTCCCGCACGTCCTTCTGTTATCCCGCCTTGCGGAGATTGGTGTGTCAGGGGCCGTTTGGGGCTGGCTTAGATCCTTTCTTGAGGAAAGAGTCGAGCAGATCTGGCTTCCTCCCTTCTATTCCTCTTTCCACCCGGTCACCACGGGTGTCCCGCAGGGCTCTTCCCTTAGCCCTCTGCTTTTTAACATTTATGTTACGCCTTTGATCCATCTGGCTGAAGCGCTTGGGGCTAAGGTTTTGGCCTATGCTGACGACACCCAGTTGCTCTTCACTTGGGATAAGGCGTCCAGTTCGGTCCTGGCGGCCCAACAGTGCCTTCGCTCCATCTTCACTTGGCTGGCGGATGCCCAGCTCAAGTGTAATGAGCAGAAATCAGAGATCTTGCTGTTTGGCACCTCCCCTACCGATTTCCGCGAACAGTTGTGGCCACAGGAGCTTCCTCTTCCCATCTCTGAGGGTCAGCCCGTCAAGAACTTGGGTGTCTGGTTCGAGGAGAATCTCTCTTTTTCTACTCATATCAGGAAGACTGCTGCTTTGGTCTTATCAAAACTCTTAGGATTTTTTTTCCTTTACTTACGCAGGCAGCCAGAGTTACAGTCACCTGTGCGTTGATTCTCTCTCGGCTAGACTATGCCAACTCTCTCTTGGTGGGGTCTCCTGGGTATTTGATTAAGAAATTGCAGGTGGTCCAGAATACGGCGGCCAGACTGCTTCTGGGTATTTCATCCAGGAAGAATGTTACTTCTCATCTGCACTCTCTTCATTGGCTACCTGTGGTGGCCAGGATCAAGTTTAAATCCTTGGTCATGGCCCATCGTGCTCTTCACGGTCTGGGCCCCCTCTATCTTCAGAGGTGCTTCTCTTTCTATGTCCCCACGCGGGCCCTGCGCTCGTCGTCTTTACGTCTGGCCTCGGTCCCACGCTATAAACTCCAGAGGGCGGGGGGCTGTTCTCTGGTGGTCAAAGCCAGTCGGGCCTGGAATGCTCTCCCCCTCGATCTTCGTCTCACACAGGAGTTCACAGTCTTTAAAAGAAAGCTAAAAACACATCTCTTTGGTTGATTGTCTCCTCACTGTGTTCCCTGATACTGCTTGTTGTCCGGTTTCTTTTGTCCATTATAGCGCCGGGACGCCCCTTTGCTGGGGCATCTGTGCGCTCTACAAATCCGGATAACATAACAGAACATAACTTCCCCTTTGGTTCGCGCCGGGACACTCTCGAGTAGCCGAGCGCGTTACAAGTGGAAATAACATAACATAACATAACATGCTTCCTGCGCAGAGTAGGTGCAGGTGATCCTCAGTCTAGCTGTCTATGGCAAGTGAGTGGTATTGTTTTTGAGTATAAAGGTGTGCTTTGTATTGATTGACTTTTCCTTCCAGATTACTGTAGTTTTACTTTCTGTTTGATAACGTCACAGTTTTTATATTACTTATTTTACACAGTATTGGTTATTGTTGACTTATTTGTTGGATTACTTTTCTTTGTTAGGATTATGGAAGGCCACAGGATTACTGCTAAGCAGGTTGTTAAGTTGCTTTTTGAATCTTTCTCTGCCCATGGTTCTGAGACTGACTCTACATTTGAGGCAAGGGAGGAAGTCCAAGATTCTGGCAGTGAATTTTCTGTCTGATAGTAAGCAGCTGATGATGAAGTCACTCTCAGTGCCGAGGGAATGCCTCTTTTAGAGGAGGACACTGATATGCCGATAGTGCATCAAGAGGCACCTGGATTGCAGCCTAGGGTAGTAAGGCTTCCCATTGGAAGTGCTGAGCTCTGGGTTGCCCCAAACATGGTGCAGCTGGTGTTGCCTGCCTTTAATGGTGTCACAAGGCGTAAATACTGAAAACGTTTTGCCTATAAATTTCTTTCAGTTGTTTATGGACGATGTAGTTTTGGATGAGATTGTTGAACAATAAATTTGTATGCTGAACAGTATTTGAGGGCCAACAGTGCCAGATTTAAGCCCCACTCTAGAGCTACTCGATGGACTCCCACAAATCTGGTTGTGCTGAAGAAGTTCTGGGGTTTAACCTTTTTGATGGGATTGACAAGGAAGGCATCAATCAATCAATCAATCAGGGGAATTGTAAGCGCGCTACTCACCCGTAAGGGTCTCAAGGCGTTGTGGGCGGGGGGGTTCGCAGTTCGGTTCAACCAAAGAGCCAGGTCTTGAGAGCCTTACTGAAGGTGTTTAGGGACGGGGCGCATCTGATGCTGATCGGGAGCTCGTTCCAGGTCTTAGATCTTCCCCCTGCTTTGGCTCAGTGGACACGTGGCGTTTCGGTGAGGACGAGGTGAGCAGATCGAAGGTTCCTTTTGGGTGCGTGGAGGGTGATTCTGTCATTGAGGTATTGGGGTCCAGTGTTGTGTAGGCATTTGTAGGCGTGGATGAGTATCTTGAAGGTGACTCTCTCCTTCACCTTGGAGCCAATGGAGCTTTCGTAGGTGTGGGCTGATGTGCTGATGTTGAGGGATGATGAGGACTAGTCTGGCAGCGTGTTTTGAATGGTCTGGAGCTTGTGGATTAGAGACTTGTTTATGCTGAAGTAGAGGGCGTTTCCGTAGTCCAGCCTGCTGGTGATGAGTGCGTAGGTGGGTGTCTTTCTGGACTCGAGAGGAATCCACTCGAAGGTCTTTCGGAGGATGCGGAGGGTGTTGAAGCAGCTAGTGGCGACTGCGTTGACCTGACGGTTCATGGAAAGGGAGGAGACGAGTATGATGCTGAGGTTTCTAGCGTTGTCCGTGGGGGTAGGGGAGGTGCCTAGGGCAGTGGCCCACCTGGTGTTGTTCCATGCCGATGGGGTGGTTCCGAGGATGAGGACTTCTGTCTTCTCGGAGTTGAGCTTTAGGCAGCTGTTGCTCATCCAGGCTGCGACGTCCTGCATTCCCGCCTGGAAGTTGAGTCTGGAATTGGTGGGTCCTTGGTGAGGGAGAGGATGATCTGGGTATCGTCCACGTAGGATACAATGTTGAGGCCGTGCTGACTGACGATGGCGGCGAGGGGGGCCATGTAGATGTTGAAGAGGGTTGGTCTTAGCGATGATCCTTGTGGGACTCCGCAGTTGATTTCCATGGGTTCGGAGAGGAAGGGTGGCAGTCTGATCCTTTGGCTTCTGCTGGTGTGGAACGACTGGATTAAGGCGAGGGCAGCTCCTTGTATTCCGGCATTGTGTAGTGTGGCTGTGAGAGTGCTGTAGGAGACGGTGTCGAATGCAGCTGACAGGTAAAGTAGAATCAGGGCTGCGGTGTGGCCTTTTTTTTTTTTGCATCTTTTATATAGCGCGAACTCGACCCGAAGGTATTGGAGCGCTGTACATGAGCACCGTATTTACATTACATATTCAGGCACGGGGAGATTAAGTGATTTTCTCAGAATCACAGGATGTGGATGCGACCTCGAGGCTCGAACCCTAGTTTCCTGCACCAAAGTCGGCAGCGCAGCGGTTGTCGTCTGTGGCGGCGAGTTGGGCAGTCTCGGTGCTGTGGTTGCTGCGGAATCCGGACTAGGAAGGGTCGAGGATGGCGTTGTCTTCAATGAACCTTGTTAGTTCTGCATTGACAGTCTTCTCTGCGACTTTTGTCACAAAGGGGAGGAGTGAGATGGGCCAGTAGTTCTTCAAGTCTGTCGGGTCTACAGAGGGCTTCTTGAGCAGGGGCCTGACTTCTGCACGTTTCTAGTCGTGGGGAAGGTGCTGGTCACGAAGGTGGTGTTGATGGTGCGTTGTAGTTCGGGTGCAAGGGTGGTGGTGGCTCTGTGGTAGATGTGTGGTGTGCAGGGGTCTGTAGGGGCCCCTGATTGGATGCCTTTCATGTTTAATCGTTGAGGGGGTTTGTTCGGTCAAGATCGGTGTCCAGGAGAATATGGTGGGTTGGCTGGTGTTGCTGGAGGTCAGGATGGCTGCGGGGTCTGGCGTATGGTCGTTGAAGTTGTCGTGGAGGTTTTTGTTCTTCAGGTGGAAGTAGGATCTGAGCTTGTCACTGAGGTCCTGGGAGGGGGTGATGTCTGTAGCTTAGCAGCGGGGTTTGGGGAACTCCTGGATGACGCTGAAAAGTTCCTTGGAGTTGCTCGAGTTTGCGAGGATTTTGTTGTGGATGAAGGTCCTTTTGGTGGTTCTGATGAGTTGGTGGTATTTGGTCATGGCGTCCTTGTAGTTGGTGTAGTTTTCCGGTGTCTTTGCTTCATATTGGTCTACTAGTCCCTTGATAGCAACCACTATATTTACTGCAACCTTGAGTCAGGATCGGTATTTGCTTCTGCTTCGGATGCTGCATTTTATTCATAATGCCTCAGTATTGCCACAGGATCACCTTGATTGTGACTGTCTCTTCAAGATTCGGCCTGTCCTTGATCATTTTGTAGATCGCTTTTCCGAGATCTATGTTCCAGAGAAAGAAATAGCTGTGGATGAGTCTTTGGGCCTGTTCAAGGGTCGTTTGGTTTTTAGGCAGTACATTCCTAGCAAGAGTGCACGTTATGGAATTAAAATGTATATGTTGTCTGAGAGTAACACAATATGGCTATAATTTCAGGATGCACACTGTTAGGGATTCCACTATTGACCCCCCTGGTTGACTGTCTACTTATGGAATCAGTGAGAAAATTGATTGTGTGGGAAATTGGTAGAGGACTTATTAACAAAAGACACCATTTATACATAGATAAATTCTACACTAGCGTGCAATTTGTAAAGGAATTTTTCAAAGTGGACACTGTTGTATATGGTACAATCCGCTCTAACCGTAAAGGTTACCCTAAACAGCTTGTTTGTAAAAAAAAAACTTTAGAGGGGACAGTGCATAGTGATGAACCTCTAGCTGTGAAACAGGAGAGATGTCTACATGCTGACTACCATTTATGATAAAAAGTACTGCACCTGCGATTATTTGGGGTCAGGTTACTGAAGTGTGTAAACCTGTGTGCATTTTAGACTACAATAAGCACATGGGAGTTAGAGATAGAACAGAGCAGAGATTGGAGACTTATAGTTCTGTTCATAAGCCATTCATTTGAGATAAGCAGTTGTTTCATTTGGCAACCTTATATGCTTTTGTAGTATTCAAGGAGTGTTCTCCAGATGCAAAGATTACTTTTGTTCAGTTTCAAGCAAAAAGAATAGATGATGGACGGAATGCTGAACAAAGCAAAACGTCACCCCCAGTCACAGATCTGGTTTAAATACATCATGTTTTTGCTTGCCAAGCTATTCATGTTTGGACCCAGCCATATGCAATTCAGTTTTGAACCTGCTCCCCGTAAAAACAGTCCAACCGGAACTGCCAAGCCAGGTCCTCCCTGGTCCAGACAAACGCATGCTGGGACCGGTTTCAGGGTACCACCCCTCATCAGCCAGGCTAGCTTGAATCCGGTGGCATAGAGAGAATGGGACCCACATCTGGGCATACCCGTCCCACTTAGAGTGGCAAATGCAAAAAGAACCGAAGATGGCCGGAATGCTGAACAAATCAAACATTCACCCCCAGTCACAGATCAGGGTTAAATCCATTGTTTTTTTGCTCGCCATGCCATTCCAGTTTGGACTCAGCCATATGCAAATCAGTCTTGCCTCTGTTCCTCATGGCAACAGTCCAGCCCGAAATACCAAGTCAGGTCCTTCCAGGACCAGAAACAAGCACCCTGGAACTGGTTTCGGGGTATCACCCCTCATCAGCCAGGCTAGCTTAGGAAGCACAGGACCCCTGTCTGGGCTTACCCTTTATACTCAGGTCGACAAATGCAAAAAGAACTGGTGATGGACGGAATGCTGAACGAATCAAACATTTATCCTTAGTCATAGATCTGGGTTAAATCCATAGTTCTTTTGCTCGCCATTTCAGTTTGGACCCAGCCATTTGCAAATCAGCCTTAACCCTCCTCCTTAAGGGAAACGCACAGCACAAACTTCCAAGCAAGCTCCTCCCTGGACCAGAAACAAGCATCCTGGGACTGGTTTCGGGGTATCACCCTTCATCAGCCAGGCTAGCTTAATCTGGTGACATAGTGAGCACGGGACCCACGCATGAACATACCCTTCCCACTTAGGTTGACAAATATAAAAGAACAGATGATGGACAGAATGCTGAACAGATAAAAAATTCACCCCTAGTCACAGATCTGTGTAAAATCCATTGTTGTTTTGCTCGCCATGCCATTCCAGTTTGGACCTAGCCATATGCGAATCAGTCTTTTTTTTCCTTGCATATTGCAAACAGCAAAAACATACCATCATCAAAATATTAACTTGTGTTGTGTGAGTTACATTCAACATGGACAGCATACATTCAGGACTAATGTGCTCCATTAAATGACCAAGGATAGCACAACAATCTGGTAATCCCAGTATCGTATCCTAACCAAGAACTCATCATGACCAGGTAAATGTGTAGGTACTCTAGTGATGACTCCCCTGAGTAATGTTGTTCATGTGGCTGGTGACTGATAGTGTGGGTGCAGGCACATTGTCTAACAGGTCTAATCCATGATAGCGTTTCCAGGGGCCCCATATTTTATAAAACTTACGAGGCATCCCCTGCTGGTGTATGTGGAACGTTCAGCAGCCATGTAGAGGTCCATCCCTCTCCTCCATTCCTGTATTGTAGGAATCTCCTCCACTCCCCACCACCATGCCACATCTTTCTTGGCCACCGCCAGACTCCATGAAGCAAAATGAAGCTGGGCTCTATTAATATTAACCTCACTGAGGTTCCCCCAAGGTCTTCCCCAGCTCCCCCACCCCTTCCCTCCAGTATGCCTGCAACGCGGGACAATCCCACACCATTTGGTTGAAGTCTCTCTTGACATTCCTGCATTTAAAAAAATATGACATCGCCACGCTACCCATCTTATGTAGTTTCTCTCTGTCATAGTATATACTATGTAGGATTATGTATGGGACAAGGCACAGTCTGGCTTTAATGGTCAGTTCCCTGGGGTGCATAAGGGCCGCCTCCCAGCCAACATCTTCCTGGCTGTCCAGGTTACTCTCCCACCTCTCACGCTGTCTCCCAAGGTTGTCTGGTATGTTATTGTTTAATGTTTTATAGGTGGCGGAGACCGCCTTTCAACAAGTTCTTCTTGTAACAATCTCCCTTCCAGTGGGGTATATTCAGGTGAGTCAGTGCACAATACTCCCTCAGTCTGCCAGGAATTGTGTAATTGTGCATATTTGAGAAACTATGATCCATGGAGCCCATACTATGTATTGAGCATGGACCAGGTTTTAAGTTCGCCTTTTTCCACAATATCACCTATCGTGGAAATTCCCAACTGGTCCCAACCCCTAAATCTCATAATTTTCTCAGTTCACTAAACCATCCCCCACCCAGAGTGGTGTACTTTTTGTAATTCGTCGTGTACAACCCAATGCCTTCGTTGCTCTATCCCATACCTCCAGGGTAACCTGCGTCGCTGGCAGTAGTGTGGATCACCCCGTGTCACCGTAGAGGTAGTGTAATTGTTTATGGGGCCCCATCACATCCTTCTCTAACCTGTATGTGGGATGATTCCGTACCTATGTAGCCATTTGTTGATAGGGATTAGATGTGTGGACGAGTAGTATGCCTCGATGTCTGGCAGTACAATTCCACCGTTGTAAGGTTTGCGCTGTAGCATTTTCAGAGCTCTCCTGGGATGACCTCCTTGCCACAGTAGGGACCGGATATCTCCTTCTAGCTTGGTAAACACCGCCTGTGGGAGTGGGTGGTACGTGTTCTGGAGAGCGCACAGTAGTTTTGGCAAAGTAATCATTTTAAATATAGCGGCCCTCCCCAGCAAGCAGAGGGGGTGATCCCTCCATCTCTTGGCGTCTTGCTTGAATTTTGAGATTACCTTCCCAAAGTTGCGTTACCTGCATATCTCTTTATGTGGTGTGATAAAAATACCCCAGTACTGGAATCCGTCGTAAACCACTTTCAAATCACTGGACAAGGACAGTGCCCGAGGGATCTCACCTGGGCTGTATAGTGTGGATTTATGCCAGTTGAATCTTTACCCAGAAGACCTCCCATACTCTTCTATAGTATCAAACACAATGAGGATAGTATTATCAGGATTTGTGACATACAGAAGGACATCATCTGTGTGAATCTTTCCTTCTTGCTCGTCAGTGGCGGTAATTCTAAAACCCTGCATTCGTGGGTGGCAACAAATGGCATAGGCCAGTGACTCCAAGATGAGCGCAAATAAAAGCGGGGAGAGAGGGCACTCCTGCCTCTTACCCTGACCAATGGGAAATGCCGAAGATGATACCCCATTCACACAAACTGTGGCAGGGGGCGCTCTGTATAATATGGCCACCCAGCTTCGGAATTTGGGTCCCATACCAAATTTTACGAACGTACGATCAAGGAATTGCCAGTGAACTAAATCAAACTTTTTTTGCGCGTCTAAGGATAGAAATAGGTGTGGTGTGGTACTGTCCCTAACCATCATCTCCCAGTTATGGGTTCTTCAAATCTTCAAAGGTTGAGTCTGGTGGCATGACCCGGTATGAAACCTGATTGGTCATCATGTATCAGCGCAGTTATATGTTTAAGGAGGCGTGTCGCTAGGATCAAGGCTAATATCTTCACCTCAGTGTTCAGTAGGGAAATGGGGTGGTAAGAGTCACACCGATCACAGGGTTTGCCCTCTTTATGTATCACTAATATTGTAGCCGACCGCAAATCTAAGGGTAAAATGCCTTCTTTGTGCGCATCTTGATAGAGATGCAGTAGGTGAGGCCCTAATAAGTCTATGCACCTCTTTTTCAACTCTACCGGTATACCCTATGGACCATGGTTTTTTTAATGCCTCCACTTGGCCATTGCCTCTTGTATTACTGCTATCGTCAGGTCGGCTTCTAGTTCTGCTGCCCCATCATCACTCAACACTTGGGTCGGGATGACCGCCAGGCATTTTTCTATCTCCATGTCTTCTCTTAGAGGACATGCTTCGTAAAGGTTCCTATAATAGTCAGCAAACGCTTTGGCAAACTGGGTATCCGCTGCATGGGTTATCTCCCGGGCATCCACAATGTCCCACATCCATCGAGCCTGTGCCTCCTTTTTACTAAGCCCGGCCAAGAACTTTCCTGCCTTGTCCCCGACCTCATGGAGCTGATGTGACATTACCAGTCTCTGCTTCCTAGCATTTTTCATGGCCAGGTCTCTATATTCTTGACACAGAGTATCGAGCTATCAGGTTAGCTTGGGGTCCCTATCATGTCTTGCCTGTCGTTCAAGGACCAGTCTCTTTTGTTCTAGTTCTTCCAGCAACTTAGTCTTGTTCTTCTTCTCCCATGCAACTCGTTTTTGGGCTTTATCCCGTAGGACAGTCTTATAGGCCTCACACAGTTCAATGTTAAATAAAAGTTTTAGTTTAAAAAAAAGCATCAACCTATCTTTGAGTCTTTCTTTTAACACTTTTCAGACCACAAAATGCAGCCACATAAACAACCATAAGAGGACCCTGCACTAGAAAACTAAAGAGCATAGAGCTTCAGCAAGGAGTGCCTTAAAAAATATGGTCAGCTCTCCTGGGGTCATGGATCTAATGAGCCAGGAGACTTGCGTTTTGTTTTAATGTTGCTGGGGGCTGCTGCACTTCCTGCAGCCCCCACAACATTAAGAACATGCTTGGTGGTGCCCCTGCCCCTTCTAGGGGCACCACTAGGCTCAAAATTCATTCAATGCCTCGCAGGGATTTATGGTGCACTTGTTGCTTGGAGCAGTGAATAATAAATATTCATTTATTAAGCTTTTAAAAAATATATTTTTGGGGTGTTCCAGCACCCACCCGGGACACACACATCTTTCATTTTTGTTGTGGACTGTGGGTGGAGCTCCAAGGGCCCCTGGGCTGTGCAAGAGTTGGCAACCCTTTCTTTAAAATATTTTTTTTTAACTGGGATGCCCCATTGGCCATCTGCGACACCTCACATCATTATTTTTGTTGGGGGCCGCTGGGGGGAGCTCAGGGACCTTGTGGCCCCACCTGCTCCCTGCAATCGCAGGAGCTGGCATCTTTATTTAAAAAACAAATTGTGGGGCTTCGGGGGGAGCCCCATGGCCCCCACAGCCCCGCTGGGTCCCTTGCCATCACCCGTCTCAGGTTCAGCGGGAGCCAGCATTGCTCCAACCCAGCGGGAGCAGCTTTTCTTTTGCTCCCACCTGGTGTGAGCAATTCTGTGTTTCCCTGGCTGCAAGAGTGCGGACAGAAAGAAACCTTTTTATTCCCACCCAGCAGGATCAGCTTTCTGCTCCTGGCATGTTGGAGCACAATAGAATTTGGGTAGGGAATTCATGATATGGGTCCCTGGGTCTCTGTCCAAGAGCCGGCCCAAGGGGATGGCTGCATTCCCCCTCCTCCTCAATTTAATACACAGCTCTGAGGAATGGGGTCCCTGGGGCCTCAGTGAGAATCGAGGAGGGAGCCATGTGTCCCAGTGTCTTAATTTGTAACTCAAACCCAGGTACGGTGTTCCAAGGGCCTCAAGGAGGATTGGCTAGGGGTTCTGCACCCCCTCAACTTTCATTTAGATATCCCCCCTGGAGCTGGGGTCCTTTTACCAAGGAGACACTGATCATAATATGACATTTAATGAAGTGTTGAAAAACAGCAAGCCAACAGGCTACTCGCAAGCACACAAGTAAGCCTCAACTACCCCCTGGTTGATAGAACAACATTCTAACACAGAACCCAGGGAAAGGAAGGTTAAGCATACACTTAAAAGAATACAACAAGGACAATAAAGTGTGGGTAGACATTACACTTACCAACCAGTTCCGCAATGCCTAAACCACTAATCGAACAAGCTACAATACAAGACCAAGAACATCAAGTCCACAGGACTTATGAAGGTTGGCCTTCTAGATAGAACTCTTGCCTGATGGGAATATGAGACAGTGTCCTGCAGTGAGGTGAGTGTCTGCTAGGTTGCCTCGCCCACAGGACCTCTCTACAAGTCTACCGACCACAGACACTTCAGAGTGGTAGGAAATTACACGTTTTGTAGAAATTTTGATGAAACTGATAACTCTTGTTACCTGCGCCATCAGAACTGCAAGCCCCACAGATTTTCCCTGGAGCTGGACATTTCACCTGGAGATTTCAGCAGCTGAAATCCCCAAGGCAGTGGAACTTGCGGGGAGAAATGAATTACTGGAGGAATTAGCAATCAGCCAGTATATTGTCACGTCTAAAGGGACTCTGAGGGTACACCTTACAATCCCATTTAATGCCCCCCCCACCCCAGAATTGCTAGTACCCCTCTCTTGGTAACTCCTGGGGTCAGGCTTCACAGAGAGGAATGTGAGGCACTCACAATGAGACCCTACTTTTCTTGAGCTTGTAGTGACTAGAGAGAAACCAGTGCTTAATTTGTGCCGGTGGTTTCCGGTGCTGGACACCGACACTTAATTGTCAGCTCTAGTGACAGCCCACCACATAGTGGCGCTGTCTTTTTAGTTTGAGATGAGCTGAACAAAAGTGTTTATTAAGTCAATATACATTGAGAATGAATAATACCAACCTCTCATGCCATTATTATAGCGTTGTGTGGCCTGGAATTGTCAGACTTGTAGAAGTGTGATGGTTAGGTGTTAGGTTGGTACTGTCATTGGCAGTGCTGGCAGGGTATGGGTGGTGAAGGCTGCAGTGGCCTATCAAGAAGGGCCCTGGTACTTAACTTTTTTTTTTTTTTACAAATTAAGCACTGAGAGAAACCCCGAAACATGCCTGAGGCCACGTTCCCAGGTTAGAAGCAAGCAGAAGAGATGGAAAACACGTTGTATTCCGAGCAAACACAGAAACCTTGCTATCTTGCTTCTGAGAAAAGCTGACACACGAGGGCCAGCAGAAAACAATAACCTCCTTTCCGGGTGGCTGGTTTCCTGAGCTATTATGACAGCTGTTGGCGAACTGGCTTCAAAGCAGGGATGTTTCCCACCTGTTTCCTGAGTTACTGCCTTGGCCAGGGTTCAAAGCCTGGAACCCTGCAGAGCTGCTGTCGAAAGCCTTGCGAGAAACGACACATCAGCCGAACAGGAATTCCCGAAATAAATAAAACGTGCGTAAGAGCAGTGATGAGGAGTTATGTAACATTTCATGTATGATTGTTCGCCATTTTGGTCTCTGAGAAGGGGGCTTTGCCACTTAAATGGCATAGCGTTTCCGGCTTTGGAACCGGAAGACCAGTGTTATTGAATTATCCACTTGAGTCTTAGCAAATCAGTTTATCTCCATATATGAGTAAACCAAAACTGTCCGGTGTATTGTCCCGATTAAATTATCCCACCTCAATGTTTTAGTAAACTGGTCTGAACAGGAAGCTGTACCTGGTACAAGCCCCGGCCCCCTCTGTTTTTAAGGGCACGCTATGTCAAATATCTACAAACATCCCTTAATTTCCTTATAACTCACTTCAACAAACCCAGGACCTTATTTACAAGAAAGTGCCTCAGCGCGGCTTTGCAAGCCCTTTGGCTGCCCTATGCTGCGGCACTTTCAAAGCACAGGGATATGTCATATTTACAACAATATGACGCATCCCTGCGCTGGCGCTCCATTGGCCGCCAGGCACTACGCAGGCACCCTTGCGCCATGGTGCAAGGGTGCCTGTGTTGCGGGGAGATTGTTTCTGTGCAGGAAGGGGTACCTTCCGGCACAAAAAAAAAAGAGGCGATTTCCTCTTCCTATCAGTGCCCCTAGAAAGAGGAAAAAACAAGGAGAAGTGCCTCACTACGCCACCGTAGCATTCTGACTCATTTCCAGGTTTACGAATTCTCGTGAATTTGGAAATGCTGCAGTATACATAGGTGTTGCATGGGACATCCACAGCAACACCCTTGTCATGCCGCTTTCAGGCAAAGTGTTGTGTGAGAAGGGGCCATATTTACAAGGAGAGGAAAAGCCACGCAGGGTGGCTTTACGTGTGCTTGTAAATATGGGTTAGGCGGTTGTGCCAGCGGTGCGTCACAAAAAGTGACTCACCAGTGAGAAAAGGGGCTTGTAAATAAAGCCCTCAAAAGGTTAATCACATGTGACCGTGCAATATTGATTAAATCTTTGTCAAAGTCTTGTAGTGCTACGAAAGGGGGAGTAGTGTTCAGCCAGTGGCATACCAAGGGTGCCATGGACCCGGTGCAAGCAAGGTTAATGGGCCATCCATCCACAAGTTTGATAGTAAAATACAAGCATAATATGGGTGTATAGACCCCTAACAACCGAGTCCTGTTGCCACTGCACTTGCTGCGCAATTGATGGCTACAGTTCTGTGTTCAAAGCTCCATGCAAAATAGATAACATTTATGCTGGAGCCTGCCCAGTCCACTAATAAAACGACAACTTTTCATCTCTGTTTTGTAATCTGGAACAGTTAGTGGAGGCACCCTACAACTACTACCGTCTTCAGTTTAACCCCTTCCCTGCTCATGACGGAACCACTCCGTCATGAGCCACGGGTGCCGTGTGCTCATGACGAAGTGGTTCCGTCATGCCGCGGCCGTTGGCGGCCGCTCCGCCCACGCGGCGCTAATTCCCCGCCTGTGCGGGCGATTAGCGCAGTGGGCGGAGACGTGACGGAACCACTCCGTCATGAGCACAGCTCAACCGTGGCTCGTGACGGAGTGGTTCCGTCACGAGCACAGCGCCACCGCGCTGCCCCCAAACCCCCCCCAGCGCTGCGGCAGAATTCCTGCCGCGGCGAAGGGGTTAAGGAGGTACTGGGTGGCTCTGTGAAGCATACACATCACTGACCTCTGCAAGGTCAAACACATCAGTTGCTGGTGCATCTTCAACGTATGTACTGCTGAGGAGTACCAGTTTCCTTTTCCGTATATAAGATGCTACCATATTGAACATTGGCAAAAGCAAAACAATATGGTACACTCCATACACTTTGCACCAGTGCAATTTTGCATCACTATTTCCACCAACCAACCAGTACAGAAACACCATTTGGACAGGCGGATTGGTGCAATAGTTGCTTTTTTGCACCAGTCGGGTGGGGCAAAAGTTGTTTTAGATCTGATTTGACAACACAGCTGTCGCCTAGCTTATGTGACTAACAAAAAAAGAGCTCTAGCATGTACTGCTGAGGGAGGGGCTTTGGCTCGTTCCACATGTTAGTCTTTCTGCCTACTGGATTTGATTGGGCAAAAGCTGTGTGCGTCCGCTGAAAGAGTGCCTGTATTGCACAGATTATGCTCAACACAGTAGGCCTGAGTTGGTTATAGTGACATGCCAAATCTCAAGGCTATAGGCTGAATGGTTAAATGGGAACAGTTATGTCAGGTGCCATAGGTCTGATCTGTTCAGTAGGAAAAGTTACAACAAAGGCAGTAGGCCTGAATTATTTCTTGAGAAAAGCATATGTTAAAGTTAATACGCCTCCATGGGTGGATTGAGAGGCCAAAGGGTTAACATTTGTTATTCTACCAGAAATGTTACAAGTATTTGTCATTTGGAGTATAATATTTAGTTGTGCATGCTTAAAAGTACTTTTCTCATTTATTGGACATTGATTTATTGTATGTTATTTTTGTGTGCTGCTTAGTTCCCAGTTCCCAAACCGCCCCTGAGTCTTGATTGGCATGCTCTTCTCATTGCCCTATTGGTCAGGTTTTACATTGGGAACACTTCTGTCAATGCTCTAGGAAAGTGGTTTACTTTGTGAACTCTAGAATAAATGCAAGAGGAAGAACTTCCCATTGTGAACTCCTTGGTGATCACCAATCGGAAGGGGTGTTACATTGTTTAACACGAACAGGATATTGGCACAGATCTCTAATTCAAGTTGTGCCATCGAGGTCTAAAATTAATTGTATATATGTGTAATTGTATGATTAGAATTTAGTTGTGTGTGAATAATAGTATTTTTCTCTCTTAAAAGTAAAACGATTGAACATTGATTACGGATTATTGTGCACTTTGTGGAGTTCTTCAACATTTATTTAACCCCATTTACTTTCATTTAGTTAATTCTTTCGACTTTACTTGTTTTTAACTACACTGCTGATATTCAGTTCCTGATGCAACAAAGTGATAGTAACTCTCACTTTCCTCTCAAACTTTGGGAATGTCGTGTTTCAGTAATAATAATAATAATAATAATAATAATACATTTATAGAGCGCCTGGCTACCCCAAAAGGTGTGTCCCCGCGCTAGAAGCACACCAGCAGGAGTGGGTTAATAGCTGGACTAGAGATTGCAAAGCCAGGTTTTCAGTCTTCTACGAAAGACTGGTTCAGATTTCTCCGCTCGAGAGGGAGTGTATTCCAGTTCTTGGTCGCTAGATAGCCAAAGGATCGAGCACCCATCCTCGCTTTCCTTATCCTGGGAATCTTGAGTAACTGTACTCCTGTAGATCTTAGCTGTCGACCAGGATTGTAAAGGGTGAGGAAGTTGTGCAGGTAGGTAGGGCCTATCCCCTGTAGGCTCTTATGACAGAAATACATGGCTTTGAAAAGAATTCTCTTCTCAATTGGTAGCCAATGAGGGGCGTCAAGAGCTTGTTTTGATGATGCTCGCCTCGGTAGATTAAGAACAAGGCGTGCTGCTGCGTTTTGAATATGCTGAAGTCGTTTCATGCAGACTTTAGATGCACCCAGATACAGGACATTCCCATAATCAAGTTGCGAGGTCACCATAGTGTGGACTATGGTTTTCCTAGCTGATATAGGGAGGATGTCTGTTTTTTTTTTAGCATCTTCAGAGTGCCAAAGCATCTCCCTGCCACCTTTCTAGTTTGGGACTCAAATGAGCATTCAGGATCTAGCCACACATCCAGGTTTTTTACTTTAGTTTTGGGCTCTGGGAGAGGCCCCATACCTGGGGACACCAGGCTGTGTCCCAGATAGAGGGTTGATGTCCCAACAATCATGACCTCTGTCTTGCTCCCATTTAGTTTAAGGCAGTGGTTCGACATCCATGCAGCTAGATCTTTGTGACAGGATGAGAACTGTAATGCTGACTCACCGGAGTCTTGTGCAAGGGTCACCACAAGCTGTGTGTCGTCTGCGTACGACACCATGGCGATATTGTAATTGTCCATAATCCTCGCCAAAGGTTCAATATACAAATTAAAAAGGGTGGGATTCAAAGTAGATGCCTGTGGGACCCCTTGATGAAGTGTCAGGATTTTTGATTGGTGGGGGTGTTGTACAACCTGGAAACTACGAACTTCCAAGAAAGACCGCATCCATTGTAATGCTACCCCATCCAGTCCGCACGCCTGTAAACGCTGAAGGAGTAGCTTGTGGAATACTGTGTCGAAGGTGGCACTTAGGTCTAACAAGACCAAGGCCACCATCTGACCTGTATCCGCCTGTCTTCGTATGGTTTCTGTTGCAAAGAGGAGAGCGGATTCGTAGAAAATGATGCTCTGAAACCAGATTGAGTTGGATGTAGAAGGTTGCATGAGTTTATATGTTCCACCAATTGTTTATTCACAACCTTTTCAGCGAGTTTGGATATGTAGGGGAACAAAGAGATGGGACGCACATTATCCAATAACTCGGGGTTGGCTGATGGCTTTTTCTTTAGGGGTATGACCACACCCTAGTAACCTCTCCGCCGTTAAACGATGTGTCTATTAGTTGCTGGATCTTAGGTATTATCACTTCTATGCCCTCTTTTATCCTGTTTGGTGCCGCTGGATCGGCCGGGGAGCCAGATTTAATTTTTAAAGCTATTTCCTTGAGCTCCAATGTAGGGTGAGCAATAAACGCTCTCAGGGATGGTACACGTGGTTCATTAGATACCTCTTTAGGTTCACTAAGGCAAATTCAAACTTCCTCAGGGAAAGAGTTGTATATCGTAGATACTTTTTGTAGGAAGAAGTCAGCAATAGCATTACACTTCTCTTCAGAGCTGACAGGACTCGCAAGTCTTCTCTCGAGAGACGAGATCTCTTTCAGTGTGTCATACAATTCTTTAGAGGAGTTTTCTGCCCTATCAATCCTCTCTTTGTAGTATATACAGCGTCTCTTTTTCAGGAGAGAGTGGTATTTGTTCTGTGCTGTATTATAAGCTTCTTTCGCTTCTATGGAGAAAGCTATTCTCAATGTGCGTTCTAAACGCTTACATCCCTGTTTGGCCGCTCTGAGTTCTTTGTTGAACATTGGGGCTAATTTAGACCCTCGCTTAGGGTTCTTAGAGGTTCAAGGGGCCACTTCATCTAATGCTTCCGTCATCCACTCATTAATCAAGGTGTTAGCCAGATTAACGTCACTATTGAGTGATGGTGGGGTTTTATGAAGTGCCCTGGAAAACTTTTCACAGTTGAACTTGGACCAATTCCTGCAGGAACCATTAAAATTTGTATTTTTTGTAGGGCAGCGTTTAGGTAGAGGTATACGAAATTCTATGAGGTGGGGTCAGACCAAGGAACAGGAGTCGTTTCTTCCACCACCAGGCCCACGTAGTTCGAAAAAATGGAGTCTAATAGGGGGCCTGCACAGTGTGTGGGTGCTACAGATTTGAGCTTTAATTGTATGTTTGTGCCTCCGTTTTGAGTTGATCTTCTAGGTGTAGATTAGGATTACCCAAGACCAGAAAGTTAGTGTGTTTAAGGGCTAGTTGGGTGGCCAGGTCCATAAGATTAGCCATAAAATCGTTATGCGGCTCTGGTGGACGATAGATTGAGAGACCATTCATCATAGTCTTGTTTGCTCTCCTTAAACTAAATAGAGCTGCCTCTGAGATTCCTACTAGGACTTTATCTAGCGTACAGTTGAGGGATAGGTTGAAAATTATGGCTATTCCTCCTCTGCGTTTTAAGATGCGGTCTTGTCTGACCATGCCATAGTTATTTGGAAGTGCTTCAAGAATGTCGGGGGCGGAGTCCTCACTGAGCCATGTTTCAGTGGGGAACAAAATACCCGGCTGGTGGTCAGTGAGGTAGTCATAAATTTCCGTTTTGTGTTTGACGAGGGATCTACTGTTTATGAGGGCAAACTTCAGGTGGTCATGCTGGGATGTAGTAATGCAGGGATTGAGACTAAACGGACAGTTTGTACAGTGTGTAATCCCTTCTCCTGCCTGTATCGAGTGATAAGACGGCTCCGGCCAGAGACCTCTCCATAGTCCGGAGGGCACTGCTAGAGTACCACAAAGTCTGTGCGGGTTTTAAACAGGCATAGTTGGTTGTCCCTGGCCCCAGATGGCCGCGGACGGGCGCAGATGGGCTTACCTTTGGCACACCTTTAACGCGTCAGCGGCGCGTCCACTGCGCGTCCGCTCACTCATGCCACTAAAGTAGAGTGGCTAGGTCAGCTGACCACACAAGCCGGGTGTGGGAGGGTCAGGGGCGGAGACACGTCCCATCCCTCCACTCAATCGGTAAATAATTACCGTGGCGGACCAGGGATCCTGCCAGAGGCGACTGCCTTCAACGCAGCGGTGAGGTGATTAGGCCAATGGCACCAGCAGCAGTAAAATACGCGTAGAGCAGCAGCGCAGAAATACGTCTCACCGTGGTTAGCAGCCAGAGAGCTAAGAACACAGCCGTACACGCTTTGAAGTACGTATGTGTCAGCGCAGTTAAAAGCAAACTAAAAACACAACCAATACACGTTTTAAAAACAGTTAAAACGAGGCTAAAGCAATGCTTCAGCGTGAGATAGGGTTCACCCTTGCTACATACGGCTTCAGTCACATGCTTGATGCCCAATGACCTTTTGGAGTTTAATCCACAATAAAATCAAATTAAGGTATTGGTTTTAGGGACTGATCTTTAGACCTGAACCTCTGCTTGGTAGTCACTGTTTCTTGTCCCACCCCTGCTACCATGACTGAAAATGTAGGTGTAAGTATAAATGCTGATTTTACCCTTTGCTTGCTTGCCAACAAGGTCACTGGTACATGTTACTCCATTTTGAAGAGTTTAATTAAAATCTACCCTCGTCACTGAGTTGAAAGGTGAAGGTTGGTGATCCAGGTCGCTATGTCTCTCTGTTAAGTTTATAGGGATGCAGTCTTGCTCAGCTTACCTAAATCTCGTATCTGTCACCTTCTGATTGCGCAAAATACAGTTGCCCCATCCGTTACTTCATTTAAGTTAGTGTCATTCTGTGAAAGGCCAGTTGGACTTCACTGGGTACCAGTGAATAATTAGATGCAGTTTAAGATACTTTGCATGGTGCACAAGGCACTTGTTTGCACGCAGCCTGAGCATCTTAGCTTGAGCCCTACATGCCTGCACGCGTGCTTCATTCCTCCTCTAATCCACTGTTGGTTGTGCCTATGTTACATCACACCAGAGCAGGCAGATGCTGTTTCTTGGAAAATACTCAGATTTCCAATACACTAGTGGTGAATGACTCTACCCGTGTAAGTGCAGGGCGAGCGCTGTGCATGTGAGAGTGTACAGGGTGCCTGTTCTATGCCCATGAAAAAAAAATGCACACACAAACAAAAATAGAGAAACTGGAAAACCGAAAGCTAAAAAAATCTGATTCATCAGGTCACTTCGGAGAGAAGATGAACACAACTTCCTCCACAAGTTCACGTACATTGTAAAACGTTGACAAGTCAGGAAGTCCTGTTTAGAAAGCTTCTTCTTGTTTTTTTGGACAACGTGGCGACGGCAAAAAATCAGTATTTTGCCAAATCTACAAAAAACAAAAGGAACTAAATGTTCCATAGCTGTGTATATCTTCTGTAGCACACAGAAAGGAAAAGGGCAGTTAATAAAAAATGGATAAGTACACGCAACGTAGGCTTGCACCATACATTTTTACATATTTAAGCATTTCTTGAGTTTCAAACAAGTCCACAAGGTAAGTAGATTAGATGGGTATTCCTACTGTCCTATAATTACAAAGTAAAAATCGTGCCCTTTGCAAACACTCTGCAGGAGTTATGCGATGGGAAATGTTCCCTCAACTTTTTTTCTCCACTGGAAAAATATTTAAATCCCTTCACCCACACTTATTAAAATAAGAGGATGTAGTATTTTTTTTTTTTTGCACAATTTGCTTAATCATCTTTGCTGCTATTGTAGGCGCATAGTTTAGTTATGAATCAAAATCAGGAATGTCTGTGAATATCCACAAGGAGAAAGCTGTGAAGGGGTTTACTGCCATCCAATTAGCTACACCCTGCCTCTCCACTGTGAATACTTGTACCCCTGATGCTAAACATACTGTTGCAGAAAAACGAGCTATGGGCAGTGCTTAATTTGAGCTGGTGGTTTCCGGTGCTCAGCACCATCACTAAATTATCAACACCGGCATTTATGACAGCTGCCACATGGTGGCAGTGTTTGTGTAATTTAGAGATGAACAGAACAACAGTTGTTTATTGATTCAATATACATAAAAACAACTAATACCTGCTGCCCAAGCCATTCCTATAGCTCCGGGGGCCTCCAACGGTCTGAGTTGTCACACTTGTGGCAGTGTGATTGTTAGTAGTTGTGTACGTACTGTCATTGGCAGCACTGGCATTGGCTACGGGTGCTGCAAGCCATTGTGGCCTCCCGGTGAGGGCCCTGTCACTTATTTTTATTTTTACAAATTAAGCACTGTCTATGGGCAGGTTTTCAGTCATTTTCGGTTCCATCTGTCGAAGCAACCTTTCAGTAGCTCACGATTCCGTGAATCAGACTCTGACACTTGCTCCTGCTGATGGCACTATTGACACTTAATTGGCCAAAAAGTTTTCTGAATCAGCCCTAAAACTGTTACATTTAAAGCACAGATGGCCATGCCATGAATTACAAGAATCTATAGTGTTCACGTCTAATACATTTCCAAGCATTTAAGCACAAAAACCGCAGAAGAAAAATATGTAACTGTTCAGATGGACTTGTTGCTTGAATAAAGTAACAATGAATGAATGAGGTTATTTAAAGATTTTTTTTTTATCCAAGCAATTCCGTATATTTCATCTTGTGTGTGGACCGATGTACATAGCACTTGTGGTATATTCTACCATCACCTCCACATGCATCTTCTTCACCCCAGTCCTTAGTGACCTGAGGAGAGACGCCTCCCAGAGACAGTTAACTTGTGAGTGTAAATGTTGTGCAACGGCTTCAAAGCTTCATTTCCCTGAAAAAGAGCCTGCTTCCCTTTCTGTTGCTAACCTTGCTTACTGTCCCAGACCAGTCTCTTCAGCTACAACCTCTTTTCGTTCGTCTGGATAGACCTTCCAATAACTTCTTCCTGGCCATGGAGGTAAATTATTTGTATCTTTTTTAAATAATTGATATTTATGCTAGCCCTATGAAAGTTTGTTCTTAGCACCATGGACCGCGAGCGGCACTGCTAGGGTGTTGTGGCTGTAGATGGTTAGGGGTCATTGCAATCTTTACGGTTATTCCTTCTGTCTCTGTAACATCATTGACCAGGCAAAATTAGCACATTTACCTTATGCTGGTCCTGCCATAGAGGGCTGATGTGGATGTGGACCGTGCTGCACCCTCTCAGATGCTTTTCTTGGGACAGGCAGAGAGAGTTACAGTCCTTGCTGGAGCCCTTGCAGGGTGTGGGTCCTCCCTGCCCCGTTCAGGTGCTGTGTCTGGGCCAGGCAGTTAGTGAAGGGCCAGCAAACTTGATTCCCTGCTTTAAAATGTATTTTAAGAAGTTGTGCAGTCTTGCTTAATTTTTTATAGATTTTTGACTGACTTAGACAGGGCAGTGTATCATGAGGCTTCACCTTGCACTGCCTGGCAACCTATGCACGCGGAGCTAGGTGCTTCTGGTCGTAGGCAATATGGAAGGGTTCAAGCGCACTGAAGGGAAACATCATGTCTCAGAGAACCTGAATCCGCCTGAAGATGAGGAAATGATGTGCATCTCCCGTGCAGAGCGACAGGAGTTTATTGCTGATACTGGGGCTGCTGCCTTAGGGTCTCACGAGGAAGCCTCCCCTGATAAGCGTTTAGATATGGACTCTAATGTGGCGAGGACCTAGACCCACCTCCAATGGACGAGTACATCCAAGGGCGCAGCTGTAGGAAGTGTTTTTCCATGTTTGCCAAAATATGGATTTACTGGATGCTGAACTGGAAGGAGCAGTCGATTTCTATGTCCATTACGAAACCCCTGCTGTAGATTCTTTGAAGATTCACAGGGTTATTAAAGGCAATCTTGTAAAGAAGCAGAAGGATGTTGACAGATCTGAATTTCTCCATTTATTGTCTAATGGATACCCACTGGTTGATGTTACGGAGGAATTCCTCAAGTTTCCAAGTTTAACTCTATTCTGTCTAATATGTCCTCATCTTCATCTCTGACTTTGGATGAAGCTCCACTGAATGATGAGAAATTAGAGGGTGCTCTGAAACATTCTTATCTAGATTTCAACTTGCCAAAACCTGTGCTGCATGTGCTACCCGGACTGCATTTAAAGATATCCTGTATATCTGAGTGTATTCCGAAAGGTACAAGGGAACCCATGACCCACTTTTCTTCGGATATGACCTGTGAACTCCTTTGGTCCTTGGCTTGTGGAGCATCAATTGCGGCCAGAAGTCACCTTGGAATGAGACTATGGAAAAAGAAGGAGGTCAGAGGTCAGCTGGCTCTTTTCAATCTTCTGCTCTTCCTTGGCTCTAAACTATTTGGGCCTGACTTAAGTGACTTAATCCAGAAATGTGTGTATGAGAGGAACACCCTGCAACCTTTAGAAGTGACTTCTTGCTCCTTGCAGATCCTTATTATGGAGAGCACCACAAGGGATTCCGGAGGACAAACAGCTCTTTCGAGGTTGGGCTTGTAGCCTGTGGTTGGGGAGAGGAGGCTCACACTGTAAAATAATTCCTAGTTATATTTGCAGCATTCCCAACAACAGCAGCAATGCCATGCCTCTCCAGGACCCATGGAGCGTTGTGTACAGCAATTCCTCGTCCCCTGAAATCTCCTAGTTCAAGAAGCTGGAGTCCGGAAAGCAATGAAAGAAAGACATTCTATTGATGCCCTTCATCCCCAGATGAGCTTTCCTTCAGTCACTCCTCTTCCTTGTTTTCCGATACGCCAAAAGTCACCGCTAAGAGAAGTCATTTCTCTTCTTTGTCATTAGACATGTTCCATGTTCTCAAGGAGGGGGTTTATTCCATCTTTATCCTGGTTAGAAAAACAGATTACAGTTTGTGAGACACATTCCTTCAACTTGACTACTCTTCCCTGAGTCTTTGCCCTGGTATCTCCAGGAGACTATCTATTAACACCGACTCTGAAGGATATTTATATCCACATTCCGAATTATCCAGACAGCCAACGATTTCTATGGTTTATAGCAATGAACGTTCATTACCATTTCTATGTAATTCCCTTTGGCATCGTAGCTGCCCCAACGGTGTTCCTAAAGTTCCTGTGATGGCTTCAATTCTTTTGGAAGGTGTTCTGATCTTTTCTTACTTAACCAACAGGTTAACTTCTGCTGCTTCTTTTTAAAGTTTCAGTCCGAATATTGGAAGACCAGCAATCTTTCTACCTGTAGAGAAATCACAGGAAAAGAACTTAATTGGAGCCCTCTTAAGGACAGATCTGTGAAGAAGATGCCTTAGATCATATCTGAAACTTTTGCAGACTTATTAGGAGGCTTTGGGGCCATGACTAGTTATGGGTTCAGGGTATCACGGCTGCCACTAGTGTGAGGGTTCCACAGCACATTTTCACATTTAGCCATCTCCTCTAATATTAGTGCCCAGAAACCAAGGAGATGAAGACTCTTTTTCCAGTTTCTGCAGAGTTTATTCAGGGTCTCAGTTGTGGATAGTCCCACAAAGGGTAGACATGGATTCCCCCATCACCACCAGTCTTTGTTATTCACACCACAGAGAGCAGCCTTTGGGATTGCATTGACACCTTTAGGGACCTGAATTGTCGGGCCTTTGGTCGCTGATGGGGGCAACTTATTCTTCAAATTGGAGGAAGGTCTGAGCAATTCTTCAGTCCATTCAGGAGTTTCCTCCCTTCCTTCTGTGGTTGGAAGTCATGGTTTGCATGGATAGCCAAGTGGCAAAGACATATGTAAATTATAAGGTGGAAGCAAAGTAGCCTGCACTAGCTCAAGTGTCTCAGGAGATTTGTTCCTGGGCAGAGATTAATCTTTTATCACTGTGGGCTATCTACTTCTCAGGGAGAGAGAGAAGCTGGAAGCAGACCACCTCAGAAGAGTTTTCCCTCCTCAGTGGCATACTGTCTCTCACAGGAAATGTTTCAGATGGTAAGGGTTCAGCTGCGGCCTCCTGCGAGATTGCACTTCTTCCACCATTCTGTTCAGAGAAGTGGTGTCAGACAGCACAAGGGCATGGAAGCATTGTTTCCGTCCTGCCCTCTGAGGCTTCTTTAGTCTTTCACTCCAGCCAACTTGCTTTAAAAGGAGGTAAAGAAAATTCAGAGGGGGGTGGCGACAGTGATCTTTTTTGGCATTTTTTGGCCATATTGCCACTTGTTTACAAGCATTCTCCAGGCAGTTGTAGTTCCCCCTTTCACATTCCTCTATGTCCATTTCTTTTTCAGTTTCCAGATGAGTACCAATTTCCCTTCACGGCTTGAAGGTTGAGAGGAGGAGGAGGGGTTGTGATTGCGATCCCTATTATACTCTAAATTTCCTTAGGGATGTTTTTCTAAATTTATTGGTTCCTTCTATTTTCAAAGTCCAGATGTCTGCTGTTAGAAATGGGATCTCTGGTTGGCTAAGGCTTACGCCAAAGCCAGGCAGAGACCACCACTCTAGTCAGGGCAAGGGAGTTACACGCCAAAGATAACCCCTGCTCAGCCCCTTGGTAGCTTGGCACGAGCAGTCAGGCTTATCCCGGAGGCAATGTGTAAAGCGTTTGCGCACGCACACAGCAACAACACCCCTGGTACACCACAAACGGAACCCCACACACGGTTATATATAAAAATAGCCTTTATATTATAATAAACACATTAAATCATAATCACATAATGTACACGGTTGCAACTGGCACCGGGCAGTATTTACAGGGGATTATATACACATGACAGGGCCAATTGGGCCACTGTCAGAACAGTCACAAAGTGGAAATAGCAAATGTAGGACTTATAAAAAAAATGTAGTACAAATACTAGATGTAGAACACCAGCAGTAATTACTGCCAACCACTGTACTCGGATTCTCCTGCAACAGAAATCATAGTATGCACAAATAACCTTGCGCAAGAATCACATTAGGCATAAATCACATTACGCAATAGGCATCACAGTATAAATACACTATGTAATTACCATCATAAACACAGTGTGCCCCAAGTGGGGGCACAACACATGAAAAGTGGCCCCAGGCCAACTGGCCTCTCACAGGGCTCGAACGCCCTATGTCCAACAGTGTCAGGGCTGGCTGCACATGCAGCAAACGTAGAGTCCGCAAAAGTTCAGGCCTAAACTTGGCAGCTGCCCACTAAGTGCTGGGCAGCTGTGTAATCACCAAGATGGGCACTGGCACCCTCTGCCCCCCACTGGGACTCTAACAAAACAAATGTGCCCCAAACGTTGCAGCTGCTTGCGCTCTAGCAGGGCAGCTGTGACCAAAATGTGGCAATAAAATCAGGCACTCACGGGGCCTCTTGGGCCCCACTAGAATTCCAAAACCACTATGGCCCTCCGTTGCAGCTTCCCACTGTCAGGCGGGGCAGCTGTGACGATAATTACAAAGGGAAATAAGTACTGGCACTCTCCACGCCTCATGAGCCCCACTCTGGGACTCTGTCAAACAAATGGCCCCCAAAGGAAATCAGGCCGGCTCTTCAGGTGCTCCCTTTGGCAGGGGTGAGGCACCCACAACTAGGTACAATGAAACCCCACTCACCGGGTTGTCGCGGTACTCTGCTCCTCTCCTTGGCTCTTCTGTGACGGCTGCGGCTTCTCCGTGGAGCCTCCGAGGCTCCAAGTGATTAGGCGGCACGCGGGGCTATTGACAGCCGGAGGAGGCCGCAAGGCTTCCCCAGCCCTCGAGCATCACCCGGTCCCTCACCGGGGACACGGGACTTTGCTGGGGAGCCCGCGGGGCTCCAGACGGCTTCCCCAGCTGCAGGCAGCACGTCCTCTCCCTGCTTCCTGGTGATTCCAGGGCACGGGGCTTCCTTCGGGAAAGCGGAAGTCCCGCCCCACGTCAGGCAATACGCGGCCTGACTTCCTGTTTTACCCGGCCGCGGCGGTGATTTTCTTTTGGCGGTTCCTCAGTGCGGGGTGGGTTCCCGCCAAAGAAAGCAATTATCAGCGGGGTGGCGACCCGCTCTTTCAGCAAGCACAACAGCGGGGTGGGCTCCCGCTGTTTTAAAGTTCTATAAAGCGGCCATTACGCGGGGTGGGAACCCGCCTTTTAAATACGCTCAGAAACCAGCAAAGATGTGGGGTGGGCACCCGCCCGGTTACAAGTACAAATCAGCTGCAACAACGCAGGGTGGGCTCCCGCCCTTCCCACGCCAATCAGGGGAATCCCACCCAAAGCAACCTGGGCTGCAGGCCACCAGCAGTCCTCCTGGGGCAGAACACAGCGCTCCCAAGGACAAAAAGTCAAGCGCTCTTCAGAAATGCAAAGTAAAGCGCTCCCCAGCGCTGTAGTACAAAGGAAGCCCTTCTAGGATGAAAAGGGGGGGGGCAAAGGGCTGGGCCCAGGTAGGCCAGCTCACAGGGCCCTCCAGCAGGGAGGCAGTCCCTAGTGGCGGTTCCTCCTGGAGCATGGCAGCAGCAGGCCCCCCTCAAGTCAGGAGCAACAGAGAACAGTTTCATGGGGTCACAGCCCCTTCTTTTATACACAGCTGTCCTTTGTCACACAGCACAGGGCTGGGGGAAACCAGATGCAACTGGTTTGGGGGAGCTTTGGAGCACTTTGTTGTGCTCAGCTCCTCTTCCCTTTGTCAGGTGGGGGCTAGGTGGTCAGACGCACCACAGAGGGTGGAGCCAGCATTGTGGAGGGAAGGCACAGTCCTATTCAGGTCCCAGGTGCAACTCCTCCCTCCCATCTAGATGCAGATCTCTCTATTTACCACTGGGCTGACTCACCCTGGCTCCTAGAATTCCCCACCCCATCCAGCGCCTGTCAATCAAAAGCCAGACATGCACTCCACATCAGGTAGGCAGGAACAATAGCACACAGAAATGCCAACTTCTAGAAGTGGCACATCTCCACCAGTCACAATAAATCTGCGCACACCATTGCGCAGCATTTATTCTCACGAGTTCGCACATACTAAGCTCGACCCTGCACTCCTCTCACACCAGAAATTACCACGGACACACACATCCTCATGCATTCCTATGGGAGGGCAGGCCAGTCTCACTAAATGTAACACAGAGCGTACGCACTTTACACTGGGACACAGTGCTAAAGTGCCTAGAGGCCTAAAACCACTAACATTACAAAGGGAAAAGGCTAAGAGACAGGCAAAAAGTTTAGGGGTGAACCTGCCAAAAGGGCCAAGTCCAACATCTGCCATTTGTGCCTTCTGCGAATCATGGCGTCAAGTTGCTACAGTAGTTCCTTTGGTTAGATGGCTTCTTAAGAGTTTCTGCAACCAACATCCTGTAGTGCATTCCCCTACCCCTATTCCTCCTGGGACCGCCAACAGTGTTAGAAAGTTTGCAAAGGTTCTCCATTTTATTCTTTATCTTCTAATCTACTATTTTGGCTCCCAGTGAAGGCTGCTATTTTAGTAAAAATCACTTATGGACGCACATTGGATGAGCCGTGAAATTTGGTCATTTCTTCTGGAGATTTCAATCATTCCTAAAAGAATGATATTAAGACAAGGTCCTGGGTTTACTCTCAAGATTTCTTCCCATTTTCATACTTCTCAAGACATTTCTACCCGGTTTTCGTTGTGAACTAAATAATAATAATGGATCCCTCCTTCATTAGGTGGTTGTCGAGCATTGCTCATTTATCTGAATCAGAGAAAGTAGCTTCAATCTTCAGAGTCCTTCAAAGGCAACTGCAGCTAGTTTAAGTCATTGGATTGTATTGACTATTCTCTGGCTTGTCTTCCATGGTCAAGAAGTTTCCTTGAGGGATTCAGGAAAAATCCACCAGAGTTGTGGCAGCATCCTTGGCGGAGGCCAGTGTGGTTTCTTTGTCTGAGACTGGCTGAGTTGCCCTTTGGGCTCATACCCATACATTTGTTTTACGCTACCGTCTTGATGTTTTGGGGGCTGGTAGTGATCATTGTCTTTCTCACGTGTTCCAAGCTGTTGGTGTTTGAGTGTAATAGCATATTTGTTTTTGCTGCATCCCGGGCTCTGTGGTTATTGGGTCAACACCTGAGCGTTATTATCCTTAAGTAAGGACAGGGACGAGGAAGGTGGAAGCAGGGTCAAGTCCCAACTAGATAAGGGCAATCTTCATTACACTGGCGTCATTCGTGTAACTTTGGGAATTTTGATTTGTGCTGGTTACACAAATTTCCTGAAATGATGCTGTTATGCCAGTGGCTTAATCACGCCACTGCCCTAATCACGCCACTGACCATGGCACAAATCTAGCATGGGAGCACGAGAACAATGCAAATCACCAGAACGCAAGCTACTAATGTGTACGGCAATTGTGTTTTTTGCACTATTTTATTATGTGGCTATTTTATCTATTTTTGCACATCAAAAATTGATGCAAGAATGCATTTTACACTGAAATATAGCGTTAAATGACGGATTTGCATTTCATGTAATTGCACATAATTTTGCATAATTTTCCAGAAATTTAGTGTAATTACACTAAAGAAAATGTAGGCAAATTTCGCACACCCCTAGCTTTAGGTTCAAACCTTACCTGTCTCTGGAAGGCACGTCTTCTCAATTCAGCGAGTACAGGGATGAGAAAGAGTAGTGCATGAAGTAATGAAAATTATTGGTAAGTAATTGGGACTTTCCCGTAAAAGGCCCTGTGGCACTTTGCATTTAGGACCTGGCATCATTTTAGTGCACCGTTATTCATATTCAACCTCGGTTTTAATATCCCTGTTGTAAAAGCAGATGTCTAACATGCCTTTTCTTTGTTGTCAAAATGTTCACTTTGTCTTCTGTTGGAAAAGTCCTGCTTTCATCAGCCTTCTAAGCACTCTCTATTACCAGCTAATTTTCAGTCCGCGGAAAATGTCAACATGGGTCCAAAAGGGGTTTGAGTTTATTTCAGCATTTCGAATTGTGGTCAAATTTCACCCTGACAAGTGTTTTTCCAATGCAAATTCCTGTAGGTTTTACAAATAGGAATATGAAGTTGGTTGAAAAGTTATGGGGGGCATATTTACAAGGGCATTGCGCCACCGGAGTGTCACTTTTTCCGAACGGTCCGGTGGCGCAATGCCCTGCTCCATATTTACAAGGCCCTCCACGCCGCAGTTTTCTGTGGCAAAGGGGCGTGCGATGGATGTTTCTGTGGACGTTCCCACGCAAAACTCATTGCTTTTTGACACTGCCTCAGATTTACAGGGATCTGTAAATACAATGCAGCACCAAAAACTAACGCCTTTCAAAAGGATGCTTTATAGTGGGGCAACGAGGAGGAATACTTTTATTTCTCCTCATTTTCTGCTCTTTCTATGTGTGCTGCTTTCTGCGGCACACATAGGAGCAAATTGCCATTAACTCCTTCCATGTGTCGGACGGCCCCCGGCCGTCCGACGTCACGGTGGGCGTGTGCAGAGGACGGCCGGGAGCCGTCTGAACCCCGCCCACTCATTAATTCGCCCGCACCGCGGGGGAATTTGCGCAGCGCCAAAGGGGTTAATTATTCTTTTTGTGCAGGAAGGTGCCTTCCTGCACAAACACAACATCCTTGCTGTGCAGTGGCGTGGTAGGTTGAGGACTAGTCTGGCGGCGGCATTCTGGACGTTCTGGAGTTTGTCTGTGAGGTGCTTGTTGATCCCGGCATATAGTGCTTTGCCATAGTCCAGCCTGCTACTGATGAGGGCATGTGGGACAGTTTTCCTGTGTTCGGGGGGGATCCACTTGAAGGTCTTGCGGAGTAGGCAGAGGATGTGGTAGGAGGAGGAAGTTGTGGCGTTGACCTGGTGGTCCATTTTGAGTTCGGAGTCCAGGATGATTCCGAGGTTGCGTGCGTGGTCTGTGGGGTTAGGGGGTTCTCCAAGGGCGGTGGGCCACAAGGTGTCGTTCCAGGCCTCGGGGTGTGCACCCATGATTAGTATATCAGTTTTGTCCGTGTTCAGTTGAAGGCAGCTGTTCTTCCTCCAACTGGTGACGGCTTCCATTCCGTCATGAAAGTTGAGTTTGGTGACGTTGGGTTTGTTGGATAAGGAGAGGATGAGTGAGGTGTCGCCTGCATACGATGAGATGTTGAGTCTGTGTGCTCGGACGATGGATGCGAGCGGGGCCATGTAAATGTTGAACAGGGTCGGGCTGATGGAGGATCCTTGTGGAACTCCGCAGGTGGTTGGAGTCGGTTCTGAGGGGAATGGAGGGAGTGTAACTCGTTGCTTTCTGCCAGAGAGGAAGGAGAGGATCCAGTCCGGGGCCTTGTTCCGGATTCCTGAATCGCAGAGTCTGGGGGCTAGGGTGTGGTGAGAGACAGTGTTGAAGGCCGCAGAGAGGTCAAGAAGGATGAGGGCCTCGGTCTCGCCTCTGTCAAGGAGGGCGCTGATGCCGTCGGTTGCAGCGAGGAGTGTGGTTTCGGTGCTATGGTTCCTTCTGAAGCCTGATTGGGAGGAGTCGAGGATGTTGTTTGCTTCGATGAAGACGGCGAGTAGGCTGTTGACGGCCTTTTTCATGACTTTGGCCGGATAAGGGAGTAGGGAGATCGGTCTGAAATTCTTGAGGTCGGTGGGGTCCACTGAGGGTTTTTTCAGGAGAGGGTTGATCTCGGCATGTTTCCAGTCGTCAGGGAAGGAGGCGATCTCGAAGGAGCGGTTGATGATACGTTGGAGTTCGGGGGCGATGATGTCTGTGGCTTTGCGGTAGATATGGTGGGGGCAGGGGTCTATGGGGAGCCCGGAGTGGGTGGTCTTCATAATCCTCAGGGTGTCTTCGATGCGGAAGGCGGTCCAGCTGTCAAGGTTTTGGCTGCATGCTGCTGGGAGCGGTAGGAGGGGGTTCCTTGTGGGGGTTGTTGACATCGAAGTTGTCGTAGAGGGTCTTGATTTTGTGATGGAAGAAAGTGCTGAGTCTGCCGCAGAGGTCCTGGGAGGGGTGATGTCTGTGGACTTGCTGTTGGGTTGGGCGAACTCTTTGATGATGTGATGAGGGACCCAGGTAGTTCATATCGCACAAATATTCAGTGGCCTAGGGCTGAGTGGGGCCCCTTGAAGGGTTGGGGGAAGTAAGGAGGTGTGGGGCCTCCTGTGCCACAGGGACCAGTGTTACACCACTGGCTCAGACCCGTTTTCATCTCCTCTCTTCTCCTCATTTGCTGAAAAACACAGAAGTCACTGTGGCAAATTCAAAAGCAAGTTAGCAAAATTCAAACTCTCCCGCTGTTGTAATGAAGGATGATAGGGCCCTAGATTCTGAATGTAGTTGTGTATGGGTCTGAGTGGGTTTCATATCACTGTCAGGAAGGAATTTTGTCTTTTTTTCTGAATCAGCATCATCTAATTGAAAACTACAATGTAAAACAACTTCTTAATTCGATTAAAATTTAAAGGCCCTACATTGCGACAGACTCGCAGTTTTGTGCGCCTGTAGCTAGTTTATCCCTTAAGAATAAAAATTCACACTTATGATGACATATGTTGTTTATATCACGATGAGTAAGTTATATTCTTTTGAAAGCTTAGGGGTCAGCCGTTGCTCAGGAGACTGTCCACAAAGTCAGCGGGGTAAAGATAAATACACTGTCCAATTAACTGTTACAGGCATGGTGAGGGTGCCTAGGTTGGCCTCTGCTGTACATGGAAAGTGGGTACATTTATTAATGCATATCTTGAATGTTTAGAACTTTTTACATTAACAATTTATATTAGCCCCTTCTTAAGAGTTCGGCTGTACGAGAATGGACTAACGAAATATTTGGTGAATAGGGTAAATTATAGTAGTGTTTTACCAGGGTGGTACTGTCTGAGTCTTTGGAGCAGTTATGAATTAATAGGGTATGTGGATTTTAACTGCTGTATTAAGCCGTGGATATGTTTATATTTTTTATGACAAATTTATTTGAACAAAATAATTAACTTTTAGGGGAAATTAAGTTTTCCATCACTGGCAATAAAGTACTATAGAGTTAATAATATAGATAAGAAATAATGGTAAGATGTATTAATATGCAACAGGTTTATTACTTTGTAATCTGCCAAATAGGTAAAAAATAGTCTTCATATGGTACGCATCTATTTCGCTGCCTGATGTAATGTAACATGAAAGTGGTTCCGGAAAAATTGATTTAAGTCTTGTAAATTTGCTTTTGAAAATCCTGAGAATCATTGCTTAGTTTGTAAAAGAATAAGTGCCTGGTACTAAATTGTTCTCAGAAGACCATGGCTGGTGCTACTGATTGCCGGGGTTGCCGGGGTTGTGGAATACTGAGGACTGCAGAGCACAAGTCAGGGGTACATGCGGTTAGATGGCGTCCACCCACTATTTTCACATGGTGGATGTCGTCTGCCCTCCCAAGAATTTAGGCACAGCAAAAATATGCTGAATTTGAATGTGATGTCACGCACCATGATGTCACTTGTATACTGCCTAACTTGGTTGGTCCGCCCACTTCATTTTTTAGGACTTGTGCCCTGCGAGGCTATGTAATGTTGCTCCCACTTCATGCCTCCTTTATCTACCACCATACACTCCACATTCCTTTATCACAGTCTGCAGGCTCTGTTTATCTGTGTTTTCGCCCTTTGTCATGGGTTTCCATATTTTCTCTTCCCTCTTTCCCAGTGGACGTTCCCAGAGTTTGACCAGAGGTAAGAGCGGGGGGCAGGAGGTGGCGACAGATGACGATGTGCGGGGGAAGGAGACAGACGATGAGCTGGGGGGAGGCGACAGACGACGAGGGAGAGAAAACTTACCTTGCGCTCGCCCCCGCCCACCCCTAGCTGCCCCACTGCTTTTTCCCTATTTTCTGCATCTACTTCTCTTTCATTCTGGGTCAAAATCTGATGATGAAAAATACGTTTCAGTCCCCAAACATGAGTACCGGTGAAACCCCACCTGCAGCCACCGACTTAGGACAACATGCATTATGGCTGAAGGGTGCCTGCACTAGCACTATGCAGCTTTATTAGTGCCAGTGCTAGGGGAAACACAGGGGTGAGCCGTATTCTTGTAAATATGGCGTATCCCAGTGTTATAAAAATTTCGGAGCGCGACGGTACCAATTTTGACGTAACACCGCTCTCCGGCCTTTTGTTGTAATTATCCCCCTGCAGCTGCATAGAGAGAAGTTAACTACCTTGGCAAGGAAGCTAAAGCTCGAATCTATGGGGAGGGAAATGTACCATATGTTCTTAGTCCATGTGACAGGTTTTAAAAAGCTTGTTTGTCTGATGACGCCTCAACGCAGTTTAAATCTGTAGATAACTTCAAAGATGTGCATATTAATTCCTTAAACAGTCACCCCGTACTGTCCAGTTACGCATTGAGCTTCAGGTACAGACCCAAGACTAAATTAAATTAGGTCATTTTCAGTTCAATATTTTATGGTAATCACAGCGGCGTCTGTTTATTTAGACAATATAGACTTTGTTAAAGATGCATATTCATTGAGAAGAAGCAAATGCCAATGATTCCATGCTTTTATTTTTTGGGAAATTTTCTGTTTTGAGCTTCTTAGAACTGTACAATAAACAGAGCACCAGCTATGCTTGGATGACAATCAATGGCTTCACATCGCTTAGTCCACAGCGATATTTCAGCCTGGGATACTCTAGGAACACCAAGGAGAGAGTCCTGAAACATTGACTAGAAAAACTCCCAGCTATTGGGCCAAACAGGGGGGCAACACAGACCACAGACTAGCTTGTTGGTGTGAAATAGGCCGCTTTATTGGAAACAGGTGCACCTTACAAACAACGTCCCCTGGCCTGTGCCGTACAAAACGAATCCTCACTAAATATAGTCTTCCTATCTTACCTCCCACCCCCTCCCCTAAACATGTTTCCCCCCTGCAACGATTATAAACACAAACTTACAATTCCTAACTTTTCTACACCTACCTAACTAGGTAACTTCTTATGTTCTATCACACTGTAACCATACCTCATTATAACCCCAATGACCTTGGAAAAAACACCCCCAGCAGCATAGCGCACCGCACCAGCACCTGTTCCAGTGACAACCCCGTACAAATTCCCCCCCCCCCCCCCGATGCCCCTACTTTCAAGAAAACCACCAAACCGAAAACTGAATAGGCTAAACCAACAGGGAAAACTAAAATAGAGGTGACCCAAAGAAAAAAAAAACAAGGGAGGGAGGGCGGGACAAAGCAACAAGCCCAGTGTGTACCCTGCAAACCGGCTGTCGTGTGACAACCACCAAAATGGTGGCTCGTGACATAAGATGGCCGGTTATAAAGACCCCCCAGCCCAAAACCAGCCCAACCCCAGCCCAGCAAGCCCAACGCTAGCCCAAAGGAGCCCAACCAGCCCACTGAGCTCCGGCTGCCCCCGGGGGGGGGCAAGCCTCTCGCTGGTCGTCCGCCCCCCAAAGCCCTATTGGGCCAAACAGGGGGCAGCACAGACCATAGACTAGCTTGTTGGTGTGAAAAAGGCTGCTTTATTGGAAACAGGTGCACCTTACAAACAACATCCCTTGGCCTGTGTCGTACAAAACTAATCCTCACTAAATATAGTCTCTTCCTATCTTACCCCCCACCCCCTCCCCTAAACATGTTTTCCCCCTGCAACAATTATAAACACAAACTTACAATTCCTAACTTTTCTACACCTACCTAACTAGGTAACTTCTTATGTTCTATCACACTGTAACCATACCTCATTATATCCCCAATGACCTAGGAAAAAACGCCACTCTAAAGTCGGGACTGACAGCTTTCGACCCCCCTTAGGCATCCTGACGCTTCGGATATCTGCACACACCAATAGCCCTGTCCAAAGCCTCCTTCAGCTGTACTATGTACAATTCCATGCCATATCGAGACAGATGAACCCCATCCTCTCTAAAGAAATACACCGCTGCATAGCACAGCTCCGGGTGTTCCATCCTACCTAACCCTTCCTTATCGCAGAAAATCCTCATGTCCCTATTGATCTTCCTGTGCGCCCTATCTATGGCTGGCGGCCGCTCAGCCCCTCTCCAAAATCTCCTAGGGATAAACTCAGACCATATGATATGGCAACCTGACCACTGTTTCCGAATCTCCAGCAAGTCCCGCTTCATTTGCTTCAACAACGCCGGGCCCTTGCATTGCACCAGATCGTTTTCTCCTAAGTGGATGACTAAAACATCGGGACAAACTCCCCCCCGACCACCTTGTTCAAAGCCGGAAATAGCTCCTGCCACCTCATGCCCCCCTTTCCCTGCCAATGACAAAGAAAAAGCCTAGGATCCAACTTTAAATTAAGATTCCTGTTCTTGTCCCATTCGGAACGCTCCGCTCGCTTCACGAAAGAGTGTCCTAAGATGAGGATGGACAAACCGGCCACGTCCGGCCCCGCCACCGCACCTGAAAAGACGCACATGTAAAACAAGGGAACAGCACTTCATGCCTCCTCTTCCATTCCGACACCCCGCAACCTGATGTACTTCTTGTAGTAGTCCGATTTCCACCTCCCCAAGCGCATAAGTTCCTCCCTCCCCCACCCTTTCCTGGCTGCATCCGTCGCCGCACCTATGCGAAAAGAATGCGTCCCAAAAAGTCTGGGGTCCTCACCCATGACGTGCAGGGCGTGCCGAAGAACCCAAAGCAGCTGGGCCACTGTCACCCTTCCCCGTCAACCCGTCGAAAAACCTCCCCCGCTGCCACCGCCACCGCCAACCTGGACGACAAAGTCTCCCCCCACCCCGCTGGGCACACCGCCCGTTGATCGGTCTTCAAGTGCTGCAACAGAACCGCCACCTCCCTGGACCGCAATTCTACCTCCCCCCATCGTATCCCTGGCTTCCCCCTCGGCCCCACCAGCTCGGACACCCAAAAGGCCCCAAAATACATCCACGACATGAGTGTGGAAAACAAAGTGGTCTCCTCCTGGTTGCGGCAAACGCTGGGCAAGAGCAGTATTAAGCCGACAAGAATACTCGCCTTGATGGGACGACGCTGACGGGCCTTGGCGCCCCTTTCCCGCACCCAACCTTCTAATAGACGTGCGCCCAATTCCCCCGCCGACGACGCAAAGCTCCACCACAATTTCCCCATAAATGCTATGGCTGACAACTTGCCTGCAATCGTCGCTTTCGACATCCCCCTGTCCATCATCACCAGAATAAACTGCACTACCTGTTCGTCCCTCACCCATCAATCGTCATGTCGCCCCGCCCCACTGTCCAAAACTTCCCGCCATGCTTGCTCGTATGTCTTCCACATGGAAACGGCTACAGACCCTCTTACCAGTTGTACGACCCTTTCTCTCCTTCCGACCACAGTCCCGCTGGCACTGGCGTCTTGCGTTTGTCCGCCTTCGTGGCTAGCCCATGGAACCTCTGCCACTGTGAACGAGACAAAGCATCCGCAATGTCATTGTCCACCCCTGGCACATGCCAGGCTTAAAACAAGATGTCATGTTCCAAACATTGCAGCACAAACACCCTCAACAACTTGAGCACTTGTGGGTCCCTAGCTGACTGCCTATTGACGACATGGACCACTGACATGTTGTCCACTCTGAAAATCACCCTTTTGTGTGCTAGCTCCCGCGCCCACACCGTCACTGCTACTACCAGCGGGAACAGTTTCAAGAAAGCGATGTTCTTCCCCCCGTCCTGCCAGTGTGGTGGCCAGACCTCCGCGCACCACCTCCCCTGCCAGTACAAACCAAACCTGCCAACTCCCGCCGCGTCCAAGGATATGGTCACGTCCCATTCCCAATCTTCCGGATACCATTACATCGCTCTAAGAAGGCCCGCCACATGCGCAGGTCCTCCTTCGTCCCTGCCAACAAGCTCAGATGATGGTGCGGTAGTGTCAAACCAGACAGGGCCCGGCCCAGTCGTCTGCAAAAAGTATGCCCCTCCCGCACCACTTGGCACGTGAAATTCAAATGCCCCAAAAGAACCTGTACCTCCCGCACCATCCCCTTCTGTTTCACCAGCATGGTGTCCACCAACCACAGCATGTGCACCTTTTTGTCTCCCGGCAAGTGTGCCTCCATGGCCACCGAGTCTAGCTCTATGCCCAGAAATGACAGCACCGTGCTGGGACCCCGTGTCTTCTCTGGCGCCAGGGGCACACCCAGGTAACCCATGAGCTCTGTAAAACCGTCCAGCTGTTGCTGGCAGTCCGCCGAACCGGGCAGTCCCACCAGGAAAAAGTCATTCAGGTAGTGCGTCACCGTCTCTTTGCCTGTGCGCCACGAGAAAGCCCACTGCAAGAAGGTACTGAAGCGTTCAAACAAAGCGCACGAGATCGAACACCCCATGGGAAAAGCCTTGTCCAAAAAATGGCACCGTCGAACTGTGTACCCAACAGTTGGTAGTCCTCCGGGTGCACCGGTAACAACCCGAAAGCTGACTTGATGTCACATTTCGCCATAAGGGCGCCCGCCCCCACCGTCGCCACCAACAGCCGCGCCACATCCACTGAGGAGTAAGATACGACGACAGTTCCGCCGCTATGTAATCATTGACCGACGCCCCCTCCGGCCATGACAGATGCTGAATCAGGTGAAACTGTCCCGGATCCTTCTTCGGCACCACTCCTATGGGGGAGATGATCAGGTCCCGTATAGGGGTCTCGCGAACGGGGCCTGCCATCCGCCCCTCCCGTACCTCTCTGCCCAGTTTTTCCCGTACCACCGTCTTATGCGTATTGGCCGATTTCATATTTTCGGCCCACCTGGTGATTCTCGGACCCTCGTACCCCAGCCGGAAACCCTCCCGAAAACCTTGTCGCAGCAGCCCCGCGTCTTCGGTCCGCGGATAAGACGCCAAGAAGGGCTCCAGCCGGTCCTGTTTAACTGGCGTAAGCGCCCTTGCCCTGAGTCCCCTGGCCTCCCCTGCCTCCTGACTGTTGCCCCATCGGCGCGGACTGCTGACCCTGATTGCCACCCCCCGTTCCCCAGCATTGCACCACCCGGTGACGCTTCCCGCATTTGGAGCATTCCTTACCGGAATTTGCAATATTGTCGAGCACAAACGCCCTTGTTGTAGTCCCAACATGCTCCCACCGTGGCACCGACGGTATTCTCTCCCTGCCCCACCCCACCCACGGGTGGGGCGGGTTGGAAAGGGGCAGGGCGCGAGCGGCAATCCGCTGGCCGTGTAAATCATTTTGCCAAACTTCGCCCCTCCCATGGTCTGCTGGTACAGATCCGAGTCGATTTCCCCCCATTTCGCCTCCGGGTCCCAGGCCAAACGCACCCTAAACTCCTCGTCATAGTGCGACCACGCGTAACCCCCATACGTGACCTGAGCCCGCGGGATCACGTCCATGAATTTAAAAAGGGCGACCAACCTATCCAGGTACTTTGTGCAGTAGACACTGGCAAAAATCAAGAAACCCGTCGACCAATTTTCGATATTCAGTGGCACTCTCGGCCGCTTGGCCAACTCCTGCTCCTCCTCCTTAGACCCTTCCTTCGCCGTCAGCTCGCGGTGCAGGAGCTTCAGGATATCCACGTACTCCCCTTTCCATATCTTCTCCTTGGTAGCCAACAACAAGTGTGCCCCCAAGGGTTTCGTAATGCCCATATACGGCAGTTTGCGCACCGGGACATCATGACTCTCCTTCCCCTCTTTACCATCCTTGAGAGTCCCCCCCATCTATTTCTTTGCCCGAGGACCCGTCCCCGCCTGTACCCGCCTCGTCTGGCCCCACCCCAGTGTTCCGCACAAACGTTCCTTTATTCAAACGCACCCCCGTCTCCTCCCCCCCTCGCATCCGTGCCGACCGAGACCCAGTCCCGAGGGGCCCTGCCCGACCCGCTCCCCGCTCCGTTCCGTGCCTTACCTGGCGTGAAGGTCGGCGTCCGCACCGGATCCCACCGCCTAACCAGTGGAGCAGGGGGCCGTCACTCTATCTGTCTTGGGCCTCTGTGGTGCGACCTGCAAGAAACTAGAAGGAGCATTACTCCGATCCCCCCCCAACCTGACCCTCCCCCACCTTCGCTCCAGTATTTCCCCTTCCTCCACGCTCTCCTCATCGTAGTCCAACTGCGCGCCACCCTCCCCGGTGTCCAACCCCCCATGTGTTCCTGCCATAGGCCGCCCTCCGCGGGCTCTAGCCTGCTCAGCCCAGCCCGTTCCCTACATGTGCGGAGCAGCTCTCCTAAATCCACACTCTCCCTCCTCCGCTTTGCGTGCCACTCTTCTGGGTCCCATGCTGAACTGACGGACCAATGCCCCCATCCCCCGATGGCTGCATCGACCCTTCGGGGTGGGGCTGGCGGGGACTTACCGCCCCACCTCCCGTATGACGCCACTGCCAGGTCCCTCATGGGAGTGTGACCGTCTGCATAAGGCAGAGCCGGCCCATCCCCTCGGTGGATTGGAGCCGCATGCTGCTCTCCCGAGCACCTCGCCACACTTTCCTGCCGAAAAAAATAGGTGGAGTTCAACATGCCGGGGTTAAAATTGTCCCCCGCTCCGCCCCATCCCCTAGAGTCCCCCCGGGATCCCCCCCTCCTGGTCCCAGACGAAAGACCCCCGCGTCGCGAAGGTGTAAACCGCCATGCCCCGAACTCCCCTCCACTGCCCAGAGAGCCCCACTCCCCTCCCCTCAGCCACCTGCCCCCTCCTCCCCGTCACTCCACACCAGAGATTCCAGCTCCCGGTGGATCGCGACGCCCCCCCGAACCCCCTCTGGCTCCCCCGCACCCCCCGACACCCGACGTTCCCGCCGTGTCCCCCAGGCCCCCCCGACCGACCACTGCTTGCGCGGGCCCTCTAGCACCCCCCCCGCGCCTGTCTGCCGCATCCAGAGCCAGCACAGACCCGCACCGCGGCAAGACCAAGCCTGCCGCCCCCGCCCCTCCCCCGGCATCTCCCTCCCCCGGAGGCCTTCGTGCAACCCCCCTGCCTCCTGCCCACCCGCCCCTCCCCCACCCCCGGGCTCCGCGGCCTGGCCTGCACCCCCGTGCTCGTAGACCCTCCATGTGGACCCTCTGACCCCCCACAAAACCCCCCTGCTCCCTCCCCCCCTTCCCCTTCCTCAGAGCTGTCAATTATCAAAGGAGAGGACCCCCCTTCGCTTCCCGGTGCTGGCACGTCCCCCGCACTGCCCCACCCATTGCCCCGTTTCTGCTTCTGGGCGCCGCCTCCCCGCGCCTGCTGTGCCTCCCGCGGCATCTGCCTGTCCCCTGTCTGCATGGCCCTCCCCGCTCCTTCCTTAAACTTCAAAGGGGGCCTCGGGACCGCGCCCCGCCTCCCCACGCCGACATTTCAACGGCACTGCCGCTGCCACGTCCCCCCCCTCCGTTGCTACCCGCTTCACTGTGCGCAACGGCTTGCAGGCGAGTACCGCCGCTGCGACGCCACTCGCTGCGCATCTAGGGGACCTCACCTTCGCTTCGGGCCGCAGCAGGTCTGTGCGGCCCTCGTCCTCAAGGAGGCGGATGGCCTCCAGCACCCGCGGATCTTCCAAGCGCGCTATACCCTCTGCAAATGCTCCTGGGCAGCCGCGTCCGTTGCAAACCTCCCGCCCCACCAATGTCTCGCCCGCTTTCCCGAATGGATGCCTCGCCGCAACACGGTCAACCAGACAACAAAGCCACAGGCCCAACAAACAAGCCCAGTGTGTACCCTGCAAACCGGCTGTCGTGTCACAACCACCAACATGGTGGCTCGTGACATAAGGTGGCCGGTTATAAAGACCCCCAGCCCAAAACCAGCCCAACCCCAGCCCAGCAAGCCCAACGCTAGCCCAAAAGAGCCCAACCAGCCCACTGAGCTCCGGCTGCCCCCCGGCCCAAAACCCCCCGGGGGGGCAAGCCTTCCGCTGGTCGCCGCTCCCCCCCCCCCCCCCCAAAGCCCTTTTCCGCATATGCCACCATAGCTGAGGGGGCAAACGCCCTCTCACTGCTGCCTGTGCATCAACGGAAACGAGGACATGGCACACCTGATCTACACATGCACTAGCCTGAAGGGGAGAGGTCTTGTCTGCTCAAACAGCAGTTCAACCAGCTTGGGATCGGCACACGGAGACAGGCTATGATAGCCTGTTTCAAACCAGACGACCCGCAGATAAACTGCAAGTTAGTAAAATTTCTAGCACTGATAGACGACAAACTGTCAAGCGCAGAAACGGTTCCTGGAACGCCTCGGGACGCCCTCACCTAATTTATAAAAAACAACCACTCTTCTGGCATTTTGCTTGCCATTTTTTTCATTTTTTTGGTCCATCTACCTCACTGGATAGAAACCATTTCGCTGCTCACCCAGAAGGCCCCCTCTCTCAACTGCAACTCACCTGACTTTTCTGCACAGCAAAGCTCATTCATATATGCCCACGTACTGCAATAATCCATCAACAAACTGCCTCTCCAGAGAATAGTCAAAAACACTGCCTTGGGCAAAAGCACAAGAAGACATTGGTTTTAAACTACCCTGGCAGTTCGCACTCGTTTTATCAGTTTTTACTCGTAACACGCTAGTCTTTAACCTACCTTCTAAAAATTGAGTGGTTATATTGGTTTTGTACTTTTGTAATGGTTTTAATTAACTATACACAATAAAGGCTACTTACTTACTTACAGAGCACCAGCTAACAAAAGCTTTCCAAGGTGTAAACCACTGGTACATCTGGACAAAGTTACGTTTACAGATGTGCATGGGGCTAATCTAGGCAGATCATATTTATATCACGCATGTGAAAATGCGGGTGTAGTATATGAGCGTTAGAGGTGTGGCCAGGGATATGCACTGCACATTTGGCGTACACAACAAAGTAGAGGAGAGGAGGAGGGTGAAGGAAAGAGGAAGGGTTAGGGAGAAAGTAGAGAGAGAGCGAGGGAGAGATAGCAAGGGGAAGACAGTGTGAGCCAGAGAGAGACAGTACGACAGAAAGAGACAGAGTGAGAGGCAGTGACAGAGAAAGAGAAGGAGAGAGAAACAGCAATACAGATGGGTAAGGGAGTGAGGGTGAATGGAAATGGGAGACAGAGAGGAATACAGAGGCAGGGAAACAGAGAGAGTCTGTGTCTGACTCTTCAGTATTTGTGTATTTTCCTGTATCTGAACCTGCCCCTTTACAAGTGAGTTTCTGTAACAACCACTTTGGGTCTGTTCAGCCAGGACATAGGATAACAAACTCAATGAATAACCCCTCTGCTGGAGCAATAACGCAGGCCCTTCGTAATTCGATAGCTGCCACTGCAGTAGAGTAATACAATGGAGAGTGTAATTTATGATATATAAATTGATCTCACTGGTGCAGTCCAAACTGACAAACTGCTGCTGGAAACAGTTCCGCAGGCATTACTTACAAAGAAGGTATTATTTCAACTCTTCTATCTTCTACCTGTCTCGACACAAAGGGGGGAGATGTCTTGGGTAACCATGTATTATGGCCTGTAATTGCATCAAGTGTTTCTCGTGACGCGACAGGCCTAAGTGCAAGTGGATTGTAAATGTCATCAGAACCCCGAGGCTGGACAGTAGGACCAGAAAACACATTTATCATCAGGGACTGTTTGTTTTAAACAAACAAAAGATATCCTGTAGGTTTCCTATTGGTTGAAAACATGCAACGAGCCAGAAGGACATCACTCTCATGAATAATGGTTTAGAAAAACTCTGAGATATAGCACTAGACACTTACGTAAAACGTAGCCCCACTTCGACCATGGCAGGAGCCTTAAATACGTGAGTGTGTGCGTAAACTGTTTATGAAGACGTAAAACACACCTGACAATCTACGCAGAGAAGGATCTAGAAAAGGTTCCAGCACAGTGATCAGAAGACTATTGTCCTAGAGTGTGGCTCATACTGCCAAAAATAAAGGCAAGCAGCACAAAACGTGGCTGGAGGAAATCCGTGCTTAATTTGAGCCGTGGTTGCAGGTGGGGGCCCAGGGGCACTCATTTTTGGGGAATGGCACAAATTTTTCCTCAGGAGACTTTGACCCAGATGAAGAGAGGGAAAACACAAAAAGGGAAGAAGGACAAAGAAAAAGATGGAAAAACCATGAAAAAGGGATAAAGCTGGGACCAGCAATAGTGAGATAAAGGGGCAAGGAGTGTCTTGAGGTGGATTAAAGCGGCATGAAGTAGAATCAAGACTAGGCAGTGTTGATATTTGGCATGCCAACGTTCAATAGAGCCAACCGCAGGGTCTGAGCAAAACTTTGGGTCCAAACGCTTATCCTTTTACAAATTAAGCACTGTAGGTAATAATGTAATTGGTCAGAAGTTGGTTCTGTCTGAGAGCTGTGCTAAATACTTAAACTAAGAGCAAATGGAGTTTCTGTGCGATTCGATGTTATGAGTAAGTCTGGGCCGTGAACTCTTCTCCGTTTGCGGAGGTTGCCGAGTTTTCCACACTCCGAGTTACGCGGAGGTCAAAAAAACTTTCCCTCACATTCATTAACGTCAAGTTGGCGAGCGCAAGTGAGGAAAATCCACCTCCCGGCGAGATTATTCCTCGTTCGCTATCATCAACATCAAGTTGGTGAGCGCGAGCACGGAAAATCAGGTCAGATTTCTCATTGCGGGAGGTCGCGTATGCTCGCGACCGCTCAGGTTGAGAACTCACCCGTTCGCGTTGTGAAAGCTGCCGCTCGAGTAAAAATCTACTCGGGCGGCAGAAAGGAAGCAGCACCCACCTGCGCTGTGCATGGTGCCGTTCGCAATGATTGTACAGTGCGGACGTGCACCTGGCACTGAAAATCACAGCAAACTGCATTTTTATCTAAATAAACTCCGCCGCTTGCGGAGCTCTGCATACTCCGCCCAGGCTTTGTTATGAGGTTAAAGTCAACTTTCTTGCTCTTGAATTTTTGCTCAGGCATAGTCCGCCAGGTAATTCCTGGATGCAAACCAGTGTGGAAAGTGGAATACTATGCAGTTTTACCAGGTACAAGGACCATATCTACATTTGAAGGACCATTCCATGCTAGTAAATTCAAAACATAACAATGGGGAGATAGATTTATTGTGTTGTAATAGGATCACTCCTGGTAGCATTTGTGTGATTTTACTAGCCAATCATAGATGGGTAGTACTTGTAGAAACTTTCGAAAAAGGACTAATAGAAGTGTTTTCAAGATAAAGGAATAACAAAAGCCTTATCAATATCATCTACCATGATGAATTCCACCACCACTGAGAAAGAAATGTTCTGATGGACTATCTCTAACTAAACCACCAATCATGCAAAGCAGTGTTTCCACGGGCCACTAGAATAGAAGATGCTAGATTATTCACCTCACCACCATAGCTATGCATTCACTCGGATTATTAATGGGGAATTTACAAGCCTCTCCCCATGGCTGTGTCTCAGCTGAAGGAGATTCTCACTGATCACAAACTGGTTGACATTTGGTTCACCAGGCACCCAGAATCACTTGAAGGTACCTGTATTTCTACAACACATAACTCCCACTAAAAAACCAGCTACTGTCACCAGGGAAGTAGGCAATCACACTACATTAATTGAGCACAAGCCTAGAAACTTTCTGATTATACTCTAGCTCTTCTAACATTATCCTTTCCATTGGCATGGCCCAAAACATTACGTTGGAGGTTACTTCCAATGCTCTGCAAGATCCCGTATTCAATTCATGAATACAATACACATGGCTATGTTAGAATATTTCACCATCAATGAAAAATCTGTGCTCAGTGCTGTCGGGTGTGGCCATTATGGTAGTTATTAAAAGGTACCTGCATCTGAAAGCAATCAGGGATAATAAAAGATATACAGTGCCTTTCCCAGAGACTAGAAAACGAGCTGCATGACTTGGAAAAGGAGTATTGTTAATCCTGGAATAAAATACACTGGCTGACATCATGCTAAAGCTTGAGGAATACAACGAGGCTTCAGAGAGGGAAGCTAACTATCTTGGCAAGGAGGCTAAAGCTAGGATGTATGTAGAAGGAAACCTACCAAGAAGAACTCCTGCTCATTTCCTTTGGTGTCCACAGCCAGCTCAGAGATGATCCACATTAAACACAGGGAAGACAATTCAGTTTATATGAGGAAGATGCTTGCTATCCTATAAGAATTTGTAATCTTCTACACTGCTTCGTGCGCCTCCGAAACAACCTCCACTGGAATCGATGTTCTTTCATTCTAAACTCATTGAACGTGCATGACTGGATGATGCTCGCCGCCAATACTCAGATGTGGCCATTTCCTCTGACGAGACTGTTCAAAGTATAAGTGGCATGTTCATGGGCGGCCCAGGGGCATGACGGACTGCCAGTGCAGGCTCATAAAGAATATGCGAAGATATTAAGGGCCTACCAGCTGGCAATGAATGAATGAGTAATAATTTCAATTCGATATTATGTCTACCCTATCATGAGGAGCTACTGGCACAGATGAGGTACAAAAGGGGGTGGTGATGGACGGAGCATCAGAACCAATCAAACACTCTCACCCAGTCAACAGATCTGGGTTTGATCCATCACCGTTCTTTAGCCCACTCTGCCATCCCAGTTCAGACATGGCCATATGCAAATCAGTCTGACCCTGTGCCTCATGGGGACAGTCCAGCCCGAACTGCCAAGCAGGGTCAGACTGATTTGCATATGGCCATGTCTAAACTGGGGTGGCAGAGTGGGCTAAAGAACGGTGATGGATCAAACCCAGATCTGTTGACTGGGTGTGAGTGTTTGATTGGTTCTGATGCTCCGTCCATCACCACCCCCTTTTGTACCGCTTTGTTCGCCATAAGTTGGCAGGGTATGCTCAGACGTGAGTCCCTTGCACACTTTGCCACTGGATTCAAGCAAGCCTGGTTGAAGACGGCTGAAATGCCAGAAACCGGTCCCAGGAAGCTTGTTTCCGGTCCAGGGAAGGCATGGCTTGGCAGTTCGGGCTGGACTGTTCCCATGAGGCACAGGGTCAGACTGATTTGCATATGGCCATGTCTGAACTTGGGTGGCAGAGTGGGCTAAAGAACGGTGATGGATCAAACCCAGATCTGTTGACTGGGTGTGAGTGTTTGATTGGTTCTGATGCTCCGTCCATCACCACCCCCTTTTGTACCGCTTTGTTCGCCATAAGTTGGCAGGGTATGCTCAGACGTGAGTCCCTTGCTCACTTTGCCACTGGATTCAAGCAAGCCTGGCTGAAGACGGCTGAAATGCCAAAAACCGTTCCCAGGAAGCTTGTTTCCGGTCCAGGGAAGACATGGCTTGGCAGTTCGGGCTGGACTGTTCCCATGAGGCACAGGGTCAGACTGATTTACATATGGCCATGTCTGAACTGGGGTGGCAGAGTGGGCTAAAGAACGGTGATGGATCAAACCCAGATCTGTTGACTGGGTGTGAGTGTTTGATTGGTTCCGATGCTCCGTCCATCACCACCCCCTTTTGTACCGCTTTGTTCGCCATAAGTTGGCAGGGTATGCTCAGACGTGAGTCCCTTGCTCACTTTGCCACTGGATTCAAGCAAGCCTGGCTGAAGACGGCTGAAATGCCAGAAACCGTTCCCAGGAAGCTTGTTTCCGGTCCAGGGAAGACATGGTTTGGCAGTTCGGGCTGGACTGTTCCCATGAGGCACAGGGTCAGACTGATTTGCATATGGCCATGTCTGAACTGGGGTGGCAGAGTGGGCTAAAGGACGGTGATGGATCAAACCCAGATCTGTTGACTGGGTGTGAGTGTTTGATTGGTTCTGATGCTCCGTCCATCACCACCCCCTTTTGTACCGCTTTGTTCGCCATAAGTTGGCAGGGTATGCTCAGACGTGAGTCCCTTGCTCACTTTGCCACTGGATTCAAGCAAGCCTGGCAGAAGACGGCTGAAATGCCAGAAACCGGTCCCAGGAAGCTTGCTTCCGGTCCAGGGAAGGCATGGCTTGGCAGTTCGGGCTGGACTGTTCCCATGAGGCACAGGGCCAGACTGATTTGCATATGGCCATGTCTGAACTGGGGTGGCAGAGTGGGCTAAAGAACGGTGATGGATCAAACCCAGATCTGTTGACTGGGTGTGAGTCTTTGATTGGTTCTGATGCTCCGTCCATCACCACCCCGTTTTGTACCGCTTTGTTCGCCATACGTTGGCAGGGTATGCTCAGACGTGAGTCCCTTGCACACTTTGCCACTGGATTCAAGCAAGCCTGGTTGAAGACGGCTGAAATGCCAGAAACCGGTCCCAGGAAGCTTGTTTCCGGTCCAGGGAAGGCATGGCTTGGCAGTTCGGGCTGGACTGTTCCCATGAGGCACAGGGTCAGACTGATTTGCATATGGCCATGTCTGAACTTGGGTGGCAGAGTGGGCTAAAGAACGGTGATGGATCAAACCCAGATCTGTTGACTGGGTGTGAGTGTTTGATTGGTTCTGATGCTCCGTCCATCACCACCCCCTTTTGTACCGCTTTGTTCGCCATAAGTTGGCAGGGTATGCTCAGACGTGAGTCCCTTGCTCACTTTGCCACTGGATTCAAGCAAGCCTGGCTGAAGACGGCTGAAATGCCAGAAACCGTTCCCAGGAAGCTTGTTTCCGGTCCAGGGAAGACATGGCTTGGCAGTTCGGGCTGGACTGTTCCCATGAGGCACAGGGTCAGACTGATTTGCATATGGCCATGTCTGAACTTGGGTGGCAGAGTGGGCTAAAGAACGGTGATGGATCAAACCCAGATCTGTTGACTGGGTGTGAGGGTTTGATTAGTTCTGATGCTCCGTCCATCACCACCCCCTTTTGTACCGCTTTGTTCGCCATAAGTTGGCAGGGTATGCTCAGACGTGAGTCCCTTGCTCACTTTGCCACTGGATTCAAGCAAGCCTGACTGAAGACAGCTGAAATGCCAGAAACCGGTCCCAGGAAGCTTGCTTCCGGTCCAGGGAAGACATGGCTTGGCAGTTCGGGCTGGACTGTTCCCATGAGGCACAGGGTCAGACTGATTTACATATGGCCATGTCTGATCTGGGGTGGCAGAGTGGGCTAAAGAACGGTGATGGATCAAACCCAGATCTGTTGACTGGGTGTGAGTGTTTGATTGGTTCCGATGCTCCGTCCATCACCACCCCCTTTTGTACCGCTTTGTTCGCCATAAGTTGGCAGGGTATGCTCAGACGTGAGTCCCTTGCTCACTTTGCCACTGGATTCAAGCAAGCCTGGCTGAAGACGGCTGAAATGCCAGAAACCGTTCCCAGGAAGCTTGTTTCCGGTCCAGGGAAGACATGGTTTGGCAGTTCGGGCTGGACTGTTCCCATGAGGCACAGGGTCAGACTGATTTGCATATGGCCATGTCTGAACTGGGGTGGCAGAGTGGGCTAAAGAACGGTGATGGATCAAACCCAGATCTGTTGACTGGGTGTGAGTGTTTGATTGGTTCTGATGCTCCGTCCATCACCACCCCCTTTTGTACCGCTTTGTTTGCCATAAGTTGGCAGGGTATGCTCAGACGTGAGTCCCTTGCTCACTTTGCCACTGGATTCAAGCAAGCCTGGCTGAAGACGGCTGAAATGCCAGAAACCGGTCCCAGGAAGCTTGCTGCCGGTCCAGGGAAGGCATGACTTGGCAGTTCGGGCTGGACTGTTCCCATGAGGCACAGGGCCAGACTGATTTGCATATGGCCATGTCTGAACTGGGGTGGCAGAGTGGGCTAAAGAACGGTGATGGATCAAACCCAGATCTGTTGACTGGGTGTGAGTGTTTGATTGGTTCTGATGCTCCGTCCATCACCACCCCCTTTTGTACAGCTTTGTTCGCCATAAGTTGGCAGGGTATGCTCAGACGTGAGTCCCTTGCTCACTTTGCCACTGGATTCAAGCAAGCCTGGCTGAAGACGGCTGAAATGCCAGAAACCGGTCCCAGGAAGCTTGCTGCCGGTCCAGGGAAGGCATGACTTGGCAGTTCGGGCTGGACTGTTCCCATGAGGCACAGGGCCAGACTGATTTGCATATGGCCATGTCTGAACTGGGGTGGCAGAGTGGGCTAAAGAACGGTGATGGATCAAACCCAGATCTGTTGACTGGGTGTGAGTGTTTGATTGGTTCTGATGCTCCGTCCATCACCACCCCCTTTTGTACCGCTTTGTTCGCCATAAGTTGGCAGGGTATGCTCAGACGTGAGTCCCTTGCTCACTTTGCCACTGGATTCAAGCAAGCCTGGCTGAAGACGGCTGAAATGCCAGAAACCGTTCCCAGGAAGCTTGTTTCCGGTCCAGGGAAGACATGGCTTGGCAGTTCGGGCTGGACTGTTCTCATGAGGCACAGGGTCAGACTGATTTGCATATGGCCATGTCTGAATTGGGGTGGCAGAGTGGGCTAAAGAACGGTGATGGATCAAACCCAGATCTGTTGACTGGGTGTGAGTGTTTGATTGGTTCCGATGCTCCGTCCATCACCACCCCCTTTTGTACCGCTTTGTTCGCCATAAGTTGGCAGGGTATGCTCAGACGTGAGTCCCTTGCTCACTTTGCCACTGGATTCAAGCAAGCCTGGCTGAAGACGGCTGAAATGCCAGAAACCGTTCCCAGGAAGCTTGTTTCCGGTCCAGGGAAGACATGGCTTGGCAGTTCGGGCTGGACTGTTCCCATGAGGCACAGGGTCAGACTGATTTGCATATGGCCATGTCTGAACTTGGGTGGCAGAGTGGGCTAAAGAACGGTGATGGATCAAACCCAGATCTGTTGACTGGGTATGAGGGTTTGATTGGTTCTGATGCTCCGTCCATCACCACCCCCTTTTGTACCGCTTTGTTCGCCATAAGTTGGCAGGGTATGCTCAGACGTGAGTCTCTTGCTCACTTTGCCACTGGATTCAAGCAAGCCTGACTAAAGACGGCTGAAATGCCAGAAACCGGTCCCAGGAAGCTTGCTTCCGGTCCAGGGAAGGCATGGCTTGGCAGTTCGGGCTGCACTGTTCCCATGAGGCACAGGGTCAGACTGATTTGCATATGGCCATGTCTGAACTGGGGTGGCAGAGTGGGCTAAAGAACGGTGATGGATCAAACCCAGATCTGTTGACTGGGTGTGAGTGTTTGATTGGTTCTGATGCTCCGTCCATCACCACCCCCTTTTGTACCGCTTTGTTCGCCATAAGTTGGCAGGGTATGCTCAGACGTGAGTCCCTTGCTCACTTTGCCACTGGATTCAAGCAAGCCTGGCTGAAGACGGCTGAAATGCCAGAAACCGGTCCCAGGAAGCTTGCTTCCGGTCCAGGGAAGGCATGGCTGGCAGTTCGGGCTGGACTGTTCCCATGAGGCACAGGGTCAGACTGATTTGCATATGGCCATGTCTGAACTGGGGTGGCAGAGTGGGCTAAAGAACGGTGATGGATCAAACCCAGATCTGTTGACTGGGTGTGAGTGTTTGATTGGTTCTGATGCTCCGTCCATCACCACCCCCTTTTGTACCGCTTTGTTCGCCATAAGTTGGCAGGGTATGCTCAGACGTGAGTCCCTTGCTCACTTTGCCACTGGATTCAAGCAAGCCTGGCTGAAGACGGCTGAAATGCCAGAAACCGGTCCCAGGAAGCTTGCTTCCGGTCCAGGGAAGGCATGGCTGGCAGTTCGGGCTGGACTGTTCCCATGAGGCACAGGGTCAGACTGATTTGCATATGGCCATGTCTGAACTGGGGTGGCAGAGTGGGCTAAAGAACGGTGATGGATCAAACCCAGATCTGTTGACTGGGTGTGAGTGTTTGATTGGTTCTGATGCTCCGTCCATCACCACCCCCTTTTGTACCGCTTTGTTTGCCATAAGTTGGCAGGGTATGCTCAGACGTGAGTCCCTTGCTCACTTTGCCACTGGATTCAAGCAAGCCTGGCTGAAGACGGCTGAAATGCCAGAAACCGGTCCCAGGAAGCTTGCTTCCGGTCCAGGGAAGGCATGGCTTGGCAGTTCGGGCTGGACTGTTCCCATGAGGCACAGGGCCAGACTGATTTGCATATGGCCATGTCTGAACTGGGGTGGCAGAGTGGGCTAAAGAACGGTGATGGATCAAACCCAGATCTGTTGACTGGGTGTGAGTCTTTGATTGGTTCTGATGCTCCGTCCATCACCACCCCGTTTTGTACCGCTTTGTTCACCATAAGTTGGCAGGGTATGCTCAGACGTGAGTCCCTTGCTCACTTTGCCACTGGATTCAAGCAAGCCTGGCTGAAGACGGCTGAAATGCCAGAAACCGGTCCCAGGAAGTTTGTTTCCGGTCCAGGGAAGACATGGCTTGGCTGTTCGGGCTGGACTGTTCCCATGAGGCACAGGGTCAGACTGATTTGCATATGGCCATGTCTGAACTTGGGTGGCAGAGTGGGCTAAAGAACGGTGATGGATCAAACCCAGATCTGTTGACTGGGTGTGAGTGTTTGATTGGTTCTGATGCTCCGTCCATCACCACCCCCTTTTGTACCGCTTTGTTCGCCATAAGTTGGCAGGGTATGCTCAGACCTGAGTCCCTTGCTCACTTTGCCACTGGATTCAAGCAAGCCTGGCTGAAGACGGCTGAAATGCCAGAAACCGGTCCCAGGAAGCTTGTTTCCGGTCCAGGGAAGACATGGCTTGGCAGTTCGGGCTGGACTGTTCCCATGAGGCACAGGGTCAGACTGATTTGCATATGGCCATGTCTGAACTGGGGTGGCAGAGTGGGCTAAAGAACGGTGATGGATCAAACCCAGATCTGTTGACTGGGTGTGAGTGTTTGATTGGTTCTGATGCTCCGTCCATCACCACCCCCTTTTGTACCGCTTTGTTCGCCATAAGTTGGCAGGGTATGCGCAGACGTGAGTCCCTTGCTCACTTTGCCACTGGATTCAAGCAAGCCTGGCTGAAGACGGCTGAAATGCCAGAAACCGGTCCCAGGAAGCTTGTTTCCGGTCCAGGGAAGATATGGCTTGGCAGTTCGGGCTGGACTGTTCCCATGAGCCACAGGGTCAGACTGATTTGCATATGGCCATGTCTGAACTGGGGTGGCAGAGTGGGCTAAAGAACGGTGATGGATCAAACCCAGATCTGTTGACTGGGTGTGAGTGTTTGATTGGTTCTGATGCTCCGTCCATCACCACCCCCTTTTGTACCGCTTTGTTCGCCAAGAGTTGGCAGGGTATGCTCAGACGTGAGTCCCTTGCTCACTTTGCCACTGGATTCAAGCAAGCCTGGCTGAAGACGGCTGAAATGCCAGAAACCGGTCCCAGGAAGCTTGTTTCCGGTCCAGGGAAGATATGGCTTGGCGGTTCGGGCTGGACTGTTCCCATGAGCCACAGGGTCAGACTGATTTGCATATGGCCATGTCTGAACTGGGGTGGCAGAGTGGGCTAAAGAACGGTGATGGATCAAACCCAGATCTGTTGACTGGGTGTGAGTGTTTGATTGGTTCTGATGCTCCGTCCATCACCACCCCCTTTTGTACCGCTTTGTTCGCCATAAGTTAGCAGGGTATGCGCAGACGTGAGTCCCTTGCTCACTTTGCCACTGGATTCAAGCAAGCCTGGCTGAAGACGGCTGAAATGCCAGAAACCGGTCCCAGGAAGCTTGTTTCCGGTCCAGGGAAGATATGGCTTGGCAGTTCGGGCTGGACTGTTCCCATGAGCCACAGGGTCAGACTGATTTGCATATGGCCATGTCTGAACTGGGGTGGCAGAGTGGGCTAAAGAACGGTGATGGATCAAACCCAGATCTGTTGACTGGGTGTGAGTGTTTGATTGGTTCTGATGCTCCGTCCATCACCACCCCCTTTTGTACCGCTTTGTTCGCCAAGAGTTGGCAGGGTATGCTCAGACGTGAGTCCCTTGCTCACTTTGCCACTGGATTCAAGCAAGCCTGGCTGAAGACGGCTGAAATGCCAGAAACCGGTCCCAGGAAGCTTGTTTCCGGTCCAGGGAAGATATGGCTTGGCGGTTCGGGCTGGACTGTTCCCATGAGCCACAGGGTCAGACTGATTTGCATATGGCCATGTCTGAACTGGGGTGGCAGAGTGGGCTAAAGAACGGTGATGGATCAAACACAGATCTGTTGACTGGGTGTGAGTGTTTGATTGGTTCTGATGCCTCCGTCCATCACCACCCCCTTTTGTACCACTGGCACAGATGAAGCGCACTACCGTATACCATCCATAGCAGGGATCACTTAGCACAGATTTGAGTTTGGTATTGGATATATCGAAAATGTGTCTTAGATAAAATTCATTGCAATTTAAAAAATTCAGCCATGTATATACATTATGAAAAGCTGTTAAAAGTATTTCACAATTCAGCAAAGTAGTCTTTCTTCTGTGTTTATTACAACACCAAAGACACGTCGTGTGTCTGTCTGTCCTTCACCGGTTTAAGGTTAAAGGATAAAGAGAAGCTCCATGAGGGAGAAGGAGAAGAGGAGCAGCAGGATACACACATAGACAGAGGGAAGGTTCAAGAAGGAGGAGGACGACAGAAGTAAATAAAGCAAAGAGCTGGCTAAAAGAGGGCGTGCCAAGGGGTGTGATAAGTGTGGGTGTAGAGTGAACTTCTGATAAGGGACACTGTCTGCTAAAATGTTTCCTAATGCTATGGGGTTAAGAAAATATGGTGCTGAAGCTGTAGTATAGATGGGATAATTCACTCTATGTAGAATCTATTTATTTCTTGTTACTTTTCTTGAGTAGTAAAATTTTCTTACTCTGTCTAACATTTTAAAAAACATATTAAAACCGAAAAGAGTAGGAAACGCCAAGAAACCATAAAAAAATGGAAACAGGGTGACAACTAGTTAACAGAAACATCTGGCAAAATTATCGCAAAGCTATAATTAAAAAATACGATTAATTATTAAATCGAATAAGAACGTGAAACTAAGGTGAACACAGTAAAATAATAAACAAACATAACCCCATTTTTTTATTAGTTGTAGTCAGGGTTCACAACAATTGAAACAACAGTGGTAAAGGACATGGTTACAATATTTCATAAAGAAGTAAGAGTTGTGACCGTGGTCGCATGCACTGATGGGCATAAACGTATTTTTATATGCAGAAAGCTGCTGCGTGGTGCCGGTAACAAGTCCCACACATTTAGCCGTAAATGTGAACCGTACGGTTAGACCACATTAATATGGGCCCGGATAACATTTTTAGCATTAAGTGGTAAGAAGTAAGCTACAGTAATACTCTTTAGGTAGATCAGATTAATGGCTAACTACATTTTAATATGGGTGAACAGATCTCCCAATACATTTATTGGATTTTTTCATATTTAGAAATTGCACAAAGTAATCAGAGTATGTGATTGTCATGTTCAGCCACATTCTAGCAAGCAGAGGATCTCTCAGTGGAGTCAAGCGGTGGAAGGGCCTTCACAGCTTCCAGATCCTCAATTTCAGAGATGGTACACTTTGGCCTGCAGAAAACATTAACACCAGGTCAGCAGTACATAGAAACAGATCGAGGGACCCGCATTGTGTTGTATTAATCATTAATAGAAAGCCATTATCTAAAGTTACTCTTGGTATTTAACCAAACACTGTTTTTATTACACAAATAAATATCAATCATTTTGTCAGGTACTATGTTAAAAAAATAAAACAAATGGTAAAACATACTAAGAAAATGTAAAATTGTAAATTGTGGTGTATGCTGAACCAAAGTGAAAGGGCCATGGGGTTATGTTATGAATACAAGCAGAAAAAATATAGTAATGTAAAGAAAAGGAACAAATGCAAAAATGTGTAATTAAAGGACGAAACTTAAAAAAAAAACATAGGATTTGGCTAGACAAAAATAGAGAGAACCTCTTCCTGTTATAAATCAGATGCCCATCTACCACCAAGTTTCTACAAAATACCACAAGTTGCAATTTTGATGGAACCATAACCATGAGAAATAAAGAACAAAAGCACCAGGAGTTGCCTTATTTTGATTTAAATTTCGTTTTTCTTACAACTGTTAAGAAACATTTTTATTTCGCCATTAGCAACCAAAGCCAAGTGGTTAATATGTAAAATATTTAGCATTTTTTCACTTTTTAATATAGGATGAACAGGGTATCTAAAAGCACAGCAGAACTATATATGAGAAATACATTTATTACTGCATGCTAAAATGACATCCACTCCCATAAACATTAAATGTTTCAATATTTAAATAAAGCATCCCAACTAAAAACAAATATGCAAACTGACAGTCTGGAAATAGGAAACAACCTTTACATCGCGGTGATTACACCGCGATGCCATTACAACGTGGTCGTTACAACGACAGCGATGTTAGCATGCAATGACATTACTACACAAGTCATTACATCGACTTGCAGTAGATGGAGCGCTAACATTAGGAATAGTATAGTTTACTATTCCAACACCTTCCCTACTGTTGCATAGGCTGGAGTTGTAATAGTAAATTATATATTCCTAATGTCAGCGCGCCATCAATTGCAAGTCGATGTAATGACTTGCGTAGTAATGGCATTGCATGGTAACAACGCGGTCATTGTAACAACCGCGTTGTAATGCCACACGATGTTTTGACTCGCGTAGTAACTTGTCATATGCCCTGGAAATAGTTACAAAACCAGGTTAACAAACTAGTGTTTAACTTCTAAACAAAGTGAAAATAAATTGGTTCAATCCTGATATCACTGCAGCTGGGAAATCGGAGAAGGCAGAGAGACAGTCTGGTCTTTTCAATATAAGGGAGCTTCAAATTGAAAATTTACAGGACTTCTTAGATGCAGGAAATGAGTTGAACCCATTTAATAACCCTGGATTATTTGCTTTCTGACTACCTGGTTTTGAGTCTATCCAATTAAGTTTCACTTACTGTAAATTCTGTGAAAATGGACTGACTGTACCAAACGGTAGTGTCTGCCTTTTAGGATAACAGAGCACAGATAGGGTAAGAGGCTCTGTGCTGATTACATGTGATTGATTGATTGATTGATTGGAGTACTTATAGAGCGCAACTATCACCCTACGGGCATCTTGGCGCTTGCATTGGGAACCCGTCCTGGTTTTTCCCTGTAAGATAACCCGTACTGGGCATCCCCAAGGTGAAAGCCAGGCATCCCGCCGCGGGGGGCCGTTGTGGAGATTAAGCAGGCTTGTTGCCCAGAGCTGCATAGTGTGAACTCGTGCTTAGAGTGGGCACCGAAACGAGAATTATCGAGTCCGTGGACAATTGGGTTCTGGACCCTGCCGCGTCGGGAATCGAACCCAGGTCCCGGGCCTGATCTCTGCTTCAGGGTATGCCTCCTCTAACCAGTGAGCTACACTTCTCCACACGTGAGTGCATGCATGTGGACATGTGTGCAGGGTCACCGTGTGAGATTACCGTCTAGCTCAAACTGTATCTGGGCACAGGTAGCCGGTCGCAAAAGAGACCATTCAGGGATTGCTGTTGACCTGGTAGAGGCTTTATAATTTAAGTAGACCCTCATATTGTAGGTCTATAGCGTTTACTGAAAAGACTGTGAGCTCACTGCATTATCCCTGATGCTCAAAATCTGTGCCACCACACAGTTTCCACATACCTAAGCCTAGAGATATTGGCCAGGTATCAGTTTTAGGGAAAACATGAACACAAAGTGCAGATCCACTGTTGCTTTTGTGATAACTGTACTCCTTATGGCACTTTAAAAATAGTCATATTTCCTTGCCCCAGCCATAATTAGATTCCAGGTCTTTGTGCCCTTACTGGGCCAAGTTGATTGCTCTGCTGCCCAGCAGAAGGATCAAAGGCCTCTTCACACAGTGGAGTCATTAGCATTGTTTGGCCCAGTTCCTTGGAAGGACGGGGGTGGAAATAAAATCTGGATATTAACTCTTCACGCTGCACCTGGCCTCGACATTTCCATGCCCACAGGAACAACAGAGGAAGGCCAGACCTTTGGACCCAAACACAGGAGGGCTCTTTTTTGTAGTTTTTGTGCAAAGGGGTAAGGCAGCAGAGTCAGTTGGGAGGGTGGGGTCCTAATCTTTCATCTTCCTTTCTGATCCTAAGGAAATCACCTGCGGAGTCCCACCAGGATCATCACTGAGTACGACCCTCTTCAATATCTACAGCCCCCTCGCAGCCATCGTATGAAAACATGGCCTTAGCATTGTATCCTACGGCGACGACACCTAGCTCATCCTGTCCCTCACTCGAGACCCCACCACCGCCAAACTCCACTTCCAGAAAGGAATGCAAGACGTCGCTGACTAGATGACCAACAGCTGCCTGAAACTCAACGCGGAGAAGACAGAAGTTTTCGTCCTTGGAACAAGAAGCCCTTCAGCATGGGACAACACCTGGTGGCCAACCGCCCTCGGGAGCCCACATACCCCTGCAGACCACGCCAAGAGCCTGGGTATCATCCTCGACTCCTCACTCACCTTGAACCGACAGGTTAATTCCGTCACATCCAGCTGTTTCAACACCCTCCGCATACTCCGTAAGACCTTCAAATGGACCCCCCCGCCGACTTAAGGAAGACAATCACCCACGCACTCATCAACCAGCAGACAGGACTATGGAAATGCACTCTACGCCGCCCTCAACAAATCCCTACTTCACAAACTCCAGACCATACAGAACACCGCAGCCAGACTCGTCCTTGGCATCCCCCGACAAGAACACATCAGCCAACACCTAGGAAGACTCCACTGGCTCCCTGTAGAGAAAAGAATCACCTTCAAAATCCTCACCCACGCCTATAAATGCCTACACAACAACGGACCCGAATACCTCAACGACAACTTCCACGTACCCAAAAGAAACCTCCGATACTCCAACCTCACACTGGCCGAAACCCCGTGCATGCACAGAGCCAGAGCAGGCAGAAGATCCTTCTCTCACATTGCAGCCAAGACATGGAATGATTACTGCCAGACCTCAGACGCACCTCCCCCTAAACACCTTCAGAAAGACCCTCAAGACTTGGATCTTTGGCTAAACAAACCAGCAGACCCCCCCCCCCCCCCCCCCCCCCCAGCGCCTTAAGACCCCCATGGGTGAGTAGCGCGCTTACAATTCTACTGATTGATTGATTGGAAGGTTTTATCATAGGATACTTGAAGATGCCGTGTTGAAATGTCCCACAGTGCTGCATAGGAGGGTTGGGGTAAGAGTAGCAGGATGATGTGGCACCCTCCAATTGGGCAGAGGTGTACACTTTCCAGAGTTCTCCACCCTCTCTTAAAACATCCTGTACAAGGTAGAGACACTTGAGAAAACACCGGATCTGGGGGCGTGGCTTGGCTGCCGACGGGCATGGACGTGTGAGCAAAGAGCTCCGCATCCAGCCCAGCCAAAAATCCTGCGAAACCTGTAGCCCCGGTGTTCCAAGACACCCGGAGGGCAGCCTCGCTTGGTCCGGTCCCTGACTACGGCACAGCAGAGCGGGGCGCGGCGCCGGGGGCTGGCGCTGCGACAGGAGTAGCGGCGGACGCGAGCTGCCGCCGGCCATTTTGTGCGGCCTGGGAGCAGCGGTGCAGCCGGGGCCCACAGTAACGTGAGGGCCGGCCGGAAGTGAAGCGTGCCCGGCGGGGGACACCGGAAGTGGCAGCTCCAGCGCGGCGGAGGGCAGACCAGGTCGGAACCCAACCGGGGGGAGAGGCTTGATGCTGATAGCCCTTCCGCAGCCAGGCCCGGTTGCGGCAGATGCCCAGAGGAGGAGTGGAGGCCCGAGGAGCTGAATGAGGCCTGTGGTGGGGCGGCGACCCAGGTGACGGTGTGGCTGCGGGACCCCCGGAGGAGCTGGCAGCAGACCGGGAGAGGGACGGCCGGCGCCACGCGGGCCATAGTGGAGGAGGTCTGCCTGGACCTGGGCTGCAGCCCGGGCCGAACGGTTGGAGGACGGAGTCTGCCTCGGTGATGCGGTGAGGAGATAAGGCAGCGGCCAGCAGGGGTGCCGGCTGCTGTTGCACCGCACTGCAGGGACGACAGTCATCGGGGAGCGGAGCGGGTCCTCATCGCTGGGGCCCCTCGGGGAGCACGTCATCGACGGTTGGAGGCAGGAGTGAGTGGCGCCCTGTAGCTGGTGAGGAGACCTGCCGTGACCACTGTTTTGGGGACTTGTTCTAGTTGTAGATTGCCTTGCGGCCCCCTGGTGGGCTCCCTGACCTGGGAGCATGGGCAAACCAAGACCCAAGCTGGGAGCGAATCCGGCAGACTCTGTGGGCAACTCAGCCAGTGGCCGGGATGGCGGGACGCACGAGGACTCTGCGGTGGGGCTCCAGCAACGTCAGATGGACCAAATCCTGCAGGCCATAGCGGACACCCGAGCTGCGTTGCAGACGGACATTGCGCAGGTGTCCTCCGATCTGGGATTGCTTCGCGCAGACCACAGGAAGCTGGCGGACAGGGTCAAGCAAACGGAGGACACGTTGGACTTGGCGGCTCCGGCGCAGAAGGCATTGGAGGCTCAGTCGGCGGACCTTCTACAGAGGGCGACGGTCCTGGAGAAGAGGGCCGAGGATGCGGAGGGGCGTAACCGCCGCAACAACATTCATGTGGTGGGACTGCCCGAAAAGATTGAAGGAGGAGACATGTTGACTTACCTGGAGACCTGGCTGAAGGAGGTGGTGGCGCCGGGAGGACTGACGCAGTTCTACACCCTGGAGAGGGCGCACAGGGTCCCGGCCCGGCCCCCGGATCCGGGCCGACCTCCCAGGCCGGTGGTGGCTCGTCTGCTGCACTACAGGGACCGCAATATCATTCTTCAGAAGGCTAGATCCATGGGCCCCTATCAAGTGGAGAATGTCCCGGTATCTATCTATCCAGATTACCCCATGGAGGTCCAGCGCAGGCGCTCCTCCTTTCAGGCGGTGAAGAAGGCGCTACGGGACGAGGGCCTGCAGTATTCCTTACTGTTCCCGGCTCGCCTCCGAGTGGTACTGGACGGAAAGACATCCTTCTTCACGGACCCCGCAGCGGCCTGGAGTTGGTTAGAATCGGCCCGGACGGGGGCAGCAGCACATGTGGACGAGGAGGTGCCGTCGGGGACCCAGACGAGGGCCCGTCGCGGCAGACACAACAGGATACGGACAGCAGGGGTCCGATCACCGGGAGCATCCCAGACGGTGCTGGAGCGGCGGGCTGCGCTGCGGGCAGTCTCTGTGATATCGGGGGCCGCGACCTCCCAGCCCAGTGAGGAATCGGGCTCCAAGAGGGGCTCGGAGGCCTCCCTCTCGGATGGCCCTGGCGAGGATGCGGAGTTGCTGCCTGACGTGACCCCAGGGACAGCGGATGAACTGCTGGACGCTTGAAGGATCTGGGACTCCCCAGGGCGCAGTAAGAGGGGCAGGGCGGGCGCTGTATGTATGTGGGGAGGGGGGCCCTGGCCTGGCTTTGCGGGGTTGGGAGTGCGACCGGTACCTGACGATGATTTGTGGACGGGGGATTGTTGGGGGGACCTGGAGTAGAGAGCGGGAGGTCTGAGGGGCAAGGAACACCGGGGGAGGATTTGCAGAGACTGGGCGCGGATGCACAGCAGGGGACAGTCGACCGTCCCGTCTGGTGCAGAGCCACCACCTCACCCTCACGGACATTTTGAGACTCTGGTGGCTACCAGAGTGTTCGATATTGTTTGGGGTGGTATTTGGATGGGTAACTGCAGTTTAGCACCCGTCTAGGGAGGGGAGGGCGTTTGGGGAGTTGGGGAGTTGGGGAGTTGTGGGGTCTCAGGGGAATGTAAGTGTGCCTCGGAGGGCTAGGAAAGGGTGGGTGGTTAGGCGATGGGATGGGGACCCCACCTGAATTGCGATTCCTGACCTGGAATGTGAGGGGGCTCACCTCTATGGGGAAGAGATATAAAGTTCATGCCTACCTGGTGCGGAGAGGGGTCCAGGTAGCCTTCCTCCAAGAAACCCACTTAGATCGCGAGGAGGGGAAGGCATTGCAGCGGCGCTGGCGGGGCCAATTATTCTATACTACCTTCTCGAAGTTTGCCTGAGGGGCCCTGATTTGGGTGAGGGCGGGAGTTCCTTTCCAGCCGCTGGCGACACTGGTGGACCCGGAGGGCAGGTTTGTAGCAGTACAAGGGCGACTGGATGGGAGGGACATGGCCTTCTGTAGTGTGTATGCCCCTAATGTAGACCAGGCCGCCTTCTTCTCCAGACTGTCGGGGCAGCTCGCGGCATATTTGACGGGGACGGTGGTGATGGGAGGGGACTTTAATTCGGTGGCTGATGTTGAGCTGGATCGGTCCCACCCGCCCCTTGCACAGTCGGTGGTCCGTCGGGTGGCCAATAGTAGACGAGCTTGGCAGGACACCTGGGGGTTGGTGGACACGTGGCGGACACATCACCCGATGGATAGGGATTACTCCTTCTACTCAGTACCCCACGAGTTGTATGTCCGATTGGATAGTATACTGTGTTCCCCGGATGTCCAGACTCTGATGCGTCATAGTGAATATTTGGCTAAAACCATCTCGGACCATAACCCTTGTTAGGGGGTGCTGCAGTGGTCTAGACAGCGGCAGGCGATACCCACGTGGCGCTTAAACCCTTTGTTGCTGGAGGACCCGGTTTTCCGGGCTGAGGTTAGCGGTTGCATAGAGCAGTATTTTAGGACTAACTCGGAAACGGCGTCGAGCCGGGCGACGGAATGGGATGCGTTTAAGGCGGTGGTTCGGGGAGTTTATATATCGTCCACCGCTGGCGTGCGGAAGACTTTGCTGAAGGAGGTGGCGGGGGCGGAGGCCCAACTGCGGACGGCTGAGCGCGCGCATCAGGCTGGGGAGGGCGAGTTGACTGCGGTTGTGGAAGCGCGCGAGGGCGTGGCAGTGTGTGTGGAGAAGCTTCGCTGCTTTGATCATAAGGATTATCTTGCCCGGGCGCATGCGGAACGGGATAAGGTGGGATCTCTCCTGGCATGGTTGGCGACCCCGACGGCCTGAGGTACCCCTATATTATCTTTGGTCGAGGCGGGGGGATCCCGGTCTATTCTCAGACGGGGATTAATAAGCAGTTTGCCAGTTATTATGCAGGGCTGTATGATAGTACCATGCAGGGGGAACCTGAAGGCTTGGCCGAGTTTCTGTTGGCGGCTCGATTGCCCCCGCTGGACCCGGAGAGCGAGAAGGACCTCGGGGGTACTATATCGCTGGCTATGGCCAGACGAAAGACCCCGGGAGCGGACGGTTTGCCCATTGAGTTCTACGCGGCTTGCCCGGATCTGCTGGCGCCACAGCTGCAAGTCCTATACAGTGAGGCTTGGCGACTTGGGCGCTTACCGGCCTCCGCTCGGGAGGCAATTGTGGTGCCCCTGTTGAAGCCGGGAGGAGAGGCCGGCGCGCGCACGGCGTACCGCCCGCTCTCCATGTTGACGGTGGATTACAAAATCTTGAGTAAAATCTTGGCATCGCGCCTGTTGACTCATATGACCGCCTTGATCCACCCGGATCAGGCGGGCTTTATCCCTCGGCGTAACACGGCCACTTCGGTTCGACGTTTGCTGCGGGTGATGGAGATGGACCGGGACATATATCCGGAGGCCTGCACACTGTCGGTTGATATAGAAAAGGCCTTTGATAGTGTAGAGTGGCCCTATTTATACCGAGTGCTGCGGGCTTTTGGCCTGGGGGACGGCTTTGTGCGCTGGACCAACTTGCTCTATAACGAGGCCACGGCCCGGGTGAAGACGGGGGCTACCATATCGGCCTCCTACCCGGTGCGGAGAGGGACGAGGCAGGGTTGCTCGTTCTCCCCCTTGTTGTTCGCCCTGGCCATTGAACCGCTGGCGGCACATGCCCGACTGGGGCGCTCTTATGCAGGAGTTCAATTGAGGGGGGACGCCCACTATATCTCCCTGTATGCAGATGATCTGCTGATGTTTTTGGCGGATGCCGATGGCGCACTGCGTGGAGCGACCGCCTTGTTGGAGGCCTTTGGGCGCCTGTCCGGGCTCAAGGTCAAATGGGGCAAGACATGCTTGTTCCCGCTGGTGCCGGGCGGCCGGGCCCCCCAGTCGCTGGGAGTGATCCGATGGGAAGGTAGCTGCCTGCGATATTTGGGGGTTAGTATCTACCACACCCAGCCGGATTTGCTGGAGGGGAATATTGGCAGAGCCATTCGCGGCTTGCGTGGTAGCATGAGTTTCTGGAGTACGCTCCCACTTTCATGTGCCGGGAGGGTAGCGCTGTTGAAGATGGTGGCGTTGCCACGCCTCCTCTACTTCTTTCGCACCCTGCCTATATGGATACCTGCGTCGTACTTCGCACGGCTCAGGGCACTGTCCACGGGCTTCATTTGGGGCTCAGGGAGAAGGCGGGTGGCTTTGGCCACACTGCGGCGGCCGAGAGCGGAGGGGGGCCTGGCAGTCCCGGACTTCGAGTGGTACTATCTGGCGGCCCAACTCCAATGGCTTACGCAGGCGGTTGCCAGGGAGTATAGAGGCCCGGAGGGCCCACAGGGCAGGTTGATTCCGCGGCATGTGCTAGCCTTCATAGTCTTACAGCAGAGGTTGGACCTTGCCCTGCTTACTTTGGAGGAGCGTACACTCCGGCTGTGCTGGAACCGGTGCCAGAGGAGGGCGGCGATAACTCGCCCCTATGCCCCGGAGATCCCTTTGGGAATGTGTACGGCGTTCCCGCATGGGGGCGATTGGTCTGGGCTGGCCGTTTGGGAGGAGCTGGGCGTGCAGATGGTGGGCGACTTATTCAGGGAGGGGGTGCTGCTGCCCTTCCAGGAGTTGCAGGACTCCTACGGGCTTCCACGTGGGGACTTTTTACTCCACGCGGCCCTTGTAGCGAGCCTTCAGAGACACTGGAATGTGGGGCTCTCGGAGCCACCGATCGCTGCAGGTTGCCAATATGTAGTGATGGCGGCGGGGACGTCCAAGGCCATTACTTGTCTCTACCGCAGACTATCGTCGGAAGGCCTGCTGCCCCTTGCCGCCTTGAGGGGCAAGTGGGAATTGGACCTTGAGAAGCCGATCCCCGAGACTACATGGACCACGTTGGTGCGGCGGGCCTGGAAGGGAACGCGCAATGCCCAGTTTCAGTTGGTTCCATTTTTTACGTTGCACAGGGCGTATTTGACGCCGGTTAAGATATTGCAATATTTTGGGGGTGCGCACTCTCAATGCCCGCGGTGCGGGGGAGAGGGTGCTGATTTTCGTCACATGTTTTGGTCCTGCGTTCAGTTGGGTGACTATTGGGCAGAGGTTATGGATTGCCTGAATCAGGTGACGGACCGCGTTATTGACCCGGAACTGGGGGCCTGCTTACTACTTTGGTTCCCACACACCCGCCGGACGAAGGTTACTAGCAAGTTTTACGACTTAGGGTTGATTATGGCCAAGAGGGAACTGACTATGCACTGGAAGTCCAGAGCGGGGCCTAGCTTCTTGCGGTGGAGGGCGGCATTTGCGCGATGGGCGGGGGCAGAGGGTACGCTCCGGTTGCAATTAGCTCTTCGGAGGGATGACGAGAAGGCGCTGGCGACGGCCCGAGCATGGGAGGCGCTGGTGGTGGAACTTCAGGGGCTGATCTCTGACACCGGGAGAGAGGGGGACACCTCTGACAGGCAGGAGGAGGCGTTGAACGGGGAGTAGAAGGGGAGTGGTGGCGAGCGCTGGAAGCAAGGGTGTGGCTAGGCACGAGGGAAAGCCTTGGTTCCCTAGAGGAGGTTGAGCACCCATGCCTGATTTATAGCAGGGAAGGGGCACATCAGGAGAGAGGAGGAAGGAAGGGGGCACACTGACATGGGGTGGGGAGGGAGGGGGGGGGGCCGCATGGGCTGGAAGTTCATTCTCCCGGATATTGGCTGGTAACAATGTATGTGAAGTATCTTCTTTGACGGGGGAGGTAGCGGGGTTTGTACTGAGTTGATGCTATGAAAACAATAAAAAAATGTTTCAAAAAAAAAAAAAAAAAAGAGAAAACACCGGATCTGGGGCTGCGACACCAGACAATTGTCCAGCACGAAGAAAGAAGATCCCTGAAACTCTGCAAGTATGGACTATGGGACTCTGAAACTTCAGTTGCAGCCCAATACACCCAGGACTAAGATGGGTCTCTCCAGAGCCAGTGGTGCGGACCCCTTATGCCCCCTGAGGAACTGTAGGAGGAATGGGGACTTGCTGGAGGGCACTGGAGGGTTTCCCTGGGACTTCTGTGGACTGGCGTTGGACTCCGCTGACACACAGGGGCTCTGCATATCGCCAAGAAGCTGTGGGACCTGGGGAGTGTGGCAGGAAGGGCGATCTGCTTGTTGGCTTTGGAGGGGATGCGAGAAATGCGCCAAAGCAGGAGAGGGCACCAGTAGCCGAGGCAGAGGAAAGGTTTGGCAAGGGATCAGCAAAATGAAGCCCCCCAACAAAAATAACGCTTTTTTGGCCAGAAGGCCTGAACAAAATGCTCCTGGTGGCTATAGCAGGCGACCATAAGCAAAACAAGATAAAATAATCAGGAAAACCAGCCGTACAAGGCCTGACAAAATGCCTCTGAAGCTCAGTCTCTTGGAGGGACCGGATAAGAAAGTGAGTGCATAGCGCTCCATCATGATTTCTACAATTTTCCTGGGGAGGGCCAACCTCTTGGGGATGGCGCAACCTATGCTCTTGATGATTACTGGGGAGAGTGCATGCATGGGGAAAACTACCCGCGAGTAAAGTGCTACGAAGGAGTGCTTGGTTGTCAGTATTGACGCCGAGATACCACGAGGAGCACTCTCCCCACTGTTTGCAGATACATGAATTGCCAACTGTGGGATTGAACGATAATAAGGAACTAAGAGGTTAAGTACTAAGATATAGGTACTTACGAAAATCTATGAATTACTACTGAGGACTGTACCTGATTATGAGTTATTAGCCCTGATGAAGTCGGTGGAAATTATCCACAAGACAAAACACGTGTTGGCTGAATTCTGTTCAGACTGGCTGTGATATTACCTATTTGGAATTCTGGCGTTTGCAATAAAACAAAGAAATTACCATAACTATGGACTGCTATATTTACTTTGGAATGAACATATGCTCAGAATAAGATTTTGTTTCTATTGATATTTGGGGATTCCATCTCCAAACCTTGGAACGTTAGGTGGCCGTTCCACTTATCCTTGGAGCAATCTTTGGAATTTAGATTGTACTTCATTGCACTGACTCGGCACAAAGTTGACCCTGCTACTGTTAGACTGTTGAGTTTTTCTTTTCAACTCTGCTTATTCTTGAAAGCCGGTAATATGAAGATCTGATCACAGCAAACCTTTTGTTGCTGCTATTCGCAAGGGAAAAATACACAAATTCTTGCACAGCACATTATTTTCCAACAAAAACCAAAATTTAGAATTTTTTAGCTATGTTCTCATTTCTAATGAAAACTTTATTAAAGTTCAAGGTTCCTGACTATTAAGTGTCCTGAACCCTACATTGAAGGCAGAACGTAATCTTCTGCTATTAAACAACATGCAGAAACCGAACAAGCTGGAATTTCTCTGAGCGCTTGTGAGTCTAGTATTACCTGTCAGTCTCAAGGGTATCGGACAGGGGCCTTCTTTACATCTTGGGGTGGCAGCAGCCAGTACCCTCTCGCTGGTGCAGGCCTTTAGGTGCCCCCTGAGTGAGTGGACCTACTGATGGTGACGGGGGTGCTGTGGCGCTGCACTGGTAGCAAGCCTCTCTCCCCCTGCTCCCAACTGTGGAATGCTGCTGGCGGGCTCATGTGAAGGCTTATCCAGCAGATGAGTGGCCATTATGGTGAGGGAGGCCTCACGAGTTCTGAAACCGGGTTCGGTGTTGCCGGGACCCTGCCCCCAGAAAATGCCCGGCAAGACACCTTGAAAGTGAGCACAGGCCAGGCAAGAGCACCCCCATCATGCTGGGCCTCTGCAGACCTGCTGATGGGTGAGCAGAGTGGTTGGGCTCCAACACCAGATGGGAGAACGGGACATGGATTGGAAGTGGGGCTCAGCCTACCCTCCTGCACCAGCCCTGTGTCCAGGTGGGGATGTGTCCCAGTGACTTCGGCTGGAAAGATGATGCGGCTGATATCATCAGAAAGTGACTGAACAGAGGCATCTGAACCCCCTCTCCTCCCACCTTGAGTGACCCTGCTGACAGACGCATGAGGCACAGCGCTTAAAAGCGGACTGGGCCTTGACTCCGTCGCAGGCCTCAACCTCCCTTTATACTTTCTCCCAGGAATAATGGAAGAGTCAGCAGCATCCACTGTAGCCAGCAACACAGTTGGGCGTCGGAGACAGCCTGATCCACATTATTTGAGTGCTTACTCAATGTGGCCCACCTGACTGGCGGAGAGTCGCGTTGAATGGGCTGTGGGCCTCATCTGGGCCCCAGAAGCCTGGTTGGGGCTGCCTTCATCTGCCTCTGCTTCTGCTCTGTGAACCTTTGTTTCATGCCCCTGGTCAGTAGTTGGCTGTGGGCAGCCCGGCGTCCTCACACATCTTGCTGGATCCTGCGGTGGCCATAGAAAGACTACATCCGTGCTTGGAGGACACGTGCTGTGGGCCCTCTGCACCTTTATTCCTCGCTCTGCATCGAGATGCATGAGGGGGCCCTCCGGCCTGGATGAGACTCTGGCCCGCCTGCTGTCGGGCCTACGATGGGACTGAGTTGAGGAGGGTGCTGCCGGGGGAGCGGTGTCCCCCTCAACCCCCTGATCACCTACCATTGCACCAACAGTGCCCCCTTTGTGATTGATTTGGGACCCCCTTCACCCTCTCTTGCGCCACACCCTCAGAGTGGGGACCTGCTCAGGGCGTGTGGCAAACCGGGAGCCCCTGTATATATGAAGCCTTTAGGGGAAGCACTGTGGCTGTGTGGGCCGAGCTACGGCCCAGGGGTTCTTGCTGCCCTGAGAAAGGGCATGCCCAAGGCCACTAATCCTCTGGGCATCAAGGGGACTCCCGTGCAAATTTTCTTGGACTGCCCGGGTTTTCTGGGTGGCCCAGAGGCACCCCACAGACTGTGCACCAAGTGCTGCTGCATTCCTTGGGTGATGACGGGGGAGACATACCTTTACACATACACCCCCTTGCACCTCCTAGACGTGCTTGGCAGCTGAAGGCAGCGCCGGAAGTGGATACTAACCTGTTGCTTGCTCCCCTGGCTGACTTCTGGGCTCGAATTGTGGTACCTGGGGCGCTGATTCAACCCTTATATGAACTGTATGGAGGGGCCCGCTGCCTCCACCCGCAGCCCTCTTGGGAAGTTCGTATGACACCGCAAAGACCCTCCACCCACTTTGTGGCAGTCTCTAACTGAACTGCTGTGGACACTACCCCGAGCTGACTTGAACACTGCTCGCCTGCAACTCTCATAGGTTGCTATTATGCACTGCTATAAATCCACGCAAGACAAGTCAATTGGATCACCTAAGGACAGCCCAGTCTCCTTGCTTTGGAATAAAGCACCTAGGCATAATATAGATTTGTCAGACCCCCCTACCCACCACCGCAGCTGGGGACTCAGCGCCAGCACCCATATCCCAAGCTTACATGGACCTCTTCCTACAAGAAATCTGCTCTGAAATAAGCTCCCTCAAAAAAGACTTTAAGTCCTGTATTCAAGACATCCGGCGTGATGTCAATGAAATGGTAGGGTGGGTAGATGACTTGGAACTCCCAGTGGATGCCCGATCAAAATATCAAGAAATGCTCAGGCACAAGTTTATCATTTATAACTCATTGACATCAATAAGTTCTGGATCTTCAAATTTTCTGTGTTTTTTTATTCATGCCGTTATTTGTGTTTAATGATGTATGTATTTGTGTTGTTGTACAAGGAAAGATAAGATTATCAACATTTTTAAATCATAACTACAAAAAACGTTTTGAAATAAGACTAGATTAATGTGTATGTTTTGTTCTTTTTTGATTAATATCAATTAATGGCCATGTGGGGTTCTGTATAGATTTTGTATTGTGAAATTGATTCCTCCCCATCTGGTAGGCCTTATTGGATCATACCCTGTTACGTTTGTACTGGCACAAATTGACGGGACTGGAAGAACAGCAGATCGAACTACAAATGAAGCAAGAAGACAGAGAACAGAAGTCGGCAGAACAATATCCGTATCAGGGGAATACCCAGATGAGCAGAGGGCAGTGACATCATGGGCTTCACTACTCAGCATCTGAAATGATTTGCAATAATGACGATGCTTTCCCCGAGCACTGGACAGGGCTCATCATGTGGCATCTACACCAGGATGACCAGCCCCTGTCCCGGACATCCTGACACAGGTCCATTTCTTTACCGAAAAAGAAGCTATCTTGAAGGCATCACGGAGCAAAGCTTATCTGATCCTTTGTGGCCACACTATCCAACTGTTTCCAAGATCTCTCTCCCATCACCCTAAGCCACTACGGGGACTTCAGGCCTGCCATCGACAAACTGCAGGAACTTAATATTCGCTACCAGTGAGGCTATCCATTTGCCATCATGTTCACATCGGACGGCAAACACTGGGCTCTCTGCTCCTTGACGGTGACAAAACAACTCCTGAAGCTTCACTGATCCACGAATGCTGCCTTGACGCTGCCCCGCTATCCTTGCCTTGAAGCGCTGCGCCCCATATGGACCAAGGTGCTGCCCCACCATTCTGACAAATAGCACAAAGAAACAGCCTCCCAGGAAACTAAAAGAGACATCATCCAGCATTTCCGCAACATGGAAAGGGAGCCCTCCCCGGTCCACTTAGCTACTGGCTTTGTATAATCTAGGACCTCTCTAACACTCTAGCTTGCCCTATGGGACAAACAGTGGAGGTCATTTAGCCATCATAACTCATGCCCCTTGGGTTCGGTGTTGGGCCTATTCAGATAATTGCCTATCTGGTGGACATGCAGGTCCTCACCTCGTGCCCAGGGATCAAGGCGCACAATCTGTTCCTGCAGGCCTCCCCGCCTGCCATCCATTGGGCTCACTAAATGTCAGCTTTTTGAACACGAGAAGTCTTGGGCATCTACCTGGCCTATACGTACCTTACCATTGGCCCCAACCTCTGCTGGCTGCAAGGGTCCAGGGTGCTTGGAAGCCATCGACAAGCCCTCTCCTAATGACAGGGCGAACACTCTCAACAGACAATTCCCCTCAATTCATACCTCAGGAGAGTTACTCCTCCGATCGGATGCTGGCCACTCCAGGACTTGAATGGAGCTATTAGGCCACGTTGGCCTCCTAATGCTTGTGTTCTTACCATCAATTGAAACTTCTCTAGGTCGGATGCCTACCTTGGGGGTTGGGCCCACTGCTTCCCTCTAACACATGCAGCATATTACTAATCACTTGCAGCTTAGCTGCCACTACTCAGGCCTCCTCATTTGCTCAAAGTTTTAGCTCTGCCCTGACCCCAATTCCATTCTGGCCAATAACCCTCATTTGGGACAGAGGTCCATCCCTGCCGCACCACTTGAGTGCTACTTTTGGGAATATCTCCCACTCAGTGACACAGCTGCTAAGCCTCTTCCCTTGCACAATGCCCACTACACATCACACTAAACTAGTCTCTCTTAATGCTAGGGCCTGAACTTGCCTAATAAATGGCAACACGTTTGGCAATATCTTCTCTTGCAGGACCCCAATGTTATCTTTCTTCAGGAAACCTACCTCCTACGGGGAGGACTCCCATCGCATGTCACATCCAAAATACCCAAACTGCTTTTGGGCACAGGATTCTACCAAGACAGTGGGATGTGTATGAGGCGGGTTTTTGCACCACCGTACTGAAGACAGTAAGGGATGGGTCCTTGCAAGGATTGAGATTTGTAAACGGCGGTGCCAACCTCTAGCCCCAACGTGGCATGCCTGGCAGAAGTCAGTGAGGTATTTTAAAGAGGTGGAAAGGCAAAGTAAGAACTGGGGGGAGAATGAATGGTGAAATTAGGATGAGTAAATCATCTTCAGTGATTAAAAACTCTTACGTTAGCAGAGGCTGGGGGATTGTGCACAGGTCTACAGCCCAAAGAACTTGCCAGAAGCTGATTTGGATACTGAGCACTGTGGGTGGCCAGAGGTCAGAGTGTGCCCTTTGGAGATGGTATGAAGACAATTAAAAAAAGGGATGTGAATGGCCGTTACCTGAAACTAACCCTTGAAGGGGTACCCGCACTCTCACTCTCCTTAATGTCTACGCCTACAATCAGGTGCAGGATACCCCTTTTTTGGATACCTTTCGCAGGAACAGCTGGCGAATGTGAGGGGTGATCTTGTGTGTGGTGAAGGATATAAATTTGCTGTGGGACCCTGAACTTGATTGCAGCACTACCTCCTTTCAAGGTGCTGGGGCGATGTCCGCTGCACTTAAGCAAGAACTTACTGATTTGGGGGGGGTTAGTGGATGTGTAGCATTATAAGCACCCTGATACACAGGACTACTCATTTTACTCACATGTTCATACATCATACTCCCTCATAGATTAACTTTTTCTCACTCACTCGCTAATTCAAGATCTGGAGACCGTGACCCTTGAGGTTCCGTGAGAATCTGACCGACATTTTGGGTATGTTCGAATATGGATGAGTTTGGTATCTACGAACCGCAAATAACGAGTTTAGTGGGTGTACGCGTTTTCGCTACGCTACTATGTATGGTTCGTCTCATTCTTTTGGGTATGTCCATCTGAACCCTTGGGTTCCATTTTAGATACGACGTCCATTTTGTCTCTTGCCCTCAAGTAGCCAGCGAACGGACACTGTCCGCTTCGTGACCCTGGGATTCCCAAGCTTTCGTGGAGGACACATGTTTCTTTGAAGGTGTCTTTTATGGCGAGGGGGCTGACACGGCAAAGGCAGATGGCCCCGCTTAAGGCTCATCTTGCCATGCCGTTTATTGTTTCAGTCGTGCATACATTAGGCACGAGTCCTTTGATCCTGCAATCAAGTTTCCGTTATTGCTCTCTACACTGTTTTCTAAACTGTTGTACATCCATATCTTTTTCCTTTGCATCTGTTTCTGTCCCTTCCTCTAATTCGTTATGGTCAGAATGGAATGTGCTTAATGTGCTTTTATAGTTGGGAACCGGCAATGCTGCTGTAATTATGTTTCGGGTTTCTGAAAACATGAATGCGACCTTTTTGAAGTTTATTGTGGGAACTGAGTTGTAACCTTTGTTCGTTATGTTGTGCAATGATGAAAATGTGTATAAAAGGAGCGATCCACTTGTGCAATTCGAAGCAGTCTCTCAGAACCTACACGTTGTGTACTTCTTGCGATTTCTGTATCCCTGCAGTGAATAAATGCTGATCTTTGACGCCGCAGGAAGTGTCCCGTGTCTCTGTGTTTTGTACGCCGGAACAGGTAACCCACGAAGGTTTCAGGTGTTGTCCCCTGGCACCGCTGGGCCTTAGAATAGCCCAGTCCTTCAGTTGGCGCCCAACGTGGGGCGACATCAGCGGTACCGGTCCAAAGCCCGACGATCGTGAGGAACTTCGTGTGAAATCTCCGAGGGAAGGTGCACCCCGCTTCATCGATCCAGTTGTCGAAATAAGTGGCCCGAAGACTTTTCCCGCGAAGATTCCCGCCGCCTGACGGCTGCGACGGACTGCTGCCCTGACTGTCGACCTGTTTTGGCGCCTGGCGTAGTCCTTTGTACGGCGAGACGATAGACGGGCCTTCCTGGTGACGCCATTGCTCTTTCAGTTAAGTATTTGTGGGTCGCTCCCAAAGTAGACTTGGTTGTTTGCATGGTTCCATTGCATTTGTGGTTCTTAGTCGTTGGTTCTTAGTTGTTGGGTTTTATTTGACAATTGCAATTGCCAAAATCCGAGGGTCTTGCATTTTTTTGCGAGGACATCGTAATTCGATAGCCCTTGAAGTTTGTAAACTCGGTTAGTGTGCACGATGCCTGGCCGTAGTACTTTGTTTGGTTTCTTTAAATGTTGCAGCACGGATTCCCGACTAGAGGATTCATGTCCGATACCTCCAGTTGGAACTCCAATTTATGAGCTCTATAGTCGCCATGGAGTAGGTCCTATCGTATATAATGAATATTGGATTCGATATACTAAAAATGATGGTGTTCTTAGTTGGCCACCACATGGTAGTTTCGAAACTGCAATATTGGATAATCTTGAAACTAAATTGTTTAAAAAGAAGGCTAGGCCAGCCATGTTTGATTCCTTTCGGTTATGGCGTAAAGAGGCCAAGCAGAAAGAAATTAAACAGTCTAAGAAAAATAAGAGAGAAGGTGTTATTGCGGTGATGCGAAATGCAGAACAGTATCAGCGGGACAAGGATGAGAAGGAGCAGGAAGTTTCTGCTAGATTGCATCATATGGCGGTGGATAAATGTTATCCGGTTTTACCGTCTAGTCCTGATAAGATGGGAGAAGAAACGGTCGAGGATTCCTTATTGTCTTATCTATTGAAATCACCACCTCCCTATGCACCAGATACTGTGGGTCCTGTGATTCCTCCCGCTCCCCAACCTGCTGTCTTGGCGGCTGCTGGACAGCCTGTTGTTCCTCCTGTTCTTCCGAATCCTATTGTGCCACAAATTGTTCATCCTCCGCTACCCGCTCTTTTCCCTATTGCACCTTTGCCTGTACCTTTTCAGCCTATTGTTACTACTACTCCTGCTATCTCGACTACTTCTACTAGTTCTACGGTTACCCCGGATGTAGTTACTCCTGTGCTTCCTTCTTCTTCCCCTTCTGTTCGTAGTCGCATATTTAATGCTGTCGCTAATCTCTATTCTCCGCTTTTTGGGCCGATACTTGGGTCCGATCTTTCTGATGTCTCTCAGAGGCGTAGTCAAATTCCTGATGGTAGAGAACGTGAGTCGTTGGTAAAACTGGCGCGTCAATGGATTAGTTATCCTGCGAAGTACACTTCGCGTATAGTCTTCGGGACATTTTCTCAGTTTAATGAGCCCACACAAAGATTTGTGTACGAGGAAATGTGTAAATCTTTGCGAGAAGAGTGGGATACTGATGCGGTAGACAATGTACCGCCCGAGATGACTGAACTTCAGAATCACTTTTCGAGTGGTATGATTGTGGGTAGTAATGTCCGACATGCTTTAGAGCGTCTGTTATCTTTTCGATCTACGGTATCACCTCGAGCATTGTTTAAGGACGAAGCTGAGGAGCGGATGGCACGATCTGGTCAGTACCCTATGCGGGAAGTTCCCCCAGTGTGGATGCCAGGTGATGCTGCTGCTAACCCTGCCATTCCGCCACACTTTCAGAGAGTTTGGATACACCTCCCCTGGAAGCGATCGGAAGTTCTGCAGGTGAAGCAAACTTTGCCTGACCCCCGCAAAAATCCGGCAGGTTATTATAAGGAGTTATCCCAACTAGTGGATGCTACTATTATGAACCTTGCCGATATCGATATGTTGTTCGGTAATGTAGTACCTCAACCGATTTGGGCGAAAATCCGCCAAGAGAATCACGTAGCCGAGTTAGGCGGTGATTGGGCTGCTCTTGCTGCGGCTGACGCACGGCAAGTTGGTGGGGCTAAACCTGAACAGCTCATTGAGAATCTGCCCCAGGGGATAATTACACTTATGAAGACACTTATGCCGGCAATAAGAGTTAACTGGGATAAACTGTCTGCGTGCAAACAAAAGAAGGACGATAGTGTCTCCGATTTCTTTACGAGATTTGAGGAGGCATTCATTGATCACAGTGGTCAGGATATGAGCACTGAGGGAGGTCAGCGACTGTTTGTTGATAAATTTGTATCGAATCTGCTGCCTGAACTAAGCAACAAATTGAAGAATTCTGAAAGTTCGTGGGCTGTTTCTACCACTGCTCAAATATTAGCTACGGCCCAATACTACGAAAATAGAGAGAAAGAAGAAAGCGAACGTGCAGATAAGAAAACGAAGGATCTTAAAACTAAGGTCTTATTGCAGCAAGCGTATTCCCCGCGCTCGAATCAAAATAACTTGCAACAGCAAAATCGATTACAGTCACAGTTTTCTAGGTCGCAGTCGCGTACCGACTCCTCTACACCGCGAACTATGTTGGGGTATAATCAATGCGCATATTGTAGGGGTGAGGGTCATCTGAAGTTTAATTGTCCAGTTTTGCGTGACCGAAACAATGGTGTTTCGGCTCGAGGAGGTCGTAGTGGTCCTCAACAAGCATCCCGTGGTAGAGGTCGCGGTGTTACTCAGAATCAGAATGAGCGTCTTGCCACTTCAGCAGACTCGCAAAATTGCTTTGATCGGCGCGATTTATTGGCTGGTAGATCTGCACAGTATCATGTGGACGACTATTATGTCGAGCATGATGTTGCTGCTGACGGTCATTATTAGGACAGCCATAGACAAAGAAAGGGAGTGGTATCGGTTCCGGTTGATCAGAGTGGGCCTTACGTTACAGTTGCCACAATGGGCGTAGTTGAGCCTTTTCTGTTGGATACTGGTGCAGCGAAAAGCTCCATCATGCATTCGAAACTCCCTGGCGCGCCTTTGTCTGGCTTAACGAATGTTTCCGTTGGATTCTCTGGCGCCCCCGTTAGCAATCCAGTTTCTAGCCCGTTGCCCCTTACAATTGGGTCTCGTGAGTTAGAAGCTTCTTTGCTTTTGACTACTGGTTGTGGTGAGAATCTTTTGGGCCTGGATTTGTTGAAGCGGTTATATGCGACTTTGTACTGTTCTCCTGCGGGAGTGGAGCTTACGTTGGGTCAGAAAGTGATCTCTCCTATGTATTTGTCGACTGGTAAGCTCCCACCGGAATTGAGTTCTCTTCCTAAGTCTTTGTGGGCGACGGGTCCCAATGATGTGGGCCTGTTGGATATACCGCCTTATGTTGTTCAATTGAAATCAAATGTGCGCTTACCACGCATTCCCCAGTATCGTATTTCTCTTGATGGAGAGCGAGCACTATTAGCGATCATTTACGATTTGATCGATAAGGATGTTATCGAAGAAACTCGGGGTAACGTGTGTAATAGTCCTGTGTTACCTATTTTGAAACGAACTGATCCATCCAAGCCTCCTGTGTATCGTTTTGTTATTGATTTACGGGAGGTAAATAAAATTGTGATTCCACAGTTCCCCGTAGTGCCCGACATTACGGCTTTGCTGACTCGGATTCCAGCTTCTGCAGCATGGTTCTCGGTAATCGATCTGAAGAATGCCTTCTTTAGCATTCCAATTGCTGAGGAAAGCAGAGATCTATTTGGTTTCTCGTTAGGTGGTCGCAGTTTCAGGTTTAAACGCGCACCTCAGGGCTACTGTGAGAGTCCATCGATCTATAGTCAAGCGCTTAAGAGCCAACTTGATGCGTTCGTGTTACCGACTGGTGCGGCCTTGATTCAGTACGTTGACGATCTGTTGGTAGCTGCTGACACTGAACAGATTTGCAAAACTGCTACAGTATCACTGTTACAGCATCTATGTGACTTACATCACAAGGTGTCACCCTCTAAATTGCAATATTGTTGTCAAGAAGTAACCTATCTCGGTCACTTATTGTCAAAGGAGGGAAGAAGGTTGACCCCAGAAACAATTGCAGCGATTGCTCGAATGACGGTGCCAACAACTCAGAGAGATGTGCGTGCCTTTCTAGGTATCACGTCATACTGCAGACAGTGGATCCCAAACTTTTCACTGTTAGCGAAGCCATTGATAGCTCTCACGTGCAAGGATGTTTCGACTCCTTTGCCATGGACGGAAGAATGTCAGAAAAGTTTTTCTGAACTGCGTGACGCGTTGTGTTCGGCTCCTGTGTTAGGTACTCCTGATTACAGTAAGCCATTTACACTATACGTTCACGAGAGAGAAGGTTGTGCGTTGAGTGTTTTGACGCAACAATTTGGTGGTAAGCAGCGTCCATGTGCATATTTTTCCTCGACCTTAGACCCGGTAGCTAGAGCGTTGTCGAGTTGCTTGAGGGCGACAGCGGCAGCTGCAGTGTCTATTCGACAATCCGCAGGTCTGGTTATGGATAATATGCTTACAGTAATGGTCCCGCATGCAGTTGACACTCTCCTGAATCGTACAAAAACTCAACATCTGACGAGTGCAAGGTTGTCCGGTTACGAGTTAACACTTTTGGCAAGTCATATACAGATCAAGCGTTGTAATGTGCTGAATCCGGCGACATTGTTGCCGATTAATGTGGGATCAAATGATGTATCACCACATGATTGTTATTTACGAACTGAAGAAGAAACGAAGGGTCGCGTGGACCTGAAAAACACTCCATTGATAGACCCCGATGGCACTTTGTATGTTGATGGTTCATGTTTTAAGTTGCCGAATGGTGATGTGACGACCGCGTATGCTGTAGTGACGTTGAGTACGGTTGTGGAAACTGCGAGATTGAGTCAGAATTCAGCACAGGCGGCAGAGTTGATTACGTTAACGAGAGCGTGTGTCTTGTCTAAGGGAAAGCGAGTGAATGTGTTTACTGACAGTCAGTATGCATTTGGTGTTGCACATAGCTTTGGCCGATTGTGGAGAGAGAGAGGATTTATGACATCGCATGGTACGAAGATCCAACACGGACAGCTTGTGAATGATCTTTTGGATGCACTTACATTGCCTAAACAGGTGGCGATCATTAAATGTAGTGCGCATCGAAAGGTTACGGATGATGTTGGTTGTGGTAATGCATTTCCGGATGAGATTGCTAAGGAAACGGCTAAGAATCTTGCGTCTCGAATGTATGTTACGAGTTCAGTGCGGTGGCCGACGGAGACTGGTATGTGTGAAGACACTGTTGAGAGCGTGAAAGCAATTCAGAACGAGGCCACCAAAACTGAAAAGACCAAGTGGAAAGAAAGTACGGGAAAGTTAGATACTTATGGATGTTGGGTTGACCTGTCAGAATGTCAGAGGTGGATGTTACCGGATGCATATGTGCTAGCCGTTGTGACTATGGCTCACGGCTTGTCACATATTAGCGCGAAAGGTATATGTAAGCTATTGTCTCCTGTATGGAAGAATGATGGTATCACTAAATGTGCTGAGAGAGTGGTTAAGAATTGTATGGTGTGTTTGATGTACAATCCTGGCAAGGGCACTCCCACTCCACCTAGCCATTTTGCCCCTCCTACATGTCCCTTTGAGGTTATCCAACTGGACTTCATCCATATGGAGAGATGCAATAATTTGAAGTACGTTTTGGTTGTGGTCTGTGCGTTCTCCAGATGGATAGAGGCCTATCCTCTCAAGGATAATACTGCCTTGTCCACAGCGAAAGTCCTACTGAAGGAATACTTTCCTCGGTATGGAATGCCACGGATTGTGTGGTCAGATAATGGAAGTGAGTTTGTGGGAAGTGTGATGCAGAGTGTGTGTAAGGGCCTTGGAATTCGACAGAAATTCCATAGCGCCAATCATCCTCAGGCAGCGGGTTTGGTTGAAGGGTACAATGGTACTCTGAAACTGAAACTTGCAAAGATACAAGCTTCGACTGGTTTGTCATGGCCTGATGCTTTGCCTCTGGCTCTCTTGTCAACCAGGGCGACTGTGCACTCTCGAGTAGGGCTTAGCCTATATGAGATTGTGTTCGGCAGCCCTGCAAACATTTGGGGGGTCCCGAGGCCTAAGGCCTTTGATAGCCTTGAGTATCCAATGTTAATTGATTATCTTCATGATCTGACTGCTAAACTGAGGTTAATTCATCAACAGGTCTTTGAAGCTTTACCGGCACAGACAGAGGGTCCTGGACATCGGCTCCAACCGGGTGACTGGGTTGTTACCCGCAATTTTGGCAGAAAACGCAATCTGGAGCCAAGATTTGTGGGCCCTTTTCAAGTGCTGCTGGCAACAAGGACTGCAGTTCGGTTGGAAGGCAGGAAGAACTGGGTGCATGCCACCCATACCAAAAAGGTTTCGATCCCTTCACCAGCAGATAATTGGGTGAGAACTGGTATTGCGACAGCGGAAACTGAGACTCCTCTACGTTACGTGCCGTTTAGCGATGCTCAACCTGTAGTAGACAATTCATTGCAGCCGGACACATCTGTTGAGTCGTCAGTTTTGGAGAACTCAAGGTCTGAATTGTCATCTGATCGATTGAACATTGTTTCACCAGCTGAACAATTATTTGAAGAGCAGACTCGACCTGGAAGATGTCGATATTTTCTTCGTTCAAAGACTAATAATTTTTTCTATATTTTCATTTACTATTGCCACGAACATTAAGCTGATTTTTGAGTTTCCTTCTACGTGCATTTTTTACAGCTAAGAGATTTTTTGGATGTTTGTTTAAGAAAACCTATCATCTGGGTTAACCGTAGGGCCGTGCGGGTACTTCCTTCTGTTTAGCAGGTTCCTGATACTAGGTCAGTTTCCCTTTGTCGATTCCGGGGAACTCCTGGGGATTGATAATTGCTACTCAGAACGAAGTGCGTCAAGAACGTACGGACGGTTTTTAGAGGATGGCGTTCTCTAAGCTGTTGGAAGTAGAAAGGATGTCGGCGCAAAGATCAAAATTGCATAAGATTGTACGAACGAAATGTTTTTTGTTTCAGGTATTTCTACTGTTTCTGACTGTTTCTATGCTATTGGTGGGCATAGTGTATTTTGGGATACAGTCGTTGTTGCCATCTGTTTCACCTACCTTTTCTCCTAAACTAAGTTCCATTACTACTGTTTCTCCACATTCCTTTCATCCTCTGCCCCAACATGAGCAGGTTAGATGTGCGGAATTCATGAATAACTCCTTTGTTCAACTCCTACATCAGCATCAGTTGGTGATGAACACTACCAACTGTTGGGTGTGTGGGTTAATGCCACATACCATGGATAGAGGTATTCCGTATTTGGTTCTTCCTTATAGTTCCCAGGGGTCAGCTCGAGCATTCCAAACTATGTTCCGTAGTGCACTAGATTCCTACCCCAGTCGAGAGCCACGTTCCGCGAACTTTGGTCCTGGTCCGTACCACAAGCCTTTGGCGATAGCGATTGCTGATCTCGATAGAGATATTTTTGATGTATCGCTTATTCCAGATGCAGAGATACAAGCATATAAAGATCTGAGTGAGGCTGAGTATAGTATGTCAGTGGGTGATAGACAGCTCAAGAGCTCGTCTCCAATATGGATTGTACCCCACCTCAGTAATTTCTGCTTGAAAGGTCTTGGTCGAAATCCGAGAGCCCAGCTTGGGGACAGTGCTTGTACTGACACGTACGTTCTACCGATGCTCTCTTCCCCTGTTTTCCTGACTGCCAAGGGTACCTATTTCGTATGTTATGAGCGTGCATATACATGGTTGCCCCGTGACTTCTCGGGAACCTGTTATATTGCGAATCTTTTGCCACCGACTTTTACAGTTGCCTCCGACTATCATAAAACTAGAGTTGTGAGAGGCGTTGTCAGCAAAGAAGACACTGCGGGTCAAGAAGCAGGAGACTTCTTTAAGGGTTTCTTGCCGTTTTGGGGACCTATGGTTAATAGTAGGAACCTGAGACAGTTGACCCGTGTGGTAGAATTGACTGCTAACATAACTGCGAGTGCTCTTGGTAATTTAACAGCGGAACTTCAAGCGGATAGACTTATGACGTTGCAGAACCGTATGGTTCTAGATGTTGTTCTTGCAGATAGAGGTGGTGTGTGCAAAGTTATCCATTCGAGCTGTTGCATTTTCATTCCTGACAACGCTCCAACTGTTTACCAAGCCATCTCGAAGTTGCATAAGATCTCCGAGTCCATACACGTGGACGAGGGTAATTGGACGCTTCTAGGATGGTTTTGGGGCCTGATATCAACTTGGGGTTGGAAGATTCTGATGATCATGGGGGTTGTTGTAACGTTTCTGTTCACGTGTTGTCTTTGCGTACAGTGTGGTCCAGCCTTATGTGGCCTCTGTGCTACAACGTGTATAAGACGGCCATCAGTTACCAAAGAGACGTTGATGAATAGAATGATGTTCCAGCAGCAACTGAATGATTTGATGAATATCGAAATCGATTCTGATCTCGACTAGTGCTTGCCTACATGAGGGCAAAAGGAGCGTCTGAGGTTCCGTGAGAATCTGACCGACATTTTGGGTATGTTCGAATATGGATGAGTTTGGTATCTACGAACCGCAAATGACGAGTTTAGTGGGTGTACGCGTTTTCGCTACGCTACTATGTATGGTTCGTCTCATTCTTGGGTATGTCCATCTGAACCCTTGGGTTCCATTTTAGATACGACGTCCATTTTGTCTCTTGCCCTCAAGTAGCCAGCGAACGGACACTGTCCGCTTCGTGACCCTGGGATTCCCAAGCTTTCGTGGAGGACAAATGTTTCTTTGAAGGTGTCTTTTATGGCGAGGGGGCTGACACGGCAAAGGCAGATGGCCCCGCTTAAGGCTCATCTTGCCATGCCGTTTATTGTTTCAGTCGTGCATACATTAGGCACGAGTCCTTTGATCCTGCAATCAAGTTTCCGTTATTGCTCTCTACACTGTTTTCTAAACTGTTGTACATCCATATCTTTTTCCTTTGCATCTGTTTCTGTCCCTTCCTCTAATTCGTTATGGTCAGAATGGAATGTGCTTAATGTGCTTTTATAGTTGGGAACCGGCAATGCTGCTGTAATTATGTTTCGGGTTTCTGAAAACATGAATGCGACCTTTTTAGGTCTCGCCTGAGACAGCGCTTTAGCGCTGCTCTGGCGAGACTTATAGTAAGCACTTTTGGAAGTGCAAACGAGTGCTTTCAGGCCGCCAACTACAGTGCATGTGCTCCGGGCGCGCGCACCATTTGGCAGCCTGAAAGCACTCGTTGTCTTTCACTTTCACGGCCGCTCGGCCGCTTTGATGTTTGATCACTTTCGCGGCCGCACTTTAACAAGCTCCCGTTATGCAATTTGGCAAGATTCTGTGCTGGTTTTTCTTTGATTTGCACAATGACAACTTGAGGGAGCACAGCATGCCGAGCAGTAGCTTTGCATATGGCGGGCTGCGCCTTTCATTTTGTTCTGCACGGTTTGTGTGCGAGTGTGCCCCGAACCATTTGTGCCCTGAGGCTGCTTTGGAGAGCCCAGTGCGCCCGCCGGCAGTGAGAGCTGCCTGCCTGGTCTCTACTCTGCTGGGGGAGGGGGAAGTGCGTGATGTACCTCTGTGCACTGCTGGGGTGTGAGCCTGCATGCATGCCTTGTCGCCGCTCTGCTGGGGGGGCAGTGTGCACTTCTGGGGGTGTGTGGAGCCTGCATGCATGCCTCTGCTCTGCTGGGGCCTGCATGCATGCCTCCGCTCTGCTGGGGGGTGCCGGTGTGCACTCCTGGGGGTGTGACAAATGTATTGAGTTGTTTGCAGCTCAGTCGGTTGCGCTCCGGTTATAGTGGTGTGTGTGTGTATGCGTTTGTCCGTCCCCATAAGTTTAAACGTTTAATCCAGCTGACCCAGCCTTTTGTTCCTTACAGGGGCATGTAACTAGACACTTACTCTCCCACAGTGTTGTACGTGTCCTTCGGGGACACCATTTTGTATAAGTATCATTGTGTGGCTCTGTGAGTAAAAACTGTTAAATATGTGCCCTTCCGTGGTGCCAGTTACAGTTGCCCCAGGAGACTAAAACTCTAAGTTGGCTTTGCCAGAATTGAAACCTGCGACACCCCCATTCTCTAGCATGAATAAACACGTCCCCGAGTTTTATCACTCGCTAGCCCGCCTTTACTTTTGTTCTGCACATTTTGTGTGCGAGTATGCCCCGAACCATTCGTGCCCCGAGGCTGCTCCGGAGAGCCTAGTGCGCCCGCCAGCGGTAAGTGCTGCCTGCCTGCCTGCCTGCCTGCATGCCTCATCTCCACTGTGCTGTGTCGACCTTCCGACTCTTGGAGTTTGAAAATTCTGTTTCATTTTTCAAGTATTGAAGTACCATTATGTTTTTAATAAGCAACGCGGCACATACACCATGCTGCGCTGCTTACTAAAATCATAAACTATTGAAAAAATAAAATTTAACAAACCGCGCCTTTCTTTTACACAGCGCTGCTCACCAAACTCATTTTGGGCTCTCTGCAAACCCCGCCTCACCCCACTCCAAACAAAGGCGCGGCTCGACCAAACTCTACTTTTTCAATATTTTATTATTTTAATAAGCAGTGCGGCACAGGCAACATGCTACCAGCTTACTAAAAGTATAAAATATTGAAAAAGAGTTTGGTGAGCCGCGCCTTTATTTTATTTCTTTAGCAGGCGATCGGGACGGGACAGCAGAGGAGCGTGGGCAGGTCGGGGATGGAGGGGGCTCGGAATGGGAGGGAAGGGCTGGGTCGGGTCGGAGCAGAAGACATGAGTAGTTGCATGATGCTGGGTGGGGGAGGGGCAACAACACTTGGGGAATGCTCAGATTACGGGTATTGGTACACATTTTGTTTACACTTTTGGTCCCCCCTCCCGCCCCCAAACAGGGCTTTGCATTTCCAATGAGGCCTTTGCTGTTACTGTGCTGTAATAGATCCTTGCGAGTTAACTACAATGACTGACCGGGCACATAACACACCCAGCCAGGCACATAACACCGGGCCTGCCAGCAGCGCCAGCGAGAACACTCCCTTGGAGAAGAATACCTTTTTAACTCCTTTCATTGATAATGTCTTGCAAGAGTGATGCCACATAATTTTCTCTGTTTTGCCATGTTTGATATGGATGCCATTTGTTAATGTTATACTTACCGAACTAATACAATGCCAATAGGTCTAACAAGAGTTTAAGCTATTGGCATTGTAAATGACAATGCCTTTTATTTATTTTTTTTAAAAATTGGCATTTACAATGTCAATAGCTCAAAATAATGTAAATGCGAGACCTATTGCATTGCAAATGCTTGTTGAAGTTTATTGTGGGAACTGAGTTGTAACCTTTGTTCGTTATGTTGTGCAATGATGAAAATGTGTATAAAAGGAGCGATCCACTTGTGCAATTCGAAGCAGTCTCTCAGAACCTACACGTTGTGTACTTCTTGCGATTTCTGTATCCCTGCAGTGAATAAATGCTGATCTTTGACGCCGCAGGAAGTGTCCCGTGTCTCTGTGTTTTGTACGCCGGAACAGGTAACCCACGAAGGTTTCAGGTGTTGTCCCCTGGCACCGCTGGGCCTTAGAATAGCCCAGTCCTTCACCCTCTCAGACATTTCCACCTTATATAATTCCGATGTCAACTTGTATGGACCTGGGGTTGGGGTGAGGGATGAGCCCCACACCTGCTTAGAGATCCAGTCGATGTTGCTGAGATCCATAAAGGAATCACAGACTACTTTGGCCTAAACGACCTCCTGGGGATCTAAGGGCATACACTCTGGGACAGCTTCAAAGCCACCATTAGGTGAGTTATATCCTCTATTGCCATCGCCCGTATGAGGAAGTCTCGACTAAAGGGTCTGGCTGCAGAGATCAAGACTCTTGAGTGCCTTGATCAGTTTTCCCCTTCTAGACGCAACAAGAGGCAGTTGGCCTTGCTGTGTGGTCAGCTGAGGGCTCACAGGAACAATAAAGCTGAATGATCCATACTCACCCTGAAGCAATGGTTCTATGGGGGGGATAAGGTGTGTGCACTCCTAGCCTGCAAACTACAACAGCAGCATCCTCGAGCGCACATAGCTAAGATCAAGACAGAGGACACAACTTGGGCCATGACAGAACAGGCGAAATAACAGGTATTTCACAGCTTCTACCAAGCTCTCGACAAGGGGAAGGATGCTCCCTAAAAAGCTCATAAACTCTTACCTTAGCGCCTGGGATCCTCTTGACCTGCAACACTCTGAACTCTTGGAAGCCTCTATTACTCTTGTTGAGCTGCACTGCGCTCTGAGGGAACTGCCAACCAGCAAGACACCCATCCCGGGCGGGTTTCCAGTTGACTTTTATAGAGCATTCCTTGCCCTTCAGCAGGATCGCATGTGGACACTTTTTAATGCGTTCACATCAGACACAGGTCTCACTCCGACGATGGCAGCAGCATAAACTGCCCTCATTCCCAAGCCTGGTAAAAATCCCTGCCAATGTGCCTCTTACAGCCCCATCGCTCTTTTAAACATGGACGCCAAGATCTACACTAAGATCTTGGTGAACCAGTTGAAGTCATACCTTCCTGGCCTGATCGAGCCAGATCAGGTAGGATCTATCCGCAATCAGCAAGGGGGGTGGGGGGGGGGAACATCTGTTGTCTTGCACACTTAGTGGAGAAGTCCCACCATCATAATATCCCCTCATGTCTTCTCTTGTTCGACGTGGAGAAGGCTTTTAATAGGGTTATTTGCCCATTCCTTAGGGCGGTCCTCTGGAAGACTGGCCTTGGCCCGGGCATGATCTCCATGGTTATGGCCTCCTGTGGCCACAAATACGGGCCAGTCGTCATCACACACGGCTGATCAAACTGGCGAGAGGCACTCGGCAGGGGTGTCGACTTTCACTGTTTGCCTTGGTGGTGGAACCTTTGGCCATCACAATCCAACAGACGGAGTCCATCGTGGGCATATCCCTTCGAAGGGTGCCCCCACAAACTCAGTCTCTTCGCAGACAACTGTTTGCTCACTCTTTCCCAACCTGCCATCTCCCTCCCTGCGGTAGTCCATGCCACTACAAATTATGAGCAGGTCTCCGGTTTCAGGGTGAACATGACCAAATCCCACACCTTGAACCTCCCCAAGCTGAATCTCCCAGCCCTACAATATTTCACCCCTTTCCAATAGACCCCACGAGCCATACAAGGTTTTTAACCTGACACCCACCTTGATGACCTGGGTGTAAGATAATTGGTCGGGATATCGGAAATCCATTGTGGAGGATTTCCATCGGTGGCGGCTCCTGCATGTATCTTGGTTAGGTTGGCTTAACATCGTCAAAATGACTATCCTCCCAAAGGACCTCTATCTATTCCAGACCTTGCCCACCCCCATCCCACATTATGACATTGTCCGCCTCCATACACACCATCTCCTGGGGGGCTACGTCCCAGGTTCTATAATGCCGTGCGATGCTTTCTAGAGATTGAAGGGGACTAGCCTGCCCCAACCTTCTTAAATACTATTGGGCAGAACACCTCTGCTACATCTCTGAATGGGGAGTCCGGGAAAGGGAAAAGCTTTGGTTCCACATGGATCTAACTATGGCCTGTAGTCCCCTCTGGGATCTTGCCTGGCTACATGCGAGGTCACAAAGTGCTTACATAGCAACCCCTACCAGGACTGTCTTCGAGATCTGGGATAGGATTGAGCTTAAACAAGATCTCATCACATTCCCCTTTCCAAATATTCCACTAGCTCGCAATCTGAATTTTACGCCAGCCTTCGAGGCTCACTCATTTCCCAGCTGGAGGAGACGGGAGACTGCCGTACCTTGTGTGACTTATTTCGGGGCATGATAATTAAGACATTTGAACAAAGCAAAACAGAACTCCAGGTCCGGCTGCAATATTGTCAGCTGTGTCATTGGGTGCTTCACCGTTCTAACGTCCAGGGGAAAACGCAGCAAAACACGTCTTTTGAGAAATCTTTCAGGGCTTACGACGGTACAAGGGGTTACATATCGCGTATCTACCAGGTCCTTCATCATTTAGTGCAGGTTTAGCCTCACACTTACCAATCGCAAATGCAATGGGAAACACTCTGGTGGGACATTCCCAAGACCTACAGAAGCTTGCTGCAGCGTGAGACAGCATGCAAACTGATGACACAGTGGTACTACACACAGACTTGACTTCAAACCATTTACCCAACCACCTCTCTCATTACTACTTACTGGAAGGAAGTCCTTGGCCATATCCAAGGCACTGTGGGTTTTCCCCTTCCTGATTCTTAGGATACGGCTGTTCTGGGCATTCGCCACATTGAACTGGAAGCGATGACTCACACTGATTGGCGGCTTAGCAGTCACATGCTGTGTTCTGCCAAAGAACTCATAGCACTTAAATGGAAGCAACCTTCTGCCCCTCCCATTGTGAAGTCGTTCACGCAACTCTGGTATGTTATGGTCATGGAACTCCTAGCTCATAAGAGAGCACACACAGACACTAAATTTGCCTGCATCTGGTAACCCTTGATAGAATACTTCACTCGCCAGGAATACTCTAGCTTTCCACCGCCCAGACTCAGACCACTCCAACTCTCTGATTAAGACATACTCCAGAGATAGCAAAGCAACTACGGTGGTGACGGCCCGCTACCCCCAACATCATACTCACTTTTCACCTCCTCCTTATGTTCCTTCTCCTTCCCAGAAGACATCAAAGCTTCCTGACATTTTGTTGATCACGAGAAGTATTCTCCCGACCTTTAATGTTCAATTGTTCACTTGTATTGTTTCTTTACTTACCTGAAAGCACATTCACAGATATCACACTTGCCCTGTTCCTTCATTGAGTACTCCATGACTGCTGCACATTTTCTCCCTACGTATAGTTGTACTTACTACCACGCTGCTGCAATGTATGGCAATGTGGTGGATGCTTTCATATGCTATCAGTGCCTTATGTTGAATGTCACTTTGACTTGTGAAAATCTTCAATAAAAAGATTTCTAGTAAAAAAAGAAAAAAAGAAACCTTTTGCCAGGCTTAAACCTTCCTTTTTTAACTGTATAAGCCCCTCCAACATTGACCCTAGAAGCCCAGAGGGCATGGTGCATAGTATTTAAAAAGTAGAACATGTATATTTAACGTTTTAAATGTCCTGGCAGTGAAAAATCTCTTAAGTCGTTTTTTCAATTTGGCATGCTGGACTCCCAAAGATAAACACTGGTTTACCCTATAACATTTAATAAGGGCTAAATTCAATTTGGGAGCAGCTAGAAAATATTTTAAAGACTTCTTTTATTGGTAATTTAAACTCCAACTTAATGATAAAGTCAGATTTTAATTTATGATTTTGATAACTTGGAAAACACACTTTAGAAAATTGTAATTTTCCTGCCTAAACTTAAAACTGCCTTACTGCCCATGTCCAGGAGTAATCTTCCAGACAGGATGGTTGAAGAGGAACTATGCTCCCGCATTGATTATACTTCAAAGACGCCTGCCTTGGCACACACAGCAGAACCTAACACCAAGCTTGCCCCTGCCTTTGTTTCTATAGCCAGACTGAGCCAAACCCAGTGGAGAAGGGGGAACTGACCAGAATCAGGTTAGGAGGTCGGCAAAGGACAGAGGCTGGCACTGGGCATAAAAGTGGCAACCCTGGAAATGAAATCAGAAAACTCTTGGATCTGTGAAGATTCAGAAGAAAGACTGATGCTTGAAAAAAGACTGGATCCACTTGCTTTGAACACAGGACTTCAGACGTGATTCGAAGGGTCAGTCGGCTGACGTCCTGTGTGAACTACAGGGATAAAAAGAGATTCCAGAGCCCTTCCCTGCTTCGCAGCTGACCAGACCCAACTGCACCTGACCTGGTCCCATCTGCTGACTGCTGTTGTGGAGGGAGTCCTGACCCTCAAGGTGCTGTCCTCAGAGTCCTGGATACTTGAATGGAGTCAGCTCCCAACTGATAGCTTCACCACACCCAACGCAGAGTGGCGTAGCGCAGTGCTGTGCAGTCCCCATGCCGAAGTCAGAAAGTAAAACTTCTAGCAGGAAGAACCGTGTCTTGTATCCTGTCCACGCTCCATCACGGTCAGTCTGAACTTGTAACTTTGTCCTGGTACCGCATGACCAGATATCCACAGTTGGCATTTTTCGACCTAAAACTTAAAAAATTAATTCTCCGCTTCTACTTATTGGTTTTTTAGGTCTCCCCTGACCCAGCGCATGCGCTGGTCTGGCGAGAATTATTGAAAGGGCTCCAAAAAGTGCTACCAGGCCAGCCTAGAGCTACAGTGCATGTGCGCGGGCGCGCGCACCGCTTTTACCGTGATTACTTTCACTTTCGCTGCCGCTTTGATGTTTGATCACTTCCGCTTGGCATAGCCAATAGGTCTCGCTTTTGGGACCTTATAAGTATTTAGTTATGCAACTGTTGCATGGCTAAACACTTAGAAGGTCCCAAAGGCGAGACCTATTGGCTATGCCAATGCTTGTTGTTATTTTGGTGTCATTTTATTTCTTGAAATTTAATTTTGGTTTGGTATTTTTCTTGTGTTTTGTGTCTTCACTTTATTGCTCTTTGAATATTGCATAAATACTTTGCACATAGCCTCTAGGTTAAACTTGAGTGCGATTGTGCCAAGCTACCAGAGGGTTAAGTGCAAGTATATTTAGTGACTTTTGTAATTCATCCTCACAAGGATTGTGATTATTATTTGAGGTGGGTTCTCAACCACCTCAACTAATACTTCCACATTCTTACAGTAACAATGTAGCACTATGCATTCATATGATAAATACATAAACTTTCACTTAAAATAGTCCATGAAGTGCACATCTTAAAACAAGCATTGGTAAAGCATCCGTTACGCATATGTGATGAATAAAAAGCTGTTTTTATCAGTCATTGTCTGGGATGAAGGAAAGAGCTCCCTGACAAATAACACAGGAGTGGAGAGGATGTGGTGCTGCGGGCATAGCTGCTGACTCAAGAGCTGGGGATCCTGGTTCGAGTCTTGGTGGCGCAACATCCTGTGATTCTCGGAAAATCACTTAATCTCTCCTGATAAATTGCTATATAAATCTGCTGCAAGACGAAAAACCAAAAAGAGGCAAAGCTTTATTTTAAAAAAGTAGTTACATCAAAGCGGATGTTAACAGTATTTCTGGTGCGGGCAACTGATAAGAGAAGCAGACAAGGAACAAGCATTGGTAAATGCAGGAAAGTATGCTACAGCCAATAGAAATAAAGGAAAAGTAAGCGGTACACACAGGAATCAATGAAAAGCCAGGAAAGAGAGGGGGCCGATGTAAGCTCTTTTTATGTTGTGCAGGCGAAACCTAAAAACAGTATTAACTACATTCTAAAAATGTTACGAGTCAGATATAAAATAGCAATAATGATACTTCCTGGTAGTTTTCAACCGGGGCTGGAGAATGGCACTAACACTAGCTCGATCAATAAGTACCTCAGAGCCTCGTATGAGATTATATGGCGATCAATAATATCAACCTACATTTGGCATAGCATCCAGTACATCGCCTACTACTACATGGTAAGTATATTTCTCATTCCTACCTTTGCAACATCACCCTAACCCTGCCAACCACTGTATTCACCTATTATACATTGCAATGCAGTGATATGACGATGTCGTGGATGCCATATTATTGTAATGCAATATAATGCATGCAACATAGGGAATAATCACCCTCAGACAATATTGTTCACTATAGCTATTTTTGTATTTTTACTGATCTTACTGTTTTAGGCGAATGTAAAATAGTGACACAACGCACTTCTGTTATGCCAGCTACAGGAACTGAGGTCACAGTGATATATATTGCTTGATCAAAGGTACAGGACTACTTAAGAAGGGAATTTAGGAGTAGAAACCACATCTATTGGTTAGACAGGCTTCATTAAGCAAAGTTTAATGCTCTTTGGTGGATATTGATTTTTTTAAGTAGCATTAGATCACTTCTTAATAAGACTGTCAGCAAATTATTTCATTTTTTCAGAGAACCACAGATAGGAATAAAAAGTGCACTGTTTTGTGCACAGATAGGAATCAAACAGAGGTGAAAGCGGTGGAGATGTGACCTCAAAACACACTTTTCTCCCACAGAAGATTAGATCTCCCCTCGCCACAAGGAATGTTTGCTGGGGCCTGCTTGTTTTTGCAATAACCCACAATGAGACAACAAATGCCATTTTCTTGAGTCTTGAGGTCACTGCTTGCGTGCCAGAAAGGAAGCTGTTCAATGGAACAGGCCCAGATTGCAGGCACACCCTTCCTCAGCCTGTCATCGGCATGCCCTGGGTCACCTTAGGCGCAGCAGTGGTCTCTATAATTTTACTGCAAAGTAGTACAACTATCTGAGTAAAACGAAGCTCACTATACAGTGCATGAGGTTGCACATAGATTGGAAACATGAGGATAATATTAAGCAATTATAACGGCCTTGGTTGTTGTTTGGACTTATCTTCGATCTAACCAACCAGCCGAGACCATAATGCTATGCTATATAATATCAGTATGTTATGTCTATATACTCTCTGCGCTCACTTCCTGCCAATCCTGGCAGATTATGTCTACACTCTTAGTTTAAATTGGATATCTTTCTTAAACACCACTGTAACGTTTTCCTTTTGTGTTTAGATTCAAGTATCTGTTTTGTATCCTATATGTAAATCCATGCACTCAGTCTGAAGTCCTTATGTAATGGAACTGGTTCTACTGTAAAGCACCCTGACACATTTGGGTAGAGTACGCACTATATAAAAATGCATAAATAAATAAATACATCATCTGTCTGCTTCACTGAGAGTTCCATACCACCACCTTCCTCTGTTTTATAAAAGGGTCAGAGGCTCCTATAATATGCATTATATACAGAATGACTCAAAAGGCAGAAAAAGCACATCAGAAATGTAAAGTAAATCAAATGCCTTTTGCAGCAAAAAAACCCTCCATTTTTCTGTGCTGTTCATCACAGAAAGCACGTAGGCTAACTGCAGGGCGAGTTATGATAGTCACACTTTGATTTATTCCGTTCCTATTCAAGTTAGTGTTAGAGCCCTCTTGTGTAAAGGAGAGATGTATATCACCTGTCGATTTAAGTCAAGGCTCTTTATGTTCTGAAACATTATTGGAGTTGTTTAGAATGTTCTGGTTCTTCTGTGTCCAGCTTCTTGTCTGTTTCAATTTTGTCTAGCCCTTCTAGCGAGATTCCAGTCCTAGTTTTCATGTTTACCGCCCGTCAATTGTGTGCTTTAATTTAAGTCACAGAGCAGCAGTGCTGGGGGGGGAGGCTGTCGCACCGCAAAAGCTAATGTGACCTCTCCGGGAAAGTCAGGTCCTTTTAACTCTTCATGCTGTCTACTTTGTTACTTCACAAATGTCTTTATTATCATTTTATTTTTATTACTCCCAGCCAAGATTAGGGTGGGGGCACCATCCTGCCAAGTGCCATGCTACAGGAGGCGTGTTGGGCACTTGCAGGTGCGCATGTCTGTTTGGCTGGCCGTCTCAGGCCGGCTAAGCAGACATGCGCACTCATGTTTCTCCAACCCACCTGTGTTGCAACAGCTGGGTTGGAGAAAAGCCCCAGGCTGCCTGGGCCTGAGCAAGCGAAAAGTCTGCCAGCTCAGCATCAATCATGGCGCTGCTCTCATGCGGGTATTACCAGCATGAAAGCAGCCATGATTAATTTCTGGGAGCCTGTGCAGCGCAACTAGTGTCGGAAGAGGAGCACCAAGGCGCAGGAACAGGTACGTTAAAAAAAAAAAAAAAAATCCCCCTCACCCGCGTTGCCTCACCACCTCAAAATTGGAGCAGCCTCCACTGTTCACAATGGCAGCTTATTTAAGTATGCATAACTCATTGACTGCTTAATTGCAGCAGAAGCCATTCACAAAGATAATAAGTTGTTTTTCGTAATGTTAGTAACTTGTTCCATATATAGCAAGTTGTGCCGGTTTTGCAGTGCTTTTAGCTTTAATGCCTAGTTATGTAATCCTACTCTGAAATTACTTTTGATTTGGATTTAGAAAAAGTAATTTTGCTCTATTCTTTTCTCCAATACCAACATTTTCTCCATGCATGCCAACAATTCCTACACTTGTCTTCCGCGTCTGTAACTGTTTGGCACAATTACCACACTGACACCTGGCCCATTTAGGTGTAAATTAGATATTCCCATAAGAGCAGCATAAATATTTCAACAATTTTATTAATGCACTTAAAGTCTATAATGTTGTGGATGTTAAAAAAGATTCTTTTTAATGTTCTTAAAACTGGTCTAAAGCTCCATTTTTTGGTCTCGCTTGCGAACAGTTTTACCCGATTGTTGGCAAAGGACTTATAATATCGAGTATTGACATCGAGTGGGTTTTGAGTGCTCCCCTTGCTCATGATTCAAGAGCTTTCTTGTTTATTTCAGTTTACAACTCTTGATTTAATGGCTACTCTACTGATTCTTGTGCTTCTCTAACCCAAGGAGCATTTTGGTCTGATTGTGGTTTGACTATAAGAGATGTAGCCTTTCCCCTCTGACATTAGACCTTGCATTGTAGTCATGTAATGATTTTTCTCAAGCCATTTTAAGATGGCCTCACTAGCATGGAAGCACTCCAGACATCATGGAATGATTTTTTTTTGCTTGCTTGAAATAAAATCACTCAAAGTTGGCAGCCACACATTTGTGCGCATGCACAGCAGCTAACTGGGACAAATCAAGCCCTGTAAGTAACAGCTAAGTAAAGGGGGAGGGAGCACACTGCCTCTCATCCCAGCACAGTTCGCCCCATTGCATTCTGGTAAATGCAGTTTGCTGTCTTCAAAGTTGCCGTAGCCTTTCACTAAAGTTGGTGCAGGTAGTATTGTTATCTCTAGACACGTGTTTCTGGGTTTAGACCTTCATCAGTAGAGAGCAGAAGTAGAAGAGAGCAAAGAAAAGTCTTCTGGAGTTGCTGAAATGCTGCCCACGTCTTCACACGTCACAGTACCACTCCACAGGCACACAGATGCATCCCAGATGAGCTTGTCAGCTCATTGGCTCAAGGGAGCCTTTCAAACACAAGGGGGTAGGGAGCACACCACCTCTCATCCTAGCACAGTTCACCCCCAGTGCATTTTGGTCCATGCAGTACGCTTACTAAAAAGTTGCTGAAGAATTTCACAAAAGCTGGTGCAGGTAGTGTTGTTATCTCTAGACAAGTGTTTCTGGGTTCAGTCCTTTATCAGTAGATAGCAGAAGTACTAGAGAGCAGAGAAAGGTCAGCTGGGCTTGCTGAAATGCTTCCCAGGTCTTCACAGGTCACAGTACCACTCCACAGGCACACAGGTGCATCCCAGGTGAGCTTGTCAACTCGTTGGCTCAGGGGAGCCTTTCAAACACAAGGGGGGAGGCAGCACACTGCCTCTAATCCCAGCACAGTTCACCCCATTGCATTCTGGTAAATGCAGTACGCTTACTTCAAAGTTGTTGTAGTTTTCACAAAGTTGGTGCAGGTGGTGCTGTTATCTCTAGACACATATTTCTGGGTTTAGCCCTTCATCAGGAGGGAGCACACTGCCTCCCACCCCAGCACAGTTCACCCCATTGCATTATGTCCAAGACCCCAACCCGCCTTGTTTGTTGCAGTACCACATGGTGGTGGTGTTGTACCAGCTTTCCTCTGAACGAAGGAAGAGAGGCTTTCAATGCCAACTGGATAGACTGGAGCTCCAATAGGTTGATGTGAAGCCCAGACTCTGCCGAAGACCAGTGTCCTCTGATATCCAACTCGCCCAGATGCCTGCGCCAGCCCAGAAGATACACATTGTCACTGAAGTTAGCACTGGTTAGGGAAGGGAGAGGGGTCTGCCGCTGACCCAATCGCAGTTCTTCAGCCATCACTGTAGGTTTTTTGCAGTTCTCCTGAGCTCTGGACCAGATTGGAGAGATTCTACTGGTGATGTGCCCACTGAAACTTCAAGTCCCACTGCAGAGCCCTCATAAGCCAGTATGCATGTTACAAGAAGGATACGGGAGGCGATGAAGCCTAACATCCTCAGAGTCAATCTCACCAAAATCTAGGATAGAGGCTTAAACATCTGTATCACAGCCTGAATATCCTGGGCTCGCAGTTCAGGAGGATAGGCCCACAAGTGCACTGTGTCTAGAGCAGCCCAGATGAAAGGAAGTACCGGAGAGGGAGTCAGGTGTGACTTCAACAAGTTGATAGTGAAAACCAGTGAATGCGTGTGGTTCCCCGTAGTCTAGGGGTGTAAGACAACTGCCTAGGGTGAGCCTACTTTCAACAGCCAATCGCCAAGGTAGGGGAAGGCTGGAATCCCTGACCTCCACAGATGCGCTGCAATCACCATCACTTTAGTGATAGTCATCAACGGCTGGTTTTATCGCACACAGCAGGAACCCTCCAAAAAGGCAGACCTACGGGCAATGGGACACATGTCCCATATGCAGATTTAAACACCCTAGCACACGTAATATTCTGATTTCGGTTAATTTCCTATATTATTCACAACACAAAAATTCAGGCTAAGTCTTTTCCTTTTTCTGTCTTTTAATCCAGTCGGGTGTTCATTAGCCAACACGTGTTTCGTCGTCTCTGTAGTCTAATACATACGACTTGTTCACGGCTGAACTGTTATAGTGAGAGTAATTCCTATTGTGGCGATAATTCCAGGCCACAATAATCCTGTGGTGTGGGGTACGAGAGAAAATCCTTCTTCAAGAAGAGTCAATAAATAAATGCTCCGTACTGGTTTATTCATAACGAACGTCTCCCCACGCCGGTCTCACTCGCACTCGAGGAGACCGGCGTGGGGAGACGTTCGTTATGAATAAACCAGTCTACAGACCTTAATGTCTTAACGTAGACGTAAAGCCAGTGACAAACGAGGGTTGTGGATTGACAACCCATACGGAGCATTTATTTATTGACTCTTCTTGAAGAAGGATTTTCTCTCGTACCCCACGCCACAGGATTATTGTGGCCTGGAATTATCGCCACAATAGGAATTACTCTCACTATAACAGTTCAGCCGTGAACAAGTCGTATGTATTAGACTACAGAGACGACGAAACACGTGTTGGCTAATGAACACCCGACTGGATTAAAAGACAGAAAAAGGAAAAGACTTCGCCTGAATTTTTGTGTTGTGAATAATATAGGAAATTAACCGAAATCAGAATATTACGTGTGCTAGGGTGTTTAAATCTGTGTATTTTGTTGCTCTTGCCACAAATCCTTTGGGGTGGCTGGTGGTTCTCCCTCACCTTTTAGCACCGTTCAGAATTAGTGAGTGATCTTTAACACTTGAAGTGTAAATACTTGTGGCGCCTATCTCCTATTACCCATACCGCCGAAAACTTTTGAACACATGTCCCATATGGTGGCCGTATACGGAGGGAACTACTTAAACATAAACAGTGGCAAAACTCTGGCAAGTGGCCCTCCAAACAAAAGATGGGAACGAAAAGTCACAATGGGAATGGCACTCTGCACCAAATAGGTACGGAAAGAACTCCAGACACATAGGGCCTCATGTAGGTAGCCCAATACCGGTCGGTAACGGCCGATTTTCGGTAAATATACCGTTACCGACTGGTATTTGGGCTATTGATATGTAGGGGGATCATTTCTGTATTCGGTAATTTACCGAATCGGTAAAATTACTGAATCGGTAATTCTACCGATTCGGTAAATACCGAATACAGAAATGAGATGTAGGGGGAGTGTGTGGTGGGTGTGGGGATTCGTTATTTACCACCAACTGTGGTAAATGACGAATGTCTCAGTTAAGGCATTATTTGGCCCTTAGATGTGTGCAATGTGGCAGACACACATGCCCTTAGGGTATGTATGTGTGCCACATGTGCACACATGCAGGAATCAGGGGTGCAACAGGGTGTCAATGTGACACCCTGCCACCCTTGATTGAGCTCCCCCCATTACCGATTCGGTATTTACCGATTCGGTAATGGTAACTGGCTTCCCATTGATTCCTATGGGCCTCCTGGCCCATAGGAATCAATGAGATACAGGTTACCATTACCGAATCGGTAAATACCGATTCTAAAATACCGACACTTACCGAATCGGTATTTTTTTACCTACATTACATTTACTGATTCATAAATACCGAATCGATAAAATTCGGTATTTAAGAATCGGTAAATGTAATTTACCTACATATGGCCCTTAATCGCTTCCGGAGAGGAGATGTGATCGGTATCTCCAAGTTAGGAGACATTTGGGCGACGAGGAGGCTCAAATCCTTTGATGAACTAAGAGAGGAATACGAATCACATCACTCTAAATACCATAAATGCTTAGAAATAAAACATGCACTGCAAAAGCACTCCTTACATACACAGGAGTTTGAGGCAGAATGTCCATTGTAATATATGGTGCTTTCGACCCCACTACATAAACATGCAATCTCATTACTATACAGAACCCTAATGAATAGTTCTCAGGAGATACTTGCAAACTTCAAGGTAACATGTAAGCAAGATCTTGGGGGGTGGGGGGTGAGAGAGGAGGAGGAGGAGTAAGAGGACTGCAGATACCCAGAGGGAAGTAGCTATTCGAGCAGGCTTGAGATGGATCTACCTTAAAATCCTCCACTGGGCGTAATACACACAAGAAAAAATGATGAAATGAGGACACCTCAAGACCGATAACTGCGTTAGAGAGTGCCATTGGGAGAGATCATACATTTATGAAAGGTGACTGTCCCAAAGTACAGATATTCTGGAGCGCATCAAGGAGCAGATATGGCAAACGATGACATTGGAATGCAGTATGCCGACAGAGGTGGAGCTCTTCGGGGTTTGGAAAGACTAGTGCCCAGGTATACATGCATGTTCTGTGTCTTGGAAAAGGCAGAACATACAGGGTGAGAGAGTAGGACAGAAAACTAGCCCCAAACGTAGAACCATGGGCCAAATGTTTGCACTGGTATATGACTTCAGAGCAGTGTGTGCATGAGGTGAGGCCCATGGAGGGAATGCAGAGGCCCACTAGGACAAGACAGAATGATGGGAAGCGATTTGGAATACTGAGAAAAGGAGAGAAAATGCATGATCTACATCTGATGTAGAGCAGAAAACAACTGAAAAATGAATGAACTGGTGCGAGAGTGCTATCCCTGGCGTTTCTATAAGAAAATCAAGTGGATATGTGGAGGGGATTTCAGAATTTTATGATGACAGAATTGTACTGCAGGTTAACATAAATCAATATAAAAGTTGTTCTTGAAAAAAAAAAAAAAATTAAACTGCCAATATAACTTGTAGAGTTCCTCAAGGTTCAATGCTTCTCCATGCTGAAATGACAGAGTTTAACCATATAATGGGCATGATCAAGATTTCTTATCAAATGTACATAGCGGAGACCCAGTTTCATTGAAAGAAAGATGACATGGAACCTATCTAATAAGCTATCTAATGTGCCTCATTGCATTTTCCTGCTGCATCAATGGTTACAGAAAAAACTGGAGTTCTGTTCACAGGCCTTGCCAACACAGTATCACAGTCTATACCTTGAACTGAGTCAATGAACTGTCCCTCCCCTGCTTGGGAGAGGTATTTAACCGGCATCTCTCCCTCAACCACAAATATATGCAGCTTTAGAAATTATACAAGCTTCAAGGTGTCCTACCATTTCCCAACTAACCTCAGAAGATCATCATGTTCTGCTTGGACTACTGAAACAACCTTTACACTAGCCTCCCAAGCAAATCACTTGCAAAACACTAAACTGTGCAGAACCAGGCATCCTAACTCCTGCTCCGTCTAAACTCTCACAATCAGACGACACTGGCGTGGGAACCTGGTTTAGGAAAGACAGTGTTTCAGAACCTTCTGCTACATCGGCAAAACAGTTACTGTCTGATCAATAGTATCCCTCACCAGACAGTTCAGACCATATTATCCAACCAGAAGCTTATACTCTGCCAGTTGAAACCTACTTCTCCTTCAGCCAACAATGAAAGAAATCCAGTGGGAGTTCCTCAAGGTCCAGGGCTTCTGCCATTGTAAATCTCCATCATTACAAATCAGACTAGAACAGAACTTGCTCAAATTTAGAAAGACCATGTACATGTATCATTTCAAACTGGCTTGAGGGTAGCCAACTTCAAAAATTATTTAATTGCTCACAGTTATTTGATAATAATGTCATACACTTATAACAAGCCTTGCTTCTCTAACTCCAGGCACCCAACCGTATTGCTGAACCTAATAAAGCTTTACCGTTCTTCCTTGGTCTATTTGGACGAGGAGTTATACAAGCAAACACTATCTGTAAGCTGACAAAATGCTTCCCACTTTTGCTTAATTACTCATGCTTAAAGTGGCCTAAGGACGATGGGTTGCATAACTTCACAAAAGCTCAAAATAAAATATAAAATTAAAGTGCTGAAGGTTTGTCAATGGCACAAGAGGAAACGGAGGTTCCATGGAGCAAAAAACTGCCACATTGACCACGAAGGACACAATAGCGAGGAATGGAAATTATCTGCCATTGCGGTCTGTAGGGTATGCTGGGATTGCAGTCTATAGGGTAGCTAGGATGGGTTTCGGCGCTCCTACAGCAATGTGCAGATGGAGGGTTTGGGGATGGATCAGGATGCAACCAAAAAACAAAACTAAAACCGAACAGAACAAAACTGAGCTCTTAATCAGTCCACAAAGGCTTTGTGGTTTTCAAGAACCACCCACCGGTGGCTCCTCCATTATGACGGAGGAGAGTCGCCCCCCTGCCAGCAGAGGCAAACTTGAAAAATAAAATGATAGTAAAACAGTTTTATTATTATTTTATTTCCCTCCACTGAGCAGAGTCTTGGAGGGTGGGGCATCCTGATGACAGCATTGCAGCAAGCATGAAGGAGTGGTGGGCACTGTTGCCAAGGCACGTTGGTTTAGCCGGCTAGCTCAGGACGGCCAAACCGACATGCGCACTGAGATCTTTCCAACCCGAGCAGGCTCCCAATCCCCGTGGGAGAGTAAAACTAGCCTGCTGAGGCCAATCCTGGTGCTTCTCTCATGCTGGGAATAGTATTACCAGCATGAGAGCAGCATCTGGATTGGCTGTAGGGGAGTCTGGGAGCCTCAGCCTGTACACTGGCAGTAGAGCCAGAGGAGCAGAAGAGTGGCAAGGCTGCAGGTGGCAGGTAAGTTCTTTTATTTGTTTGTTTTGTTATTGGTCCCCCGCGCTGCCTCACCACTTTTCCCTGGTAGCAGCCACTACTGAAACCACCGCAGGAATTCTGTATGGACTGATCTCCAATGTACAACCACACCGCCTTAAAGGTAGAGACAGGTACATAGTGTACAACAATGGCAGCATTCCATTGTTCAGCCGTGTACCATGACTGCTGTTACCACCGGGTTTTAATTGAAAGTACGGCAGCTTGTGTCACCCACGAAGCTATAGACCTTGTGTTATGCAGCCAAGGTGTTAATGCCAAGTGGGACGTAGCGGTTGCAAAAAACATAGATATTTTTGCTTTGTAGATTGACGATTTTGCAATGCAAAACCCAGCCGGGTCTGGTGGCTCAGTGGACTAATGCGCCCACTGCAGGGGCCTGTGTTCAACCTCATGGTTGCAGGTTCAAATCCCGGTGGGTCCACTCAGCCTTTCATCCATCTGAGGTCAATACATTGAGTACCATTGAGTTGGGTAACAATAAACATCTGTTATTCAGTGCCAAGAAGCCTCTGGGTGAACATGCGCTTTACAAATACACGTTATGTTAATTTGTCAGACTTTCTTCCATGTAGGACCAGCTACTCATTGAGTTAAGGACCTTCCTTTTTACTTTTAACAATTTGAAAAAAAACGGATTTATTTTCATTGCTTTTTGTTTAACTACATTTTGGTGCCCAAATGTTTTATTATAGGCATTGTTTTTGTTATACTCTAGAATTAATCTAGAATACTATAACTGACAAACAATTTTATGTGCACATTTTACTGTATTTTTAATATTTTAGCTCATTTGCTGCTGTTCATGTTCATTGTGTACAGGAGTCAGACGCATTGTGGTTTCCACCACATAAAAATAAATTTAAAAAGGTGAAAAGCACCTATGCAGCACATGTATATTTTACCTTTGATTTCGTGCTGTTATCTTCGGTTTGTAGTTCAAGGAAACCTGTTCTTTCTGAAATAAGAAAAATATCGTAATTAACAAACTGATGTTTTTTTTTTCTCAAGCAACATATGAATGAGAAAGCTTTATGGCAGACAAAATGATTTGCCACTTGTCCAGAAGTAGGTAAGTTGAAGTTGTTTTTATTTAACTATACTGTGTAATTAGTTTAATAAAAAACAACCTCGACATAGCTACATAATTAATAACTATTCAAGTCTACTGATCAGAGACGTATAGATGAGGAATGATGGACACTGCTGTTGTGAATTACCTATCTGACTGGATACGAAAGGCACAGAGGACTTCTGTTTTGATCTGTGTACTTACGCTATTCACAATTTCCTGCTTGGATACGTGAAGTGGAGGTGTGGGGGCCCCATGCATGTTCCTTGAAAAATGAACAAGTACTGAAAATGCCAATAGGTGTGGCTTATAACTGTAAGCGTATTTTTACTCATTGGTGAGTATAGGCATTCAATAACTCAGCATGCAGGCATTCGGTCACTTATGAGAGAAGGGATAAAGTTAATAAAGTAAAGCCAACCTAGGGAGGAGGGGGCAATCGTTTTTTGTTGTAATACCCACCACCAAGGTGGCTAGAAATGTTTTCACAAGAGGCAAAAGGAGAAAGGAAAATAAATTTCTTTTCTTAATACTGCCCTCACACACTTTGCAGTGTCATGCTTCATCATAGGGCGGCATCAGACGTCCAAGTGCAGACCAACACACTGGACGGGGAGCGATTTTTTTAATATGAAGAAGAGTGGTGAGGGAAGTAGACAAACAAAAGAAACGGAAAAAAAAGAAAGAGTCTTCCTTCAAGAAGGGACCAACAAGTGCAGCTACGTATAGTTAAAACTACCTAAGGGGATCACCACAAAATACCTTTATTCCTGTGTCCCCCTGGCAGGATTTAAATATAGAAAGAGGGATATTCAGGGGAGGTAAAAGTCCCTATATCCCTACTGCAGAAACCAACATGTTTCAGCCAATATTACGTGCCCATCCGGGTCACAATGGCATTCGTCAGGGTATTGATCCCTTATTTTTTCTAGTCTTTACCCCTACTAAGGTGTTTTTTACCTCAATTGTAGTGCGGAGAATATCCAATTACTCACTCTCCATTAATTGCAGAGAGGAATACGTTTTTAGAGTTCACAAGTACTTCTATGAAACCCGGGACCTCTATGGGAACGTGGTCTTGTAGTCAAACTTCCTTCAAAGGGCCACCAATGTCCGTTTCCGCACATCAGTTCACATGCCATTGTGACCCGTATCTGCACTTGTTGGTCCCTTCTTGAGGGAAGACTCTTTCCTTTATTTTTCGTTTCTTTTGTATGTCTACTTCTCTCACCACTCTCCGTCCAGTGTGTTGGTCTGTACCTGGACGTCTGATGCGGCCCTATGATGAAGCATGATACTGCAAAGTGTGTGAGGGTAGTATTAAGAAAATACATTTCTTTTCCTTTCTCCTTTTGCCTCTTTTGTCTAAATTTCTAGCCACCTTGGTGGGGGGTATTACAACAAAAAAATGTGCCCCCTCCTCCCTAGGTTGCCTTTACTTTATTAACTTTAGTCCTTCTCTCTTGAGTGAGTTATTAGTTTAAGTAGGGGAGTTAGAGAAGGCTCATTCCCTTGTCACTTCCTTTTGTGAGATAATTCGGTCACTTATACCTGGACTCTTGCATACATATATCCATCCATCCACTGGCTCATTCTTACATTTATCCACTTACCTATCCACAATAAAACTCACACACAAATTCAACAGGCACATGCAAAATAAATGAAAAGCATAAAAGTAGAAAAAAGAAAGATGGTGTTTGTATGCTTGCAATTGAAAGTAAAATTAAGCATAGCAGCATTCATCCATCTTGCAATGGTGTTTTACATAAAGTAACATGGTTTTAAAGTTCCAAAATGACCACCACACTTCGACATAGAGGGCAGCCATCTTAGAATGATGGAACAAATATACACTATGGACAATACCATTCCAAGATAGCCACCTAAGTTAGAAGCAGTGGCCACATGGGATGTGGCACACTGTCTTCCGTCGTTTCGTCTAGAAATCAATGGAGGGGAATGGCCAGGTAGCACTGTTTGGGTGGCAGCTTTATGCCCTAAAAACGAAGGAAAGAAAGTAATGAAAAGGAAATGGTAAAAGGTGAAATCTACAAGGACTGGCTCACCAGTCCTGACACTGACGAGCACTCATTTTCAGACAGATGTGCAATGTGGTCAGTCAGGCTGCTGTATTGTCCAGGACAATAAAGCCAATGGCAAAAGGGGGCTACCCAGTGCCTCATACTGTATGATTTCATATGTGGAAGCAGCGGGTGAATGATACTCGAAACAACTAATGGCAAATATGGATGATCCAAAGCTCCTCTATATTTGCATATATATGATTTAATGAATGTTTTTGATTATGAGCTGGTCATTTAACTAGGTCCCTCTAGCAGGGTCTTGCCCGGATTATCACAAAGCAAATCATCTACCACCAAGATTTGTTAAAGGCAGAAATTAACACCAAAACCCAAAGTTTCAAAAGAGAATCTGTGAGATTCCATGTAACAAAATATCCATCTACAGGTTTTAACAGATTTGAAGAACAATACACCTTTATAGGCCGATTGGTTTTAACACGTTTTGGTAATGTTTCATAAAACATATGTCAGGCATATGGCATCTGACAAAACATTCCCTAATAAACCAAGCAGGTCTGCCATTTTTAAAATTAGCTTGTCACAATAAACAGCTTAACTGGCTATATAGAACATATTCTTCCCCAAAAGGCAAGCATTTAGTCATTAAATCATAAAATGTGATAAATTACAGTTAGCAAAACAGTATACAACCCCTCTTATGGAGGGCCTAACAAGTATTTTAACAGTGCAAATCTTCTCCTATGGTTTGTCTGAGGAGTCACCATGGCCAAAACCCTTGTCTACAATAGTAATCTGTGAGATTACTCCTTGTACAACATACCTGTCTAAAGGCTTTAGCCCAGTGTAATCACAACCAACCCTTTATTTCACAATAAATAAAAGTATGTTTTCATAATGAAAATATCTGCTTGAGGTATCTGACATAACTTTGTCCATTGAACTAATAAGGCCTCTGGCATTCTCCATTTCTTTGTCACCATAACCAGTTTGTGTATAATGTATATTGAGCATAAGATTTCTTACGAGGAAGTTATCTGGAATACAATCATAAAATTAAAAATACATACAAAATTACCATTAGCACAACAATATACAAACCATAGTAAGAGGGCCTAACAATGATTCTCACAGTGCAAATCTTCTTCCGCCAGATTATGTCCGAGGGGGTGATTAGCACCAAAATCTTTGCCTAATATGGCAATCTGCAAGATTACGTATAACAGAATCCATGTTTACAGTCTTTGACACAGTGTAATAAGAAACAGCCCTTAAATGAATAAAATAAGCTTTTCACAATAAAAGTCAGGCCTACAGCTTTTATTGGAACGTTTCATAGTAAACAGATCAGAGCTATGGCCTGTGACATAACTTTTGCCAAGGAACCAATCAAAGGTATATCCTTCATCACTGGCTTGTCACCATAACCAACTAAGAATTACTGAATTGAGCACGCGCTTTCCCACAGGACAAACTTAAGGAGAACAGTCAGAAAATTACAAATATATATATATAAAATTACAGTTGAAAAAACCTCTAACAAGGATTTTCATAGTGAAAATATCCTCCCCTCAGGGTTTGTCAGAGGGGCGGTAACCAACCCCATAACTTGCCTACTATGGTAATCTCAGAGATTTCAGGTAATACGACACCTGCTTACAGGCTTAAACACAATGTAATACCAATTTTCATTAAAGGCCTATTGATTTTAAGAAAAGCTTTAAACAATAAATAAACCAGGCCTACTGCTTGTCATAACTTCTCATAATAAACAGAGCAACCTATTAGCACTGGACATACATTTTCTTAGTGTAACAATCAGGATTATAACCTTTTTCATTAAATTGTCACCATAACTAACCCTGGCTTACTGTATTGAGCATAAGCTTTTTGCAAAACACCAGACTTATAATCATACATCTAGAAATATATACAAAATTACAGTTTGTAAAGCAAGTTACAATACCCACCCCTCAGCTGAAAGTGAGGAGAGCTTCTTAACCTCATAGAAGTTCTCTTCATTAAGGAAGAAGAACCTAGACAGACCATCAGCGTTGCGTGTTCTGTGCCAGGGCGGTGTCTCACCGTAAAGTCTATTCCCTGCTGGGAAATGGACCACCTCAACAGTTCTGGGTTCTCACCCCTCATTTGTATCAACCATCTGAGGGGACTGCGGTCTGTCTGAACCCGGAAGTGAGGCCCAAACAAGTAGGCTCTTAGCTTCTTCAGCGCCAAGACCACAGCAAAAGCTTCAGTTTCAATGGTGCTTCACCTCTCTTCCTGGGGATGTGACCTCCTACGAATGAATGTTATGGGTTAATCTAGGCCCTCATTGTTCAGCTGTGAAAGCACAGCTTGCACACCATGTTCTGAGGCATCAGTCTGCACCACAGACTCCTTGGAGAAGTCAGGAGCCTGGAGCACGGGCGCCGTGCGCATGGCCTACTTGAAAATGAAATGAAAATAAGTTTTATAAAGCGCAACATCTGCCCGAGGATGTCTTGGCACTAGCCACTTCTGCAGTAGGGAAAGGAAACATAACAAAAAAATGAATCTGAATGATTAAAAAGCCAGGTTTTAGGTTTTTTCCTGAAAGAAGGCATGGTAATACATGACTTCAAATGTAATGGCAGGGCATTCCACCGCTTATTGGTGCCATAAACAAAGCTTCTGCCGCCCCAGTGGCCTCTCTTAAATTTAGGGACAATCAAATTGTGCACTGATGAAGATTGCACAGCTCTGGGTGGAACGTACCATACAGATCTCTTTTTTAAATATTCTGGTCCTATGTCATGAAGGACTTTAAAAGCAATGCATAATCCCTTAAAATCTATGCGCTTATGCACCAGTAGCCAGAAGAGTTGGACTAAGGCCTGAGAGGCAGATTGATTCTTAGGAATTCCTACCAACAATTGTGCTGCAGCATTCTGCAGATTCTGTAACTTATTGAGTAATCGCTTTTGCAAATTAGTGTAAAGGGTATTGCAGTAGTCTAACTTTGAGAGAATGAGGGCAGTGACCACTAATTTCCTAAGTATCAACTGAATAAATGGGAAAACCTTTCTCAGAATATTTAAGGTAAAGAAGGATGAGGAGGTTCACTGCATTAGTCTGCTTATCAAATGACAAATGATTGTCAAATACTATCCCTACATTTTTTACTTTGGGGACAGGAACAGGTAAGTTCCCCATGTCTGACGGAAACCAGTCTGGAGACCAAAAGGAGGTATTGTTTCCTAGATTTGATAAGGTTGGCTACCGGCGTAACATATAGGTTAAAAAGGGTATGGATCAACGAAGAGCCTTGGGGTACCCCACATGGAAGAGAGAATGGACTGGAAGAGTAACTATCCATAGCTACAAATTGCTTTTTCTCCTATAGAAAGGATTTAAGCAGCACGAGAAGCTGAGCCTCTGATCCCAGAGATCAATATGGTCGCTTAATACCTCGTGATTGACCTATCGAATGCGGCCGAGGGCTCTAACAAAATCAGTGAAGCAGGATTACCCCAATCCAAGATAGCTCTCAGCTCTTCCAATGCATTTATCAAAGCAGACTTGGTCATTAAATGCATTCAGGGCATCAAAAGTGGTCTGGCATGCCCCAGTCCAGATCACATGACCGTGGCTGCTTCCTTTAAGTCAGCTCTGTCAAGAGGGTAACAATGGTTCTCTACCCCTTGACAAATCTGCGGTAGTAACCGGTGAGGCCTAAGGAGGCTCTCACCTATGTCTAGGTCTTGGTGGGTACCCAAACAAGAATGGTGTCAACCTTGAGTTCTAGGGACGCCACCTGGCCACTTCTGACCTGGTGTCCCAAATACACCACAGACCCCTGCCCTATCTGGCCTTACTGGCCTTAATAGTGAGGCCTGTGCTCTGTAGAGCCTTCAACACCTCCTGGAGTTGGTACAAGTGGTCCTCCCAACTAGAACTGAAGACTGCAATGTCATCTAGGTAGGCGGCACTCAAGTTCTCAATCCAACCAGGACCTTGTTGACCAGCCTCTGAAATGTGGAAGAGGCATTCTTCAACGCAAAAGCATTACACGGAATGGTAATGACCTTCTCGCGTTGAGAACACCGACCTGTCTTGCGCCTCCTCGGTCAAGGCAATCTGCCAGTACCCAGATGTTAAATCAAATGTACTGATGAACTTGGCAGCTCCCCGACGATCAATGAGCTCATCAGCTCTGGAGATAGGATGTGCGTCAATCTTGGTGATGGCATTGAGCCCGCGGTAGTCCATGCAGAACTGCAGTTCAGGAGTGAGACTAGACGGGGCAGCCTTTGGAACCAAGACCACTGGGCTGGACTAAGGACTGCTGGAGGGCTCAATCACCCCTAGGGCTGGTATCGTTGAAACCTCTTCCTTAATGTTAGCCTTCACTCTGTCAGTCATCCTGTAAATCTTGTGCTTCACAGGTGGACTATCCCCAGTATCAATGTCATGAGTACACCAATGGGTGACTCCTGGGATGAGTGAAAATAGAGTGGCAAACTGTCCCAGCAACTGGCGACATCACTGCTCTTCTAGGGTCAGTGTAGGGGAGAGGATTACACCCTCCTTGGACTCATCCTGCTCTTGAGCAGACAGGAGGTTGGGGAGAGGTTCACTCTCCTCTTCCGCTTCATCATCAGTAGCTAAGAGCATTGTCAACTCTGGCCTTTTGAAGAGGGGTTTGAGGAGGTTCACTTGCAGGATTCTCAAGGGGTTCTACGGAGTCTACAAGTCCACCAGGTAGGTGAGATCATTCTTGCACTCCTTTAACTCATAGGGGCCAGGCCACTTGTCTTTTAGAGCACAAGGCTAAGCTGGCTCCATCCCCCACTGCTTTTGAGCAGGCTGAAACTCAACCAGAGTGGTATTCTGGTCATACCAGCGCTTCATGTCCTCCTGGCTAGCTTTTAGGTTCTCTCGGTGAGTTTCCTGAAGCGTGCTGTCTGGTTTCGGAGGGCAGGCATGTTACTAAATACATCTTGGGGTGGCCTCCTAGGAGCTTGCTCCCAGCCCTCCTTCACCAAACTAAGAGGTCCCACCACAGGGTGCCTGTACAGAAGTTCAAAAGAGTTGAAGTCAACCCCCTTCTGCAATACCTCCCTGTAAGCAAAGAGAAGGCATGGCAAGAGGACTTCCCACTTACATCTCATGGGTTATGACAGGCCCCCAATCATGTCCTTTAAGGTTTGTTGAATTTCTCAACCAACCCATTACTCTGGGGTTGGTAAATTTGTCGTTCACTCCATACTCCTTCCACATGGCCTTCATATACAGTGACATTGACATGAAGTTGGTACCTCTGTCAGATACCACCTCTTTGGGGAAACCCATGCGGGTAAAGATCTCAATCAGTGCCTGGGCCGCAACAGGCACAGTCACTGTCCTTAGAGGGATAATAGCCAGGTACCGGGTGGCATGGTCTACCAAGACCAGGAAGAGCATGTTGCCCATGGCTGTCTTGTGATCCAGAGGCCCCACAATGTCAATGCCCAGATGCTCGAAAGAGGTGCTCACAACAGGGAATGGTTGTAGGAGAGCCTTACATCTTCCCCCACTCTTGCCACTCGCTTGGCAAGTTTGGCAGGATCTACAGAACATATATGAATGTTTTCTAATCTTGGGCCAGTAACAGTGGGTGACAAGCCCATCAAAGGTCTTGCCCTGCACAAAATGTCCTGCCAAAGGCCAGACCCACTAGGAAGGCTCTAAAAGACTGTGGTACCACCAGCACACAGGCTGCCCCAGGCTCAGCAACCTTAGGCACACTATAGAGGAGATCATTCTACCAATAGATCAGGTGAGATTTAGGGTCTTTGTCAGCTGCCTGGTCCTCGGCCTGCAGCTGAAGACCCACAACTGTAGGGGAAATCTTTCTGCTCTGTGCAGAATTCCTCCCTGGTGGGACTCCCATCCTGCTGCCAATAGGTCAGCTCAGCCAGGTGGCGTCCCCCTCAGGTTGAGCCTCCTCCCAAGCTGTGGGAATTATTGGAGCGGGTTTACCGCGCTCCTTGTCCCCCCTCTTCTTGGCAGACACCTGAGCCACTCTTTCAGGCTCCAGGTCCTGGGCTGCCATAGACTGTGTGGTCAGGCATACCCACTCAGGCAATCCCATCATCTCTAAGTGGGACCTGTATTCCACCTCCCTCCAAGTAGTGTCTTCCAGGTAATTTCCTAGCAGACAATTCACAGGCATAGATGGGCTCACAGACACTGCAGTGGCCGGTCTGAGACATGTTTGCAGGGCTACTCAAGTGGGTGGCACAATCAGTACTGCAGGCCCCCTAGTAACAATTGCTTTACAGGCCCTGGCATACTCAGTGCACTTTACTAGGGACTTACTAGTACATCAAATATGCCAATCATGGATAAAACAATCACCAATACAATTTACATAGGGAGCACTTACACTTTAGCACTAGTCAGCAGTGGTAAAGTACCCAGAGACTTAAACCAGAAAAAACTAAATGCAGTCAAAAACACAGGAGGTCAAAAGCAAAACGACAGGGGGAAATCATGCCAAAGATGCTAGGGAGGACCTGGCCTGACAGTTCGGTCTGTACTGTTCCCATGGGGAACAGGGTCAAGTTTGATTTGCATATAGCTGGGTCCAAACTAGAAAAGCATGGTGAGCAAACAAACTATGGATTTAGGCCCATATCTCTGTACTGGGGATGAATGTTTGATATTGTTCAGCATTCCGTACAACAACTGTTCTTTTTGCATTTCTTGAAATTAGGCATTTTATTTTTCCTATTTACATCTCATGCTTTTCTTTGAGAGGATATACATTTCAAGCCATTCTGCGGGTATCTAATTTAATCAAAACTAGTAAAAAGAACTCCTATGATTGTCTCACATATTTTTCGGATTAAAAATCTTCAAAAGCAGACGATGGTTCCAATTGTGTGTGCAATTAATTTAAATCTATTTCTAATTTTTAACATTCTATGCCCTCCCTCTCCCGCTCCCACACTCAAATTTCTTTTCTGAAATTGAAACAAAATTCCATGGAATGTGATGCAATGTTTGGAAGTGGAATTGTGCATATTCAAACTTACTCTAAACTAGTGCCACTTCGAGTTGTAAAATATATAATTTCTTTGAATACCACAATAGGCAGGAATCTACTGCGTAAATGGGGATCCTTGCTCACATTTGCCTACTTGGGAGAAACACCAAATGCAGATAGAGAATCTCAGTCTACGGCCCCCAACTGTGGAATACTTCAATCTAGCATCAGAGCAAAAAAAGAGCCAACTTTGATCCCAACATTTTCTGTATGAGGTTGGTGAGGCTTTAATAGGATAAGCATTGGCAAAGCCAATGCTATTTTTAAAGAAGCAGTAACATTCACATTTCTATGAAATTCCAAAGACTACATAGCACATATTGTACAGTAGATAACTTTTGACAAAATACTAGCAAGTTGTTCCCATTGTTATAGTGAACATCTTACTATGTGAACAAAAAAATGGTAGCCTCCAACATATTTTCCAGACAGCAAACTAAAAGAAATAACTGCACAAAGGCAACTACTGAATGGCACTATGACTTCATTAAAAGACAGGCATTCAACTATCTAGACGTAAAGCCATAAATCAGCAATTAAAAATTAAAATGTCACTGCGCTAGCATAGATAATATATCAAAGAACGCATACTGAGTAAAGCTACACACCATGTTGCTTCTCAGGTTTAATATAAGAACTATGAGAGGTAACTATCCTCAAAATGTTATGGCCTTGATGGACAGCCCACCCAAGCGAAGGCAAAACATGGGGAAGACATGAAAGCCAGTGGCTAAAGAGGTCTGACCCAAAGCGCTCTTTTAGTTGGATAGAAGACAAGCGCTCTTGCACCAGACAGCTAAAGCAGTCTGTAGCTGGGCCTGAAAAGGGAGGGACCGGTCACTTATGTTTGCTGAAATACATTCTCGTTTATTTTTTTTATGATATCTGCCTCTGTTATGTCTCATGGTTTGTAATGTAGCTATGCCCATGGTTGTCGCTGCATTTTTCTTAAAACTAATTAATTTAGAACAGAATTGCAAAATACAATGTACAGAATGGGTGTCCAACGTAGGTCCAGCGGGGACTGGATCCACACCAGATTCTCGAGATAGTCATGTAAACTGAAAATTCATATAGCAGATTTTAATGAAAATTACTTACCAAGTCAGAGTTCCTCCTGAAATTCTGCCATGGCTCAAGCCCTCCTAGACCTATATTGGTCAGTAGCTCAGTTTAAATAATTCTTAAAAGCAATATCATCAGGAAACATTCGCTGAAACCGCTACATACGGGAAAGCAACATTTTATTCTAGAATGTAATGAACTTTAAAAAAACTGAAAGAATTTAGTATTGGAAAGAGCCTTAAAATCCATCCTTACATAAAGTTGTAAGATGACCTCTTTAACCTTGAAGCTTATATTTTGCTGTGAAATTGGATTGTCACTGAAACACATGATTTTTTTTCTCTTCAAACTTCCCGCTAATATCTTAAATTCACGCTGAACACTTTATATTCATGAAAATTAATTGTAGTTGACCCGTTCTATAATCGGCAACATAAATGCAGAGGCTGGTGAAATACATTTTTCCTGTACCACAGAATTTTTTTAACTGTAGCTAGGGTGACTGTGTGACCATTCTGTTGAAACGGTTACATTTACAGAAACCTGACAAATGTAGCACTGACAGTCTTTTTATCTATTCACCCTTTAGCTCAGGCTCCAAACTAAATTGTTTATGGTCGCTGGACACATACAACGTTGCTGCTATTTTTACTAGAACTCAAAGGTCTCGCCTTTTATCGTCCTTTGGAAGGATAAAAGGCAGAGATGGTACTGTGTGGATTGAAAACAATGCACTGATGGTGACTCAGATCTATGTAGCTTGCAACCCACCCCATAGGCTGGCTTTCTTGCTGTTTTTTTCTGTCTGGGTCACTGTGCAGGAGACACCGTCCTTTCATCCACATTACTATCTGCATTTCATATGGACCAATCAGCATTGTGATTTGTTAAGAATTACCCAATACAAATGGCTATTATTGTCCTCATAACAAGTTCGGGGCTGGTTGAAGTGCATTAAAAAATGTATGAGAACTGTGATGCAGTGCACAAAGGGGGAGGGTGATTGAGCATGGGGACGGAGTCAAAGGCAAGGGTGTGAGGTCAAAGGCCTGGGTAAATAAACATGATAGTCTTCAACTTTTTCGGTCTTTTACCTTCAGATAGGTTTAGGCTGCTTATGGGAATTTCAAATCGTTGCTCTGCAAGACCTGCACTGCGTTCTCTCCATTGGCTCCCAGTACAGGAGAGAATCAACTTTAAGGCCCTTTGTGTCACTCATAAGTCTCTGGGAGGGAGCGGTCCACCGATCAACAAGGACATGATTCGTCCTTATAGGGCGAATATACGGCTCCGCTCAGATGACCTCCACCTGGTGGCGGTCCCTAGGATTAAGAAGGCCAGAAGTGGTAGCCCGCTTTTTTCGTATAATGCCGCCAGACTCTGGAACTCCCTACCTTTGCATCTGCGTAGGGAATCAAATCATCTTGTGTTCTGGAAATAGTTAAAAACCTGGCTATGCGCTACATAAATGTCATTTCATTCATTCACATATAAAATAAGGCACAATCCAAATAAAAAACATAAGTGCAAGTTAAATTAATCAGTGGGAAATGCAGTATTGTACATTATGAAACCTCTATTAGTTAATGCACTGCAGAGGTCTGTGTATGTAACCGGGGGCCACAGAACTGAATCCATGTTGGTGCAGTGGAGAGAAGTGAGTTGTGTATATTTAGTGCTACGAGGTCCCAGTTCTGTGACAGAAAGCACTGTGAATATGTAAGTCATTATTTGAAACTTGCATTACACACAGTATAAGATAGGCTACTAAAAAATGAGCAAAAAGGTTTATGATAAAAAATTGTTTCCAAAATATAGATTTTAGTAATACCCACTGCAAATAGTGTAATTCTTTTTATAACTGTAGTTTAAAAACACACACTTTGCAGCTCAACTTGCAACTCCCTAGCCATGCCCGTCAAAAAGAATAAATCTGAGTCATCCGGATGATTCAAGTAATTCCATCAATTAACGCCGATACTGTCTTCCAAGCACCCTTTAAATTTGCAGATTAATTATTTGTGCACATTTACATTTCTGTTAGGCAGCAGCCACCCTGGTAGGAAGGCTTATTTAGCTATCTGCCCCACCCTCGGTTTAACAGCACAGGAGTCTCCCTGCCTTATACTTCAGCTGGAGCATTTCAACCTCAGAATTTACAGTCCTGGGATGGTTGTCTTTTCATAAAAAGTATGGGAACTGTTATTCTTAAATTTAAAAAAGTATGGGCACGTCGTGCCCCTCCGATCCTGCCCACGTCAACCACTGTCTAAATTCCAATGCCAGAGCAAACAAGAACACGCATGGATATCAAAACTACGAGCTGTGTGATGATGATTGCACCCTGGGAGTTTTACCCGGTTAGACTCCCGCAGATCAAACCTGGCGCAATTCATTGGAAGTAAAAGGCCATGAAAAAAGACAAAACAGACAGAGTTAGAAATAGGTGTGATAAAAACGAATTCTTCAGGTTATGGCGCGTTTTCAAGTTAAACATCAGAATAGGGGGTAGTCACCATATGTGGTAATAAGTGTTCCTGACATAAAACTAAGCTGAAGAAAATGCTTCTGATTAAATTTTCTCGTCACACCTTTATGAATTTTTCTTTAGAAGTAATCTTTACCAGGTGGACTGCTCCCAACTCCATCTTTGTACAGGTCTTTTTGTTTCTAATCCTTAAAAACCTCCTCTACACCATCTATTTCACCCTCCATCTTCTATATTCACCCTCTGTTCCCGTTGTCCCTTTGTATTGCGGTTCGCTTTTGTTTTCAAATAATGGGTCATGGTAGACATAAAAGAAGGACTACTGGAACCTTTTTTAAATAAACATTTACCTTTTCCACAAAAACATATTTCTGTGGAAAAGGTATTTCGTCATTTTGCCTTTTCTCTGAATTGTTTCTACAAGGACCGAATGCCGGTGTAAATACCTCATCCAGTTGTGGTGAATACAACACTATTTTCCCCAATCTTCTAATGAGGGCCAATGACGTTTTCACTTTTGTAGAGAAACCTCAAGCCAAGATCTACACAAAGGACGAGCATCAAGACACTCTTTGGTAGTCCAGTGCATTGTAAATGAGGTTCCCAATCTTATGGTGTTTTAAACATTTCCATCTGCATGCGTATATGTTTTGTCATTCTAATTGGCATTATCTGTACTTATTTTGTAATAAACTTAAGTTGCCACTCGTATATTTCCACATCAGTTTATCCAATAAATGCAGACGTGTACTTGGATGCCTGTCGGGTATTAACATCACGACTAATAATTAAAGGTCACACAAAAGAATTCAGTTTTTTCGGTTTTTAAAAATAAATTTAGAAGTGCTGTTTTCTTCTCCGCAAATCTTAATTCTCAAATGGGACCTGAAGATGGGAGCGGTCCAGGCTGGCAGTGCTACTTCTTGAACTTTATAAATGTAAACAAGGCAAAACCTAGAAACAAATGAGTGTGTACTTTGGTGTTTGTACATGCTTTCAACTACGTGTTCATCCCCTCATTCAGTTAAAGAAAACACAGTTGATGGTGTCCTTAACTGTGTATGCATTGAATACACATGTTCTGATGAAGGCAGTCTCATGTTACCAAAGCACCGAAATGTCAATTTTTCGTCAGATGAACACATGAGTATTCAAAATTCGTGACCCTACTAAGACTGGTATATTACAATTTGGGAAAACTCACCAAACGTCACTTAGTAATTGGGGTCCATGTCAACATATGTTAAATCACACAGTCCAGCGTACGTGCATGCCTAGATACACTTACACTATCCCCATACCTTTAATCCATGTTTTTTTGTATGATGTCACAAAATTGTTGGGCATACAGGTGAAGTTTTCAAAATCACAGTGTCAACCTCAGTGGCAGCCAGGCGTGCAACACCCATTGGGCTCAAAGGGCTTCAGCCCCCCCCAGTCGTGTGTGTCAGTCCGGGCTGAGACAGCTTCCCAGGCACGCACACAGCCGCACCGGAGTACTTAACAGGTCTTTAAAAGACCATTTGCTTGTTAATGAGGCTTTGTTGTTTTTTCACCCCTTCTTAGAGCCCCTGCATCTGCCTATTGCTGGAAGAATTAGACCCCCACGAAATGTTTTCTTAGCCCTCCCCCCTCCGAAATGTGGCCCTAGTTGCGCCTCTGGTGGCAGCACAAGTAATGAAGGTGACCAAAGCCTCACCTTGAGCCTTTCCTCCCGTTGGGTTTTCAATAGAGCGATGATTTCCTCGCGTTGCTTTGCCTAATGGAGAAAAACACAGGCACTGATCAGTGGTCATCCAACTCACAGCCTCATCAGCAACACAGTAAAAGAGTTTAGTTCAGTCCAGGGGTCTCACAAACTCACATTTTAGCTTGGGTTTTTGCAGAGAAACCTGGGAAGAAGCAAGTGGCTTCTTCACTATTCCAGAGGTAGAAAACCAGCATAAACTGTTTGTAGATATCAATGCATTCCTGGTCGCTCTGTTTTTAGGTCTCGCTGAGCCCAGCGCATGCGCTGGCTCGAAGAGACATTTTGTATGTGGGCTCCAAAAAGTGCTACCAGGCCAGCCTAAAGCTACAGTGCATGTGCGCGGGCGCGCGCGCCGCACTTACTTTCACTTTCGCGGCCGCACGGCCGCTTTGCTGCACAGACCCAGCCTCCTCTGCCGGCACACCCACAACTGGCAACATTACTAGCGCTTGTTTTTAGACGCTATTTTTTTTTTCATGTGTTTAAGCACTCTACGAGTGCTTGTTGTTATAAGCTAGCTCCTTCGTGCATCTCTCCGTGTTCTCCCCTGTCTGTCTGTTTGCCCCACCTGCCCCCTCTCCTCCCATATTCTAAGTCAGCTTCCTACCACCAACCATCCTGCCTCCTGCTGTTCGTGTGAGCCTACTCCCACCCTCCACCTCCCGCTGTCCTTGAATCCTCCTTGTACCCCCCTCCCCACTCCCACTGTCCGCATGGCGTCCCTGCTCCCGCCCTCTCCTCTCCCGTTGTGCATGTTGCCTCCATTCTCACACTGTTCGTGCAATGTGCAAATGTTTCATATGGCGACAGTACTCAGCCACCAGCAAAGCACAGAACGACCCAAGCTGTCAAAACCGCCTCAGCTCACAGAAAGGGTCCGTACATGGCAAAATTAGGAGTATTGCACAGCAAGAGCATAAGCCCCCAGGAGTCCGAATAATCCGGGCAGGATCTCGGCATCCCCAGCCCCCGGAGACTGCACAGCCACAAAAAGCCAAGAGAAAACACAGTTGTGATTGTTACCAGAAGCAACAGTTCAGCATATCTCCAAACTTTGGGTCTTAATGAAAGCCCCACACGTGCACTGAATAGTCCCAGCAAAGCCCCTTGCATTGCATAGTCCTAAACAGAACCGCTCAAAATATGTATCCAATCTGACAGTACTGCCGCCTGCACACACCTGCTCCCGCCAACCCTTTTCAGCTTGTCGATAAGGCCGTTACAGGTCACTCGTCACCTTCACCTAGCAAAGGTCACTTCCTGTTCCAGCTACTAGGCTTCCGCTTCCGGTTTCAGCGACATCTGGGAGATGAAGTTTTCCATGTCTACTATGAACAAATGCAGGTATACGTTCAGCACGTTATCATGAACTACGGCTACGATGTGTTTTAGTCGTGTTTCTCTGTTCGCGACTATCGCATGAGGCAATTGTAATTGCATCTATATAGCGCTTACTGCCCCTGACGAGGCGTCAAAGCACTTTACTCCGGGCAGCACACTGTAGATGTATAGAGTTAAGTAAGCGTGACGACGAGTATTTACTGAACCAGGTGGGTAAACGTGCACACTTTAAAACACCGAATTTCTTCATCTAATTTTGAACAAAATTGTGTGTCTTTTGTTCATTTCTGAAGCATTCATCTACGAAATGTTACAATTGAAAGTTAACACGTGTTACATTTAATGTAGAAAGCATTAGCAGTGGTCGAGCCAACAAAACAACAGTGCGAGCCAGAACCTAGCTCAGGCTCTAGCTTGGTTCTAAGAGCTTGTGCACGAGCAGAGTCCTAAACACTTATTGTTTTGGTTACAGATTTGTGATTGTTTGTTAATGTATTTTGCAGATGCCGTTTTTGCCATGCCTTTCCTTGGTTATTAAAGTGGAATGAGTGGCCTCCAGAAAGCCTTGCCACGGTCATCCAAAGCACTTTAACATCACTCCCTCTGTAGTGCAAGCTCACTTTAGCATTCCTGCTTCTATCTTTTTCATGGTTTATTCTATATGATAGTAACTTGTGGCCATGAACGACCCGGTTATTTGGCGTTATACCGAGCGTTAATGTGGTCTGTTCCAGCAGAGCAGCTGATCCTCTCAGAACACCATTGCAAAGTTTAATATTCAATTTCACGCACAGAGTAAAATGAATGACATCATACTAGTGTTTTTGAATGTACTGTTTTCTCTCGACCGTTTTCTCTCTGCCGCACAAGTTAGTGCCCCTCAACGACTTAATATAGCGTAGTCCATTTAATCCATATTATCCGTATCTTGACCTAGCGACCGGTCTCTGTTTCAAAGTTTCAACAATGCATAGAAAATCCTTTGGGTTGGAGCATGTCCAGAAATTAAGTTCCCGTATCATTCCAGGTGTTGCTGGTGAACAGTTTAGTAACCGCAGAATGTTCTCCTACCTGTAATGCAGGTGGTTTTGAACTTTACTCGTCTTGGAGCAAAGAAGTAGAAGTACCAACCTTCATGGGCGCATCATTTTTTCAGTGCACTCTGTGCCGCTCTTAATGTCCCCATGCCATTCCCCATACCACCCCACCACCCCCACAACAGTGCATGCCTTCCCCCAATAGTTAACATTATTTTTTTAAATGAGCGCACCAATTCACCTTTTTAATTCATATTTCTTGTCATTTTGCATGTAGGATTAGCGCAGTTAAAACAGAACGGAGAAACACAGAGAAACCTGATATGCAGGAATAAACATCTTGTTTCATAAAATACTTAATTTCGCAAATTTGTATTGCCAAGCTTTGTAACTAGCAGATTGTTACTATTGCTAAATGTAGTGGTGTTCAGTTTACTTAGGATGGACTGATTCTGTCCCCTTGGTGTTGGAATTTGTCCTTCAGCTCATTGTAGATGTCAGCAGCGATCCTGCCTGCCTATTGTATGTTTGTTAGCGTTAAACTCTTGTGTGTATTTTTGTGTGGGTTTTTTGCTTCTCCGTAAGCATCGATTCGACACAAATAGGGGTGAGGCAGCGGATTGCTGTGCTGCTTTTTTTCAGGCTTGGCCACGCATCTAACTTTTTGATATTCCAGTGGGAGTTCAGCCAGGCTGCTTTGACACGTCTCAGTGTCATTCGGCTGTCAGTGTGAGTCTTCAGCTCCCCTCTGGCGCTCCGCATGACACATGATGAGAAGGGTGGGCCTTGCAATATAATTTTTTGTTAGTTGCATTGGTCTTCTATTTTCCTGACACACTTGTGCTTTTGTGTGTTTTGATGTCGACGTCAGCAGGAATTTGCGAAGAGTCCACCGGGGTTTTTACAGAAAAGTACTTCTATCGTGGCAGTGTACCTCAGAGTGTACCCGGTTCCAGCTGGCATTTAGAGTCTTTTGCAGTGTTAGTGTCAGGCGATAGGCACACTAGCTCAGTGATACTTTTTTTCTTAAAGATGGACCATGGGAAGGCTGATTAGGCCTTTCTGGGCTTCTAACTAGTCCTCCCCAGTCTATTATGCAGTGGATGCTCAACTCACTGAGCTGTTTTATTGGCCCTGGTAGTTGAACTCTGTTTTGTTAGCCCCCGTAGGCAAAATGGTAGACTCCTTGCCAGTGTCTGACCTGGTTGATTTTTGTTTTGTACACAAAATGAAAAGCGCATTGACAAAGCCAATAGCCATGCTTGCATTTTGAGGCCTGCTGAAGTGAAAAAGCGAGCATTTGCAATTCAGTAGGTCTCACATTTACGCGAGTTTGAGCTATTGACATTGCAAATGACAATGCCTTATATTTTTGTTTTTGTTTTTAAAACCTAAATAAAAGGCATTGTTATTTACAATGCCAATAGCTTAAACTCGCGGAAATGCGAGACCTATTGCATTGCAAATGCTTGTTTTATTTATCATGGACACCTCAATTTATACTTACTTGACTGCCATTCTAATCACAGTCACTTCAGATAGACATACTTTTATTCCAACATGCACTTCACATCGACATAACTTACATACATACATACCTTTACTACGACCTACAATTTACATCATCATGCACTTCAAATACATAGATAGGTAAGTTTACTAAGCAAAAAAGCCCTTGTTGCACATTACACATCATGTCAATATTTCATGGGCCCCACAACTTTTTATTTCTAGTGGGGAAGAGTCTCATATCTACTTATGAACCTTCTCAGATGTATACATAAAAACAAATATAGGTTCTATGCTCAAGAGGTGTGTGTCACATGTGTTGAGAAATAAGTACAAAAAATGTGATTAGGAAGTGCCTCACGTAAGCAACCACCATGGAGCTATTGGCAGGTTCTCGCCAACTTGCTCCCTCTCTCATAATCTGCACTTTCCTAAAAAGGAACGAAAACCAACACCCATAAGTGAAAAAGGAATGTGTGTGTGTGTACCCTAAAAAAGAATTTAGGTGCACATCTAGACATATATGTTCCTTAAAGATCCCCATCTGAAAAGGAGGAGAATCTCCCTCATCAACAAATTAAAAATGAGTTACGGAAAAGCACATTGCACTCGTCTTTCATTTATAGTGCCCGTACTCATAATAAAAAACACCATACCATATATAGACCATTTTAAAATTGAACGGGCTTTTTTATATAACACATCTGGGAGAGTTCATAAGTAGACAGTAGACTCTCACCCACTAGAATAGAAGCTGTGGGGCACATGAAGTATTGACATGATGTTAATGTGCAACAAGGGCTTTTTTGTATATAGTTGAGTGAGGGTGCCACTTTTTGCCTATATATCCCTCTAATGCTCTTGTTTGATTATAAGTTTGTTAAGCACCCGATTCTGCCTCATAACAACAAGAGTACACAGCAAGATCATAAATACAATTTGCATATAAAAAGATAACAGCTGGAATGCTCTTTATTACTTACTATCCTGTGACTAATAACATTTATTGATGTTTCTGAGTGGCCTGGTCTGCAGCTCAGACAGTACCTGGAAGCCTGCAGCTTTTCTCCAACCCGGCTGTGAACACAGCTGGGTTGGAGGAATAGAATTGTGCAAGTCTGTTTGGCCAGCCTAAGACGGCCAGCCAGACTTGCAAGCCCATTTCTAAGTGCCCACCACTCCTCCCGGCCCCACCTCGCTATACATAAATGCTTAAACCAGTCACAGAAAAATAAAATGATGTGGTTTTATTATCATTTTATTTTTCGGTCACTGACTCCTCTGCCATTACGGAGGAGCCACCCCTGGGTGAGAGATAAAATATTTCATCAACCTTGCCTGCTCTTCCCTATTTAACAATGTACTCTCAGATTAAAACCAAGGAGGTGAAACCTCGCACCAGGTCTCAGCGGATGGACGGATAGAACTATTCCAACACATCTGTAATATTACGCTTTGCTAAAAGCAAAGCAAAAGCTATACTTTAAGTGGAGGCACTCTCTAGTTAAGCTTGTGGAAATCAGCCTAACTTAACCACCTCTGGGGAATTTGTTAGTGTACAACCTGTTGTGGCTGTTAAAAACTCGGTAACAGTGGCCCAGTAGAAGGAAACTGGGAGACAGGATCAGAGCATATGCAGCAGGTCAACATCTGGTGACTGACATTGGGGACAGTTTGAGTCTGCTCAGGGGTATAGTTCATTAATATTGTTGGATCTTAAGTAGGCAGGATTCAGGATATTGATTTGAATGTATCAAAGCCAGGCATTGTGTGACACCTTTAGGGGGTATTCCATTATTTTATGCCATTTGGTACCATATAATGTCTTTCCTAGATCCAACCCCAAGTATCCTGTTGCTGCGAAAAGACACCATAAAACCCCTTTATGAATTTGCCGCCATTCCCTACAGTGTAAAGCATCTGATACACTTTATGCATAGTGGGTTCAAAAACTTGAATTTGAAACAGATCTTGCAGTACCTTTGTAATACATTTATAGGTGAGGAACTGTCCGGAAGGAAGAATATAGCCTGTCATAAGCTTTGAGAAGTCTAATAATGCGTCATTGACAAAAGATTTCCTAGCACTGACAGACGCGATTCAGTCCATGACCGAATCTGACCAGAACGTATCCATCCTGACCGAGTGGGGAGGCCAGGCAGAGCAATAGCTGGTGCTAAGGGTGCTTTTGGCTTATTAATCGCACAAGTTCTGTCAAGGCAGGAGAGCGCTGTTCGATACACCCTGGGGAAGTGCAAGCGAGAATGTTTGGAGGGGAACACAGAATAGTGAAATAAATTGTTCTTGAAGGTAATGAAGCTCATCCCAGTCTCATACAAGGATCAACCCCGCCAGAAATCAAGCAACCTACTGCAGCTGGGCCGCTAAATAATATCGCTCAAATCCAGGAGAGCTAGACCACCCACCTCAACCGGTAATTTCAAGATAGGCAGAGCCACTCTACTGCATTTCGCACCCCAAAATGAAGCAATCAGTAATTTGACAAGGTCTCTGAAAAGGAACAAGGAATAAGTTAAGGAGTATTCGCAAAGTAATATAAGAGGCGAGGAAGTACTACCATCTTTAACACTGCAACTCACCCCATAACTTATATGGGAAGAGAGGGCCAAAATGTAACTTGGCTGCGGATGGGCCGGACTGTTCTGTCCAGGTTGCCATCCCGCAGATCTGAGGGTGAAAGGTAAATATTAATTCCCATGTATCTGAATGTCACCTATTCACACCGTAGTCTAGGGCCTGTTAGACCCTTTCTGCAGGGTCACCCCAAACGTTTTACCTTCCTCCTCCCCTTTTTGCTGAATTCAGTTTTGTTGGCTTTTCTACTCTGGGCACTTTACTTACCACTGCTAACCTGTGCTGAAGTGCATGTGCTCTGTACTCTAAAGATGGTAACATTGGCTTATTCCCAATTGGCATATTTAATTTACTTATAAGTCACAAATAACGTGCACTATATGAGCCCAGGGCCTGGAGCACTGATTGTGCCACCTACTGCAGTAGCGCTTTAAATATGTTTCAGATCTGCCACTGCAGAGCCTGTGTGTGCAGTTGTAAACTGCCATTTCGACCCGGCAAGTAAACCTACTTGCCAGGCCCAAACCTTCCTTTTTATTACATATAAGTCACCCATAAGGTAGGCCCTAGACAACCCTAATGGCAGGGTGCAGTGTATTTAAAAAATAAGGCATCTACTTTTCAGTGTTACATGTCCTGGTGGTGAAATACTCTTAAATTCATTTTCACTACTACAAGGCCTATCTCTCCCAAAAGTTAACATTTGGATTACCTTATTACATTTTATAAGTGTAATTTCCAATTGGGAAAATATTAACATTTGAAGTTTGGTGTTTCTGGACTCACAATTTAAAATCCCCACTTATGGTGAAGTTGGATTTTAAGTTGCAAGTCTGAAAATACCACTTTCAGAAAGTTGTCATTTTCTTACTTAGACCATTTGGTGCCTTCTGCCTGTCCCTGGAATACACGTCTGGGGTGGGAGACAGCTGGCTTCCTGCATTCCCTCTAGACAGCCACCCACAAAGGCAGAGTAGAAGGTGTGACTGAGCAGCCAATTGCATGTTGATGGGTCACCCTGAGGCAGGATGACAGGGAAGAGTTGACACTTGCACTTGAATAGGGCTGAGCCTGTCCCCATACAAAGGGTTGCATACCCCCCCCTGTAGTGAGTATGGGGCCAGGGCAGGAAAGACAGGCCTTGTGCACTTCAAAGCATCTCTTTGAAGACTTCCTACTTCAAAGGCCAAATTGGGTATATGGACTAGACCTCTGACACCGTGATTTGAGCACCCTACTGGAACTAAGGACATTCTGCCCGGAAGAAGAGCTACTGTGCTGTAGGAGAGACTGCCACTTTGCTAACTGCTTTGCTGTGTTAGCCTGCTGCTTGCTGTGCTGTAGGAGAGACTGCTACTTTGATAACTGCTTTGCTGTATTGGCCTGCTGCCTCCTGCTTCTTGCCTGGGAGTGAGATTATTAGACCTGCTCTCTACATCTTTGAACCCAAGTTCTCCAAAGACTTGCCTACTGTTTTCAAGTCTCAGGGCCACCAAAGGCTTCTTTCAACTCTGCTTCAGCTGCTGGACTCTGCCAAATACGAGTCCTGCCTTGCCAAGACGTGCCAATTCAGTCCTAAGACTTGGGAAGTGGGTTCTGCAGCTGCTTTTCTACAAAAATAGATGCATTGATGACTTTGCGCCAATCGCAAGTGATGCAGTGCCCCTCAACGCAGAGCTGCTTTGAAGATACCCGACTGCGAGAATTGACGATGGAGCACCTGCATTGTAAAGGGTTCATCGACGACGCGGGAACCAACAGCCAGGCTCACGCAGACCCTACATCATAAGTGGTTAGTTGCTGACCCGGGCCCCAACTGATAGGCTCGATGATGACGCATCGCCTGCATCAAAAGTGATTCAACGACGACGTGGGAGACTACAATGCTAGACACCAACGCATCTACCCAACTGCGTGGATGGGAACTGACTCATCGAGTCCTTGACGCTTGCTCCATCGAAGGTACTTTTTCAGTGGGCTCTGTCTCCGTCCTGTAGCCGGCCTGCCCTCCATTGTGGTCGGCCTGAAACTTGGATTTACCCAGGTCCAGCACGACCTCAAGTAACTCCTAAGGCGCTATTGTCTTTTAAGCACTATATTGCATTTTATTCTTTAAAAAAAAACATCTCAAGTTCTTTTTTGATTTTTGTCATTTTGGTCTTGTTTTACTCAGATAAATATCCTCTATTTTTCTAAACTGGTGTGGTGTCTTTTTGTTGTGTTTTCACAGTGCTACTGTAATTGTGTTGCACAAATACTTTACACATTGCCTTAAGTTAAGCCTGACTGCTCTGTACCAAGCTACAAGAGGGTGAGCACAGGTTGATTAAGGATTTGTATCTGACTTATCCTGAATAGACGTTTGGTCCCTACTTGGACTGGGTTCACCGTCCAAACCTCTGCAAATAGAGACCCAATGTTTAACACTGGTGATCAGCAGTGAGGACAGGAATTGTATTTGTGCAGTACTTATAGTAATTTGGTGAACATTACATTCCACATCTAGACCAATTTGAAGCAATTGTCTCTGATCCCAATTCGTGTTTTTCCTACTCTCTTTAATTGGTATTTTTAATTTTTCTATTGCCCCTGATTGCCATTTTTACTTTTTCCTATGATGTCTCTGATTGACGGTCCCATATCTGCACCTGCAAACATGGATTTTGCGTTGGCCAAGCTGAGAAAATACACTGTGAGCCAACTCACGGATGTTTGCAAGGGATTTAAGTTTTCTACCTTCACAAAAATGTTGGAGCTGCAAGAGGCGCTGAGGGCAGGGTTGGAATCTAGGGATGCAGCACATGAAACCCCAGAGAATGAGGATGATGGGGAAATACAGGATGATGGAGAGCTTGACCGGGATTGAGTGGAAAATCTGGGAATGCCTGTGGGACAGGGGCAACCAGCCTGCAAGGACAGATGGTCCCTGTTAGAAATGGGGGTCTCTAGTTGGCAGAGGTAAGTACCTTTGTCCAAATAGGGACCCTTGCGTCTGGTCAGGGTGAGGGGGAAACACATTCTAGATAACCCCTGCTCATCCCCTTGGTAGCTTGGCACGAGCAGACAGGCTTATCCCAAAGGCAATGTATAAAGTATTTGTACCAACACTCACAGTAACACAGTGATAACACCACAATTGGACACCACATCGGTTTAGAAAAAGTAAGTATCTTTATTTAAACTTAACAAGACGAAAACGCCAAAAATCCAACATACAAGTATTAAGAAAAATTACTTTCAAAAGGTTTTAGTGACTGAGTCCATAGAAAACTATGGATGCGTGATTTTTTGCAAAGTCCTGTTGTTGCGACAAAATTCACCAAGCCAAACAGCCTCAGCGATGGGAAGTGTTGAAAAACAAAGAGATGCGTCGTTCCTGAGACCTTCGTGGATGAGATGCGACAGTTACGCTGGACACAGGGTAGGAATGCGTCACATCCGGTCTGTAGGGGGAAGCGATGCGTCGATTCTGAGTTGACTCCGATCCGCAGGTAATGCGTCGGGGAAAACGTGCCGTACAGGGAAGATGCGTGGAAATCCGTGATGTGTCGGCGAATGATGCAGCAGCGGCAAGCGGCGCTGTGTCGATGTTTTCAGCCGCGATCCCTCGATGCATCGATTCTTGCCGCAGCGACAGGCGCTGCATCGGTTTTGGCAGCAGCGTGGCCGGCGCGGGGAGATTCTTCTCACACCATGGCATTGCGTCAGAAAAACTGTCGCAAGAAGAGCGATGTGTCGATTTTCTTGTTGTTGATTTGCTTTCCAGCTCCCAGCAGCAGAAACAACCTCCAGAAGCCCCACAGAGTCACAGGCACTCCTAGCAGGCAGGTTAGAACTCCCAGCAAGGAAGTTCAGGGGAGCAGGGGGTGAAGTCTTTGTGTTCCTGATACTTCAAAACTGGAGGCAAGCTCTACTCAAGCCCTTGGAGACTTTCCTCAAGCAAGGGACACAGCACACAGCAAAGTCCTTCTCCTTTCTTTGGCAGAAACAGCAACTGCAGGCCAAGCCGAGACACACAGCAAGGACAGTACTTCTCCTCAGTTTCTCCAGCTCTTCTCCTCAGCAAAGGTTCCTCTTGATTCCAGAAGTAGTCTAAAGTATAGGGGTTTTAGGTCTAATACTTATACCCCAAAATGTCTTTGTTCTCTTTGTGCAAGGGTCTCTGGGCAGTTCCCCGGCAGGTGGTGGAGACAGCATTGTATAAGGCAGACAGGCCCTATTCAGGTGCAAGGGAAATCTCCTCCCACCACTCTACATGCAGACTGGGCCTATTCAGGTGCTAGTGAGAACTCCTCGCCCTACTCTGAATGCAGCCCATGTCTATTCATCCCAGCCCTGACTCATACAGGAAAGGCAGAACACACATCAAACCTCCCCCCGTGGCTGTCTGAGAGAATGCACCTCCCCAGCCCCTGTCACTCCAAAACCAGACAATCAATACACAAACAGGCAGAGGCACACAGAATAGTTAAACAAGAAAATACCTACTTTCTAAAAGTGGCATTTTCAAACACACAATTTAAAAACCATCTTTAGTAAAATATGTGTTATTAAATTCTGAGTTCAGAGAGCCTAAACGTTATTTTTCTATCTTATCCCTATGGGAAGATATGTTTGTAAAATGTTACAAAGCACTCCCCATTCTGTCCTATGGGGCAAGATAGCCTTTCAATAGTGAAAAACGAAATTGGCGGTATTTCACTATCAGGACATGTCACACACACCAGTCCATGTTCTACCTTTCACATACACTGCACCCTGCCCACAGGGGTACCATGGGCCTACCTTAGGGGTGACTGACATGTTAGAAAAGGGAAGGTTAGGGCCTGGCAAGTGGGTGCACTTGCCAAGTCGACATGGCTGTTAACAAACGCACACAGACACTGCATTGGCAGGTCTGAGTTACCGTTTCAGAACTACCCATGTGGGTGGCACAATCAGTTCTGCAGGCCCACTAGTAGTATTTGATTTACCAGCCCCGGCACACTCAGTGCACTTTTCTAGGGACTGACCAGTAAATCAAATATGCCAATCAGGGAGAACCAATCATAATCACATTTTACACAGTGAGCATATGCACTTTAGCACAGATCAGCAGTGGTAAAGTGCCCAGAGTCCTAAATCCAACAAACACAGGTCAGGAAAAAATAGAAGGAAGAAGCAAAACGTTTGGGGATAACCCTGCAAAATGGGCCAAGTCCAACAGCCCCTCCCTCCCTCACCCCTCCACCGGGCAGGGAGCAGTGTGTCCTCTAAAGGCCTGTTCCCAGAGGAGCTGGGGGACAGGAGACAGGAAAGGAAACTAAAGTTACAACTTGCCAAACTAAAGTTAGAGGCAAAGCAAAAGAAACAGGCTTTAGAGGAGAAAAAGCTGACCATGGAGATGGAAGAGAAAAGACTGGTTATAGAGGAAAAGAAAATGATGTTGGCTTAGGAGCGGAGCCTGAGAGAGCTGGATTTGAAATCCAGGAGGGCTGAGTTCAGCCAAGATGGTGGCAGCATTTCTGCAGTGCCCTCTGACAGGCAGGTCCACATACCGAAGGGTTTGGTGTCTGACTTTGTCATAGGAGATGACATAGAATGATGGTTTGAGGTCTACGAAATTTCTTTACAGATGCACAATGTCACTGAGGGAGCTTGGGGAGCTATTCTGTGGAAGCAAATCCAAGTGAGGGAAGGGACACTCTACTGGCTCAAGAAAGGAGTGACAGGATGAGGTATTTCCCCATGAAGAAGGCCCTAATAAGAAAGTTTGGTGTGATCCTAGAGAAGTACAAACAGAAGTTCAGGGAAAATCAGATGCTAGCCCAACAGAACTGGGTGGATTGTGTGGATTTCTTTTGCAAGTCAGTGGATGGCTGGGTGAAGGGCAGTGAGGTAAACAATTACTGACCTATTTTTTATTGTTATTGGGATGATCTTTTATATATTTTAACGATGCATTTTATTGAGCTTTTGATGTGAACAAAATGGACATGGCCTGTTAGTTTTTAGAAGTATTTTTTGCATATTTGCACATTGACTTTGCACTTTTGTATAAGAATGTATGAAACAACTTGTATGTACTTTTATGGATGTTTTAAATATATCCGAATAAAGATCATTTGATTGATTGATTGTATAATTTGTTTGCTCAGGAGCACTTGTACAGTCTTTGTTTTCCAGATCTGTCACAACACCTTATTGATAGTAAGCTCACTGACCCAAGGGAGCCTGCTAAGGAGGAAGACCTCTGGATCAGTAGCAGGGTCCAAAGGAAGGTACCTTAGATTGACCCCAAGAAGGGTGATTCAGGCTCCTCCCAGCAGAGTTTGGGGGAGGTCAAGGGAGACACAGACAGGTCCCAGTTTAAGGGGGGAGAAAAGGGTTCTCGTGCCCCTTCTGTCAAAGTCAAGTCAAGTCAAGTCAAAAATTGGCTTTATTTGGTTAAAAAATTTTAAAACCATCAAAGCATACACAGTAAAATTCCTATCACAATTAATCACATTACTGTATCATAATTAACACAACTAAATATATTACAATGTAGAGTGCTATACAATTGATAAGTATAAAAACACAATAAAAAGTTTGTCACCCAATGGAAAATTAATTGTTTTTTATAAAAATTTCAAAAATCATTGCATCCAGTAGTCGTTACAGTAAAACTTTCTGTTACACTGCGGACATGAAGAGGCAGAGGGGGGCGATTAGGGTAGCAGCATTTTCTTACGACATCTCACAGCCCCTATAATATAACTTGCCACCCCAAAACAAATTGCAGAAGACCCAAGCATTTGTAAATAAACCAGAGCTGGTCTGACCTGTTCAAAATTACAACATCTTAGCAGTGGCAGGATAAATTTATTTCGCTGCAGTACATAGAACTCGCAGAAAAAGATCATATGCAGGACATTTTGGTCTGATTTGTTGTCACACGGGCAAGGCCCTAAAGACCCACTTTTGGCATACCCCCGGGGGAAAGATAGCAACCATGGGAGCATGCCGTGTTTGAACCTTTGCAGAACAAACAAATGAGATTTTACTGCCTTAATCGCGGTTTTACTTAAGGCCCTATGGTTTGTAAACAAATCAAGGCTACCCATTGACTCCATTTGAGTTTTAATATAATGGATCCATGGTATAGCCATGGCCTTGTCCAAGGACAGACAGTCCTGAATAATTAGTTGATTTAGATTCGGAGCTTGCTGGGACCAGATTCTAAGCCATCCTAAAACCGGTGCCACAGCAATGTGGTCAGAAATATAACCAGCGCCCAAGTCTTCATGAATGTTAAAGGATGCTGCAGATTGAGGGAGCGATAGGACTTTTCTAAAAAAGACATTTTCTGCCATTTGGATCTCACTAGATTTAGTATAGCCCCACACCTCACTCCCATACAACACCATGGGCAAACATTTGGCGTTATAAATTTTCATGATGGCCGGTACTGGCTTACAACCTAAACGTTTAGCAAAGCCCAAAAGGGCCCCTGTGGCCTTCACTAATGTTTTTTTTTTTTCAATGAGCGTTGCATTACCCACGATCTTCTATCGTCAAAGACAATACCCAAGTATGGGAAGGCAGGTATTTTACTTAGCTCCTGCCCTTTACAGACAAATGATGCCCTTTTCGCCCGACTGCTGCCTAACGTCATAGCGTGTGATTTTTTAAAATTAGTTTTCAAATCCAAAGAGTCCATAAAACTAATAAAACAATCTAGAAGTGATTGTAAACCTCTTGCCGTCCTGGCTACCAACACAGCATCATCTGCGTATAATAGCGCAGGAATCTTTTTATGGCCCACTCTCGGGATGTCCTTACTTGATGAAATTAAGGCTTCACCCAACTTGTTTATATAAAGTGTGAACAGCAGAGGAGCAAGGATACATCCTTGCCTTACCCCTCGATTTACTGGCCAGGCGTCCGTCAAGCTCCCGTTCTCATTGTAACGCACAGCAGCACTAGTGTCTTTATGAATATCGGCTAGGAAGGATATCAGTATGGGATCTAGACCTATATCAGTCAGAGCAGTCCAAAGTTTCTGACGGTTTACAAGGTTGAACGCAGTGGACAGATCCATAAAGGCTAGATGTAAATCCCCCTGCTTTGCGACCGTGTACTTCCCTATGAGGAGGTGTAAGTTGAGGCATTGCCCAACAGTACCTCTTCCTTTTCTGAATCCGAACTGCAAGTCTGAGATGACTGCATTCTCTTCCAACCAGTTTGTCAACCGCTCCAAGACCACTTGCCCCATGATTTTTGCTGCTGAGTCCAGGAGAGAGATCGGCCGATAACACGCCGGACCCTCTCTTGAACCCTTTTTAAATATAGGAACAATAACTGCTTTGCCCCAGGACACTGGGGAGCCCACTATGGTGACTGCGTTAAACACAGCAGTTAAAACCTTTGCCCACAAATGCGGATCTGCCCAATAAAGATCTGCTGGCACCCCATCCGGGCCGGGTGCTTTCCCATGTGCCGTGGACTCAATGGCCTCCAACGCTTCCTCTTCTGTGAAGTTAACCTTTCCTACCTGAGTGGGTTTACTTTGAATCACAAGAGATGATTTATTTATTCCAGCATAGAGGCCACCGTAATGCTCCACCCACTTATCTGGTGGAATGAGGCAGTCTTGATTAGTGTTTACTGTCTCATTAAACAAGGGACTGTTAATCACTTTCCAAAAATGAGTACTACTTTTCAGAATACTCACTTTGGTCAGTTCCTCCCAGGCCATATCTTTTAACTCAATTTTCCTACTTTTAATAGCCTTTTTATAAGACCTTCTTGCCTCCGCAACCTTCTGTGCGTCCTTGCCAGGTTCTTTAAGCACTTCTAAAAGGGCCATATGGGTGTCACTACAGGCTTGGTTAAACCAATTTTTCAATTTCTTGGGCCTTATTTTACTTTTTCTAGTCAAATTAACTGTTACCTGTACTGTGATGCGATTAAAAGCATCCAGAATATCCCATGGATCTGGATTTCCTCCTAGGCATTTTGCCAGGTCCTCGGCATTACTCATGTACAGGTTTTCCAGAAAGTCGCTAGGAGTAATGACCTCCCACCTTAGCCTGCGTCCTTGACATTTGGAGACTATATTAGAATTTAAAATAGTGGATGGTACAAGTTCAGTATTTAGTGCCCTAATATTGATAGTCAACGTGAGTGGATTATGATCACTAAAGCCTCTCTGATCCACACTAAAAGGACCTAGAGAGTCCCTCAGTAGACATGACACTAAAATGTAGTCAATCGTAGACTCATTGCCTTGGCCATTAAAAGTTGGGACAGGGCGCTGAGTTTCCCCTTGTGCTGGGACAAACAAGTAATATGTCGATAAAAAACTCTCCAGATAGACCCCACTCCTAGTGTGCTCGAAATGAATATTCCCGAGTGGGTCTTCCTCAAAATCCAAATTCTGTAAACATTGCATGAGACAAACATGAATATTAAAATCCCCAAGCACTAACAAATAATAAAAGGAATTGTTGTGTTCATCATAATCATCCAGGAACCCTGATAATGCTAGTAGATGTTCTAACTCATCATTCCTGGTGAAGGAATTATAAAAATTTACCATTAAAATAGTAGGCAAGTTATCACCCTCCAATCTTACTGCTAAAATGTTTGGGGAACTTGTCACTACTAATACAGCTTTGTATAGTAGTTTCAGACTGAATAACAACAGAAGTCCACCCCTGGATCTCCCCATTGTGGAAGGAGTTGCAAATTTAATGAATGATTGATAACCATCCAGGTAATAACCTTCTTTAGCTTCCCACGTTTCCTGTAAAGCTATAACATGATGGGCAACAAGAAAAGCCTCCCAGTTGGTATCCCCTCTTTTGGATCTTAGTCCGGCAATATTCCAGGATAAGATTGCCATCTTGTTCTCAGATACTGCGAGACTTAATTCTTTGGGGTCCTGATTCCCTGTTGGCAATCTGTCACTCACTGGTGAGTCACCGTCCTCATGTTCCACTGTGGGACTCCCAAAACCACCTTTCCGCCCTGCGGACTCCCCCATTAGTGTAAAGCTTAAAACAGACCCGTTTCTCATATTGTCCCCTTCCCTGGGCAAAATATTTTGGACTCTATCACTGGTAGGTGTGGCACACTTTACCATTAAACCACGGTCAACACATTGTAATCCCAAATCCGTGGTCGGACACACCATACATCCATACACTGAGGGGATTGTTCCCAGTTCTACACTGTCACCATCCCCAAGTCAATCATTTGCATTTAGTGAGCTTAGTGCCTCATATCTATTAGTCAGGGCCACTGTACTAGTCGGGTAGACCAGTTGTAATCTATGTCCTGTCTCACTATTTAATCCAGTGTTGACTGGGGGGTAGAAAAACCTAAGTGGGAGTACATTTACAGAGTCAAAATGGATCCTTACTGATCCGGCCTGCTTAAGAATGTGGTCCACCAGTATAGGGCAGCTAAAACTTACCACCGCACAATCCCCCTTGAGAGACTTATTAGTTTTACCCACCCAGGGTACCCTCCACACCATTTTAAAGTTCTTAAACAGGTGATCCCCCAACACTGTTTTGGTGGTTAAGTAATGTAAAGCCCTGTTTTTAAGGGTACTCCAGTGTTCCTCTTTTCCCTCCTGCATTTTCGGAATGTTTGCCAAAATCACCGTATAGGGACATGCTTCTGGGGAGAGGTGCAATGCTCTTTCTCGCGGGTACCTCTGCACTGGGGGGCTAATTTTCCACTCTGGTCCTCTAGGACCCTTCTTTACCCCCTGAGTTACTCCCACTCCTACAGCTATGGGCGGTGTAATCGACGCTGCTACATGGGGTACCGGAGATATTTGGGTTGCTATAGTCAACATCGGGTCAGTCCGGTTAATTACTGTGGTAGCAACGGCTCTCGCGGAGTGCTCCTTGAGAGGCATTGAACCCTGCACTGACACTTTTTGACCAGCAATATGCTTTTCGATGGTAGTTAATCTGCCCTCTATTTGCTCTAATTTCACCATAACCGGTGAAATGAGTACCCCTAAACATTCTTTCATGGCCTTGATAAACTCCAACATTTTCCCCCCCAAAACATTTTCTAAATTTGCGTCCTCATGAGATAAACCCCCAATTGCCCTCCCATCTATACCGTAATTTGAAACATTTTCAACATAAACATCAGGCCCAGTCACAGAATTTTTACTATTCCTGGGTTGTTTCGCCTGTTGCCTGCTGCCCCTGGGCACATTACTGGCCTTTCTTTTCCCAGTCAGAGATTTACCTCCAGCCGATCGAAGCTGTCTAGTACAAGTTACTACAGAAGAAGATGGTACACTAGGCACGGGGGATGCCTCCGCCGTGATAGACAGACTCAGGTCTAACACCGCTCCATTTGAGGCTGGGCAAACTGGGAGGGCCAGGGACGGGGCAATTGTCTTAGGCACATCTATGTTAAAACTTGGAGGGAGGGTTTGAGAAGATGGGGCCAGAGATAACCTTCGTTCCACGAGCTCGATTTCTTTTGCCACAGCGGTCTCTGCTCGTTTTAAATAAGCGTCCAAGGACCCAACCCCCCCGCACCCTTTAGCAATAGATTTAGCCATGAAGTGAGATCACAATGTCACAATAAGACCTAATAATTAATGTACGGCTGGCAGCTGAAGACCACAATTGGTACTTGTATCCAAACAGGGCACCCTCCTTACATATCGCTGTTAGTTTCCGGCTGTGGTTGCAAGGTACAGGGCCCAGCCTCCTCCGGCCTCCTTCGCCCGGTGCCGACAGCTGAGTTCCTCCTTGCTCGTCTCCTGGCGTCGGAAATGCGTGTGGCCGCTAGATCGTCTGGGATCTGTAGTCCCGATGCCCCTGGACCCCCCTCCTCACTGCGGCCGCTGGTAGATGGATGAGGTGCGGCGGCGGGAGGGGAGACTGGAGACAACCGGACAGTCAAAGAAGGCGGCAGGCATGACCTGCTAACGCAAAACGACCCCCTCGACGCAGCACCGAGAACGCTGCACAGATGAGTGTGGGCTTCGAACTGGAGTGTATCTCCACACGGGAGATTGGAATTACTGTACCCCCTTTCAGTCAATATGCTGCGGGAAGGCGATCCAGCGGGGAGCAGGTAAGCGGGTAAGCGAGCAGGCAGATCTTCTGAGAAGTGTGCTCCATTTCCAACCCAGCTGCTTTGATTGTTCTCACCTAGGACACAAGCAGGGGGACTCTCTCTGTCCTAAGAAACCACACACTGGTGGTACCTCTACAGGGGTGACCAATGTGACCTTAGAGGTAAGTAGTCCCCAGGTGCAGGTTGTAGACCATGTCGTAATCTTCCTTAGTTGGGAGGGGCACTCAGGTGGTGAGTTGGTGATCCCTGAGGGTGGAAGGCATCACTTCCACCAGGTGACGGTGAAGGAGGTGGGGTGCGGAGGTGACCCAGAGGAGGGTTATAGCTGGTCCCCAAATGCGCAGAGTGCATTCAGGAGAATGATTTGCCTCAGTGTCAGGGGAACTGGGAGGGGCGGCTGCCACAAGTGCCCTAACAGTTCAGTTTGCTGGGGGTAGCTTTCTTAAGTGGAGAGTACAGGACCCCAGAGGGAGGAACAGGATGAGGGAGAGCCAACCCATGTCTCCTGTTAAGTCTCAGGATACAGACCAGTCTCAGGATGCCACCCCTGGAATGGTGAGAGATGAAGTCGAAAAAGGGTGCAAAGCACCCGGGCTACTGCCCACCACTTTGAGGAACCACAGAGGTTAGAGACCCCTGGATGGCCTGGGGCCTGGCTCTGGACAATGATAGCTGTCAGTGGCCTCTGTTTTTTGTTGTCCGTGTGGACAGAATTTTCCCTGTGTTGGGGACAGATGACAGACCCAAGGGGTGGAATGGACAACATCACTTTGTTGGCCGTAGTAGTACTGTCTGCCTACTGGGATGCATCTGTGAGCAAAGTAGGGTCAGGTGATTCACAGATGTGGTCTGCAGATGAGGAGGAGAGTTCCCCATGGGTCAGTTAAGTGGCTCAGGAGAGTATAAACAGAGGGATCCAATTGAGTTCAGTGAGGTCCAGAACTGACAAGTGCCTCTGCAGTAGTGGGTCATTGTCCAAGTTCAATCACCCTAAGCGGGGAAGTCCATCAAGGTACTGAATATTCTGCCCTGGCTTTAGTCTGGAGGGGGGTTGTGTTGGACCCGGCCCGTCCTGCAGGGTCACCCCCAAACATTTTGCCTTTCTCCTCCCCTTTTTGCTGAATTTGGTTTTCTTGGCTTTACTACTCTGGGCACTTTAACACTGCTCACCTGTGCTAAAGTGCATGTGATCTGTACTCTAAACATGGTAATATTGACTTATAAGCAAATACAATATGGCAATTGGGGATGAGCTCCTACTAAAGTGCACTATATGTGCCCAGGGCCTGTACATTAAATGCTATTAGTGGGCCTGCAGCACTGCTTGTGCCACCCATTTCTGTGGCCCTTTTAACGTCTCAGGCCTGCCACTGCAGAGTCTGTCTTTGCACTTTTAAACTGCCATTTCGACCAGGCAAGTTAACCTTCTTGCCAGGCCCAACCCTTCCTTTTTATTACATAATATCACCCCTAAGGTAGGCCCTAGACAGCCCTAGGGGCAGGGGGCAGGGTATTTAAAACGTAGGCTATGTACTTTTCAGTTTTACATGCCCTAGTAGTAAAATATTCTTAACTTCGTTTTTCAGTCCTGCAAGGCCTATCTCTCCAAAAATATAACATTTCGATTACCTTGTTACAACTTATAAGTGTAATTTACAATTGGGAAAAGATAGACATTTCAAGTTTGGTGTCTCTGGACTTACACTTTAAAATACCCATTGTATGGTGAAGTTGGATTTTAAGTTGCAAATCTGACAATGCCACTTTTAGAAGTTGGAATTTTCTTACTTAAACCATTTGGTGCCTTCTGCTTAAATACAAGTCTGGGGTGGGTGTAAGTTGGCTTCCTGCATTCCCTCTAGATATCCACACACAAAGGCAGAGTAGGAGGGAATGAGCACCCATCTGCATGTTGATGGGTCATCCTGAGGCAGGATGAGAGGGAGGGTCTTACACTTGCACTTGAATAGGACTGTGCCTGTCCCCACACAAAGGGTTGCATACCCCCTGCCCAACATAGTGAGTCTGGGAGGCCAGGGCAAGAAAGGCAGGGCCTTGTGCACTTCAAAGCATCTCCCTAAAGCCTCCCTACTTCAAAAGTCAAATTGGGTATAAATACTGGACCTCTGACATCAGGATTTGAGAACACTACTGGAACTAATAACAATCTGCCCGGAATAAGAGCTGCTGTACTGTAGAAGGGACTGCCACTTTGCTAACTGCTTTGCTGTGTTGGCCAGCAGCCTGCTGATTGCTGTGCTGTGCTGCAGGAGGGACTACCACTTTGCTACCTACCTCTCGGTGTTGGCCGGCTCCTTCTTGCCTGGGAGTGAGAAGGACTGGACCTGCTCCCTACATCCTTTAACTCAAGTTCTACAAGGGCTTGCTGGCTTGCCTCCTGTTTCTGCACTCTGCCATCCAAGAGGTGCCAATTCAGTCCTGGGCCTCGAAAGTGGGTTCTGCAGGTATTTTCTATAAAAAGCGACTCATTAATGACATCGCGCTGATCAGAAACGGCACAGTGTCCTTTGATGCTCACACAGCGTTGCTTCTAGGACATCCCTGCGCGTCTCGAAGACAACGCAGGGCTTGGCTGCGAGGCTTGCCAACAACACGGTGCCTGCATCGTAAGTGGTTTGACGCCAACGTGGGGCCCTACTGTGAGGCTTGACAATGACGCATCAACTGCATCTAAAGGGGTTCAACGAAGACGCGAGACCCAACTACGAACCTCGACACCGACGCATCTACCCAACTGTGTAGATCGGAACTGACGCATTCAGTCCTCGATGCTTGCTCCATCCAAGGTATTTTACAGCGGGCCCTGCATGGGTCCTGTATCCAGCCGGCCACCCATCCCAGTCGGACTGAACTTAAGATTTACCCTGGTCCAGTGGGACCCCTAAGTGCTATTGGCTTCTAAGCACTCTACTGCAGTTTATTCTTTAAAAATTCATATCACAAGTTCTACTAATTGGAGTTTTGTTGTTTTGGTCTTTGTTTACTCAGATAACTATGCTCTATTTTTCTTAAACTGGTGTTGAGTCTTTTTGTGGTGTTTTCACTGTGTTACTGTAATTTAAGTATTGCACAAATACTTTACACATTGCCTCTTAAGGTAAACCGGACTGCTCTTTGCCAAGCTACCAGAGGGTGAGCACAGGTTGATTTAGGTTGTGTATCTGACTTACCCTGACTAGGATTGTGTCTTCTACTTGGACAGGGTGTAAACCTCTGCCAACTAGAAACCCAGTTTCTAACAGGGTCCAACTGCACGTTTAGTGGTAACATATACCTTAACCCCAGGGGAAAAATACAGGATGTGGACCAATTTACTCTGAAGCAAAACACTGCAGCAAAATGATCCAGAAGTTGGGCAACTGAAGAGAGGTCTATGCTCGCATCCCTTGCATATAATACTAAATATAATTTTAAATCGCCTGCATATAAAGCCACCGTTTGTGGAATCATGAATTGCCATGCCCCATTGTACTCCAAGACGTTGTAGCCGAGGTGCGAGGGGTTCCACGGCCATAACAGATAGTAAATGGGAACGGGGCAACCCTGCTGAGTACCCCTACCTTTGGCTCCAGAATCAGAAATGCACTGCGTGGTCTTTACACGAGCCAATGGGTTTGCATACAGAATACACACCCGTTTATGCCAGTATGGGTCCACCCCACACAATTCCAGGACTTTGTACATCTATCCCCAATAAAGAGAATCATAACCTTTTTCAAGGTCGAGAGTGACACATGCAGCATTTGGAAACAATTCTGATGCATAATATTCTATAACCAACGATGATTAAGGGAGGTATTACGGTCAAGACTGAAGCATTCAGGATCAATAGCGAGCTTTAAGAGCAATATTTTTTATTTTTTTATTTATTTATGCCTTTTTCACAAAACAACAATACAATGCATGTTAGTCAAGTGAGGTACAATCCAGCACGTACTTAAATTCTTGGAATATATGCACATCACAGTTACAACCATCAACTCCTGTGTCTCTGCCATGAATAGGAAACAAACCCAGACAGCATTCGTCTCATCCCAGGGCATGCCGTGTCCCACACCCCTGCGCACGAAGGCAGGTCATCAGAGCATATCATGCAATTTTCGGCTCTGCGACCAAGGACCGAGGTCGACTCAGATGTCATCTAGTCATCTCTGCCCCCTATCCAGGGGACAAGGCGGTGGCAGCCCAGGGGAGAGGAGTGGGGGGCCAGTGTCCCCACCGTCTAGGCGAGACTCCTCAGCATGGGGCAGCAGGAAGCGCTTGAGGGGGTCCCATATATCTAGAGGTCTCGAGGCCCTGGGCAACGTCTCCGCATATCTTGTAATTTGGTCCTGACACTATGTCATGTCTTTCAGCCATTCCTTAAACTTGGGGGCCCGCCCTCGCCCCCACCTACACGCCACTCTGCGCTTAGCCAGCAGCAAGGATATCGTAACATATCTGCGTCGCCCCTTGGGAATTTGCTTAGTGTAACATAGCAGCGCAATTAGAGGGTCTTTCCCCACTGGCTGCTCTATCATTTCAGCGAGCGCCTCAAAGACCCTCGCCCAATACTCCATCACCGCCGGGCACTCCAAGGCCAAGTGTAGAAATCCAGCCCCCAATTCGCCGCATCTGTCGCATCTGTCTGAGTCCCGCAACCCAAGGCGACACAACCTAGCCGGTGTATAATACATGCGCTGTAAGTATTTGTAGTGAATAATACGGAGCCGGGCGCTCCCCGATATTTCCGCAGTTTGTAGGCAGCAATAGTGCCATTGGTCATCCGTTATTTCCCTGCCTATGTCTATTCCCCATTGAGCTCGTGCGGCGCTACAGGGTTGTTCCCCGTCCGTTCGAATCGTCCGATACAGGTTGGACACCAAGTGTCCAGGGCTTTTACTCTGCAGCAGTTGCTGCAGTGGCTTGAGGGAGTCCGGTTCCCGTGGGAAGCTCGGGAAAATAGTCCATAGGCCCTGCCGCAGTCTCGCATATAAGAACATCTCTAGCGGTGTAGGTTTTATGTCCCCAAAGAACTGGGCGGATGTGCAAAAGGTCCCCTTACTGAACAATGCCCCCCAGGTCTGCTTGTGGACACGTGCACAAAGCTGCCGGAATCCTGTCTCCTGCAACAGCGATAGGTCAGGGTGGTATGTCAGGGGCAAGGCCGCTGAGTATATATACAGCACGTCTACGCTCCTTCTAATGTAGTGCCACGCCCTTATCGTACTTGCTATGGTAGAGAGCTCTACACTGCGGGGGCGGGGCTGTTCATATATTACCCCATTCAGGGGTAGCGGGTCGGCCAGCCAATGTTCCGCCGCCACCTGCGGCATGCAAGCCGGCTGGTTCACCCAGTAGTATATGTAATGGGCCTGAGCACATGCGTAATACAATTCAAAGTCCAGGATATCAAAACCCCCCTGCGCCACGGGCCTCACTAATGTCTTCCACTGTATCCTCGGCTGCTTGCCGCCCCAGAATAAACGCGTAAGTTCAGATTGCAGCGTCCGAAAGAAAGCCCGGCCTGGATAGTAAGGTATGTTTAGAAACAAATATAAAAATTGCGGCAGTACCACCATCTTAATCAATGAAGCCCTACCCGCCATTGACAACGGCAGGGCAATCCACCGTGTAATATAAGACGTGAGCCTGCACACGGCCGTTCCATAGTTAAGGCGGATCATTTCTTCCCTATCTCCAGAAATCCGGATCCACAAATATCTCAGATCCGTGTCACACCATGCGAGTGGGTAATCGAGGGGGAATCTGCGCACCGCCGGCGTCATGGGCCACAGCTGCGACTTCTCCCAGTTTATGGAGATTCCAGATAATTTCCCAAATACTATGAATTTGCGCAGCAGCGGGTTTAGGTTATCCTGAGGGTCCCGTACATACAGTGTCAAGTCATCCGCATAAAGCGAGATTAGTATTGGTCTCAGGGGGCATCGGAGAGCTTTATCGCTGTGTCGTTGTCGCAGCCGACACGCCAGGGGCTCAACCGCCAGCGCGAAAAGAAGGGGGGACAAGGGGCAGCCCTGTCTGGTCCCTCTAGTAATGGGGACTGCAGCTGAGACTCCGCCATTAATGAGCACTCTGGCCGTAGGTTGTTGATAGAGTAGCCTTATCCAGGAGATGAACCCCAAGGGGAAACCCATACGGCCCAAGATGCTAAATAGGTAATCCCATTCTACCGAGTCGAAAGCCTTCGTGGCGTCCAAAAAGATTGCGGCCATCGGTAGCTCAGGGGACACGTTCTGCACTATTGAGAGCAGTGTACGGAGGTTATGGGACGTCGCCCTCCCAGGGATGAATCCCGCTTGGTCTGGCAGCACCAACTTGTCGATCAAAAGGAGTACTCGATTTGCAATAAGTTTCGCCAGTATTTTAGTGTCGCAGTTCAGGAGCGACAAGGGTCGATGGGATTCGCAAAGCGTAGGCTCTTTGCCCGGCTTCAGGATAGATATGATCAAGGCTTCTCCCATCGAGGGGGTGAGCACCCCTGCCTCCAGGGATTCCCCGTATACCTCTCGTAGAGCTGGGGCCATAATATCTATGTATTCTTTATAGAACTCGGGAGGGAGTCCGTCAAGGCCCGGCGTTTTGCCAGATTTCTGTTGCATGATGGCTTCCCGTATCTCATCCAGCTCAAACGGGGCACACAGGAACTCCCGATGATGATCCTCCAACCATCCCAGCGCAACATCCCTGTAGTGAATCAGCCCCTTTTGTGGTCTGACACCCTATGATGACCCTCAACCACCACCATTCTGTACTGACTTAAGTGTGTTATGTTACCTTAGCCCTAATGTAGGATGGGTTTGCATATGTCTGCTTTTCTTCTGTCTTTTAGTGGAATAGTCTTTCCAAGAATAGAAGGTATGGGATGTTGAGGTGCAGTCTTGTGGGTGGTGGTGCACACATGTGCTCAATGTTGTATACTGAGGGATTAAGTGTATAATGGTTTTTGGGTTAGGTGAATTATGACTTTGACCTATTGGCTTTGACGTAGTCTAATGTCATTCTGCCTTCTGACTTTACCTTGCTTCAAACTTTTCTGTGTGCACAGTGGTGCTTGTAAGTTGTGTGGATGAGAATTATAGGTGCGGACTATTGCCTTTGACAGGGCCTCATGTCTGACTCTGCCTTGCTGCTGCGTGTTGTTTGGGTTATTCACATTCAAGGTCTTGGTGTTTTCCTGAGCGATTGTTTTTGTTTAGTGTACTGTGGAAGGCCTTGTGAGAGCTTCGTCAAGACAGAGGCTGGAAGAAATGCGAATGGAGGAAGAGACTTGAGAGCTCCTTACTGCCATGGAGATGCTTGCTTGGAACTTGGCCAGTTCTGGTAAAATTCCTCTGGCGGTCGGAGGAGGTCTTTCACAAATCTTCTAGTGTGTTTATAGCTGAGGGTTGCAGGCTGAGAAACTGGGAGTTTGGATTCCGAGCGAGGGCAGACGTGTCTATCTCGGATTGAACCCTGGCTTGCTGAGCTCTGATCCCCAGCTGTAATTCCCCCAGTCAGAAGTGGGCAGTGTGTGCACCAGGTGATGTATTGAGTTGTGTGGTTCTTTGATCATTGGAGGTGTTTTCTTTGTGGTGTGGGAGGTGCACATCCAGAGTACTCCTCTGCTCTCTATATATGTATATCTTTCTGATCTCTTGCAGGACGTCCAGTGTACCTTATCTTATATCAGTTATTGCTTGTTTATTAATCAGTATTATAGTTTGCTCAGTTATTCATTCGTGCCTTTAGATTATAAGTTTGCTACATATATTTGAATATGTTCAATCATATTATTGATATGTTAGAGTCTGCTATGTTAGGTGCATTTGGCTTACTGTGTGATGCTAGTTACTAATAAATACATCCCAGATATACCAATTCGTCTTTTCCTTGTAGCAGGAGGTGTGGACTCTTCTTGGCCAAGTATTCTGTTGTAGAAGGATGGGTGAATTCCCTTCTAGCAGGTAATTGTGTTATAGGAAGTTGGCGCTACTCCTCAAAAGTGATGGGCAAATTATTGTTTTCTTGCCTTGCCTTTGGGGGAGTGTTGAAAGTTTGCCCACCTTAGGAAGTGCAAAGGTGTAGTATATTTGCCTCCCAGGTGGGAGTGCAGGGATTGGGTGTGGCTTATTGGTGAGAAGCCACATTCAAAACATTTTGGCGTAGTCGGCAGGATCTGAACATTGATTTAAAAGGGGAAGAAATATGTTTTTTAGAAATTGAAAGCAGACTCTTAGATATCAATTGATTTATTTGCATGGGGGTAGCCCATATGATGTGCTGGCTCGTGAAGTGAGCTAATTGTGCTGAGTTAGAATTGGTGTGTGTGTGTTTAAGTGTGTTTTGTAAAAAGTGCTTATAAATAGCTTGCTACGTGAAGCAGAAAGGGCTGGATCCCTTTCAAGTGTTTGTTAAGGAATGCATATCAAATATTTTCAGTTGCAAAGTGAATGTAAGATATCAGAGCATAACTCTGAAACGTGGGACTCCGAGATTACAGACTCCAGAGTTGCGATGAAGGGTGTTAATCAGCAGGAGATTAATGACATTTTAGACAGAGACAGCGGTGTTATTTTAAATGTGTTGGTTAATATGCATCAAACATGTGAGCATTTGCTAAAAGAACGTAGTGAGTTGAAAACAGAGCTAGTTGATGCCCAGTTTGAAAATATATCTTTGAAGACAGAATTAAACGTGTACCAGGCTGTGAAGCTGTTTACTTTGACCTGCCAGAATGATTCAGATGTGCAGCCAGTAAGGAATGTGCAGGAAAGGAACCAGACTAATGTTTTAGGCTTAACGATCACCGGTTGCGGACATAATTCAGACATTACAGTGAATGATACATTTTGCTTCGAAAGAGAAATGCAACAATATGATTTTGAATATGAACAGCAGATTGTGTACAATGATTACAGGAAAGTGCAGGGACATGAAAGGTTACTTTTAAATTCAGATGCTGGACAAATGCAGATGATTTTGTGCGTTTGCGCACCACAAGATACTGGTAGGGAAAATGTGATTTGCCTATGGGAGATTGCAATGGTTATTAAGTGGCATGTACAGACAGAAAAACAGTTTGCACAGGATTTGATAGAAAGTCCTGAAGTGGAGTTTGAAACACAAGATTTCCCAGTGAAGGTGCCCTATGTTACAAAGGAAATTAATTTGAAACAGTACAGAATGCCAGATGGGCGTGAAGGGATCAGTGAGATCATTCAGGGCTTGACAGATTGAGGTGGTGACAATTCTTGGCGCATGACAGTTGATTATTGCGAATTGGACAAATATATACCTTCTCTGACTGATGCTGTCCCAGATATTGTTACAGAAGTAGCATGGGACTTGATATGTGGCTTTTGATATTGCCAATGCTTTTTTCTTTTTGATATGTCAAGAGCAGTTTAGTTATTTTTTCATGAGGCGATAGACTAATGTCAGTTAAGAATTTGCTAGAATTAGTTGGACAGAAAAGAGGAGCATTTTCAGAGTAAAGAATGTGAAGTTTTGCTGGAGGTAAGGAGAGGTTAAAGCTGTTTTTCCTCTCAGACATGTAAAGAGTTGTTCTGGGAGTGGGTCATTTGAAAGCGTCTTTGAGACTGATGTTTGGGAGGCTTGCAGTGAGATCATCCAGCAATGCTGAGAAGAGCTCAGGCTTTCTGTGATGACTTAGGAGGCCTAAGGGAGGGGTCATCCCAGCTCCTCTCCCCAGTAGAGAGAGTCACAGAGCAGATAGGTACAGAGGAAAGTTGGCAGCAGGAGTTCAGAGCACGTTGACCTTGAAGAGATAAGGTGCGAGCTAGAGACAGCCGGAGAAGTCTCTGCTTGTTATGTTTGGCAAGGGGCCATTTAGTGTCCGCAGAGATTTGTGAAGGGGGGCAGCACCTGTGAGGGGTGCAGTGAGAGAAGTGAGAGAAGGAGACTGCCCCAGCCCTTCTTGCTGTGTAAAGAAGAAGAGAGATTTTACCAAGAATTCAGAGGCTAAAGCGTTGGTAGTATTCTTAGACAATTCCCCAGAGCTGGAGGAGACCTATGTAGACAGAAATTAAAATATTGTATTTTTAGAAATGCAAGACGGAAGAAGTGTACTTTTGAAAAAATGATTTTTGCAAGAAGAGTGATGCTTGTTTCTTTTTTCAGATTCGCCCAGTTCTCCGCGTGTGAGTGGGACTCCCTTCTCCCGTGTGAGTGGGGCCCTCCCTCTCCCCCCCCTCCCCCTTCCCTTCCCTCTCCTTCCCCCCCCCAAGCCTGGAGTGATCGCCAGACCAGACGGTGGCGGCTGATGCCTGTGGCTATCCAGACTGGATGGGGTCCTCCCTTGTCAAGGAGATACGGATGCAGATATATACCGGAGAACATGATGGACCGCTTCTTTTCAAGCAAAGAGGGATCAGCGGAGTGTGGAACTGTTTCTTTCATGTGAGGCCAACTTTATATGCATGAAGGCTGTGTGTCTTTCACACAGGGTGACTGCTTGTGTGACGGTGAAGACAAAACAAAAGAAGGAACTACAGGATGTGCTTTGCCAGAACTGTTTTATCAACGTGAAGTTCAGATGCGATGGATGATTGCTGTGTGTTTTTTCGCACAGAAGGACTGTTTTTGTTTTTAGGGATGGAGACCAATAGAGACGCTTTGCAGCGATCAGAGTAGATATTTTCTAAGTTAGTGAACAGTAATAACCTGTAGCTATTGCTACAATATATGAGTTGGGCAGTAGAGTTTCCAGTTTCACCATTAGAGGCATTAGGAGCATTCAAAAGCTTGATTCATTTATTTTGTGTATTCATTTAAACATGTATCCAGATATCTATTTCTAGATGCACCTGAGTTATTGCTTCTACATGTATTTAGAGAATGCAGACTATGTGCTCTAAAGTGATTCTCATACTTTTGATGACTTTTTCAGTTTTGCAATGGAGCATTTCGATCATAGTGGCTTTTTAGTCATGATTTGTTTTGAATTATGTATTTTTGTGTGCCACTTCAACACATGAGTTGCTGTTTCAACATGTGCTTTTTAGTAGTTGTGCCTTTCAATTTACGCATGTGGTTTTAAATGGTTTTGCTTTCAATTGAGATATGCAGTGATTTAATGATAGTTTAGTTTTGTTTTTCAGTTATGTATTTGCCTGATTTTGTTTTTGACATATGTGAATGGTGATGATCAAGGGTCATGGGGTGCAATGTAGTGAATCAGCCCCTTTTGTGGTCTGACACCCTATGATGACCCTCAACCACCACCATTCTGTACTGACTTAAGTGTGTTATGTTACCTTAGCCTTAATGTAGGATGGGTTTGCATATGTCTGCTTTTCTTCTGTCTTTTAGTGGAATAGTCTTTCCAAGAATAGAAGGTATGGGATGTTGAGGTGCAGTCTTGTGGGTGGTGGTGCACACATGTGCTCAATGTTGTATACTGAGGGATTAAGTGTATAATGGTTTTTGGGTTAGGTGAATTATGACTTTGACCTATTGGCTTTGACGTAGTCTAATGTCATTCTGCCTTCTGACTTTACCTTGCTTCAAACTTTTCTGTGTGCACAGTGGTGCTTGTAAGTTGTGTGGATGAGAATTATAGGTGCGGACTATTGCCTTTGACAGGGCCTCATGTCTGACTCTGCCTTGCTGCTGCGTGTTGTTTGGGTTATTCACATTCAAGGTCTTGGTGTTTTCCTGAGCGATTGTTTTTGTTTAGTGTACTGTGGAAGGCCTTGTGAGAGCTTCGTCAAGACAGAGGCTGGAAGAAATGCGAATGGAGGAAGAGACTTGAGAGCTCCTTACTGCCATGGAGATGCTTGCTTGGAACTTGGCCAGTTCTGGTAAAATTCCTCTGGCGGTGGGAGGAGGTCTTTCACAAATCTTCTAGTGTGTTTATAGCTGAGGGTTGCAGGCTGAGAAACTGGGAGTTTGGATTCCGAGCGAGGGCAGACGTGTCTATCTCGGATTGAACCCTGGCTTGCTGAGCTCTGATCCCCAGCTGTAATTCCCCCAGTCAGAAGTGGGCAGTGTGTGCACCAGGTGATGTATTGAGTTGTGTGGTTCTTTGATCATTGGAGGTGTTTTCTTTGTGGTGTGGGAGGTGCACATCCAGAGTACTCCTCTGCTCTCTATATATGTATATCTTTCTGATCTCTTGCAGGACGTCCAGTGTACCTTATCTTATATCAGTTATTGCTTGTTTATTAATCAGTATTATAGTTTGCTCAGTTATTCATTCGTGCCTTTAGATTATAAGTTTGCTACATATATTTGAATATGTTCAATCATATTATTGATATGTTAGAGTCTGCTATGTTAGGTGCATTTGGCTTACTGTGTGATGCTATTTACTAATAAATACATCCCAGATATACCAATTCGTCTTTTCCTTGTAGCAGGAGGTGTGGACTCTTCTTGGCCAAGTATTCTGTTGTAGAAGGATGGGTGAATTCCCTTCTAGCAGGTAATTGTGTTATAGGAAGTTGGCGCTACTCCTCAAAAGTGATGCGCAAATTATTGTTTTCTTGCCTTGCCTTTGGGGGAGTGTTGAAAGTTTGCCCACCTTAGGAAGTGCAAAGGTGTAGTATATTTGCCTCCCAGGTGGGAGTGCAGGGATTGGGTGTGGCTTATTGGTGAGAAGCCACATTCAAAACAGTCCCCCAAGAACGGAGCAAGGTCCAGCCTATCTCCGCGCTGTGTAGTGTATAAGTTAGTATAGTGGTCCCTGAAATCGGCCTGTATGTCTGCTGTGTTCATGTGCACATCTCCTGTCCCGCCCCTGATCTCTAAAATAGCGGTAGCGTTCTTGGGTTTTCTTACCATGTCGGCAAGCATTCTTCCCGGTCGTTCCCCTTCTCCGTATCTCCGGGCCTGCCAGTATTTTCCCATAAACAGCGCTTTCCGGTTCGCCTCGGCTATATAATCCGACAGTTTCCCTCTAAATTCAGTCGAAGCTTGTCCTCCATCTCCCTCCGCCATGCGCATCTCCAATGCCCTCAGTTCCTCTTCCAGTTTATGGAGGCGTCTCCTAATGTCACGAAGCACTCTGAAACTTTTGGAAATACACACCCCTCTAACCGTGACCTTAAAGGCCTCCCATATTGTCGCTATCGACTCTACCGATCCCCTGTTTCTCTGAAAGAAACCCTGGATCTCCTCTTCCAGTTCCGCTCGGAATACCTCATCCAGCAATGCCGCAGGCTGTAGCCGCCAGAGGGGGCGCGATACCCCACCTCCTAGTACGTCAATCATTAAATGCACCGGCGAGTGATTAGAGTGTGTGCGCGCTAAATGGCTCACCTCCGCAATGCACGGGCCCAGTCCGCTCGACGTGAGGCAGTAATCTATTCTAGCCCAGGTCGCCGCGCCTGCCGTAAAATGAGTACCTTCTCTGTGCTGTGGTTGTCTGTGTCTCCATGCATCTATGAGCCCTCCCTCCGCCAAAATATCCTGCAACACTGCCTGCGAACGAGTGTAGTGTCGTGGCTGCGCCCTGGACCTATCCATCTGGGGATCTAGAGCCACATTAAAATCTCCCCCCCAAATGACGTGTGCAGTATCACCTTCCCCCAAAGGACGGAGAAAAATTCAGGCGCATCAACATTCGGTCCATAGCAGCTGACCAATGTAATCGTATCATTTCCCAACCTCCCCCATACTATGGCGTATCGTCCTTGTGAGTCGATCACCTCTCCCTGGGGCTGGAAGGGCACATGACGTTTAATAAGGATAGCCACTCCTCTGGCATACGAGGAATAGGAAGCGAACAGACGGTATGCGGCCCACTTGCTAGCAAATAGTGTAGGGTGCTGTGGGGCGAAGTGGGTCTCCTGCAAAAAAGCCACACTAATACAGTGGCGGTCCAGATACGATAGTATCTGTCTTCTTTTTCTAGGGTCCCCCAGCCCTCGCACGTTCCAGGACATAACTCCCATGCTTTTATCCTGCTTCATGCCTCCCCATCCGGGTATAAGTGTTGTATATTTCTAACCGTGCAGTGATCAACGTGTCAGCGTTGTCTGTTGACGTGTAGACTGATCTCGCATTTCTTAACTGTGCTATACAGTAAAACAAATTCCCCTCAACTCTCCCCCCCTCCTCCCACTGAAACATCCCAATAATGCCAGTACTGTAATGCCCTCCCCCTCCCCGTCCCCTCCACGCCTCTTCAACTCTGCCACTAGGCCTTCTATAGGGAGGCTAGTCAAGCGAAAACAAAGCAGGGGTTCTCCCAATTGGGGGCTTCCTACCAGGTGGCTACAAGGAACACCAACCTCCCTGAGGGGTGCGGCGTAGCTTTCCACATCCCCCAGAGGAAGCAAGGGTGCCCGGTGCGCTCTATATCTACTCCATTATGCCAATTACATACTGTCATCTGTCTCTATATATCCCGTTAGCAGAGTCTTCACAGCCTTTTCTAGGGCCGCCCCCAATTCCCAGCATTATCACTTCCCTTTTTCCGCAGTCATGCAACGTCCGATGTGGTGGGCGTCTTCGGATCTTCAGTAGAGCGGGGCGTTTTACTACGGCATTTCACCTGATTCAAGTACTCCTCTGCTTGCTGCGGCCTGGTAAAGAACATCTGTCTCCCTTGATGGGTAATTCTCAAGCGTGCCGGATAGAGTAAAGCGTAATCTATTTGCGCCTGTCTCAGTTTCTGTTTCACAGGAAGGAATCGCCGCCTGTCCTTCTGCACCGCTGCGGTGAAGTCCGGATAAATAGTAAAACTGACCCCTTCATAGTTTAGTTGTTTCTTCTCCCTTGCCACCTTAAGGGCTACATCTCGGTCCCTGTAGTTGAGGAGGCGAGCTATGATAGGTCGGGGCACTCCCCCAACTGGGGGCCTGGGTCCCAGAGAGCGGTGCGCTCTTTCCACCACAAATTGAGGGGACAGTAATTCCGCCCCTAACACCGCCAGCAGCAGTTTTTCTACGTACAGTTCCATCTTGCCCATATTTGTACTTTCCGGAATACCTATGAGGCGGAGGTTGTTGCGTCTACTCCTCGCCTCCATGTCCTCGCTCTTGGCCGCTATCACTTTCAGCAGCTTGTCCATCTGGGTTATTGTTGTTTGCACCTGCGTGACGGTATCTTCCGAGTCCGAGATACATTTTTCTGCCTCCTTGAGCCTATCTTCATGCCCGTCTATTTTGCGCACTATGTTGTCCATTCTCGTAGTCATGTCATCCATCTTGGCTGCAATGGACGCTATACCCTGTCGCACTTCCAGGAGGATAAGTTTCATATCCGAGTCAGGCTCCGGTTGCGGCTCCCGCGTCCCCGCCACCTCAGCTCCATCAGCGCCTTCCGAGACCCCTTTGGAGTTCTTCTTGGCCTCAAATGGGAGCCGCGATCGTCGCGCGTCCATTTTCCCCATTCTGCGCTGTCTGCAATGAGCTCTCTCTATTCGTCTCCCACTGTCTCTACTCAACTCCAGCCTGAAGCAGCCTCCGCTCTCCGGTTGTACAGCGCTCCCTTCCTTCCCCGCTCTGTGGCCTCTGTCAATTCACCCCCTCCCCAGCAGGTCGCAGCCAGGTGTACAGCCTCTTAAGCCGCGTCTCTGTCCTGCCGCGTCGCTCCCCTCGCAGCGCTCACCATCAGCCTTCACCTGTCGCAGCGGCCCCCTGCCTTCGGGCGCCCTCGTTACAGTGCGGGCCTTCGTTGGGGGTAGGTAATGGGCAAAGTCACCCTCCTCTCTCACTTCTCCAGGCTCCCAGCTCTCTCATGTCCCGCAATGCCAAGCGCTCTCAGGCGCAGGGCCGTGCTATCTCTGCAGGCCGATCTCTCCCAATCTTTCCAGGCCTTAGATCCACTCCAGCTCCTCAGCCAGGTTTCCCCACAGTCAACGGCCACACTGCGCAACGCCTCTCGCCAGGATCCTCTCACCGCTATCGCCGCGGGCGAGCCGTAGGCCTCGTTACCTCACTTGCCGCTGTCAGGGGCCTCCCGTCACTCGTAGGAGCTCAGTGTCGATCACTCTTCCCCAATAGGCGTCCTCTGGTCCGCTCTCCCCTCAGAGCCACTTGCGGGCCTTTCGCGCTGCCAGGCCTTGTCTGCACATACTCCGCAGGGCCCGCGTCCAGGTCGCAGCTTAGCACCCCTGCTATCCCCGTCTCCAATCCGTCTTCAGTTTCCTTCAATTCGGGCCTCAATAGCCCGTGGGGCCGCTATCTCCTGCAGCACCCGCACTCCGCAATACAGGAGATTCGAGACCAGGGGCACAGCTTTTTCCCTCCGGCGCGGCTCCGGTTCCAGCAGGGCCTGCTCTCCACAGGAGCGCCGCGTCCTCACGTGAATCCGCTCCCCCAGTTGCAGCCTCAGCAGGACCCGCCTCCTCTCCGCTCCGCTCCGGACACAATCACCGCTTTCTGCTCGCCAGTTGCTTCGCCACCGTTCAATCTTTCACCGAGTAAGCAGGGGCACGTAAGCTTTCCTGCTCACTCCATTTCAACCCCGCATAGGTAGTTAGAGAGGATTATTTCAAGGATATCAGGCACCGGGCTGCGGGAGCTTCACCCAAAGGCAGCCATTCCGCACTTGCGCCACCTAGCGCCCCTTTAAGAGCAATATCTGATGGATCTTTATGAGGTTTCAACATGATGGAAATGATAGCCTCAAATAGAGAAGGGGGAGGGAAACCAACTCAAAAGATGAATCATAGAGTCCAGCCAGTCTAGGTGTGAATTGTGGGGCAAACATGGAGTAGAATTCAGCTGGGATGCCATCAGATCCCTGTGTTTTACCATGAGGGAGGTCATGTAAAATGGATGTCATCTCTTGCTGTGAAATTGGTAGGTCCATTCATTGTCTAGCCTCAATATTAAGAGGAGGGAGACGAATAGGAGCAGTGAAATCATCTATTGCTAGATCCAGAACATACGCCAAAGAGTGGTAAACTCGGTATAATACATGTGAAGAGCATCATTAATTGACTGAATATCAGCTACTGCTCCAAGAGACAACAGTATGTAGAAAGGGGTACCGCTGGAAATGCGAGGATTAACTAGATGAGCCATTCAAACATAATAAAAAAGCTTTTCGTGTCTTACATTGTCCAATTATAGCACACAAGAAGCAGATTTCTAGGAATTTTGTAACAGGGCATGCAGTATTTATGTGTTATAAGTAGAGACAATTTCTAAAAGACACAAGTAGCAAGTCCTAATTAAATTATAACACTTGTTTTCCAGTGCCCAGAACCTACCAAGTCATCCACTAGGTAGAACTGTAAGTTTAAAAATGACTTATGTGTGAATGGTAGAAGGCCAGATGTTAAATACATTTGAGGAGATAGTGAGTTGTAGCTATTGACCGACACTAGCCATACTTTCAGTTTTTCTACTGTGCTCAGTTCAGAGTGAAGGCTTGCCTAATGAATTGTTTCCTGAATGGTTGACTTTATTGAGTCTTTAGAGGAATTGAAAACATATCTGGGAGTCTCTAACTCACTGGTCAGTATTAGGAGTTTGGCAGATTTTGGTGTGGAGATACCAGAGGACTAGAATTTCAGATTCTGTCTGGCATTCCAGCACCAAAATCCACCAGTTACTACTCGGAACTGGGAATAATGCAGACGTGGGGATACTGGCTCCTTTTCTGTGAGGTTTTTCCCAATTCCAGGGAGAAAAAAGCAGACATTTTCCTCCTGTTCTGTGCAGGCAGAAAGTGTCAGGAAAGGGGCTGGTGGAGGCTGTGGGGGAAGCTTGAGGGTAGATCAATGTAGACTTATGTTTCTTGGGAGGAGATGCTGTTTGCTCCCCCCATGATGCTGCAGATGTCGGGAAAAGACTCGCATCATCTGCCTCTGCAGCTGAATTATCGGGCTCAGAGGCCTGATAATTCCAGGCCATGAGTCACTTGTGATTGCATGTGGCAGAATTTCACCCAGAGTTATAACTCTGGGAGAAATTCCGCCACTGATAATGAGGGTCCCAGTTTATTACACAGGTCTACTTAAGGGATTTAGTGTTCCCCAAAAAGCACAAGGAAGTGAAATTTGATCACCAGGTACTTATACTGAGTGACTATTTCCAGTCCCAACTCCTACACAAACCAGGTGACGCTACTTTTTCCAGATCACAAAACGGGTTTGCCTGGAGTTACTTCATGCTGTTGGCGGTAAGTTGAGGCAGTGCTTGCTCTAAGCACCGTTTACCACTGTATTATAAAAACAGGATTCTGGAGGTGATAATATGTGGCACGTATGTTTATGCACATTTGCGGTGAGGAATTTTGTTGGTGATGTTTTCTGTTTTTTTGTGATGCTGTGTTTTTTCCTGCATTGTTGCAATGTGACTGCTGTGTTGTACTGCAGTTGAGTTGTGTTCTATTATGTTGTGATATGACATGCTATGTGGTAATTGTATTGTTACAGTGCTCTGTGTGTGTATTGTTTTATATTCTGTTGCTTACTTTAGATATTTCAAAAAATGCTGTAATATTTCTACCTAAAAGGAGCACATGCCTTGAAAGTTCCAGTGACAAACAACCACTTACCACTGTCTAAGGTGGTAAAATAACACAGCTCATGTTCAACTATTTAAGACACCAGTCAGTCTAAAACTGTGGCAGAGACTGATACAGCCCGTAAATTTAGTTTTGGTGCTATTTATAAGCAGTGCACTATTTTTGTTGTAATCTGTTTAGCCATTTAAAGTTTTTTGCAAACTCATCCATCAGCATTTGATGGTGGCGTATGCCAGCATAATTCAAATATACATTAACTTCAAAAAGCCTTTTACTTCAACATACTTCTTCCCAACTAGAGACATATCTTCCCTTTACAAATATATACTTCAACAAGCACTCTCCTGCAATATACCTTTAATTAAAATATGCTTTACTTCAACATACCATTAACTAGACATGCTCTTCACTACACATTGGTATTTACTTTATTCAGACCTATTTGTAAATCAATATGATGATAGCATCCAAGTTAAAGCACATGTAACTAAAGTGCATGTTGATGCACTATTAGTTATGGTGTTCTGACTTGAGTTTGAACCTCAATTAAGTGAGGAGGTGAGATGTTTATTTCACCTCCCAATACACCCGGCAGCCTTTTGAATTTGCACAGCTGCAGGAAGCCATCTTGTGTTGACTGGAGCCCATTCCTTAACCTATAAAATGGTTGTTTCACCAAGTACGGCTATTTACCTTAAGCACGAAGCATTCTGGGGCATATATCATGGGTATGTCCAGAAACTGGCACACTCCTAAACTCTAATCAGGAATTAGCCATAAGACTCGGTTCAAATATCCACCAAAGTTTCTTTGAGAAACTCAAGTATGAGGAAGATATTTGGGTGTCCACCTTCTGGGGAGTAAATAAAAAATGTCAAATTTAGGCGCATCCCATGCACTCTACTGGACTTTAACTGTCCTATTGTCAGAACTTTCACTGTTTTTTTTCTATTATGTTTCATGACTGAAGTGGCTTGTGCTCGATTCAACTCTCAAAGTAATAAATAAAATAAACAGTGAGAAATGGTGCAGAGCTCAGTCGAATGCCGAAGCGGAGGTTCCTCGAACAAGGATGCAAATAAGAAGCGCAGAAAATCATCACTGAAAGAAGAAATAGGAAAGGCACACAGAAATTCAAAACAAGGAGCATCGCTGGGGGACGGGCAAAGACGTTTATAGGAAGGGAAGAAGAAAACAAAACAATCAAAGGAAAGAAAGGCAGAAAAAGAAAGGAACCAAGTAATATGGCGAGGGCAAGAGAAATAAGCAAAGCACAAGAATTTATGGAAGAGAGGCAGAAGATATAAAGTTAAAAAAAAGGCAACTGCAACGAAACAAAATACAAAAAAAATGATGTGATAATTGTTTTTCCAGCTATGTTACAAAACTCCCGTAGAGGTTAGCATATTTCAAATTCAGACACTTTACGTGTAATGTATTTTTTTAGCAATGTTTATTATGCCATCCATTATGAAAAGTCACCTGCGGAGGAACATGGTGTCGGATACAGAAAGTCAGTTTGTACGACCCTTTACGTGTGCCACAACATCAAAAGAATATTCAGCGTGTGCCTACAGTTCGGATATTATTACAACCTAATTCAAAATGACTCATTTAATTGATCTAAGAAGGATGAAAGACTAAGTTGACTTTTCTGGAATTAAAACCCATGACATAAAAATTCCACCGAGCTATCTGCATTAGATGTTTCGATTCAATTCTAAAAAAAATTTCTGAGAAAGCATGAATGATTAGATGTAAGGGCTGTCGAAATAATCCCCTCCTGCGGCTCTCCTGGTTCAAGCAACTGCTGCAGAAACCATGGTGAAACTTGAAGGGCAATGCTTTGAACTCAGAAGTGGACAAACAGACATTCATCCCTATAGGGTTGTTCCAGTTAGCACCACCTAATTGGGTATTAGTGACACCAGGCACTTACTTTTCTGTTCAGAAATAGAGAGAGTCATGCCTCGCCTGTGCCAAAGTCCCATCACCACCCCATAAAGCTTCCAGTGTTAATTCCCCTCAATACTAGGGTGGTGGCTCTATGTTAAAAACAAATGGTGAGCAGTGCTGGACATCAGCTTGGTGTTCCTCCTGGTGGCCCTCTAGGGCTGCCAGGTACAACCCATCCCCTGGTGGAGAAAAATAAAATGGTAATGAAGTTAATTCATTACCATTTTATTTTCTTCACCCTGTCCCAAACAGAGCATCAGGACAGGAGCGGGCTACTGCTGAATGAGCAGGGCGCTTTCAGTTTAAAGTGAGCATGTCTTTTTGGACGATATTCTTGTGACGGCCAGCCACACATGCATAGTTTAAACCTCTCTAACCCAGCTGGCTTGAGACAGCTGGGTTAGAGAAAGCCAAAGCCTCTAGAGCGCTGTGGAGCGTCGAGTAAGGCCGCCCCCACCAATCTTAGCACTGTTCTCATGCTGGTGAGAGCAGCACTTGGATTGGGGAAGGGTGTTTGGAGTCTGCCTGCCTCCCTCGTGGAGAGACCATCGAGGAGGAGGAGGACGCGCATTGCGCTCGCAGGTAAGTTGTTTTAATGTAATGTTTTATTTCAATGTCCCAACCGCGCTACCCCCCTCTGGACATGCCAGCTGCTACTGTCCTTGTGGTGCACAATCACCTCCGGACAAAAGTGGAAGCTTGGCATCCATGTACAACACTATTCACGTCCTCCTGCCCTCCTCCTCCAAGGAAATTTTTTTTTATTTAAGCTGCGATGGGAATGAATAATAATAAAAAATAACATACAATGGAAGAACAAACATGAAAGTTACAAAACAGCAGGGTAGAAGTCTGAGTGTTGAGAGCAGTCAGGCCAGCTGACACATCTGTAAACCACTTTCCAGGACCTGATGAATTCTCCTTGGAAGTAATTAGATGAAAATACTGCAGATTCCAATTATTTCCGGCCAATCAGTATATCTGGCCACTGCTGCACAAGGTACTCGCCCTTTCCTATCACTGGAAATCAATTAAAACCACTTCTCTTTAATGACTAGAAATCGATTTAAATAACAAGCTTAAGACAAAGAATCTTTGTTCTAGAAGTGAAGCTGATGACTCAGGGGCAAGGGGGCCTGGGTTTTAATTCAGTCATCTTCAGTGCACTACACTGTGTGATCTCTGTACCTCAGTCAGTTTTTTCATCTGCCCGAAGAGTAGGGAGTCTCTAGAGCACCTTACAACAAAGAACACATCATAATACACAAAAACAGACAATATCTCTCCCTGACCCTAAAAGAAACCCTGACATTTAGCGCAGGCAGTGCTGAATCCCGGAAACAAAAGCTGGAGCAATGATGCAATCATACTGCTGCGAAGTGGAACAGTTCAAGTGCCCTTTAACCCCGGCTTCCCGTTCTACTTCCTGTTCATGCACAACAAGCTTCCAAATACAGTCGTCAATTGTTCTCCTGCGTCACTTATATGAACAGGGCTCTGTGGAACGAAAAGCAGCTTTCGACAAAACTGAGCTTAGAGATGTAGTTTGCCTCTGTGGTGCACGAGGCTGTTGCATGTTATGTCCGATTGTAGAAATAATAGCAACAATAATAAAGCACGAGAGTATTAGAAATAAACAAGAAGCAAACTCGGTTGCCTCAAAAGGAACGGTTTTTGCCCCGAGTATTATTTCTTTTTTTGCACAATTAATTTCAAGTTATAACTGGGCATCTTGAATTCCCAAGTTCGAATTTTAGGTTTGAATGTTTCCGAGCCCACATTCCACTTATTACTGGGAAAAATCTGCCATATTTTACGGATTTCAAACATAAATGTGTGTAAGGTTAGACAGAGAGACATGGGTGCCACAGGGAGAGTAGAACATACAAACAGAAGTGTTGCAAGGGTTTCAGGAAGTCCATGCTAAACAACAGTTTGCCACCTGGGACCTCCATATTCACCAGTGTCAAGGCCATTTTTAGGTCGAGCCTGTGTGAGCATGTGCCAGCGTATGCGCTCTCGTGACTCTTGGGTTCAATAATGGGCTTAGAACCCGCCCATTGCTTACCATCCGTTGGCCTAATGATCACTCGTCTTTGCTGCCTTCTAATAATGCAGCGCTTGCCAAGCATCACCTCCTTTTCTTTCCGTGACTCACGGACCAATCACAGATTACTTATGTTTGATTAGTGTCCCTCCGCTGGCCATCCGCTGCTCACGCTGTGATTCAGGTACTATTTCTTCTGAAAAAAGCGATATGACGTGGTCATCACTGGCCGCGTCATAATGCTTTTTTTTAACCTTCTCCCTACGTGTCCCTGTTTCTTTTTATCCCTTCCTCCCACCAGCGCTCCAGTCCATCTCTTCTCCTCCTCCCTCCCGCCCCATCTCTGTTTATTCTCCCTCCTTGCGACAAAGGGGGGAAAAGAGCTGTGAAGCAGCCAGCGCTACCAGCTTCATAACACTTTTTTTTAACCATCCCGTTATTCACCCGCATCCACCGCCCTGTTACCCAACTCCACCTGACTACCATAAGCAAAATCTACTGGTTTTTGCCAATGCTTATTTAAAATCTGGCAACTTCAAATGAAGGCGCTGCAAGACAGCTGCTTTTAGTTGCCCTAATGTAACAATTGTATTGTATTGTATAAAGTTTTTGTATAGCGCGGCTGCCACCCAGCGGGTATCCTGGCGCTAAGAGACCGTAGTAACATGAGGCATGCAGAACGAATGGCCGCTAGTCAGGCTTGGTACTACCTATTCCTGGTGGAAAAGCCAGGTCTTAAGATCCTTCCTGAAGCCCAGCAGCATTTTAGCCTGTCGCAAGTCTTGGGGAATTTTATTCCAGAGGCGGGCTGCCGCCGTGCAGAAAGCCCTTCCTCCCGTCCTTGCATATTTTACTTTGGCAACGGATGCCAGGCTTTGGCTAGTGGACCGGAGAAGTCTTTTTGGTTCATACCAGGAAAATTGCTCGCGTAGAGGTAGCGGGCCGGTATTATGTAGGGCTTTATAGACCGTGACCAGTGACTTAAAACTGATTCTGTCTTTAACAGGCAGCCAGTGAAGGTCCCGCAGTGCCAGCGTTGCAGATGAATCACGCTGTCTCCTGAGGGCCAGTTTGGCTGCCATGGACTGTATTCTTTGTAATACCTGTACAATGTATTGGGGAGCACACAGGTACAGGGAATTACAGTAATCCAGTCTGCTCAGGATCACGCTCTGGACCACCAGGGACCTGGCCTCATTAGGGAGTAGTGGGAGAATTTGGCGAAGAGCTCTCATCAGGGTGATACAGGTGCTGATTGTTTTGTTAGCCTGAGATTGTAGCTGCAGGTCTTCGTCCATCATAACCCTCAGGTTACCAACTGTTTTTGCTGCGGCTATAGGGGCGTCTTCTGGCCTAAGCTGGAACTCGCCCAGAAGATGTTTAGACCTTTTAGCTGCGCAGCAGTGCAGTAACTCCGTTTTCCCCGCATTCAGTTGTAGCGAGTTGGCCTTCAGCCAGTCAGAGACCTTCCTCATACAAGCCTGAAAAGAGCTCAAGGAGACTGCGTGCTCTCCTTCCGTGGAAAACATCAACTGAATGTCGTCTGCCTAATTAACCACTTCAATCCCATGGGATTTAATTAAGGGGATCAAAGGCCCTAAATAGACATTGAAGAGGATAGGACTAATTGCCGAGCCCTGAGCCCAATGATACTGCATGCATATTGCTTGCAACACCCACATTGTTGGAACTTTTGAGGTATTATCAAACATTTTGCATGACCTTTCCCATGCTCAGAAAATGATACATTTACTCATCCACTTAGTGGGAGAAAATGTATTCCACGGGTAGGAAAAGGTACAGGACGCATCGTGATTCAAGGAAATTAGGAGACGTGATTTTACCTGAAAACACAGTATACAACAGATACAAAAAAAGCAAAAGTTACACATGCCCGTTATGTATACTCATGCCGATTGTCTGCTGTTGTGCATTCTAACATCCAAATACTGAGATTTCAAAAATGAAGCTTAACAGGGTCATTTAGACCTTGGTGGGTACCAGCCAGCCTTCCAGGTCAGTGGAGGTCATAGACTGTGCTCCTCTGTTGGAGGACCACCTCTCAAATCCAGAGATCCCCGACAGGGAAGCGGAGAATGTTGTGCCTTCAGTGGAGCCGACAGGTCTGACGTTTATGCTTCCAGAGCCAGCTCTGCACCAGGTGTAAACCTGTTGCTTCCCCTTCCTCTATATGAGGTGTGGGAACCACGATTATTGGCATCCGGAACTTCCTTCACCAAGATCTGAAATCAGGAGCGGCTAGTGCAGGGAAGAGCGGCGGGCCGGGTTGGGGGGATTCGACAGATGACCATGAGGGGAAATTAAATAAACAATTAATTTCCCCTCATCCTCGTCGGTCAAAATCCCCCCCACCCCAGAGGCGCAACTAGAGCCAAATTTCAGGGGGGGGGGAGGGGGGGGGGGTCGGGAGGTGCTAAAAAAAAAATCGGGGGGGGGGGCTGAAACTTTAAGCAATAGGCAGAGTGGAGGTGCAGGGGCTCTTAGAAGGGGTGAAACAACAGCAAGGCCTCATTAACATGCAGGTCTTTTAAAGACCTGTGAAGTACTCGGGTGCGGCTGTGTGCGTGCCCGGGAAGCTGTCTCGTCCCGGGCTGCCACACACGACAGGCGGGGGGGGGGGGCTGAATCCCTTTGAGTCCAATGGATGTTTTGCGCGGCTGCCCCACCCGGCCCCACCACTTTTACCTGCACGGGCCGCTGCTGTCCAAAATGGTGGAACACCATAAGGTTAGTCACAGACCTGTGAGCTTTATACCGGAAAGGTGAACTTCATTGTCCTCGGAGACCATTATTGGATGGCGACTCTCTTTTAAGACTTTTTATTGATGTCATTATATAAGGCACTTATCAAATATTGCCTTTCTTGTGCACTTGGAGTTTTAGGAGATGCGTTTAAGGTTGGAGGGTATCAGCTTCTCAATAATGGGTGTGAGAAAAGGGTGGAATCCGCTAGTCTCTTCAGGCCATGGTATCGGCATTGCTTCTTTTCGGTTGTATTTCAGAATATTAAGGAAAGAAATATCAAAATGCAAAAATATTATGGCCTAAATATCGGGAACAAAATATTGTGAAGATTAAGTATATATAGATGAGCTGAGAATGTCTACTCTTAACTTAACATCCATGTACCTTGATGATATATAGTCAATGTTTATGTACAAAATGCCCTCAACGCATAGACTTTGGCTCTGTGCAGTGAGGGTTTGTATAGGGCTTTTGGCCATGGCTGGCGCCAAATCACCACAGGTGGCCGACCCTCACTGAGCATAACCTTTCGCCGAAAAAGCGCTTCAATGCCACGTGAGGGGTAGTACGCGGTACGCGCTATATAAATGAAATTACAATGAAAACAATGAGGTTTCAGGACTAGTACGCGAACCACACACTTCAGCTCAAATCATACTTCCGTGGTTTAAAAATCTATCCTTCAGTTCCGGACGTCCAGAACAGTCAAAAGAAAAATACAATACGTTTTAATTTGCACCTGTGTTGTATTAACCGTGCCTTGCAAACCTTTCATAAAGAGAAGTACCTGGGTTCGCAATAAAACATACAGCGCAGCACGGCGTACTGTGCTGCGAGTGCAGTGTGTACTGTTTATGCAAGGTTGTAATTAAGCTTGTAGGCACAGCATGTAATCTGCAGATAGAATATTTATCGCCTGCACACCCCAGACTATGATTTGCAAAACTGCCCCGTCTTGCCGGTCCCTGCCGCTGTCGGACTCAAGGAAATTCTGTCAGCTATCGAAAATGACAGCCTTCCACTAATCAGGTTTGGGAAGCCGGGTCTAATGGACGCTAATGGATGAAACATATCATGGATTAATTGGAAAGGCTGCAGAATGCTGACTCCTGTGAACGAGAGCAGAACTCAGTGTCAGCTCCTTTCCGTGACTGCCGTGCAATGCTCCATCCAATATGGCGGCGCCCGGAGGGATTGCAGGCCGTACATCCACTCAAGTAGGATCCGGCGACCACACGTTTATCGCGCAAGAACCACACTCCACGCTGTTACTTGAAGTGTAAAAGGCCATTTTATTAGGACATGGTTGCAATCATTTAGACTTTATTCGACAGTACATAAATGCAATAAATATACTTTCCCCAACCCATACCGACTCATTCTCCTTTCATCCATTCTCAAAACCATCTCACCTGTTAGACTCTTCCCCCATTCACTCGGTGACCTCCTTCCTCTCCCCATCACTTGCCCTCCAAGCATCCTCAGTGTAATTTCCTTCATTGGTCATTGCTTCCCGCGCCCGCTATCAGTCACCTGTGTACCGTTCTCCCCTCCCGAGGGGTGGATCCGCCCGTATGTGACTACCCACCCCTCCAAAGTACCGTGACGCCTCTACTCTGCAACCCTACCCTAAACTGGCACGCTCAGCCCAAAATCTATCCCAACCCTTCGCTTAATGTCTGTAGGGTGGGTGGGCGGACAAACTTTTCTCTCTCCCTCCCGGTGGTGCTCAGGTGTCAGGAAGAGGCCGGATCCTCCTCTCCTGACACCTATATACCCTCCCAACTCCCGCCCCACTACTTCCTATGATCCCACCCCCACCATGTCCTTCCGGTCGTTGCGCGAATTCCCCGGGGGAAGACTGGTCTGCGACCTTCACTTCCCCCGGGGCCCGCCTCGCGCAAGAACCACACTCCACGCTGTTACTTGAAGTGTAAAAGGCCATTTTATTAGGACATGGTTGCAATCATTTAGACTTTATTCGACAGTACATAAATGCAATAAATATACTTTCCCCAACCCATACCGACTCATTCTCCTTTCATCCATTCTCAAAACCATCTCACCTGTTAGACTCTTCCCCCATTCACTCGGTGACCTCCTTCCTCTCCCCATCACTTGCCCTCCAAGCATCCTCAGTGTAATTTCCTTCATTGGTCATTGCTTCCCGCGCCCGCTATCAGTCACCTGTGTACCGTTCTCCCCTCCCGAGGGGTGGATCCGCCCGTATGTGACTACCCACCCCTCCAAAGTACCGCCAACCAGGGAAACCCCCGGAGGGCGGTTCCCTGCCCCACCCCCAGTTCTAGTGCGCCTTTCGCCTCCATCCAGCCTACCTTGGGGCACCCTGGGGATGACCCCCCATCCCCTAAAACCTACATCTCGTACAACTCCCTCTCTTGCCGGGACACCCCAGACTGCGAAAGGTGCACCTATTCTAAGTAGGACCACCGGCCCCCCCAGGTTGCCACCCTAACGCTCCGGGCACCCGGTGGATGACCATCTACCCCTGAGAACTATGTCCCGCGGCAACAAGCAGCGTTTCCCACACGAACCCCGTCCGCTTCTTGGTAAGGCCCTGCCGGTGGATGCCAATCCACCCGTACCGCCAGTATCCGTTGAAATCCCGTAACCTTCCAGCCCAATCCCCCATCCCTGAAGAGCGTCCCAGCCCCCAACAAGACCGCCTGTGCCTCGTCCAACAGTCCCATTACCTGCGGGCCTGTCTCCCGTAAGCATGTCCGACCGCCCTCAAAAACCATCCTCTGCAAGGCACCATCGGTGGCCTACCATCCACCCAGAAAGCCAGCGTACTTTCCCAATAATGTGCGTATCCAGGGCAATCCAGCCATGAAAGTGCTCCATACCAACCAACCGTCCCCCAAACAGTACCCCCTACCTGTGGGGCATTAGCTATAAAGCATGTTTAACTGCCCCCAAAAGGGGTCTCCTCTGCAATGCACCATCGGTGGATGCCCATCCACCCATACTCCAGTGACCCTTGTAACCAAGAAACAGGTCCAGGCGACTCCCCATCCATGAAAGCGCCACCCCCCCCAACCAGGCCACCAGCGTCCCCCAAACAGCCTCATTCGCTGCAGCCTGACTCCTTGTAAGCATGCTAAACGTCCCCCAGCGCCCTTCATTGCAAAGCGCAGCGCTTCTCCCTAACCCGCTTCCCAAGTTCCTTGTCATTGAAACATATCCCTTGCCAAGCCTCTTTGAGTAAACCAGACCTGCCCTGTTCCGAAGAACCTCCTCTCCAATGCCTTTGCTTGTAGTGGAGCCAGTTCCCATATCGCATGGTACAGTCACACCCACTGGCCACCAAGCTCACCGTGAGTCAATTCCACCGTTCCCCCCATAATCATCAAACATCCCACATGACTGCGTTCTCCCGCCAGAGGACAGCCGTACACCCGCTATGTCGCCGCTGTTGCTGCCCAACGTTCGGGAGAGTGTCCGCCTGTCCATGCGACCACACTGGATCCCAGGCCACTCCCCCCACCTGAGCGTCCGTCCAGGACCTCCTCTTCCCGACCGGAGCTGCCATCCCTTGGAACTCCTTGCCCCCTGCTCCGTCTGCGGCAGCACTCGCCTGAAACAACAACAAAATGGACTGGTTACCTGCAACCCCCCCCTCCCTCCAGGACAATCCCCCACTCCAAGGCCCCATTGGCGACGCACCAATCCTTGCATGTAGCACCACCGAACTCCCTGCTGACCAGCAGTGCGTCATGCGGGCCCTGGGTTCCCCAGGCCTCCAGCATCGTCCCAACCTTATTGAAGGAAATACCATTGCATACACGTAGAAAAGGAGCACCCGGTGACAACCAGGGCGTGGACACGGTATCGGCAACGTATAACACCATACCAGTGCATACACGTAGAAAATGAGCACCCGGTGACAACCAGGGCGTGGACACGGTATCGGCAACGTACGACACCAAGACTTACACCCCCCCGTTCCTTTACCTGAGCGTCCGTCCAGGACCTCCACTTCCAGCCCGGAGCTCCTTGCCCCTGCTCCGTCTGAGGCAGCACTCGCCTGAAACAAACAACCGAATGGACAGGTTACCTGCACACCACCCCCCCCCTCCAGTGCAAACCCCTACTCCAAGGCCCCATTGGCGACGTACCACTCCTGGCATATATCACCACCGAACTCCCCCGCTGACCAGATGTGCGTCATGCGGGCCCTGGGATCCCCAAGCCTCCAGCATCGTCCCAACCTCAGTGAAGGAAAGACCATTGCATAACCAAGAGATTGAGCACCCGGTGACAACCAGGGCGTGGACACGGTATCGGCAAAGCACGATCAAGACATACACCCCCCCAGTCCTTTACCTGAGCGTCCGTCCAGGACCTTCTCTTCCAGACCGGAGCACTTTGCCCCTGCGCCATCAGAGGCCGCACTCGCCTGCAACACATAACAAAATATACTGGTTACCAGCACTCCCCCCCCCCCCCCCTCACCTTCCAGGGCAACCCCCAATCCAAGGCCCCATCGGCGACGTACCCCTCCTGGCATGTATCACCACCAAACTCCCCCGCTGACCAGTTGTGCGTCATGTGGGCCCTGGGTCCCCCAGCATTGACCCACCTTATGGAAGGAAATACCAGTGCCTCCCGACAGAAATGGAGCACCCGGTGACAACCAGGGCGTGAACACCGTATCGGCAAAGTACGACACCAAAAACTTTAAAAACTCCCCCCCCCCCCCAGTCAGTTACCTGAGCGTCCGTCCAGGACCACCTCTTCCAGCCCGGAGCTCCTTGCCCCTGCGCCGTCTGAGGCCATCCTAGCCTGAAACAAATAACACAATGGACTGGTTACCTGCACTCCCCCCCCCCCGCCCATCCCCCTCTCCAAGGCCCCCGTCGGAGACACCTGTCGCTCCTTGCACTGACCTAGACACTCGCACCCGGTGCCAACCAGGGCGTGAACACCGAAGCCACACAGTATAACGCCAAGCCATCCAACATCTCGCCACTCGCACCGTACCCAGCACACCAACTCCACTTCCGGCGCACCGTCACAGACTTCCATCTGCACCCCCAACCCCAGCCATACCACCCATCACACCGCACATACTCCGAACTCAATAGGATTCACAAGTTTGTGTTGCTCAATGCGCGAATCCCTCGAAGGAGGGCAGGCCGCCGCGGACCCCCCTACTGCTTCTGGCCAGCGTCACAGAGCCGTAGTGCGCCCTGCTGGCCCCACCCCTTATCTGCCGGCCTTTTGCGCCGGTCACGGATCCCCCCCCCCACCGGGTCGCCGCAACCAGGTGGGCCCAAGCACCACCGGGCCTCGTGCCGCACTGGCAGTCCCTCACCCCTGTCCTAGCCCCCCCTCGCAGCACGACCGACACGGACAACGACCCGATACCTGCCCCCCCCCCCCTCTGCCGAAACCCCCGGGTGGCCCCCAGCGCACCATACACAAATTAAACGGTGAAGGCCCAAGAATTAAGGAGCCCGTACCCGCACCCTGCCGAGTGCGAACTCTGCTCGAAGTTAGTGGAGCGCTTCACATAGCTCCTGGTTTACATTACACATTCAGGCAACGGGGAGTGAAATACTTAGCCCAGAATCACAGCATGCGACTTGTGCGCGGACTCAACCTGAAGGCATTGGAGCGCTTTACCGAGCTCCATGTGTACATTACACCTACATGCATAGGGGGGGTTAAGCGATCCCTGTTCACACTACACATTCAGCCAATGGGGAGTGAACTAATTTGCCCAGAAGCACAGCATGCGAACTTGAGCGCGAACTCGACCCGAAGGCAGTGGAGCGCTTTACCGAGCTCCGTATATGCGCTACACCATCATGCATGGGGGGGTGAAGTGAGAAGCCCAATATCGTGAGACGAGGGCGCGGCCTCGAGGCTCGAACCCTGACACCCTGCACAGAAGCGGCAGCGCAGCCGATCCCGCCGTCCCTGCCTCCAAACCCCGCCCGCCGCCACTACGGGGCCCACAGCAGACGCGCGCACTGTCTCCCAGCTCCCCCCCCCCCCCCCCAGCAGGCGAAGGCAGCGTTACCCAACCCCCGCCGACGAGCACGCTCAGAATGCCCCCCCTACCTGCCGCTTCCACGTTACCGGTGCTGGCCGCAGCTAGCTAGCCCTCGCATGTGCACACCCCCCAGCCACGACACTCCAGGCCTGTGCCTGCAGGACACGCCCGGCCGCAAACGCCGCGCCCGGCCGATCGGACTCGCGGTCACCTTACCCCGATCAAGCCAGCCGCTGCGCCGCATATTCTCCTAGGGGGCCTCGCAAACTGAGACGCTCTCCCCTGCCCAGCCCGGACATTTCGCGAATCCTCCTGCCATCAGCCGATCGACAAATCGGCCTCCGCTACACTTCCTCACAAAAAACTTTTCTCTCTCCCTCCCGGTGGTGCTCAGGTGTCAGGAAGAGGCCGGATCCTCCTCTCCTGACACCTATATACCCTCCCAACTCCCGCCCCACTACTTCCTATGATCCCACCCCCACCATGTCCTTCCGGTCGTTGCGCGAATTCCCCGGGGGAAGACTGGTCTGCGACCTTCACTTCCCCCGGGGCCCGCCATCGCACCAACTGTCCCGTCACTTGTTGGAATCATCAGCACGGTATTTAAATGAGGTGCCATTTAATTGCGCAAAATCTCGAATGGAAGCTGAAGGATGAACGGGCACTCGCCAGCACTTCTCTCATTGTCACCAATTCCCAGCTACGTGCTCAGTGGGGTCTGGGAAGAGTGGACATTGGGAGCTATCCCCCCCCCCCCCCCCCCCCCCGGGATATTCGGGCGGGTGGTGTAGCCCAGAGAACGGACGGAATGCGATTGGTCAGGTGTTTGTGAGGCCGAGGTTGTGTGTGTTGTAAATGGATGACCAGATGTATTGAGGCCGTTTCGCCCATGCATGCCAATATATTTGAAATTAGAAAAAGGGCCATTTTGAAAACAAATCTGGAGACTTAATTTTCCCCACTGGCCTACGTTGAAGCAAAGGACATTTTAGGGGGGTGGGGGGGCAGTGAAAATAAAGCAAATTCTGGGTTAAAAAATCGAGTCTCTCACCTGCCCTTGGAATGTATGATTAGGTCTGTCATTGGTCACCCACCAGCAGTTAGTTTTGTATGGAGGACTGAGGCGATAGACTCTGGGATGTATCAAGGTCAGAGAACGTGATTTAGGGCACCTGCTTTAACAGAGTCGAGGATATGGAAAAGTGAATTTTGAAGGTTGTAATAGGGCAGGGTGAGGGTATGATATGAGGGCCCAATGCAAGGTTGTGGTAGCACCAGTGGTACTATGGGAGCAAGGAAGAGAGAATCTTCATATTACCCAGGTGCTACACCATGCAAGGGTTTCTAAATGGACCAGGACTCAGAAGCATTCTACAGTAGGAGCGTTGGGCAGGCTGTGGTCAGGACTCAGAGAGCGGGTAAAGGTTTGGGTGAACGGGCAGGCTATTCTAATGTGGTGGGGAGGCCCTACTTGTAAAGGTGGCAGAGCCAGTGTGAAATGGAGAGGGAAAGAAAAGACCCAGGGCAGTGGCAGGCAGATGCTGGTGGGCCTGGTCTGCCTCCTGTGATGCAGCAAGATGCGTGGCCGTACGTTGAAGCAGGATTGTGGCCTGTGTGCCTCGGTGGTGCCACTGGGAGATGTAGTGTTGAGACCTTGCCCTCAAATGGCACTGCCATTTGCTGTGGGATCAGCAGATATGCTACTGTATGAAGGCAGCCCGTGTAAGAATGAAGGACTTCCATGAGGTGGGTGCCACAGACGAAGGAAGTGGCAGACAGCCTGCCACTTAGGGATAGGGAGAAGGGGAAAGGTCTAAAAGAGTGTTTACCAGTGAAACACTTAATATCCTTGAGAGGGCAAAGGAGAGGTTTCAAGAGGATAGAGGACTTAGTAGAGGATGGGGGGTGCAGAAAGTTGGTTTTGAGGATTGGGCAGGTGGTGGGGGCTTATTAGATCGGTCTAAGGAGGTTTTGGAGAGATAAGGGAGCAGAAAAGAAGGGGAAGACAGGAGGCAGGGCAAGGAGAACAGTATGGGGAGAAAGGCTGGAGGAGCAGCAGGGAAGGTCCGTGGGTGGGGGAGAGGGCAGTGCTTGGACTAGGTACTGCGTTTCTTTGGCCAACAGGGCCTGAGTGGTCAGTTGCTTGTTACAGGAATGAACAGCAGGAAATACCAGGAGGGCTGGTAGGTGGATGTGGGTAAAGTGTGCCAAGGTAGCAGATAGGGAGTGGGTCTAGCTCAGCCTGAGGTGACTTGGTTCAGATGGTACCATTTGGTAAGGGGTACTAATGGGAGAAGGGGCAGTCCATGACGAGGAGGGCTACAGGCGAAAAGAAGAGAAAGCGGGGAGAGTTTGGTGTGGTTCCTGGTCTCCAGCCCCAAGGAAGGGGTGTGGGTTTGGAATAGCTGGCCCCTGAGGTAATGCTTCATGCAAATATAAGGATACTGTCAATAACCTATTAAGTCTACAGATTCTACACTACATTGTTGACAAATGCAATGCTTGTCTCATTGTGTAACTAGACCTAGGATCACCCTTTACATAATTGACCATGACCGGCGTCTCCCAACTGTTGAACAAAACTAGAAATAAAAGGAAAGGTCTTTAACGGGATTTCATCCTGTCTAACAAATAGACACAATATAGTAAATATTAGAGAATACACACTGGATGCTTCAAATATAGAATGTGCAGCCTCCACATACTCAATCCTAGCTCCCACAATATTCAACATTTACATAGATCCGCTAAGTCGTATGGTAGAAAATTCTAACATAATTACGATCGTCGATTTCACAAGGGGACTGAGAAGTCAAGAGCTGCTCCTACTGTAAATCCCCAAGTTTAAGACCACTCCTGTTCATAAACAGTCCTTCTCTGGAGGTGGTATCTTAGCATGGAATGCTCTTCACCCAAAACTGCTAAAGATAACCTTTCTCACCACCTTCAGGAAGCATGTCTAGGCCAATCTTTCTAAACACTTTTTGGGCTATTCCATTTTCTTATATCTGCCCTACTATTTTGACTCAATCTTCTCTACTCAACTGCCATTTAAGGCGATGCAATACCTTCACCAGTACCCCCTTCCTAACCACTTCCTTTGCCCCAGGGAAATTGTAAGAACTTCTCTTGTGCCAACCCCTTTACCCTAACCCTGTTTTCTCCCCTTATGTATTTCAAATTGTTTTGATTATTGAAACAGTGCATGTACATGGTTTAATGTAAGGTGCACTAATACCTCCGGGTCAAGGTGCACTAGAAACATTTCTCAAATAAAATAAAATAAACATTTTTTGGGGTTGAAATGGACACAAGGGCAATTCAGGAAAATATACCAAAAGAGAAGGTTGACATAACTGCTTTCTTGAGTGGAGAAACGTTGATGACTAGCAAGGTGCAGGCGAGGAAACGTCAAATACTTTTGGGCCCTACCAATTTTGCCTATAGGACGGTGGAATAAGGTGGACCTGTTGTAGGAGGCTGGGCTTGCCATTGTCTGGAATATATTTGGTGTATCAGAGTTCGACTTCGAGCAACAGTGACAGCACATATGAGGTCTTCTGCTGGGTTTTTGCAGAATGTTAATACACATTTGTGCCATTTTCGACAACGAAGCAGATTTGGCAACACAGCTTTTTTTCTGATACAGCTTGTGCTGGCAGTTTTGGGCTGCTCTGACAAGGAACGTGGACTGTGAAAAAACGGGCGGATAAGTGGCAAAATGAGGGGAGAAGCATTGTGTTCCTAGAATGTTACATTCGTGGGGGGACATATTTCAGAAAAAAGCGACTTTAAATATTAATAATTTAGCAGAGGTTGACAGACAATCACTAAGGGACGAGATGGTGTTGTGGTTGCTTGGATTTATCATTCTACACCATCTCATCTACAACGTAGTTTCAAGGGTGTGCCATGTTCCGGGAGTACACAATGACATTGCAGATGCTTTGTCTTGTTCATATTGAAAGAGATTCCTTGGGCTGGTACCAGGAGTGAATCAATGCAAGATGACCCTGGGGTTATGGTACCTAGGCAGGGAAGGGTTATGCAGTTGATCAAGAACTATTTGGCAATTTCCAGCAGGAGAGCTAATAAGCAGTTTTGGATAGAATTTTCGTCTAGGGGTCCATAGAGATTAATGGTGGGCTCATGCAGCAAGAGAAGAGAAGGGATGACGCTGGCACCTATATTATCCTATTGATTTAGAGAGGCTCATCTCTGATGACAATTGCAATTAAGATGGCTGGGAGTGCATTTTTCAGTGCAGTGTTTTAGTGAAATGAATCAACAGTGGGGGAGATTGGACATTGGAGTTTAGAGGGTTGAGCTACAAATTTTGTGAGAATTGGCAAAATGAGGACACTGGGATTGTTGATGAAGATTGTGGCAACAATAATAGTGTTTTTATGCTCTAGAAGCAGCTTCGTTTTCCTCAAGCACGTTGTGGTAAATATTTGGTTTACTCCAACTATCAGAGCTGTTAAGTGTTAAGAAAGGTCAGGGCTTGCAAATGTAGGATGTAGTGTACAGTGGCTTGGTGGTTTGGGTTTGGTTAAGGAGGTTGGAGGCAGATCAGAGAAGGATGCGAAGGCTGTTGAAGTTGAAGCAGCATTCGGAGGAGGTTCTTTGCCCCATGAGAAGGTAGCAGTGTTTTCTGAATATGGGCAAAGGTGTGGACCACAGAGGTTTATATGCATAAACATGGAGAACCTTTGTCTAGCTTTCAAGTGTTGATGGCATTACACCACATGCTGTGAAGTCTGGCCCTGCGGGGTGAGGATTTTGACACTCATTCTTTTAGGATCGGGACATCAACAGAGGCCGCTGATATTGTTTTTTCAGCCAAGCATGTTAGGGATTTGGAGAGGTATGGTCAACCTAACCAGTGATTAACTTTCACTGATTTTCACTGTGGTGATGTTTCTATTCTTAGTTTTAATGTTTCATTCCTGGCAATGAAGTAGGGTTCACCCGAGGGTGGATTTCCAGCATTCTTTTATAAAACAGACAGCCAAAAAAGCACGTTAATGATCATTTGTTATGCAGCAGAGTCTCAATGCCACATGGATACACATTCCATAGTGTTAAAAGGGTACAATGCATGTAGGGGAATGACTGCTTCCTACACCGACTAGTGGTACAAGGGTAGAGATCAGGCGCGCAATGCCCATCAGGCTGAAAGGGTTTTAGTAGCTCTCCCCACCCCCGAAATGTGGCTCTAGTTGCGCCTCTGGTACAGATTAATCCATTTAGCTGAAAATGACTTGGTACATTTAAAGGAAGTTATTTTGCTAAAAGGTATGAAGAGGGATCTTAGGAAGATAAAGAGGTTGTCGGCAGTTAAGCCGTTTTTTGAACCAACTTGATCCCGAGGAGGGTTTGGTGGGAAGTACTAAGCCATCCGAATAGGTGTAAAGTAAATTATCAAGTAAGGGTTTTCTGTCAGATGGAGGTTTCTAAGATGTATCTTTGTTTTAGGGACCATCATTTATTTAGTTCTGGTGGGATGAATTTGTATTTTATGGATATGAAATTTTATCTCATTGAAATAGGGAACAAGTTGACTTCATTCCTAGCAGAGGTTTAGTGTTGACGGTTGGGGCCCAGGTGGGGCAAAAAAACTCCTCTGAGAAGAGTTTTTATGGATGGTGGGTTTTTATTTCCTAAACACAGTGCTCAATTCCAGGTTGGTTTGCTACTGATTGGGTGAACCAGCATAAGGAGGGGTGAGGGTGGGTGATGGAAAGATTGAGAAATATGCTTTTGGAAGGATGAAAGTGGGAATAGACAGAGGTTGATTAAAAGGGTAAAGAGGAAATACTTTGGAACCAACAGATGGCGTTTGAAAAGTTAAATGGTGTAGGATTTTGTGTTGTTGGTTTTAAGGTGAGGGGTAAGTAGGAGGATTAAGGGTTATGGGTTTAGTTAAGCATGTACATGATCAGTTATGTTTTAGTTAGGCACTGGCCAGGATTCTTGTATATTTGTAATTCACACTTGTATTATTTAGGTAGCCTTTTTCCACATACTTTGAGTATTTTTTGCCTGAAGTATGTTGACATGGATTTCAAAATGTTGTGACAGTAAATTGAAAACATTGCATCACATATCTACTTTCGGTAGCAATCATGGATAATTTTAATATGTGTGCATAGCAATCACACATATTTGATTTCAGTGTGCTGTCCACCTAACATTTCCCAAGGAAGTCAGTGGTTTCATATAAAAGAAAATAGTGCCAAGATGTAGCTATTAATGTCAAATAAATGTTAAAGTACCGGAAAACCCGAAAACTGACAGCCTATGTGTTAAAATAAATACAAAGAATGCTTGCTGCTTTCACATGTCTATGTCTTTTTTTTTTTTTTTTTTACAGAAAACACATTTTATTTTTGCCATTTAGACATTAGTGCTGTGGCTGGCTGCCCCAAACTGTCACATATTTCTCCTGTAGACTACTTACAAGTACAGTATTAATAAATGCTGAGTTTTGCATATTTTAATAGCGTTTTTAAAAATGCTGCTGGATAATTGAACATTATTCTTTTACAGAATATCAAAATTTAATTATATCACGTGTATTACGCTCCATGAAACCATCTTTATCCATTATGCAAATTAACTAAAAGTCTATAATTCCTCTCTGTCACCGTCATAGTCTTCGGACTCCCTGCCATCGCCTCTGTTTTGTACAACCTGGATAATCCAGAGTTAGTATGTTACAAACAAAAATCACCAAAATAGAAACAGACATTGCCTTCCCTCTGGTTTTTCTCTCAGTAGGACATTTTACGTATTTTTTATGCCACTCTATCATCTATTCCTATTGCCAATATCTTGCGGTACTTTGGTAATCCGGCCCTTAAACCCTACATGAAAATCTAATACAAGTACAACTCCCCTGTTTTTCCTTTTCATTGTTTCTTCCTTCTTCGCCTTTCACTTTTACCCATTTCTTGCTCCGTGAAGTAGGAGATGTATACACAAATATAAAACATACATCTCTGCCAAAAAAGTAAAATGTGATAAGAACCTGGAGCTGGGACCATGAACTGTTTAACCGTGGAGCAAAGATGAAATCTATAAACTGAAATGTCAGTCAACAAAATAGATATATCATCAAAAATTGCTTAAATGCAAAAGGTCCAATGCATTCCCCTTGTTTTTCATCTCTTGTTTCCATCATGCTTTTATCCTGGATTTTTTTTACATCAACACTCAAAAGTCTTTTCCCTAATTCCTCCCATACTGCCCGCACATCACTGTTATCTTAATCAGTCCTTAAATTGTAAAAATAAATAAATAAATAAACACATGAATAAGTGCATGGTCTGAAAGTTTTCTTAGGAGTCCGCTACCGAAGCCAGAGCTGCCGTTCACAATGGCTATAAAGTTCTGATTCCATCTTGGGCTTCTTTCTTTCACAAACCTATATTTCCTGTCTGTTTATCTAACTCTCGGAGGGTTGTTTTTCATCATTGCTTCCCCCTTCGACACTATATTCATATATTTCACTTCCTTACCACTTTCCTTCCGTCCTCAGTCTACAACTAGATTGGTTAATAAGAAAAATTTTCCAGTCCCCAGAAACGAATGCAGGTGCCCACCACCGGCACAAATTAAGCATTGATACTACACCCTCTAGATTTCAGCTAACAATACCTAGATTTCAGTTAACTTGCAATTTTGTTAGTTAGGATTTCATTGTCATTCTGGGGAAAAAAATAATCACTTCTGTCAAAGAAGGTCAAAGCATTATGTATCACAATGCAAAATGTATACACAGGACCAAACAGATGGATGTATGCTTAAAGTCATCTTTTGAATTTTAGATGACAAAGAATATTTTGTGTTGGCATTTGGTGTAGCTATAACATCATTCCAAGTAGCAGTGAAGTACTTTGTAGAAAAACTCTTTATTGTAATAGGAGCATCTCAAACACATCACATTGTGGTTTGTGGGGTTTGGTTGAGATCAGATTGCATAACTCAAGATGCAGTAGTTGTAGGCCAGGAGAGACAGAGGGCCTAATTACTGGGTTGGCAGTCCATAGGAGCGCCAAACTCGCGGTGAAGGTGCGGTCGCAGTCAGGGACCATTGCACCAGTGGTAGGACCACCTTAGGACCGCCACAACCACCAGGGGTGGCGCGGCAGTCTGAGTGCCACAACATGCTGGCAGTGCTGCTGCAGCACCGCCAAGCATATTACGAGTTTCCTCACCGCCACAGATTTCATGGCCGTGAGCCTGCTATGAAACTGTGAGGAAACTAAGAGAGTCCCCTGTTTCCTCATGGCCTGAGGATGCATGCGGGGGAGAACATTGTGTGCCCCCTTGTCTGCATGCAACCCATTTCCGGCATGGCATGGACTGCACAATCCACTCTGTTCAGGAACGGGCTTTAGCGCTCCCATTACGGTGCTTTTTTAATAGGCACCACTGTGGAAACGCCAAAGGACCGCTCACCAGACCACAAGAAAACTTGTAATATGCCGTCCAGCCGCCGGTGAGATTTGGCGGTATGGGAGGTGAGCAGTGGCGTGCTGCCCCGCTCCCAAACCACCAAACTCATAATAATTAGGCCTTAGTCTTGACTTGTGGAATCGGTATATCATCAGATAAGCCACAGTATTGTTGGTTTTTATGTATTTACAAATTCAGGAACAGATAAAAAGGCACTGTCCAAAATCCAAACAATGTTTTGTTCAAGTATAACTACTAACCAGAATTCGGTATCGCTGTTCCAACGCCATCAACATTCCAAAAAGAAAAATTTTCCCATTTATTAACAGTAAAGTAGGCATTTTACACGGAATTACATTTTTTACATTGATGTTGAAGATTTTGTACCTGGATTTATGCTTATAATCGTTCTTCTGATCTTAGTTTGTCACTCTGAATGTGCTATACTTTCCTTAAATGACTGTTTGAGTGCTACACCACACTGCTGCAAAGAAGGAGCCCTAAATGTCACTACTGAAATGACCCCTTCTAAATAATCACTCGTTATCCAATCCATGAAGTGCTTGTTCGTCTTCCCTTGACCGAATTTAGAATTCAATTTCAGGAGCCAAGACAATCCGCCCTGCTGTGTGCAGAGCGACTCAATAAAATCCTTTCAAAAGCAGAGGCACTAAAAGGCAATTTGGCCTCATAGATCCAACCCAAACCACACTTGTCCAATATAACTGATGGAATCACTGCGGTGTTGTACAGGAGAAGAACTACTCTGCTGGGAGTTGTTTGGTTTTCTGGCCTCGCAGGAGCATTTAATGAAACTGACCACTGTAAATGCCTCCCCCATGTTTTAGTCAAGCGAAACAGGAAGCAGAGATGCTCTAACAGGGTATAGTGGGCTACACTGTTCCCGATTCTCAATCAGAATCACCATATGATGGATAAGTGACTTAAACGAGAAAATAGGATATATTTTTGCAATTTCACTGTAGAACCCTTGTCTAGATTTGTGTTTTTGCTTGACAACTTTAGGCATCTGAGAGACATACTCAGCTGTGCTCATCACACTGTATTGCCACCCTGCTCAATTATATTCCCCAATAGGATTTTGCTTCTAGTGTGATTTACAGTCTTCCATCACTCTCCTCTGCTCCACCCAAGCATAGGCGCAGCAACAGTAGTTGTGACACGACTGGAGCAGTCTCAAACATTAAAATTCATCTCTCATAAGCCACACTGTGTACTCACACACTCGGTCTATACATTCGGGTGTTCATGCTTAAACCTCCAATCTCCCTTGCATCAAATTCACTCAAAGGGGCATCAACAAAATACTGTAAGGTCAGTCACAACTGTGGTCCTCATGCATCCAATCACAACACTATCACTAGAGGCCACATTACAGAGTACCACACTACTAGTTCGCAAATTAACTTTGGCAGCTTGTCTGGGGTATTAAGCACTATATAAATGCAAGTGCAACAACGAAACAGTTGTGAACTTGTTATTATTATAACATGTCGCATACCGCACTTCTATTTCTAAGCACTTAATTTATGGACCTTGGAAGAGTGGAAGGCTGAGATTAGGCCTGGGCTAAAAAGCCGTTCCGCTCGCGGAAATTGCGATAATTTGACATTTTCACGTTCCGCGGAGAGCGCGAAAATGTCAAAATTTCCACAATCCGCATTTTACCGGAAATTTTTTGCTTGCTCGCGCTCTAAAATAATACATTCTTGTGTGCGCGCGATCGCCTTACCCGAATCCCCTCGTTCGCCGACAAGTTTTCCCGATCCGGTCGCGTTCCCCACGAGATGTTGGATTGTTGGTAGCCATTTGCGCTGTCTCGCGACAGTTCACGCCCGCATTAACATCATTCGTCGCGCGGTCACGTCTTTCTTTTCGCGATCATGCACTGCGAGACAAGTGAAAACAAGATGACCGCGCCCGCGAGCAACCGCATGGGTAAGTGGGCAAGCCGCGACCACGCAGAACATACCGCGAACGGGCGGGAAAAAAACTTCCGCATCTTCGCGATATTTCTGCGTGTTTGCGGAGATTTTTAACATTTTCGCGATAATTTGCGAAAGTGAATTTCGCAAATTCCGCCCACCCCTAGCTGAGATGGCTTTACCATGTCTTATACAGCAGATATCAGCAGCAAACGTTTAACTCCCTCAGCCCTGTCGAAGGCCTTACAGTTGTTTCTATGAATCTCTGAAGCTAAAAAGTGAATGTTTCACTGCGAGTACCAGCTTTTATGCACCCTGGTTCAAGGGCGAACTCTCTTGATAAACAGCAGGAGAGTGAGCTGTTTGTTTTGGAAATTTATTTGGGTTGCTGTATATTTCATAATGTACAATACACAGCATTGCGTGTTCTCATACACTTAGTTATTAAGGGATATGTTCTTTATTTATAGTATTTTAGTAGCACCGAAGTCCATCCTTTGTGGCTACTTCAGAGTCCTTTCACAGAGAATCATGCTCACGCGTGCTAACTGCTTCAAAGATCAACATATGGAGTTACATATGAGTTCTAATAGTTCTGTTTGAGCTATTGCTATTGGAGTGGGACCAAGGCGGAGTTCCCAACAGCCCACCCTCGACGATAGAGGTAAGGTAAGCAATGAAACCTGATGTACTGAATGCGGCCTACAGTAATTACCAGTGGATGCGATTAATTCATGTATTGCACTCATCACTTTTATTTTTTTCTGATTAAGATGACCTAAGTGTGACAGGTGGTTTTGTGACATAGGACTCAAGTAGCAACTCAGAGATGAGGCCCAGCAAGGCGGAACAGGTCTAAGCTGGTTTTCATTCCCTTTCTAAAGGAATTTGGGCTTGCAATTTGGCCACTGGGTCAGGGCCATGGGAGCTTTGCCTAACTGCATAGCACAACGAGCAATGGAAGGCATCTTAAAGGAATTGCCAGTGGCTGATCTTAATTTAAGAATTTCACTCACCACATCACTTTTTAAAAAACATATTTTTCCGGCCTAAAAAATGTGTGACAGGCATGTCCAAACATGGGCCATGGTTGCTGTTCTGCAGGGCTCAAACAGTACTTCACTAAGGAGGCTCACTAAGGTCTGCGGTTCCTTTTGTTCCCATTTAGAAGGATGTATCTTGGTAATTCAGGCTGGACGTGTCCCATTGGAGCAAGATAAAGGCTGATTTGCATATATCCATGCCACTAGTAATCCCCAGTGCCTGAGATTAAATAAAATAGTTCACTCATCAGTTTTTTTTGTTTTCTTGGACATGTACTTGGTGACACATGGAGCCTGCCTTGATATTTTTGCCAACCACACTATTCATGCTGGGTATTTTAAGTCTGTATTTGTAATGGGAAAAGTACAACTACAAGTCCTGGAGTACAAATCTGTTGGATAATATGGCGAAAATTACTTAAGGTTTTACACTAAACTCAGGAATGTACATACTCCTATACACAATCTGGAATAAACTGATTTGACGCAAGCTTGTTTAAATTGTAACTCATTAATGGTACCTGTATTTTCAAAGATACTTTGTAGAGAAATGCTTTGCATATCCATGCCTCTTATGTTATAGAGTAAATGAAGAGCAGTGATGATAGCTTCTGATGTGAAGGAAATTTATTACGGCAAGAAGAGCGTGAAGTAAAGAATGGTAAGGATAGTCGCCATCAGGCGACCAATGTGACTGCCTTTGTTCAAATATACCCCACCCAGAATATTCAAACAATTCCTCATCATCAATTTGAGAACCCAGTTTCACATTCCACTTTCGCCCATCCAGGGGTGGTGCCTCCTCAGGAGCAGAGGAGCATTGCCTCGCCTGCTGCCAACGCAGCAGCAAACACAAATAAAAAAAATGGCATGTGAATGTTGTTTTATTTATTTGCCACCACACCGGCTCGTGCCGTGTACAGCTTGAGGGTAGGGACAGGGCTGAATCCTGCAAATGCAGGATTATAACACTGGTCTACAGTGCGCATTAAGGATTGGCGGGCTGTATTGCGATGGCCAGCCCAACATGCGCACTGTAGACTCAGCAATCCAAAGGCTGTGTAATAGCCTGAGGGCTGCTGGCACAGGTCCCCAACCTGAAAATGAGAGCAGGGTGAGCCTGCTCCCACCTATCCTGAAGCTGCTTTCACAGCATGAACACAGTTCCAGGATTGGATGGAGTTGCGTTCCACGAGCAGGAAGGAAGTCCTTCCTTTTCCTGCTCGTGTACAGTGTTGCACCAGTGAAGCTCCCGAATTAATGGTGAGCTATGCACCTTTACGCCCCACCATTATTTTTTTAAGCTAGCTGCACTGCTCCCATCCATTCCAAGCACACCACACAACACCTTTCCACAAGGCGAGGTTAGGGTACACTTACTAAGTGCCATCAAAATGGCACTTGGTGGGTCCAAAATGCAAACAAGCCCTAAAAAATTGCTTGGTTATTAAACGAGGAGGGTTAGAACAGGAAAATGCCACTTTTGCCTCTAGTGTTAGTTTCTTAATCGAAGACAGCATTTCTGTATTATTTAGGACCGAATCACGTGGCACGGCATAAGGTGGTTTAGGATATTATTCTGTGCCCTGGCATGGGACATCTGAAACTGAAAAGAAAGCACTGCACTAATGCGCATGATCAGAAATCTGAAATTGCACTTATTCGCAGACTTGAATCAAATCCCAACTGTTCTTTGAGGTGTAAAGTCCATGGGGACTCACAGGACCATCCCGAGCGTTCATACCGCCCCCAGCCTTGCTAAACTCGCACATTTTGCACCTCAGGCCACAAACATCCGACACATTTTCTGTCTGCTCCATTTTCCTCCAAGCCCTTTGAAATGACTGTGAAACGTAATATGTGGTATTCAAAATCACATAGAAATAAATAAAAGGGGTGGTGAATTGCAGCATATAGCTAGGTATGGCTTATTTAAAAAAATATATGTAAAACTAATTCAAATTTCAGTGAGATCGTGAGCATTCAAATCCTAGTGACTTGTAAAACAAAAATAAACACATTTCTGAAATGAAAGTACAGGAAATTCTCTTTAGTTCAGGCTAAACCTATGCGAGAAGAAAAATAACCTCCCCCCGGAAGTGTTAGAGGCCATCTTACAAAAGAGAGGACACCTGAAGGCATAGCTCTCCACATAAAGAAAGGATTGCTTGCAGTTGCACACACAAGGCAGGAGTACCTGGGAGAATAACCAGGCGTCCTGGAGGCAGAACTGATACCAGCTAAGTTGGATCCCTTGTCCGACCATTATTATCAGCTTCCTGACCACCTCTCACAGCTGCCAATATCTGCAGTGATTTAGGGCACAGGGACACTTCATCTTCCTGCTCCGGATCCCCCTTACAGGAATGGACCTGCCCATTAACTAAATACACTGTCACCATCGATCACATCATTAACTGCAGCGCAGCTCAAACTAGCAGCGTTAAACAGGAGTCCATCAGGGAGCCCTCTGCAGTGCAGAGGACTCGGCTCCTTGACATGAGCAGAAGCGGGAAAAGTGCTGATGGAACACAGCCTGCCTTTTCAGCTACGTGCTTACTGCTCAAAAACACACCGGCTCCATCTTCGGAAAACAAGCACTGGCAAAGCCAATCGGTCTGGTCTCCGCAAGCTGGTGCAATTTGTTTTTTAATGATAAGTATATGCCACAACTGAAAAAAAAATGCAATCACCTAAACGTGGCTGCCTAATGCTTGCAATATAAAATGTTACATTGAAAAACATTCACCAATAAGGCTGTTTTACTAGTGATGTTTATTAAACAACAAGTCTTTTTGTGGCTTCAGTATTTTAGTATTATTATTTGTGCAGGAGAAAGGAATGAACCACAAAATAATCAGGGCATTCAATCTGCAGACAGCTGCACAATCTTGCAATGTCACTTAAACTCTTACTAACAATAACTTTATAAAGACTGCACATAAAATAAATAGCCAGTATTTAAGTTAAAATAAAAAATGAAATTAATAAAATACACTTTGAACCAGTTTTGCAACTGAAGAGAAAGGATCAATTTTTAAACAATGTGATAAAATGTGTGCAGTCACTGAAAGTGAAAAAAGCCAACGTGTAAGCCAGGCTGACCTACTGACCCACTCTATATGCTGTATGCAGTAGGTGGGTGGAAGCAACATGTGAATAGCAATTTAAAAGAGCAATGGATGAAGCCCGCTCAACAGAAGTTCCTCCATGAATGTATATATTTTGTAGGATTTTTGGGAAAAACAGTAGTCTGGTGAGACCAGTATAGCTGTTTCAACAGTTAGACCTAAAAAGGGAGGCTGTAAAGAAACACACACATCATAGGATCAGGTTTAAAAAATCATACTTTAAGATTAAAAAAAGAGCAACCAAACATGAGAGCAAAATCCATCCCTAAATATTCCATAGTATAATAATGTTTAGTGTTAATAACATAGATAAACAAAGTAGGCCTCATTCATATTCAGGTTTCAAATTGTAAAAAAACACAAAAGAAAATTATGCAGAACACAAATTACCAAACAGATTAGATTCTAAACAAAAGAGTAATAGCTTCCCACAACATGAAATAATGGAAATTAATTGCCATAATTAGTAGTAAACATTGAATTTCCTATGACATTCTGATTTAATATTTAATCACCCGCGACAGTGGAACAATTTGCATCATTTCAAATGATAATTTATTCCATAGCATGGATTAAAAAATATTGTATTAGTTATTGAATATTTGTAGCAGTACCTTTTCAAGATAATACGCCTTCTCTTCTGCTTTTAGTGCTTTCTGAGTTTCCAAAAGAATCTGTTCAATTTCTGAAAAACAATTTTTTTTAGCTATCTGAGGTAAGAATTCTTCATAAATCGGTCACTTAGTCTCAAGATCAGTCGTTCCTGATGGCGAAGAAGGGAAATGGAGGGATGGGGGGGGGGGGGGGGGAGGGCATGCTCCCACACACACCCACACATCTGACAAAGTGAAGACAGAGGTCAAAGTATACAATCTTATGTAAATGGGACAATGAGCTGTTAGTTACATAAGAACTGGATCAGTGCAGACATACAGCATTTAAATATTAGAATGGTATTCAGAACTAACATAATTTACAGTTCAAGCAAGACTTGAGTCATATTGGATTTTGCAATCAGACTCTAACTTCAAATAACACTTATAGAGACCTCAAAAGTAAATACTAACACTTTCAATTATAATATTAGTGACAAAACGGATTCAAAATTAACACTGATTCGAACTATCAAATGCTTACGATTGTGTAAAAAGAGATCACAATAAGTGATATAAAAACAAATTTCAAAAATATCATCATTTTTGAAATAGGGTCAACAATATAATAAATGAACAATTTAATACAATATTGTGAACATCCTTCCCTTCTACATGCTGTCACCCTTTTAAATGCAATATTTTATTTTTAAAAACCGATGTATATTTTTCTTTGAGTTAAATATTCAATAAATGTAATCAAACTACAATAGGAAAAGTACAACTACAGGCTGAATTACCTAGGGAGGGACAGCCCTGGCCGAGGTACAGACAGCTTACCCATTTGCAGCCGATACACTCAGGGAGGAGCGTATGGTTTGAGGGCGCATAACGGATATTTGGAATCTACTCAATAAGTATACCTTGAAACAATATCGGCGAAGACCTCACAGGGAGGACGATAAGTGGTGGCTGCTTCTGGCCTGGATCCTTAATAGAGAACATTCACCGCAGATCACAACACTTATGGCCACCCCAGGCAGTGGCTTCATCACCTCCAGGGCGGGTATTGTAGACATGTTTCGCACACACTTTAAAAAAAAGTCTATCCTGCAGACCTGACTATAGTCCCCCATACGTGCTCTCCATTCCTGGGCTTGGGCCGGTCGTGATAGAAGCCTTGAATGAGCCAATAGCATTGGAAGAGGTTAGGACAGCATTAACATCGCTTTTGCGGTTTAAGACTCCTGGGAGCGATGGGCTCCCGGCGGAATTCTATCAGGCATACTCAGCCCCTTCAATGCGGGACCCCCAGGAGGTTTTGTTTAGAAGCCATGGAGGTAGGGATACTGCCCCCAACCATGTGAAAGGACGCAATATACATGCTACTGAAACCGGGGAAGCTACAGACAACCCTACTGCTTATAGGCCTCTCATGTGGATTAATTCTGATGTGAAAGTGCTTTTCAAGTCACTGGCTTCCCGTTTAATGCCCCATATGATGCAGATGGTCTATGAGGGCACGTGCAGCTTCATCCCAGATTGCAGCAACAGCATAAACCTTCGACGACTGACTCATGTCCTGCACGGGATGAGGAGCTGTGTCTGATCACGATTAACCTGGACAAAGCCTGGAGACGATGGACTGGGGCTATCTGCTCGAGGTACAGAGGCTTATGGTCTTTGGCCCACGGTTCTGTGGCTGTATCAGTTGCTTTACACAGAAACAGATGCAAGGGTATGTGTGGGGAGATGCCACTTAGAGCCATGTATGCTGGGTCACGGTACATGGCAGGGCTGCCCCTTGTCATCACTGCTTTTATTTACCCTCGCAATAGAGCCCTTAGCGATTTGGGTACACAGGGAGCTGCAGGACTATAGCATACTAATAGGGGGCACTCTGCATGTCATTTCCCTCTATGCCGACGACGCCCTGTTCTATCTCTACTCCCCCCGAAATGCCGTGCTGAGACTGCTGCCGATTCTGAATGACTTTGGGAAAATTTCAGGTCTCTGGTTAACCGCAACAAATCCCTGGTTTTCCCTATTTCCTCACTAGTCGGCATCCCGATAGACCGCTTATCTGTGCTGGAACTTCGCTGGTGGCCAACTCAGTTTATGTACCTTGGGATTAAGATAGTGTACACATGGAAGTTGCAGCTACAACTCTGTTGACAGGGTCCTGGTTGCATTAAGGTAATCAGTGACCTTCTGGAACACACTGCCGCTCATCTTGATGGGGAGGATGGACATTGCAAAAATGGTTCTCCTCCACCGATGCCTGTATGTGCTGCAGAACTCATTGTGCCCCCTCCCCTCAAGGGTTTTTTAGCCACTACACTCCACCCTTATCTCGCTATTATGGGTGGGTCGGAACAGTAGAGTGGCCTTGGTGACAATGACTAGACGGTATATGATGGGGGGCTGGAGGTTCCGCATTTTGATTTGTATTACTATGCTGCCTATCTTCAGTATGCGGACTGCTGGCTGGACCCAAGAGATTATTGGGAAAAACATCTATTGTTTAGCAGAATTGCAGTGGAACGGTTTCCGTAGTTACTGATGGAGGGTGCCGGACTCCCAGCTGTCATTCCATACATAATCAGGCAGACGGCAATTTGGCAACGATTCGCTCAGGTAGTACTGAGACGGGCCACTTTCCATAGAGAACCTATAGTTTGGGGATTGAAACCGGTCTGGCAGATGATGGAGGGTTTGTCCTTAAGACCATGGAAGGATGAAGGGGGATCTATACCCAGGGAGACTGTTATCTCCTTAGAGGATGCCTGCCAAGAATTCTCTAGCTGGCCTTGACGAAATTTCCAGGGCAACCTGGCCATGCTGCCCTGCAGCGCCTGCACCTACGTAAACCGTGGGAATCCTTCTATCCTGTGGTTCAGGCTGCCATTTAATTACACTGTTGTACAGAGCCATGCGCATGGATGCGGTGGGGCCTCCTCTGCGGGCCCGCACGGCCTGGGACATTGATCTAGATGTCCCCTAGGGAACCGAGAACCAGGGACTGGTCGCGAGTTAACAAGCTTACACACACTGTTTCATGTAATGATCGCTTTCAACTGATACATTATAATTTTCTTCACAGGACATTTCACACCCAGGGACCTGCATCGTATATGCCCAACCCGAGCTAATACTTGTCCCCACTGTGGGGAGGGAGATGCAGACTTCCTGCATTTACCTTGGCAGTGAAGGCAGGTACAAGACTGCTGGACTCAGGTGGTCACTGACATAAACAGGGTTAGCAGCTACACATGACATGCACCCCGCAGTGTTGCCTGCTGGGCAACATTAAGCGTCCGAAGGGCAAGAAAATGCAGTATAAGTTCCTGCAATTGGTGTTAGTCTAAGGTGATGGAGTGAAACTGATAGAGCGCCACGTTATTCTGAAATTTTGTAGGGGTGCATCATATTCACTAGTCCGCACCCACATATTAATCGAAGTAGTATTTAGGTGTGACATAAAATGTATCACTAGAATCTGTTTAATAGAAGTGTGACTAGAAATGTAATCATGTTTTTTTATGAAGAGTAATGTCGTAGTTCACTGCAAATGTATTTTAGTCAACGCATAGTGTTTGCTTTTTTCTGTAATGCAATGTATTAGGTTTAAACATGTACCACATTAACGTTGCACGTGTAGTCTGCTTATTCACGTATAAAGGAGTAATGAAACTAATGCTTAAAGTGTGATTTAGGAGTGTGTTTAACAGTGTAAAGGCCTGATCGCATATACAGTAAAGAGAAAGGCCTGTTCATTTCTTGTTAGCTAAACGTTGTAGGCCGAAAATTATTTTCCTTGGTAAAGGCTTTGGGTTTCGGGAGAATGGAAAATCTTAGAGAAGTGAAAAGTTTTTCGTTCCCATGTTTCTGTTGCAGGTGCAAGAACATTTAGCTCGTGAGAGAGACTAGGTCTTTGTTTTAGGAGTTAGAATGGTACGAAAAGCCAACAGGGGAGTACGTTGGAATTTACAGATGATACTTTCAGCGGAGAAGGTGCCTGGAACCCAAGGTCAAGCTAACCGTCGTTGGATGGAGTACAAGTTTCACTGGAAAAGTACTGGGAGAAGACCTGGCTGAAGAGGTGTGCCGAAGGGCGTGTTCTACGTTTTGGGGATTTTGTATTAGGGACAGTGCCCCGAGGGTTGGGCAGTTGAGGTTTAGATGGGAAGCTAGAAGGAGCATCTTAGAACGAGCTCTGACTAAGTGAATGTACTTCTAAGGAAGTCTTCACTTCTGACACCTTTTTACACTCTTGCCTAGGAGGGAAATGCTAAGTAGGGATGTCACCTTAGAGATAGAGTAGGGATAGACTAACTGTTTTTTTCTTTTTTAGGCGAATGATTTCAGATGTAGAGATTGGACTAACTATTGTTTTATTGATGCTTTTAGAATTGATTATCCTTCTTATTCTGAGTTGAATGAGACTCTTACGTAGAATTTCCTTTGTATTAGTGACCATTTATTTTCAGAGTCAGTGGTCCTTTGGAACGGAAATTTGATTCTGTTAATTATGTATTGAGATTTGAATTTCCTCCCCTCTACACTATTTAGCAGATAAAAAGATCCTGGCGACCTGAGAGGATTCTTGGAGATTATAAGGAAGGCAAGAATCCGGTCCTATCAAAACTATCTCATGGATGGGGCAGAGGGCACCAGAGATACCACAATGGCACAAGGATACCAAGGAGTGGTCCCTAGCGGAGGAGACTCACATGCAGCTCAACAGGTGCGATGAAAGGATGGTGGATGACCTAACTGAGTGGAGAGACCTGTCTACCACATTACTGGACCCGAACTCGGATATGGTGTCGGAAGACAGTGATGACACGAACAAATGATTGCAGAGAGGTCTGGGACTGTGTGGAGAGCACGGAGGGTTCAGATTGCGAGGGCACTGTGGAGGGTGGGGGGTCACAAGAGCGTAATGCCTGATTTCCCCACGTTGGGGACTGCAGATCAATTGCACATGAACTTGTCTATCAAAATGTCATCCTACATTACATGTGTAATATCATTGCATATCACTGACTTCTGATTTGCTTATGTGTTGTTTGGTAAAACTGAAAACTAAAGGTTTTTAAAAAAAACAATAGGAAAAGTAACTCTAACTTCTATTTTCTTGTTGTTGACCATCACCATAGTCGCAACAAATCAATGCATAAATAGACAAACATTCTTTTCAACCTAGCCTCATTAACAAGTAAAGAGTATATGATAGACACTGCCCGTGGGCAGTGTCCACCACTTACCAGAGACAGAGAGACATAATATGTATGAGAGAGAGGCACAAACAGGGGTATATGGTGAGGGGGACAGCGAGTCAGGGGTAAGCAGGCTCTTGTTCTAGGAAGCACAAAACATCACGACAAGGAGACACTAAGGACCTGATTTAGATCTTGTCGGACGGGTTACTCTGTCACAATGGCGACGGATATCCCGACTGCCGAAATATAAATGCCATAGGATATAATGAGATTTATATTTCGGCGGACAGAATATCCGACACCGTTGTGACAGAGTAACCAGTCCCTCAAGACCTAAATCAGGCCTTGAAACTGGAACACAGAGACTGGGACCTTGGAACAGGAAGACTAGGGCACTGGAATGGCATAGATCTTCTACATCTGTACATGGACCTTGGATTATGAGGTACCCAGGGCTGGAATGGGAACAGGAACCGGCCCTGGCAAACATCTAGGCCAGCCCCTCTAAGGCAGAGGGTGTGTGTGCGGCCGGAGCTGTTTGCTAGGGCCGGTTTCGGCCGATTTTGTTACAGGGGGCCAATATTGCCAGGCCACGGTAACAAACCGGCCCCCCAAGGGTCCAAAACTGTCCCCCACCCTGGCGGCCCATTGGGGAAACGCCCGCTACGGCCAGTCCGGCCCTGGGGGTACCAGATGCTGAGTCAGGGAGCTAGGGACACCAAAATAGGACAAGACAAACATTGGGGAAAGGAGGCATGGGGACAGGAATGCTCAAATTCAGGACAAGGAGACAGGACTCAGGATAGGGACATGGACACTGGAGAAAGGAGGCGCACACAGCAGTAGGAACGGTGAAGTCAGGTGAATGTGAAAGTGACTGCATTTATGGAAGGCGAGAAAGGTTTATTGAGCGGGTGACCCCATAGAAGTCTTGGGGCAGCTCTTTTTCTGGTAGGTAGGTGAAGATCTTACCTCCAAATAAGCGTGAGTTGACTGAGATAGTTTTCATACATCCATACTTCACAACATTATAAATAACAAGCACTCCTAGTACCCAACGGTGATCAATTTACTGACCTCGGTTGGCATGGTGTTCACAGCTGGCAGATCTCAACCGAGGTCAAGGGCAAATGTCTACATTCCTTAGCTATTTTGTTGACAGATGGAGAAGGTTTCTTGAACATGCATTTCGGTAAATACTCAATGCAATCAAATAGTATTTTAAACATGTGCATACCTGTGGCCTCATGTTCTCTGTAATGCCTTCAGGTGATCTCGACATTTCAGCAAACAAAATGCATCCTGGGTTTTGTAGTTTTGTTTTTACAATGTAAGTGGCCTCAATCGCTGCATGGAAAGTGTTTTTGGGTAAGAAGCCGTCAGCTGAAGGTGTTGGGGGGGACTGTCACACATGGCTTGAAGCCACTTGGTAGCCAGGCAATAGCAATGAACAACACACTTTGCAGTCTGGAACTTGCAATTATGCTTTCTCTTGTAAATGCATGGTCATAAAAATACCAGCATGCAAAGTGCTGTTGGCAAAAAGTCTGCACCGTCTTGGGGACTCAGGTACGGTTAGGGTACATTTGGTACAATACATAACTTGAGCCGGTGGTTTCTAGTGCTCAGCACCAGAACTTAATTTTCAACACCGGCGCCTATGACAGCCAGCCACATGGTGATGCTGTCTGTTTAATTTAGAGTAAAGCACATCAACAGTTGTTTATTGATTAAACATACATTCAAAATGACTATTACCTGCCACCCAAGACATTCTTATAGCTTTGAGGGCCTGGAATAGTTTGAATTTTCACACTTGTAGGAGTGTGGTGGTTGGTATTGTTATTGGCAGCGCTGGCAGTAGTAATGGGTGGTGCAATCTGCAGTGGCCTCCTGATGAGGGCCATGGCACTTATTGTTTACAAATTAAGCACTGATTTGGTAGCTATGTACGCATGCTTTCCGATTTGTTACCACAGTCACATGGCAGCGAACCGCAGAGCTGAACTGTAGAGCTGTGAATAAACGCTATGCCTGTATATTTGATATATAGGATAGCGGATTATATTACAGACCAATAGAGTTCACACAGTGCGGGGATGGAGTGGTTTAAAATCGGTTATTTGTTGATTGTTGGAAAATCTCAGACTCACACTCCCTAACATTTAGCTCAAGATACGCCCTTGGCTATCTTGTATCTGCAAATGTGCTCAATGTTTACTTTCCATGTCACGTTCCTGCTTTAAGGACAAACTGTCATGTCTTTATTTCCACCAACTAAAACTGCAACTATGAACGAGGTACACAAGCTTGCTTGATACGCTTACAAACCTATCCCTCACCAATAGATTGCTTTCAATAACTGTTGGAGCCCAAAGTTGGCAAATGGCTTAATTAGTCTTGGGTCCAATTAAATTCATAGTGGTTGCGAAAGGCTTTCCAATTCTACACGTTCTATTAAAACTTGCCTATTACTTGCATATGAGAAACCTTTCCATAGAGCAAAAACACAGCACACATAGGGTCCACCTGTATAATCTTGTTTGCATGTTTGTATGTTGGCTTTAGTGCCACAGCATCAAAAATATCACCAGTTGTTTTTTTGCTCTCTAAATCTTTTTGAGTCTTTACTGACTGCTGGTGGGGCACACTGAGTCATTATTCTTTGGTCTTTCTATATTAAGAAAGTTGACTATGCACAATCTTACAGCCTCACTAGCCGCACTTAATTTGAGCCAGTGGTTTCCAGTACTCTGGACCGGCCCTTAATTGGTTTCCAGTGCTCAGCACTGGCACTTAATTGTCAACACAGCACTTGCGACAGTCTGCCACATGGTGGCACTGCTTATCTAATTTAGAGATGAGCAGAACAGTTGTTTATGAATACAATATACATTAAAAATGACTAATATCTGCCGCCCCAGCCATTCCTTTAGCTTTGAGGACCTGGAATAATCTGAATTGTTGCAAGAAAGATGGTTAGTAGTTGTTTTGGCAGCAATGACAGGGGCGATGGTTGGTGCAAGCTGCAGTGGCCTCGTGGTCAGGGCCCTGGCACTTATTATTTTACAAAATAAGCACTGCTCTCTAGACTGGACTATAATAGAGGTATTGAAGGTAGGTCCAAATAACCACTGTGTACACGAGGATCACTTAGATTCATTTTATGCAGATATCTTGAAGAATCTGTTTGGATTCGGCCTTCTATGTCCGAGGCTGGACATCATGAGATCTACATTTTATTTCAGAAAATATTAACCTCCCGCTGGTATTAATTAAAAGATTGGGAAAACTCCTTGAAGTAACTAGTTAATGAATTACTTGATGTAGCAGTTTAGCATAGGTAAGAGATAATAATGTTACTCTTCAGTGTTCATCATATAACATTTCACACATATTTGCATATGAAAATCATTACAGATATTGGAGAAAAAAAACAAGCAACACTGAATTCAGAAAAATCTATTTAGTTTAATACTTACTTTGATCTAATGGTGAAAGTTGGGGTGTAATATTTATTTCTAGAAATAATAAGATGGAAAATTAAAATGCAAATTAAAAACACAAAACTTCTGCAAAGAATACAGAAAACCTAAAATGACAGAAAATAAACCAGTAGTACCCTGCAGCAATATATGAAACAATAACACAAGCAAAACTGTACTACGTAAAATAAAGTAAAATGATGAGCAAGTTGCATTAGAAGCACATCAGGCTATGAATAACTACTCTTTCAATCTTTAGTGGAATTGTCAAGTATATTTCCTTGTTCATCCATTATAAAAACCTTTCCAATCAACATATTCTATTGGACAGTTGAGCACATTTCTCAATCTGTAAAAAAATTTGAATTTTAAGGCGGTGTATAGATTTAGCAATTTCAGTGACGCCCACATTGACCATGCTTCATGATTTTCAGCCTTATTCCTTGATTGGAATAATCTAGTAAGCTAGCAGGAAGGTAATTTCAGTGAGAAAATGGTAGAGTAAGAAGTGTTAATGGGTTGTGTGGTGGAAACGCATGTGTTTACTACGCATGCCGGATCCACGCGGTCTTAACCACACAAGTCCCAACTACTCATATTCCTTTGGCACGCTACCCTGCTCTCCTCTAAGCCCCAAAAACTACCCAACCCCCCCATTTAGCCCTGAAACCTACCTCAATCCCGCAGCCCTGAAAAATACCCCCCAACCCTTACAAAGTACCCCAACCCCCCCAAAACCTGGCCCCAGCACCACTTATCTCACTGCACCCTCTCCCGATCCTACCAGTTTCCGCCCAGCAGCTGCTAGAACACCGCACTGCCTTAACCACGCATATGCGCGGTTAAGGCATATACATGGTTAAAGCAAGCGTGGCAGCGCTTGCGTTGTCGGAATACGAGTGGCTCAGCCCGTGTTGTTCCGACTGTTTCCCGCGGTTATGATCAGTTTATCAGTTACAGTCCCAATTGTTGGCATACCAGTTTTCTTCAAGTTGCAAACTCCTTATTTCAGGTGCAGAAGGTGCGTCTTCATTCTTCATAACAACTATTTGTTACAAAGAAAATCACGGAAACCATATATAAACGCGGGCTTTAAGTGGGATGAAGAAGGTAGGGGTCTCTAAAAGGGTCAAGGTCAAACAGGAATCTTTCACAAGAAGTATGGCCTTTGTAACAAAGAACTTGGCCTAAGCTGCGTCAAATACAATTCTGTGCTTTGCTAAATTCATAGAGATTCTTGCTCGACAAGGATACATGAAATCAGAAAGGAACACAATATTCATATACTATAAGCAGTAAACCACTTTGCAATCTCTGGTGATACTTTGTAGACCAGCGAGTGTCCCTATTTTGGAAAGGGATTGGTCTAATTCCACGTGCCTCCAATTTCACCTGAAATTAATTGTCAGACGCCATGCCAGTCAGTGAAATGGGATTCGGTAGCAATGGATGAAAATGAAGTACTTGCAAAGCTTTACTAAACAAAAGTAGGCCTGGGCGGAGTTCGCGGAGTTCTGATACGCGGAGCACCGCGAAGTGCAAAAACACTCCACCATGCTACGCGGAGCTCCACAAGAGGCGGAGTGCATTGGATAAATGCTGTTCGCTGTGAACTTCAGTTCCAGCTGCTTGTCTGCACTGTGCAATCATCGCAAACGGCACCAGGCACAGCGCAAGCGGGCACTGCTTCCTTTCCGCTGCTCAAGTAGATTTTTACTCGAGTAGCAGCTTTCTCAATGCGAACAGACAGTTTCTCAATGGAAGCGGCCGCGGGCATACACGACCACTCACAATGAGAAATCTGACCACCTGTGTTGAGAAATTTCGCCGGGAGGTTGATTTTCCACACTCGCCAACTTGAGGTTGACGATTGCGAATGCAGAAAAATCTCCCCTGGAGGGGTTTTTCTCACTCGAACTCCCCAACTTGATGTTGACTAACGTGAGCGAGGGAAAAAACGAGCTCCGCGTAAAGTGGAGTGCAGTAATCTCCACAAACTCCGCGAGCGGAGTGGAGTTCACCGCTCAGACTTAAACAAAGGCTTGAACATAAAACGTTGCTGTATTCTCGGTTTAGGTCTGTACCCACTTGTACCTGGCACTAGTCTAGGCATCAGAATATTATGGGGCATTCCAGGCGTACAAGCTGGTTTGACACAGTGTTTCTGCTTGCAGGACTTTTCAGAGTCAACAAAGCCAGCACAGCCATCGCACCCCATCTCCGGAAAACAATCAACATCTCCTTCGAGACAGCAACCTTCCCGAAGAGCTGGAAGCACGCCGAGATCAACGCCCTACTGAAGAAACCCAAGGCGGACCCCAAAGACCTCAAGAACTTCCAGCCCATCTCCTTGCACACCTTCCCGGCGAAAGTCACTGAGAAAATCGTCAACAGACAGCTGACCCGCTACCTCGAAGACAACAACATCCTGGACCCATCCCAATCCGGATTCCGCAGCAACCACAACACTGAGACCGCCCTCATCGCCGCTACCGGCGACATCAGGATCCTCATGGACAAAGGAGAGACAGCCGCCCTAACCCTCCTGGACCTATCAGCAGCCTTCGACACGGTCTGCCACCGCACCCTAACTGCACGCCTCCACGACGCCGGAATCCAAGAGAAGGCCCTGGCCTGGACCACATCCTTCCTCTCCGGCAGAACCCAGAGCGTCCTCCTCCCACCCTTCCGCTCCAAGACCACCGAGATCATCTGCGGCGTTCCACAGGGATCCTCCCTCAGCCCGACGCTGTTCAATATCTACATGGCTTCACTCGCCCACGTCGCACGACAACACAGCCTCAACATCATCTCCTACGCCGACGACACCCAGCTGATCATATCCCTCACCGAAGACCCCCACACCGCCAAAGACAACCTCCACAGAGGCATGAAGGCCGTCGCTGAATGGATGAAGGACAGCAGGCTGAAGCTGAACTCAGACAAAACAGAGGTCCTCATCCTCGGCCCCACCCCATCAGCCTGGGACGACTCCTGGTGGCCTACATAGCTAGGAACAGCCCCAGAACCCACCGACCACGCGCGCAACCTGGGGATCATCCTCGACTCCGCCCTCTCCATGACCAAGTAAGTCAACGCCGTATCCGCGTCCTGTTTCAACACCCTCCGAATGCTCCGCAGGATCTTCAAATGGATCCCCTCCGACACAAGGAAAACCGTCACCAAGGCCCTCGTCACCAGCAGACTGGACTACGGGAACGCCCTCTACGCAGGAACAACAACCAAGCTCCTAAGACGGCTGCAACGCATCCAGAACGCCTCAGCACGACTGATACTCGACGTCCCCCGACGCAGCCACATGGCACCCGACCTAAGAGGCCTACACTGGCTCCCCGTCGACAAGAGGATCACCTTCAAACTCCTCATCCACGCACACAAGGCCATACACAACGCCGGTCCGGCATACCTCAACGACCGACTCAGCTTCTACACTCCCGCCCGCAGCCTCCGCTCCGCCAGCCTTACCCTCGCCACAGTGCCACGCATCCGGAAAACCACCACCGGCGGCAGATCCTTCTCCTACCTCGCCGCCGAAACCTGGAACACGCTACCCACCACCCTTCGGCAGTTTACATGAGCATCATGTTACATTACACATTCATTTTTGTTAGGCTCGGGGAGATTTCCCCAAAATCACAGGATGTTGAGTCGACGCCGAGACTTGAACCTGGTTCCCCAGCTCAAAAGTCAGCAGCTCAGGCCGTTAGGCCAAATACTATGTCAGGGCTGAAGGTAATGCCTATACATTCGCTCTCGCTTTATTTTTAGAGCAGCCTGCCAAAGTTCAGTAAAGGTAGAGGAGGCAAAACTAAAATACCAATCATGCTTACTGAAAAACAAACTACAACATGTACCACACAGTGCTCAGTAACCAATCACAATTTCGGAGAACGTATAAATATCCTTGAGTCCCATGAGACTGCCTCTTTCCTGCTGCTCCGCGGCCATTTTAATTCTTACTAGAATAGTGATTTTTTAAAAATATTTGTTTCCCCCTAATCAGAGCCACGCCCTCTGTCGTCAGTGACACAGATTTGCCAGTTCATTTACACCAAGGGCCAGCTGAGTGCGGGTTAGTCCCCTTGATTTTGCATCTCCTTCCTTTTTTCTTTTTTTAGTAAAAATAAGCGTTATTATATTTAGCAATAAAGACATAAAAAGATGCACATAGCGGTTTTTGTTCATCTTCTGTGCAAGTTTTATAATTTTGTTGCAAACATTAATAAAATCTGTGGTTTGCAGTATAACTAAGTCCTGACAAGTTTCATTAGTAAACCGTGATTTGTAAAAAGTTGCTAAAAGCGCCCCCAAACCAGCAGTTTCAGCCAGCTGTATGGCATACTTTGAATTTCTAGAGCCATTTTGTAAAAAGTCCTTTGTTAGCTTTATTAAACAAACAAAAACGAATAGCATATGTAAAGGGTACAGGGTCCAGCAATCCCGGATATCAGTGTAAGCAAAAGAAAAACCATACATACTTGTAAATAAAAAGCTAAGCATTCATATGCATGCAGTTTCCAGCTCCAGTGATAAAGAGTAAATGTAGTAACTGGGAATTTTTAACCCAATTTTACTGTAAAAGGGTAATTTCTCTGATTCTTACATCACTGTACAGTACTTAATGCAATTCAGAACAAAAGGAAACATTCAATTGAATGTTTGGGAACCATTAAAGAATAATCACTAGTTTTTACATAAAGAGGTGGAAATCCTGTTGAGCCTGCGTGCTCTGATCTTGCATTCCTTTTAGTTTAGTTTCAGACAAGCATTACTGTTATAACATGCCACTTGGTAGGTTCCGCTCCCCTCTCCCCTACCCTCCGCATTGGTACAGTTTAGAATGTTGCAGTGAAGGCAGCTTTGGAATGTTGACAGGCTGCCTTCACCTGGAGATATGACTGCCAGCAGCTGAGGGTGTCAGTACGTTTGTAACTGAATAAAGTACTTCGACATATTCCTGAGTGGCTACTTACTTCATATTACCAGACTAGTCCTTACGCCTGGATCACACCTCTTTTGGCCTCCGCCTGGCACTCTTGCTTCCAGCTTATATAGGCTTGATCTCCTTTGTTTAATTCCTCGATTATAGAGAGAAGTTTAGCATATTTGCTCTGATGTATTTGATTACTGCTGGTCCCCCACAGTGATACAAATTCCCTGCGTATAGCCCAAAGACAGGGGTCCATAGCCATTTACAAGTAGCCTATACAGTGTGGTTGTTGCTGTACAGAGTGAACACTTGTAACTGCCTGGTTCATGGAGCCCACAAGCATGTGGCTGTTCGAGTTGGGCTTGTAAGACATTCCCAGGGACAATATAAATTCCAAAAATAACAATGTCCTGTAATTCAGTGAATCGTCTGTCTTTGCCCCTCAGCCAATTACTGTTTACACGAGCCAATGCCACTTTGCCTCACACGTGTAAGAATTAATTGAGTGTGGCTCCTAGTGGCTGTGGAGTCTTTTTCTAGAAGAGTGGTACATTTAACATTTGCCAGAAAGTGCTCCCCTTTCCCCAAAACAAGTTTGTAGGCACTGGTGAGTGCCTTAGTAGAAGGTATGGGTGTGTTTTTAGGGAGGTAAATTGATACTGCTGTATCCGGTCTATCATATTGACCATGAAATAAAGTCATCCTATCATAACTGTCGATCTAACACGCGAGGATGCCACCAACTTTGGGTCCTTGCCAGTATATCCGCTGTGGACCAAGCCGTACAAACATATGTCCAGTGGTACATATCGGGCTCTCCGAGTCCCTCAGCTCAGCAGCTGAGGTCCATTTTCTCATTTCTTCAGGTGACATTCCTCAAAATAATCCTTGAACGATTCACCTACTTCAGGCGCGCTTCTCCCCACTGAAGGGAAAAAAGCCACAGTTAGATGCCTCAGGAAAGCTGAAACAGGCTTATTTGAATACTTAACCTAAAACACCTCTAGCTGACAAGGGAAAGGCCATGTCTGAGCACTCACTGCCCTGTCAAGATGATCGGAGGGGATGCTAATCCTTTCCCACAGCATTTCGCCGTTGGCATGTCATCTTCCAGGCAGAAAACAGAGCAGCAGACTGGAAATCTTGTCACTTCAGGGATTACGGGGAGTGGACATTTCCCTCATCATTATTTTCCAAAATTATTGAGAAATTGGGTCCATGCAACATGGACCTTACAACGTCACGTCTAACCTTTCAGATTCCCTTATTCTACAGCAGGAGGCCAGATCAATTAGCGACAGATGCCTTTCTGCAGGAATGGCTTTCATGATGACTGGAAACCTATTTGTGATTACCCCTTTGTGGAGAACACAGAGTTGGTTTGCAGCCCTATTGGACTTATCTTGCCAGCCTCCAGTGATTCTAACTTCTTTTCCCACACTTCTCTTGCACCTAGCAGGGCAAACAAACCCACTGGTGTTGCTTCACCAAGTACAACTATTAGCATAGAGACTTTCTGGAGTTACTGGGAAATTGAGACAAGTTTTCCTGCTCATTGATAAGGCCTGGTGTGATTCAAATACCAATCAGCATTAAACAGGTATTTATGCTTGTGCATGGATTGGGATCGGGTCCAGTGGCAGCAAATGAAACCTTTGTGACTAATTATTTAGCTACCCTAATGGCAGGGGTCTGTCTTATAGGACGGTGAACTCATACTGCTCAGCTATTTCTCTGTGTCACATTTCAGTAGAACACTCAGGCCCAGATTCTCATAGGTTTAGCATCGGGTTAGCGTTATTTTTTCAAAGAAAACCCAACGCTAAACTTGTTTTGGGGTTTACAAACCAACATTAATTGGTATTAGCGTTGGTATGTAAAAGTAACGCAAAGCAGCGTTTCATCTGATTTGCAGTATTTTGCGTCAAAGGGGTGTAACATGTGTGATACATGGGCGTTCCCATGCAACCACCCATGCTTTTTGACACTAAACTATATTCACTAACATTGGTAAAAAGGGTATAGCGCCAAAAATTAACGCTGCTGAAAAGCTGTCGTTTAACAGAGAAACATTTTCATTTCTCCATGCTTTCCGACTTTGCATGCGTGCTGAACAGTACAGCACATGTACAAAGTAGGAACAGCTTTTAAACTTGTCTAGGCAAAGTATTTTTTACAGGAAGGCTACCCTTCCTGTACAAAACCTCTACTAGACTCAGGCACACACCCTAGCATTATGCCGCAAAGGTGTGTGCCTGGTGCATGGCAGCTGAAATCAGCGCCGGCGCTAGAAAGAGGGGAAGAGAGTGCCATATCTCTGTGAATATAGTATTCTCTCTCTGTCACGCAACGCAGTGCAGCATCTTTGGGTGCTGCACTGCACTAGCTGACACCTTTCAGAATCCGAACATAAGTGTCTAAGCTACTGCATGTTATGTTATGTTGATTTGTATAGCGCGCTAATCACCCGAGAAGGTATCCAAGTGCTTGGGCAAGGTGTGCAAGGTCAGATTTTTATCTCCTCCCCTAACTAAATATTCCTATGGGATGTCTCCATTGTTCACCTGTTCCTCTAATCTTGAAAGACAATGAGACATTATCAAGGAAGCAGATCTTAACTAAGCTTGTCATGCTTCTCTGTTGAGCTTTATGTTAGACAGCCTCTAGTATAAGAGCTTTGGATTTGTAGGGTAGGTTTTCCACTCTAGGTGAAGTTATCTTTGTAATATTGAAAAGTACCAAAATATGCTTCCAGACAAGTATCTGACTTTTCTTGGGGATACCAAACTGTATTGTGAATTGCTTGCATACCTATGCGAGAATTACTGACGATCTCCCATACTGGACACCTTCCATTGTACAACTTTATGACTCAGTTTCATCTCTCACTCTGGCAAGGTGGATTAGGTGAATCGGCAAACAACCTTTACAATGCGGTCGTTACACCGCAGTACGTTTCCATCGCGGTGAATACAAGGCAAGTCGTTACAACAACTTGCGCTGGATCGCGCTATACACTAAGGAATAGTATGACTACTATTCCAACACTTTTCCTACTGTTACGTAGGCTGGAGTTGGAATAGTAAATCATACTATTCCCAAGTCCAGCGCCCTCCAGCGCAAGTCGTTGTAACGACTTGCATTGTAATAACTGCGATGTAACGTACCGTGGTGTAACGACCGCGTTGTAACGTCACATATTCGGTGAATCCTGTCTGAGGCACGCATTGAGGTCAACATTTTCAGAACTTATTTGGGAAGAGGGGGTGTGGCTTTCAAATCTTTCACAATAGGTGCACCCCTTGAGGACACTTCATTTGGCAGACTGGTCTTTGAATTCAATGTCGATGGAGCTCTATTTTAAACCATTACGTAACCTTTTTTCTACAGCTCTTGAAAAGCTTTGAGCTTGCATAAGCATTGCGTCCATTCCAACACAGAATGAAGAATTGTCCTATTATTTATGAATAAGAATTTTCAATTCTATTAAGGAGACAGTGATAAGGATTAGCCCATCCTGCATTTTTGTTTGCCATTTTTGGTTCATACGCTGTTTGTGCTTTGACATGTACATGCTATTATGCCATGTATTTTACCCTCTCCCCTCTCCCTATCACATGTAGTAATGGGTTGGTAATTGAATGGTCATTTAGAATGCACTGCTATTCAGTAATAAATCACAAGCAGGAATAAAGTTTGGACAACTTGTTTCTGGTGAATTAGAGTACTCGCAGCAAGAAGAGGCAGTCTTCTAGGACTCAAGGATATTTGTATGTACTCCGAGATTGTCATGGGTTACCTAGCTTAATGCCTTATGGCTGTTGTAGCTTGTTATTCTCTAAGCATGGTTTGCATTTTAGTTCTTTTTCTCCTATACGTATAATACAAAGTTTTATTGAACTTTGATGTGGAGGATGTAAAAACAGAGCAAAAGAGAGAATGTGTAAGTTTGTCCTTTGGGGAAGCATACTTTACAATGCATGCGATACATCGCATGCTATTACAACGCGGTTGTTACAACGACCCTGATTCTACATCACAAACCATTATAACGCAAGTCATTACAACAACTTGTTGTGGGGGGCAGAAGGTGTTGGATTTAAAATCCAACACTTTCCCTTCTGTTGCACAGACTGGAGTTGGAATAGTAAATTATACTATTCCAAAATCCAGCGCGCCCCCACAGCAAGTCGTTGTAACGACTTGCTTTGTAAAGGTTTGCGATGTAACAACGCGGTCGTTGTAATGGCATGCGATGTATCGTATGCGTTGTAACGTGGCCTATTCATCCTCCGTGTCCTTAATTAAATTGAACATTCTTAATCATAAATGATAGAAAATGTTCCATTCAATGACAGCTTGGGGCAATTTCATTTTAAGAGCTGTGTAAGCTGTTGTTTATAAGCCATGTGAGTGCTTTGTGTACAGACTGCGTGCACTGGAACTGCGGCAGCGAGCAAGCCTGGCTGAAATGCACAAGGTTTCTGTTTTATGAATCTCATTCTGACCCATTACCCCCTATTGTTCGCACTTTGTCCTTCTTCTCCTCTCTTTCCCAGTCTTCGCTCCAAGCACTAAACTTTCGCAGGTCCATGCATGAGTAGCTCACCGAGACCAGGCTTTTGTTTTTCATTCTGGAACATATAGTCCCAGTTTTAAAATGGCCTAAATTATAGGACTACAAGTTCAAGAATGCACAGATAAAACCTGAACTGGCTTAGCTACTCGGGTATGTGTCAGAAAAACTGAAGAGTTCGTTCTGCAGCCACTTCCTCATGGCTGCTAGCAACAGATATAATCAGGGACAGTGTACCATGTACAGCACCTTAGGGATCTAAAGGCCTGCTCTGGCTAGGACTGCTCTCCTATTCACACACATTCCCCATCGCACCTTAAAAAAACGCTGCACTGCCACATCACTTGGGGGGATTGAAAGGTAGCTTCGCATCCCCACCAATACTGTTGTACGGTGTGCATAAACAACCTGGGAGGATGTACTGTGCATACCCCTTAAATGCTTCAGGTGAGAGAAAAGTAGGCAATCTCAACCTCTTCTATCCATTCCAACAGACCAACAAACTTCACAATGTGAAGGGCTGTGATGGAAGTCACATCTACTCAGAGTGCCATCTTAAGTCACCATAAAGTTATATTGTTTAATCAACGATACATAAAAATGAACAATGATCAAGCTGGACAAATGCCTGTCTGATCTTTGTTGAAGCCGCAGCACATTGTCCATTCTGACCATTTCTATGCAATATGTTTTCAATCATTTAACTTTATGGTGAGTGAAATGCTACATAAGAGAACACTCCCAACTTCCCAACCTCCTAACTCTTTCACTGTTCTGCCAGCGCACAAAGAATGCTACCCCATGTCATGTGGGAAGTGATGATCTCATGAGGGAAGTGATTGTTTTGCAGCTGATTCTACTTAGTAGGTACATCATGGGCCCTAAACTGTCTGTTCACATCCAACTAGACAAAAAAAGGAAAGATGGCGGGCATGGCACAGCTCAGGCCTTCTCTTTCTGCTGAACTCGTTCTTCTAGTGCACGTTAGGGACAGAACTGGAGGGGGTGGGCCAGGTAACCACCCGTTTGCCTATCACAATTTATTTTTAGGTCTCGCCTGAGCCAGCGCACATGCGATGCGCTGCGAGGCTTCTAGAAAGAACTTTCAACTCAGAGCACACGCTCGTACATGTGCTTTTCTTTTTGCTCACACGCTATAGGCCTTTGCATGCGTCTTTCTAAGAAAGACAGCACGCAATTGGCCAAAGGCGGGGCATGGTCCCGCCTTCTCTCTCCCCTGGCCTAGGGAGCTCGGGAGTGAGCAGCAGTTCGGCTGGGTGCCAGCTGCATACCTCACATTCCTTTCACGGCCGCTTGGCAGCGCTTGTTCTCTTTGGAGCATTTCTTGATTTAGATTGTTTTGTGCCTCGATAAAATGTTGACTTAAACTACTGTAGTGCGTATACTCTGTGTGCCAACATCTATAAGCTTACCTCCCTCGAGGACGCGACAAATCTACTCCGTCATTCCAACAGCGATATGGTTGATGAAGCAGAACTAAACGACTGGATCTCGAAAAATGAGGCGGAATTCCTCCAGACTAAGACACCAAGAGTACCATACTTGTACTCTCTATTGAAGATTCACAAAGAACGGAGGCCGCCTCCGGGACGACCCATCGTCTCAGGAATAGGCTCCGTTCTTGAACCTCTCTCACAATTTGCAGACCACTATCTAAAACCAATGGTCCAAAACACACCAACATATCTGAAGGACACCAGGGACCTGCTAAACCTCCTAAAAGATCAAAAATATTCCGAGAAGAACATGTTACTCGTCGGGCTAGACGTGGAAAGCCTTTACATGAGCCTCCCCCTACAAAAGACCTTAGACACCCTGGAGACTCTACTTTTCACCACCAAACAATGGGATTTCAAAACCCCAAGACACTTTGTCTTAGAATGTTGTAGGCAAGCCTTTACGGAAAATTACTTCGAGTACAACAACACCATGTACCAGCAATGCCACGGGACTTCCATGGGCAGCATCTTTGCCCCAAGCGTGGCAGGGTTGTACGTCAGCGATTTCGAGGAGACCCATGTACAGAACATCTCAAATCCGTACCAACAGAGGATTTTTCTCTGGAAACGCTACATTGACAATATCATCCTAATCTGGGAAGGTGATATAGAAAGCTTTAAAAGAATTCCACAGATGGGTCAACACAAGGGACGAATGGTTCAAATTCACCTATACAGCGGACAAGAAACGATTGGACTTTCTAGACATAACCATCTATGCCGAGAACAACACATTACAAACCAAAACCTTTTTCAAACCTACATCAAAAAACAGTCTACTCTCTTACAAGAGCTTTCACCTGTGACCACTTAGGGAGAACCTACCCTATAGCCAATTTCTACGTCTCAGGTGCAACTGAAGCAAAACCAAAGACTACAAGAGCCAAGCAGAAGATCTATGCAACAAACTTAGGAACCGTGATTACCCGGAAAGAACCATTAACAAATGTCAAAAGAGAGTCAAGAGCCAACCAAGAGAAAGTCTACTAGACACAACACCTAGAGCACCTGAAAAAGACCTAGTAACCTGTGTGACCACTTATAACACAGCCTCTAACAATGTAAAGAAAATAATAAACAAAAATTGGAGAATCCTCAATTCTGGTTCCCTAAATTGGCCCAAACCAAGATTCGCAAATAAAAAAACAAGAAATCTCAAAGACATCCTGGTACACACCAGATCACCGCCACACACACGAGGAGAAACAATTCCACGACTATGGGATAACCCCCTGTGTTGGGACACTATCCATGTGGTTCCTGCTCTGTCGCAATTTGACCAGAGCAACCAAAACCATACAACTGCTCCCAGACTTCAAATGGACGATTAGATATCACACGAACTGCAACACAACACACGCAATTTACATGATCACTTGTCCCTGTTCCCTACGCTATATAGGGATGACATGTCGCAAAGTGAAGCAGAGGGTATGTGAGCATAAGAGCAATGTCAAATGCAAAAGAAACACGACAAGAAGGAGTAACCACTTCATAGAAACAAAATACACAGTGAACGACTTGAAATGGGTGATTTTGGAAACACTCGCAATAAAGAATCACAATGCAGAAAAAGTGCTGTTTGAAAAAGAGAAGAGATGGGTCCTTCACCTCCGTACCAATGACCAAGGGCTCAATGATAATATCCCGTGGTTGAGCTTAAACCACTAAACCACTAACCTGATGAACACCTAATACAGAATATCAGTAAAAGTCCAATGCAAAATAACGTGTATACATAGACCTCTTTCCCCTGTACAATAAGCACCTCAGTCACAAATTGATTGTTCCACCAAAAAACACTTTTTATGTAATAAGGAATCCAGGGATGCATGCCTAACAACATCCGATTTTTGACAAACCAAAACACCAAAGCGTGATTATTTATTTTTTATTTAGATTTTATAATACGACGATAAACGAAAATAGATGATGAATACCTCTTTCTCTTGCGCAACAAAACATCTCAGTCACTGATTGAGTGTTCCTCCAAAAAAAACACTTTTTTATTTAATAATATACCCAGAGACTCATGCCTAACAACATCCGTTTTTCTTACAAACCAAAACATCAAAGCGTGATTATACATATTCATTTAGATTTTATAATACGAGAAAAAAAGATGAATACCTCTTCTAAAAATAAGTCGCTGTGAAAAGTACCACTCTTAGTCTTTCCTCCAGCCCTAGTACACTTTAAAGTGACACCACAATGAAGGCAAGCGTAACCGGGCCGCCAGAGGAAGAGTCAGCACAAGTCGTTCTGCACCAGCGCAACAGGTAGAAGCAAACCACCATGAGATCCACGATCTTCAAAACCATAACGTACTACCAAACACTGTTATTTGAGATATGTTTTTGTTATCCAGCTGGTAACAAACCCACTGGCCGCCCGTTTATGTCCAGCAAATAGGACATAAGTTAAATCGATACGGGTACGAGCGAGGGTTTTGGCCTCAGCGCTAAACCAAGAGAAGCTTCTTATCAGAGAGAGCGCACCTATTTAATAACATTTGCTTTACTGCTTTCGCATACAAGAGCGTAATAACAGTTAGCACCACTAAGATATTATTATGTAACGTCTATTTCGTAACGCTTAGATCTTCCGCCTATGAACGCTCTTATGTAACTTCTGGTGTGTTACATAAACATTTACCAACAAATAATGCTATGAATAAGCGCTGCAATTTTACCAGAACGATTAATTAAACACACTTTGGCTCTGCGCTAGCAAACACATTACAGTCACCGGTTAGAATCTACTGCTACACGTATTAAGCCACTTAATCCTACATCTAGGTGAATACGAAAACGAATTGCTTCCAAATGAGTGCACATGAATACAACATTGAATTACATTTCAACTAAACTCAAATCTGATACAAGAGTAGAAATTTTACAAAAAACAATAGAGAACCTTGCCTAACGGTCTGATAAAGGAATTTGCCTTGTTCTAAAGAATTGCCATTTTATAGTTTCTTGCACAGTCTCAGCACAAAGACAGCATGACCTTTTGGAGAATATAGACTTGATATTCTCCTTCTATGTTTGTTTGTCCTGTTTCCTCCTTTTCACAGGTACTATCTGACCTCAGCAGAATCAGGCTAATACACCTGATTTCACGAAAACCCAGACAACACAAGGATTGAATTCACAGAGACACACACGGAGTCCAACTCTATTTTTTTACTCTAGGTCCTGAAGAAAGCCCACTTGACCCTTTCGGGCAAACACAAGGGCTGAAACATGTCGACCTTTTTATGGACATAATAGGTGCGGGAGATTCATAACAAGTCCCTCTACGCACTGAACTTTTTTAGACAATCTCGAATCCAGACTTATTAAAATCTCCAATCTGGCTATACGAGCTTTTTAACTATCCTCTCTTTTCCCACCTGTAACTCGCTGTACATTACTCCTCCATCACTGATCACTACTGCTCTAACCAGGGGTACACCTCCAGGTGGAGGAAGCATAAAAACTAACCCTATGATGATGCTGTCACGTTTTTAAGAGAAAGGCGGAGAACCAAGATATACTGCCACCCTTACCTCTGTACGTGAATGAGGGTTTTTTATCGGTATACTACACGAAAATTTAAAAAACCCTGGTTACTCAGGACAAGTGATCCGTTCCCCATGTAATTTTTTGGTATATAAATAAGGAAGCTGAATGGATCACAGTTCCTTCTTTCTCCCCCTTTTTGATTTGTTGTCGTTTGGTGGTAGTCATAATTGTGACGTGTTTTGTGAAGTCATTTTTACAACCACCATTTTAAGATGCTGTAAAATGTTACATAGTCTGGTGTTTTCATTGTGTTTAAGGTGACGAGAATTCCCTTTTTGTTTCGAAAGAAGGGGAGATGTGCAGTATCCTGCTTGTGAGATTACCCAATGATGTGGTGGAATACCAGAGTTATGAGGTTGCCCTGGACGGAGGTTGAGTCAGGCAGACACCAGGGCCGGGCATCTAACTACATCTGCTCGAGTCATTCATGAATCCATTCAACTTACCGTAAACCCGCTCTTAATCTACTGGCATTGACTGCGCATTTCTAGATTCCAACGTGCAACACAAATGGTAGTGTGTTCACTACTGGTGGTCTAGTAGGTGTGTTCTCTCTGATTAATACAGTATGGATTGCCCTATCCTGTCTGTAGAGTGAAGGTGTGCTGCAACCTATTAATATAGTGAGTGCTCCATCCCCACGATATAGTTGGACTGTTTCCTTTCTGAGACAAAGCAGGATTGATCTTTCCAGGTTCCTAAGCAAGGAATTATCTGCTGAAGGGAATGCGTGGTATATTGTGTCCTGCTGGCAGAGTAGGATTTCCTCTCTCCTGGTGCTAAATTTGAGTGCTGCTCCTGGCTCTAGTTTTTTTTAACTTGTACATTAAAAAGTTCTTTTCAGGGAGTATAATGAAGAGTTTTGTCTTGGTGGTGGAGAGGGAGGTCTGACCTGGTGAAATAGCAGGGGTCTGCTAAATATGGTAAGGTGAGATTCTCATTCAGTTGCAGAGGGAGGTTTTCTCCCCCACACCAGGAATGTGGGATGTTACCTCGTGGTGACAAAACAGGAGTGGGTTCACCATAGTAGGGTTGCAGGTACTTACTTGCAAGCAGTATACCAAGGTTGGAGTGGTTATCACTTAGTGGCCTAGTAAGGGTGGGGTGGTTATCTTCTGGCGAAATAGCATGGGGTGGTACAGAGAATGATTATCGTTTGGTGGGATAGCATGAGCTGTCTTGGTGGAGTGGTTCTCTGTAGGTGGGACGTAAGGGGGGCTATGCCCCCTGCTATACAACTAGAAGGATTCATTCACGGGAGGGGGGGTGTCTCACCTGGTGTTATACCAGTGGCATTCTATCCTAAAGACATGGGTTTTTCTTCTAGAGATTTAGCAAAACCTGGCAGTTCTCTCCCAGAGGTATAGCAGGATGGTGTGGACAGGGGTATTCTTTCCCAGTGGTAAAGCAATAGTCCTCTCCTGAAGTGTGGTATTCGCTATCCAGGTACTGAAGATGAGTAGTACCAGTGCTTTAAATGGGCCGGTACTCACAGGTACTGAGTACAGGCACTTCTTATTTTTATCACTTTGAGTAGCGGCACTTTTCTACTGCCAAGTAGAGTACCGGTACTCATTAAAGGATAGGCGCATTGCTGCTAGCTGGTAACCTGTCTGTTAAGCGAACTATTTGCCTGCTAATTACTTCTAATTTTCGCCTACTTCCGTTGTTTTACAGACTTCATTGGCACGTCTCCTAATTAAATCAGTGATACTTTTGTGGTAGTATTTTTATTTGGCATTCTGTGTTCAGTTCAGCTCTTTACAAGAGGGTCAAAAGTGGAAAAAAAAAGTTTGGACAAGAACGCGTTTCCCAGTCTTGTGTAGGGCTTCCTAAACCTGTGTTTGGCACCGTGAATTAATGCCCAGTTCCTTTGGAAAAGAGCGCCCTGGCCGTGCCTCCGACACTTCACTTAGCAGAACCATTGCATCTGAAAGCGTTGCTATGGAAGCCAGACAAAGGGCAGATTTAATTTAACTGTAAGGCGACAATTGGCCCTTTGTCGCCGCCTTTTCCTATTACCTCACCAAGGTATTGTCATTTAAACTCCAAAGGCCGGGGGAAAGGCTCTCTTCTAACCTAATTGATTTCTTATTGCGTTTGGCCTTGAAAGGGGCAAAAACTTTTCGGTCTAGGCCCAATACGGGAAGGGCGCAAACAACCGAAGGTGGCCTCACTGCCCCCAGCCTCTCTCCAACCAGGCGCACCACAGACTCTCCCCATTTCAGCCCCGCAGTCTCCCCACGCTGGCCCTCCGTCTTATTTCAGTTCCTGGGTCTCCCCACGCTGGCCCTCCTTCTTATTTCAGTCCCGCTGTCTCACCAATGTGGCACTACCTGGCACTCTCTTTATGGCACTGCCCGGTCCTGTTCTTATTCCAGTCCCGCTGCCTCTTCTTCACTTTCACAACAAGTGACCTTCCATTTCTGTGTCGCACCCCCCCTTTACTCTGACATACTACTACATTTCTGATCACTAGTCTCCACACATACTGCCCTGTCCTCGGTGTACTCCAGCGCTACCACCTTTTCTTCGCATTCTCCTCTATTTACAAACATCCTCTTCTCTCCTCTTCACCCACACACTGACCAGCTGTTCCGCTGTTCTTACCCCATCACCATCTTCACCTCAGGGCTAACTTCCTTTCCTCTGTTCTCACCCCTGCCCCCTCTTCACCCTGGAACTGACTTCCTAAACACTTATAAGGTCCCAAAGGCGAGACCTATTGGCTATGCCAATGCTTGTTTTCTTTGTGGCATTTTTGTTGTTGAGTTTTTTATGCTGAGTTAGGGACAAGAAATGAGGGCCTAGTTGTTGTTTTTTGTATTGCCGGTCCTCAGAACCAACAGTGCCAGGGCCTCTTAAAGGCCTTTGTAAAAGTATCATCAGGTTCTGAAGTCCTTTCGTAGGCAATGGGGTCTCCCGGTAGAATGTGATGAGGGCCCCTTGAGTCTCCCATACCTCAAAGATATTCTTTTTTTTCCATTGACCTTGGGCTGAATGGGGGCGCCCCCTAAATGGTTGAACAGGTGCTGGTGCAGGGGCATGTATTACTCCCCTGTGAGAGGGCAGAGCTTCCAGAACCCACAAGTATCCCAGGTCCACTGTGAGAATCTTTTTCATTCAAAGACACTCGTAATCATTAACGAGCTCCTCGTGATGAGATTGTCCCTGGGAAATTTGAGAGATCTAAACTTCTGAGGTGAAGAAATAAAAAAACACTACCTCAGTTTATGCTTCGCTGGAAGTCTGCATCTACTTGTATGTGCCCTGCTGCTGAAATAGTGATTCTTATGTTTTTTAGCTTGCTTATCACGCTCACCCACTATTTCTGAGTTTACTTGCTACACTCATGTGCACTAATTAAGCTCCTTTGCAAGAGTTCTTTACATTTGCACTCACCAGGCATACCCTCTCTCTGCATTTTGGATCATTTGCTAGCTAGACTGCAACTTTTAATCTCGCTCATGTGATTTTGCTAGCATGAAAATGGTAACACAATAGTTCAGAAAATATTAATTGATTATGCAAAATGCTTACCAACGAATATGTGGACAGGCCCGACAGATTACTACCTGATGTACACCTATCATTAATACAAAAGCAAGCATTTCTGCCTTATTTAAGGAGCTTTGAGTAGCTTCGCCAGCTAAAGAAGTTACGGAATAAAGCTACACGTCAAGCAAAGTTTAATAGCTCCTACGTGGTCCCATGCAATGTGATGCCCTTTCAGTCAGTACTACCTTTTAGCCAACACATAGCAGTATTCTGGGGATTGTAGTGTTGTTTTTAACATTCTAACTAAGGGATGAAAAAATCCCAGCTGACTAATTGAGAGTCAACAAAATCAGGATTGTCCTATAGCGTTACACCTGGCATGAAGCTGCTTGTAATCTATGCATTCTAATTAATGTATACATTTTATAGAACTTTGAGTTTGTAGTGTATACCTTATTTATTCTTAGTTGCCTTTTCCCTACTTGCTCGTGCTTGCGTGAGCAATATTGAACTGTAGTATGTCATATGTATTAGTTCTGTTGTCTCCAGTTCTAGAGTGTGAGCACATTCCCTGCACTGGAGCTGGTTAGGAGAGGTCATGTTCCCTGGCACTCGCTTGTTCCCTTATTATATAATATTTACCTAATAAATATTTATACTTGTACACCTCGCCTCCGATCCTCACTACAATTGGCGACGATCGGGATCCAGAAGAACATTTGGACAGCGGAGAAAATTTATTTTGGAAGGATATTTGAAAAGCCACACACACTAATGTTGCAGACAGATTGAGAATCGCTGTGGAAGAGGACCAAACAAAAAAAACAAAAAAAGGAAGAAAGGCAAGATATTTCCATCAAGGTAGGATTACCTTACCAGCGATCTACCTGCAGACGGTTGCTAACTGCCATCGGCCGCATCTTTCAGGCAGCGGCGGAGTTCTTGTTTCGAACGCGGGCGGTACTCCATTCGTGTTGAGACCGCGCTGCGGAGACAGTAACGCATGACATCGTCACGCGGGGTCACGCTAATGACCTTGCGTGACGGCCATTTTGTTTTGGTTTGTGCTTCTCTACGTTACGTTGGGATGAACAAGGAGCTGGTCAGGTGTTCACTGCTACGAGCGAGTGGATTTAGCTCGCAGGGACTCCTTTACGAACTTACCACAATCTAACGCAAAGGGGAACAGGTGAGACTGTCGGGGCACGAGAAGACTTTCATGTTTTTTTTCTTCTTGTTTTTGCATGTTAGAATTGTCCAGTTCCTGAAAAGAGAATAATTTAATGGTGTATTGGATTACTTTTCTACGCAGAATCTTGTGCCATTGAATATATATATATATATATATATATATATATATATATATATCACTGAAAAAACCATAGGTTTCACACAAGTTATAGTTAGCTGTACATTTCACTCGTAAAAAACCAATGAAATTCCCCCGTTATAGTTAGTGCAGGCAACTATAACTCACGCAACCGCAATCCTCTGCTGATGCTAATACTGTATTTAGACACTTATTTGCCCATGTCTTCTTCCATTAAATTTTAGCTATACATATATTACAGATTTTTTTTTTTCATAAAGACACATATGTCATCAGCAGAGGATTGCGGTCGCGTGAGTTATAGTTGCCTGCACTAACTATAACGGGGGAATTTCATTGGTTTTTTACGAGTGAAATGTACAGCTAACTATAACTTGTGTGAAACCTATGGTTTTTTCAGTGAATTTGCAAGGTTTTTTAAATGCTAATTCCTAACTATAACGTGTGTGAAACCTATGGTTTTTTCAGTGAATTTGTACGTTTTTTTAAATGCTAAGTTACTTTACGCCATTCGTGGCGTGCGCGCCCAGTTAACGCAGTTCGTTCCGTGCGCGCACGGTGCGCTTCGCGCACCGCGCGCCCACTTTACGCAGTTAGTGCCGTGTACGCACGGTGGTCACGCGGTGCGCTGCGCGCACCGCGTACCCACGTTACGCGGGATGGGCCATGTACGCACGATGCGCTTCGCGCACCGTGCGCACATGGGGGACATATTATGCGCTTCGTTGTGAAAGGTATTCATTTGTAGTTTTCTTATATTGTATATATGTCATGGACAAATAGTGCCCTTCGGGCACCATTTGCACACGGGGTGGGGAAGGTGTGGATAATTTTATTTTTTTTAATAATTTTAACCGTACGCGTACGGTAAGCGTAATCGGCGATTTTTCGAAAAAAATTAAAATTGTTTTTTTGGCCTTGGGGGTTGTTGGGGGGCACCTATATCGATGCTGGGTGGTTAAGAACTGAATATACTGCCCCTTTAGATGTTTTTTCACTTTGTTTATGCTGCCCCCTCAGAGTGCGAGAGAGAAAATGGCAGCCGCCGCTTCCTGGTTTCGACCGATTCGAATGTTTACTTAGATCGAACAGCCAATCAGAATCGCGTTCGCGCACGTCACCGTACGCGTACGGTAAGCGCACCGTAAGCGCACCGTAAGCTGGCTCAGATATATATATTGATTTAAAGGCTATTTTCTCAGAATCTACTGAACAGATTTACACCAAACCTACAAAAGGCACTTCCTTGACCTGTAGACTACCTCTCTGCCAAATTTCAAGGAACTCTGTTCAGCCGTTCGGGCTGTAGCTGTGTCTAAAGGTCCTATGGAAAAATGCATGGGAAAAACGCGTTTTGGGACACCCCTTTTATCTCAGCCCCCGCTTGACGAATCCCCCCGAGACTTTCAGCGTAGGAGCGGAGCGCAGCGCCCCACCTATTTTGAAAATTTCGTGAGGATTCGTCGACCGGCGCCAAAGTTATTCAAAATAGAATGTTGCGGTTTTCCTATGGAAACAGGGTCCTAACTATAACTACCTACTGGCGACCGCCAGTAGGTAATATATATATATATATATATATATATATATATATATATATATATTAAAATAAAAAATAAAAATATAAAGAGAAATAATTAAAAAAAAAGAAAAGTGAAAGAAAAAGAGGAAGAATATATATATATAAAGAGGATGGCAGTTTTATGGAACAAGGTGATCAAAGTGATAGTCTGGCTGAAGACACCATGGCACAACAGAACTTTAGTATTAGCTCACCCCACCCGTTTTGGGTTAGCAGTTCCCGGCCTAATATAAAATGGCTTGAGTGGAAGGAGTACTTTATAAACTACGAGTGCGCAATTGATGAGGCTGGTAAAATGAAGCCTGAACAAAAAAAAAGGATTCTCCTTCATTCTTTAGGACCAATGGGATTAAAGACTTATTCTCGCATGACAAAAGTGACAGTTGCTGACCTAGATGTTTCCGAGTGTGCACTCAAAGATATGGACAGATATTTTGCGCCAAAAGTGTGTATCGGCGTAACAAGACACAAATTCTTTCAGAGGAAACAGAATAAAGAAGAGTTAGTAGATGAATGGCTTGAAGATTTGAAGAAATTGGCTATAGATTGCAAATTTGGGGATCTCCACGATGACTTAATTTGAGACCAATTAGTACATAACAACAATTCACCTATTCAAGATCGGTTATGGGTGAATGGAGATGCCCCTATGGAAGATGTTTTAGCCATTATGAGAAAATCAGAAATGTCGGGCAGATGTGCCACTGTTTTTAAAGAATCTGACAAAGACCAGACAAAAGACTCTCCAGGTGTTTTTAAATTACAAGTTCACTCTAAGGGCCAAACTCAACAAGCTACAGGACGATGGTCTAACCAGTTACAAAAGAATTTTACAAGTGATAGAAGGTTGGAAGCAAGAAGATGTTACCGTTGCGACAGCAGCGAACATTTAGTCTTTAGCAAATATTGCCCTGCCTTAAGGAAAAAATGTGGCATTTGTGGCTTACTTGGTCATTTTAGCAAAATGTGCCGTAGGCGTAGTAATGTTAAGTATGTGCTTGCTGATGAACTAGACACTGAGGGTGTTACAGAGGTTGAGGATGTTTGTGTTAAAAACTTGCAAGGGAATTTTGTTTTAAATATTGATGAAAATGATTTAAGGAACAAACCAATTTGTGGAGTATCTTCAGGAGGAGTCATAACGAAAGTATATGCTGACTCTGGGTCACCGTATACTATCGTGAATGAAAATGTGTGGAGGACAAGTTTCATTGGTAAGATCGGTAACTATCTGAATGCTTCAGATGTTAACCCAGTAAGTTTCACAGGAGAGAAAAAAGATATACTGGGTTACAGATGGCTTACGTTCCTTTTTAAAGGAAGGTCAGCTAGGGGTAAGTTATATGTTGCAAAGCTTGGACCGTCGGTCTTAGGCTGGCATGATCAAAAAGTTTACACATTACTTTAGACCCCAATAGTCAAGGGAAGGTATTGGTAATGGATGAAAATAGCAAACTTGCTGATGTTCTGTGTAAAAGATTGCCAAAGGTTTTCGATGAGCAGTTGGGGGCGCTTAAGGGTTTTGAGCACCGTATAGTGCTTAAGGAGAGTGCAGAGCCTAAAGTACATAGAGTCAGACCCATCCCTATGCTAGTAAGGGATGAGGTTAATAAGGAACTCCAAGATTTGTTATCAAAGGGAGTCATTGAAGAAATTGACACCTCAGAATGGATTTCTCGAGTCGTCGTCGCAAGAAAATCGAATGGAAAAATCCATCTATGCATTGACTTACGCCACTTAAACAACAATATCATGGTGGAGAGATTTTCCCTTCCAAGAATCAATGAGATGGTATCATCATTAAAAGGGGCAACATGGTTTTCTACCATAGATCTTTCCAAAGCTTACCATCAGGTCGTGCTGGAACCGCAATCAAGCGGTCTTACTGCTTTTATCGCCCCTTTTGGTTGCTACCAGTTTTGACGCATGCTCTTTGGGCTTGCATCAGCAGCAGCCGTTTTTTAACGTCTAATGCATAAGCTTTTGGGTAAACTAGAAGGGGTTTCCTTCTTTCAGGATGATATCCTCATTGCTGCTTAAGATAGGGATGAACATGATTCTATTTTACACAAAGTTTTACATACCTTACAAGAAGCTGGTTTGCCTGTTGAATTGTCTATGTACAAATTTGCAGAAAGAAGTGTTTCGTATTTAGGGCATGTCATAAGCGAAGAGGGAGTGAAACCAAAACCTTCATTGATTAACACCATTGTTATGGCACCCGCTCCTACTTCTAAAGAAGAAATCAAATCCTTTTTAGGAATGGCAGAATATTGTGCGAAATACATACCTAACTTCGCATCAAAAGTGTTCAATATTCGTGCTCTCTTAAAGAAACATGTTAAGTTTGAATGGTCGCCTAATTGTGAGAAATAATTCTTACTTATCAAAGATGACTTACAACATGTTAATGCATTAAGTAGTTTTGACCCAAGTTTAGATTGTTTACTAACCATGGATGCAAGTGATAAAGGGCTGGGAGCTGTTCTTTCACAGAGAGGGGGTGATGGTGGTAAGGAAAGGATTATCTTGTTTGCTTCTAGAGCTTTATCTCCTGCAGAAAGCAAGTACCCCATTATTGAAAGGGAAGCCTTAGCCTGTGCATGGGGTTTAGAACATTTTCGCGCTTTTCTCTGGGGTAAGCCTGTAATTATTTGCACAGACCATCGACCATTAGTTCGCATTTTAACCACTGAAGGCAGTGTGGGAGCTTCTGCCATGTTAGCCAGGATTTCAATGCGCATGAAGGAATACATTTATAAAATTTGTTATGTACCTGGCAGGGATAATGTGGTTGCGGATTGCCTGTCCAGATTACCGGTTCCTTTGGAAGAGTGTGTTGATGATCCTTGGGGTGGTTACAGTATTGCTCTTGTTCATGATTCTGGTGCACCTGCCATCGCTAAAGCAGAATGGATGGAAGAGTCGCACAAGGATAGTGATTTAACTCTGGTTTCTGATTTCATATGTAAAGGCTGGCCCAATAAAGACAAAATTAATGTGGAGTTAAGACCTTTTTGGGAGGTGTGTACAGAATTATCAGGTGAAAAAGATTTATTGTTGAGAGGCGACCGCATTATTCACCCTAAATTCTTACGCAAAAGAATTTTACAATTATGTCACGAGGGTCATTTTGGAATTGTCAGAACTAAATTGGTTGTTAAAGATGTTTTATGGTGGCCTGGAATTGACGGTGAAATTGAGAAATTTGTCATGTCTTGTTCCATATGTTCATCAGCTGATAAATCATTTAAGACCCTGAGACCTCCAATGTCTGAGGGTCTAATTCCCAGTCTTCCATGGGAGACGGTAGTTATCGATATTTTTGGACCAGTTGGTGAGTTAAAAGAGTATGGATTGGTCTTAATTCATCTTTTTTCTAAATGGCCTTTTGTGAAGATTGTAGATAAAGTGGACACCCAAGTTATTTTAGAGTTATTGGATAATATTTTTGTTGCAGAAGGACTTCCAATCTGTGTCCTTAGTGATAATGGTGTGCAGTTTATGTCAAAATTGGCTAAAGATTATTTTGAAAGTTGTGGTGTGAAGCACAAAACAACTTCATTATACAATCCTAGTGGTAACGGTACCGTGGAACGCTTTAATAGAGTAGTTAAAGGAGTGATTCAAGCTGCCATGAACAAACAGTTGGATTGGAAAATACAGACACAAAAAGCTGTTTGGGCTTATAGGATCACCACTCAAACCTCTACAGGGTTGTCCCCTTTTGTCATGATGAGGGGTAGGACCCCTGGATGTAAATTTAACCCCACTTGGTCTTTTCAAGGGAAAGTTCAGCAATGGTCCCCGGTGCAGGTTAAAAATAATTTAGAGTCCACTCACATCAAGAGCAAGATATTTTATGACACTCGTCATGGTGCAAAACTTATACCTATAAATGTGGGGGACTGGGGTTGTATCAAGAAACCTATCAAAACTCCAAAGGGAGAGAGTAGATTTGATGCACCTCAGCAGGTCATCGCAATTCCATAAGATTGACTGATGGAAAGGTGTGGAATCTTAAAAATGTGGCTTTGGATGTTAATCATCATAATGTGCAGGATAATCAGCAATCTGTAGTTTCATCTCAAAATGATTGGGTGGAGGATTACTTTCATAATAGCAGTTTGCAAACTCAGCTGTTTTCAGAGGGTTATTCCGGTGAACAAGTCAACCCAACAGAAGGAACATCTGAATTCTACGCCCTTCATGATGTATGGTCATCAAGACAAGTTTACTTCTGCTACAACAGATGGGGAAGGGTCTTCCACCATTCGTGATCTTGTTCAAGACTCTCCTCGTTCCAATACTGATAGTGTCATTTCTTCCAAAAGGAATAGAGTTCTTCCAGCTTGGTTAAAAGACTATGTGATGTGATTTAGTTTTAAGGACAATAATTTTGATGTATTTTTTTTCCTTATTTCTTTCCTATGTAGGTCCCTTCTCCTGGTACCCTCTTCCTCCTCTTATCCTTGTTCCTCTCTTTGTTCATTAACCATTTGTGTGCGCACGACGGCTCCCGGCCGTCGTGCATCACGGTGGGCGTGTGCGCACGACGGCCGGGAGCCGTCGTAATCCCGCTCACCGTTTATTTCTCCCGCACACAAGGGGTTAAGGGAGGGGGATGGGTAGTGTATACCTTATTTATTTTTAGTTGCCTTTTCCCTACTTGCTCGTGCTTGCGTAAGCAATATAGAACTGTAGTATGTCATATGTATTAGTTCTGTTGTCTCCAGTTCTAGGGTGTGGGCACATTCCCTGCACTGGAGCTGGTTAGGAGAGGTCGTGTTCCCTGGCACTCGCTTGGTCCCTTATTATATAATATTTACCTAATAAATATTTATACTTGTACACCTCGCCTCCGATCCTCACTACAGAGTCCCCTCTTATGCTTTTGCCAGTGGCTCAAACAGCATAGGTTTTGGTTTTTATTCTTGAATTTGTAGATCCCATTCTTATATGACGACTACAAGTATAACACAGAAACTTTAGCGAAGGACTTTTAGGAAAAAAGGGACCAATTCATTTTCCCATTTGCTTGCACTAGAGTCAGGCAAGTTTTACGTGGAAGAAAGCTAGAAATATATCATTTTGCTGGCACAAAAAAATAGGAGTCTCCAGCTTACATTTAAAGTGCGGGTATGAAGGCAAGAACCGTTATGCATCGAAAAAATACAATGTGGATTAACTGTTGGCAAAGGAACATTAGAGCCCTGTTTTCATAGTACGTACTACCACTGAATAAACCAAACAGAGCTCGCGAGCTGCCCTGCGTTTAACACAAATTGCGTTGCCAGTCGAGATTTCGTATTTGCCACTGTTCCATGAGTACCCTTTTCCCTCCACTACATTCTAAATTTAGACCTGCGTGTACCAGAATGCACAGAAACAACCTCTTCTGGATAAGTTACAGGATATAAAAGTGAAAAAACCAACGAGCCGACAACGAAAGTGCCTAAAATATACAACTTTCACATGTTTCTAGAGACAGTATATTTTATTTTACAGCGCGAAATAAGTCCAAGGGCATCAGAGCACTCTACCTATATTACTAAAGGTAAGATTCGTGTTTTTTAAGCACCGGAGACTAGGTGATTTGCACAGTATATTGAGCAGACGCTGGGACGCGGACCTGGTTCCCCTGTTTTCAAGTTGGCGCTCTGCCACGTTCAAAAGACTGGCAAATATTTATGTGAATAAAACGTCCCTCCTACTTTTTATGACAACTCCGCCCCTTTGTATTTTTACTGTACCACTGCTGCTGTCACTTACGCGGCGCAGGGGGCGGGGCAGCCCGCAGCCTCTGCCTGATGTCCCCGGATACCAGCCTGGACTCGAGCGGGGGCTGCAGTGTGACCGAGTTCCAGAAGATTCTGGCGTAGCACACGTCCACTTCAGAGGAGCCGGCGAACACCATCACCTCCGAGCTGTCAACGTCCTGGGGACAGGTCCTCGGTGTCGGCTCAGCCATCAAGCTCGCACCCGGATGTATACACCGGAAACTGCCGTTGTCATGGATACGTGATGCCATTAAAATGAACATAGGATAGGAAGAGGATGGGAACTTTCCGGGCGCAGAGTCGAGTCTTGTTCGCGGAGTTGGGCCATGGGGTTAGCCTGAGTCCCCATGCTAGCTACTAAACGTGAGGAGCCCCAGAACGAGTTTCCCGTTCTTTTGCCTTCAGTTGTGTTATGAGGGAGAGGGCATTTCTGATTGACTCAAAGAAAGCTAGCTCCCATTGGCTGCAGCTATGTCTTGCTCTGTTGAGGGAAGAGGGCCCTGATTAGGCCAAAGTAAGTAGTGCACTAGACAGCAAGACTTAAAACTGGCGAACTTTCTGAAAAGGAAGCGTCCATTGCTGCATTTTGAATACTCCTTCAGCATGGCGTAGAGAGAGGAGGCGGGTGCATGGGGGAAGAAGCGGATTGCTTTATTGGGAAGTGGGAGGACTAGAGTGTTTAGGGCCCATAGGCCATCCAAAGGAGGACATCAGTAGTTGGAGGGCTAAGTAAGGGGTTACTTTAACCGGTTAGGTTATGGAGAGACCGCGTTCTTCATAATTATACGCTTCATCTTGAGTCCAACTTGGTGAGGCAACAAATTCACAGGGAGAGCCAAGCCAAGCCAAATCATGCACCAAATATCATGTAAAATTACTATAAAGACCCTTCAGAATTCAAATAATTGTAGTTGTATAGTGCTTCATATTCTTAACAAGACTTAAAAGCTCTTTGGGTTTTTCTATTACATGCAGAAGTGTTTCACATTAGGATGTCAAAATATATTGCTGCAACGAGGGTCCGTTATTAAAAGTGATAGTTTTTAACATTAAACATTTGTTTCTGTCCTCCCTGTGTCCTGAACAAACAAATTGTAATTGGATTTATATAGCGCTTACTACCCCTGACGAGCTGTTGAAGTGCTTCACAGCGAGTAGCATGCTACTATGGAACACAAGGTTAGCGGTTAGTCCAGTGGTTATTGTTGGTTATTATTAGTAATGTGTTCTCAAGAAAAACTGTATGCATTTATTTACTCAATTTACCTTGTGATATATTAACACCAGGTCAGTGTGCTCATTAGAGGGGGCTATGGGGTTTCAGGTGAATGGTTGGTGCAATAGATAAATCAATGTACAAAGAGTATGCAGTTCCTAAATTCGTATAATGGGGGATACGATTGGTATTACACCCATGCCAAGAAAGTTCGGAGGAATATGAATATTCAGGAGCAAGAGCCCTTACCCACCCACTTGGGTGCCATGCTTCATCATTGGGCATCTCCTCGTTGGGCCGGCGCTGCAATGCCCAACAGGCCATTCGAGGGGTCTCTGTGCCAGAGATCTTTTTAAGATATTTTCACTGTAAGGAGCCTAAAGTGAAGGCACTCAATGTGTAGACTGGAGAGAAGTGAGAAAGTATAACAATAACTAAGGGCCTCCTAATGACTATTTTATTATGATGGTGGATCATAAATAACATGCAAGGCATCGTGATGGTGGCAAGCAAATCCTGTCTGTGGTGCCATCTGTAATAATAGAATAGACAAAACACACACAACAAACATATAATGTAAGTCACTGCAAACCAACTGTAGCCATACTTAGTGAAGAGCAGCTCATAAATCATATACTGTTTTTTACTCTGTTTGAAAAGAGTACATGCCCTTAGGTATAGGCATATATTTTTATGATATCCGAGAAGAGATGCTTATATAATGTCATATTATGTAAGTTTTGTCTAGTGCTGGCTTTACAGGTCACACTTCAGGATTGTGCACCAGTTAATACGTTACCGCACTACCATGTGGTAATATGTATAACGATAATATATATTTGTATAGACTTGTTTTCTCTCTTTTTTACAGGTCGGACTCTCCCTCATTTGACTAGTTTACAAGAGGTATTGGTTTTGCCACACTATCTAGGTGCTTTTTGAATTCGGCACTTAACTGATTTGGACTATTGTCCTGATCCAATGTAGATTAGGGTTTTTCAATGGCCCTGACAAATGTCTTAGCTTATCCGTGACAAATCTGTTGGCAAGAAACATGTTGACCTCCACTAAAATTGATCCCTTGAGATACAAAGGAACATTGTTTCCTTCACAATTTTCACTTGATTTTTAGATATGACAAGATCGACCATTATAATAACATAGTTATTAGGTGGCCCTTTGTCATTTTGATACATTCTCACTTCTCTCCAATCGACACATTCAGCGCCCTCACATTAAGCTCATTACTGTGAAAACATCTTAAAAGATCTCCGGGATAGGGCCCCCTCGAGGGGCCCGTTGGGCATTGCAGCGTCTGCCCAAGGAGGAGATGCCCAATGATGAAGCATGCCACTCAATTGGGAGGCTGATGGCTCTTGCTCCTGGATATTCATATTCTTCCTGCCATTCTTGGCATGGGTGTGATACCAATGGTATCACCCATTATACAAATTTAAGAACTGCATACTCTTTCTAGATTAATTCACACAGAGTAGCAAGTATGCTGGACCTTCATTCTTCATAGTCCCTCTCTCTTCATTGGGGAGATAAATAGGCCGGCGGAGAATAGTTAGGGTTAGTTTATAGGGATAGCGTTTTAAAGAGGAGGGGTTTTGATCTAAGAAATGAGGTATCAACCAATTGCAGAATTACAATAAGGTTTGAGACAGACAGCCATGAGACTGAGAGGAGGGTAATCTCAGAAATAGAAGCTATGCAGATGATGGAAGATAAGAAGAGGGTCGCTCTGAAGAAAGAGAGGAGAGGAATCAAGCAAGAGTAAATCAATGTACATTGTTCATACAGGGTTTAGGAGTATAGTGGGCGAAGGGTTTCTGGGTTAGCAAGCAGTCAGTGAATGTAGGCTGCAGAGAGAAACCACATTATACATGGTGCTCCATATCCTGGACTGGCAGCTTAAACAAGTTATTCCAAGTGTACACATCATTTAAACAGTAAGAGCCCTACCTTGCTGTGTGCCAAGCCTAGGAAAGCGCTTTTAAGCTTAGTCTGGAGTAACCCAACAGCCAAGGTCGGTACGCTGCACAATTTGAGTTGGTGCAGAAAAAGATATGTTATTATTTCAAGGTCTTCCTTCACTATTCTGTCAAAACATTTTTTTGTCTCTCACTCACTAAAAATGTGTTATTTGGCACTGGCTGAGAGTGCTTCACCAATGCACAAACAGATTTATAGCATGTTTTGTCACCTAATCCCGCCCAAGTATTTGTGACTATATTGCATAAATGTTATATGTATTAGTGAATCGGAGTGATGTTGGCCTGTGGGTTCCATTTGGATGTCTGGGACCTATTTCTGTCTACACGTTAGGGAGGAATTTGTTTTCTCAGACAATTGAGGTGTATCACAAGAGATGCAGGAGGGACCTGGATGAGCTCCCCTATTCCTGACTGCTGGGATTCATAAAAACACAGAGTTTGGGCATTGGGAGATACTAGGTGAAGCATGGTGATGATCTGCTAGACAACACAAGAGGTGCTGGGTGAATGGAGCACATGGTGAAAGTCTTATTGGTGGGGGACCCCTTCCTTCACACAGTGCACTGAAAAATCAATTCCTACCCTGCCTGCGGGATACTGTACACATAGGCAGTGGAGTGAAGCGAGGTGCGGACCCTCTGGTGTGGAATTGAACTCGGTCAGGTGGCGGATACGGACCTAACAGGAGCCGGGGACACTGCAGGGGGGCCGGCGAGTGGACAGAGATGCCTGGTAAGGGGCATTACAGCACATGACTATCTGGGGTGACTGACCGCACCAACAGTTTGTAAGAATAGCACCTAGCTGACAACTGAAGTATAGACAAGCGCCCTATTAAGAAGATCCTTAACTAAACAGGCTCTGCCTTAATATCAAGTGAGGATATGGTGAGACCCAAGTGAGGGGCAAACACAAAAACCAACAAGATGGATAAATATGCTGTGCCAGAACCAGCATCGGGGTGTCAAGCTAAGCTATGGATCAGTCTGAAGCGACAGAACCCTCACTCAGTGCCATCATGGTGGCCAAAAGCGACCTAAAAGGTACTATTGAGCCAAAACTGAACGCTGTTACCACCAATGTCAATCCCCTCAGAGCAGATTTCTGTAAAATCTCCGACAAGGTCACTACAGCTGAAACTAACATCAACCAATTGCAATATACGTCCATATGGTTGAAGGAGCAGGTACAAGACCTCACAAAACAACATTCCATCATGTCGGCGAAGCTGGGAGACCAGGAAGGACGGGCTTGCAGAAATAATATTAGGATAGTGGTAGGTCTCGGAGGGGGATGAGAGGCCAAGTGTTGATCTCTTTCTGGAAGACCTCATACTAAACCATCTACACCACAAACTTCTCGAACTTCACAATGGAAAGTGGTGCCTATCCCAAAGCCTGGAGCCCCTCCACTGACAATCATAGCCAGAATCTTGAACTACCGAGCTAGGGATGCTATCCTGCAGGCAGCCCGATCCCACGGTGATATGACAATGCCAAGGTGCGTTTCATTCCGGTTTTTACACTACAAGTACAGCACCAGCACCAGAGTTTTGAAACGATGAAGTGCGAATTGCGTACCAAAGACATCAAATACATGATGCTGTGCCCAGCGAGGCTCCAGGTAGTGGCAGAAGGGAAACCATGGCATTTCACCACTCCGTAGGAGACCTAGGAGTGGCTGGAGAGGTGGCGCAGGCACGAAGGGGACGATAGCACAATTGGCAGGTATGAGATGACGCTGAGGAAGCCGTGGAACCAACCAAGGATAGAGCCCTTGAGAAGGCTGATCATTTGATTTGGTGGAAGGGCAACGAGCGGTGGACTGTCAGCAAACATGAATATTTGCCCGGTAGCCTGTATTGAAGATGGACAGAATTTGTATCCTTTCTTGGCTTACGCTTTACATCAAAAGCGGTAACTCAGGAGGAGTGATGGCCCAGGGGCTCCAGCGGGGGTCGGGGGACGAAGGAATACCTCAAATGGACACAAGCAGGAAACATATAAACATTGCAAGGGAAGGATACTGCGTTGCACCCACTGGATCCTCTTGGCAGCACTAACTCACCATAAGGTATAATATGTTACTATTGGGGCGACAGGCGCTCCGCAAGTGGGATTGGTGGGTGGTTTTGAACCAACTGAGCAGGGTGGCAGGGAGTTTCATGGTTGGGGTTCTTGTACTTACGTTAGACTTTGTTCTTTACTTTGCTGTAATTTTTTTACTAGCTCGGTATAAACAGACCCCAAGGGATGGTCACCAGAGATAGCTTGGGAGGGACGGGGTTGCTCTACTTTATGCATGAGGACACAACTCCTGGGGTTTCAGTTGATTCTACACTACACTACGCCCGCGCAACGTTAAAAACCCTCACATGGAACATGAATGGCCTGGGCCATAACATTAAATGCACAGTGTTTTTGCAATAACTCTGCAGGCAGGTCCCTGATATAGTCCTACAACAGGAGGCACACTTAAAGGACAATCATTATAAAGCATTGGACCAGTTTGGCTATACCCTGTTGGCACACGCAAGTTTCACCACCAATTCCAGAGGGGTGGGCATATCACTTCAAACCCTAGTGCCTTTTATCCTGCGCCGTACGCAGACAGACCTCATTGGGGCGATATGTGATGCAGTTAATGTGTCACCACGGCTCCATGCGGAAACCTTCTCTGCATTGGGAACTGTTAGAATTGCACCCAGGGATTTTACTGATAGGTGGGGACTTTAATGCCACAATGGACTGGGGTGGGATAGGGGCACTAACTCTCCACTAGATGGTGAACCTAGTCCACTGCAAGACTTTGCTGAGGCATGAACAAAACCCTGACATACGACAGTTCACCTATTTTTCTGCAGTCCACGGTAGTCGATCTAGGCTGGAATATGTCTTCACAAAGAGACCGTTTGCTAACCGATTTCACAGTGCCACTCACAGGGCTTGGGGAATCTTAGTCTTAGTTCTAGATGGCCCTGCCAGGGACACCACACTGCCTCCCAGGATTAATCCCTGGTACCTTAAATAAGAATCCTTCTGAGTCAAAGTAAGTTAAAGGGCAGGCCAATACTTTCAGGAGAATGACAGCACAGTCCGGTCAGCATGTGTCTTGTGTTAAGCATTGAAGACTGTTTTCTGGGAGTATACCCAGGCGATGATCGGGGAGAAAAAGAAGGAACGGAAGATACAATGCGACACTTTAGAACGGGAGATCTTGGTGCTCGAGACTCAGGTGTTGGAGGATGGTGCAACTACCCAGCGACTACAGCACACACTCAGCCTAAAACAACATGAACTTAAGTACCGTGCAGGGAACGGGGCGTGGGCATATGCCAGTGCCACACATTGTCAACTATATGACATAGGGGACAAGGCAAGCGAACTGATAGCCTTGCTGGACAAAAGAGACGGGGAACGGAATTGGGTCCTAGAGATAAGGGACGCTGAGGGAAGGCTTCACTCCACGGGGTGGAAACAGTGGAAGCATTCGCTAGGTATTACAAGACCTTTTACACCTCCAAGGCCGACAGGTCGGGCACTGACTGAGGATCTCCTGGGAAGACAGAATGGTTCTAGAGCAAGATTTGACAACAGATGAGGTTAAGCAGGTGATTCAGGATTTGAAGTCGGGCAAAGCAGTGGGACCCAATGGTCTACCTGTTGAACAGTTCAAGTGCACATACAATAGCAAGGCATATGCTGAATATTTTTAACAAAGCTCGGGAGAGAGGCAGCTTATCAGTGGATCATAGAATGGCGACAATAGTAGTCCTACCTACAAATGATAAGGCCCGCACAGCTTTTAGTTCTTATAGACCCATCCCATCGTTGAACATAGAGGCCAAGGCCTTGGCTAATAGACTGAGACCAGTCATTACATCAGTTATCCATCCTGATCAGTCTGGTTTTATGCCGCACTGGGGGACCCGGCTCAACTTGAGGCGCTTGTATGGAGTGCTCCATTTGACCACGGCCATTCATGCCAAACAAGTAGAGTTTATTTATTTATTTATTTATGAATTTGTATAGCGCTAGAATCGACTCCAACAGGAGTATCTCTGCGCTTTTGGGCCAGTTGGTCTTTCCCTCCAGCAGAACGAGAGAGAGCAGAACTAAATCTTATTCTTAAACAGCAGAGTTTTGAGTTGTTTCCTAAATGTCAGATGTTCGGAGCATAGTCGAAGAGTCAAAGGGAGACTATTCCACAATGTAGGTCCCACCACAGATAGAGCTTTGCTCCCGTGCCTCGCTTTCTTGGCACGTGGTACTACCAGCAGATGTCCACTGCTGGATCTGAGCAATCTGGAAGGAGTGTAGGGAATACATTTCTTTCCCAGGTAAGAGGGACCTTGTCCATTTATGCTCTTCTGAATCAGACAGCATATTTTGAATTTTATCCTTTGACGGATTGGAAGCCAATGTAGTTTATCCAATAGAGGCTTAGACGCTGTTCTAGGAGGGGCATTAAGGACCAGGCAAGCTGCCGCATTCTGTATAACCTGGAGTCTAGTCAACACTCCCTCATTAGCAGAGAGCAGCAGGCCATTACAATAGTCGATCCGACTCAGAATAAGGGCTTGCACTAAATTTTTTCTAAAATGGTCCGGCAGCAAGGGGAAGACCTTGCCTAATAGGCTGGTGGTGTGGAAGCATATGCCTGCAACGTTGTTGGTATGTTGTTTTAGTGACAGATCCTGATCAAGGCGAATCCCCAGGTTTTTAACGACCTGTTTGGGCTCTGGTACTATGCCAAGATCAGGTGGTCACCAATCAGGAGTCCACAGTATATTAGCTTCTCCGAACACCATAACTTCAGTTTTACTGATGTTACACTGTAGGTAGTTGGTGGACATCCATTGTGCTACAGCCTTCATGCCTGCAGAGAAGGAACTCCTTAATTCCGTGGTAAGGGTTTTAAATGGGAAGAGGAGTTGCGTGTCATCAGCATATGACACGGGGATGAAACCAAATTTGCGCATCACTCTTGCCAGGGGTGCCACGTAGATGTTAAAGAGTGTTGGGCTCAAACAGGAGCCTTGTGGCACCCCTTTCGTGATTTCTACCTCCGTAGAACGGTATGTACCCATGGTGACAGTCTGTGTACGATCGGAAAGGAAGCTCCTCAGCCAAGCAAGGGCTTTATCCTTAATTCCTACGTTCAACAACCGGTTAATAAGGATGTTATGTGACACGGTGTCGAACGCTGCCGACAGATCTAATAACACTAGGATCACAGAGTGGCCTTTATCCTGAAACATATGCAAATCATCCATAACAGACAGAAGGGTGGTCTCAGTGATGTGTTTTGGCCTGAACCCAGATTGAGAGTAATCCAGGCCACCAGCAGTTTCGATAAAGCTGGATAGAAGTCTGTTAACATATTTTTCCGTCAACTTTCCCAGGAAAGGTAGCAGTGAGATGGGCCTAAGGTTCGCCAGTTCAGTCCATGGGGTGGCAGTGTTTTTCCTAATAGGCCTTACTAACGCACGCTTCCATTCTCTGGGGACGGAGCCCGTATTAAGAGATAGATTGACAAGTTGTTCAATCATAGGGCCTAATGTTTCTAGTAAAATAGGCATTAATCTGGCTGGAATTTTATCGTCCGGGCTGCCACTCTTAATCTGCGTAGTCAGTGCTAATAGATCCTTGGGGGTAATGGGCGGAAAAATGTCTAAAATATGTGTAATATGATTATGTTCCAAATCTTTAAAAATAAGAGCTGTGTCAGTAGTCAAGGCATTATTTGTGGCAACTAATTTCTCGTAGATAGTATCTATTTTCTTAGAAAAAAACGAAGATATGCTATCACAGAGCTGTTGAGACACCAGCTCAGAGCTTTCACAGGCTACCGGTTTAACCTATGATTGGAGTACCTGATACAAAACCCTGGGAGAATTCCCTGCAGCAGTAATCTGGGATGCAATGTAAGTTTTTCTCGCATTACGAATGGCTTTATGATAAGTAGATAATGCTTCCCAGTAGTGATTCCTGTCCTTCACTAAGTGGGAGGTTCTCCATTTTTTCTCCAGCTTCCTTGCTGCTATTTTTAAAACTCTGAGGTCATCAGAGAACCAAATTTCTTGTTTATTTGCGGGACGGGGTTTAAATGTTTTTAAAGGGGCTATGTTATCTATAGCCAACCCAGTTGCTTCTTCAAACTTCCTTAGAGCACTTTCAATGTTCTCCGATATGGTAATAGAGGGCTCTATGAAGTTCTCTTTAAAGACTTCTTGATTGACTTTGTGCCATTGGCGTCGTTTACTAGAAAGGGAAGTGTGTCTGTAAGGAGTATGTTTGGAGTGAGAGGTATAAAATTCAATAATGAAATGGTCAGTCCAGCTGACTTGGGTGGGGGGTAAGCAAGTAACTGTGGGAAAGTTGGCTAATATCAGATCTAAGGTGTGTCCTGCGTTATGCGTTGGCCCTGAATTTAGCTGTGTTAGCCCAAGTAAAGATAGGTCGTTTAATATAGACTGTGCCTCCTTACAGTCTTTCTGTTCACTATGTATATTAAAATCTTCAACCAATAGGAAGTGTCTATCATTGCTGATATATGGAGCAAGGATCTCAAGTAGCGTATTAGAAAAATTCATACACGGGCCCGGAGGGCAATAAACCAAGGCACCCATCTGTATATTTTTGGGGGAAGAAAAGGATTTGAAAATCATTAATTCAATATCCGGAGTACTTAGTTCAGTTAGAACCAGACAATTGATTTCTTGCTTATGAATAATAGCAATCCCGCCTCCTGTTTTCGTGGGGCGGTCCAGCCTGATTATTTTATAGCCCGTAGGAATTGCTAAAGCAATGGCCGGGGTTGAGTGGGGTTTAAGCCAAGTTTCCGTGAGGAAACATAAATCTGGTTCATTAGAGGAGATTAGGTCCCATACCTCTGAGGTATTCTTGGGTAGCGACCTAATATTGCAGAGTTGCTTTCTTTCAACGTGCAAATGGCAGTGGTGGCTGGTGACATTTGAAAGTGGTAGGGCGTAAACTTTCTGTAGGAGTGCACTGTTGCTAGCGAGCGCAGCGAGCGCGGCTGAACATCTTATGGGGGTTCGGGGGGATTCTCACCCAGAGAAAATTTTGAAGAAAAGAGTGGGTAAATGGTGCATTTTCAATCAACTTTGAGAAGCAAGAAGTTTAATAAAGCAATTGTGAAAGTACCCTTGTTTGTTCTGTGCAATGATCGTAATCCACAGATGAACCCCCATAGGCCTCTCGTCCTGTCCTGCTTGACATGTTTCTGTACTAGTACTGAAGTGTCTACAGCCCTTGTCCACAGCCCTTCTACAAGCAGCACTGGTATGATTTGCATTGCGTACTGGTCTTCAGGTACGGAGACATCCAAGTGTACATTTGTATCGAAGCATCAAGACAACCAGGGCCACAGACGTTTCAGCTAAGATTGTTGTGTAAGAACTGGTGGCAACAAAGTGAAGCACTTTCATAAGCATACTTCCATGGTGGCATGACTCAGACGACTGAATTAGGTCAAAGGAAGACATCGAGCTGGGGAACATGCTGCACAATACCACAGCAATACTTTCTTTACCAGCGTGAAATATAACAAACAACAATAAGAATGAAAGATTGGTAGCTAGCTGTGATAAGAGCGAGGCCTTCAAATATATATCCTACAAGACGTATGCAAAATGTGGCTGTTTCAGATTTAAACCCCGTCCAATCCAACTCCGCATTTCATCCTTTTGTAAGTCAAGAAAACAAGTTCCACTGCCTTCTAATATCACTATTAATCTACTAAATAACCCCCATCCAACTGCCCTTAGAGGCTTTTCCTCATTCCATCATCAATCAAGTTCCCGCTCATTAGCCTATCTCCAAATAAGGACTACTGTGGCTTGGTGATAGGCTTATTTCTAAAACAAACATTACACGCTGAATAATCATTACACAAATAAACAAAACTGCACAGCTCATTAGGCACTAGCAGGTTGCAGACTTTAAACTATAGGTGGTTTCCTGATATCGAAAGGTGCCGGGGAAGGGTTGTATTACAGAATAAAAAAAGGTTAAAAGACGATGACGATGTGAAGGATGGAAGAGGTGAACAAACAGAAGAAAGCAGAAGTCAAGGATGGCGGGAAAGAATCTTGCAAGATAAAGCAGCATGTGATGAACAAGGCTCCCGCGGATGTGCGTCATGGTTGGCACTTAGGGCATGTGTCTTGGCTGTGCCCTTAATGCCCAAGCATTCTGGATGCGTAACAAGATGACAGATTATGCCACTGCGGGTGACCCCTACATAACTACTATTCGGGGATGGCTATGATCGTCGCAGATCATCAAAGGGTAACTCCTGGTCTCGGCTCATCTTTCGCTAGACACAAGGCTATTTTGATGTAGTATAAGCGAGGCCAGCAACAACAGCAGCACAACAACATGGCTGATACACACACAAGTACAACCACGTCAACTGTGACATGATGCTGCTGCTGTGCGCCACTTACGGAAGGAGTCTTGAATTAGGCACATTTCACCCAATAAATATACAGCATTTCCTGAATAGGAATAGGAAAAGGATGAAGGCCTTCTTTTACTCCAAATGCAATGCAAGCCCTCCCATCAGGGTTTGTAACATAACCTATGTACTTAGCAACGTGGTCCATGCTGTTAATTATGTGGACTATAAATACGCAAAACTCTGCAATATTACCAAAATGTAGAAAAGCACACTGAAAGAAGTGCACGCTGCTGAGGCCTCCACGTTTTGCAGAAACAAGGTCGCAAACAGTGAAGCAAATATGTATGTCATGTGAAACCAAACACAAATCATCTAAATATCGCCAGCATGTCCCGTCGCACAGAAACGTAACGGCCACACTACCACTTTGAAATGGCCTTCATAACCCATCAGGAGCAACGAGTGTCAGGAAAGTTTGATACGCCCCCAAGTCCCAGTTCGTGTGACGTTTGCGATGTTTAAGGGACTGTGTTTTATTTAGTACGTGTAGGTCTTTGGTGATGTTGTGACGTTTGGAACTTGTAACCTGATTCAGGTTTTGCACGGGTCTCCACAACTACAAATGCATGAACCCACCAATGTTTTTTTACTAGGATTCAATCCATGACGTAAAATTGAATACAGCGTACTGCATAAGACACTTTATCCATTTGATGTATCTGCATAGAGAGAGACCTGCTATATATGCACATATCTGTGCAGCAGGTGCCTCCTTTCACTGAGCTAAGTTAGCTGATAAACGTGGACAGCACTGCAAAGGTTATGTAAAAGTAAAAATTAAACAGACTGGAAAAAGTATGCACACTTGGAGGGTACATGGGGAACAATAACTCTAAACAGTAGAGCCCCCTTATTTGCAAGGATATTTATGTGAGCGCTCAGTTACGGGCGGCATGACGGGTGGGTGGGGTGATTGCGTGAGGGGTTGCGCGTGATGGGGTAGGAAGGGAGGCGGCGGGAGGAGTTTAATAAAATAAAACGTACCTTCCCCCGGGTCCCGCGTTTTCGTTTTCCTGCTGCCAGAGCTCTCGACTCGAGGCTCTCTTGAGACAGGCGCCTGCGTCTTGGTCTCAGCCAATCCAGACGCTGCTCCAGCAGCACCAGGATTGGCTTGAGCAGTAGTAGTGCGCATGTTCTGTTTAGGGCTTTAAAGATTTTGCGACCAGCCCGAACATGCGCACTAGGCTGCTCATTAGAAGAGCAGCATGGAACAACCCTCGCTCTTCTAATGAGCAGCCTATTGCGCATGTTCCCGGCTGCTGCAAAATTCTTTAAGCCCTAAACAGAACATGCGCACTCTTGCTGTGTGCGCTCCGCCGACCGGCACCATATTATCGATGTCATGATGACTCATCATGATGATGGCTGAACTCCTGCTGCCCCGCCCCCTTCTGAGCTGACTGCCTCCGACGGCCTGCCTGGGATTTAAATGAATCATGATGTGAGAGACTGACAGCAACGGCATCAAATTAATTGGTGGGGCAACGCCCAAGCGCCCTAATGGACGCACCACGGCTGGCAAATGGCTTTCAACTGTTTCAATTGGAGCTACAATTTCGCGGCTCTGACACAGTTGGGCCCTAATTCTGTTGGTGGGTCCAGCTTCTACATCACGGCCCACTAGCCAGTGTACAGGGAACAATGTCTTGTTGCACTCATTTGTACTGCATCCGGGTAGCAGGCAGGGGTGCCCACTGTACCCGATGCTCTTAGCGCTCATGTTGAAACCCTTGGCAGAGTGGGTTAAAAGGGATGCCCTGATAAGAGGCATTGATTGTGGCGGGGACTAGGAAGAACGAATTTCCCTACATGCCAATGACATTGTGCTCTACGCCACGGGGCCCTACACTCGGTAAACAGGATATTGCATGTTTTCATCTTTTCGAAGGATACACTGTCAATTAACTGAGATATCACCTGTGCGGGGCCAGCCCAAATTGATAAGCCAAAGTAAGGCTCCTAAAATACACAATGGGTTCACATACCTGGGTATTTATATAACGAGAAATAAGGAGGATTTTCGTTTTTTTAAAAACCTCCAATCCCACCTGAACCATCTCAGCAGAGATGTGGCTCACTGGAGAGAGCTCCCACTCTCTCTGATGGTAGAGCGGTGCTCTTTAAAACTATGACCCTGCCAAGACTATTATATGTACTACAGAATACCCTGTTTAAAAACCTGCACAACTTCTTCAAAAAAGTAGAAGGGGTATTGCAACAACTACTTTGGGATGGGGGATGCTCAAGGATTGCCCTCTGCAAACTGCATATAGGAGTTTATGAAGGAGGGTTAGCAATCCGGTATGTACATAAATAGTATTGGGCGTCCCAATTGGTAGTAGTAAACGATTAGATATTTTCGGACGTGACAGAACCCGCCTACAGGGCAGATAGACAGAATACGAGTACTTGAAGTTGCTCCTCACTGCTATACTACACGGGAAGAAAGGGTTCTGTACCACTTCACACACTGGAAACGATGAGAACATGGCGAGAAACCACTAAATTCCTGGTATGGGAAAATAAGTTGACGGCTGCCAGACCCCTGTTCTTACAGCTACATCCTACAGGAGGTCCGAGACTTGCAGGGTTTCTCCAAATGGGAATTGATAGCAATTGAATGGCTAGGGGAAGTGTGGAGGGGGCAAGCCTTCATTACAACTGAGACACTAAAACAGGAGTTTGAGATGGCAGAAACCGAATAATTCAGATATTTACAGCTTGGCCACGCACTTACATGTGATATTGGAGGGGGAGCAACTGATTGAAGCGGCGCCTCTAGAGGATCGTTTGCTTCTTGACCGTATGCAGCAAAAGAAAGTTTCCTTAACCTATGTGAAACTGATGAATAACTCCCCAGATCCATTGGTAAAGCTGAGGGAAACGTTGGAGGGAGGCGTAGGCCCTCTTGAAGATGACGAGTGAGTTGAGGCTATACAAAGAACTAGAGAAGTGGTAATGCGAGCCTGGTCCCGCCTCATCCAATTGCACATACTCCACAGATTGAATTATTCTAGGACACTTCTTCATCACCTGGGAAGGGGCGATGGTGCTTTCTGCACTAGGGGATGCAGGGAAGTGGGATCATTTTATCATGTACTTTGGGAGTGCCTGGAAATACAACGGTTTTGGACCACGGTGGTACGATGTATGTCGAGGGTCACTAGAGAAGAAGTGACAGTGTCTGCCAAGTGCCTCATTTTGTGTATATTCGGAGATGATATATAAAAATAGAGAGAGACCCCTTCAACTGGAACAAAGGGACTGGAGTACTATCTGATGGTTTCAATTGAAATATCCCTTGTGTACTAGTACATGAAACAATCTTATCTACACATATTATGCTATACTTTATTAAAAAATTCTTATTCGCACAACCAACAATTAGATCGTATATATTTTATTGCATTTTTTCTGTTAAAAAACTAATCACATTGCACATGTGATACAGTTCTCTTTAAAACAAAAATACATTTTTCGATAAAAACATTACTTCAATAGTATAAAAACAATACAACATTATATTATAACACAATATTAACAGAGAGAAAAAAACCTATATCTAAAGACATTCCAATTTGTCATCAATTTGACAGATCGCACGGAAAGGTATATACACTAAACCTGGATGAGTTCTATTATTTCATCTGCAGGACAAAGTGTTTCCACAGATTCTGCCACACAGAAACAAAGGGCGTCGACGCGTTTCGATGGTATTGAATTATTATTCCATCTTTATCAAGACTAGCAATTCGGATCTCTCTGTTAGTCACTTGATAGATTATTACAGCTAACCTGTATTTAAAGTTGTAGCTTTTGTTTCTCTATTATAATCAACCTTAGTATACACTTGATTCCTACTATAAGCAACCTTTCAATAATAATCCTGGATCGTCGGTTGTTATGGAAGCAATCTCTTATCTCTGTTATAATATAATGTTGTATTGTTTTTATACTATTGATGTAATGTTTTAACGAAAAATTAATTTTTGTTTTAAAGAGAACTGTATCACATGTGCAATGTGATTAGTTTTTTAACAGAAAAAATGCAATAAAATATATACGATCTAATTGTTGGTTGTGCGAATAAGAATTTTTTAATAAAGTATAGCATAATATGTGTAGATAAGATTGTTTCATGTACTAGTACACAAGAGATATTTCAATTGAAACTATTCGGAGATGAGGCATGGCCTAAATATCAGAAAATATGGCGTAGGTTAGCATCTCCAATTGCCAAGAGAAATATTGCCTGACCCTGGGGGGGGGGGCAGAGGAGACCCCGCTAGTTGCAGACTGGGAGGTTGCTGTTGGCTGGTGTCAAAGAACATTGAAGGTGGTCTACAAGAGTCGAGGCTGCCCAAAGAAATGGGAGACAGTCTGAGACAAACGGCGCAAATACAGAGAGGCAACTGAGGGATAGGGCGGTGGGAGAGGCTCTACTCGGACCCGGAGATTCAAGAAATCCATTCTGGTGTGCATGAACAATTTCGTCTGCATAATGTTTATCTCTTTGTCTCTCAGTGATAATGTCATGTCTGTGATGATTTGTTTTGAGGTGAATTCCTTTTCGTAGCCGATAATGTGTACTAATACTTCTTGTATACTGAGCAATAGTTAAATAAAATGAATTTAAAAAAGAAAACAAGATTGGAGGAGGGAGGAGGCCTAGATAGTGAAGTTCAGGACAAAGGTTGCAAGGCTCCAACTGAAATTTGATTAGGCCCTTCCTGTAGCACTGCCATTTGGTATATGGAGGGGGTGAAGAGAGCTATGGTCTGTTGTTCAGGGTGAAAAGGGTCCCATGTTCTCTTTCTTGATCTGTTTTTGTGGCTGTTCATAGCCAGGTGCAGACAAGTCACACCTCTTTGTGCCTCTATTGTGGGTGCTCCAGGCTGGAGGCTGCCCTGCTGTGAGGGGCATCACCCCACGCAGAGGCTGTGCCTGCAGAACTGCACAGAGTGGTACTTGAACAGGAAGCCACCCCACACCAGTTCTCTTGCCTCCTCCTCTTGTTTTGATCCTTTTAAAATCCCTATTTCCATCACACCTTAGAACAACAAAGAAACTTCACTCATGCCCCCTCTACCCCTGAGTGTGTATAGCCCACCCACAGGCACTACATTCTTTCGAAGGAGCCCACAGACATCAATCCTCGTGTCAAAAAATAAATAAATAAATCAGAAACAGGTTAATGAAATAGTAAATAAACCTGTATCGAACACTGACCTTAAGTTCCATAGAAGCTTTTTTCACTTTCACTTAGCCGCAAAAGACGCAGATGCAACCTCAGGTAGGATAGCAAGGATCCCACGGGCCCAGGTGCAATTAGTGAGCGAAAGGTAAGTCAGTTGTACTCTGTATCCTGTCTGTGGCCTAGATTCTAATTAGACGTGGAGGAACATTATAGTTTTTTATTTAAAACCCAGGAGTTTGTTTTGTATAGCGCACATCCTGAATCCCAGTAGTTGAAGATGCTCTCATGCGATAAATAAGAAGGGAGAGGCTAGGGTCACACAGTTTTGTCAAGCCTGGAAACAAGGATTGGTCCCAGGCTTTCTTGTTTCATATTATGTAGTCCAGCCACTAGATGGCTCTCTCGTTCTCTCCTTTTTCAGATCAAATGTTTATGCTTTGTTAATATTTCCTGACCGTGAAGGTAGAGCGTGGGTGGTAGACAGAATCCTCAAGAAAGTTTCGCTTGTTTAGGGCTCAAGAGTCTGAGAGGACCTAGAAATGGGCAAGAGCCAGGCCTCGTGAGAAAACCTTCAGTGACTTGTCCTCATCTAAGTCCAGGTGCGTAACAATCATTAGTGCTTCTGGTGCAGAGCCCCACTTCACCCCACAAAGAGGTTGTCTTTTTATTTCAATGTTAGGGTGAACGGCCCAGTTTCCTTACTTATGTTAGGGCCTATGGCACCCCTGGTACGTCACTGCCTGAGTCACGGGTTCTGAACTAGCCTCATCCCCAGTGACAGACTCTAGGCATACCTCTCAATGTTTGTATCTCCAAGGAAGGCGACATTGTAGGGTTTCTGAAATATGATTCAATTGAAATCAATAGACATGAAAATAATTTTTAGAGGGTGGGGAAGATTTTTTGGGTGGATGATTCCTTTGAAGTCTACAGGAGGCTGTTTCTAGTTTGGAGGGCAAACTGGAGTATTAGGTGAATTACACACTTTAAAGCAGGGTGATTTGTGAGGTGTTCTTTAGGCTTCCTCTTCAGTGACAGGCTATTGACAAAACTCACACTTGCACTCACTGAGTGATCAGCTTAAGGTGCTGTGCCTGGTTCATAAAGCCCTTTATGGGAGGGGGGTGGTGGGGTGGCAACGATTACCACAAATTATCCCAAAGGCATGCTCACGTAGGATGCTAAGATCTGCCAATAAAGCCCTGGTCCACGTCCCCAGAGTTAGGTAGACCAGATGGGGAGGCAGATGTCAATATTTCTTGGCATCTAAACTCTAGAATAAACTTCCACTCAATATTGAGCTTTTATCGTACATATCCCAGTTTAGGAGTCAGGTTAAAACCTGGCTTTTCCCTCCCCAACAGTGATCAAGCCCTTCCTGACTTCTGCACGGTCCTGCTCTCCGCAGCACCAAGACGGCAGTCATGCGCTTTATAAGCCTTTACTTACTTACTTACTTGCTTACTTACTTACTTACTTACTTAAACTAGTGTTGACAGTCCTCATCCTCTGTGATCAACAAAAAGCAGACTCTGGCACCTGAACCCCTTGAGTGGGAGCGTATGGAGAATTTTCAGCCTTTTACCCCACCCAGGGACTTGCTAGTAGAGACAGGCCTCATCCCCACTATTAAACTTTGGGTTCCCCACCCAGTTCCAGTCCACACCTAGTCCACCCACAGACCTGCTAGTGAGAGCAGTTTCAACCCACTAAGTGACTGACTAGGGATAAGTGTCACACTCAGGTGACAAGCCACTAACAGACCTTGCACCCAAACAGGGTGTGGATAGCCCACACATCTCAGCAACAGACAATACAATGGCCAATACTCATGCCCTCCGTGACACTGAGTATTCATCTATTGTAGGCAGATCTCTGTGAAAGCATTAAGCAGGGTTCAACACCCAATGCTCATGACCCTTCCCCAGTAACTGCCTATGGTTTTGCCTCAACCCATTCCACTTACCAGTGACTACCTTGTATCAACAGTAAGAAGATCTATACACCTCACCCAGTGACTTGCTGCACCTACTTCACCTACTGACTTAGTAGTACGAACACCGCAAACCACCAAGTGACTAGCTAGGGATAAATCTCACATCCAGATGACAATTTAGGGATAAATCTCATACCCTGATGACAATTTATCACACCCAAGTGATAGGATTTGGACATGCATCATCTGACAGTGACAGGCCATGGGTAGACCTCACACCTAGGTGATGGGCATTAGAAAGCATTCCTGCCAGTGTCGGACTACAGACAGGCTTCCCATCCCATCGACAGGGTATGGGCAGGCCTTCCAAACAACAGATAGGCAATTGCAGGCCTCACACGCTTCAACAAGGCTCACTCCCTAGTGACAGGCTAGGAACAAGGAAGAGGGCTCTGATGAGGAGGACCAGAAGGAAGAGGAAGACTAGGACCAAGGGGAAGAAGACGAGAAAGAGATTTAGCAGTACCAGGAGGAGAATGAGGTTGGCTATTGAATGGCTAACTCCTGACTAACCCATGTTTTTGGGCCACAGAGACAGCCCCAGCGACTACATAGAGAGACTGAAAAACATACACCCTTCATTCCAATGACTGTTAAGTTCCGACTTCGAATTGGTGAGTCTCCATGCTAAAGATGAGTAACCCCAATAAGGAGGTATGCACACCTGACTTTAATCAGCAAGGAGATTAACTTTTTCCAGGGACCCTTATCTAAGATGCTCTACTCTGAGGTGGTTAGTGACTACTTACTGCGACATATCTAATTTTGGATACCAAATAGATTTTCTAGCCTTGAAAAAAGCCCCAGGCCTGCACACTAAATAAACAAGGAGTGAAACACGTGTTGGCTGGGTTACTTTTGACTAAACATCTTTCTTTGGTCCATCAACTACAAAACTGAACCCTGTAACAATGCAATAAGTGGTTTCTAGTGAGACCAATGTTTACTGAAATAACTTGCTAAACACAGGAAAAACACCCTATCTTGAGTCGTATTTTGCTTTTTCCTTGCATAATGGCCTTCAAAAAAAGGACCCAGCCTATCAGGAAGAGGAAAACCAGGAGCGAAAGGACTAAAAATCGGTCTGAAGGGTAAGGAGAAGAATAACTAACAGAGTGAACTGGACCAGAAGTAAAAAGACCTAAAGAATGGTAATGACCAGGACCAGTAGAATGAACAACAAGAGGACCATAATGAACATGTATAGGAGCATAATTCTGTGTCAGGACTGGAGGCTTGGATTATGCTTCTCTTTTCTTTACTGAAAATCTGGCTTCTCTCACAAAAGAGGAAGCCATCCCCCTTTGCCCAGAGCCCTTTGGTACCTGAACAGGCAAAAACATTCAGTTCCGCCCACAGGTTAGTCCCACTCCTAAGGCGGGCTGCCTGAGTGTAGGCAACTTTTTAGAGTTAACCATTTTGGTGATGGTAAACTTAGGATCTCTGGGACTGAGTTATGCCCACTTCTCTCTGGAAGTGGTCATATACAATGTTCCCTCTAATTTTTTCCCTCTGTGTGCGGCACTGTAAGTAACCCGACCGCGCGTGTGGTTGCAGCAACACCTATCAGTGCAGATTGTGTGAGTATTCATGTTAATCGCAGTGCCAGTCATGTGCTGCAATTACCATGAATACTTTCTCAGAGGCACACAATATGCCCCCACAGGGCCGGCCTTAGCACTGGTGGCGACCTGTGTGACAACGTTTGTTGGCGCACCCCAATGACCACCCCACCAGTGATTCCCTCACTATTATCCTTTAACAGTGCCCCTCGAGGTCTCCATTACCACTCTCTCTGAGATGTATTTAATTTGTTTTATAACGTCTCTCATACCAGTGTAGGGTGTACTTTCCATTGCACACATATTAAACAGAGACAGAGACAATCAATCATTATTTTTTTTTGCAAACAGATTTTATTGAGTTTTCTAACAAACACTATCACATTTATCAATACAACTTTAGATTCATTTGTCTCGTTCCTATTATGATATTGCAAAGAAACAGTCCACAGTGGGAAAATATTTATCAATCGCATCTAATAGCTTGGCTCCATCCGTTTACTACCAGGGCATCCACGGCTGACTTAACAACTCACTAATTACTAATTTGCTTAGCTGTAACTTCACAGTTCCTGTGTATCTATTCAAACTATCCCCAACTGTTCCCCCCACCCGTCCCTCCCACCCATGCGTGTTACATTAGGGCCTTCGTTATGCAGCCAGTACAAAGGCAGAACACCACTTTTGTCCATGATCTCAGGTATAGTCTCAATGATCAACCTTACCATCAGAGGGGACATGTTAAACATGCATTCGCTGCTTTTGCTAATGTTGCACTGTTGCAGCGAACACTTCCCAGCTGCTCAGCCATCCACTGCTGCACTCTTCAGTTATCAGGACATGAGGGGGGGAAGCACGCTGTCAACCCTCATTCATGCTGTGGCTGGGCCGTCTCGCACGCCAGCTCCCCCGCAAGGCCTCCCAATAGCAAATCTCTGCCTCCACAAACAGTTCGCTCCATACCGGGCTGCAGGGAGATGAAACAGCAGCTGCCGTCTAATGTAGCTGCACTATGGTGCACACCCAGGAGTTTCCGGTCTCAACTGGGTGCCCCCTCCGACATAGGCTTCTCCGCTACTCGGCCGCGAGTGCAGTCCCCGTCTCCGCCTCGCTGTGATGGGTGTGAGGGGTCTACCAGGTCTTCTGCCAACACCTTTCAAAGTTTCCGCTTCCGGCCCACTCCACTGAGTATCATGGGAGATACTCTCGGCCCTCGGTTGCTCAGGGTCCAGTCAGAACGTCGTGGGCTAGCTGCTCCTCCCCTCGTCAGCCGCCATCTTATATCGCTCCGGGCCGGTCACTATCAGTACATAGCCAGCCGTTTTTTCTCTGCCACGCTGCCCGCTTAGCTGCAATAATGAGAGCAACGCACTCCCAGGACAGTCCGCCATTCAGTAGGCACAAAATATATGTGCCCGGGGCTCAGGATAATCATTTACTGGGGGTATGCCGGCCGGAGCTCCGAAGCCTCTCACTTCGGCTCCAGGCTACGCCGCCCCCAACAGAGACAATCAATCATTGGTATGTAAAACAGTGTAGAAGAAAAGTTACATGTGACAGAGGACTGCAAGGTATAGGAGTGAAATGTCATTCATACTGATAGGCAGTATAGTTTAAGAGTGCTTTGTCTAGAGAAGCACAAATTCTGAATTTAAAATGTAACATCATGGTTAGGAATTCTCTTTAATAAGAGGCACTTTGCGCCCAAATTAATCCTATTTGCAACATTAAGATAATGAATGGCTGGGGAAAAAAATCATAACGCTCTAATCTATACCTTGCAGTATGCATGAAGTTCTTTGATGACAGTTAATAGTTTACTGCTCTATATTAGGATTTTAACTTCTAAACGGCAAGTAATAAAATGACCTCTCCGACATAAGTAGTAACCCGCTAACTAATTCTATGCCCTTTGTGATCTGCATGGTACACGTTCTTTGCAGCAGGCATATTAACCCTCTGTTCTACCCTAAAACTTCCACTAGAGAAAATTCCCATCCCTATAATACAAGAAGTAATATTACACCTACAACAAGCCAGAACTGTTGGCTTTGTCAATGGTTCTTATTTGCATATGATAAATAAGCACCAACTACGCCTTTGTGGTATATAACATTGCAAATGCTTCAGTTCTAACATGATGACATTGAAAGAACTATAACAAGTCTTTGTAGTTACATAAAAGGCAGTGAAGGGTGGTTCTGCTGCAGAGTTAGTGAAGGAGGAAATGGGGGAGGGGGCTACTGTATATGTTTGCGTCCATCCACACCGAGAGGTGACTACACGTACCAGTATACAAAGGAAACAAAATAAATTAACACATTTGTGGCTCGGCGCTAGAAAGCTTCCTGTGATAACTGCCTCAAACCCAACCTCGGTAGCTCTCAAGACATGCGCCTGACGTAGGTCCCGAAAACTGCCCCTGTTGACACATCAGGCGCAGGAGCCCTTGCCAAACCATGAAGGCTCCTACCACACGAGCCTGTGAGTCTCTTTTCCTCTCCAGAGGACGTTTAACCTGAAAACACAGGGCAGTGTTTGTGGGCAGTTAAAATCTGTTTTTGGGTAGTCTGCCAGAAAGTTTTTTTTTCACTGGTCTTAAAACGTTTTCTTTTCAGAATATTTTACAGAAAGCCAAATGCAGCACAAGTCGTGTTTGTAGACTTCTTTGCATTTCTTTAGTTGAAAGGGCGCGTCTGGAGGCAGATTGTATGCCTTTGTTAAAGTAATCATGTTAATTGCAGCACATGATGGGCGCTGCGAATAACATGAATACTTTCACAAAGGCATACAATCTGTCCTGCAGCCGTGCCCTTTCAACTAAAGAAATGCAGCAAGTGCAGAAGGCACTTGCTGCTGGACTAACCTGCTGTTGTGCGCGCTTCAAATGCCACACTGCGCGCTCCAAGAGAGACTTGTGTGCGCGTGCCCACACGCGCAACTTACTGGGAACAATGGTCATATGGGGGCTTAGTGACCCCCAGAGTAGATAGCCCATTGTCTACTACTGTACACTATCCTGAAACCTCTAAATTCAGTATTTAGGGGCACCAGAAAATGAGATCCTGATTACCTACAAAGAAGAAGGACACTGAAGAGCCATGAAAGCAAAGACTGAAGAAGAGCAACTGACTTGGCATCAGTCCTGCTGGCCTGTCTGCTGTTCCCTGTAGAATTGCACCAAAGACATCTCCTCCTGCAAGCTGTCATGCCTACAAAGCCTGGGAGGACTGCCTACCTTCAATAAAGACTCAGAAACTCCATTGGAGCGGCAGAGCACCTCTCCTACATCCCGCAGGTACCCCAGGAAGACCCGCGAGAACTATGGAACTGCCACAACCCTCAGCAGCCAAGCACCACTGCACCCCAGCCCCCCAGCACGTGTCAATGTGGTCCCCAAGCCCTCAAGAGACAGAATTCACTCTGGGTTCACCCCTCGCAAACTCTCCAATCATGCCAGCTGCCTCTGTATGCAGGCCCCCATAACTGTAAGTACTACCAGACGAAGAAACTTCGACACCTCAAAGACCCTCTGCAATCGTCCGCCCCGGCCTGAGGAGAAGAGGACCACTGGTTTCCCCATGCCCTCTAGCCTCGCAAGACTTGAGCCCTTTGCGTGGTTCAACCTGACTGGCCTCCCTGTCAAAACCTGCAGCTTCTTTGCACGAAGATCGATTGTGCACCTGATGCTGTATTGCACCACTACACCCAGCCACCCTAGTGTCGTTGGAGGTGACCTGTTGGTGCTGCCTTGAATCTTGCCCCTACTCCCCTTAAGTATAGGAGATTAGATTTGGAAGTCGCTGAATTGTACCTGAGTGCCGTACTTGTTTTTCTTCCATAGAAAAACGTTGCAGCTCCTGAAAGGTGCTTTAAGTGTTGACTTTTTTAACGTAAATGTGTTTCCCTTGCAAAATATACTTACCTGATCGTATTGATTCTGGTGCCTAAACATATATAAAGACACATGTTATTTGTATAAAGTGGTGTGGATCTCTTTATTTGCAGATGTCTAACACTCCTCTCTGATAAGCCTAAGGCTGCTCGACCACGCTACCCCCTAGAAGCGCACCTTCGGATTGCTAGAGCAAGCCCCTGTCCACTCATAAGTGAACTCCTGGACTCTTTGCACAATATACATCATTTTGGTATATCATATAAAGAGCCAGCTTCTTACAGGTCCCCAAAGAGAATTTCAATCCAGACGTTGTGGCGGTTGGGCAGATGATGCCAGAGGTGGAATCTTCTTCTCGTCGCACTACCGTGGAGACTGGGGCGAATATCGCGGTGGCTAGCAAGGAGGTCAAACCAGCAGATAAAACACTAATTTTACAGGTAGTCATTCTGTTATCCCAGGTATTGTTGGGGGCAGAGTGAAACTATTTCTTCACAATCGGGCAATGTTGTCTCAAGATGCATGGGTGTTAGACGCTGTGCAAGGTTATAAGCTGGAGTTTTACAGTACCTCCACACAAACAGCCTGCCACCGTCCTCTCCAATTTCCCTAGACATAGCAGTGTTTCTTGACTCAGAATCTTCAAGTGCCTCTGAACATTGGAGCTATATCTTCATCTACTCCTCACCCAATGGCGTTTTGCAGGGCCATTTTCTTCATGCAAAAGGAAGGGGGAGGTTTCGATTTGGTATTGATCCTTCGGCAGTCCAGACATTTTATAGTCTACTGGCTCTTCAAGATGCAGGGGATCTATCTGTTATAGGATCTTCTTCAGGACAAATACTGGATAGTATGGTTGGATTTGAAGGATGCATACCTGACCATGCCAATCTTTGCCCCACGTTGTTGTTTTCTCCAACTTCAATGGAGAGACGATTGGTACACATTTACAGCTTTCCCGTTTGAGCTGTTCTCTGCCCTGTGGTGTTTCTTGGAGTTATTACTAACAAAGGGGTGTTCACACCGATTCAGGCTTCTGTCCTATCCACGGTGATACTTTATCTGTTCTGGGTGATTCAATTGCTCCAGGATCTGGGTTTTGTCATAGATGTGGAGCATTCTGTTCTGGCTCCTATACAATTCATAGAGTTTCTGTTTTTTCATGTGTATTCTCTAACCACACAACTATGCCTTCCCAGTCACAAAATTAATGCGATCAAAAAATGAAATACGAGCAGCCTTGAACAGGGAGATAGTGTTTCTACAGTTGCTGGCAAAGATTGTGGGGCTCTAAGCCTTTTCAATTCAAGCAATATTACCTGGGCTTCTTCATTTAATAGTGTTATACAAAACATTAGTAAAGGCCTGACTTATGTGGATCAAGTACCATTATCACTCAAGCCAAGTCATAAAGGACATTGTGGCTCAAGCACATAGAGTCTTGGAACAGCAGGGTGATTTCTCGATGCTAGCTAGATGTGACAATAGAATCAGATGCCAGCCGATGGTGTTGGGGGGCCCGGTGTGGCACCCTAACCACAAATGGCAATTGGTTTATAGAACAATTGAAGAGGCAAATCAGTTGTCTTGAGCTCCTAGTGGGCTATTTTACAATAAATACCTCTTCACAGCACGGAGGAAGCTGCTGTATTTTGTTGAGGATAGACAACATCTCTTCTGTCCTGTATATCAACAAGCTGAGCGACAGAATTGCGGATGTTGGTGAAGACTGCAGAGGATTTTTGCCATTTCTGTCTCCAACACTGCATTTCAGTGATAGTGGAATATCTGCTGGTCCATCAGAACCAGATTGCAAATTGGCACACCAGACCTCTAACTTATTACAGCAACTGAAAGCTTGATGTTCAAGTCTTCCAGACGCTCAATCAGTGCAGGGGTCCTTGCATGATGGACCTCTTTGCATCAATACTAAACAGACAACTGAGGGAATTTTTCAGTTGGAGATCAGACCTGAAAGCTCTGATGATGGATGCCTTCCTTTAACTTTGGGGAGGAAGTATGTGTTATGCGTTCCCGCTGTTCATGATGATCCAGAGGGTGGCAACTCAAGTGAGCAAAGAAGAAGCATAGCAGATTCTGGTGACTCGATGTGGAGGACTCGGGCTTAGTTCCCAGCCCTTGTCCAGATGGCCTTCGAGTCACTGATTTTCCTACAGTTTCCTCATGTTACTCCTGGACCCAGTAGGGCTCCTACACCAGCTGGTCCGGTCCAATCTTCTGCATTTCATGGCTTTGAGACTTTCTGGAGTTGTCAGCAGGTGCCAGGGCTTTTGGAACAGGCTTCCTACTTCATCCAACAGGCAGGGTCAAAAACTTCACATAGATATTCTTCAGCCTGGTCTAGATGAGTACACTGGGGTGGCTAACGGGGGTTGGGTCCCATGGCAGCACCTGCGACCATGGTTCTGAATTTTCTGTCGGTCTTGGTGTAAGATGGTCGAGTTTATAAAACTGTTAATAATTTCAGGTCTGGAATTTTGGCCAGGCATGTTCAGATAGTTGGGCCTCTGATTGAGGAACACCCCATGGTCAGTAATTTGTTAAAAAATATTAGATTTTCTAACCCTCTCAAACGTGTTACGCTTGTATGTGGGATTGTAACATCGTTTTAAAAATCTTTGGCCTGATATTCGGATTTTTCTTGCAAACAACTATTGGACTAAACTAACTATATTACTCTGCCTGATTTTTTTAAAAAGAGAGTTGGATGTTTTTGCACTGAACATTACAGGCACAGTATTTTCCCCTAATGGAATGATGTTCAAACTTTCTAAACGTTTGAAAACAAATCTTGCAAGTGTTCATTATCTGGCTTTTCCTTCTGACGATATAAATTGTGTGTGGTTTGATATCTCAAGAGGGATATGCATAACACCGACCCCGCCGAGGACCTCAGGGGCATGAGAAGAATGCAGGTGAGCATTCTAGTTGTTTCCCAGGACATGCCCTTGGTATGGTCCGTGGTCATTAATAGGCCAGAGTATGAAGCGTGTGGTGTGCGGTGGGAGAGAAAGGTGAAGAAAGCGGCACCTGGAGAGGGAAACTCCAGGAAGAAAGAATTGTGAGAGGAGCTTTTGAGAGGCAAGGAGGCAGAGAAGAAGAAGGACGGAGATGCAAGAGATCGAGTTGCGGAATTCGGGAAGTGAAGGTTACCCCATAGCAGCTGGAACTGTTGAAAGGATCCTCGGAGGAAGAAGATGAGGCATGAGCCCCAAGGGAAGGAGAAACGGAAGAGACCACCGTGACTGTGTGTCAGAGTCACAACCTCAGGCAAGTACTGCAGTGGGGATGCGCCAGGTGGTTCGCTGGGCACTATCATGGGCTATCTAGTGGGGCTGTGAATAACCTTGGTCACAAATGTTGCCCTCAACACAGGGAGGAGGTGAGCACTACGAGCTATAAAAAGACCTAAAAACCTGGGGAAATAATGCATTTCTACCCATGGCCATAAGAAAGTCCCGGGTACTCAAGGTCATACCAGTTACCCGTTATGGGAATATAACCCACGAACCAGTCTCCAGAGAATGAGCACACGGTGTGGTGTCAGGCCCTGTTTTATGAGGAACCTGATTATTACTGTCTTTCTTCTGTTCCTCTTTTCCCGAGGTTGAGGCCTAGGACCCGGCGAAGCTGGAAGGATAACTAAAGAAGACCTATATCTAAGGCAGAGGTTCAGTGGACTCGGACTTGGCACCCATGTGCTTATAAAACACTGTATACTAGAATAAATATTTATATTCAACTATTCTGGTCTGAGTTGTCTTTGTACCCCATGACAGTAGTGTCAGAAAGAGATGCACATTTCCTCCCACAACAGGGAGACGGAAATGGCTCAACTAGTAACAATGGAAGATATGATTAAGCAACTGGCCAAGGTGCAATTGCATCTACAGCTTGTGTTGGAAGGACAATCCAAAGCCACCTAGCAAGATAGTGAAAACTTGCAGACAGTCCTAAAACCCAAGCTACGGATTTGATGAACAATCAGCTGGTTCATGATACCGCCATACAAAAACTCACGGAGATCATTGCAAGTGCAAAAGTGCATCCACCTCAGCTACCTGGCCCCCTGAGCATTGTGGGTCAATATGTTGCACCACATCAGATGGAGAACAACAGACAGCCTATCAGGCTGCTAATCTTGCTGGGACCACTACCTACTCGGATATCAAGAAGTCCATTTTGGAATGCTTTGGGTACAATAGTGAACACTATAGGGGGAAATGTAGGAAGGAAAAATGGTACTCACAAGACAATCCCAGGGCCCAGTTTTCAGGATTCAGACCCTAGGGATTAGATGGCTGAAGCCCCACAGCTCTACTATGGAAGAAGTGACGTACAGGGTACTGATGGAACAGTTCTTAGAGGCCGTACCAGAGCATGGATCCGACAGCATCCCGATTGAACGGGTCTCCTGATTTCAGGGTTAGCCAAACCAGGGTTCCTACTCCTACACCTCACACTCAGAGACACACCCATACCAAAAGTGGTCCCCAAGAATCGTTACTTTCCATACCCTTCTGAAAGGGAATTTGGATAAGGGCCCCAGTGTTTCTAGTGTGCTGAATTGGGGGATATAGCACACGACTCCCCCAGAAGACCCAACCAGCAGAACCCATGGAGGTGGGATACTCCCGGGCCAGGGACATGTGGGCCGGGGCAGTCCTGCCAGGTATAAGAAAGAGATACAAGGAAACTGAGAGCCAACAATGATCCTCGTAGATTTGGGTTGTTGCCATTCAGTGATCAGAGAAGAAAAAGTACAATCCCAGAAATGGTGGGAAGAGATAAAGTGGTACTGGTAGTGTACATGTCAACAGCAAACCTTATCCTGTAGCCGAGGTCCCTATCAACTGTTGAGGTGAGGAGGAAATCCTATGATTGGGAGCTACACCCCAATTGGTAGAAGAAATGATCGAAGACATGGATTATGAGTATCTCCCTCTATTGTTGTTCACTGTAGAGGATCAGATCCAAGCCAGGAGTGGTTGAGGGTGACTTCACATCAAAGCGAGATACTGAGTGGGGGTAAGGACAAGAGACATAAGACTTGCTGGGAAAAATGCAATCACAGTAGGTTATATGTGTTAGCTGGTGAAAGTAACCCTCCTCCTGTTTTTCCTTCTACTGTTACGACAGAGTGTAAACAGTATAGTTTCCGTACCGCCCAAAGGGAGGACAACAACCTGAGACAAGGATGGGCCACTGCCATAAAGGATGAAAATGGCCAGGTAGGACCATACTTTTGTGTACAGAATGGGTTACTGTATCTGAAATTAAAGAAAGCCAAAGAGGTCATCACCCAATTGATCGTTCCCCTCCCTTTTAGGGAACAAGTGTTACACTTAGCTCATAGCCAGACGGGTGGGGGCCACTGTGGAAGGGACAAAACTAAGCAGTATTTATTCAGAAATTTTTATTGGGCAGGAGTGTTCACGGGCATCCATCGATTCTGTTCGGCATGTAATCAATGTCAGTCAACCAACCACACATGGCCAAAGCACCCTTAAGGCCTTTACCCATCTTCGACATTCCCTTCTCCAAGGCGGGCATGGATTTGGTCGGTCCCTTGGTGACATTGGCTTTTGGATACCAGTATATACTTGTCCTGGTGGACTATGCCACCCTGTATCCCAAGGCGATACCTATATCAAGCATGAACACTAAGACGGTTGCTCAGACCATGATCGAGTTCTTTGCCTGGATGGGGTTTCCCAAAGAGCTCCTTACAGACCAGGGAACTTCATTAATTTCATGACTCGTGGCTCAGATATGCCAGTTGTTACGGATAATACAGATAAGGACCTCGGTATATCATCCACAGACTGACGGTCTGGTGGAACAATATAATTGCATCATAAAAACTGTCCTGAAGAAGTTGGTGTCTGAGACCCGCAAAGATCGGGACAGAAAGTTACCCCTTATACTTTATGCTATCGCACCCATGCCCAGGCCTCCACAGGGTACAGCCCTTTTAAATTAGTATTTGGCAGACAACCCAGAACACTGTTAGGTATGGCTGCAGAACAGTGGGAAGTAGAAGAGAATGAGGACTAGAACTGCTTGAGTATGACAACAGTTTAAAGGAAAAGATACATACCCTGTGGGAGGACGTTAGACACAATATAGAGGCCACGATCAAAGTAGTAAAGTAAGAGAACTACTGGTGGGGGAAAAAGCTTTATTCCTCTTACCCCCATCAGACAACAAACTATTGGCCAAATGGCAGGGTCCTTATGAGGTGATAGTCCAAGTCACTCTGGTGACCTATAGATTGGCAGTCCCACATTGTCCGGAAAAGATCTATTTAAGAAAGGTTAAGAGAACAACGTCCCGATATGGATGCCCTTCTGGCTCTGTTGGTGACCGATTCACAACCCTTGGAAATTTTCTTTGCTCTGAAGCAGACAACCTCACAGAAGGGAATAGCGTAGTTGGGTCCCCACCTAAACCCCACACAAAAGGAACAGCTTTTAGTCTTAGTTGACAGGAATAAGGGAGGTTTTCTCTTGCAATCCAGGTGAACCGTGATTGCACAAAATGACATAATCACTGAGGGTACCCCGGTGCTTCATGTACACCCCTACAGAGTGCCCGAGGCTAGGCGACAGGCAGTGGAAGATGAGGGGTCCAGCATTCTAGAATGGGGAATCATAGAACCAGCTAACAGCCCCTGGTGTTCCTCAGTGGTGCTTGTACCTAAACCCAATGGCCCATACAGTTTTGTATAGACTTTCGCCAGTCGAATAGCATTTCAAAATGTGACACATTCCCTAAGCCAAGAGTAGACTAACTCATGGAAAATATGGGTGCTGCTACTTACCTCTTTACCTGGACCTCACAAAGGCGTACTGGCAAATCCCTTTGACCACAACCGTTAGGGGAAAAACAGCTTTTTCTGCATCCTCCCAGCTCTACCAATGTAGGGTACTCCCCTTTGAGTTACATGGGGCACTAGCAATGTTCCAGAGGTTGATGGACGTTCTTTTACGACCACACCGCTGATATGCGGCAGCATATTTAGACGACATAGTCATCTACAGCTCTTCTTGTAAGCAGCATATAGACCATCTGGAAGAGGACCTCACAACCCTTAGAAAGGTTGGTCTCACAGCCAATCCTGACAAATGTACCCTCGCCACCAATTCTATAAAATATCTGTGATACCATGTGCAGGAGGGTAGGATTAATCTCCAAGTTGATAAAGTGAAAGCAATAAAAGTCCTACCTCGCCCTGTAGATAAAAAGGGGGGGGGGGGTAGATCCTTTTTGGGCCTGATAGGCTATTATCGCTGGTTTATACCACGTTTTTCAGAGATGGCTGCTCCCTTGACTGAATTATTGCAGAAAAATCGACCAAGCAAGATGACAGACTGGTGCCCAACCCATCCAAACAGTTTTGACTGGTTGAAAAGCACAAGTGCTGTGACCCGGTATTGTTGTTCTCAGATTTCACCAACCATTCTGTACTTCAGACAGACGCCTTCAACAGAGGTCTCTTGGCTGTCCTATCTCAACCGAACAGGTCGGGTTATTTCCATTCGGTGGAGTACATAAACTGTAAGCTGTTGCCCTGGGAGGCACATTATCCCACCATAGAGAAGGAGTGCTTAGCCATTAAATGAACTGTGGAGGCCCCCATATTACTTGTTGGGGTGGCTGTTCACACTGTTAACTGATCACGCACCCCTGGTGTGGCTGGATCACAACAAGGACACAAACAGAGTACTTAATAGCCCTCCAATCCGTCTCGTTACAGATGCAGCACCCACCGGGGCAACAATAGGGCAATGCCAATTTCTTGTCCCGGACTCCTGTATCTTCATGGTCCGATCGGCCATGCCTGGTTGGGATGAACTATGATTGGAATCCTGGGGATACGCATAACACCGACCCCACCGCGGACCCCAGGGGCATGAGAAGTATGCAGGCGAGCACTCTCGCTGTTTCCCAGGACATGCCTTTGGAATGGTGCATGGCCATTAATAGGCCAAGGCATGCAGCGTATGTTGTACGCAGAGAGGAAGAGACGTGGGAAATGGTACCTGGGTAGAGGGATGAGGACACCAGGACGAAAAAATTGTGAGGAGTTTTTAGGAGGGGGGCAGGGAAGAAGAATAACAGAGATGCAGGAGATCAAGTTGCGTCATAGGAACAGGTGAAGGTTACCCCACAGCGGCCAGAGTGGTTGAAAGGATCCTCTGAGGAACAAGACGAGGTGCAAGCCCCAGGGAAAGGCAAAACGGACGAGACTGCTGTCAGGCAAGTGCCGCAGAGGGGTATGCGCCACGTGGTTTGCTGGGCAGTATCACAGGGCTGTTTGGTGGGCTGTATATAATATCATTAGTTGCACTATTTGCCACAAACCTTGATCAAGAGTATTGTCACCAGCACGGAGAGGAGGATAGCTTCGTGAGCTTTAAAAAGACCCCAAAACACAGGAAAATAATGCATGTCTACCCACCGGCATGAGAAAATACCGGGTACTCAAGGTCATAATGGTGACCCGTTAGGGGAATATAATGCACAAATGAGTCTCCAGAGAAAAAGCACATGGTGTGGGGTCGGGCCTTGTTTTATGAGGAACCTGATTATAAAGGTCTTTTTTTGTTTCCATTTCCCCGAATGTGAGACCTAGGGCCCGGCGAAGCCAGCAGGATAACCAAGGAAGAAGGCCCCTATCTAAGGCGGAGGCTCAATGGACTGGAACTGGGCACCCACGTGCTTATAAAAAACTGTATACTACTAGAATAATTATTTATATACAACTATTCTGGTCTGAGTCGTCTTCGTACCCCGTTACATGGAAATAATGGACTGGTTGGTGGGAGTCAGTGTCTAGAAGGTTGAATTGAGGCTGACTGGAGATTGTCGAGGTCCAACTGGTGATTTTCAAGGCCCATCTCATGGGCCAGTAGGTCCAGCTGGAAGGACACGTGGTCTAGCTGTATATATTTGAAGTTTGACTGTTATGTTGCATGTTTTAGTTCATGGTCTTTAACATCCAGTTGGTGAATGCAAAGACTCAGCTTGGGGGTTTCTGTGGTTAGTCTGCTTGATCCTGAGTTCTGGCTAGTTTTTCCAAGGCAATGCTAGTTTGTCCGAAGGTCGGGCTGCACTGATATAAGGTCTTGCCGCAATGTTCTAAGGTCTTACTGGTGTGTGTTGACGTCTGGTGGACCGTAAAGTCTGGCTGGTGAATCATGATATCGAACTTGTTCATTGTGAAATGTGATGGGTAGATCATGATTTTTGGCTGGTGGATCCTGAAGTGCAGCCGATGTCTCAAATTCTAGCGGATTTTGATATTCAGCTGGTGGAGTTGAGGTCTTCATGGTGGGTGCTGAGGTCTTGTTGGTGTGCACTGTTTTCTGGTGGTGGATATCGCAGTTCAGCTGGTTGGTCTTAAGGTCTGGCTTGTTGGTTTTATTGTTTGCCTGGCAAATCCGTGGACCACAGTAATGGAGCCAAAGTTCCGGCTGGATGATTTAATGATCAGGTTGATGTGCACTGACATTCAGCATGTGCTTAATATCCAGACGGTTGGTCCGGCAGCTTAGCTGGCAGGTTGCAGTGTAGCTGATGGACCCTGAGCTCGGTCAGGCCAGCCTCGCATTCTGACTGATGGACCCTGCTTTATTAATTGTTGCTAGTGGTAGTTGAGACCTTGGTGCAGGGAGATGAGATTTGGCTCACATAAAATGTACTTGAGAACTAATTGGTGGGCGATAGGCAGTGTAGTGAATTTTAATATACTTTATTCAAATGATTACACTTACTGTAGAATAGGAAACAACTGGCCAACACGTGTCACAATTTCCAAATCATTTCTTCAAGCCACAACATACATTCCATTTTTAACTATGTAACTACAAAATAAATTTAAATATAGTGTATTAAATAAAATTATAGAGACATCAATATTTTCCATCCTTTGGTTCATGCATTGCGGTCTGGCTGTTAGGTTGAGAAGTCTATCTGGCTGGTTGGAGCTGATGTCTGGCTGGTAAATCCTGATGTTCGGCTAGAAGGAACTGGGGTCCAGGTGATGGTGGTTGGTGATGTCTACTAGGTGTTGTGCAGGGTCTGGTTACTGGGTCACAATCTGTGGCTTGCAGAAGCAGAGTTCACACTTGTAGGAGCGGTGTTCTGGCTGAAGGGACTGGGGTGTGGCTAGTGGTTGCTGAGTTGTTGCTGACACTTGCTGAGGTTTAGAAGGTAGGTCACAAGATTTAGCAGATAGGCATTTATGTAAGGCTAGCGGGTGCCAACATCCAGCCAATGGGTTCTAACATTGTTATGGGGAGTCCCAGTGCCAGGCTAGTGTGTTCTGTGGCCTGGCTGGCATGTCCTGAGGCCATGCCGGCATTTGTTTGCTGAGGCCTGATGAGCATTGTGTCCTGGGACTTGTCTGGTGAGGGCAAGTTCTGGTTCAAGGAGAGCAAAGTCTGGCTGATGTTGTGCAATAACTGGCTGATGGAAATAAGAATTGGTTGGTGGTGGTGCTTTATGAGGTCTTGCCGGTATGGTGCTGGATCTGATTGCTGTGTCATGAGCTATTACTGGTGGGAACTGAGGCGTGACTGGTGAAAAGTGAGTTCTGGCTGTGGTACATCGACTTGCTACTGGGGCCAAGGCCTTGTTGGTGATGACCAGGTCTCGTTGATAAGTGGTGAGATCTGACTAGTATTTTGTGAGAGCTGACTGGTGTGTTTTGAGGTCTGGCTAGAAGGTCAGGAGGTATGGCAAGTGGAAGCACAGGTCTAGCTGTTGGGAAATGAAGATGGCTGGAGTGTGCTGAGGTCTGACTGGTACTTGCTAATAACTGAGAATGTGGTCACAAGCTTGGGCACTTGAACTCTCTCTTAGGGCTAATTGGCACAAAAATCCAGCTTAATAGTTTACTTATAAAGATAGTGAGTCCAGATTCTGGTTTGTGTATCCTGAAATCTGGGCGGTGGGCAAAAGGAACGGCTGATGGGGACAAGGCATGGTCGGTGGGTGACACTGTCTGGTTGATGGGTGGAGAGTTTTGTGTGATGGTTGGTGAGGTCTGGTTGGTGTATGGTGATGTTTAGCTGGCTTTGGTGAGGGGGAAGATAGATCATGAGATCTGACAGGTGGGCTTTCCTTTAGAACAAGTGGGTGCAGGTGGGTTCCAACATCAGGATTCGAGGGTTGATGCCTTGCTGGTTTAGGCTGAGGCCTTTGTGATGCATTCTGAGACCTGGAATGTGGTTGGTGGGAGCAAAATCTTACTGGTGGAGAGTAAGATCTGAATTGTGAGGTGTAGAGTCTGATTGATCAGGTCTAGATGGAAGTTGGTGAGATCTGGTTGAAGGGCGGTGAGATCTGGCTAGTATATGGTGAGGGCTGACTGCTGTGGCACACACAGTCTTGCTTGGGAGTCCTGAGACCTGGCTGGTGTTTCCTAAGGCCTGACTGGTGTGTCCAGAGGCATGGCTAAAGTGTCTATAGGCCTGAATAGTGATCATTTCTTCTTTAGCCTGGCTGATAGGTCCTGAGAACATACAGGTGGTTGGCAAGATTGCATGGGTTCCCGAGCTTGGCTGCTGTGTCCAGAGGTCTCTTTGGTTGGTCTTTAGGCCTGGCTCCTGGGAGCAGAAGTCTATGTGGCACGTGTTGAAGTAATATTGGTAAGTTTCAAGGTCTTGTTTGGTGGAGATAAGATCTGGCTGATGTGGAGCGAGGTCTGTTTTGTAGGTGGGTGGTAAGACATGGCTGTAGAGTGGTGCTATGTGGAGGAACCTTAGGTCTGCTTTTTGCATACAGAGGACAAGTTTGTGTGTGAGTCAATTTTCCTGGTGCTTTTAGATGCTTGACTGATGTGTCCATTGGCCTGGATGTTAATGATTTGTCCTCAATGCGTGACTGATGCATCCTGAGAACAGATTGATGTGTTCTGATGACTTGCTGATGTGTCCCTATGTCTGGATGGTGCTTATTTGTCCTTCAAACTGGTTGGGATGGCCTGAAAAGAGGCTGGTATTTACTGGCCTGGTTGGTGAGTCCTTTGGCCTGGCAGGCATTTCCTGAAGCCTGGCTATAGTTTCTAACACTTGGCTATTCGGCAGTCTGTTCTGATGCTTAGCTTGTGTGTTCAGAGGACTTGCTGGTGTGTCCAGGGGGTTGGCCGTTGAGTCCCGAGGTCTGGGTAGTGTATCTTTAGTCCAGGCCAGGGTGTCCTGAGGCCTGCTTGGTATGCTCAGAGGCCTGGCTGATTTGTCTACATCACTGATCGGTGTATCTCAGGCCTGGTTCTTGTGTCCAAAAGCTTTCTAACGTTTCCAGAGAGTTGACTGTTGTACTTGAGGCCTTGTGTCCAAAGGGTTTGCTGATGTGTCTAGAGATATGGATTTCCGTTGGTGAGGCTTTGCTGGTGAGTCCAGAGCCCTACCTGGTGAGTTCCTAGGGCCTGTCAGGTGCGTGGCAATGTCTGGCTGATGGGTCCCTGTACCTCACTGGTAGGCCGTGGGGTCCATGTAGATACAGAGGCCGAGGTGGTGGGCTTGAGGTTTTGCTGGTAAGTTGCAAGGGTTTGTGGGTGGAAGCAAAGTCTGTCTTGTTGGTGGGTTGCATGACCTTGATGATAAGTAGTGTGATCTGGGTGGTAAAAGCTGTGCTCAGGTTTGTATTGCCTGGTGTCAGAGGCTTGGCTGGCATGTTCTAGGGCCAGCCATATGGAATATGTGATGTTACAACTAAGCCTGGGCAGTGAACTCCGTTCCTCTCGTGGACTTTGAGGAGTTTCCCGTACTCTGCGTTACGCGGAGCTCCCAAAAACTCCGCCTCGCGCAGCTTAGCAGAGTTTTTTCCTCGCTCGCGTTCACCAACGTCAAGTTGGCAAGTGCGAGCGAGGAAAATCCACCTCCCGGCGAGATTTTTCCTCGTTCTCTATCGCCAACATCAAGTTGGTGAGCGCGAAGGTGGAAAATAACCCTCCCGGCGAGATTTCTCAACGCGGGGTGATCAGGTTTCTCATTGCGAGTAGTCGCATAGGCTCGCCACCGCTCGTGTTGAGAAACTGCCCGTTCGCGTTGAGAAAGCTGCAGTTCGAGTAAAAATCTACTCGAGCGGCAGAAAAGGTAAGTTTGGGCTGTACATGGTGCTGTTCGCAATGATTGCACAGTGCGGCAAGCATCCGGCACTGTGAAATCACCTCGAACAGCATTTTTCTACCCTACTCCGCTGCTCGTGGAGCTCTGCGTAGTGCGGCAGATTTTATTTTGCACTTCACGTAGCTTCGCGTAGCTTCACGTTGTGCAACTCCGCGAACTCCGCCCAGGGTTAGTTACAACGCGATCATTTACATCACTGTACGTTACATCGCAATTATTACAATAACGACTTGCGCTAGAGGCGCTGGACTTAGGAATGATATGATTTACTATTCCAACTCCAGCCTACGTAACAGTAGGGAAGGTGTTGGGATAGTAAATCATACTATTCCTCAGTATATAGCGCCATCCAGTACAAGTCGTTGTAACGACTTGCGTTGTAATGACTGCGATGTAAATGTATCGTGGTGTAACGACCACATTGTAAAGGTCGTCACCGCCAGATGTATCAGAAGATCCTTTTTCTGCGACGTAAGGTTTGGCTTGTGGGGGACAAGCCCTGGCTGGTTAAGAGCTGTGTCTTTCTGTTTGATGAGCGATATGGGGTGACAGGTGAGTGTTAAGGTCTGGCTGCCTGGTGTTACTGTGTGGCTGCTGTGTCATAACATCTGGACATGTGTCACGCTGTCTGACTGCTTAATGGTGAGATCTGGCTTCTATGTGGCGAGGTATCTGCCTGGCTGTTGTGATGTCTGACTTGGAAGTCTCAGTGCCTGTCTGTTGGGTTCATGAGGTCTGGCTTTTGCTAGGAGGGGTTCTTGCAAGTTGGAATAAAAGTCTGGCTTTTTGGAGAAGAGGTATGGCCAGTTTATCATGGCATTCAACTAGTGGGAGCTTAGGCCTAGGTTGTGAGGTTGATCTGATGGGCTCTGAAATCTGAGAGCCAAGGATGCAGCTGTTTCATTCCTAAGTATGGCTGGTGTGTTCATAGGGCTGGAGGATGTGTTTAGACAAATGACTGTTGTGTCGTGTCCAGAGAACTAGCGTTTGAGTTCAGAGGATTGGCTGTTGTGTCCTAAGGACTGTTTTGAATATTTCGAGTTCTGAATGAGATAACCTGAGGTCTGGCTAATGTGTGTGGTGAGATCTGACAGTTGGGTGGTGAGGTCTGGGTGTGTGGTGTGGTTTGCCTCATGGATCGATAAGCTTGGTAGTTTGATTGCAAGGCCTGACGATGGGCCCCTTTAGATTGGCTCATATGCCCTAAGGCCTGTCTGGTGGGTGTTGAGGTGGTGTGGCCTCGTTTGTGGGTGGCGAGGTCAAACTTAATAGGTGGTGATGTTTGACTGGTTGCTGGTGGGTTGTGCCACCTGCACCTGTGAACTCTTTCAGGCCTTCTGACCTCAGCCGTCGCTTTTCAGAAATTATCCAACTAATTCACAAGACCATAGTAGCAGTCTTACTCTGGTAACAGAGTCCCATTTATCTTATTGCTGGTTGACATTGCAAGCTGAGACTGAAAGTGAATGCTGTCTTTGGCGATGGGTGCCTCCTTAATTGTGCCCGCCTTTAACAAAGCTGTTACCGCCGCTTGTCCATGCACAGCACAGACTGCCATATTGCTATCTACCTGATGGTCAATTCCACCCACATTACTCCCACAAGCTCAATAGATATTATTGATGGGCAGTAGTATTCAGAATATGGCATTGCCAAGGAAGTGTGTGATGTTCCTGTTTGTTTTTACATTTATTCCTTAAACCAGGGCAGCTTTCCTTGCAGCTTGCAGTAATCAGCAAAAGGGATTGTTATTTCTTTTACTTTACAACCATTACCCTTTAGAGTTTTTTTAATTGGGATCCATTGTGTTTCCCTATACGTTCTGATCATAGACCATCTTCTTTCTTACGATTATAAACTTACTTTGACCCCCTTCCATCATGTCGTTTCAAGGTCACTTCTTAATCTGTGAGGAGCTCATTCAAGAGGAAATGGCTTTCTTTATCTCAGATCAAGGCATCTTTGCAGCCATCGACAGCACTGTGGAAGATTCAGTAAAAAGGCCACTTTCACTGGCTTTGGAGGCCCTTTGACTAAATCTTAGAGATGGCTGTCTTGGCTTTACAAGGAAGCTTTGCAATGGATTCCATTGTCTTGGCAAACTGGGCCCAGTAGGCAATATTCTATTAGCTATTGGAAGCTGTTCCATCTCCTCTTTAAGATGCTGTTCTATTTTACTACACGTAAACCCTAAATTCTGAGGATTCTGGTATATAAAAGACCTCTTTGTTGAGTAGCTCAGCCATTTTGCTAATACCTTTATGACACTGGATGAAACCCAAATCTCACTGAAAGGTGTTTTCAACCACAATATTAGTGATGGGTGTCGTACCACTGGTCAGTGCTTTCAGCATGCCCCCCAAACATCCAAGGTTGTGAGATAGGTGGCATTTGGTCTGGCCAGAATTGGTTTTGTAATGTTTAATCCCTTTCAGAAGGTGGTTCCAAATGGTACAACTTTACTACTGGATTTTTGGGTAACCATTACTTCTTCCTCCCATCTAAGGTTCAGTAATAGCCTTCACTTTTCTTTTTTCCTGTCTTGCAAAGGATTTCTCAAAATCCATGGGTTCTAAAAACAGTGCAAGTTTGTTGTATTTAATTATACGTCTCATTGACCCAAATACACTGGACTCTGTAGGCCCATTTTACATTAGCTGAATTTCTAATAATAGATGATAAAGTTATTGCCCTTCCCCAAAAATGGCCACTTCTCTTTCTTCTGTTTACTCTTGCAATTTCTTGAGCAACATATTTATTTTGGAGAACAAAATAGGAGGTTCAAGACTAGTGATTAACCACATCTAATTAAATAAATGGCTGATAAAAAATAAAAAACACTTAAAGAGGGGAAGGAAAGTGTCTGCCTCCTTCGTGATCTTTTGAAGGAAAATGATTGGATGGTTTGTTTGTATCTAAACTATGCTTTTTTTTGTCAGTGACCATCCATCCCACTCACTAGAAATTTATCTGGTTTCAATGGTGGAACCAGACATCTAATCTTATTGCCCTCCTGTTTGATCTTTTGTCATTCTTTTGATGCCTGAAGCCAAAGAACACGAAAACAGAAATTTTGAGGTAGAAAAGGGTTTGCCTTAATTCTATTGATGACTTGATTCTTATTCCAATGATCCTTCTTATCTGCTACTCCATCTTCAGTGGACAATTTCTCTGCTGCAACAATTGGGGTTTCTTATCAATGCTGGGAAATCTGTTATGACTCTTTCTGGAGGAATGGATTTCACTATAGACTTGGTGGTGACTCCCTTTAAACTTCCCAACCACTGAGCGACGCTTGTTTAAAAAACAAAGTTATGCTATGCCAGTGGGTATTCTTTTGACTTTCGGCAACATTTCAGGCCCTTAAGCATCCTCCTATCCGGCCATATTTCTGTGGCATTTATACTCCTTGGCCCTCCTGAGTCTGCCGATCCTCCACCTGTAGAAACGACTGTTGTATTCTGACTCCATCTTCCTCTATTCGGATCCCAAGCATGAAATACAGTGTTGTGTGGAACATATAGAGACTTAGAACAGCAGGCCATATTTGATGTGTCTTCCTATATCGCAGTTAAATTTGATTGCAGCAGTTGAGGCAGTGGTGGAGAACGAGGTGCACTGTCAACTGGGAGAAGGTTCTCAGAAGCGGTATCATAATTCCACATCAATTGTCTCGAGCTTCCGACAGACTCTTTTGCATTAAATCTTTGGTCAGGGACAGCTGTCAATAAATAACGTGTCAGCGGTCCTATATATAAATCAGCTTGGAGGGACAAAAGCCATAGTTTTAGGAGAATTTGCAAAAGACTTTTGCCATTAATGCCTACATGTTCTATGATGGTCACTGCAGAGTTCCACCCAGGATGTGATTGCAGACTGAATATCTCAGTTCCTGAAGGACTCCAGAAATTGGAGGTTGAACTCTTTTCCCTTTGCTAAACCTATCTGGGATTCATACAGGGTGAACTCATTTGCTATCCATCTCCACTGTCTGCTTACCCTCTCTTAAAGTTGTAGGCCAGTTCTTGTAGCTAAGGGAGTAGATGCTTTCAGTGAGACAGGACAAGAGAACTGCAAAAGCAAAATACTGACTAAGAATACAAGTGAGTTTTCAGAGACTTAGTCAATACAAAATAAATAGATTGATGATCCAGGAACAGTAAACGTAGTGCTTTGGCTGTAAGGAAGCAGAGGGCTCAGCCATCCATGCTTGGCTGTTCATAGAGATCTTAGTGTAGGGGCGAAGCTTAGGAGGAGAGTAGTATCTTGATGGCAGGTCGTACGAGAAAATGTCTTAATATAATATGGGTCAGTTGGGTGAATTGTACAGAAGCTAATTATCACGAGATTAGCAGTAGAGATCCTTGGAGTGCACTGGCCAGAGCCCCACTTTTTCCCTTGGTCTTGTGCCCACTCCTGGAGTTCCCACTGATTTCAGCACTCAATGTTTAATCAAACATTAATCAAAAATAGGAGGGCAACATGTGCCCTAGTTTCATTTCACTTGTCCCTTAATTCTTTTATAGTTGCAATCACTCTTAGTTCCATTACTTGTCAACCAAGTCTTTTTTTTCTCCTTTTCCTTTAAAAAGGAGTCCTCTAATGTTACAATCTATTTACAGATTCTTTGTTCAATTCAACATATTCCTTTTTGGTAGACCCAGCCAACGCCTTTGACACCAAGTGCATAGTGAAACTTGAGACAGAGAGCTCAACTGGGTTGCTGCTGGTAACGTGACTTCAAACAAATTAGTTGTTAAGACCCTGATGAAGTCCATATAAGGGATGAAACGCATTGGCTGGGTCTGCCAAAAAGGGTTATGTTGGATCGAATAAAGAATCTATAAATAAATTGCAACATTTGAGGACTCATTTTGAAAGGAAAGGGAGAAAAAAACGACTTGGTTGACAAGGAATTGAACTAAGAGTGATTACAGCTATAAAAGAATTAAGGGACAAGTGAAATAAAACTAGGACACATGTTGCCCTCCTATTTTTGATAAACGTTTGCGCACAGAACTTAAGACACATGGACTTGAAGAAACAGCTGTTTTCAGTACGAAGCCAACGATGGTCCCTCAAATGGGATGGAACCACATCCATGTATACATAAGGACTGCCCTAGTGTTGATCCAGTAATGCAAGAGCAATCCAACAACCAGTTACGTCTATCACAGTGTGCTTTCCTTTAACCCTGTGGATCTCAACACCTCTTTTGTGGCTAGGTTTGCACTATTTAAATGCTGCATAAGAACATACCAGAAACATACATGAAGTTTGGGCCACGGTGTTATGTTCTAATGAATAAGGGTTTGAGGGCCCAATAGCGGAGAGAATTGCAGTAATCCAGCCTAGATATTAGACCTTCAACTGTACATCTGTGATAATCAGAATGGTAAGAATCTTCCCCATCAATTTCAATTAAAAAAACCTGTGTCAAAGAATGCTTGCAAATAGGATTTTCAAAAGCTAAATGGGTATTAAAAATGGCATCCAGATTCTTTGCAAAAGTGACTGGAACTTTGGCCAAATAGACAGTTACCAGATGGAGCTCCAGGCAGACTAGTTATTAAAAACCAAGATTTCAGGATTGGAAGAGTTGAGGTTTTGGGAATTTTCATTCATCTAGTTGGCAACGGCACACATAGTTTCCTAAGTAGAGACAGGAGGGCCCTTCTCGGTGCAGAATCATCAATGTAAGAGAAGAACCTAAGGTCATCAAGGCAGCATTTATTATCATATGGAAGGTGGTATCTTAAAACATGCAATAATGAGCAGATCTTACCAGTATGACCCCTTTTTGGAAGTGGCCACCAGGTATCCATTTTCGCTGGAAACTTTCGGAGTCTTTCTTGTTTCAACTTCACCTTTTCTGTTCCTTCAGGATCATTTTGGTCATCAAAAAAATTGGTGCTATCAGAATTTCTGCATTTAGATGTGACATGTATTTTGAGGGATGCTAGCAATCCGCGGCCTTTCAGAACTAGCTGCTTTCTTTACTTAGCAAGCTTGGTTAAGTAAGTGAGACATTCATTATATGAGATTGTGGTCTGTTTTTTTAGTGCAGTGAATTTTGAATGGGATCTGTATGATAGGGCATCTGACATCTCTCAAGGTTTTAACATCCTTTTCTAGTTGGCTGATGAGGGTTTAGACTACTGCACAATCAACCCAAGTCATCCATTTCAGCAAGCAATCTTCCAATTTCCAGCGTCTCAAAGGGGAAATTGTCTTATGTGTAAGCTCTTGACAATTTATCAGGATGTCTATTGCTCCCAAACCAAATTGATAGGATGATAACACTGGCCTGTGGTTCTTGAAGGCTTGGCCTGTTGTGGGGAATATATCTCCAGGAAACAATTGCTGGTGACATTAGCTATGCTAGTTTGCCTGATCGCTTTTTAAAGAGTATTTGATGCTCAAGCTCATGAGTTAAGAGGTAGATTATCTACTCCAGAAAGGGGTTCTCTCACAATTTCGAGATGGGCTGAATGTGGCACTGGGTCTGTTTTCATACACCATCTTCCCCAGTAATGCTAAACTGTGCAGAGTGAAAAACCTAGGGCCTACCAAGATTGCACTGGGGTGCCTGGGTCGAATTGCTGGTCTTTTTTTTCTACAGCCATGTTAGCTAGAAGGATCACATGAGGGATGCCTACGGCAGTGGTCAGTAAGTCTGAGTTGGAGCCAGTTCTATTAAGGACTATCTCACCTTCAATATTTCAGTACACTGCATGGCATTCGTATCACTGTGTATGATGAGTTACATTTCTATTATATTTTTGTTCTCCTCTACCTATCGCCTAAAGAATACATAAATATGATGACTAAGGTTAATAAACCTATTATGTTTCAGGAAATGAGCAGAAACAGGATGGAAGCATGTTCCATTGTGCAAAGAAGCCATAATGTCAATGTGGCTAAGATGTGGCCGTCCTAGTTGTTGAGTGGTTTTATTACATGTACTTTGTTGTTCTTTTGTTCTAGTTCAGAATATATTAATACTTTTCTTTTGGCTGCTTTGAGTGGCAAATTTAAGAGTGTAAAGAATATTCCTCACCTTTGTATCCTTAACGCGCAAGTTACTTACCTTCAGTAATGATATATCTGTAAGAAACATTCGTAGTGATAGATTCCTTACCTTAGAATTACCCCCAGGTGTCAGACTGGATCCGGAAAGTTTTCGTCAGCAGTACCCCTGCACGTCGGTAGGCATCGTCGTGCGGCTCCACGTGCGTTGTTGGCGCTGGGATGATGTCGCTGGAGCTACTTAGATGCGCCCACGCGCGCTAACGTCAGTTCTGTACATGACTTTCCGCGCCAGGAACGCAGAGCCATGCAAGAAACTGACCACTGGCGCCTTGAAACTAGGGCCCTGAAAGGGATGACCTTAACCCTAGAAATCAGTTTGCAGAATGGGGAGGACGGGTGGGGCGGTAAGGGATCTATCACTACTAATGTTTCTTACAGATATATCATTACCGAAGGTAAGTAACTTGTGCATCTGAAAGAAACACGTGGTGATAGATTCCTTACCTTAGAATAGATACCCTAGCAATACCAACCCCGGTGGTGGGTCTGCAAACCAAGATCACACCAGAAAGTCCTGGAGAACAGAACAGCCAAAGAAGATGTCTCTCCGGACTTGGCTGTCCAGACAGTAGTGCTTGATAAATGTGTGCAGCGAGGCACACATAGCTGCCTGACAGATGTCATGCAAGGGAACACCCCGTCCCAAAGCAGCAGTGGCTGCCGTCGACCTGGTAGAATGGGCGTGCATCCCCACCGGAGGCTCTTTTTTAGCCAAAGAATAACAAGCTTTTATGCACAGAACGACCCACCGAGAGATGGTCGGCTTGTGCACAGCCCGACCTTTCTTGGCGCCCACGTAGCCAACAAAGAGCTGGTCATCCACCCGGAACTGTTGTGTGCGGTTTAGATAGAATGAGAGCGCACATTTTGGGACCAGACGGTGGAGCCTCTCTTCCTCTTTCGAGGGATGCGGAGGCGGAAAGAAGGTAGGCAAAGTGATGGTCTGCCCGATGTGAAAGGCAGTGACAACCTTCGGCAGAAAAGATAGACGAGTCCTTAGAACCCCTTTGTCCAGAGGGACAGAGAGAAAAGGAGGTGTAGAAGAAAGAGCCTGGAGCTCATTCACTTTTCTGGCAGAGGTGATGGCCACCAGGAAAGCTGTCTTTAAAGTGAGAAGACAAAGAGGAAAGTTGTGAAGTGGCTCAAAGGGAGCACACATCAGATATGTCAGAACCAGGTTCAAGTCCTACTGAGGCATTATGAAACGAACAGGAGGGAAAAGATGAGTAATGCCTTTTAAGAATCTATTTACAACAGGAGATTTGAAAAGTGAAGGCTGATCTGGAAGCCGTAAAAAGGCTGAAATGGCCAAGCGATAGCACTTGATAGTGCCCAGAGCAGAGCCCTGCTGGACAAAAGAAAGAAGGAAAAGAAGGACCTCTGAAAGAGGGGCAGAAAGGGGATCCACAGCCTTTGCTGTGCACCATGCCACAAACGTGTTCCACCTGCAGGCGTATACCGTCTTAGTGGAGGGACGCCTGGCTGCCAAGATTACGTCACAAACTTCGGGAGGAAGGTCAAAAGATGTCAACTGCTGCCGATCAATCTCCATGCAAGGAGGTGGAGACTGGAAAGGTTCGGGTGGAAGACCGTCCCCTGTTGCTGCGACAGAAGATCCTCCTGAAGAGACAGTCGGATCGGGGGATCGAGAGCCATACTGAGTAGCTCGGGATACCATACTCTTCGAGCCCAGTCCGGAGCCACAAGAATGACTTGGGCCCAGTCGCGCTTGATCTTCTTCAGCACTCTGGGTAGAAGTGGTATAAGAGGAAAGGCGTATAGTAGACCGCAACTCCACCTGCGACGAAAAGCGTCGCCTAGCATGTGCCGCCTTGGAAATTCCAACGAGCAGAACTGATGACATTGCGCGTTCTCCTCGGTGGCGAATAAATCTAACCAAGGCTCTCCCCACTGCTGAAAGAGACCTTGCGCAACGTCCGAGTGCAGACACCATTCGTGATCCATCATGCACCGGTGGCTGAGTTTGTCCGCCTTGGCGTTCAGAGAACCTGCCAGGTGTTGAACCACCAGGAAAATGCCCTGATGTTCCAGCCATTTCCTGAGACGTAGAGCCTCCTGACATAGGCTCCCACGACCCCACCCCGCCCTGTTTGTTGCAGTACCACATGGCGGTGGTGTTGTCTGTGAACACCAGCACTACTTTCCCCTTGACAGAGGGAAGGAATACCTGAAGCTCCAGAAGGTTGATATGGAGCCGGGACACCGCCAGAGACCAGAGTCCTCTGATCTCCGCCTCTCCCATGTGGCCGCCCCAGCCCAGAAGGGACACTTCTGTCACAACTCTGTGTTCTGGTTGGGGAAGGGAGAGGGATCTGCCATTGACCCAATCGTGATTCGTGAGCCAACACTGCAATTGTCGTGCAGTGCCCTCCGAGATCTGGACGTGGTCGGACAGGTTGCCCTGATGTTATGCCCACTGGAACGTCAGGTCCCACTGCAGTGCCCGCATATGCCATCTGGCATGATCCACCAACAGGATGTAGGAGACCATCAGGCCCAGTAGCCGGGGGGTCATCCTGACCGAAACCCGGGATAAAGGCTGAAAGATCGGAATCATAGCCTGAATATCCCAGACTCGCTGCTCGGGAGGATAAACCCAAAACTGCGCCGAATCCAGAACCGCTCCGATAAGGTGGAGCTTCTGAGAGGGGATCAGGTGCGACTTCGGCACGTTGATGGAGAACCCCAGAAAAAGCAAATTCAGGAGGTCGGGCATAGTCTGGAGGTGGGAGACGACTGCTTGGGGCAAGCCCGCCTTCAACAACCAGTCGTCGAGATAGGGGAAGACTGGGACCCCTGATCTGCGCAGATGAGCTGTGACCACCACCATCACTTTCGTGAACACCCGAGGGGCGCGGGTAAGGCCAAAAGGCAGCACGGTGAACTGAAAATGTTCATGGCATACCGTAACCGCAGGTAATGCCGGTGGGCCGGCAGGACGGGAGTATGAAAGTAAGCGTCCTGCAAGTCCGAACGCTACCATCCAGTCTTGCGGGTCTAGGGCAGACAAGACCTGAGCAAGTGTTAGCATCTTGAACATTTCCTTCCGGAGGAAGCGATTGACGTTCTGAAGGTCTAAGATAGGACGCACACCCTTGTCCTTCTTGGGGACCAGAAAGTAGTGGGAATAACAACCACGACCTACTTCTGGCCCAAGAACGCACTCGATGGCCCCATTGGCCAAGAGGGCCGTGACTTCCTGCTGAAGAAGCGCAAGATGGTCCCCCGACATACGGTGGTATTGAGGTGGCATGGTTGGAGGGGAAGTCTCGAAGGGGAGGGAGTAGCCCCTTCGAACAATTACAGCACCCACTTGTCCGAAGTGATGTTGCGCCAGTGGGGGAGATGATGGCGAATTCTGCCGCCCACTGGCATTTGGTGGGCCTGAAAGGTTGGACTTGGAAGGCTTTGCAGTGGATGCTGCAGGGGTGGAGGTGGACTGACCCGCACGCTGGCCCCCTGAACTGCCTCGACGGTTCCCACGTCCGCAGCCATGCTGTTGTTGCTGCTGCCTGTGGCCCTGTGAACGTTGTGGGGCACCCCATCCGTGGCCATGAAAGGAGCGAAAGGCAGAAGGCAGGGGAAGCCGAGTGGCTGACAGGCCCAAGGACTTGGCCGTAGCCTGTGAGTCCTTAAAGCACTCCAGCGCACTATCTGCCATCTTGCCAAAAAGGCAAATGCCATCAAAGGGCATGTCCATCAGAGTGTTCTGGACATTCCCCGAGAAGCCAGTTGTTCTCAGCCAGTCATGGCGCCTAAGTGCCACCGTCGTGGAAATCGCCCTGCCCAGCGAGTCAGCGGTGTCAACCCCACAACGGATGGTGAACTTAGCTGCGTCTCTCCCAGCAGCAATAGCTTGGGTGAGTACTGTCTGGACCTCCTCCGGACAGCTAGGCAGCACCTGCGCAACCGCGTCCCACACAGAGTGGGAATAACGGCCCAAGAGGCATGCGGTGTTCACCGACCGCAGCCCTAAGCTGGCAAATGAAAACAGCTTCTTGCCAAGCTGCTCCACCTTCTTGGATTCCCTATCCGGAGCTGTGGAAGGGAACTCGTTCTGGGACGAAGAGGCTTGGACAACCAAGCTCTCAGGAGTCGGGTGTTGGGAGAGGAAGAGGGGGTTACCCGGAGCCGGGCGATGACGTTGGGCCACGTTCCTGTCCACAGGAGCCTCTGTGTTGGGCCTGGACCAGGTGCCCAACAGTACGTCAGACAGTGCTTCATTAAAGGGAAGCAAGGGCTCTGAAGAGTTCACCGCCGGCTGAAGCACTTCTGTCAGGAGGTTAGTCCTCACGGCCACTGTAGGGAGTTTGAGGTGGAGGGCCTTGGACGCCCTACGCAACACCACTGCGTAACTGGCTCCCTCCTCCGTGGCCACGGTAGGAGGAGACAGCATGCCAAGGTCAGGTGAGGTATCAAGACCACTGGCATCCCCCAAATCCTCTGCCCAGTGTGGTTCATAAGCACAGTCTTGTGCGAGAGGGTCCTCAGACCCCTCCCAGTCCTCCCCTTCCTCCGAAGTCTGTGGAACAGGCTGAAAATACGGAGGACGGACATAGGGAAAAAATGGCCCCATTGTCGTCAGAATCGGTGGCGAGAGGCGCCGACCGCCGATCCGGCACCGTGTCCGGTTCAGGGATGAAACTGGGGACAACGTCGTCCCGAGGAGCGGGCGACATCGGAGGTGGTGCCGGTGGAGTCGACGTTGGTGGAGGCGTTATAAGGTCAACCGGCGTCGACCGGGGTCCGACCCCGGATCCCAGGAGCCGGAGTCACCGGCGACGCCGAGGCCAGAGCCGCCAGCGATGGAAGGGCAGGATCCCCAGTTGGGCCCCGCGGGACCTGGAGGCGCACCGGCAGGGCCGGACGGCCCAAAGAGTCGGGCCATGGCAGCAATAAACTCTTGCACCTGGACAGGCATCGCCAACGGACCCGGGAAGGGCAGGTAGCCTGGCGGCGACGTTGCAGGCTCCGCCCGGAGCCGTGGGGTGGCACCACCCGCACCCTCAGCCAAGTCGTGCAGCGGGCAAGGGGAAGTCGAGGAGCGACGCCACTTCTTCGACCTTTTTTGTTGTTGAATGCTTCGACTTAGATCCAGAAGCATGATTGTGATGGCTCCGCGACCGGTTCCTCGATCTCCCGCGGGACCTTGAGCGGCGCGGCGTGGAGACACACGCTGTGTGGGTCCGTCACCGACATCATGCAGTGACAGTCCCCACAGTTCTTAAACCCGGGCATCCCTACGACACCAGGACACCAGGAGTCAATCGACTCGAGAAAAAGGAGACAAAAGGCCTCAAAAATGCCTGGGAGTACTAGCTCTTCCCAGATCGTACGTGGGCGCGTCTAAGTAGCTCCAGCGACGTCATCCCGGCACCAACGAAGCACGCGGAGCCGCACGACGACGCCTACCCACGCCCAGGGGTACTGCTGACAAAACCTTTCCGGATTCATTCTGACACCTGGGGGTAATTCTAAGGCAAGGAATCTATCACTAAGTGTTTCTTTCAGATAGAGAGCTATTTAGTTTAGCTTGCATTTTTTCTTCTCAACTCCTGACCAAGAATGGTGCTTTCTGAATAGGTCTGGTCCAGCAGTGTAGAAACGTATTCCTTTTATGTTTCTTGTTTTACTGTTCAGTACCTCTTCCTTTCCTACATGGCGCTTCCCCCTTCATCGGTCTTATATGGTTATTTTCCTGCCATTGTTTTGGTATGCAGTACTCTGCCTCTTCAGAGGCACAATCAGGGAAGGCCTTAGATGTTCAGAGTGTGCTACTAATATAAAGGTATTAGTCTTGTTTTTTGGGGAATTCAACTGATTATTAGTGATTGTGAGTATTTTTGCAAACACAAGGAGATGATGGATGGAGCGCTGGAACTTTTCAGACACAGACCCCCAGTCACAGATCTGAGTTAAGCCCATTATCGTTCTTTAGCTCACTTCGCCAGCCCAGTTCAGACCCAGCTATATCCAAATCATTCTTGACCCTGTGCCTCATGGGAACAGTCCAGCTCGAACTAAAAAGCCAGGTCCTACCTGGACCAGAAACAAGCACCCTGGGACCGGTTTCAGGGTAACACCCCATATCAGCCAGGCTAGCTTGAATCCAGTGTCAAAGTGAGCAAGGGACCCACGTCTGGGCCTACCCTGCTTGGCAGTTCGGTCTGGATTGTTCCCATGAGGCACAGGGTCAAGACTGATTTTCATATGGCTGGGTCTGAACTGGCGTGGGGAAGTGAGCTAAAGAACGATGATGGATTCAACCCAGACCTGTGACTGGGGGTGAGAGTTTATGAAAAGTTTCAGCACTCCGTCCATCGTCTCTTTGTGTTTGCTTTGTGAGTATTTTTAAGCTGTGTAGACTAATAGTTCTAATCTCCAACAGTGGCAGGAGTGAATAATTGTCACTGTTAATTTATAGATCATCTTTTCTCACCATATGGTGAGTTTTCATTGTTCCACTAGTGGTTAATAATCTTGTGGACTAGAGTCCAGTGTCTCCTGTTGTCGAAGGTTGTGAACTGCTGCATTTGCTACATTTGGTTTATTCTGCTCTGCTGACCTTGGGTTGAACGTGACATTAGGGTTTTGTTCTGGGGTCCTTGAATTAATTCCCAGAGTATTCCCATAATCTGTCATTGGGTATTCAGTATCTGTTGTAGGTTCTAGGCAGCAACAGCTCCTCCGCTATGGAGGAGGAGCCTCACTACCCCCTGCCAGCAGCCAAACGAAAGAAAACCTATAATATCCGCTTTTTTATTATCGTTTTATTTTGGCTGTTGGATCCGGGGCTTGGGGGCGGGGCCAGAGATGACAAGCTGGTGGAGGAGTTTTTGCACTGTAATCAGTGCGCATGGTGATTTAGCGGGCCGTCTCAGGACGGCCAAACTGTTATGCGCACTGAAGCTCTCTCCCACCCGACTGCGTTGCTGGGTTGCATAGAGCAGGCACAAACTCCCAGTCTACCTGGGAGCCCAAATCCACAGCGCTCAGGCCAATCCTCATGCTACTTCAATGCAGCGTCAGGATTGGCCCCAAGGGATTCTGGGACTCTGTGCCAACAGTGCACAGAGCCAGATCAGAGCGTGGCTGCAGGTAAGTTATTTATTTATTTATTTATTTATTTTGTTGTCCCTCCCCGGTTCCCTCCTCCCTCCACACACCACTTTGCCCAGATACCGGCCGCTACTGCTTCTAGGACCATCTCAGTCTATGTCTGCCTTTTAGTATAACTAATAAGTAATACTGGTGTAAGGAAGGAGGCCTAGAGGTAATGCCCTAATCACAAACCCCTAATCTTTTTTGCACGTAGTCTAACGCTCCCCCATCACACTCCTTACAAATGTTCCATCCCACCTTGTCCTATTCATCCTTTGATTGTGGTTTTTATATTTCACCTAGATGCTGGGGATGTCTAACCTGCTCCTTTATGGCATTCATTGGTTGTGGAAGATTCCTGCATTCTCAGCAATTGCGACGAGTGCTTCCTGTATTGGAAGCAGGACCACCTTAAAGGAAAGGCTGTGATGAAGGTTACTAGTCATTCACATTATCAAATTACACCTGCCTTTACAATGCCCAGGCAATGCTGCCACTCAGTGAAGCTTTAGGAAGATTTGATCAATGCACTAGGAGCATACCCAACTGTTCTCAGTGCTTTGGAGCCCGTGATGTGGCTGAAATGCAGTGCTAGAAAGACAGAGTTCTTGGTAATAGATGATCCTGAGGACCTACAAAAGGCTTCTGTTCCGGACATAATTCAAAAACATGTTCGGTATATAAGAAATAGGTTTCTAGACCATAATTATCACTGAGTAAGCAGGTTAATGCTGCCTATAGAACCTGTTTTTATTCTTAAAATCTGTTATTAAGGATCCTTTCTTTGCAGCCTGATTTTTCATGCAAAAGATGTTTTTTTTTTAAAGTATTTTTATTGGCATTTTGTAATATTCAACATGCATAGTATAGCATATATTGCATCATGTAGAGGAATAGATGACAGTTGATAGCAATATCACTACTCAAAGGATACAGAACTCCGTATTCAACAGCAGAACCCCATAACTGGTTCTAAATACTCCTTGTATAGACTAAATATACATAAGGGTATGTCAAAGTAAAATGTCATCATGTTACCACCAACTTCAAAGAGTGACTACAATTCCTAGTACATGTTTCACTAATGATTGATCACGATAGCTTAAACATGGGGATGGCCATCTCCGATCCAAGATACACACATAACATTCATATAAATCTAAATGCTACTTCAATTATCAAAAGAAAACAATCCTTATAACGAAAGGAATACTGAAAATAAAGAAAAAGATAAAGAAGTAAGTAAACCATGTGCAGAGGGGGGCAGTAGGACGCATCCAATATAGTAAGCTACTTGTCCAGGTGACAGAGCAGGGAGGGACAGGGCTCCTAACAATTATTGGAGCTACCATGCCAGAACAGCCGGTCACTGCCCAGTAGATACCCACAAACCTACCAGTCTGATCAGTGCTTAGGGTGTTCCTAGGGACCTCAAGTATCATTGCACTGCACACTTCAAGGGAGGGAACCCAAACCAGGATCTGAGCCTGTCACCTCAGACGTAGCATCTTCGAGCGTTTCCCAGGCTACCATCACCTCCCTCCATTGCCTGCTAATGGGTGCTTCCTCATGCCTTTAGACTCTTCCCAACACAGTGCTCTGCCTTTTTTGCCCCAGCCCACATGATAATATCTCGGTTTCAGGTCTCAAAACTGCCACCCCCTTGGGGACTTCCATTCCATCGCTATCCTACGTTTAGCCAGGCCCAATGCGAGGTCTATGAGCTTATTCCCAACATTATGCTTTGGGGGCCTGGGAAAAAGACCTAGCAAGCATGTCTGTATTGTGGGAGGCAACACTCTGCCCAGCACCTCCTTGAGTTTGCCTAGCACAGCCTCCCAGAAAGGGAGCAATCTGTGACAGTCCCAGGTCATATGGCCAAAATCTGCATCAGGGTTCATTCATCTAGGGCACGGATAGACTTCTCCCCCATACATCACGTTGAGGCAGTGTCATATAAGCCATGTGTGTGTAATTGAATTGTATGTATTTTAAGCATGTGTTGCGGGAAATCTTCTCATTGTAATGCAGGACTCTGCTCCACTCCACGTCTGTGAGCTCTCTGCCCCCAAGTCTATACCACTTAGCCCGTAACCCACCTAAGGGCCCCACGGACACTGATTGCAACGCAACATAAAACCACTTCACTAGGTGTCCCGCAGTCCACAGCGTGAACAAGGCATGTAGCACTGGATACGTCTCCGGCTCATCCCTCCCACTATTCAGGGCCTCATATTGTAGGAACTGGCCCGAGGGGAGACCGCAGTCCTCCACCATCTCAGTGAACGGGAGCAGAGATTTGTCTAGGAAGCAATCCCCGACATTATCCAATCCCGCCTCAGTCCAACGGACCAGTTGCTCACTTGTGAATAAAGTTTGGGGGTCGCCATGTGGCAGTCCTACGAGAGGTAGCATAGGGGTGTATTTGGCAGTCCAATGCCCCTTGCCCTGGCATTTCCTCCAAGCTTGGAAAGTCGTACGCTGCAACAGAGAGCAGTACGGAGTTGGCGTTGCCGTTATTAATAGTCTCACCATCACGAGGTTGGGGCGGGATTCCGGAACAGATAAACACGTACCCTCTTCGTTCACCCCTTTCACCTATTGTGCCAGCCACTGCAAATGCGCAGCTAGCATATATAATTCAAAATTTGGTACTCCCAACTCCCCCTCAGACATGGGGCGCTGTAGCGTTTTGAGAGACACCCTGGAGCGCCCTTTTTCCCACACCAGATCCCATAATAGAGCATTCAAGGGGCGGAACCATCCGCTGGCCAGGATGACTGGGAGATTGACAAAAAAATACAATAAGCGTGGTAGCATGACCATTTTGGAAAGTGAGACCCGGGCCATGGCAGGCAGTTGTCAAGTTCGCCAAAAGTGCACGCAGACACGCAGCGAGCGCAGCACTCTACCTAAGTTTCCTTCTTTCAGATCCTCTAAGGAGTGAAAGATGTGTATGCCCAAATATTTAAATGTATTCTGAGCCCATAAGATATCGGCCATCAGTGTCTCAGGCCTGTGTGTGGGGCCAGCTACGGGGTATAGGTAAGTCTTCGTTTTGTTGACTAGAAGGCCCGAGAGACACGCAAAATCATCCAGGATTCGCATGGCCACTGAGGTGCCCGTGATCGCCGTTGACAGGTAAATCAACAAGTCATCAGCATAAATGGAGATATGATGCAGCTGCTCTTCAATAGTCAGCCCGATCCCAGCCCCTCCCAGACGGATTCGCTCAGCCAGGGGCTCGTTTGCCAGATCAAGCAGGAGGGGTGAAAGGGGACACCCCAGTGTAGTTCTGTGAGATATCTTGTACTGTCTGGAGATTGTTCTGCCAGTTTTAACCCTTGCCGTAGGAGCGGAATACAGAAGCTTCACCCACTGCACCCATTCCTCACCCAGTCCCATGCGCAGCATCACCTTGAAAAAGTACTCCCACCCCACCGTATTGAAGGCTTTTTTGAGATCGACGGAAAGCACCACTGCCTGGCTTTTGGTTGGGGCCTCGGCACAATATAGTACAGAATAGAGCCTGTGGAGGTTATAAGAAGTATTGCGAGTGGGAATAAATCCGTTCTGGTCAGGATGTATTATTGACTTCCTATGTGGAAGTAATCTCCCGGCCAACACCTTACTTAATTTTGAAGTCTATGTTAAGCATGGAGAGGGGTCTGTGATCCTTGACACCCGCACCAGTCTGTTTAGTTTTCGGGAGGGGAATCACCAGGGCCGACTGTGTGGAGCAAGGCAACTCCCCCGACTCATACGTGTCAGCATACAGCTTTACGAGATGCGGCGCCAGAAAATCTGTAAAGCGTAGGTATAACTCTACCGTAAGGCCGTCGGTGTCTTGCCAGGCGCTAACGCGCTAATAGCTGCGCTGACTTCCTGCAAGTTTATCAGTTCTCCCAGTTTTTCCTGGTCCCCCTCCTCCAACACACCAAGAGGCAGAGGCTCCAGAAACTCTTGAATGCGAAGCCGTGGTCAGAGCCGTATATAATTGCTCGCAGTATGCTAGGAAGGAATCGTTAATCGCATCCGGGTCGTATACCACATCCCCAGTGTCTAAGCTAATTCAAGTGATTGGAGAGGCACCCAGCTCAGGCCTGATCAATCTTGCTAAGAGACGGCCCGCCTTCCCCTCTTCTCTCTGCACCTTATCCAAGTAGCCCTTATGGTTGTAACATCGCAGCCGCACCAGTGCATTGTTATACTTTGCCCGTATAGACAGTAGCACCTCTCGAGCCATTTAGTCTGTACCCTGAGCGTTATCTAACCCCCGGATGCTACACTCCAGGTCTAATATTTCCTGTCGGAGCTCTCTATGCGCCCCCTTTGCCTGTCCCATACAATGCCCACACACAACGACCTTGAACGCCTCCCACTCCACTTGAGAAGAGGATGCAGTATTGACATTGATGGGAAAATACGTGTCTAGGAGTGTGTGCAAAGAAGCGTGGAAAGGGGTTTCCTCAAGCATTGCAGGGTTCAGTTTCCAGGTGGGAATCGGAGGGCAACGTCCCTGGGGCTGGTGTGTCATTAGCAGAGTAGCTGTTTTCCAATAGTGTGCACCCTAAGTATTCGGTTCATTTAACAGTGCTATTAAAGGCAGGGGAGCACAGAAACGTGTGCCCCCTTGTATGCACCCCATGGCCCTGAAGCATAAGGGGGCCCTGTAGGTCCCCGTTGTTTCCTCTCCACCATGGTTTACGAGGAGTAGGAACCACCATGAAAACTGTGGCGGAAACTCTTAATATGCTTGGCAGGACCGCTGGGAGCGCGGAGACAGAGATTCCTATGGAAGCTGTGATTTGCCCGATTGATCTCTCCTCACACTGCCATTGAGATAAATTTAGTGTGCGGGGAGGTGAATACACAGACCCATTTGTAAGAGCAAGGGGTACAATGTCAGGGCCGCCTTTTGTCGCTGCAGAGGTGCTCCTCCGAAAGTCTGATGGCTGTGAGCTCTCCCTGAAGACACCCAACATCAGTCTCTGATGTGGGACCATCACCCGAAGAAAAAGAATGGTATGCCAACTGAGCTAACTGCCTTAAAGTGTTCTCAGGACAGTGACAGTGAGAGAACTCCATTGAATACACCAATCCTGGCCCACAGAGCCTTCTACGCTATGGGTTCGGGACATCTCTCAGACCGACTAACTCAATTCCTTCCAGTCAGGACCCTCTTCTGTCTGAAGCGGGTTGCTTTTCATGTCGAAATTTAAGTGTAAGAAGCGGGAAGGCTCGCCCTTCTCCTATCATGCGGCCCACACCTGGAATATCATCCTTTCTCATCTACGCAACATTAGAAATGAAGGCCTCTTCAGAAGCTCTCTTAAAACCTGGTTGTTTGAAAGGGCTTTTGAGCAAGAGGGAATAGTGGTTGGAGTGGGGTGAATGCTGTCCCTTAGTGCTGGGACACTCCTCTTGGAGTAGCTGTGCGCTCTAAAAATGGTTGTTTGTTTGACTGATTGACAATGGAATCAAAATGTCCTTGTCTATAAAAGGAGTCTAAGAGAACTTGAAACATTCCCACTGGGTGCCAGCATTTACATAACATAACATAACTTGTATTTCTAAGCGCATGTTCACCCAGAAGGGTATCTTGGCGCTGAATAACAGACGTTCATTGAGTCTCACTGTGTGTTAGGGAAACTTCTGAGATCCAGAGCTGGTGTCAGACAGGCTTTTTCAGAGAAGTGAGAGGACTTTATGTGAGATTCTGCAACTTCTTACTGGAGGGGAGCTCTTGGAAAGCCTTGAGAAGGAACGTCCCTGGTTGAGGGAGTGAGGCAGAGGGCATTCCTGCAGAAAGACGTCAGCCAAGAGTGGAAACCCAGCTGCAGTGACCTAGAAGAGGGTACTGCAGCGACCTACAATAGTGATCTGACCGAAGGGACATTTCAGAAGCTGAACTGAGTACTGCAGTCAGGTGCTCTACATCTCCCCTGAGAAGCTGGTACGCTGCACCCACGAAGAGATGCTTCACCACCTCCCTAGGTCTTTCTAATGCTGTGCACTTAGAAATGTTACTGGCGCGACCCGTAACCTTTGACTTCTCAGACCTCCAAGGAACTCACTGGTGGCCTGTGGGGGGAGAAGGTTGCTTGTATGTGCTCGAATCGCACCACTGGGGATTGAATGTCCATGGCATGTGTGACTCCACCAGCAGCATTGAGAGACAAGGCAGTGTCACACGCATCACAGTCATCAAGGACCTCACATCAGGCCCCCTGCACCAGAGAAGGTAAACACTAACTGAACATTCCTCCAGAGACACACATTTTTGTGAGAGGAGAAAACTCTGTGGGTTCTTAGGGGCAATATTCCTAACGTGCCATCGACGCTTGGTGCAATTTGTAGAAAGCAAATAGTTCTAAGGCGTTAATTTCACCACAGAATCAAACCTACTGTCAGGTAACAGTTGGCCCAAATTTACAAGGCCCAGTCAAGAGAGTGTTATTTGCATTGTCATGTCAATAGATGGAGGGAATGCTGGGTTGTTGGCTATGGACTTTTCCGGGGAGTAACTGGAGGGTAGGCCAGTGCGCTTATCTAGCGCCCAGTGTTTACATCTGACCATTTCTATACATTTATGCGGCTAGGGTGGTACTATGGCCAGGATAGTGTCTGGTGAACCTTTCTCCAGTTGATCCTTTTCCATTGGAGCCATTCATAGGCACATTGACAGACAGGGCTGTCAGTCTCACCTACATCTCTGACACACATACATGGCTTGAGAAAACCTTTAAAATTTCAATTTATCGCTTAGCAGCTCTTGAAGCGACACTGAAAGTTTTTGCTTGCACTGATGAGAAACTGAGTTTGCAGCAAATGTTTAGGTTCAGCTGTGTAATTTGACCTCCAGTAGATCCCAGCTAAGTTAAGTCTTCGAAAAGAAGGTACTGATTGCCCTTTAAGTGGGGCATATGTGCCACGAAAGCTTGAAACGAAAATACGATTCCTGCCTCAACCGTACCACACAGTGAAGCACACTGAATGAGTGGGCACTGCTGCATGTGTCCTGGGATCAGTGTGTTGTATAGTGACAACAAACGATTGGCGGGGGGTTGTTTTGTTAGAACATCACTAGCAAAAACTTTATGTGGCGGAAATACTGCGTACTAAATATGGTTAACAAAAAAATTGTCCCAGTTGGTGTATATTTTGTATTATTAACACCAGGAAGGCGATATTCTTTTTTTCATTCTTTAGCCTCACTGCAGAACTCCGGAGAAACCTTCAACTCAACTCTCATATCATTACTGTGATTAAAGCACCTTTTGGCTGGGGAATACATCAATACCTTCTTTGCTGACCTGGAGTTCCCGAAGAAAGACATATATTTACAAACTCCACTTCCAGCAGCAATTAAGTCCTAAAAATGCCTACTCTGTGAATTCTTCCCCCAAGCCCTAGCTTGGCAAGGACAATGTTACCAGGCCTGATGTACAAGCATCAGGTCTGGAGTTGTAGAATCGTGGGCCATCTCAACTAGTGCTGGGTTTCCAGAGTGTCAATGACTGACCTTTAGCATTCTGGAGTTGGTTATCCATCAAACACTTCTCTTTCATATCCACTCCACACCTCTTTTATTTTTCATCTCATAACACCCTTCTTCCCTGCTCCCCTGCAGTACTTTGAAGCAGACTATGTAGGATGATCACCTCACTCCACATCTGTACGGAGACTGTCTTCAGTCGTAAACCTTTCAATGATAAATCATTGATTTCAGGTGTGTTCATCTAAGTAGTTCAATGGAAGCAAAACAAACCTACATCAAGAATGCATGAGGATGGCATTCAAATGTCCAGGACTGGAACAAGCGCCCGTAATGACCTGGAGGGAGGTAACCACCTCAATCCTCAGGAACCTGTTTGTGTAATAAAGCCAATCAACATGGCGTCCCATGGGATTACTACATACCTTTGTAGACATGGATTGCCTATGCCACCCAAATGCTGCTCATTTCTGCCCACTTTCACTTTTACATTTGCAGCTCCAAATTAATTGGACGGGAGACAGGTTTTTAATGGTTCAAGTATCCTCATGCCATATATGCCAAAGGAGCAGCTAAGCCAGAGAGTTGGAGAGCAAGATTAAGAATTCAATTTTGCCAGTAACTTGCATTGGAATACAAGAATCTTTTAGTTGAGGAAAGCTAAAAAAAGCATAATTTTTAACTTAAAAATCAGGAGTCTTTTGCCTAAATCAGTAGTGTTGACATATGTGATTGCTTGTATCTCATGCCTCTCTCACACACAATGCTGCTGTCCTCCTCCGGAAGAGTTTTGAACTGCTTCTTTCTCCTAACCCGTAGCCAAGTTCTGATGATAAGTTCTGCTCGCCTTGATCAGAACATGTTACTCAGCTAGAATCGCTGCCGTTTGTAGTGCCCACACTGTAGGTAATGTAATGCATCCTAATGTATGGAGCTTTCAACTTTCCCAAATCCATGCGTTGCTTATCTTTTCTAGGATTCTCATTACATGTTGGGACATGTTGACTTGGTTTCATAATTGGATACATAGGACTTCAGTTCCCAGGTTGCACAGTAAAAAACGCATGGCTGTATGAGCTTCTCAACGAGGTTAGGCAAAATACCTGTGAGTAGTACTTTGGTGGTGAGGTTCCTGTTTTTAAGTAGGTGGCATCCTGGTTTGTTGTCACAACTTTTGCTGATTTCTGATGTGAAATTGCTGTTTGCCTTGTTGCCTTTCGTTGATTTAGTTTCATGAATCCTGTTTAAGAATTGATCCAGGACTTTTCAGAAATAAGAAAATACTGGAAGAGAAAGATCTGATTTTTGACGCACTGAAAATATGGGAGTAGAGTGTAAAACACACAAAGTCACTGCTAAGCTGGCGAGAAAGAAAATGTTAATTCTGTTATTGTTTATTATGGAACACTTAAACAATAGAGCAGCAATTGTCATCAGGTTTGTACCTTGGCTTTTGTTGTCCTTCCTCTCTTTTTGATCATTCATTGCATAGTGTACCTTGTAGTAATTTCATAGTTCATCTGTTGCATCACAGTTGCAGGTTTCAAAAGAAATCACAAACTCATTTGGCAGAACCTTGTGTCATACTTTTCTTAATTTCAACTGTTAATTCCTATTTTTATCCAGAGCTCCTAAGAGGAACGCTGCTGACCAGTCTGTCAGTAGTCATTATACATATATGTATCTTCTTACTGTCCAATCTTCAATACCTTTTTAGACAATAATCTGAGCTGTAATGGAAGAGCTCCACTCCAGCTCATATGGAGCAATGCCTTGAATATAAAATCATTTGCTGTAGCCACTTTCGAAAAACGCAGCATAAACGACAGTCAGGTGATTACTCTGACTAATAACCTTTCAGCAGCGGCTGCCATAAACAAAGGGTGGTGAGGCGGGTGGGGTCGCACAGGAGGGGGTTACAATATTGTTTTTTTAAACGTACCTTTTGCTGCTGCGGCCGGCCGTCTCCAGCGTCACGTTCGCCCCCTCTCCAGCAGCCCCTGGGACCCAGACTCCCATCCGATCCCCATGCTGCAGGCAAGAAAGAAGCCCTGCTCAGACCAGGGAGTCTGTGGGGTTTCTCCAGCCCGGCTGCTCAATGCAGCTGGACTGGAGAAAACCTAAGTGCACATGTGTGTTTTGGTCACCCAGAAATGACCGGCCAAAACACATATGCACACTTAGGGAGTGGGGTACACGAAGCACTCCTCCTACCCCCTCCCATGCCTAAGATCCACCCTTCCCAATACTGCTGGCTCAGAGCCGGCAAATGTAAAATAAAACAATGTAAAAAAATGTATTTTACATTTGTTGGCTCTGTGCCAGGTAGTGAGGCGATGCTCCCCCGCCATTGCGTAGGAGCCGCCACTGTAACCTTTCTTCTCTTCTTATGGTCTGATGTTAAATTTAGCAGGTGGCCCGCAATTCGTCAGGGTAGTGAAGGACATTACTGGTGGTACCCTGGCCACTGTGGTGATCTCTGTGAATTCAGAGGAACCACCATCATGGCAGTTCTCTGTAGGCACTGCAAGTCTGGTGTGCAGCCTCTGTCTGAGGCAGCTGCACACCAAACTTGCACCAAAAAAGTGGGAGTTTGTTACTGAAAAACAAAAAACAAATGCCCCCGAGATTCTGGTAGTTCTCTTCCAGGGCCTGGGGATAACAAAAATTCCTGTCTGTTGTTGCCAGGTTTTTCATGGCGATGATGGATAGAAAAATAACCTCATCAGACAATCTGTTCTAAATAGGGCGGGTGGGCGGAGGCCCTATTCCAATTTCCCTTGCGTCGTTTAGCCGCTTGAGTCAGCCTTCTGATGGAAGAGCCAGTGGGGCACTGCTGTTGGAGTGATGGTGTTCTGCTCGACTCTAAATGCGTCAAGCAAACCTTGGTTTGATGGACCCGATTCCCTGCCACATTTTTGACAGAATACCCTTTTCATTAAACTCTAAATCGGATCCTTAGTTTCCTATTGTATCCCCAATCTGATAATTGTATATTTCATAGTTCATTAGTTATAGATAAGGCTCCCAGTTTTCCATTTTTACTGATTTTTGCAGATAAATACTGAGAAAACATTTATTTTCTTGTCTGTATTTATTTTAAAATATGGATAAAAACGAAAATTGGGTTGCTTCTTGAATAAATCTAAATGCCATGACTGTCAGGCCAATAGCTGTGTGGATTGATAGTTAAGGGGGTGAAAACAGAAAGGAATTTTAGTAAAGAGGCTTTAACAGCAGTAGATATTCACAAGGTGTAGGAAGGTGGAATCTGACTACATGGTTGCCCCCACTTTTTTCCTGGTGTTTTGATGGTTTTTGACTTAGTTTGACTGGGAACTTGCTATTCAGGTCCCCAGCCTATCTGCTTTCTCTTAGAAAATGATTTCATGTACCTTAGGTACACTCCAGATTGTATTCTGGGGTACCCTTTTAAGTCCCTAGTATATGGTATACTGTGTACCCAGGGCATAGGTACCCCAGAGGCCTACGGGGCTGCAGCATGGATTATGCCACCCCTGGGAAGCCCTCCAAAATGACACCACAGGTCTGCTACTGCAGCCTGAGTGAGGTGGTACATGCATCCCTTACTGAGATATAGGTTCACTATATCTCACCCTATCACTGCACATATTAACCTTTCAGTCACCTCTATGGCAGGCCTTATCAATCCTGAGGGCAGGGTGCTTGGTTTTATGTGAGAGGGTGCCCCATGCATGAGCAGAGCCCCTCTGCAGCCTTCGGAATCTCTTCTCCGGGGTTGTCTGTGATGCAGCCTGACCATATACTCTTAAGTGCATTATAACCTCACGGTAAATGATAAATTTGGGATGGATGCACGGAAACATGTTGTGTTTGGTGTCAAACACCTTGGAATCATACCCCCACACCAGTAACTGGTGTGGGAGTATTATCCCACCCTTCTAGAGGGAGAAACATGACAGCACCGGTATACCCGGTACCAGCTAACAGAGCCCTGGCATCACAAAATGGATGCTGCCAGCCACAGACACGGGTCTGGCCTTCTGCTGCTGAATGAAACTCCGGCAGGGGAGGCCTGGACAATCATTTTCCTGTCACAGGGAGGTGTTACCACCTCCCATACAGGCCTTAGTGGATTAGGGCTGGGTGGGTGCACTCCAGGAGTGCTTTGAAGTCTGCACTGGGGGCACATTTGGTGTCCCTGTGCATAGTCCAGCTCCAACCGGTTGCAGGGGCTACCAGCCCCTGCTCTGGCGCGACACTGGACAAAGGAAATGGGTGTAGCCACCCCTCTTTCCTGACCCTCCCGTAGGTGGGTCCCCAGAGTATGTCCAACCCCTTCCTTGGGTATAAGAAAGGAACCCCTGGCTACAGGACTTTAGATTACACCTTGACAAAACTCTGCTACAGAAATCCCGGAACTTCAACGATCTACACGACTAGATGACTGAAGAATCTCCCTCGAAGTAATGGAGTTACTCCCCTGCTTGGCAGGCACCAAAGACGCATCTGTCCGGTCTGCATCTCCGAAGCTCCCACCGGACGCCGAAGACTTTACAACACAGGAGGTTGATTTCCAGACTTCCCAGAGGCTGACCAGAGTCCCCAGCATAGCTGAGACCCGTAGCCCTTGTGGGTACTGTGGAACCGGAACTCCTGGACACCGTGCACATTTGGAAGTGCATCAGCTTCTCGACGTCCTTTGAGGCTGTGCATTGGGTTACTTGTAGCCCAGACCCCGAGCACCTTTTACACTGAAGATTGCTGGACTACACTCCACGAGTGTTCCGTGAGCTCGCCCTTTGTGTTTTCGCTCGAGTCTCCTTCGCGATCCCTGGTCCGTTGACTGGTGGGCCCCTGTGAAGGCAACTCTTACTTTATTTGGGCTTCCCTGGTTGTTCCAGACGTGCCCTGACTCTCCATCGCTTGGGGAGTCCCCAGGACCTTGCTGGTCCGCACCGAAGCATCTTTTCTCTTCCTGTGTGGGTTGCTGTTTCCAAGGCTTGTTGTGTCCAATCCGGGCACCAATGCTGCAGCACGTGACATCCTTTGCGGGACAGCTCTTATCCAGCTCCTGGTCATCCTCGACGCCTCCTGGTCCTCATGGCTGAAGAGTCAAGCTTCCCTTCTTCGCAACTGAAGCACCCGACATCGGTGGGCATTCGTCTATCGTGCCCCTGGTCACTGGCAAGTGACCTAGATTCTGTCCCCTCTGCTTTCGGGTTCTTCACATCATTGATCCAGGCTTGGATCTCTTTTGACACTCCTCTTCCCGGTGTGGAAATATGGATTTTTCTGGTCAGTTATGTCCCCTATCTTGGACCCCAACGGTTCTATGTGCATATTACAAGTACATGTATGTTTCCTCCAGTTCCAGTTATGAAGACGCAAACACATGTGCGTCCACCGTCAACATGTCCTCTGTCAGATCCGCCATGAATAGGCCGGATATTCCATTCCTAAGTATGAAAAGCCACCGGCTTTATATGGTTCACCTATGCCATTTTACAGTCCAGGCAAGTAGGCCCTGATTCTGTCGTCAAACTCTTCTTGCCTTCTGCCTCTGAAAACTCCAGTCTGAGCCTGCATCTGTGACCATGAACTTTGTCTCATTCTCTGCGCGGCTCACGAAGCCTGACATCAGCCTATTCTCTGCCAAGAACTGTATTTCACCTTCGAGTTATCTGCTTCACCCCTTAGCCGATGCATTCCTGTCTAGTAGTTTAAATAAACATTCTTCCAGCTACCGAGCAATGGCTCGGCTTCTCTGTCTTTATGCAAGTAATTCATAGTCCTGTTACCATGGAATATTCCTACCCCCTCGCATTTAGTGTAGACACTTAGACGCTTGTACACGCACGCACAGTCAGTATAGAATAGATTCTGTCCGAGAGTCCTTCTTTTGTGGATAACATAGTTCTTTAAACATAGGATGTTAGATATGATTTGGGATTAGGTTGACTTGACCCCCCAGACTTTTCGTCTCCACATGTAGAGCTAAATGTCAAGTCCCCTTCACCCCCTAGTTGCACGTCAATCACACGTCATGCTGCTGCGCGCGCATCTATGCCAAGTATTATCTTATAGATCCACCTATATATGACATCATAACCAATTATGTTCCTTTTTACTCCTTATTACACCCATTTTCGGTTACGCATATGAATCGTCATTTTCCTTATCAATTGTTACGCCTACTGCATTCGCTTCATTGTAATGTATGTACTATAAAAGTCATTTCTTGTCAATAAAGTATGTACTTCACTTCCTGAACCTCCGTGGTGATGGAACTTGGAGCAACCGATTATAATCGATCATTGGAATAAAGCCCATTCCGAACCTCTAATACCACGGATTCTGCCTCTCATTTTACTGAGCTATTTTATTATGTTTCCGTATCAAATTAAGTCCCGGTAATGAATTTTATTTACCATATGAATGGCGCCCGAACAGGGACACTTTCTCATCTCACGCGCCGGCGGTGAGTTGCAGGCCCGGTCTCCTGCCACAGCTGGACGGACAATAACGCGTACCAGCAGGATTTCCTGTATCTCCCTCCGGTCAAGCGGGGGCGACTGAGGCTGCGATCAACACCCAGACGAGGCGGTGAGAAGTATCCCGACCAGAGCCTAGCTGAGAGAGCAAGATCCGAGGTATACAGAGGCCCACCAGTTCGAAGTCAAGTCCAGTTTCCAACGAGTCGAGTCGAGTCCAGTCCGGTCCAAGTTCAGTCTCCGAGGCCTTCCGTTTCCGAAGCTACCCGGTGAGTACCATTACTGGGGAGGCATTTCTGACGTGCACATAGGTTGTGCCGGTCAAGACGGGTTTGGGTACACAAATCCGGTCTGCACTGTTTTAGCAGTGTATATGTACTGTTTAGCAGTATATCAAGTATTCCGAAGTATCTAGTTATTGTCAAAGAATTATGCTTGGTGATTAGTTATGCAGACGATCATCATTGTTGGTTATTTTAAAGGTTAAAAATGTTTAATGTTTAATGTTTAATGTGTTAAACGTCCTGCATATTGTGGTATGAATGGTTGTTCATTATTGTGCTTTTGTACTAAGTGTGTTCAAGATTAAGTATCAGATCAGTTCTCAATATGCCGCTCTTTTCGAAACTAAGACAGATCACTACAAGAAAAGGGGTACTCGAAGAAGCCGTTCCTATTCCTCCTAGGGACACTCCAGGGTACTTCATGTATCATAAACATGGCTTAGACGCTATATTGTTTCTTGATTTATGGGTAGACTACACCAAGGAATTACCAGAAAGTCAGAGGTGGCCCACAGCGGGAACCTGGGATGCAGAGTGCATCATGAAAGTAGAAGAAGAGTTATGGAAAAGGAAAGTCAGACAGGCACAGAAAGATGCCGTTGAGTTATGGCGTAAAGAATCTCATAGACGTACAGAAAAAGCACGTAGACAGGAGGAGAAGAGTAAAGAGAATTCCAATAAAGTTCGAGAAAATCTATTAATTGAGGAAGGTATCCGAGTGAAATCAGAACAAGTAGACAGACAAAGAAATGCCCTTATGAATGGTATGTATCCCCTTCTGGCGGAAGGATTACCTAAAGCTACTCCAGAAACACCGAAAGACTTGCCGCCCCCATTATTTCCAATAAAGGTACATCCTAAGGGGCATCCTAGAACCGCAGAAGATGTTTTTCTTTCTTCATATTTAGATGACGCAGCTCCCGAGTATGCTAATTCCGCCCCACATAGACCGCTTATCAGGGAGGTTCAACGCCAAGACCCAGTACCCGTATCCCTACAGCAACAGATCGTGTCACAAGTTCCGGCAAGCACATCTGTTTCTACATCTGTTCCTACAGCTGCTTCTATAGCTGTGTCCACACCTATAGTTGCTGTGTCACGTTCAACGAATCCTTTCACACCCGACACCCCAGATGGGGCTACGGGAGGTGCTAGTAACATTTTTTCTACGCCACCCAGAATAAATAAACTTACTTTTCAAGAGTCAGCACATTCACGTACCCCCAAACTCATAAATGCCCGTACGCTTAAGGAACTTCTTATAGATTGTAGATATGACCCTGTGCCCGGCAAAGAGGACGAAATGATCATGGCATCATTGCGTATCAGACGAGCCGCAGTGTACTTAGGGAAGTTACCAGGAATGACTGCGCATCTAGATAATATATACCATTTTGTCCAAACAGGGCGAGATCCAGAATGTATTAACAGAGCTATGGAATACCAGAAAGTGGAGATACAGGGGGAACTGTTACGTTTCCTCATAAAAATTGTGTGATCAGAAATGAAGACCGACCGGGGGTAGACCCGGAAGCAATGCAAATTCTTACCAGATGGAGCCAGAATATATCAGAAGGTAGACATGATAAACAAAATTGTATAATAGCCATGTGCCGAAAGATCCGTAAAGAAATAGAACGCCTACACGAAGAAAGATTAGCGGTAGACGAGTTCGAACAAAACGAGGAGGAAGGATCAGGACTGCCCGCAGGACAGTCAGACACCATAGCCTATGTAGGTAGAGGAAGATCTTGTAATAGTAATAGATGTCCTATTGACCCGATACGTCCGATATGTCCAGATAATAACAGGAATTTCCAAATACCTATAATTAACATCAGGTCTAACGAGCATTCGTTCCAAGCCGCCGACAAACTACTCCGAGAACGAAGGGGTTATCATTTCCTCGATTCTATGGATGAACAAGATTTAGCTAGGGCAGCTGTCCATTGGGTGGACAGTCCCGGAAAATATAGTGATGATACAGTAGCACGCGCATTTTTGAATCTCACCCCAGATGAACAGCGGTTAGCTGGGATTTATATGATTCAACAACTCGTTATACTATATCAGAGTCAGCATTCGGACCCTGGTCCCTTACCTGACATATTGACTGAATTGCTTATGAATAGATGGAGAGGTTCAGGTACTAAATTAATTAAAGAAATTCTAGAATCAAGAAAGCAGTATATTCTTTTTGTATGTTCAGACCGTGTCTCATTGCCCATCAAGGAAAGAACCACGTATTACATGGATAGACAGAATCCCTTACGAGAAGTGCACCCAATAAAGGGCGAGGACAACGAGTTTAAGCGCGTATTTGTATATACGCCCATATCAAAAATAGAATTGTTAGAAATGAAGAAAGTGGTACCCAGTCATGACAAAGATCCAGCGGGTTTTCACCGAGAAATTAAAGACATGTTACTCATGGGAGAGTATACCTATCCCGACATTATGACAATATTAAAGGTATTGATGCCTGCTGGCATTTATGAGAAACTCAGGGAAAAAGAGTGGGAGGTAGGAGACCAAAAGATAGAATGGTCAGTATTAGAAGCGGAAGAAAAGGCCCGAACTGCAGGAGCAGGACTCGGGGATAAAACTAAAGCACTACCAGGTTTATTAGTACAGGTACTGCCACGTTTACTAACTACAAAAAAGGAAGATTGGGGTACAATTTCAGCCTGTAAGCAGAAGCAAGATGAAGACACTAGTGATTACTATGCCCGATTTGAAAAATGTTTTGGTATAAATAGTGGCCTAAAAGCAAGTAGCGAATCATACCCACATCTGTTTGTAACAAAATTAGTAGAAAATGCCCTGCCCCAAGTAAAGAATAGAGTATTAAAATTCGAGAGTACCTGGCAAGGTAACACTCCATCACAAATGTTACAAATGTTACAATACCACCACAATAGAATTAGAGAGGAACAAGAACATGAACACAGACGCATGAAAGACACGAAAATGAAAATGTTAGTTTCTCAGACAGTTCCAGCTGAAGGACATAAAAAGGGTATGACACATTCCGGTGATTCAGCAGGACCTGTAAAAGGGACATGCAATTATTGTAAAAAACCAGGTCATTACGTACACGATTGTCCAGTTTTGAAACATAATATCGCCATAGGTAAAACACAAGAAAGACCACGGCCACCTAGACAGGACCAGAATGAACAAGGAGCTCCGCAGCATGCACAGTCCATGCCAGCTTCACAACAGTCTATACAGTTTGTGCCAGCTGCACCAGCGCTGCCTGTTGCTGCCACACAAACCACGACACGACAACTGTTCCAGACCGCACAGTACGACTATCCTGATTATCAACGATACGCATGAACAAGCCTAGAGAGGGAAGTTGACTTACCCCTTATCGAGATCCCTGTAGATCAAGAAGGACCTTATGTACATAGTGAATTATTAGGCCAAGACAGAAAATGTTTACTCGATACAGGGGCAAGTCGAACAACAATAAAACGTAGTGAAGTTCCAGGGGCACCCCTCTCAGGCTCACAGAATATTTCCCTTGGTTTTTCAGGAAAACCTATTGTTAATGAAGTGTCACAGCCTCTCCCACTTACGATAGGACCTTTGACCCGAACTACAGATTTATTGCTTACTAAATCATGTCCAGAAAATCTGTTAGGAATAAAAACACTGAAAGCTCTAGGAGCTATAATATGTTGTTCTCCGGAAGGAGTAAGGTTGTTTTTACGTGATTTTAAAGGTCATTATGTGTCTAGAGACATGGATCCCCGACTGCAGACTTTACCTACACATCTATGGGCACAAGGCCCTACTGATGTTGGATGCATGAATATTACACCATATCGAGTCACATTAAAGGCAGGAGTGGTGCTACCACGAATGCGACAATACAAGTTACCACCAGATGCTGTAGTGGCTTTACTACAAATCATTGACGAGCTCATTACCCAAGGAGTAGTTGTAGAAACAGACTCCAATGTATGTAATTCACCGATAATTCCGATTCTTAAACGAACAGATCCAAAGGCCCCGCCAGTATATCGATTGGTTATTGATCTGCGCGAATTAAACAAATGCATTGTGCCACAATTTCCTGTGGTCCCAGATATCTCGTCATTACTGACAGCTATTGATTCCGAAGCGACATTCTTTACTGTAATCGATCTCAAGAATGCCTTTTTCAGCGTCCCAATAGATCCGGAAAGCCAATATTTGTTCGGATTTAGTTTAAATGGACGTAGCTTTAAATTCTCACGCGCACCTCAAGGATTTACAGAAAGCCCCAGCATCTATAGCCAAGCACTGAAACGAGAACTCGACAGTATCCACATGCCAGTTAACACTGCTCTGCTTCAATACGTCGATGATCTGCTGATCACCGCGAGAAGTGAACCGGAATGTGAAAAAGCATCACTGACAGTTTTACAATTTCTAGCCGAAAAGGGGCACAAGGTGTCCCCTTCTAAGCTGCAATTCTGTGTCCAGCGAGTTATTTATCTTGGACACTCGCTGTCCAAGGAGGGAAGGCAGCTTACACCCGACCGCATTCAGTTAATAGCTAACATGCCAATACCCAAGACACAAAAGGAGGTGCGGGCTTTCATAGGCCTCACGTCATATTGCAGCCAGTGGATCCCTCAGTACGCATTTCTAGCAAAACCACTCATTCAGTTGACAACACAGGAGGCAGCCACATCGACTGTTCTCCCTTGGACTCAGGAACATACACAAGCTTTTGAAAGCCTAAAGAAAGCTTTATGTCAAGCACCTGTTTTAGCAACGCCATGTTACAGAAAACAGTTTACACTCTTTGTTACAGAACGCGAAGGTACTGCCTTGTCAGTACTCACACAGGAACAAGTAGGAGCACACAAACCATGTGCTTATTTTTCTAGTACATTAGATCCCGTAGCTCAGGCTTTGCCTGCATGCCTAAAATCAGTGGCAGCGACAGCTTTAGCAATCAGACAAAGCGATGCCATAGTGTTAGGACATCCATTGACAGTTCAAGTACCACATGCAGTAGAGGTTCTTGTAAATAGAACGCAAACACAACACTTGACTATAGCGCGACTTACAGGGTACGAACTTACATTGTTTCAGCCACACATAGAAATCAGACGCTGTAACACATTGAATCCTGCCACACTTTTGCCAGTAACCGGAACAGACCCACTAGCCCATGACTGTATTGAAGTTATTACAATAACGACGAAACCTAGACAAGACTTAACCGATGTCCCATTGTCAGACCCAGACCTGACATTGTATGTAGATGGTTCATGTATGAGAACAAATACAGGAGAGTTGGTGGCTGCTTACGCAGTCACAACAGATACTGAAGTCATTGAAACTAATCGTATAAATACTTTGTCAGCTCAAGCCGCAGAGCTTATTGCTCTGACACAAGCCTGTATTCAAGCCACAAATAAAAAAGTCAACATATACACTGATTCACGTTATGCATTCGGAGTTGTACATGACTTCGGCGTGCTATGGCGAGAGAGAGGTTATTTAACTTCCCACGGTGCCCACATTCAGCACGGACCCCTCATTCATGCCTTATTAGATGCAATACATCTACCTACTGCAATATCAATTATGAAATGTAAGGCTCATACGAAGGTTACTGATATCATTTCTCAAGGCAATGATCTAGCCGACAGAACAGCTAAACAGACTGCTCAAACCCAAACATCCGACATGACAAAGACAATAGTCCCGATGCCGACACATTGTATGACAGTTAAAGATCCTACCCTTGACGTAATTGACATACAGACACATGCTACACCAGACGAAATAAAGAAATGGACTGAGAGGAGGAGCCTAGCGCGCAACCAAGATGGCCGCGTAGGTGCGAGGCTCCCGAGGACCTCCGCGACCTCCTGAATAAATCCTGGAAATATCCTGTCCTTGTTAAGGGGACTGTGTCGGGGAACCCGAGCTGAGGCACTACCCGTTTTTTGGGCTCGAATCGGACCCCGAACACCGGTGGGAACATCGACTGAAGGTTGCGGCCTTCTCCTCGCCGGCCCCCCGGATTGGAGTAGTGGCGCGATCCGGGGACAAGGTGAATAACAGCGGCGAGCGGGGCTGGGCGACTCGCGCACCCCGCACTTTCACTTTCGCTTTTGCGCCCTCCTTGCTCTCTGGCGAGGTTGGGCTGCGGAGCGGGGGTGCGGTGGTGTGGCCTTGTCCAGGTGCCCAGCTGACCCGCCGGCGGTGGGTCGACCCGCGGCTCTGTGGTCGCCCCCTTGACACCCGTGATCTGGTGTGACGGCCCGTTTGGAGATCTTGGCACGACGGTGAAAGGGCCAGCATGGCCACCAAACAAGATGGCGACCGGGCGAAGGTGAAGACGACCCGCCGTGGCACGGCGCACCAGGCCAATAGTATGGACCGCTACACGCTCCAAAAGGGTTCTCCGGAGACAACGCGGTCATCTCCGGTGGGCCCGACGGAGACACCCGCCCATCCAGTGGATCTAACCCTCCGGGACGTCATGGGCGCCATCGCTGAACTGAAGGCCTCAGTGGACCAGCGTTTTGATACCTTGTCGCAAAAAATTGACTCGGTCCTGGTGGATGTGGGCCTTGTGAGGGCGGACTTGTCAAAAACGAACGACCGAGTCGACTCCCTGACCCACACCACAACGAGCCTCACGACTGACGTGGTGGCCCTCCAGAAGGAGGTGCGCCGGCTTGGCCAGGCGAGCGCCCTGATGGACCGGCGACTGGAGGATTCCGAGGGTCGCGCCCGGAGGAATAATATCCGCATTATTGGTGTGCCGGAGGGACGTGAGGCGGAGGCGGCGGATCTCTTCGTGGAAGACTTGATCCTGACCCATCTCCAGCCCCGGGGGCTGAGTAAGTTTTTTGCGGTGGAACGTGCCCACCGGGTCCCCGGGGGCCGCCCTAAGACCGGTGCCCCGCCGCGGCCCCTTATTGCCCGAATCTTTAATTTTCGGGACCGAGATGCCATCCTCCAGACCTCCAGGCAACAGGGACCGGTCAGGTTGGACAACATGGACGTAAACTTCTACCCAGACTTTACTCCGGCGGTCCAGAAGCAGCGGCAGAGCTTTACTGGCATCAAACGTCGTTTAAGGGACCTAAATCTTAAGTACTCAATGCTCTTCCCGGCTAAGCTGCGGGTGGAGGTGGATGGTCGCACGCACTTCTTCGACCGGCCCGAGGCGGCTGGGGACTGGTTGGACACCTTGCCTGGGGATCGGGGCCGGGGGGGTGGGGGGAGCGCGGCTGGCGAGGAGGGCCCGCTGGATCAGAATTGAGGGGTGACTGTATTGCCTTGCTCGGGACATTGTTCCTTCACCACATACTGCTTCTGTAGGTTCCCCTCCCATGGAGGTCATGTGGGGTCTGCTGGGGGCTTCCCTCCTCCTCTGGGGGACTAGTTAGTGTTTAGCTATGGGGCGACAGGCACACTGCACTTTGGGGGGGCTGTCTGGGCTCATGCAGGGGTGCAGGGAGGGGGGAGTTTTGTTGGGACCGGGGGGTGGGGGGGGTGTGTTGTTTGTTCGTACCGCAAGGCAATCCTGCAACTGTTTTGTTGTCTTTAGACTGCTCGGTGGGGGACGACCGATTGTTTCGACGTATGATGGGGGGTAGGGACTTGACTGTGTTGTCATGGAATGTTAACGGCCTGGGGGATAGGATTAAGCGTGGTGTGGTCCTGCAGTATTTAAAACGTATTTCCCCAGATGTTGTCTTTCTGCAAGAGACGCACCTTATAGGTAACACCTTTCATGCAATGAATCGGAGGGGATATCGTTTGGCGGCCCACTCTGGCTTCACCTCGGGCTCGCGGGGGGTGGGTATTATGGTTAGGAACTCGCTCCCGTTGGAGATTGATGAGGTGCACCACGATGAGAGGGGACGTTACACTGCTCTGGCGGGACGTATGGAGGGTAGAGTGTTCAGTTTTGTGTCGGTGTACGTCCCGCCTGGGCTACAGGCCACTACATTTGCGGACCTGGGGCGCCTCCTTCTGGAACTTCCGAGTGGCCTATTGGTGGTTGGAGGGGACTTTAATGCGGTTGTTTCTGGATCTATGGATCGCCATCCCCCTAGGGACCTCCCCCGGGCACAGGCGTGGCTGCCTGGCCTTTTAGACACATTGGGCCTGGTGGATTGTTGGCGCCTAAAGCATCCCGTATTGCAACAATACACCTTCCACTCGGGGGCCCATGGTAGTCTTTCGCGGCTTGATTACATCCTTGTCCCAGCGGCCCATGCGGGGAGGGTGGGAGAGGTGCGCCATCTGGCACGGGGTATTTCAGACCACTCCCCATTGTTGTTGCATTTCGATGTCTTCCCGAGGGGGGATGGCAGGGTGGCCCCGATTAACGCCTGGTATCTGCGCGACCCCACCATTCGTGCCGACTTGATCACATCCTTGCAGCGCTATTTTGAGGAGAATGTGGGGTCGGTCCCATCTGCCGTCTCCCTATGGGAGGCTTTCAAAGTGGTTCTTAGAGGGGAGGCCCTCTCCTTTATTGCCAATGCCCGGCGGCGCGAGCGGGAGGAGGTGACCCGGGTGGAGGCCGAGATTGCTGAATTGGAGGGTGACCTGGGGAACGGGGTAACAGACGCCAAGTTACATGTTCTGCAGTTAAAGCAGGCGGCCTACCGGGCCCTCGTCACGGCGGCGGCCAGGGGCCTTGGTAGAGAGCAGCAGGGGCGCTTGTATGATGTGGGTGATAAGGCCGGTAAATTGATTGCGTGGTTGGATAAGAGAGAGAGAGCGAGCCGAGTGGTGCCTTTGATTGAGAGTGTGGATGGTGCGTGTGCCACGGAGCCGGAAGCCATTGTCTCCTGTTTCGCGGATTATTTCCGCGGAGTCTACTCCCCTGTTTCCCCCTGTTCGGAGGCGGACTCCCGTGCCCTGCTTCGGGATATTGCACTCCCCTCCCTTACGGCGGAAGACAGGGATTCGCTGGACGTCCCTCCCACCTCGGACGAAATTGCCTCGGCTATTCGCTCGATTTCATCCGGCAAGGCCATGGGCCCCAATGGCATTCCCATTGAGCTATATAAGCTACGCCCGGATGTGCTGGCGCCCCACCTGCGTGCGATGTTCCTCGCGGCCCACTCGCGGGGCTCCCTCCCGCCGGACCAGCGTCTGGCCACAATTGTGGTAATCCACAAGGAGGGGAAGCCCCGTGAACGGGTCACATCCTATCGGCCGATTTCGCTTTTGAACGCGGAGCCCAAAATCCTCGCCAAGGTGTTGGCTAACCGGTTGGTTGGCGTGGTGGGCGATTTGGTCCACCAAGACCAATCGGGCTTTATCCCACACCGCAACACGGCGCTTAATCTACGGCGCTTGCACGGCGTGCTTGCGCGTGTCCCATTTGTGCGGGAGCCAGCCATCTTGGCGTCCTTGGACGCCACCATGGCGTTTGATACGCTCGAATGGCCATATCTCTGGGCGATGCTCGCGAAGTTTGGGTTCGGCCCGGGTTTCATCAGCTGGGTCAAATTACTATATTCGGGCCCGATGGCGCAGGTGGTGGTGAACGGGCGTGTGTCGACCCCGTTCGCGCTGGGGCGGGGCACGCGACAGGGTTGTCCCCTGTCGCCTCTTCTGTTCGCCCTGGCCCTGGAGCCCCTGGCGGAGTGGCTGCGGTGGCACCCTTCCATCCGTGGTCTCCGCTGGACCCCCGAGCACGAGGACCGTGTGTCCCTCTACGCGGACGATATCCTTTTGTATCTCGCCTCCCCGCGCAAGTCCCTGATCGTCCTAGTTGATGTTTTGCGCTCCTTCGGTCGCAACTCAGGCCTCGTCATTAACTGGGCGAAATCCTGTGTCTACGTGCTTTCCGGGGAGGCTCCGGTCCTGCCGCGGGACTGCCCGATCCAGATTGCCTCCCAGGGTTTCCGGTACTTGGGTATATATATCACTCTTGACCCGGAGGCCCGCTATGAGCGGAATCTGCTGCCCCCTCTCCAGCGTTTGAAGGAGGATGTGGTGCGCTGGCGGCGTCTCCCGCTCTCGCCGCTCGGTCGAGCGGCCTTGTTTAAAATGATGTCCTTGCCGCGCTTCCTCTACGCCCTCCAGAACACTATGGACATGGTCCCGGCACGCTACTTTCGTGAGGTGGAGGGCCTTCAGCGGCGCCTGTTCTGGGACGGGAGGCCGCGTATTGCTCTGGCTAAACTGACGCTCCCGTGGTACGATGGAGGGGTCGCCCTCCCGGACATTAAACGGTATTACTGGGCCTCCCAGCTAGCTGCAATTAATCATGGCCTTTACGGGCCCGCCCTGAACCCGGCATTCGAGATGGACAGGATGCTCCTGCCCGGTGGCGATTACAATCGAGCGCTGTACTCTGGCGCGCCCGACTCCCGTCTGACGGGACCGACGCGTGTCATGGTGCGGGTTTGGCACGCGGCCAATGCAGCTATGGGGTGGAAGGACCGTTTGACCCGGGCGTCTCCACTGTATGCCTCTGAGAGGCTGGGCTCCCTGTGGACATCGAAGGGCTTCGAGAAGTGGGACACGATCGGAATCAGCACAGTGGGGGATCTCTGGACGAGGGGGGATTCAAAACTTTTGAGACGCTGCAGGCGGAGTTCCAGCTGCAGGGCAGTGAGTACTTTCGGTACCTACAGGTCCGCCATGCGCTGGGCTCCGTCTTCCCGGATGTTGCATCCATTCCGGAGTCTTCCCCCCTGGAGGACAGAGTGCTGGATGGCCATGTCCCGGACAGCACGATCTCCCTCATATATAAGAAGCTGATTAATGATAGATCGTGCCTGTTAACTAGTCTACGCGAGGCTTGGGTGGCCGACGGGCTGGAGCTGGACGACGAGGATTGGATGTCCGCGGTGGCCTCTCCGAAAGAGGTGGCCATCCCGGCTCGCCTTCGTTTCGTCCAGCTCAAGATCCTTCACCGGGTCTACGTGACGGGGCCGAGGCTTCTACGTATGGGTTTTGCCGTGGACGGACTGTGTAAGCGTGGCTGTGGTGCGTTGGCGACTTTTATGCATATACTGTGGGAGTGCCCGAAGGTGGAGCGATTCTGGCGTGGTGTGCATGAGGTCCTGCGTGTGGTCACGCGTGTAGCGCTGCTGCCTGAAGCGAGGAGGTGCTTGTTGAATGTATGGGAGCCGAATGACTACTCGGTTCCGCAGACGCGGTGGGTGACTCTGGGATACATGATAGCGAAACGTGATATTGCTCAATTGTGGGGATCCCAGAGGCCCCCTGCGGTGTCGGCCTGGAAAGAGCACATGGATTGGTGTATGTTCCGTGAAAAGGTGGTGTATGTGGCGAGGGGTAAGCCTGGGGCGTGGGTGAAAATCTGGGGCCCCTGGAACGCCTACCGTGGGGGCATTTGTGAGCCGCCACAGCTGCCGGCTGCCTCGCCTGCTCCGTCTCCCTAGCTGGACCCTCTTGCTCGGCCGCGGGCACGCGGCCCCCCAGTCCTTGATCTCCTCCCATCCCCCTCTTCAGATCTTTCCTGCCAGTCTGGATCCCCCACTATGGAGCAAGTGCTGTCACCTTGAATCTCAGGTTGCCTTGCGGTTGTGGTTTTTGTTGATGTTGTTAGTCCTTAAAATGAAACCGTACTCTGTGGCAGGACGCCGTGAGGCCTGCACCGTTGACTACTCCTGTGTTTCTACTGTGCACCGCTGAGAGACTTTTACTGTCTGTATGTCCTATATTTGTGATGCTCTAGCGGCCGGCCGTGCGGTTGTAGGCCCATACCTGTAACCTTTTTATGGATGCAATAAACGGTTTCAAAAAAAAAAAAAAAAAAAGAAATGGACTGAATTAGGAGGGATCCAAACGGACCAAGGATGGATGATGAAGGAAAAGTCTGTGTGGTTCCTTCCTGATTCAATGGTCCAAGTTATAGTTAACACTATACATAGTCCAGCACATCTAGGAGAAAAAGCTATGCTAGACAGCATTCAACACATTTGGTTCAATAAACATTTACGAGCAGCAGTCAAACAAAAGGTCCGTACCTGTATGATCTGTTGCCAGTTCAACCCAGGAAAAAGTGTTCCCGTAGAACAAGGTGGATTTCATCCTCCTAATCACCCTTTTGAAGTACTCCAGATGGATTATATCCAGATGGAACGATGTCGAGGATTCAAATATGTTCTCGTAGTTGTCTGCGCTCTGTCCCGCTGGACGGAGGCATACCCGGTTTCAGATTACACTGCCCCGACTACTGCCAAACAGTTAGTTCGAGAATTCTTCCCACGATACGGTTTACCACGTGTTGTTCACTCAGATAACGGCCAGCCGTTCTCATCCGAATTAATGAAACATGTTTCACTTCTGTTAGGTTATCAGTGGAAATTTCACTGTGTCCGACACCCCGAAGCAGCAGGTCTCGTAGAAAGACATAATCAGATACTGAAAATCAGATTGTCCAAAATATGCAGAGAGAAAGGTGTCGACTGGGTAGTAGCGTTACCAGTTGCACTCTTCTACATGAGAATGGTAGCACACTCTCGAACAGGGCTATCCCCGTATGAGGTGATCTTCGGCAGACCACCAAATATGTGGGGGACGCCTATACCACGCAAAATAACTGATATTGACTGTAATATGCTGACAGATTACTTGGCTTCCTTGATGTCTGCACTACAATCTTGTCGTTCACAGGTAGCTGCAGCCTTTCCCGACAACACTGAGGTGAAACCCCATGACGTAGTTCCGGGGGACCTTGTACTTGTGAGAAATTTCGACCGAAAGACTCAGCTGGAGCCCAGGTGGAAGACACCCCAGCTGGTCCTGCTGACCACAAGGACAGCCGTGAAGATCGAGGGCAGGAAAGGATGGGTGCATTCAAGTCATATCAAGAAATTTCATGGACTTCCTTCAGATGTAAACAGCCCACCTCGTGTGTCCTCACCAATTGACTCAAAACTACCTCTGGCTGAGGCCGACAGTAAAGAACTTTATAAACTAAAATTAAGGCCTAGGCCGTCGGACGATTTGATTGTTTAAGTCCTCTCCTAGGTGAAGCGGTTGAATCTGTCTCCGACATGTATCGCCTAGACCTGAATCATGGACAGTCGCGAAAAATGATGAAACGACAGGCGTATTGTAAATCACTGCGTAGCCATTGCATAGTGACATTATTAATCTTGTTTTTCTTAAGTCTTTTAATAATTACTGCAAGTATATTGTTGCACATATATTACCCTATTGCCAGAAACGTTTACAATGTTACTGCTGAACATTCTTTTAGTGACTTACCCCCGCATGAATTGTCTTATAGACTTGCGCTGCGCAATAACACTTTCATTAGTATGTTACATCATTCCCATCAGACTAGTAATGCAACTAATTGTTGGGTGTGTGGCCGGCTCCCTCCCTATCAGAATTATGAAGGAGTCCTGCCTTTCTTTCCACATCCGTTTACACATAATGGCTCCTGTGGAGCATGGTTTAGTTTAATCAATTCCACAGACTCAGATACAGCCGTTTACCAAGACCAGTGGGTATGGGGAAATCTGAACCTGGTTTTATTCAAAGTCTGTTACCCTGACAAGGAGGGTCGCCCCAAAGGAACAGGAACTGATCTAGAAAATGAAGTATATGGATTAGGTAACTTTACTCCTAATCTCATGGTTCTAAATGTCGAATCCGAAGTTGAACTAGTTTTACCAACCATGTCAGTATTCCCAGCGAAAGGTGAATTGTGTGTAAGAAAAGTTGGTTCCATACATATGGGCCATAGTAAATGCACTACTACAGTAGAATTCAGTGATCAAGGCAAATCTTCATTTAGAGCTTATCGCCACTCCTACTTTATATGTGGTCAGACTGCATATATGCGTCTACCTCTAGATTGGGATGGTACCTGCTACATCGCATTCCTTTTGCCACCTGTTTTCCTAGCTCCTCCTGATTATTATAGAAACATTCATTTAGTACACAACAGAGAGCGGAGAGATCTCCCAATTGTCGATTACACTGAAACAGCATGGGAAAAATACACAGATTTCAATAAAGGCATCTTTCCCTATATAGGTACTGTTACTAATAGTAAGCTGATACGTAGATTAACTAGAACCCTTGAAGCGGTAGTGAATGAAACTATTTCCGCCTTAGGCAATTTAACAGAAGAGCAGTCTGCTATGCGGATTGTTGTGCTTCAAAATCGTCTTGTCCTTGACGTCATCCTGGCTGATAGGGGCGGAGCTTGTAGGGTCATCGGATCAAGCTGCTGCGTATTCATACCAGAAAATTCGCCATCTGTATATAAAGCTATAACTCGCCTTCATAAGATTGTAAGCCAGATACACCAGAACCCAGGCACTTGGACTTGGTCCGGTTGGTTTTGGAGTATGATAGCAGCCTGGGGATGGAGAGTTCTATCCTTCCTAGGTATTGGCCTTCTCATACTATTCAGTTGCTGTCTATGTCTACAATGTGGACCAGCGATCTGTGGCCTGTGTGCCACATCGTGTATTCCACCACCAAGATCTCATTCGTCACGGAAGAAGAAAGAAGAACAAATGATGTTATACGAACAGATCAATGGATTAATGAAGATTGATATCTCTTGACGGGCAAGTAGGGGACAAGGAGGGAATGTGGAAATATGGATTTTTCTGGTCAGTTATGTCCCCTATCTTGGACCCCAACGGTTCTATGTGCATATTACAAGTACATGTATGTTTCCTCCAGTTCCAGTTATGAAGACGCAAACACATGTGCGTCCACCGTCAACATGTCCTCTGTCAGATCCGCCATGAATAGGCCGGATATTCCATTCCTAAGTATGAAAAGCCACCGGCTTTATATGGTTCACCTATGCCATTTTACAGTCCAGGCAAGTAGGCCCTGATTCTGTCGTCAAACTCTTCTTGCCTTCTGCCTCTGAAAACTCCAGTCTGAGCCTGCATCTGTGACCATGAACTTTGTCTCATTCTCTGCGCGGCTCACGAAGCCTGACATCAGCCTATTCTCTGCCAAGAACTGTATTTCACCTTCGAGTTATCTGCTTCACCCCTTAGCCGATGCATTCCTGTCTAGTAGTTTAAATAAACATTCTTCCAGCTACCGAGCAATGGCTCGGCTTCTCTGTCTTTATGCAAGTAATTCATAGTCCTGTTACCATGGAATATTCCTACCCCCTCGCATTTAGTGTAGACACTTAGACGCTTGTACACGCACGCACAGTCAGTATAGAATAGATTCTGTCCGAGAGTCCTTCTTTTGTGGATAACATAGTTCTTTAAACATAGGATGTTAGATATGATTTGGGATTAGGTTGACTTGACCCCCCAGACTTTTCGTCTCCACATGTAGAGCTAAATGTCAAGTCCCCTTCACCCCCTAGTTGCACGTCAATCACACGTCATGCTGCTGCGCGCGCATCTATGCCAAGTATTATCTTATAGATCCACCTATATATGACATCATAACCAATTATGTTCCTTTTTACTCCTTATTACACCCATTTTCGGTTACGCATATGAATCGTCATTTTCCTTATCAATTGTTACGCCTACTGCATTCGCTTCATTGTAATGTATGTACTATAAAAGTCATTTCTTGTCAATAAAGTATGTACTTCACTTCCTGAACCTCCGTGGTGATGGAACTTGGAGCAACCGATTATAATCGATCATTGGAATAAAGCCCATTCCGAACCTCTAATACCACGGATTCTGCCTCTCATTTTACTGAGCTATTTTATTATGTTTCCGTATCAAATTAAGTCCCGGTAATGAATTTTATTTACCACACCGGCATCAGCACTTTTCAGTCTCCTGCCATTGAAAACGACGACGAAACCCGACACCATTTGACACCTAGGCACCCGGCTACCCTGGGTGAGGTAACACGAGTACTCTGGTACTTCCGTGGGTGTTGGCCCTAGAACCATCTAAGTCCAAAAGGGTTTGTTCCTAGTCCACTCCTAAGTGTTCTTAAACTTTAAAATTCTAACCGCGACTTTCCCCATAGAAGCTAACGGGAGCTCGCTGCTGTGTTCTCACACTGCACACGTCCACCCTGGGTCCCCTGTGTCACTACCTTGGGTGGTTCCTTGGGGTTCCAGTGATTCTACAGGCTCTAGGCCTTGTGTGTAGTCAAGTCGTGGTTCTAATACCACTCTCTTAGTATATGGTTTGGTCCGCCCCTAGGGCCTATCGTATATTGTGCTAATTTACTGTAATATTTGAAGTGTAACATATGTGCTTTTACCTCTAGCCTTATAAAGAGACTAGTAAGGTGTGTTTAGAAATAAATACATATATTTTATATATATACCTGGTGTGGTTCTCTTTCATTTAGCCATTCAAGAGATTATAGACTGGTAAAACAAGCTGCTTTACATTCCTTCAAGACTTAGCCTGAAGGCTGCTCTCCATAGTTACCACTAGGATATCTTTCAAATAAGGTTGTCTTTAACCTATCATCAATAAGGGGTTGTTTGCACTGGTGCAAGGTACCCACTACAACTAGTGGACAGCATATACCAGGCCAACTTCTCACACAAGGCTGATACTGAAATGTGCATACTTTCATATAAGTGCATTGGTGTATCTCTGCAGGTGTCACAGCATTGAGATCTGGCAGGCATTCAAGCATGAGTGAATATTTATTGGTTAAATAAATGTGGAAAACCTAAAGTAATAAGGATAAATACAGACAATTTTTTTTAAAAAAAATATGGATAAATACAGACGGACATGTAAAAAAAAAAAACATAAAACCGGGAGCCCTAGTTATAGAATGACTGCTGATTTCAAAAGCACACATTCCCATGTGTCCCTGCATCATTATCTTGAATATATTTGTGATTGCATGTTGACCTGTTTTTTTAAATTAGTGATGAAACTAGGTTTGGAAAGAAAGCAGTACTTCAACACCTCGACAGTGGTAGTCAGGGCTATATAAATCCACTTACCATACAATACAAAGTTGGCTGAACAAGAAAATTGTGTGCAAAAGAAAGAAAAAAACTAAATGAAAAATTAGAAAAACATAAAGTATGAGCAAAAGAAAAAACTGACAACTAGCAAAATGACAAAAATGAATAAAGACAAAAGGAATGATTGAATAGTTACGGAACAAAAGGACATGACGACAGTGGATTAGACAAAAAAAGAAAAGTAATGCAAAATAATACGTTTTTGTTTGGATGACTGTAACCTGCTTCAGCCATGTTTTTCTGCTTATACTAACAAGGCCCTGAACGAAGTGAACAATCTGACATTTTTGAGCCTCTGTTTCACATTTTTGCTTCCGAGATGAGAAAATGTTGATTAGTTTGCTCGTCCAAAATGTTTACATTCTTGTTGCAATAAGGCTATCATTTTCCTTTTTTATGATCTCAGTCTTAGGACACCTGTGTGCTTCTTTGTTTGAATCCATCACATGTTCCCTGCTGCAGATCCGTTTATGTAAAACTATAAATGTGTGCCTTGCCTTTACTCAGGAAGCATCAGGGCCGGCTTTAGGGCAGTGCGACCACACTGGGTGCTGACTGGTGGTGGGGGGCAGGGGGGTGCTGTGTTTAGCAATAACTTACAACTTAAAAGCACCTGCTGCAGAGTTCCTTGGGCATCAGGCTTTCAGGCATCAATAAAAATGTCAAGATAACTCTTGTGATTAATCTTCCTGCTAGAGAGAGATTGGAGTTTTGTCCAGTGGCAGTTTTGACACCATAAAGTAGCGCAGAGGGTTAATATGCCTCCTGCAAACAACAGTTCTGTATTTTATGTGGATAGCTGAGTGGATTAGTAAAGTCAGCCTTTACCAGCCCTTTAAAACAAATTAAATGTATGTGAAAAAGGGCCTATGGAGAAATGAGGGGCACGTTTGCTGCTTAGTAGAGAGGGAACCCGAGGAGTAGGTCATGGAAGGGGGAGGCGCCAAAAAAGATTGCCACACCAGGTGCCACCAGCGCCAGAGCTGACCCTTGAGAGCATACTACAATTCACTACTGCTGGGCGTCTCATTGATCATCAGACCCAGCAATTTACAAGCTATTATTTTTTTCTTTCTGTTAATAAATCCTTTCACACTACAATTGGCATGCAAGCAGATTTTCTTTAACAGACCTGGCATGGTTTGCAAGGAAATTCCATAGGTGCATAAGTGCCAAGGCAATATGGTCTTGTTCTCAGTGCAGCCAGCCCCTATGGCGCTGAGGACAAAATCATCTCAACCTTAGCACTCAAGGGTTTAAATGGATGTGGTAATTGAGATCAGATTGGACTCCACACAACAACCCCATACACCATAGGCTTCGAGTTGGGATTCTCGGTGGAGCGCTTGGATGGAGAACGACCCAGCGCTCAATTAGTTGATCAGGTTAGTCAGTGTCAACACACTTTCAAAGTGATAAAATATAAAGTCTGATTTTGTTATTGATTATGTGGGAGTATTTGTGTTTGAAACTGAAATATTTACTTCCGGGAAGTTGGCAGTGAGATAAACTGGTGTGGCTAGTTGCAGAGGGAGTCCTGGGATGCTAGAAGTTAGATGTGTGCTTGAAATCCATTGTACAAGAGCAGAAGGCTTGAGAGAAGTAGGGGAAGGCAAAGAATGCATAGGATTCCTAACCTAACCAGCTGAATTTCCGACTGCAAGAGGCATGCTAATCTAGTCACCCACGGATATCCGTGAGTGCCTAAAGAAAGTGAATAGACGTCTCTGAATGTAAGAGTCAGTGGACAAGCATGAACACATTTTCCTAACTCGTTCCACGAGATACAGATTAAAAGAGCTGTAAGACACTCTCTTCCCACCTTTCTACCCATCACCATCCATGGGATGAGCTATTGCACTAGGTAGGCAGCACTTAAATATGTACTTGGTTGTGAATGGGAGTACAGATGGGAAAATGGGGATGGATTAACTGAAGAAAGCCTGGTCCACATGGTTTATCGTCACTATGGTAAAAGCACAAGCAGGTATAGTGAAGATTTGGATAAGAACACAAGAAGTGAGGATAAGAAGTATTTTCTGGAGGAAGCCATCTTTGGTATTGAGTGATTGTATGACCTTAGGAGAGTATTGAAGGATCCTAAGGATAAATCTAGTCCTGAGCAATGGGTAGCCTTTCTAAATTGGTATGAAGCAGCCATGAAGCCAAAGCAGGAATCCTGGGTGCAAATATTGAAGGATACCCTTGAGAACCATGTTGGCCCCACAGAAAATGAGACCGCAAGAAGATATTGGTTGTCAGGATTTTGGGACTAGAGGAGAAGAGAGAACAGAAGTCTGCAAGTGAAGCATGCAGCACTCGCAGGTTTACAGGCCCGAATAGTAACCAGGTTTGTACAAACTCTCAGTATGTTGTCCCATGCCACTTTCTGCCAATCCTCAAGTGTCTCCACTTGTTTGCATTTCAATGGTGATGTGACTTTAAAGTACTGCGAACAACTGGCTTACTGTCTCAACATTTCCCATTTTGAGGTCCAAGCTCCAGCCTGACAGAAGCGTGCACAACTTACAGCCGGAATTCTGGAGCCATGCGACGGTCTTTCAATGGAAATCTGCACTCCAGCCTCAGTAGCGAGAACCATATCAGATCCTGCTTACCATGAGCACAAACAAGTGCCATGGATCGTTTCCCTGTCTGGCCCGCACACCTCTTTGTAAGCGGTCCACTGACCCAAGACACATTGAACCTGCACACCTCTGTCTTGCTTATGTATGCATTCAATGTAAGACCACGGAACCACCTCCACTGTGAACAATTATTCTTAGTAAATGTGGAGCTCAGAACGCAATACAGTACTCTAAGCAACCAAAAATAAAAAACCATAACAGCTTCAGAACTCTCAAATCCATAGTAGACTGCCTGTTCACAATGTCCAGTACTAGCATGTTGTCGTTATTGAACGTAACCTTCTGATTCCTAAAAGGCTATCCCATAGCACCAACACCACCAGCAAAGGAAAGACTTCCAAAAACACAATGCTCTTCCCCTCTCATTTCCAAAACTGCCCACGCCATTGCACACCACTTTTCTTGCTGCTCCCTAAAGCTACATCCAAACAAATCACAGTATTTTTGTCATGTGCCAACTTCGCTTCCTCCAGATCTACCTGGCACATGGATTGTTCCTGCGAACCCACTATAAAAATCATCCAAATGATGTCTCAGTGGTAGAACCGTTCACAAAGTAAACATTTCAAATAAGTTCTAAACGTTTTAAATAACAAACATGAAAAAGAACACCCCAAAGGCATAGAAGAAAATCTGACCTTGAAACCGTATCCCCCACAACTCCTAATCATCTGAGTTGACAGTCAACAATTGGAAAGCTGATTTTATGTGGCACTGAGCCATAAAGACCCAAGGGTATATGTACAAGAACTGCCGCTAACTAACGCTAATGCTAGTTAGCTGCAGTTTTCTTAACGCGGTCTATCACCAACAACTATCGCCATGTTAGCGATGTATTTACAATATGTCGCTAAATGGTGATAGTTTCAGGTAGCCGTGGTGAAAACTGCTGCTAACACTAGTGTAAAGGCGATACAACTTCTGACGATAGCGGGTGAAAACTGACAAAAGTCCTGGTAGCGGCAAAAAAACTCATGTTAGTCAGCCCAACATGACTTTTCTTTGCCTCTAGAGGAAAAAATTGCCTATAAGTTCCCCTCCAATAAAAAATAGGAAACTAAACCAATGCAATGCAAAATGGAGCAGCCAGGGCAAAGTGCAGTACAGATCAACAACCCCTCCAAACCCCCTAACAGCCAGGATGACCAGCCAGAGTCCCAGGGGTAGAGGAAATTCAGGGCTTCAATCATGAAAAGAGGTGCATCGCTGGGCAAAACCAGTGATGTATACTTATCATTGTGCACTCCTTACAACACCATGGCATCCAAAACCTTGAAAGTGCGGACAGTCCCTGGGGACTAGAGGCCTCACTGGGCCGCGTCTGGGACCCAGAGTCGGATGCTGAGGTGCTGTGGAGTTGTCGGGCCGTGGCGGCAGACATTGAGGCGTCATGATCACCCTTACCTGGTGGTGAAGTCTGCCAGGTCGCATAGAGACAAGTTGCTGACCTGTGAGAGAAGACCGCCTGGTGCCCCTAGGAGCTGTGAACGGTAGAGGCGCTCTTGTGCACTAATGTAAGGAAGGCCTGCATTGCATACTACGCCTCACCACTACACCGGGATGCATGGAGGAGATTTTCTATGGTAGGCCGCTCCTCTCTGCCGCACAGGACGGAGGATATTGAGCTGGCCGGACGCTTTGGAGGGGGAGGCCCCTGAGCTGCGCCAAACTTGTGTGGCGGGAGCGCTGCAACTTCACGCCTAATGGGGCCCTGTTGCATCACTTGCATCGGGAGCTTCCCCAGTGGACTTGGCGGTAACTTGTGTACCCAAGCTTGTGAAAGCCCACCTGGCTGAGGCTCCTGCTGGCTGAGTCACAGATTTGGAGAAAGTGCAGCAGATTGCGCAACAGTGTCAATGTCCAGGTGAGGAGAAGGTGGTAAGCGTAGCGGAGGAGGCCCGGGGGGGGGCAGGCCTAGCACCTGTGGGTGACATGCCCCCAGTGGCGGCTCATCCGCTATGGCAGAAGAGCGTCAACCCACTGCTTTCTAGCAGTTTAAGAAGAGGAAACATAACATGATGATAACTTTCTGATGTACTCATGCTATGTTTCCTTTGCGGGCAGGAGGGTCGGTGAGCTGCTCTACACACAGAGCAGGGCAGGGGCAGAGTGGTATGCACACTGAAGTGCGCAGTGATTGTTTGGTCAGTCACAGCGCACAAGAACAATTGCAATGCCGTATTGCAGAATTGTGATTGGCTCAGGGAAGGGAGCCTGGCTGCCTGCTTCCTGTTCTTGGAAGCAGACTCAGGAGAGCAGGAGCATGAAATAAGAATTTTTTTTAATATATCTACAACCCCCGTTCCCATGCGTCTCCACCCCTCCAGTGTCCTTTCTGGCGTTTCCTGCCTCTCAGCTGTCCAGTCCCCCCTGCAGCACTACATAATGGCGGCGGCTGTGCAGCCATGAGCAGCGGACTACCACTAGTGTGCCAAAGGCAAGCCCGTCTGCGTCCGTCTGCCCCTGGACCGTGCCCAGCACCAAGGACCCTTCCTCTCGGACACTCCACCACTACGACACCAGCACCCTCTTCGCCATCAACCCTAGACGCCACGCCGTCTGCCATCTAGCAACACTGTAGAATTCTCTTGCACCCTGCGCCTGTCAAAACTGCAAACGCACCTTCTGCCACATCAGCACACAAGCTCCTCCTGCCGCCCGACCGACCAACAGTGCAGCTGACCAGCTCAACTGCATCCTCTTCAACGTGCGGTCCCTCCATAAACACGCAACAGAAAACTGGGACCTCCTTGACGCCACCTCTTCAGACATCGCCTTCTTCATGGAAACTTGGACCAACGTCTGCTCCGGAATGGACATTACCATCTACGACGGCTACAAATTCACTTGCATGGACCACCACGAGCGGCCAGGAGGAGGCATTGCCATTGTTTAAAAAAGCACACTCCGACTTACCACATACTCTATTGACCTGACGGTGACCATGGGCAACCCTATCTTATTGATGGTGCGCATTTCTGCCCTGTAGTTTTGTTGCAGGGCAGCACAGCAACATTCCTTGCAGCGCTATCCAGCACCAACACCTTCTGAAAAGAGGCCCCAAGTGTTAGCACCATTTTTAAGACCGGCTATTTTCTGGTCTTAAAAAACTGCCTCTAACTGGAGTTAGAGGCATTTTGTTTGGTTTTGTACCATACTAGGAAATCCTTGTAAATATCGCAAAGTGGGGATAGCGGAAGAATTTGCACGGGAATGCCTACCTTGCATATCATTTTCGTAAAGTCCCGCTTACAGAAGTGGTGACCCTAAAAATTCATGTTTACGCCGGAAAACTGCTGCTAACTGCAGTTAGTGGCAATTTGTAAATACGGCGATAAAAAAAGCTGCTGTAACGTCAAAAAATAGACGCTACAGCAGGGTTAACTCCTTGTACATATGCCCCCAGTGTTCTGCTGCTCTAACAAGCGCAACCACATCATCCACCAGGAGATATGGAACCAAGTTCAGCTCCTCTGCTATGAAATCATTCTTAGTCTGTCCCTCTGGCCAAGTGAGATGCTGAAAAAAGTGAAACGCCTATTATTAGTGAATTAGGACTTCGTAGGAACAAATTATCTTTATATCAAGGCCATCTAATCTTAGCTGAGAGGGTCAAACCAAGACTTGGTGACTTAAATGCAAAAATGCTGCAGAGACTAAAGATGAGGAATACCTTTTGTCTTCGTTAGGATTTTGTGAATTTTCCTCTAAGATTGCTCCGGACTTTGCCACGCACTCTGACCCATTGATTAGATCCTTAAAGAGGGGGTGAGATTTGTTCGGTGGAAGGATCACGCAATTGAATTTGAGTATGTCACTAAGCACTGCTTAGCACACTTGTGCATTTAGCAGTGATTTTGTACTGGGTAATTCTGACACAAAAATAAAGTTGTGTGAGAGTAAATGTTGATTTCGCTTAAATAACTGAGGCAACAGACAATATTATGTAATTGGAAAGAGATGGTTACTTGCCTTTGCTTCATTAAGACGTTTAAAACTGTTGCGGGGATTAAAGAGAAGGCTGCGGATGGATCACAAAACTGTGATTTATATCTTCAAGAGAGTAATGAGCATTCAAATAAAGTTATGGATAAGTTTAGCCAAGTTGGGGGCAGTTACTTGAATATCTTTTTATGGTTGATTGTCTTGCTTGTGCATAATGGAAGAAAGCTGATTGACTGTCAAGACTGCATGTTGGATAAAGACATGGAAGGCTTTGTAACTATGGTTGAGTTAGAGAAAAAAATAGTTGTGTGACAGAGAGTGAAATGTTAAGCCTAACAGCATTTGCCCATTGCAGAGGCCATTTTAAAGTGCGGAAAAATGTTTGCCTCCTTCGGATATGAAAGCTAGACTAGTGCATGCAGAACATCTGGGAATGACACTAAATAAAAAGAAGGTGTGAGAAGCATAGTTATTGGTAGTGGTCCATTGATAGCGATGTGGATTTAAGGTAAGTGTGTGTAGCTTCTAAAAAGATTTGAACTGTAGGAAGACACCAAATGATCAATGCAGCTTCCTGAAACTCTGTGAGAGAAAGTGGATATAGATTTCTTTGGGTTGTCCCGTGATCTCATAGAGGAGCAGCGATCTGTGGTAGCCTTACTTGAGTAGTACTACAAATTAATCTAGATCGAAATTGTGTGAAATCCTGATACTAAATTAGTGGATGGACTTTGTATCGATCTGTTCTAACTGGACAACAGAGTTACATGTGTTTCAAGAGAAGACAGACGTGTGATGCACATGAAGTGCACTTTACATGATCTTCAAGGGAGTTGCTGGGTTTAGCGTGTGACTAGGATCATGGGTAGTGTATGCTTTTGAAAGTTGATAACAATGTTTGTGTTTTGTGCTTTGTGCACACTTTTGGGATTACTGAAGCACATGCCACTCTACTACTTGTGTTAAGACATTTGAAGTTGTTAGGGGATGTGAGTGATTATTTGTGCCAATCATGGATGGTTGCCTATCAAAACAGACTGTGAAAAGGGCAAAGGGGAAGAGGGTGTGAAGAAAAGTTGTTAAAGATCACCAGTAGAGTACCAGCAACTATAATGGGTTGCAGTGTATCAGAAACATGGAAAATATATTGAGAGAATTGTTCAGGATACGGTTGCTGTGGAAGGTGGAAAAGGGAATGTTGAAATTTGGACTCAAACACATTGTGTAAAGGTTTCTGAGAAATCGGTTAGTTTGGGATCTGGTCAGCGGTGAAACATGGAGAATTGTGAAGGTGAACACTGCGCTGGATTTCAAAAGAAGGGTCATAGGCTTGTAAGTGAGGAGGTTAGCAGAGCCATTATTTTCCAACAAGAGGAGAGAGAGCCACAAGTCAGCTGGGGCCAGTTGTGTGACTGAATAGAGAAATGAACATGTGCAGAAGTCTGTTTTTGTTGTTATATTTTATGCATTAAAGTGTGGTGTTATTTTGGTGGCATGACATCAGTGCAATGAGCTCTAATGCAAACAATGAAAGGGGACAATCTTCCTTAATGGCTCGGTAGTACTCATATACTCTGCATGGAATCTGATGCTTATTGTTTTGTTGTAGTCATGCTTTGTACTGTGTTGCTGAAGTCTTGGCTGTCAGTCAAGCTGCTGATCTGGTTGGTTGTGTTGGCAGACTTTCCTCTGTGGTGAGTTGGCAACAAATGCCTTACCTCTCCATCGGTGTAAGTATATTTAACATACTGCTTGTTCGTTCCAGAATTATATCGTAAAGAGACCATATTGTACCCGAAATCAGGGAAAATATTCTACTTTTAGCGAATGTTTGCATTCATTCTGATACCAATGTCACATGCCACGCTTCCTGAAGGCAAGGCATTCATCAGTGTGTTGCTATGCATTGTCAAGGTGTCTTCCTGTATTCGTTTACCTTTTATTCGCTTTTTGCCAATTCCTACTGCCCACCAACTTTCCATGTGTTAACTGTGCCATTTCATTACCATAGACTTGCATCCCATATTCATCCACTTCAGGTTTGCTTTACCAATTTGCAGGTTCCTGTGCTGTTTTTAAATGTTTAGTTAATGACAGTTTTCTTATATCAGCCATTCATTGTTGTGGTATTCCCTGAATTGTCTATATTGTCGTGGTCAAAAAATTACAATGATAAAAGTCGCAGGCTTGCAGTCAATGTCCAGCCACAATTCTAGCTCACTTTGGGTTCATTACACTGTGATAGTGACTTAATGAGCATACTGGATTGTTGTTTCATTGGACATCCATTCCCTTTGCTCTCAAGTCGGTTTCGTTACTCGCACTATTCCTTTCAGTGTAGCAGTGTAACAATCACACACGGCACACAACTAGAACATATAGTAAAATGTATTAAAGGGTGCATTATAGGTTTTCTGAACAGAGCACCTTGTTTCAGAAGGCGAGTGGATCAAACGTGTTTGGACAGCCCTGTGTATCTACGTTTTTGACTTCATAAATAAGCCATGTAATTTTTCGAGATTTAGGCACAATCATGGATTCAGGCCTTTATTATAGTAGGGCAGCCTTCTGTAGAAACTGTGTACAAGAATTGGGACAAAACCGCAGGTGCATACGGTTAATAAACATCTTTTTTTATTACAATCTATTTTTTCAATTGACTTAGAGCATACATGCAAATGTTAATGTGTGCATACTTATTGTTGACAGATGAGGTTCAGGGGACCGTTTATTCTACCCATTTGTTGTCTGCAACGTCCTATACGTGGGGTGCCCAACAACGGTCCACATGGGCGAAGGCACACCAAACATTCTTGCATAGAGTGGGTCCTTCATATGCCCAAGTTCAGTTTCATTGTGCACATTACAATGATTTACCAGTGTAAATTCGGTATGCAATTCACAAAATGTGAATGTATGTTAATAAACGTATTTACCAGATATCAGAAAACACTGAAGACCTGTAAAAAAAAAAAAAACGTGAGCATATATAAAAAAAAAATCAAAAAGTACTAGCAAAGTCGATACACTACACACCATGGAGGAAATGTATACTAGAGCACTACATGATGTATTATCTCTAAAAACGTTTTCTTAAGGTGTTGCATTTTACAAATCCCAGTATGAAAGAAATAACATGAGTACATAGAGTTCATAAATGTACTTTTCATTCACAGTTTAGCTAACTCATTCTATGGCTCCGTTAGTATCCGGTGAAAATGAAAGTTATGCAATTTCAAAGGTCATAATATGAGTGGTGATTACGTCACTTCTCCTCTTAGCATAGGGAGTCCATCATTTAAAACCTGTTGGAAAATGGGGTATCAGCGTAATCCAAGCCAAGTCTTCAGCTGAGGCTAGATGCCAATCGGGCTCCCAGGCCATCGTCGTTCTGGAAGTATTACACACCTCTTCACCTGGCTGTGTGGTTAGTGATTATTTTTAGCGCCAAATCAGCTAACTACACTGCCTGGTAACAAGGATGATGGATGCCAGCATTTTTCCCATGCGCCTTCCCATAATCATGGCAACCAGCTCTTAGAAGAGTATTTTGGCATAAAATGGCAGAAAAACAGAGCCTAACGTAGCCTAACCTAACCAAAACTGACACAACATAAGCTAACATCACATCACTACAAAACCTAATCTAACAAACCTTAACATCATGTAACATAACAACATACTCTAAAATAACAACCTTTTCTAACATAACACGACATATAGCACACCACAAGATAGCATAACATAATCTAATGTGATCTAAACTAACCTCACACAACATAACATAAAACATAAAACAACAGAACATAGTACATCAGAAAAAAATACAACCTACCCTATTATAACCCTACATTACCTAATATAATATAACATAGCAACACACTCTAACAAAACTATAACAGTACCACATAACACAAAATCTGCATATTTTTGCAGATTTAGGGTGAAAGGTGAATATTCCTAGAATCCTGTCCCCCCAGTTCTAAAAAGTAAGTGTTTACAGAATTATGATTTTTTTTTGTAAACTTTGTTTAAAAAACCAGCCTACTTTATAATTTAAATTCAGAGTTTTCCCAGTAGGAGTGAATGGAGTAAAAGGCATTTCGAAAGTTTGTGAAGTATGACACTAAATTACCTACCACGGCAGGATAAATTGCCTTTATTGCTGTATGGAACTTACATGGTCTAAACTTGGAAGCACAAACGTAAAAAAAAAAAATGGGTAGCATCGGCCATGATTTTTGTGATTTGGAACTATACAAAAGATCATTCGTTATTATTCTGTTTTAACACAACTTTTTATTTGTTGTTCTGTAACAAACATAGCGTTGAAGACTGTTCCAGATTGCTGTTTACACAACTTTAGCCCCGTCTTTAACTACTTGTCTGCATAAAGCGTCTCTGTACCCGACATTCTAAAGCATCTGTATTTATATATTTATTTCTACCTCGTGAATGAAGCCCATGAGGATTCCAAAAAGGAGACCTAGGGCTTAATGACTAAGTCGCTGGCTTTGGGGCAAGGGCACATGCTAATCAGGGCTTCCATGCTTAACCAAAGATGTGTGAGCCTGTGAGCCTCCATTTCCTGTGAATTACTTCCATTATCTCCGTATAAAAGGGGCTCATGAAAACTGGTGAATGGCATGCTTGCTTAATTTCTCTCTCTCTCTCTCTCTCTCTCTCTCTATATATATATATATATATATACATATACTGCCGTACATATTCTGTTCTGGTTTCTCAGTTTGCAATGCTGTGCATTATAATGCTCTGCACCTTAAGGGACAGCTTTAATCTCCTTTTCAGCCTTCAGCAAGGGTTATTTTACCGGGCAGGGCTAACGTTTTTATCATAACGGGGAAAGCCCTGCAACACCTGCATCAATTGTAAACAGGGCCTACATTGCCATGTCATGTCATCCAAAATGGCGGATCTGTTGGAACACGGAAGTGTATTAGGGTGATACCACTAAAAACATTTCCGCTAAGAAGTGTTGTCTCACACTATCACCTCTCCGAACCTTGCACATCCTCCTACTAAAATGGGCTGTGAAACTATTTAATGTATGCATATTTTTTAGTTCAACGTTTACTTTAGATTTCAGAATATCGTACTTTTTTCATGCCATAGCTTGCATAAATGGAATGCTTTATAGTCACGTTCTGATATGATTAGATACCTCATAGCGCTTCATATGGTGAAGGTGGTCGGTTTCTAGGAGCTTTCAACTACGGTAGGTAAAAGGAGCCGAAGTACTGGTAGATGAACTGACTTCTCTAGTCACGGGATTACTCAACTACTGCCAAACAAGAAAGCCCAGATTAGACTTCAGGATTCCATGTTACACAAGAAGCACTTTATGCCACGTGATAGGTATTTACAAGAAAAACACTTCTACCTACTTGGAGCGTACTGGGGCTTGCCGCTCATTCCATGGGGTCTGACCTGAACTAGTAGTCCACCTTTGCTCCCTTATTTCTACCATTGTTTGATTAATACAACTGTTTGTTCTTAAATCCGTGTCAATTTATTTTAAATAATTTTACAATTATGTTTTTCTTTCACTTGATCAGAGATCTAGATTTCAAAAATAACAACACTTGAGTATCATGTCATTGTCCTAGTGCAGCGTAATAGTACACAATAAAATAACAGAGCCCACTTTTATTCACATATACATTAGAAAGTGCACAAATGGTAAAAAAAAACATTTACTTCACTTATATCTTTTTCTTTTCACTCGATTTTGGGGTACTAAGCCCGCAATTCATGGGTTGTTTGCGAATGATCATTGTATTGGCCTAATTCTTTCTGCATCCAAAGTTTTTCTCATTTTTTTCTTTGTCGCCATACTATCAAAAACTTACGTAAAGTCAAATATTAAAATCAAACATTAGAAATCAAATTCATTCATTACAACTAAGAAATGTAAGAACTTAAAAAAGCATACTGTGTCAAATTGCATGTAATCTGGTTCAATAATTTACCATCAAACTATTCTAAAAATGTTTTCTAAAAAATGAAATCAATTCCTGGTTCTTTTTTGAAATAGTTGCTTTTGCGTCTTGTTTTGATGGTAGTACAGTTAGTGATTGCCAAACAGCAGCATACAATCAGCTAACTACACTGCCTACAAACCAAACACGAGATCTTGAAGAAGTGAATGCCTCACAGTTGAGTAGGTAACACATGAAATGCAAAAGGAATTCACAGTGCCATGAAAATACCTGCTACTAATAGACAAGCATACATTATAAAATGTAAATGAGAAATATTTATACAATGTTCTCTATGTTAAAATACTACTCAGCAAATGTTCTATATCGACTTTATTATTCCAACATTACACTTCATTTTTTTTACATCTAAATATAAAATGTAAACAATCTTCATCTCCTTGCACTCTCCAGAGCCATATTTTCTGAAACTGGTGGATAACTGTGTGGATTAGGTAACTGTGATTTTAAAGTATTCTCTTTGCAGTGGAAGTTCTCCGAGATCTTTTAATACCATCCCTCAAGAACTTGAATGGATATGTTTATCAATGGCCTACAGCTCTCTTTACCTTTAAGGAACAGTTGGACCACTGGGTGACTCTGTAACATAATTTAAGAACAGTTTTACAAATTGCATATTTCGTTTGAAATCCCATCAGTTCTAAATTTGATTTCATTTAAAAACTGCTATGTTCCTGGCTCGTTCCGAGTTCATGCATTTTCCTCTGGATAAGATGATGAATTAGAAACATGTAAATGTTCATTTTTACTGGCTGCTTAAGGCAGACACACTTGACTTGTTTCTAAATGGTCACAATTTTTGGTTTTTAAGGGATCTGAGTACTGTCTTGAAGTGTTTTGCCGAGGTTCACACGTTTGGTACAGTGGCGAAGCTGAGATTAAACTCTTCTTTTTTGGTTCCACGATCGTGCGCCTACCATCAGACCACTTACACCGTCAGAAATTACTATTTTGCCTCTAAAAATTAAGTTATATGTAAAGGCTAAATAGCTGCCAAAAGCTTTGACGATGTTTGCAAAATGGCTATGAAATAAAGATTTTGTTTTTATAAAATGTATCCTGGATTTATAGTGGGCACTCACCTCACCGAAGAAGAAATGTGGTCTCAGTTGAAGAACTCCTGTCCCCAAAGTTGTAGGTTCGCCCTGGCCACCTGGGGAAGACCTCTGACACAGGCACGCTTCTCCAACACAAGTCTGCTTGTGAACTCCCAGATCGGTTTAAGTTTTCTGTGTACACCTTGTTGTCATGGACGTGCCTGAGACACCAAAGCAGTCAGGTGCGTAAGGTGCACGCAAGCAGAGGGAGGGGCGCAGTTGTGCCTAACTGAGAACTATCGGGAAATTCATTGTGTCCCACGTTACCATGGCGGAAGCTAAGACTAACGTAAATATGAAACCGACTCTAGGCCGTGCCCCTTGCGCGCTCTGCATGAGTGGTCAGGGACATCTTAAGGATTTTGGGGGCCCTGGGCTAAGCATATTTTGGGGGCCCTTGCAAGGAACAGTTTTGAATTTATGATTCTATTTCAGCTCTTTCATGCCCTCTTTAGCCAGTCACTGACAGTGCACAGACCCACTTGTCCAAATTTTAAATCTGTTTACTTGTAATATTCAGGGACAGTGATGTGTGTTTTCAATATTGTAACACAGCAGTTGCTCGCAAATATTACTGAAAATAATCTCTGTGACACTCTCCCATTTCTCATATGTAAGGTCCTGATTTGATCTAAAATAAACTATTTGATGGATGTTGCATGAAACATAAACACAACATTTCTCTACAAAATAGACACACACATCACCCACAATGAAAATAAAGCAAAGGAAAATGGTATTTAAAACAATCTGCTTAAGAATCATTCAATGCCATCATGGCTAGACTCTGTAGAACAGAGCTGGTTCTATCAGGGGCCCCCCTGAAAGTCTGTGGCCCTGGGCCAGAGCCCACTTTGCCCATGTGCGCAGCTCCAAAACGCTATTTGGTGTAGAGCAGAGGTCTCCAGCCTTTTCTGTAATAAGAGTTACTTATATCCAATGAAAATCCTCCTGCCCTACTAATATTAGTGCTGTAATAGAGACCACATGAGATAAGATTACATTAGTGCCCACCATATGCAAGGTTACCAGCAGTGATCACCTCAATGCATCAGGCGGGGTTACCAGCAGTAACATGAAAAACTGGTCAGTGTAGAGTGGGTAAATGCATAACAGCTGTAGATGCAATGTCCAGGCACCAAGGTAATGATATTAGTATTAACTCTCCACAAGGCTGAATGATTCAGCATGCAAATATCAACTTTAAATATATTTCAGAAATACAACCATTTTTCACCAAATATCAATTTCTGAGTCTGAAAATTCTCACATTTTTGTCTCAAATGGACACTTTAAAATTGTTGTATATTCTACTTCCCAAGCACAAGCTTCAAATGTAGTGGCCTGGGCTGTACACAGAGAGCTACCCGGTAGCTTGCAAGCTCCTCATTAGAGAAGCCTATTGTACAGTGTGAGCTATACATGTCACCTGATCAGCCATATTTCAATGGCAAATAAGGTTTTTGGGCCCATTTATGACTTCTGTTTACTGACTGCAGCATCATAAATCCAACACAGGCCGTCCATACAGGACGCATTTCCATAATGCAGACCATTGAGCGCAGGGACATTCCTGGAGTTGCAGAGCGTTATATAAATGATTGTTATTCATTCATTCATTCATTCATGTGTGCACCCAAGTTCAAATTCACTGGCCGTTGGTAGGATTTACAGCTGCAAAGTTGGGATTACAATTCACAAAATGCCAATACGCTCTCTATGGTAGGTGCAGTATTATGTGGGTGTAAACCTGCTTGTAGGGGAGGGGAGTGAACAATGCTGGATGAGTGTATCTTGTAGAACAAGTGGGTGCCCATGAAGATATGATTTTGGGCATATTTACAAGCTCACGCAAGAACACATTCTCACTTTAAACCTGTTTGCAGGTTTTCCCTCATCAGCAGTGGTAGTAGTTATAAGTAGGGATTGATTCACTGTTTTTGCTTGAGACTAAGTCAAGGAATGTTTGCGATTGTAACAGACAGCAAGTTAAAGCATTCCTGGCCTACGAAACCTGCCTTCCAGTTGGATATTTAACAGAACTGTGGTGGCCATAGCAAAAATGTCAAGTGTGATGAGTCTCCTAGGGGGATTTAGACAGAGAGGAGGGCAGTGATACGCAAAATTGTTGTACACAAGGTAGACATGATGTTCATCGTGTACTGGGCCAATCGAAGAAGGGGTCTGGAAGCATGAAGATGTGAAGTGACTGGAAGAAGATAGGGGGACTGGCCTATAGGGCAATCAGGCAGTACCCAGTGGGCTGGTCTGACAGGTCAATGTGTGCGCCAGTATTTTGGGTGTTTGTAGGCCTGTTTTTTTGGTCTGCAGGACCGGTTTTGACGGTTGATTTCCCTGATATTATAAAAACATTGCCTGCAGGAAGCTGAAATCCATGCAGCCATCCATATCTTGCAAAATACTTGTACAGCAATGTGTCTTTAAAATTTCTAAACTGCCTGGATTTGCAAACATGGGCCACTATTTTGCTATATAACTCACTAAAGTGGGGCACTTTTATTTTTGTCTCTAGGTATATTTTCTTTCCCAGACCGATCCTGGAAGAAGCTGGATGGAGATCACATAACTCCGGTGCAGACGAGGGAGGTGCAGAGAAGGATGTCCCTGTATGATCCAGTCCAACCTTTTACTCCTCAGCACACCACCAATTAACTACATATCAATGGCGCCACTCACCAAGATACCAGCGGCAGTGGAAAGGATATCACCCACACTTTTATTCCAGATGACGTCCGAGAGCTGACCCTATTAGGAACACCTTCCACTTTAAGAACCTGGGGCAAGGGAAAAAAGGGGAAATGACTGGAAGGAAACATGGCTTTTCGGACCCTACTTTCTGATCTAGCCATTGCCTTCAGGCCGCTGAACCCAATGGTGGAAAGGGGCGTACTGTGCTCCAAACTGCATGTCAGGGCACAACAGCTGCTACCTATGGCTACTCCTAATTAACACAAACACAAGGGGATGATTGACGGAGTGCTGAAACTTTTCAGATACTCACCACCAGTCACAGATCTGGGTTGAATCCATCATCATTCTTTAGCTCACTTCGCCACCCCAGTTTGGACCCAGCCATATGCAAATCAGTCTTGACCCTGTGCCTCATGGGAACAGTCCAGCCCGAACTGCCAGGCCAGGTCCTCCCTGGACCGGAAACAAGCATCCTGGGACCGGTTTCATGGTAACACCCCTCATCAGCCAGCCTAGTCTGAATCTGGTGGCAAAGTGAGCAAGGGACCCATGTCTGGGCATACCCTGCCAACTTAGGGGAACAAAGCAAACACAAGGGGGTGATGGACGGAGTGCTGAAACTTTTCAGACACTCAGCCCCAGTCACAGATCTGGGTTGAATCCATCATCATTCTTTAGCTCACTTCACCAACCCAGTTTGGACCCAGCCATATGCAAATCAGTCTTGACCCTGTGCCTCATGGGAACAGTCCAGCCTGAACTGCCAGGCCAGGTCCTCCCTGGACCGGAAACAAGCATCCTGGGACCGGTTTCAAGGTAACACCCCTTATCAGCCAGGCTCAAGGGACTCACGTCTGGGCATACCCTGCCAACTAAGGGCGAACAAGGCAAACACAAGGGGATGATGGACAGAGTCCCAGGATGCTTATTTCCGGTTCAGGGAAGACCTGGCTTGGCAGTTTGGGCTGGACTGTTCCCATGAGGCACAGGGTCAAGACTGATTGGCATATATCTGGGTCTGAACTGAGGTGGCGAAGTGACCTAAAAAATGGTGATGGATTCAACCAAGATCTGTGACTGGGGGGGTGAGTGTCTGAAAAGTTTATGTGCTTCGTCCATCATCTCCTTGTGTTTGCTTTACTCCTAATTAACACCCGTGGTCCACAAAGGCTCTGGCAAAAGATAATCGTCCTCTGACCTACATGGGAAGAGTAACAGGTTAATAATTCATACTTAGCCGGGTCTTGTGGCTCAGTGGACTAATCTTTCCACTGTAGAGGCCTGTGTTCGACCTCATGGTCACAGTTTCAAATCCCAGCGAGCCACTCAGCCTTTCATCCATCTGAGGTCGATATAAAGAGTACCATTGAGTTAGGTAACAATATACATCTGTTATTCACTGCCAAGATGCCAACGGGTGCACGTGAGCTTTACATATACACATGTTATGTTATGTTACTTAAAAGGAAAATATTCTGGCGATAGTAAGCTGGTGCCAAAAGGTGATCATGGCAGGTTAGAAATATTATTTACATGGCACCTGGGATCTAACGTATGAGGGACACTAAGTGAGCTGGGCACGAGGACTGGTGTGAATCCTGAAAGCTAGCAACCCAAAAAACGATAGAATAATAAAAGAATCCCATGCAGGGATAGGTAGGATACGTGATTGGTAAAGCGAAATTACAAAAAACAGAATTCAGAGTTGATTAGTAAAGGACTTGATGAAGGCAGCACTGATGGCATGGGGCCACGTGGCAGCCCTGGAAATAGGCCACACAGAATAGCATTTTGGGAAACCAATGAAGGGATGCTGAGAAATGCCAATAAGAGCAAATAGGGTAAAAAGTCAGATACAGTTACATATGTGGAACATTCATGTTGATGCAGCTTTGGAGTGAATATGGACTGCCTGCTCGTCTGTCTCAAGTCCCGCTTGCTTCCTTTGTCTTTACCACCCGTCCCTTGATTCCTCCTCACCTGCTGTCTTGTGTCCCCAGCTCTGACTTCTCTTCGCCTGACTTGACACGTGCTATCATCTGATGCACCCCCTGCGCACCTGTCCTGCCTCCTGCTCACCTGTTTCTGTCTACTCCTGTGACCCCACATAACCTGCCCTACCTCCTGTTCCGGGTCGCCGGCCTTCGCCCACCAGCCTGATCCAACTTCCGCTCTGACATCTCCCCACCGATCCCGGCCTGTGGTTACTTGGCTGCACTCCTGCCTCTTGTTGTCGCCCCCTCCTGCTCACCTACCCTGAACCCCACCTTACCTGTCCTGCCGCAGGTTCCTGACTATAGTTTACATGCCCTGGTCCCACCTTATCTGACCTGTGTCCCCTGCTCGACTGTGCTGTATGAGACTCACTGCCCCTTTGTTCTACCTCCTTTTCCTCTGTCCTGAAATAGGCTGCTGTGACGCCTATTAACCTGTCCTGGTGATGGCCCACCTGCCCGGGCCCACACGACCTGACCTAACTCCTGCTCACGGACGCCTGCCCTGATCCATTTTTACCTGTCCTAAACTCCTGCCACCGCGCCCGTGCACCTGCTCACCTGTCTGAACTGTCACTCACTGCTCTGCCTCAGGAATATCTCATACTTATTTTCACGTGCACTGCCAGCTCACGAGTCCTGTAGAGTGCCCTCCTATCTCTGGTGCACCCGTGCTTTGCTGCTCCTGGTCGTACTCGTACCTCCCGTCCTTCTGTTTGTCCTCACTGCAGCCACTGTGGGTACGGTCCCTTCATGACCTCCTCCGCGCCCCGGTCTCGCCTCAGCCCTGGAAGGGAGTGTTTCGTGCTCCCCTGTCCTATTATAGTATGGGTTTTCCGGCTCCCGAGTTCTCGGCATCCCGCTCACCTTCCCTTGGTCACCCCGTAGCTCGTAAGGACCCCTGCTCACCTGTCTTTGTGCCTAGGTCCCTCTGATGCTCACCTGTGCTTTTGCCCGGTCTCCCTTCAACCCCCGAGGGCACTGTCTCTTCGCTGCCACTTGTCTCTGTGTCCCTGCAGCCCATACATAGTGTCTCGTGCTCACCTACCCAAGGAGGACACGCCGCATATTCTAGGGCAGTATTTCATCAGCTGCCTGTGCCCTTGCCTTCCTGCATATTCTGGGGCACAGGTTTCAGCTCACCTGTCACTGCCCCAGGGTCTTTCTACGGGTCCTAAGGAAAGTGTCTCCTGCTCACCTACCCCTGTTCATGTGTTCTACCTGCAGCATAGGCGGGCAGTTACTGTATCCCGGCTCACCTGTACTGGTTATGCAGCGCGCGCGGACAGTGAGTGCCTCCTGCTCAGCTGGGCTTATCCCTGCAGCTCATGAGGGCAGTGTGTCTTGCTCACCAGCCCTTTACCCGGACTTTGCCTACGTCTCCTACGGGCAGTGAAGCCTGCTTACCTGTCCTGGTGTCCCTACAGCTTTTAGAGGCTGTACACTCTGCACACCTGTCCCGGTTTTCCTGCAGCTTCCGAGAGCAGTGCCTTTCTCCCGCTCACCTGTCCTGGAGTCCCTGCAGCTCTTCAGGGCAGTGTCTCTAGCCCACCCGGGAGGGGTCTGCGTAGGGAGGAGAAGGGGCAGTGTCTCCCCTCCTACCTCCTGCAGCTCGTGAGCACTGAGCTCAGGCAGCGCCTCTCTTGAGCTCCCTACAGTCTCTGCCGAGCTCCCGCTCTTATATACACGAGGATGTCTCGTCCCTAACCGAAGCTTTAAATGTCCCGCTCTGCGGCCCACGGTGGCGCGGGGGGCCGCGGGAAGGGCCGGCGCGCGGCCCGGGGCGAGGAGGGAGGCTGGGGCGGGACGGTCCGGGCGGGAAGGAGAGCCAGAGACCGCCGGGCGCAGCAGGCAGCCGGCACATTCCTGAGCACCCTCTCCAAACGGACTCTGACGCCATTAATGCAGGGGAAGCGGCACATATAGGGGGCACCTACTACACTAAAGGGGTCTTTGGGGTTTTGAAGAGGCAGACATATGGGGAACACTTATAAGTGCAAGTAGATTACATGAATGGCGGTTGTGGATAGGTCATAAACACATGCCCCCTGCAAAACCATGCGATTGCGTGGTGAAATAGGGGAAGATGGCAAGTAAGTGGCACCTACCCGGGACGGAATATTAGAGGGTCTGGGGAGAAGCCTCCATCTGTATTCCCCTAGTGTGGGGAATACAGATTGAGGCACAGGCAGGGGACATCTGTCAATAGGGGAATACATGGGGAGGGCACAGGTAGGAAACAACTACACTGTGGAAGGGGAAGGAGGGTTACAGGATGGAGCGGATGAAGGATTTATGTCTACCTGATGGAAAACACGGAGTAGGATTTCAGAGTAGACACAGTTTTTGGTAGATAGTAGGAAAGAGTTACTGTCTGTGTTTGTGGTGGGAAAAATGCAACTGTCTTGGAAAACTAGGGAACTATGGGGATGGTAGAGTTGGGGACATCTTGCCCGTGGTGGTTGTTGTGGGGGGTAGCAGTTGGGGAAGAACTAGGGTACATACTCGAGAATACAGCAATACGAGGGGTATTTGCTCTGCTAGAGGGATCAAAGAGGTGAGAGGGGTCTGACCGGGGAAAGTGGCCGTGGTTGGGGGGCAGGGGGAGAGAAAGCGGTTCTCTTGGTCAAGCGTCCAACATTCAGAATTAATGATAAGGTTACTGGCCCTAGGATGCATGTTTCTGGTCCAGGGAAGACCTGGGCTGGCAGTTCTGGCTGGACTGTTCCCATAGGGAACAGGTTCAAGACAGATTTGCGTATGACTGGGTCTAAACTGGAATGACGTGGCATGCAAAAAAAATGCTGGATTTAACCGAGATCTGAGACTGGGGGTGAATGTTTGATTAATTCAGCACTCCGTCCATCATCTGTGCTTTTTGCATTTGTCACCCTAAGTGGTAAGGGTATGCCCAGACCTGGGTCCGGTGCTTGCTACACCACCAGATTGCAAGCTAGCCTGGCTGACAAGGAATGTTACCCCGAAACCGGTCCCAGGATGCTTGTTTCTGGTCCAGTGAAGATCTGGCCTGGCAGTTCGGGATGGATTGTTTTCATGGCGAGCAGGGTCAAGACTGATTTGCATATGGCTGGGTCTAAACTGGAATGGCGTGGTGTGCAAAAAAACTATGGATTAAGCCCAGATCTGTGACTGGGGGTGAATGTTTGATTAATTCAGCATTCCGTTCATCGTCTGTTCTTTCTACATTTGCCGCCCTAAGTTGGACGGGTATGCCCAGAACTGGGTCCAGTGCTCGCTATGCCACTAGATTCACACAAGTCTGGTTGAGGAGGGGTGTCACCCTGAAACCTGTCCCATGATGCTTCTTTTTGGTCCAGGGAAGACCTATCCTGGCAGTTCGGGCTGGACTGTTCCCATAAGAGTAGACGAGTGCGTGTCTCAACAAGTGTGTTATGCGCGGCCACTGGAGTTATGTTACAGGGGAGGGATAAATCAGTGGCGTAGCTAGCCCTTGTGCTGCCTTACTAAATTATGCCACAGTGTTCAATAAGTTATGCAGCAAGAAAAGGAAAATTATGTGGCGTAATGCAGTACAATTTGTCATAGAATTACTTCATTATTTTGTCATTTTTACAAATAGTAACACAGTCTGGGCAAGGATTTCGTCTTTTTCATACCAGTGTAACGCCCAAGTACAGCCATAAGCAACTGAAAGATGATCAGTCAATCTATGCAAAGACATTTCTACTGGGCAGAGACAGACGATATCACTTTTTAGTAATGTTTGTTCCATTTTAGAACAATTTTTTTTGGGTTAAAATCTGCAGATTATGCAGTATATGATGAATTATGTGGCACGTGCAGCAAACCCATATTTATGCAGAAAACGCCACAGCAGCGGAATCACATAATTCCAGTGGCCCTTTGGGTTATGGGAAGGATGAACACACAGGTAGCACCTGCCCATCTGGTGGGAAGCACCTACTTTGGATCCCTTCTTAAACTGAGGACTTGCAGGAAATACAGGGGTTACTGGCAGGGGTCATCCGCTTATCTGAAGGGTGGGGGATGCAGAAGGGATGACTGCAAAGCCAGAGTGATTACAGGAGATGGGGCAAATCGCACTGACAGGGATAAAGGAAAATCCCTACTTGCAGTGCTATGGTCATGATGGTCACAGGGTTGATGAAAACCCTCACACCTGCATTGTCACATATGGATGAAGTGCAACTTGACACACAAGGTTGGCACACATATATAAAGCAGACTGGGACAACTTAAGTAGCTCATGGGTAAAGTACACTTGGTGAAGTAGGCACATGGGGGTAACTGCACCAACCACCAAAAAGGTGATGGGAGCATTGTTTGAAAACAGTGTGACCCGCAGGCAATCACTGTGGGTTGCATTCCAACCCATTTTTTGACCTACTGTGCCACTCAAGACAGAGACCCACCTTATGCAAATCAGTACTGATGCTGCTCCTTAGTGAGGTATAGCTTGGGTTCCAAGAGACCCATGTTTGGCAAGGATATGCCGACCATGGGTTCTTTCCTTGCTGTGCCACAGGATCCAAGCTATACTTCAATGACAGGGCTTAGCTACCTCAAAACCAGTATGATGTTGCATTGGTTTCCTTCTGGAGGGGGCCTCCCTAGGCTGTTTGGGATTGACGGTTCCTATGAGGAGCAGAGTCAGTACTGATTTGCATAAGGCAGGACTCTGTCTGGATTGGAAAGTTAGCCGAGTGATAAGACAGTGGTTTAGACTATTTGCAAGTATTTCTACCATCACCCTTTTTGTGTGTGATGCAACATCCTAAGTGGCCAAGGCTATGCCCACACATAGTTCCCTTGCTCCTTGTGCCACACGATTCCAAGCTATAGCTCACTGAAGAAGCCTAACTAGACTGAAACGAGTCTGGGGTTTATTGTGTTTCCATCTGGAGGGGGCCTCTCTTGGCACTTGAGATGGACTATTCCTATGGTCAATAATTATTTAAATAAGGTGAGCCTCAGTCAAGAGTGGCGCAGTGGGTGAAAAGCAATGGGTTTGAATGCTACCCTGAACATTTGCCAGTGGCTTAGAGTACTTTCGAACATTTCTCACATCATCCTTTGTGTGTTTTATATGGAAAAACATACCTGGGCAGATAGTGTGGGGTGGAGATAAAGCTTTCCTGTAGAGCTAAGTGGTCACGTTTAAAGCAGGCTTGAAGAGAAGAGGGGTTACATAGACGAACAAGACCTTAATAGTTAGAGAGGGTCACATTGTTATTTGCCACGCAGTCAGCTCAGGGTGCACAGATGAAACATGCTAGTACACGTAGCTGCGCATGAGTAATGCACGTATGAGTAGCTAGTGGGGCAAACATATAAATTAAACGTGGGTATTTGATGTTTCCCTGGGTTTAGTAAACCAGGGCAACTCACACAGCCCATATAATTGGGCTGACCCTGGCAGCTTCCTATGCTCCACGGCTAGGGCTTGCAGAGAGAGCTGCAGCCCATGCTGGTGAAAGTTACTCATTGCAAGCTAGGTCCAAGTGCAGAAGGGTCACCTGGACAGGTTAAGGGGAGGGAGCAAATAACCACATGTACAGTGCCAATGAAAACTCTTAGAGAAATGTAAACATACTCACGTTCCTTGTATACCGTGGGCTAGGAGAAACCAACTCCAACTCCACTTTAATATATATAGAGGACAACAATGCACCCTTGCAAACTCCTTAGGTCATGTACTATGCACACTGAAGAACATGCTACAAATACTCCAGCAGCCATTGACAACAACTACTGGACATCTTTAGGGTGCTCTGATGGCTAACCACAAATTAACATGTTTATGCCTCTAGGTACAAGGATGGATGCAGACGCACACAGGTGTTTTTTATTGTAGGTATTAGAAATCCATGTGGAGGTTTCAGTATGCATCCTGATTGATGTGCTATATCTGTCTGGATACTAGTCTTCCCAGGTCACAAAACATAGCAGCAATTTGGCACTTCATGAAATAAGATGTCTGGTCTCTCATTAGAGGCTAAGAGTACTTGGGCTGGTAGAGTTGTTTCAACCTTCTCCCCTTTCAAAGAGCCCATCCTTTCAATGGAGGTTTTCACGGCAGAGATGCTGGTTTGTCACTTGCTATCTTCACCAGGAATGCTTAAAAATGTCCATGAAGTTGAACAGAGTACCCTCGCTCCGAATCTGGCTTCTCTTCAGTGCACACTAAAAATCTCGAACATCTCCAAAAATTGAAAATGACAATTAACATTGTGTTCCAACTACCATAGGAGAACCATTGGAGGTCATGCTACTGCTACCACATGGAAGGCATTGGGAACAAGGACGTGTTTGTTGCTGCTACCGTGTGAGCCCCGGTGCGCTTCTGCTGTCCTGAAGCATCTTATGCAGCAGCCAGAGCACCGCCTTCATTGTCTATTGATTCTAAGGCGATAGTTGGAGCCTGCTCATTATTACCAAGTCTCCTAACGTAGTGATTGTTCCTTGTCCCAACTTCTGCTCATCTGAAGGTTTGAGCTTGGCTTTTGATGTTAAAACCTTCGAGGGGCATTGAAGGATAGGTTTTACTGTGGCACATATTGGGGAGAGTGGAGAAATAAGGCCATACTCTATAGGCATCACCTCATTGCAATGTTACCTCTCCAGAAGCAGATTACTGTAATCATTCACCCTGACCGACCCCCAAGTCCAAACCCTGTTTTGAGCGTCAGATTCAGTTTTTTGAACTCTCTCTTCACCTATACCACATGTCCCATCTGGGTTGTGTTCTGCCCTCCACCAAGGCCTTTAGGAGCTAGTCTTATCTAGGGTTCACCCCCCTGAATGCCTTCTTTCACATTGACTTTCAAGACCTAAGAGATCATTTCCAAGCAGGGGTCTTCACACTGAACCCACACCCTTGCTGACTGAGACCACTGTTCCTCACTCTGAACCCCTTCATTTCTTCTTACATACAAGCCCTAAGAGACCAATTCTAAGCAGGGGTCACCACTCTGAACCCCCACCCTTGCTATCTTTGACCACTTCTAAGTGAGTGTTCCTCAACCTGAACCCCTTAATTTCTTTTCACATACAAGCCCTAAGAGACCAATTCCAAGCAGTGGCCTTCCCACTGAACCTTCCTACTGATTCTAAAAGTCTTAAAGACAAGTTGTAAGAGGGGGCCCTCACTCTGAATCCATTCCTTCCTCTTAATGCTCATAAATGTAGACATTCCCTTTTTGGTGTGAATTCTCAATCAGTGGCATAATACAAAATTATATGCCCTGCAGAGGGGTGAGGGGGTCCAGCGATCCCTCTTTCTCACCGATATGTTAGGCTTTGGGATGAATAGGGGCCCCCTGAAGAGTGGTGCTCCCCCTGCTCCACAAGTGTTGCAGTGGTCTCTGTTACACTCTCCACTTAGGGGTCGATTCCGATACCGGGTCGGACAGCTCTCCAAGAGCTGTCCGTAGCCTTACCGTGCGACCGACACGTATCCGTAGCCGGTCCGTCCTGTAGATGAAGTACGATGCGCATAACTGCCAAAAACACGACCGACACGTAGGTTGTGATTCAAGCTCCATTCTCCGTCCGAGCCGTAACTCCTAACGCTGAACCGAGTCGCCCAGAAGCAGTATCCATAGCAGTTTCCGGCATGACAAGTACGATGCGTACTTCCTACGCGCTGGACGGGTCGCCACGTACGGGATGTCACAGCATCCGGAAAATAAGCATATCAGCTACGATTCGCGCCACAACTCAATACACGGCTACGAGACGGACCAGCTTGCAGCGGGTACGAGACGGAGCAACACAAACACATCATGAATCCCATCGCGCAGGTCATACCAGTAATCTACATCTATGACCGGCTCAGGAACCGACGCCAACGGCGCAGGCGGTAAGTCAGACACCTACCACATAAACAAACGACATGTACCCGCAAAATGGCACACACACAGGGGATCCACATCCTGGCCACTAACTACAGGCCACCATAGGGGTTGCATGGCCAGCACCACTAACACCCCCACCCATAGGGCTTATTTTGCCTATCACCCCAGCCAACCCCACCCATAGGGATTATGTTGCCCATCACTACTGCCACCCCCACCCATGGGGCATATGTTGCCCATCACGCCTGCCACCCCCACTCATAGAGGACCTGTTGCTCATCACCCCTGCCACCCCCACCCATAGGGGACCTGTTGGCCATCACCCCTGCCACCCCCACTCATAGGGGACCGGTTGCCCATCACTACTGCCACCCCCACTCATAGGGGACCTGATGCCCATCACTACTGCCACCCCCAGCCATAGGGCTTATGTTTCCCATCACTACTGCCACCTCCGCTCATAGGGGACCTGTTGCCCATCACCCCTGCCCCTCCCACTCATAGGGGACCTGTTGCTCATCACTACTGCCACCCCCACTCGTAGGGGACCTGTTGCCCATCACCCCTGCCACCCCCACCCATAGGGGACCTGTTGCACATCACCCCTGCCACCCCCACCCATAGGGGACCTGTTGCCCATCACCCCTGCCACCCCCACTCATAGGGGACTTGTTGCCCATCACCCCTGCCACCCCCAGCCATAGGGCTTATGTTTCCCATCACTACTGCCACCCCCACTCATAGGGGACCTGTTGCCCGTCACTACTGCCACCCCCAGCCATAGGGCTTATGTTTCCCATCACTACTGCCACCCCCACTCATAGGGGACCTGTTGCCCATCACTACTGCCACCCCCAGCCATAGGGCTTATGTTTCCCATCACTACTGCCACCCCCACTCATAGGGGACCTGTTGCCCATCACCCCTGCCACCCCCACCCATAGGGCTTATGTTGCCCATCACTACTGCCACCCCCACCCATGGGGCATATGTTGCCCATCACTCCTGCCACCCCCACTCATAGGATGGGTGATGCGCCACACATCCATCATACTCCAACATTAGGTATGTCAGCAAAATACATCCCCCCCTAACATCATGACAACAGTGTGTAGTCTGTGACAAATGCCCACACCAGTGATTATAACAGCACATGTGTGACCAACAAATGAGTGTGCCCTACACAAGGCAAGCATCACTAGAGCACTGGGGCAATGTAAAAATAACACCCCCTCACTGTGTAGAACAGAAGTTAAGTGTTGGCTTCCAAACTGCAGCAGATGTTGAGCATTGTGGTGATGGGGTCTAAACCCCCCCTCATCACAGTGACCAAAAGGTAAGTGTTATCATGGTCAAAGCTCCAAAGCTGGAGAAGTGTGGCTCAATGATTAGAGCGGCAGACCCTGATGCAGAGGTCTAGCCCGGGACCAGGGTTCAATTCCCCGCCTCGGCGGGTCTTGGGCTCAAAAATTCCACGGACCTGATAATTCTCGCCTCGGTGCCTATTCCAATCATGGAGTCCCACTCTGCAACTCTGGGCAATAGCTTGCTTAATCTCCACAACGGCCCCCACAACGCTAAGGATGCCTGGCCTCCACCTTGGGGGTGCCCAGGAGTGGATGCCTCACAGGGAAAGCCAGGATGGATTCCACAGCGGTATTCGTACAAGCGCCTTGAGACTCTTGCGGGTGAGTAGTGCGCTATACAAGTATCAATTTACAATTTTACAATTTACAAATAACAAACAGCATGCTCCCAACACATTAAACACTTCTGGGGGAAACTAGTGGTTGTGTCCCATTCCCACAGAGACGTCGTGAGGCTAACAGTACTGTGAAAACCCAACACACTCTCGGCCATGTGCAGATAAGCACCACACATGGGGGCTGACAATGCATATAGTGTACAATGACACAAGAGCAGAAGTGACCATCACCAAGCATACACACATCTCGAAAATAGACACAGTAATCAAAACAACATGTGTAGACTGTAGGTGTCAGCTCACAAAGCCACATTCCATGCCAGCAATGGCACCTAACAACCACGATGAATGTGCACAATGACGTGATATGACTCACAGGGACAGCAGGGAAAATCACAGAAACAGCATCCAGACAAAGGCCCACAACAGCAATACCAATGCACTGGTGTAGATGCACAAACACAAACAGGCAACCTCACACTGCACATCTGACACAGCATGTGTGTGTGTGTGTGTCACAGTATCCCCAGGCAACTACACAACACATGAGGGGGGCTGAACCGCAGTGACACAGATGTGGACACAGTGCCATACAAAAGTAAACCATCATTGGGACACCCTTAGTGGGCAATCAGGCATTGTGAGATGAGAGGGAGCACAAAAGACACATGTGACACAAGCTTGAATGAACACCAACTAACACAGCAAGAGACTGACACACAACAGCACTACCCCGAGGGACAAGACATTGGGGTGACACAAGCATGCATGACACCTCCACTGTGATGACAAAGGCAGATGTCGTACAAACTGGGAAACCCAGACGTGTCCTGTTCCACAAACGTACATCATACATACACAAACACAAGTCACTCACCATGGCCCCTCATCCATGGACAAACGGGAGCTAGGGGACCATCCATGCAAACATTTACATCAGTCCACCCTCAACACCACACACCCTGAAATGCAACAATGTATATCTGTGAAACCCACATGGACAGGTGACATTGCACATGCACCCATGACAAACACAGGAATGTTGGGAGGAACTAAGGTGCACAGACACATCACACAAGGACAGTTTACAACCCTTGGCAATGACAGACATACTGCACAGTATGCGGTACATGGCCATGACTTCAAAGCTCACATAACCTTCAGAATCCCTGCCACAGTCCCAGGACAATGCAGAAGCCAAGGAGAACCACAAGGCACACATGTTGACACCTGCCAACATTGCAGCCATGAACCTGACAAGTGGGAGCAGTCACACACACATACAAATGTCTCAATCACTGAAAGGTACCACCTAGGGACAGCTACATGATTTTGCAAATAAACTAGTGCCTTGGGGAACCCTGACTGTGTCCCATCTGTGTCTGACAACATCATCACCACTCAGAACTGACAAATCCCAATGATGATACACCAATTAACAGTAGTGTGTCATGCACCCACACATATGGTAGGCCATGGCAAAGTAGTGGGATGAACACAGTACCACTCAGCAAGCATCAACAACATGAACATGTCAAGGGAACACTGCCTGTGTATGAAAAGGGATGTGGACACACACACACATGCTCATACAACACACACCATGGGCCCAGGCTATGTCATGGGACAACACACCTACTTGAGGGGACCCAACTCCTGTGGAAGCCCAGCTGTGCCAAACATATTCACAGTACGTCTCACTCATGTCTGCAGAACACTTGGTCAGTCAGCCATCAGTTACCACACAATGAAGGCTCTGGTCACACCAGCCTGGGTACGTGAGTCTCCCCTAAGTCATCTGCACATACTCAATACATATGTACAGCAAGTTGCACAGAGGACCCAGTTGCTCTCATACCAATGATGCCCACACCTGTAGGTCCAGTGGTGAAGCGCACAAAGTCTGTTAAATTGACAAATCGGACAATGGGAAGCACATCATATGTGCATGGGTGCAAGCCACAGATGTGACCATGCAAATGAAATGTTCACAGAGATGTCCACAAATTGTTGATCATGACACACCCATGTAGCTGCATAGGATGACATGGATACCCACCACAATAGGATACATATCTCATGGACCACATGGAGTACCTCACAGCAACACATCAGTATTCAACATTGGAAACCAAGCATTACAGGTGCAAGGGCATGTTAAACATCATCAACATAATGTACAGCTAAATCAAGTTCACAGGGATAAAGAAAAAAACTTTATTCAGCATATTAAAAGTTAAACGTCCGTTCAAACAAAAGGCCATTGGCCAGTCCATGTCCAAATGCCAAGGAGTGAACTAGAGTGACAACTGTCACACCTTGCTTGCCTGCACTGCTAAGGACCGGGGTCATCCCCTCGGAGGGGCATACATGGGGGCAGGCCAGGCACCGCAGGGACAGGATCAGGGCGCAGCAGAAGGAGGCAGTGAAGAGGTGGTGGATGCAGGAGAGACACTTGCAACTGCAGTGGAGCTGACTGAAGTGGTGGGTGCTGTCACAACTGTGGGGCACAAGTCAGATGGGGTGGGTGCCGGCACAACTCCAGTGGGCAGGTCAGATGGAGTGGGTTGGGTCCCCAATGCAGTGCCCAAGTCAGACGGGGTGGTCGTGGACTCCACTGCAGTGCCTACATCCATGGGAGCAGAATGGGGGGCAGGTGAGGTCGGCAGGACAGGGGGGGGACACGGTCCCCACATCAGTGGCACTGACCGTCTGACCAGGTGTGGAGGAGCAAGTGGCAGGGGGGTATGGCCTTAGCATTTTGGGGATGGTGTATCTGTGGGTGGGGGAACCCGGGGCAGGGAGTGGCGGACGAACCTCTGGAGTGGTGGCCGGGGGGATGGAGGACGGAGACTTTGCCTTGGAGCTGCGTGGTGGCAGGGGGGTCTTGCTCTTCCGGCTCCGGGGGGACTTGCGGGTGGGGGTCTCAGTCTGACTACACCTGGGGGAGGGTGTCCATGTGTGAGGGGCACTCCCCTATGTGTGTGGGGACTTCCTCTTCCCCTTGTAATCAGGATCTACTGGGGCGGTGGGGAAGAGGCCAAGGTCACAGAGGAAGAGCTTCTGGGGAGATGGGGTTGCAGGTGATGCAATGGAAGGGGGCTGGGAGGGAGAGGTCTTGGAGGACTGCGGAGTGGTTGTGGATGACTGTGTGTGTGTCTGCAAACCAGCCCCTGTGAGTGTGGTATCAGTCCCCTGCGCTTGCTTGTGTGCACGTCTAGACCTTGGTTTGGGTGTTTGTGTGCTTGGGACAGATAGGCTGCTAGGAATCATGGGTGGTGCAGGGGTAGGAGGGGTGTGGGACTGTTGGAGGAGGGACACTGCTGCTGTCAGGGAGGAGGCCACGGACTGATTGGTCCTCTGTAGGGCAGACATGCCCGAGGAAATGCCCTCCATGAACGACACCAGTTGTGTCAACAGACTTGTGTGTGCATGGAGGAACTTCAGCATCGACGTCTGCCCTACATGGATCTGAGTAAGTCCACAGACTCCTCACTCAGGGCTGCAGGGGACACAAGGGCAGGGGGTGCAGCGCCTGGCACAAAGGAGACATGCTCACGAACACGGGAGCCTACAGGAACCTCTGGGATAGGAGCCGATGGGAGGGTGGTGGTGGTGGCCGTGGCAGGGACAGCCTCGCTAGCTGAGGTTTGGGGGCTGCTGACACCCGCCTCCACAAGGGAGTCATCCTCAGAGCTGCTGTGGCCCTCAGCTGGATGTGATGGTGCTGACCACTCCTCTGTGTGGCTCCACTCGCCCTCCGTGCCACTGGGTCCCCCAGACTCCTCTCCTTCTGTCCCTGTCAGGCTCTGTGGCTCCTCCTGGTCCGTGGAGCTGTCCCCTCCTGTGGCCATGGATGTATCTGGATAGGAATAGGAAGTAAGAGAACAACATCAGTCACCTGCACCGACTGCACACACCACAGTGAGTTCATCACATCACAGGGCAAGCCCTGGCATCTTCAGCTAAACACAGCTCAAAGTGCCAACACTGTTTAGAATAAGCCAATTGTCATTCTCAACCTCAACCATGGCACACATATCCCTCCTTGACTTGCACACATATGTCTGTTGCATGTTGGATGCTAACACCCCAATGTGCTGACATGCACCACCCACACCTCATTTGGACATGCAAGTGAACATGTAGGAGTATGTCACTATACACACAGCACATCTCTTGCTACTGACTCAGTACAGGTGTCCGGATGAAGGGATGGGCAGAGACTCATTTCACATGCTTGTGATGCATGCCAGCAACACACATTATGATGTTCTCATGACCTGATGGGCAATGCCACAATGGGGTGCATGGTGCACACTTGAACACAATGCAGGATCACTCATAGCAAGTTAAATGCCATGGCACTGGGATGCCCTGAAAGTCAGTCAACACTCTCCTGTCACAGGGGCAGGGCATCCAGACAACAACAATATGCACTGACTCACAAACCTAGCTCAGGGGTAAAGTTAACTCTGCAGATGACTGGCGCACTTGCCCATCCCCTGCAAACAACATATTCAGGACCGATAAGACCCCACATCATGCAAATCAGACATATGAGTCTCTGCAAACACAACTCCCTGTACATTCACACATCACAGTCTGCCATGCATGTAACCCAGCTGCATGAAGGACACAGTTGCATACACCACTGTGCGCTGTCAGATGATCACACACCTATATGTCACACAGGTCTTGTCTCTCACAGTCACATCTCAGATGTCATGCTGACCCTCTGAAGCACGGACACCCCAGTTGTACGTAATAACAAGCCACACCCTAATGACACAGACGCAGACACCTGAGGGCACATGTCACTAAGCACAACCTGTTATTTGATACACAGGAGTGGGATTACAGAGTGCTTCTAAATGCCCTTGAGGAGCCATGACAGGCCAGGTCTACATGAAACAGTGTTTGGCCCTGGACTGTAGTCAGGTGGCTAAGCAAGTGTGACATACTTGATATAGATACTCCTGAGGCCCCAAAATTGGAGTCCCCTGCTGCATGGGTTTGTTTGGAATACCCCAGCCACATGTGGCGAGTCAGAACAGCAATTGGAACACATCTCAAGGGCACACACAGATCACATGTCAGATCTCAGGCATTGTGTAAACAATTGACCCACCCATGAAACACACAACAGAGTCACTGGAACAGATGCTGTCCGGTAGCTGTAGCATAGCTGACTGCAGGGACACAGTGCCCTAGTGACACAAGCAACAGACTGTAGGGGCCATACCTGTGGAACAGATGAGGAGGGTGCATCACACAATTGAGGGACCTGAGTATTGGACTACAAGACATACGTAATGTGGAAGTGTGACCAGGCCAAAAGACTGCAATTAGCATGCCAGACATAGTAAACAGATTAGGCATGGATTTACCCCCTTCCTGCTGCTGTCTGGCCTTCAGCTGCCTATCCAGGTTCGGGAAGACCACCATCAGTATCCGGAGCATGTGGGTGGTCAGGGTCCGGTGTCCGTCCCTCCTGCGCGGAGGTGACAGTTTCAGCTGGACTCTAGCTATCCTCCGGGTCCAGCCCCGAAGGTCCTGCCACCTCTTCTGGCAGTTGCGGATCTGGCACTTGTAGACCCCCACAGAACGAACAGCCAGGGCTATGGTCAGCCATATCTCCTGCTTCTGGTGGGCATCAACCTGTGAGGATGACAAAGTGAATAGTACATTAAAACACATGCCCCAGATTTGTGCAGCACACATTTGGATATACATGTCATCATCACAAAGGGAAATGAGTTACACAGGTAGTGCAACCATGGGGAAGGACAAATCACCTGCATGTCTGACATGTTAACAATGCCTGGATAGTTTAAGCTTGCACTAATGCACTTTAGCAGCAGGACACCTGTTCATTACATGTACCTACACACTTTGGGGGATGAAAGTAGTCAGTGAGAATGCTTGCCACTGGTGTAAACACTGCTATTCCTGCTAGTCAGATAAAATGCATAATTAGGAAGGCAGTGGACTACACACTCACCTGCTCCCCTGGTTTCCCATAGAGCTTGCTGTACTGTGGAAGGAGCCCGTCCGGCAGGGCCTGGTTCTCCTCCTCAGTGAAGGCTGGGGCCCTCACCAGAGTATGTGCCATAGCAGGAGCCAGAGGATGCAGAGACAGCAGCAGTGGTAGCAGGGATGTGGTCCAGTAGCATGTAGTGCAGGCAAGTGAGCTCCCTGGGGGCCAGCCAGCCTTATATCTGTGCTGCAGAGGCAGAATCTGTGCCATGTGTCTAAAGTGATAGTTCCAACATGGTTGCATTCTATGAATCTGGCCAATCCATTTAAAAGTAAGACTCGTACACGCCTTCCACATCGTTCAAATCTTCACCTTCATGAAACACTTGAAATTGCAACATTGTTGTAGGCATCCAACTGAATTTCCAGTGCACAACTCGTACAAGTTTTGAATCCGCATCCGTCTCCATGACAGTCCGGAGCCAATGGGTGTGCCCGGCTCGTTCAACTGACTGTACAACGCGTATTTTGAAAATACACATGCACCCGTCTCCACACGATTCAATGGCCAAGGCGTACGCCTGTCTCGGACCATGCCTGCCCGACGTGTATGCATGATAGTCACCCGCGTCGGACCTCATTGCATTCAGTGACAAAGCGTACGCTCGGCTCGGTCATGAACCGTGCAAGGCGTGCGCATTGTCACACGTGTCGGACCTCATTGCATTCAGTGACAAAGCGTACGCACGGCTCGGTCATGAACCGTGCAAGGCGTACGCATTGTCACCCGCGTCGGACCTCATTGCATTCAGTGACAAAGCGTACACACGGCTCGGTCATGAACCGTGCAAGGCGTACGCATTGTCACCCGAGTTGGACCTCATTGGTGTGACTATTCTACGGATGCAACACACATTTACTGGCCAGGGACACCTGTGCACACCTACCACACTACAGCATTGGCCACACAGTGTCCCATGGCATGTAAGGCTGCATTCCCTGGGTGTTTGGGTGGGGGGAACATATGGTTTGTTGGGTGGCACTTTTGTGCAGCCACTCCCAGGCTGTGCACGTGTACATGGGGGCAGAATCCTTTGTGTGTTGTGCACATTACCACTGTGATGTGCAATTGTAGAGTAATGGGCATGAGTCACGGACACAGTTTCATGTTGGATATGTTTGGGGCATGTCACATACACCCTGAGTCCAGGGGGTGATGGCATGTACGTCACAGTGAGACCTGTAGCCACAATACTGATGTGCACCCACAGTCTTTGTGCATGTTGTGTCTCAGATGTGTCTGATCAAATGTGCCCAATAGGTGACAGTCTCCACATCCATGTGGTATATGCATCAACCTTGATGGTGTGTGTGTGTCTAAGAGACGTAAATGTAGGGCCGGCAGGAACAACAGTGGCCACTACCTGTGGGACTTACGCTTGCCTTGTGGTGTGTACGTGATACGCTATGTCCATGCCAGTGTCGATGTGGCAATACAGGGACCCTGGGTTTCTGCATGGCAAAGATCTTTGATGCCTGGGAGACATCAGGCCTCACTTGTCACTGTGGTGTGTGTTTGGAATGTTGCAGCAGTACATAGGTTGGGTGACACAGCCAGATGATTGGCCATTGCACAACATGGGACTCATGTGGAATTGAGATGTGAGGTGGTGGTCATGTAGGTGACATATGTGTCCATGCACAACAGCACACACCTTGGTACATTGTGTAATATCATGATCTATCATGTGCGATTGAGCCTGGTCATGGCCACATGAGTGGATATACTGACAATCTTCCTTTGTGCATCTCTGTACTGCAGGGCACCAGCTGTCCATCGCCCGTTCCCAGACCTTGCAACCATGCAGGAACGCGACTGCATTAGACGGTACCACTTCACCAGGCCACTGATTGAGGAGTTGGCGGAGCAGTTGGCGCCACTTCTGCTACCTGGCTGGACATACCCTACAGCACTGACCCCAGAGTTGAAGGTGATGGCAGCCCTGCACTTCTTTGCTACTGGTACCTTCCAGTACACTGTGGCTACTGCTGGTGGTATGTCGCAAACGATGTTTAGTCGGGTGATACGCGATGTCTTGGAGGGGATGTTGCATTTCCTAGACCTTTACATCAAGTTCCCTAGCCCAGCTGAACTCCCTGAGATGAAGGATGCCTTTTATGCACTGGAGAGGTTGCCGAACGTCATCGGATCTATTGATGGGACACATGTGGCCCTGATACCACCACAGGCACATGAGCAGGCATACCAGAACAGGAAGCACTACCACTCCATCAATGCTCTGGTGGCATGTCTTGCTGACATGTCTATCACACATATGTGTGCACGGTTCCCTGGTTCTGCGCACGATGCCTACATTACGACGAGTAGTCGCATTGCAACGCTGATGTCACAGATGCCAGAGCAGCATGACTGGCTTGTCGGTGTGTACTGACTGTTTCTCATTGTGTGTGTTTGTCAATGTTGTATTTCGCACTCCTACAAAACTCAGATACTTGTTCATTTTTGTGTGTGTAGGTGACTCCGGATACCCCAACATGCCATGGTTGCTGACACCCCTCCAGAACCCTGTGACACCAGCCGAGCTGTGCTACAATGAGGCACACGGTCGGAGCAGGAGGGTGATTGAGCGGACATTCAGCCTCCTGAAAAGCCGCTTTCGCTGCCTGGAGAAGACCGGAGGGGCCCTCCCTTATGAGCATGCAAAGGTGTGCAAAATAATCCTTGTATGCTGCATGCTACACAACATGGCAGGGCGGAAGGAGGTGCCTCTCATCCAGGATGACGATGACGATGACCAACCTCCAGCACCTGTGGAGGATCAAGGCCTGGGCCAAGATGCCAGTGATGATGAGGGTGAGGTTGACATCCGCTCACAGCTCATCAACAACTTCTTCACCTGAATGTGAGTTTCCAAGGTTGTTATGTGAATGTATGGAGGTAGCCTGGAATGTGTTGTGGCAGCTCTGTTGCTGTATGAGTTTGTCTGTGTGCCACTTGACTGGATGCGTGCAGTGATGTGTCCATTCAGGTGGAGTGTACTCCACAATAGGGTAATATTGCTAACTTGTTTTTGTGTAGGTTTCTTGCGACATGTTTTGTGCATGTGTATTGCATTTCTCTCCTGTTCTTCTGTGCTTTTGACTGTGTCTTGTGTCTGTCCTTTCCAGAGTACTTTGCCTGTTGTTTGGTCAACACTGACCCCCAACACCCAGAAGCCAACACCAGAGTGGAAGTTGTCAATTCCCATCAACTGATGTGCCACACATCCCTGGACTTCAATTCTCCAACACTTTGTGAGCGTGTGTACACTGTTACGTGGAATTACCGTTCAACTATTGTGGAATAAACGTGTTGCTGTTGTGTAATGAATGTGTGCTACGCTTTATTATGTGCGTTGTCTGTCTTCCCACATCTGAGTGACATCTGCTTACCTCGCCTGTGGACTTGTTACCACTGACTGGGGTTGGTGTTGTGTCTGTGCATGGCAATGTGTTTCAGGTCAACATCATTGTGTGGGAGGAGTAACATGGCCATGGTGAGTATGTGTTGCGGCGCCATAGTGGTGTGTCTCCCTCACGTGTCACATCACCATGACTCACCTTACGTTGGTCACATTGTTGCAGTATTTGGCATGCACTGTGTCGTGTAGCAGATCGACATCTCCCTGAACATGACAAGTTGGAATCACAACAGAGGCAAGTACGGTGTACTGGTGAGTTTATTTCCAAACATGTGGGAGAGAAGTGCACAGGATGGTGGGTGCTGTACATTGGTTTTGGAATCCAAAGTTCACATTAGAGTTGGAAGTGCTGGTAGCTGAAATGTCCAGAGTAAAGTCCACAGTCATCTGCTACATTGGCCCAACATGAACCCTCCATATCATGTGGGCGAGTTGTGTGCCATTGGGCAAGGTGAACGGGTTGCGCACAAAGAACATTGTCCAGAACAGGTTTATAGGCCCTGGGGGATGTGCTGGGACCTCTGCCTCTCACATGTCCTTCTTCGGACGACCCCTCTTCTTCCAGGGGAGGGGGGGGGGATCCTCAGGTGCAGGCCTCTGCGGTGCAGGGGACTCTCCGCCAGAGCCCTCCTCCCTCCCTGTGGCACTGGCAGATGGTGTTGCGACAGATGTTATGGGCACACAGGAAGGTGTGGACAGGTTGGTGTTAATCTAGCGGAGGCATTGGAGTATGTCCCGATGCACCGCAGTAATGGCATCCCACTTGGCCTCCATGTGGGCATGGTGGGCGACCTGCTCGTGTTGCATGTCCTTGAGGATCCCCACTACCTGGCCAAAACCTCTAGTGCTATCCTGGTTTGCATCTATGATGCGTGCCAGGTGGGGGTCATCATGCAGTCCAGACCCCTCTCCAAGGCGCGGCCTCTGCCTACCACCCCTCCCAGCACCCCTATCCACACGGGCAGGACCAGAGGCGGGACGCACAGGTGATACTGGGACCCCTTGGGTGGTGTTGCTGGTGGTGTTTGCTGTAGCTTCCGGGGAGTCCTGTGTCCCTGTCCTGTGGGTGTTGATTTGCCTTGGTCTGTCCGTGTTGGCGGGGATGCCCTGTCGGTGTCCAGATGCTGGAGGCGTGGGTACAGGGGGTGCAGATGTTGATGCTGCTGGTGCTGCATGATGGTTCACACCGGAGGGGCCAGGTTGGACGTCATCATCCGCAGAGGGCAGAGAGAGAGTCAGACCAGAGAACTCAGTGTCCGCCAGAGTCTGGGACTGGGAATCCTCATCATTTGGTGCTGGGTGCCCAGCACCACCTGTGTTTGGAGGCGACACAAAATGTGAGTTATGTTTCTACACGCATCGATGGTTCACAAACATGACATTTTCTACTTTTCGAACAGATGCCTGCCTGTACACTGCTTTTTCCCAGCTTGTCACGGACAGAGTTTGATATTGTTGTTGGCCATTTCCCAGCATGGCCTTGTGCTCCCCACATCAGAGCCCAGTGTCAGACATCTTGTCAGTCCCTTCCCACTCCCTAACAGGCGAGTATGGTTCAGTGTGAGCTTGCTGGGCGATGTGGGTGGGTGTAGATTGTCTGTGAATGCAACTCCCATCATACTCTTGGCTACACCCCCCTTCCCAGCATGCCCATACTTCCTACCTCTTGACTCTGCTTCCTTGTGAGGGTGTGTGACAGCAATGGCAAGATGGCTGACTGTGAAATCCTGGTGTTTGTTTGGCTACAAGTCCAAAGAGAGCCCCTGTGCTCCACACAGCAGCACCCAGTACGGGGTATCTTTTGCTGATATTTCACTGAGGTGTGTGTCAATGCATTGTACCCGGTGAGTTGTGTGGAGTTTGTTTTGAGGGGGGGGGTCTCCACATGATGGTAAGTATGGTCAAGGCTGTCAGTCCTCCTTCCCATCATGAAACGTGCTTCCATTGTAGGGCGTGCAAGTTGTCTTTCAGGATGTCAGTCAGTGGTGTCCTGCTTCTGATTTGCACACAACCCCTAGCAGGGCCTTGTGCTCCCCACAGCAGGAGCCAGAGTCAGCCATCTTGTCAGTCATTTTCCACTCCCTGTGATGTAGGCATGTTTCAGATAGGTCTTGATGGGCCAATCAGGAGGGGGAGCATTATTAGTGACTACAGGCCCCATCATGCTTTTGGATACACTCACTTCACCTGCATCCCCACTATTCCTTCCTGTCAGTCAGCTGCACTGTGAGGTAGTGTGTTTGTGGTGGCAAACTGTCTGGCAGTGTCTATTTAGGTTTGTGCCACTGGCTTGCTCTATTTGTTTGTAGGTTGGTGCATGTCATGACACAGTTCCAAGTCACTATGAGATGGCAGGTATTGTGTTTGTCTGACTAGCATACACATCTTGGGTTGATTATCTATTGGTTAGTGTAGCTTTGCTTGCGGTGCATGGTTTCACTGTCCCCTTGCCACACAATCTTGGGTATGTTGTTTGTGTACTCACCAGGCTCTGGTATGTCTGTTAGGCCATGGACGTTCTCTGGTGATAGGATGTCCCGCACCTTCTCCTCCCAGGTCCTGAAGTAGACTGGTTTGGCAGGAGGGCCACCGCCGGTGCACTGACTCAGGACGTGATCTTTTTCGATGAGTTTCTTGACCCTCCTGCGCACGTCATACCACCTGTTCTGGATATCGTCCTTTGTGCGCCTTGCTGGTGCTTGTGCATTCACCTTGTCGACAATCCTCGCCCACATCTTTCTATTCTGTGACATGGGGGTCCTTTGGACCAATGTACCAAACAAATGTGGCTCTACTCTGATGATCTTGTCTACCAGCACTTCTAACTCACTATCTGTGAACTTTGGATTCTTCTTTGGGGGCATGGTGATGGGTGGTGGTGGTGAGGGATGTGTTTGAGGGTGCAAGTGAGGGGGGTTGGTTTTGGTTTTGCTGGGTGTATGTGTGTGCTTTAGGATGAGGTGCTGATGGTCTGTGGGTTGTGTGATGTGTGAGTTGTGAGTGTGTCTGTGGTTGCTGTGTGATGGTGTTTGCTGCTGGCTGTGTCTCCTGTTTGCAAGGGATGATGGTAGTGATTGTAGTCCTTTATATATTTGGAGTTGTGGGTGTGTTTTTGTCCCATTTTTTTTAATTGCTATTTATTGGCTTTGTCATTGCTTGTTTGGTCCTGTTTTTGTCTTTTTGCCTTTGGGTTTTGTAGGCATGAAGGAGACGTTCATGTGACGGAAACGGACGCTGCTGTTGTCTCGTGCGGGCTTCTCCGCCTCGTTCACGCTGCCTATCTTCTGTGTTTGATACGCGTCGGTCGCGGCGGTCTCTATTGCTTGTGTGCCCGGTTGTCTGTGCGTGTCGGTCGTGCGGCCTGGTCTCCGTGCGAGTCAGTCTGGTTTTACATGCATTGCATCGTACTGCGCGGATCGGACATCGCAGGTACATGTCGGTCGGGTTGATTCCGGGTTCGTGTCGGTCGGTGAAAGTCACGTCGGTTTTCTGGCCGGACCACTATTTTCCCTATGGCACGGTCGTACGGCTTGTATTCCGTACGTGTCGGTTGTAATTCACTCGCGTTGCATCGTACTGCACGGGTCGTACGGCGCTGGTCCGTGTCGGTCGGTATTCGGCCCGGGTCCGTGTTGCTCGGTTCGTTTTGCGGACGGAATCAGAATCGACCCTTAATGTAATACCAGTGTAAATGCATCAATGAGACTCTGGCACGGATTCTTTCCGTAGCCATTTTACTTCTTTGAGGGCAAATTTCTGTACCGCTTGTATGATAAAATATCATGAAAAGAATATCACAATACACAAATAGTGCGACAAAATAATTGGGAACCGAAACATTGAGTTTACACACTTTGTAAGCAAACTACAAAAATATCGAAAAAAATATAGTGGACTGAGATATCATAAAAAATAGGCAAGTCTAATTATCAATCTATCTATCTAATGCATATTTCATTTATTTGAAAGTGTAAATGATTATATAATTACAAATAAATATGAAAATATTTAATATATTTCTTGTAAAATAAATACATACATTAAACAACGTAAAATGCCATGCAAACAATAAAAAATGAACTGGATTCAAATATGATAATAAAAAAAAGTAACAAACATATATATATTAAAAACATACATCACATTATATTACAAAATGCAATTAATACAAAACTAGACCACATAAATATAAATAAAATTTAAAAAAATTTTTAATTGTATGCATCATTTAAAATGTATTAAAAAATAATAAAATAAATATTAAAAATCCTAACTAAACAATAGTAGAGAAAGTGTTGGACTTTAAAGTGTCAGATTTACTGTTCTCACTCCAGTTTGAGAACCAGTAGGAAAAGTGACTTTGGAAGGGTCACATTTACTCTTCCCATTCCAATGTAGACAAAATCAGGGAAATCGGTGGACTTTGGATGGGTTAGATTTACCATTTCCACTCCATTCTGAGCAACAGCAGGGCAATTGTTTGCCTTTAGAGGAATTAGATGTACTATTTCCACTTCAATCTAAGCAATCATAGCTAAAGTGTTGGATGTGAAGGGGTCAGATTCCATGTACTCACTCCAAAGTAAGTAAAAGCAGGGAAAGTGTTGGACTTTGAAGAGGTTAGATTTACTATTCTCACTCCAATCTAAGCAAAATCAGAGAAAGTGGTGGACTTCAGAAGGGTTCTCTTTCTTATTTCAGCTCTCATTGTTTAAAAAATCATGTAACTATAGATCAAAAGGTAAAAACATATTTAAAATGTAAATATAAATGCAAATCAAATTAAATCAAATTCTAACAATGCAGTTTCTACATTGCAAATAATACACTTCCATCTCTACTACACAAAACAAACACCAACACATATTTAAAATTAATAAAACATTACAATAATAAAACATTATTAATATTTAATTAAAACAGTTATTATATAAAAAAGCATTCTAACAGTTGTATAATTAAATAAACCGATCAACAGATTAACACTTAATTAAAAAGCAGCAAATAAATAAATTAGTCAATGAATTAATTTACATAATTTACTGTCAAATAATAAATTACATTACATAAAAATAAAATATAAATTAAAAACAATAATTTTCATTTGCCCCACTAATCCTCTGAAAAAAAATATTTCCCTACTGAATTAGATATTTCTAATTTTAAAAAAAGCACATTAAAAGTTGCAACATTTAAAAAAAATAGAAATATTATTATAGTTCAATAACTAATATTTATCAAATTATTAAAATTATTTGTAGAATTATATAAAAAAACGATATTAGATACACCATTTAAAAGCAGTATATTATATACATAAAAAATGAAATTCGTAACTTCTGGAGTATGCTCAATTTTATTTTGGAGTTGGCAATATTTTTGACACAATATTTGTGTAATTCACTGTCTGAACCATTAGATCTTTCCTTAGCCTTTTATACTATACTCCAGAGGCCGTATCACACAAAGTGCCAAGAGTTTCAATGGGCATTTGTGCGCACGTTTTGTGCCCTGGGGCACCTTGGTATTACAGAAATCGTTGCTGATGCTTGTGCGGTTCTCCTGTAATATGGATCTCATATGTGCACGGGTGGCATCCCAAGAGGGTTCCCTCATTTCTGTGGGAGCTCAACTCCAGGCAAATGAGGGAAAACTTTTGCACTTGTATCTGCATCGTATTACATATTTATTAATGGGATTTTATAGCGCACAATTATCCCTCCAGTGGTGTATCTTGGCAATAAGCACCACCAGTAGTCTCTGGAACACATCATAGACTACCCATCCAATCCAGATGCTGCTTTCATGTTATACCGAGCATGAGGGCGGCGTGAGGATTGGCCTGAGCAGGCTTGTTTGACGCTCGCTCAGGCACAGGGAGTCTGTGCTGTTTCTCCACCGGGCTGTGAAATACAGCTGGGTTTTTGAAACTCAAGTGCGCATGTCTGTTTGGCCACTTTGAGACGGCCAGCCAAACAGACATGCGCACTTGCCATTGGAAATGGTTCTGACTAGAGCAATTTGAACATTCGGTAGGAGACGAATTGATGTTTTTAGGGAGTCAGTGGTAGGCAGCTGCCATAATCTAGCCTTGACTGGACAAAGGCATTGGGGCCCATAACTTTGTGAATAAAGATAAAGAATGGAATAAGAGCTGTAAAGTGGCAAAAACAGGATTTAGGGTTAATCGAGATCTATTTTTCAAGATACAGATCATAATCAAGGATCACCTATAAATTTCGAACTAACACAAGAGGCTGTGGGCATTCTCCATGTTGGGGAGGCCATAGTGAGGCATCCCATAGATTTACTTTATTGAAGACAGAAGGAGCTTGTATTTTGTCAGGATAAAGTTTAAGGAAGTTATGTTCCATCCAGGTGACTAGAACAATGTTTGGTTGCTGGAAACCCTCAAGAGACACTAGTGACATCGTCATTTAGGCTGATGATAAGTTGTATGTTATCAGCATATAAATTGGTGGTTGCTTTGAAATTGCTTTGCGGAATAGCTAACGGTTGGACATAAGGATAAATAGCAAGGTGGAAGCGGTGCAGGGCAAAGAAGCTGCTGGAAAGCGCACTGAGGGCCTCATTTACGTGGCCCTTGCTCCTCTGAAGCATCACTTTTTGTGACTCTCTTGGTGGCGCAATGGGCCGGCCCATATTTACAAGGCCACGCAAAGCCACTCTGCGCGGCTTTTCATGGCCTTGTAAATATGGTCTTTTTTTCATACAGTACTCTGCGTGAAATGGGCGTTCCATGGGTGTTGCTGTGGGTATCCCCAGCAACACCCATGAAATCTGATGCATTTCCAGATTTACAACGTTATGTAAACATGGGAATGTGTCAAAAGCCTACTTCTCCTCAGGGGAGGCGTATGGGGGGCGCATTGAGGCAAAATACCTTTATTTCTTCTTGTTTTTCCTTTTTCCATGTGTTCTGCATTCTGCAGCACACATAGAAAGAGGGAAACACCACTTGTGATTATTGTTGTGGAGGAAGGAGACCATACCTGCACAAAACCAATTATCCCTGCAATGCAAGCCCCCTTGCACCATGGCACAAGGGTGCCTGCAATGGCAGCCCATTGTGTGCTGGCGCAGAGGGAAATGACAGGAGTGCGCCATATCTTGTATATACAGCCCATTCCTGCCCTTTTTTTTTGACACACATTAGCACAGCAGGAAGGCTTTCTGTGCTGCTGTGCGTCAAAATATTGTAAATTAGGCCCTGACTGTGTGCGACATAAGAGGTGGCACACAGCCCACCCTCTAATGTCAAAATAAATAAAACTAATTTCGTTGCGCGCGCTGCATCACCAAATGCGATGCAGCGCGCACAACAAAATTCGTTTTTTTTTTCCGTTACTTACCTGAAATCGGCCGTATGCCACATTTTACAACCCCCCACCCTGCCCCTCCCCCGCTCCACATCGCCGCCCCAGTAGCACGCCCTATATGGGCCGTGGATGCCTTAGGCTCCCTCCACACGTGGGTCCTGCTGCACACTATGGGCCATATGTAGGTAGCTAAATACCGGTCTGTAACGGCCGAAATTCGGTAAATATCACGTTACCGACCGGTATTTAGGCGATTGAGATGTAGGAGGCCAAAAAGCAGGATTCGGTAATTATGAATCGGTAAATACCGATTCATCTTTACCGAATTCTAAATTACCGAATCGGAATTACCGAATTCTTATTTGGAAATGGTAAAACGAGAAAAGAGATGTAGGTAAATTCGGTATTACCGAATTGCATGAAATTCGGTATTTAAGAGTCGGTATTTAACACTGAGTGAAAAAAGGTGGTAATCAGCTACAGTGCATATAAGCAATCCCAAAATGCAACAGCGTGATCACCATGGCGGCTCTCTATGTGATTGCAAGGCGCCTACGTCTACAGGCAGCAGGTATGAGGATTTGGAGACGGGAGGAGCGCATTTAGAGACAGCGCATCACACTTTTCCAACAGACTGAGGCTGAGATACATGAAAGGTACAGGCTACACCCCCAAACCATCATGGACCTGATAAGGGACTTGCACCCACTCCTGGACCATCCAACAACAAGGGCGCACGCCATACCACCACATGTGCTGGTGCTGTGTATGTATGTATGTATGTATAGATATACTTGTATAGCGCAATGACTGTCACCCAAAGGGCATCCTGGCTGTGTAGCCTCCATCTACTCGCATCTGGCAGTTACCAGGGGGTGATAGCTGTGGTAGGCGGGGTATCCCAGAGTTGCCTGTCCCGTTTCTTCAGGAAGTTCCTGGATGCCATGATGCAGAGAATGCAACACTACATTAGCTTCCCAAACACACAGGCTGAACTGCTGAAAACCAAGACAGACTTCTACCAGATGGCACAGTTCCTGCATGTCATAGGCTGCATCGATGGCACACACATTCCAATCTGCCCACCAGCAGCCACTGAGTATATCTACAGGAACAGAAAGTCCACCCACTCCATAAATGTGCAGGGAATCTGCGATGCTGCGAAAATAATTACTGACATCGTAGCCAAATTTCCTGGGAGCACCCACGACTCCTACATCTTCCAGAACAGTGGGATTTACACACGTCTGGTTGCGGGAGAATTTGGAGAAGGATACCTGCTAGGTAAATCACAGTGACACTCCCTTATACTTACCGCAGATGAATGTGTATTGGTGTATGTGACTAATGGCACCCTCTTTCTCACCTAGGCGATAGTGCATATGCCATGCGGTCATTTATCCTCACTCCCTACCTACACCCATCAACCCTGAGTGAGAGACGATACAATATGGCACACAAATCAACACGCAACGTGGTGGAGCGCACGTTTGGACTATTGAAAAGCAGGTTCCGCTGCCTCCATAAGAGCGGAGGCGCACGCCAGTACACACCAATCATCTGATGCAAGATCATTGCTACTTGTGCAATGGTACAGAAGTGGAAATAACAGATTTTGAGGAGGATGATGATGATTTTGCACAGCCAGAGCCCAACGCAGCAGGAGTGCCAGCAGCAACAGATGGGAGAGAGAGACGGGCAGAGATCACATGCAACTATTTCTAAGTAAGTAAGGAGACACAGCCAGTTGTTGGATGCAATGATGTAGTTTTAATTTGTGGGCACTATGCCATAACACAAATGGCCAAACTGGCCTTTCAAATTGGTGACATCCATTGTAGGAAGTCATGGGTTACTTCACCCAACTCGGTCCTGGCAGTGTGGGCTACATCAGCGTCTGCGGCCACGCACTACAGTGTGGGATGCCAGTGACTGACTGTCCTCACTGGCTGTGGGACCAGTGGCAGCCCCATGCCGTCTGCTGCTCCTCCGTGTGTCTGTGACAGGGGGGGTAATGCTGCTCCGACTAGTCGTGTCCTCGCTGTCCACAACATCCACAGCACCAGTATTGGCAGACTCGCTCGTCAGCAGCACCTCAAGAGCAGTGGTCACCTTAACCAGCCCCCTAGAAACATCAGTGCTGCAGTGCGCAAGCCCCTCATGCATTGGCCACGGAGCGCCTGCAGAGCAGAGAAGTGGCAGTAGCTAGTCGGTTCACTGCCCTCGTATGGTGCTCCATTTTCTGCCTCTCCCTACGCCGTGTAGCTCTGTCCTCCTCCATTTTACTGCACAGCAGCATCACAGACTGGGACATGTCCCACATGCCCGCAGCCATCTCCCTCATGCCCTCAGCCATTGAGGAAATGCCCCTGTCAATGTTGCTCTTTTTATCATTGAGGCACTTCATTTGTGGTTGTACCGACTGTATTGCCTTGCCTTGTAGGCGCTGCACCTTCACCATGGTTGCCTCCAGCCCTCCGAAGACACCATGGCTCTCACCCTGTGGAGGTGGACTGCTCACACGAGCCCTGCGGCGGCATCTGGCACCTGTGTGTGCTCCCTCAACGGTGGACAGCACACCAGCATTGCTATCATCCAGTGGCACAGTGGTTGATTCATCCCCCCTCGAGTCTTCTGAGGAGGACTTGGACACATGCAGTCTGGCAACAGCACGCCTCCTAGGTCTCACCACTACAGGTGGTGTTGATGCTGGTGAGGCTAGCAGTAGTGGCGATGCTGGCTGTGGTGGTGTGGCTGGCTGTGGTGGTGAGGGTGGCTGTGGTGGTGAGGCTGGCTGTGGTGGTGAGGCTGGCATTGGTGGTGTTGTGTGCCCTGCACTCGTGGTGGCCTTCTCGGTGATGTGCTTCCGGGGTGCCCTCTTCCCTTCTCCCGAGCAGTCCTGCGCGATGTGTCGCCTGTGGACAGAAACTTTACATTAGCTCAGTGTACCTGCAGCCCTGCATTGCTCACATCATAATACATTTCTGCAACACTATCTCATTGTCCTGTGCCTGATTATCGCAGATGTGTGTCACATGCCTTGTTGTTCGGTGCGATTACTGTCATGATAGGGGTTTCCCTGACTACATCACCCATAATGCATTGCTTGTCTGAACAAAAACCTGTACTGGAGTGGGAATCACATTGCCCAATTGGGGATTTGGGATAGGGGAAGGGGGGGGGGGGCACAATGCTGCGTATGCTTCTTACCTTTTTTGGTAGCAGCTCTGGCTGAGCTGTCTGAATCCCCAATCCCAACAACACTTTCAGGCTCTATCGTGGACTCCACGAGCTGCTCAAGTTCTGTCAGGGCAGGTGCCCTGTTCCTTCCTCCTCCTGTCTGGCTGGCCTGTTTTTTAAGATCAGCCATCTTCCACTTGGTGATGATCCGGATGTCATACCACCGTTTCTTCAGCACATCAATGTCCCGGGGGTCACTCCAATGGCATTTACCTGTGACTGGATTCCTTGCCACATCCTTCTTTTCTCAGAATCTGCAACTTGCAGGGACTGCTTTCCAAAAAGATTATTGTGCTGCTTCACCACCTCCTCCACAAGTACCTGCAGTTCCTTCAGGTTGAATTTCATTTTCCTCTACCTTTTACCTCCATCTGTGTCCTGGCTGGCCATTGTGCAGGATCAGTTAACAATGTTCAGGCACTGGCTCTGTTGCACTCGCGATTTCTTCAGGGCGAATACAGTAGCTTGGCACCAGTCGGGGACACCTCTTACTGTATTCGCCCTGAAGAAATCGCAAAAAAATGTTATGGCGATGAAACATGTTGGCATAATACAATGGTATGCATATTAAGCAACCTTTTTAAGTTTTGAATTAGGTGCACATATAAGGAGGAATAAAGTTGGTCCTATAGAAAGTGCATCCTTTTAATTTTTTACTTTCACATTTCAGTCGCATCTTGGTATGTGATTGTTTCACTACTTACCTTCACAATTTGGGTTTAATTTCGTGGACACTTTATTTATACTTTTTTGAGCAAGATGACAACCGATGATGATAAAAGTGGGCATAGCTGGTGAGTACCAATCAGCAAGCTCAATTGGTGTTGCGCACGTGAGGTGTCATCTTGTCTTCTCACATTTTTTCAAAGTATTGTTTCAAATGTATTTGATTTCAAGAACCTAAAAACACCCGGTGTAATTGGTTTGGGACTTGATATTCTCTTTTTGTATTCTTACTGAGAGGATTATTAGTGGGGATTGCCATAAGTAAAACTTTCTGTAAGTTTTTGAAAAAAAATTGAAGGTGAAAGGCTGTTGGTGACTACCTCAGATCAAGAAAAGAGGGGAGTTCAAAATACCGAAAGATATAGGGATTTGGACCACAGCTTATTGTGTCACATGGTGATTATACCTTCATAGACCCAGTCTTGTGTATATGATTCTGATTCCATAGCCATCTTTCACTGATGCACCTCCTCAGTACATGAGCAAACTATCTTAGTTAGCTCCTGCGCTTTCGATGCACAATTTGTTCTGTGGTTTGTGCAGTGTGCGCGCGCTTACGGGTGCTCCATGGCCCAAGCCAGGTGAGGGCACCCACCCTGTTATGTAGCACAAGGGCTCCGTCACCATTTAGCAGATGAAAACCTTGAGATAGAGGCTCACTTTATTAGCACGTTCAATTTATTGAACCACAATTGAGCACTATTTGTCATAGAATGTGGCTCATACTGATTTTTGTCCCTAGCCAGCAACCAGTGTTAGTCGTGGGTTTGGGGAGATGCAGTGGCATCAATTTCTGAAGAATATTAGATTTACCACCATGTTGAGCAAACATATATGAAACAGCATACATATACAGTGTCTAACCTGAGAGTATGGGAGTTCTCATTCAGTACAATTGTGCACCTCTCACTCTTTTTTGTAGCAAGTTCTGCACCTTTCCAGTCCATGTCCCTTCCTGCCTCAGAACCAGATTTGAGGGGTTGGGGGAGGAGGCGTGGGGGGTGAGTCCAGCAATGCTTCTTAATCGCGTGAGCCCACTTCCCCGACTGGCCTATCTCTCGCATTCAATTAGCATCCCCATTGACATATTCACGTGTGGTGTTCAATACTTTCTCAGCGCATACTGTGGTGTGTGAATAGCCTTGACCTCAGTGGTGAAAAGGTTAGCAGATAGGTACCTTCCATGTCCACCCTTGGGTTATCCTAATGGTAAAACAGTATGCGGCATAAGTGAGGAGCCATACCGTAAACACCCGAAATCAGCATACACATGCACACACATCGGTATAACACTTATTGCTTATTATGTGTTCATGTCAAATATATCTAATGTGGTAAGAATATTACCATAATAATGCGTTACTTCACAATTAAGAATGTTATCAGAATAAACAAAATATATGCACCACACATTATTAATTACCCACATAAACATGTTAACCGGATCTCTGCTCCATCATTAGCCAGAATTGTTTTTTTGCTGCCTGGTTGTTGAGCAGCATAGTAACTCCTCGCATACCTGCTGCAGACCCGATGGTCACCACAAAAATGTCCCTTTGAGTATTGAATCCCCAGCATCTGGTCTTTCTCTCCCTTCAATAATTTAGAGGTTTTTTAAGAAAACCTTTTTCCCACGGCATCTTTTTGGAGATGGTGAGCACCTTTCACTCTGAGGCAGATCATCATTCATATGAAACAGTTCTTTCATTTGAAGCATCAAAAGTGTTAGAGTACATTGCATTTAAAATGTGGCAGCATGGAAATCAGATTTCCTGAAGCTGCATTGTAAATATTACCTACAAACTGCCTTTAAAAATGAGCAGTGTAGAAGAGAAATGTTTATTTCACATTCAAGCAGCAAAGCCAAGCTTCATGAAAGCAGAAAGCATGTGGCAGTGCGCAGAGCATTATGCATTAATATTGTGTAAAAAAAGTTGTGTTAAATAATAGAACTCAAAGACAGAAACGCAAGTTGACAAATACAAATGATGTTAACATGTCTCAAATCCTCTAGCATATATTAACATCATAAAGAACAAATATAGAGGCCTCTAATATATCTCAGCACCCCTTCGTAGACCAAACTACCCCACTAAAACAAACCTCAAAACCCACACAACCTTTCTCTATAAAAAAAAACATGTCAGCTATTTCCAAACTCCTCTGTCTGACAACGCCAACACACATCCACTATGCAATTAATGCCAAAACAAAGTAAATTTCTCACTCATCTCTACCTCACAGTTTCCAAGGAACAAAAACACCAACCACTCTGTCCAGAAATACACAACATCATTACTCACTCACCCACCTATCACCCACTGCAAAATTTAGAGCCATGAAACCAGACCCTCAATCTCCATCACCATTTCGGACTCATACCCCTTGTACCTTAAACGTACACAAAAGAAAGCTACTCCACACCACTCTTCTAATCTATGCATTCCCCTCTCACCACATAACAATGCTAATATTCAAAGACAACTCCAAAACCAGTCTCCTCACCACCCACACACATAGACCCTACAAAATGCTTTCTAAGCCTGTTAGATGAGAAGAACAATGTCCCAAAACACGCAATTTCAGTCCTGCAAGACCTAATACAACCACCCTGCCAACTTTGAAGTAATTTGAGCATGTTTTGGCCATGTGGGTCGACAGCCTTCTTCAGGGCTGAAAGTCCCTACTCAATCCTTACTATGCCACCCTGAGTGCTGTGTTACACACTCCGCAACATCTAGGCGGCATTGGAACCCTTGGCAAAGGGCGATGCTCCTGTGACATCCCGGGTTAAGACAAAGAGATTAATGACTCGATTAATTTTCCAGTGCAGAAAAAAATGCGAGTATTAGATATATTTTGTGTGTGTGTGACTAACACGACCTGCCAACTAGAAGAGTAGGACTTTAACAGCATAGAGGAACACATTTCACTACCCCATCAACCCTAAGGTGTAATTTGTTACATCACAGCTCACCTTTATCAATAACGAGAAGATTACAGAGAAATCAGAACTCTGCTGTCAGACTACTTCTACATGTAAAGCCACAAGCCACTATTTCCCCTGCTTTGAAGGCCCTCCTCTGATTATCAGTTGCAAGAAGATCCTCCCTTAAGCTGTTTGTAGCACCCAAAAGACAATAAATGACAATGTATCCCTTGTCATTAGGAAGAAAATCACAAAATACATCCATCCCAGGAACCTACACTCTAGACTGTCGCCCACTTCAAAATCCCCACATACAAGAAGAAAATCATAGGTAGCACATCTTTCTCTATGCCAGTGGCTAAACTTTGGAATTTGTTCGAGCAAAAATAAGTTCTAATGAGAACCATCTCAGCTTCAGAAGACTAGTTAAGAGCTGGCTGTTTCCAAAATTATCCCTATACTCACAACACAACAATCTACAGCAGCAGTATTAACATGACATATAAAAAAATGGAACCTCTGCTATGTATTTAATACAACATGCCCACTTATACCTTACATATTTATATATGCTTTTGTATATGCAAACAAACAACAAGATGGTAATGGATCAAAACCTTGCACCTCGTATATTGAGCTATTTCGTGGGCATATTTTTTAGAAAAGTACCACAGTATATGTTTGATAGATCAAATTATGGTGCCATTCAGTGCAATATCACACCCTACCTAAGGTGTGTTTGTACAAAGGGAACGTTTGTGTTTACAAGTTTCCATGAGATGTACCCCGGCATTCCACATTTACATATAAAATCTGTTATCGACAATATTTTGTCTTCATAAAGATAAGTTTAATTATTTACACAGGTGTGAACCAACAGAGAACGAATTGATGTTCAGAAATAAAGAGCTGTTTTTGTTGTTTTGTATATAGGCATGGTAATGTGACTCTGCTATGTATATAATAAAACATGCACATTTAGACCTTACACATTTATATATGCCTTTGTATATAGACATGGTAATATGACTATATATTCATGTATGAGCGTCTAACTTTGTACAGCATGTCCATTTAGTGTATGTATCTGTGAATACATATATATGTGTGATTGTATATGTATCTGTGTCTATATTTGAAAAATAGTTGTTAGGGATACAGCAATGTATGTATGTTTATACATTATGGCCAAAATTTGGTAAGATTTTGTGTGGGGGTTGCACCACTTTTTTTTGAGGTAGCCCCAACTCAAATTCTATTTTGGTATTTACAAAGCCACACAAATCCTGATTAGCGTGGCTTTGCGTGACTTTGTACAAAAAAGTAACGCAACGCAGCGCACAGTGCACCACTGCAATGAGAAAGCAGACCTGTGTCTTATCTTAGTAGATATGGCACATTTCTCCTCTCCTCTCCCATTGATGCAACACAGCGCATCAACTTCCTGGGCTATCAAAGTTTAATAAATCCGCCACTACATGTATAAGTGTATCTAGATATGTAACTGTACTTGTATATGTGTGTATGGAGGTCTATTTACATGTGTATATAGGAATAGGTATATGTGTGCGGGAATATATATATATATATATATATATATATATATATATATATATATATATATATATATTTATGTAAATAAAATCTGTTATGTATATTAAAAATGTATATTTATGCATTACTTGTATTTGTATGTTTTATAGTACGTAGATAACATATATGTACTTGAATATTTGTGTATGGGTCTTGGCTTCTTTGTATAAGTATATATACATATAAGTCAGGATATCTAAGTATGAATATAGTCAGGTACACTTACCCATGTATATGGTGTCATGCTTTTAATAAACAAATACATTATTGACACTGCATGCATATACTCGGCACAAATATGTATGTAGACGATTTTATGTATGTACATGTGTGTATGTATATGGGTATTATGGTTCAGTGCAACCTTAAAAACGATATACATAGATATTAACAAAAATGTAAGAGTAATGTTTATGTCAGTGTATGCAGTCAGTCAAGAATTACTTTATTCGGGTCATAGCAAAAACCATAAAAGCATATAAATATAACAAACATACCATATAAATAACAATGACAATAAACACTACAGTTGAGTTAAGAAGGTATACAAGACACTTGATTTCGATTCATAAGTTACCCATTGTTATATTAAATCCAGGAATTTTTTTTCCTTAATCTCATTGAGATTGCTAAAAAATTGGCAATGTTAAATATCTCCCAGGTGGAACCCAGCAGTTGTAAATATAGAAGAGCAGGTTTAACCTGCCAAAAACCTTTACCCTTAATAAGGGGGGATAATAAATTTTTTACGAATAGGGGACAAGTGCTTACAGAAGAAGATAAAGTGCACCATATCTTTGATGGAAAATCCATCACAAGAACAGATCTCCAAATTACTCTCCTTCGTCCACCCAGGGGAGTCAGTGAGCAGGAGATGAAATTTATTCAGTCTGAACTTGGTCAGTAAAAAATGATGATTCATATTGTTAACAATGACCAAGTAGAGTTCAATACTATTTGAGATAATTACCAACTGATGAGCCCTTACTGAAGGTTTAAGTAACTCTTTTTCTTCCCTTTCTAAAGTTGCCCGCTGTTTATGGGCAATTTTCACCCATTTCAAATCCCCCTTATTTAAATTGCCAGGTGAATCAAATAATTCGGGACGGCCTAATTCCCTGGATACATTTTTAACATATTTTAGCCAAGGGATGGCATTGCCATACTCAAGAGATAGACAATCCTTTAAAATCACATGATTTAGTTCCAGATCTGGGTTTAACCAAGTTGTAATCCATTTAAGCAATGGGGCTAGAGCAATACGATCTAATAAATAATCCATCCCGCATTCCTGATGAACAACAATATAGGCGGGGGTTGACTGAGGTAGACATAAGATAGATTTTAAAAATTTGTCTTCTACTACTTGTAGGACCCTAACATCTTTGATACCCCACAAGTCGGCCCCATACATTGCTATGGATAAACATTTAGCAGCATATATATTCAACATAGCCTGTATTGGCTTCACCCCCAGTTTGCGACCAAAATCCAGGACGGGTAAAGTTGACCTGACAAAAACATTACGTTTGGCTGCTAACTGCGGGGACCAAGTAAGCTTATCATCAAAAGTAACCCCCAAATAGGGAAATCTGGTAACACGGGATAAAACATGCCCTTCACAATGCATTGTTTTCACTTTTTTTGATTTACAGCCCAATATCATGACATGTGATTTAGCAAAATTCACGCTAAGATCAAGTGCTTTCATGAAACTAGCAAATGAATCCAACAAGCGTTGCAAACCCACGGCTGTGCGTGCTAGCAAGGCGGCATCATCTGCATATAGTAATGCCGGAATAGAATACTTGCCCGCTCTTGGGATATCCTTGCAAGACCCAGTTAAAGCAGCGCCTAAATCATTAATATATAACGTAAAAAGCAGGGGGGCTAAAATACAGCCCTGTCTAACACCATTAGTAATACCAATCCTGCCTGTACAGTTCCCCAGGCGATCGTATCTCACAGTGGCGGAGAAGTCCCTATGTAAATCAGCCAGGAAAAATACAATATTTTCATCAATGCCGCACTTAAGGAGCAATTCCCACAGCTTCGACCGATTCACTCGGTCGAAGGCCGAGGACAAGTCCATAAAGGCAAGATAAAACTTCCCTCTTTTGGCAGTAATGTATTTACCTATTATTAAGTATAGGTTCAGACTTTGGTCTATTGTACCCCGACCTGCTCTGAACCCATATTGTAAACATGAGAGGGTATCAGTATCCTCCAACCATGATGTTAATTTCCCCAAAACTACGCGCCCCAGAACTTTGACTGCAGAATCGATAAGGGAGATGGGGCGGTAACAACTAGGATCCCCCCTGCAACCTTTTTTAAAAATGGGTATAATTACAGATTCGGACCAAGTGTCCGGAATACCTGAGACACATACCCTATTAAAAACATTCATTAAAACTGTAGACCAGGTCTCAAGGTCAGATTTGTAAAGGTCAACCGGAACGCCGTCCGGGCCTGGGGCCTTGTTACTCGTCATCTTTTCGATGGCCTCGAGAACCTCGATCTTAGAAACCGATAAAGTATATGGGTTTACAATAGGGGACAAATTCGATGCCCCATTGTTTGCCCCTTCATAGACTGATTTAAAATGAGAGCACCACAACTCTTCACCTATACCACAATCTAATTTGCCATTACATGCATCACTGAAATAAGGTTTATTCACCACAGACCAGAATTTTGCACTGTTTCTAAGGACATCTATGGAAGATAATTCAGCCCAAGCATCCTCTCTGATCTTTTGCTTTCTGGTTTTCAAGGCTTTATCATATTCCTTCCTGAGCGTGACAATAGTTGCCCTGTTAATAGGTTTACAACTTAGGGCGGCCTTCAGCCTTCTGTTCGCCAAAGAACAGTTTTTATCAAACCAACCCAAGTCGGTGTTATCTTTACTCTTAGCAGGGCATCTAAGGTCCGCAGAGATTTGGGAACAAATAGCCGAATATGCCTTTAAAACTTCCTTGTTCCCTGCATCCAAGTCCAAACAAATGTTTATCTCCGGACCCACCTTCCTTCTTAGGTTAGTATGAAAATCGCCCGGAATTACTTTGTTCCATCTAATCCTGCGATTCTGATCAGTAGGGCGAATATTAGATTTATCCGTCCTGTCCAAAGTTTTAGTGGGGGTTATAAGAATGGCCGAAATACTAAGAACCACAGGTTTATGATCGCTAAAATGAGACCAAATAGCCCTATAGCAGTGGATCAAATCACCGAGTGCAATACTAATAAAAATGTAATCAATTACCGAATGTTTACCATTCCCTTTGAAAGTAGGGATTTCCTCAGACGTCAAAGAAGGGAGTATCAAGCCATAATCTGCTAGGATTGACTCTAAAAAATCTCCCTGGGCAGAATGCTCAAAATGAACCTCACCTTGTGCTGACGGACCTAACGGATCAGAGGACAGACATTTATTCAAACAGCCATGGATGTTAAAATCACCCAAGATTATGATAAAACAATCCTTTTGATTGGCCTCCTTATAATCCGCCAAAAAGCGTGTTAAAGTAACGAGATGATCAGTTGTGGTGACTCTATCATAAGAGTTATAAAAATTTACAATTAAAAGGACACCTCCCTCTGTCAGGGAGATTTGTACTGCCAAAATATTCCGCGAACCCGTCTCTATTTGGGTCTGTAAACCAGGTATACTAGCGGAAATTAGGGTAACCAACCCACCCTTTGCCCTCCCCATGCTTGATGATACTGCTGATACAAAAAAGCTACTGTACCCATCAATAGTTAGGGTATTCTCTATATCCCAAGTTTCTTGTAGACTCATGATTTGACTTAAGCCTATAAAAGCTCGCCAGGCTGGGTCATCAATTTTATTTTTCAGGCCAGCTATGTTCCAACTAACCAATTTTATTGAGTTGCCCACTGGTCCGGAAATTAGTTCAGAATGAGTTTCAACCAATGGTTTCAGTGTAAGTTCATCAGGACCAACAACTCGATTAACTAAAATAGTGTGCTCTGCCAATGACCCTAGTCATTCATTATCGTCTAGGTTTGAAAGAGCATCAAATCTGTTGGAAACAGGGACGACATAGTTATTAAAACCTGTACCCCTAGGAGGGTCACTTGACAATGACCCAACAGGAAGTGGGGGATAAAAAAAACCCAGAGGGAGGACATTGACGTAATCTGTCTGGATTCTCAGTGTCCCCGCCTGTCTCAGTATATCATCAACCAGCCTTGGAGATCTAAAACTAACCACAATACAATCGCCCTGTAGGCTCTTGTTTGTCCTACCCACCCAAGGGACCCTTCTAATCATCATGAAGTTGCTGGCAAGATGTTGTCCCAGAACAGTTCTATTAGATAAGAAATGGATGGCCTTGTTTTTCAGAGAGGTCCAGTGTTCCTTTTTGCCCCCCTCCAATTTTGGGACATTAGCTAAAATGATAGTATGTGGACAGGCCTCAACTGGTAGATGTAGCGAGTCCCTCTTATCGTAATTGACTAGAACACCTGGCCTCCCCTCCGTGTTCTGTGAGCCCAAAACCACCCCTAGTGTTGTTCCCGAAACTTTTGGGGCTTGGGGTGGTAAATTTGAACCAATGGCCGAGGTAGTAGAAAGAGGTGCAGGTTGTTGGAGTGGGGTAATTATGGAATCCAACAAATTGTTAACAGAGGCAGTTACTGTACTAAGGGAATCAGTTGCCTGGGCGCTTGGGCCAGAAATAGAAACCTTGGAGATAAGATACGCCTCAATTACATTCAACCGATCCTCGATGCGCTTCAAGGTAACCAATAAAGGTGCAGTGAATAGTTTAAGGCGCTCATCCAAAATATTTATGAGATCGAACATCGATTTTTGGCTAATACTATCAGTAGCCATATTAACACAATCATTCGCTGCCTCTCCCAGAGCCTCGCTAGCTGGGCGGGAAACATTAGTATTAACTTCACCCGATCCAGAAGCCGGATTGCTAGAGTTAGATAGTTTAGCCGGTTTATGAGTGCCCAAAGGATTATTCCTCGCCTTTCTTTTCCCTGATACAATTTTACCCCTGTCTGCATTCAAATCAGGTCTTATCCTCAATTTTCTGGTGCGAGTAACCAGTGGGGGATGAGCAGGACTAGAAATAGGTGAGGAAAGTGAGACAACTGTGGGACTGACATTAACACAAGACCCATTCGTAGTCTCAAGAGGGTATACACCAACCAGAGGCACGTTGTTTGAGGTACACTCTGCTGCGGGTAATAAAGGAGTTGGTAATCTAGTGGGATCCAAGGACAGTCTTCGTTCCACTGAGGCAATTTCTTTCACAATTGCAGATTCTGCCTGTTTTAGGTAACTATCCAAGGTCCCCATGCCCGCAGCCCTTGTGCACACTTTAGCTGACCCTTTAGACATGTTACTACCTTACAGTTACAACAACAGTCCTTCTGAATGATGATAAACACAATAGCTTGCACGCACAATAACACATCACAAACACCCGTAGACCTCTAAAGATAGGTGTCCAAACCATGCGCGATCACTACACAGAGGGTAGTCCCATCCCAGCCTCTATAGGCCTCTGAGGGCCACAGAGGGCCCGCCCTTTGCCCGGGCTTAGCCCGGCGCCGCCCGCGTCCCGCTCCACCGAGGGAGCCGTTTGAATTTAGCGCCTCCGGGCGCGGAAGTGCTGGCGTGAGGGGGCGGTACCCGCTAGGTTCCTGGGAGCCGTAGTCCGGCGCTCCCTTCGTGTGGCAGCCAACAAGCACCAACAGCGTCGTGAGTATACGAGGGCGTCCGCCTCGCAGGTCCCCCACAGGTTGCCAGGTGTCCAGGTAAGGGTTTTGCCGCCCGCTGCCGAAGACCAAAGGATTCCGCAATGTCTCCCGCTCCACCGAGGGAGCCGTTTGAATTTAGCGCCTCCGGGCGCAGAAGTGCTGGCGTGAGGGGGCGGTACCCGCTAGGTTCCTGGGAGCCGTAGTCCGGCGCTCCCTTCGTGTGGCAGCCAACAAGCACCAACAGCGTCGTGAGTATACGAGGGCGTCCGCCTCGCAGGTCCCCCACAGGTTGCCAGGTGTCCAGGTAAGGGTTTCGCCGCCCGCTGCCGAAGACCAAAGGATTCCGCAATGTCTCCCGCTCCACCGAGGGAGCCGTTTTAATTTAGCGCCTCCGGGCGCGGAAGTGCTGGCATGAGGGGGCGGTACCCGCTAGGTTCCTGGGAGCCGTAGTCCGGCGCTCCCTTCGTGTGGCAGCCAACAAGCACCAACAGCGTCGTGAGTATACGAGGGCGTCCGCCTCGCAGGTCCCCCACAGGTTGCCAGGTGTCCAGGTAAGGGTTTCGCCGCCCGCTGCCGAAGACCAAAGGATTCTGCAATGTCTCATATGTGTGATTGTATATGTATCTGTGTCTATATTTGAAAAATAGTTGTTAGGGATACAGCAATGTATGTATGTTTATACATTATGGCCAAAATTTGGTAAGATTTTGTGTGGGGGTTGCACCACTTTTTTTTGAGGTAGCCCCAACTCAAATTCTATTTTGGTATTTACAAAGCCACACAAATCCTGATTAGCGTGGCTTTGCGTGACTTTGTACAAAAAAGTAACGCAACGCAGCGCACAGTGCACCACTGCAATGAGAAAGCAGACCTGTGTCTTATCTTAGTAGATATGGCACATTTCTCCTCTCTTCTCCCATTGATGCAACACAGCGCATCAACTTCCTGGGCTATCAAAGTTTAATAAATCCGCCACTACATGTATAAGTGTATCTAGATATGTAACTGTACTTGTATATGTGTGTATGGAGGTCTATTTACATGTGTATATAGGAATAGGTATATGTGTGCGGGAATATATATATATATATATATATATATTTATGTAAATAAAATCTGTTATGTATATTAAAAATGTATATTTATGCATTACTTGTATTTGTATGTTTTATAGTACGTAGATAACATATATGTACTTGAATATTTGTGTATGGGTCTTGGCTTCTTTGTATAAGTATATATACATATAAGTCAGGATATCTAAGTATGAATATAGTCAGGTACACTTACCCATGTATATGGTGTCATGCTTTCTATGAGGATTTAATAATACATTTAGATATTAATAAACAAATACATTATTGACACTGCATGCATATACTCGGCACAAATATGTATGTAGACGATTTTATGTATGTACATGTGTGTATGTATATGGGTATTATGGTTCAGTGCAACCTTAAAAACGATATACATAGATATTAATAAAATGTAAGAGTAATGTTTATGTCAGTGTATGCATTTTATGCATATATATATTCACTTAAAAAACCATAGGTTTCGCACATGTCATAGTTAGCTGGACATTTCACTCGTAAAAAAACAATGAAATTCCCCCGTTATAGTTAGTGCAGGCAACTATAACTCACGCGACCGCAATCCTCTGCTGATGACGTCAGATATTACATCACTGTATTTAGACACTTATTTACCCATGTCTTCTTCCATTAATCTTTAGCTATACATATCTTACAAATATTTATTTTCCATAAAGACACATACGTCATCAGCAGAGGATTGCGGTCGCGTGAGTTATAGTTGCCTGCACTAACTATAACGGGGGAATTTCATTGTTTTTTTACGAGTGAAATGTCCAGCTAACTATAACAAGTGTGAAACCTATGGTTTTTTAAGTGAATTTGCAAGGTTTTTTAAATGCTAATTCGTAACTATAACGTGTGTGAAACCTATGGTTTTTTCAGTGAATTTGTACGGTTTTTTAAATGCTAAGTTATGTATTTATTAAATTTTTTTTCTTCAGGTTTTTCACCGTGCGCGCACCGTGCGCGCACCACCCGATTTTTTAAAAGAAAAACATTTTTTTTTTCTCCCTTGGGGGTCCTTCTGTGACCCCCTGGCCAAGGCTAGGGGGTCAGGAACTGTCCACTCTGACCCCTTTTCACGTTCTCCACCTTTTTTTTTCACCCCCTCAGACTGCGAGAGACAAAATGGCGGCCGACACTTCCTGGATTCGACCGATTCGAATGTTTACCGACATCTAACAACCAATCAGAATTGCGCTCGCGCACGGCAGGGTGCGCGAACAGTGCGCGCACGGTGCGCGCGTATATATATTGATATGCTTTTAAATGCTATTTTCTCAGGAAATACTGAACAGATTTACACCAGACCTGCAAAAGGCACTTCCTTGACCTTATGGCTACCTCTCTGCCAAATTTCACGTAATTCTGTTCAGCCGTTCGGGCTGTAGCTGCGACTAAAGGTCCTATGGAAAAATGCATGGGGAAAACGCGTTTTGGGACCCCCCCTTTTTCTCGGCCCCCGCTTGACGAATCACCCCGAGGCTTTCAGGGTAGGAGCTGAACGGAGCGCCCCATTTGTTTTGAAAATTTCGCGAGGATTCGTCAACCGGCGCCAAAGTTATTCAAAATAGAATTTTGAGATTTTCTATGGAAACTAGGTTGTAACTATAACTATCTACTGGCGCCCGCCAGTAGATAATATATATATATCTATCTATCTATCTATCTATCTATATATATATATATATATATATATATATATATATATATATATATATATAGATAGATATAGATTACCTACTGGCGGTCGCCAGTAGGTAGTTATAGTTAGGACCCTGTTTCCATAGGAAATCCGCAACATTCTATTTTGAATAACTTTGGCGCCGGTCGACGAATCCTCGCGAATTTCTCAAAATAGGTGGGGCGCTACGCTCCGCTCCTACCCTGAAAGTCTCGGGGGGATTCGTCAAGCGGGGGCTGAGATAAAAGGGGGGTCCCAAAACGCGTTTTTCCCATGCATTTTTCCATAGGACCTTTAGACAGGGCTACAGCCCGAACGGCTGAACAGAATTACTAGAAATTTGGCAGAGAGGTAGTCCTCAGGTCAAGGAAGTGCCTTTTGTAGGTTTGGTGTAAATCTGTTCAGTAGATTCTGAGAAAATAGCCTTTAAATCAATATATATATCTGAGCCAGCTTACGGTACGCTTACCGTAAGCTTACCGTACGCGTACGGTGGCGTGCGCGAGCGCGATTCTGATTGGCTGTTACATCTAAGTAAACATTCGAATCGGTCGAAACCAGGAAGCGGCGGCCGCCATTTTCTCTCTCGCACTCTGAGGAGGGGGCTGTAAACAAAGGCAAAAAACATATAAAGGGGCTGTTTAGACAGCGCCCATGCACATAGCCATGTTAGTTGAGTCCTCAAAGATCCCCCAAGGCCAAAAACGGTAAATTTTTATTTTTTGAAAATTTCGCCGATTACGCTTACCGTACGCGTACGGTGCGCTTACGCTAAAAATTTTAATAAAAAAAAAAAAACACTCTCTGTGCATGGCATATTATTGTCATCACTTACAAATTAAATTTAACAGATTACCTATCACAAGGAAGCGCATAATATGACCTCCATGTGCGCACGGTGCGTAACGTGGGCACGCGGTGCGCGTAGCGCACCGCGTGCTCACTGTGCGCGCACGGTGCGCGAAGCGCACCGTGCGCGCACGGAACGAACTGCGTTAAGTGGGCGTGCACGCCACGAATGGCGTAAAGTAACTTAGCATTTAAAAAAACGTACAAATTCACTGAAAAAACCATAGGTTTCACACACGTTATAGTTAGGAATTAGCATTTAAAAAACCTAGCAAATTCACTGAAAAAACCATAGGTTTCAGACATGTTATAGTTAGCAGAAATTTTACTGATAAAAAACCAATGAAATTCCCCCGTTATAGTTAGTGCAGGCAACTATAACTCACGCGACCGCAATCTTCTGCTGATGACATATGTGTCTTTATGAAAAAAAAATATTTGTAATATATGTATAGCTAAAAATTTATGGAAGAAGACATGGGCAAATAAGTGTCTAAATACAGTATTAGCATCAGCAGAGGATTGCGGTCGCGTGAGTTATAGTTGCCTGCACTAACTATAACGGGGGAATTTCATTGGTTTTTTATCAGTAAAATTTCCGCTAACTATAACATGTCTGAAACCTATGGTTTTTTCAGTGAATATAGATATAGATATATACAATATATCAATAAATGGAAGGAGTGGGCAAGTGATCCATAAGCAATAAATTATTGTAGTCCCAAAAATTATTTTCTGTAGTCCAAGAGATTTCTTCCAAATAGATTCCTTTATTCTTTCAAATTATTTTCAATTTGGTGCTCCAACACATTCTTAGAAGTCCAAACAAACTCTTAGTTATACATAAACACTGCCAACACGTTTCGTCCCCCTTGGGACCTCATCAGGGCTCCTAAATAATGACGCGATGGTATATAAATATCAGTCATGGACGGGTACCAGTATCATCAAGGTCTTTTATTTTCTCATCAAATTAAACGTTTTCTCCTAAATAGTGACGCGGTGGTATGAAATATCAGTCATGAACAGGTGCCAGTATCATCAAGGTTTTTGATTTTCTCATCAAATTAAAAATTTCTTATTCTACATCCGTTCCTGTCAATGATATGGTATCCTCCACGCAATGAGTCCTTCTATTCTAGTAATAACTTCCTAGTGGCCTCCACTTCCATTCGAATATCACCGCTTCGGATAGTAGAATATACATATATACATACATATATTATCTACTGGCGGTCGCCAGTAGATAGTTATAGTCAGGACCTATTTTCCATAGGAAATCCGCAACATTCTATTCCCAATAAGTCTGGCGCCGGTTGATGAATCCTCCGCTCCTACCCTGAACGTTTCGCGGTGATCCGTCAAGCGGGGGCCGAGAAAAAAGGGGGGGTCCCAAAACGTGTTTTCCCCATGCAATTTCCCATAGGATCTGTTGTCGCAGCTACAGCCCGAACCGCTGAACGGAATGACACCAAATTTGGCAAAGAGGTAGTCCTAAGTTCAGACTCGTGCCTTTTGCATAAATGGTGTGAATCTGTTCTGTAGTTCCTGAGAAAATTAGGGTAAAAAAGTTAGTGATATCTATGGCCGGGGAGGATCCGCGGACCCTACCCGCACCGTATGCGCACCCTCCCCGAACCGAGCGCCACCCTCCCGATTGCGCGCTGAATGCTAATTGGCTGTCGAGTGTCTGTCTACATTCGAAACCAGGAACAGTTGGCGGCCATTTTCTGCCTCAGTAGAAGCGAGGCTGAAGAAGCAAGGGGAATAAGTGTGTAAAACATATAAAGGGGGCAGAGTGAAAATACTCTGACCCTCTAGAGGTGCTTAGGGGGTCCCAGAAGGACCCCCTGGGGCCCCCTTTAAAAAAAAAAAAAAACGGCGAAATGCGCGCAGGGTGCGCGCATCCTACCGCGTTGGGTGCACGGATTCTCACGCATTGGGTGAGCGGTTCCTAACGCGTTGGGTGCGCGGAACCAAGGAAAAAAACACTGACATTTTTGGGAGATAAACAAACGTCACGTTATGTACATCGAACGTGTCGCGTATAGGCTGGGAGGTGCGTACCTGTCGCATTGCGATCGCGCACTAAACACGTACCCAACGCATACCATGCACGGATGCTAACGCGTAGGGATCGGGAACAGTGCGCATAGGGTGTGCGTATCCAAAAACATGGAAAAAATATATATAAAATAAAGTTTTAAACATATAGTTAAAGAAATATTTTTAAAAATATAAAAAAATATGTTTGAAAAACCCAATAAAAACAAATAATATTTTTTAATTTTTAAAAGAATTAATTAAAAAAATAAATTTAAAAAATGGTGATAAACAAGAATTTCAAAAAAACATAATTCGTGAAATTGACACACTGAATTTGAAAAATATAGAAATCCAATGAAAATCATTAAACATGATATCTTTAGAGTTATAGATAGGAATTAGCATTTAAAAAACCTTTGAAATTCACTGAAAAAACCATAGGTTTCATGCACGTTATAGTTAGGTATTGGCATTTAAAAAACCTTTGAAATTCACTGATAAAAACAAAGGTTTCAGGGGCGTTATAGTTAGGAATTGGCATTTAAAAAACCTTAGAAATTCACTAAAAAGACCATAGGTTTCAGGGGCGTTATAGTTAGCTGGACATTTCCCTCGTACAAAATCCTAGAAATTCCCCTGTTATAGTTAGTTCAGCTAACTATAACTCGCGCCCCCGCAATGCACTGCTGATGACGTCACATATTACATCACTCATGACATGGTCAGTGACATCACTGATGACATCACTCATGACATCTCAAATGGCATCACTGATGACATCACTGATGACATCATCCAGTGATTGTGTGTTTTTCTGAAAAGTTTAAATATGTTTTATATATATAGCTATGGCCTCGGAGGATCCGCGTACCCTAAGCGCAGCCTAAGCGCACCCTGCCGTGCATGAGCTGCATTCTAATTGGCTGTCAACACTCCAAATCAGAAAGTGTTGGCAGCCATCTTGTGCCTCAGTAGAACCGAGGCACAAGAAACCTAAAAGAAAACGTGGAAACCTGCTCCCTCTTCCAAATAGGAAAGCAGATTGCTTTTCCTCAGGGGGAGTAGCATGTTAGCTGCTCCCCATGTGGAAAAGCAATGCCGGCTCCCGCAGGATGCTGGGAGCCGGCTGGGACCGCGGGGGGATTGGGGACCCCCCCATAGCCCCCAACGAAGAGGGCCAGCCCCGGGGGATGGGGTCCCCGGGGCTAATAGTGGCACGGCAGGGGGACCACGCAGCCCCCCTCCTAAAAAAAAAACCAAAAAAAGAAACGGCCCGGGGAATGGGGTCCCCGGGGCCATAAGTGGCCACAGGAGGGGGGCAAGGCAGCCCCCCTCCCAATTATTATTATTTTTTTTAAAAAGGGCTATGCCCCAGGGGATGGGTTCCCCGGGGCAAATTATGGCCTCGGGAGGGGGCCACGTGGCCCCCTTCCCGATTTTTAGATTTTAAAAAAAAAATTGGGGGCAGGCCCTGGGGGGTGGGGTCCCCAGGGCCAATAAATTAGAAAAAGAAGGGGGGCTACACAGACCCCCTTCTTAAAAAAAAAAAAGAAAAATGGGATCGGGCCGGAGGCCACGCCCCCTCCTTGTACCACCTTGCAGAGGGGGAACTAATTCCCCTTGAATACTGGGGGTCCCTGGGGGCCAACTAGCCCACCAGGAACCTCCAGTATGCGCCAGGGGGCTGTGTTACATAGAGGTGTAATGAGGCCACGCCCCTTTATACACCTCTCTGCAACGCAGCTCCGTGGCGCTTACTGGAGGTACCTGGTGGGCTAGTTGGCCACCAGGGGACCTCAGGATTCAATGGGACTTAATCCCCCAACTTAAAACGCGCCATGGGGAGCGTTTGCACAGTGGTGACGGTAGGGGGCGGGGCCTGAGGTGATATATGTGCAAACACGCCCTGTGGCGCGTTTTAAGTTGGGGAATTTATTCCTCTTCAATCCAGAGGTCCCCTAGGGGCCAACTAGCCCACCAGGTACCTCCACTAAGCGCCACGGAGCTGCATTGCAGAGTGTTGTATAAAGGGACATGGCCTCTGAACACCTCTCTGCAACGCAGCTCCCTGGCGCATACTGGAAGTACCTAGTGGGCTAGTTGGCCGCCAGGGGACCTCAGGATTCAAGGGGACTTAATCCCCCAACTTAAAACAAGCCACGGGGCGCGTTTGCACAGTGGTGAAGGTAGGGGGCGGGGCCTGAGGTGATATGTGTGCAAACACGCCCTGTGGCGCGTTTTAAGTTTGGGAATTAATTCCTCTTCAATCCAGAGGTCCCCTAGGGGCCAACTTGCCCACCAGGTACCTCCAGTAAGCGCCACGGAGCTGTGTTGCAGAGTGTTGTAAAAAGGGGCGTGGCCGCTGAATACCTCTCTGCAACGCAGCTCCCTGGTGCATACTGGAGGTACCTGGTGGGCTAGTTGGCCCCCAGGGGACCGCAGGATTGAAGAGGAATTAATTCCCCAACATAAAATGTGCCACAGGGCTTGTTTGCACACGTCACCTCAGGCCCCGCCCCTTCCTTCACCACTGTACAAATATTCCTCTAAAATCAGCCGAACTACGAATTCCGATTTACTCACCTGTTATCAGGAGAGAACCCAGTTCTGCATCTTTTAGCCCAGCACTGACCCTGAAAAGTAATTCTAAGCGTACTTACCAAAAACTTGTATTTCCTTCCATAGGAATCCATTGTGTGGTTTTCAACAGAAAAGTTTCTAAGTGTCAATTTTTGAAACGTACAAATATTCCTCTAAAATCAGCCGAACTACGAATTCCGATTTACTCACTTGTTATCAGGAGAGAACCCAGTGCTGCATCTTTTAGCCCAGCACTGACCCCGAACAGTAATTCTAAGCGTAATTACCAGTAACTTGCATTTCCTTCCATAGGAATCCATTGTGTGGTTTTCAGTAGAAAAGTGTCAAAAGTGTCGATTTTTGAAACATACAAATATTCCTCTAAATAAGCCGAACTACGAATTCCGATTTACTCACCTGTTATCAGGAGAGAACCCAGTGCTGCATCTTTTAGCCCAGCACTGACCATGAAAAGTAATTCTAAGCGTACTTACCAGTAACTTGTATTTCCTTCCATAGGAATCCATTGTGTGGTTTTCAGCAGAAAAGTGTCAAAGTGTCGATTTTTGAAACGTACAAATATTCCTCTAACATCAGTCGAACTACAAATTCCGATTTACTCACCTGTTATCAGGAGAGAACCCAGTGCTGCATCTTTTAGCCCAGCACTGACCCTGAAAAATAATTCTGAGCGTACTTACCAGTAACTTGTATTTCCTTCCATAGGAATCCATTGTGTGGTTTTCAGCAGAAAAGTTTCTAAGTGTCTATATTCACAAACTAAAAATATTCCTAAAAAATCGTCTGTATGACTTAAACACATTCTTTCAACTGTTTACAGGAGACGCACCAGTGGTGGATCCAGGATCCACCACTGAGTAAGAAAAACTAACGATAACACTACTTACCTGCTAAGTGAATTTTCTGCCATAGGATAACATTGGTGATTCTATGTGAAAAAAATTCTAAGTGTCAACTTTTAAAGTACAATAATATTCCTTAAAAATCACTACTGTAACCAAAACGTTTTTACTCAACTGTTTACAGGAGATGTCCAAGGACTGAATCTAGGATCCAGTCCTGTGGTTAGAAAAGTAATCCATAAAGTAACTAATTGCATTAGACTAGAAATTCACATTGAGTTCAATGTTGCATTGTGTTTGAAATTGTGTTGCCCATTGCAACAACTGTAACTACTGTTCTTAAAATTCTATTGCCTATTTGCAAAGTATTTAAACTAAAGTAATTCATTCTGAGAAACTATATTTTGTATTGCAATGTATAATGTAATTATACTGTAATTAAAAAATAAAATATCTAAAAATAAATAGTTTAAAAAATGTAGTAAATCAGTATCAAAAAAATCAGTATAACAATGTGAGAAGTTGGCCTGGCATATGCTGGTCACTAGTTATAGTGGCCACCTTGCACCAGTATAATTCGACTCTTATGGTAGATAGGTTTAAGACAACCTTTTAAAGAAAGCTATCCTAGTGGTAGCTGTGGAGAGCAGCCTTCAGGCTAAGTCTTAGAGGAATGTAAAGCAGCTTGTTTTACCTTATAATATCTTGAATTACCAAATGAAAGGACACCACACAGGTATATATATATCAAATATATATGTATTTATTACTAGACACACTCTACTAATTTCTTTATGAGATTAGAAACCAGGTACACATTCAAATGTCAACGTTTCACAATAAATTAAGCACAAATATGGCTGGAGCCCTAGGGGCGTACCAGACCACATACTAAGAAAGTGGTATAAGGATGTCGACTTGCAAAATAACAAGGCCTAGGGCCTGGGGAATCGCTGGGGCTTCACTACTGCAGTGGTAGCAGGTAAGTAACAGGCCCACGGAAGACGCGTGCAGTGTGTGAACACAGCCGCGGGTTTCCTATTGGTTATAATGGTGCAAGTTGCAGTTAGATTTTTACAGTTCTAGGGTACTTCGAGGAAGACTACAAGCAAGCCACTTTCAAAGTAAGTATTTCGAGGGCCAACACACACTTGGGCACTGGAATGCACGAGTTACCTCACCCAGGGAAGCCGGGTGCATAGGTGTCTTTTGGTGTTGGGTCGCGCCGCTGTTTTCTATGGAGAACAAAGAAGACTTGCTGCTTGCGTCGTCTGAAGAAGTGTCCGGTGGAATCTGAAGTTGGATTCAAGATGGAGGAGACCTGAAAATTGAGGGGACAGTGTTCAAAGTCACTTGCCAGTGACCGGAGGCCAGCAAGATGGATGACCACAGATGTTGAGTCGATTCAGCTCGTCGATGGTGTTTTGACTCTTTGCTCACAAGGTCCAGGAGAGATGGATGATGACCAGCAGCTGGATTTGGAGTGTCCCATGACGTCTGCAGCTGATGGCGATGTCGGCAACCGGATTGGAGCCAACAAACCTTGGCAAATGCAAGTCTCGTGTAGACTGAAGAAAGTTGATGGTGCAGACCAGCAAGGTCTGATGGACTCACCCAGCAGGGGTAAGTGAGGTCAGGCCTGGCGCAACCAGGACAGCTCTTTGAGTCATTGAGAAAGTCTTCGGGGGACCCACTAGCCAACGGGCAAGTGATTGTGAAGACGCCGCCTCATGAAATTCTTCACAGGAGCCCACGGTCACTCGGGATGGGGGAGGCCACTGATGGTTCGTGCAAGACCTGCTGGGGGCTTGGGCCACAAATGATCCAAAGCACAAGTTCGTAGAACGTTGTTTAGGGTTTGCATTTGAAAATAGTGCCCGGTTCCCAGGTATTGCAGTTCCTCGTCACTCGTTGGGTCCAGATGCCACAGCTTCGCTGAGGACTCAAAATGGCTGTCGAGATGTCAGGAAATCTGCTTCTGGGGTCGCAGGGACTTCGGACTCTAGCGGGAGCGAAAAAGTTTACAACCGTTGATTAAGGTTTTTGGTGCCTGCCAAGCAGGGGAGTCACTCCAGGACTCCAAGGGAGATTCTTCTGTCTTTCAAAGGTAGTGGAACGTTGAAGGGCCAGGATTCTTCTTTGTAGAGCGTCGTCCAGGGTTATCTGATTTGTAAAGGCAATGCTTGCTATCTTATAGTGAAGATAGGGGAGGGACTAGCTCTAGGACCACTCCTCTAGGAGGGTCAGGGAGGGGGTGGTTACACCCACTTCCCTTTGTCCAGTTTCGAGACAAAGCAGGGACAGGGTGCCCCTGAACCGGATTGAGCTGGCATATGCACAGAGGAGCCTACTGCTCTCCAGTGCAGGACTTCAAAGCACTCTAGGAGTGCACCCACCCAGCTCCAATACACTAAATCCTGTCTGGAAGGTGGTGACACCTCCCTGTGACAGGATACCTTTTGTTGGGCCTCCTCCACTGCGAGTTTCAGTCAGCAGCAGGCGGGCAGCCCAGTGTCTGTGCTGGTGGCATCCATGTTGTAATGCCAGGGCTCTATAGGATTTCTATCGTTTTACATGTCGTTCCCTCTAGAAGGGTGGGATCATGCTCCCACATCATGGACTGATGTGGGGGTATGATTCCAAGTTGTTTGACACCAAACACGACATGTTTTGATGCAGTCATTCCAAAGTTAGCATTTTAATGTACTTAAGAGTATATGGTTTAACCGCAGCCACAAACAGCCATAGAGAATAGACTCTGGTAGCTGCAGAGGGGCCATGCTCAGGCAGAGGCACCCCCTCACATTGTAAACCAAGCCCCCTGCCCTCAGGATTGATAGGGCCTGCCATAGGGGTGGCTGATAGGTTTATATGTGTGTATGGTGAGATATAGGAACCTATATCTCAATGAGGAGTGCTAACACTACCTCACACAGGCTGCAGTAGCAGGCCTGTGGTGTCAGATTGAGTCTGCTTCCCAGGGGTGGCATAATACATGCTTCAGCCCCTGGTAGGCCTGTGAAGTACCAATGCCCTAGGTACCTAAGGTACCATATACTAGGGGCTCAAAGGTTCAGTGGACAGCTAGCTGTCAAAAGGCATTTGATGACCTCAAGCAGGGAATGTGCACTGCCCCCATCTTACAGAGTCCAAATTACCAAAAGAAGTTCATTGTTCAAATGGATGCTTCAGAGCTGGGTGTGGTAGCTGTACTGTCTCAACTTAATGATGAAGGTCAAGACCAGCCAGTAGCTTTTATAAGCAGAAGGCTGACCCCTAGAGAGAAACGTTGGTCAGCTATAGAGAGGGAGGCCTTTGCTGTGGTGTGGACCCTGAAGAAGCTGAGGCCATACTTGTTTGGCACTCACTTCATAGTTCAGACTGACCACAAGCCCCTCCTATGGCTCAAACAGATGAAAGGTGAAAATCCTAAACTGCGCAGGTGGTCCATTTCCCTACAGGGGATGGACTATACAGTGGAACATAGACCTGGGACCCAACATGCCAATGCAGATGGACTCTCAAGGTATTTCCACTTAGAACATGAAGACTCAACTGGTCAAGGTAAGTTTAATGTCCCTGCGTTTGGGGGGGGGGTTGTGTATGGGAGTAGGATCTGCACTTATGTTGCCCCCACTTTTTTTCTGATGTATACACTGGTTTCTGGCTGTAATCTGGGTGGGTCCCTGCTAATCAGGGCCCCAGTCTCTCTGTTCTCTCTAAACGACTTGGTGTGCATATTAGATGCACTAGTTCCAACATTTTCTGGACTTCAGTCCTGATACAATCCCTGACATTGTCAGGTTGCCTGTAGATTTTACTCTTTACAGGCAGACTGTCTCCAGTGTCCACCTCATGGGTGCACCAGGAAGTCTGACTTGGGGTCAGGCTAAACATATGTCTAAACTGTTGTAGCACTTGTCTACATTCAGTTTGTTGAAGCTCAGTGAGGCTGCTTGCCAAAGCAACACCATCAACTGACCCATCATCAGGGTTCTGTGAGAGCAGGTCAGGGAGAGGGTCACTCTCCTCCTCCTGGTCCTCATCAGTTGCCATGAGCAAGCCCATGTCAGCCCTGTCCACATATGGCTTAAGTCTGTTGACATGGAGCACCCTAAGGGGGCTCCAGGGAGTTCCAAGATCCACCAAGTAGGTGACTTCTCCCTTTTTCTCAACAATTGTATGGGGGCCACTCCACTTGTCCTGGAGAGCTGCTGGGGCCACAGGCTCCAACGCCCACACTTTCTGGCCTGGCTGATAAACAGTCAGGACAGCCTTTTGGTCAAGCCAAGCTTTTTGTAATTCTTGGCTAGCCTCAAGGTTTTTAGTTGCCTTCTTCATGTACTCTGCCATCCGGGAGCGTAGACCAAGTACATAGTTCATCACATCCTGTTTGGGAGGTTTGAGAGGTAACTCCCATCCCTCTTTCACCAGACATAAGAGTCCTCTCACAGGGTGCCCAAACAGAAGTTCAAAAGGGCTGTAGCCAACCCCCTTCTGTGGAACCTCCCTGTATGCAAACAGACGGCAGGGAAGTAAAAGGTCCCATTTTCGCCTAAGCTTTTCTGGGAGGCCTTTAATCATTCCCTTTAGGGTTTTGTTGAATCTCTCAACTAACCCATTGCATTGTGTATGATAGGGAGTAGTGAATTTGAAATTGACACCACACTCCTTCCACATTGCTTTTAGATATCCTGACATAAAGTTTGTACCTCTGTCACATATTACCTCCTTAGGGAAACCCACTCTGGAGAAAACTCCAATGAGGGCTCTTGCTACCACAGGGGCTGTGGTAGTTCTGAGGGGTATAGCTTCTGGATACCTGGTGGCATGATCCACTACCACCAGTATAAATCTGTGCCCAGATGCAGTTGGAGGGTCAAGGGGACCAACAATGTCAATCCCTACCCTTTCAAAAGGAACCCCCACCACAGGTAGTGGTGTCAGTGGGGCCTTTGTTGTGCCACCTGACTTGCCACTGGCTTGGCAAGTGACACAGGAGCGACAAAACTCCTTGGTGTCCTCAGACATGTGTGGCCAATGAAAATGAGGGACATGCCTGTCCCAGGTCTTGTTCTGGCCCAAGTGTCCTGCCAATGGGATGTCATGTGCTAGGGTCAAGAGGAACCCCCTAAACTTCTGAGGTATTACCAACCTCCTGGTGGCTCCAAGGGTAGGATCTCTAGCCTCAGAATATAGGAGGCCCTCATCCCAATAAACCTTATGGGACCCACTAGCACTCCCAGCAGCCTCAGCAGCAGCTTGCTATCTGAGGAGTTCAAGAGTGGAGCAGCACTGTTGCTCTTTGCTCAGATCTTCCCTGGAATGTCCCCCTGCCCCCAAGAACTCAACCTGACCAGTCTCAAGTTCCTCTGGGGCAGTTCCTTCTTCAGGCTCTGCTTCTCCTCCCTCAGGAGGGGAATCTGAGATCTGAGACAGAGGGGAAGGCCCAGCCTTAACCCTACTGCTCCTCCTCTTGGGTAGCATCTGGTCCATAGTTTCAGGATCCAGAGCTGGTTCAGCTTTATGCATTTTGGCTTGTGACCTGGTCACAGCAAATACCTCTGCAGGTATGCCCAACATCTCAGCATGAGTCCATAATTCTACTTCAGACCAGGCTGAAGTCTCCAGATCATTGCCCAACAAACATTCGACAGGGAGGTCTGCACTGACTACTACCTTTTTGAGGCCAGTTACCCCTCCCCAGGAGAAATTCACAACTGCAAGACTATGGTTGGTCCTGACATTGCTTGCATTGGTCACCTGGTACATTTCACCCAGGATGATCTGTGCAGGGTTCACTAGATCCTCTGCCACCATGGTGACACTAGCACCTGTGTCCCTGAATGCCAAAGCCTGTTTGCCATTTATGATAGGCTGCTGTTTGTACTTGCCCAGATTACTGGGGCTCACTAGGAAGGACATATCAAGGTCTCCCTCACAAACTAGCAAGGCCCGTGTTGGTACTCTGACTAGGCCAGAGTCCACATCAGAACCCAGGGTCAACCCTACTACACCCTTATTCTGAGTATTACCTCCACCAATGACTGCACTAGGGGGAACAGTTGCCTTAGGGGCTGGAGTGGTGGTGGTTTGGTCTTTGGACTTGGTACAATCAGAAGTCCAGTGCCCTTTCTGTTTACAGAATTTGCACCAGGGCTTCTTTTGGCCTTTTACCCTTTGCAGATTGTGACTTCCCACCAGATGCAGATTTTTGGGGCCCTTGTGAAGACTTCTGGTCTTTCGACTTATCCCCACCTTTATCTGAGCCTTTAGGATCTTGCTTCGTAGTGTCACCACCTTGGTTCTGGGTTTTCTGCCTCACCCTGGTTCTGACCCATTTGTCTGCCTTCTTTTCCAATTCTTGGGGAGAGGTCAGATCAGAGTCCACCAGGTACTGATGCAACAACTGGTTTTGGCAATTATTAAGGATCTGTTCTCTCATTATAAGATTATACAATCCCTTAAAATCAGTTACTCTACTACCAACCAGCCAACCTTCTAGAGCCTTGGTTGCACAATCAACAAAGTCAGTCCAATCCCGAGTCTGTGCTTTCTGGGTATCTCTGAACTTCAACCTGTACTGTTCAGTAGTTAAACCAAACCCATATATTAATGCACTCTTCAGGGCTTCATAGTCATCAGCATCCTCTTCTCTGACAGTGAGGAGCTTATCTCTACCCTTATCTGAAATGGAGAGCCACAAGATTGCTGCTCACTGTTTCTGGGGGACCTGTTGAACTTTACAGGCCCTCTCAATAGCAGTTACCCATTTGTGGATATCATCCCCACTCTGGTAGGGAGGAACAACCTTGGACAGGTTCCTATGGTCTTGAATGTAATCTCTGCCTCTAGGGACACTGTTGCTGCCACCAGGGGTATCTAACCCCTCTTTTCTAGAAGTTCTCTGGAGCTCAAAGGCTTCTCTATCTAAGGCCAATTGCTTGGTTCTGAGGGCAAGCCTAGCTTCCTCATACTGGAGCATCTTGTACCTTCTTTCAGAGGAGGTCTCTCTATGTGAGTATGAGTTCCTCTGATGGACAGAATCTGTTGGAGTGGCATGAATGGTCAGATTCCCTTGAAGGGGATCTAGGCCTCTCTTCCACCCCAGCAGCCCTCCTAGGGAGGATTCCTCTGTCCTGTTCAGACCTTTCTGGGTCTGGCCCTTCAATCACAGACTCCAGGTCATCTTGAGTTTCATCATCAGACCCAGAGTCTATGGCTGACCCACCCCCTGATCCAGATCCACCAGCTCCTAGAGCCAGTCTAAGATCATCTGCTACTTACAGACCTATCAGGTGTTGTGTGGAGGGACTCTGTCCTTGCTTCAGGTGTCTTGCAACACACAGGGCCTTCAAGTCAAAGTAGCCCATGTCCTTGTACTGAACCTGGGTGGACCCACTGGCTCAATCCCTTAAGGACATTCTAGTGTTATGCAGTGTTGCACTACCTACACTAGTTTGTGGCCTACTGAACCTAGCGTGAGCTGTAGCAAGGGTGTGCTTATCCCTTCACAGCTCTAAGTTCAGTAGAACTTATTGATACTAAGCTTGACTTTATATGTACCTTGAGTACCTTAAGTGGTGTGGAAATATGGATTTTTATGATCAGTTATGTCCCCTATCTTGGACCCCAACGGTTTCATGTATAAATCACAAGTACATGTATGTTCCCTCCAGTTCCAGTTATGAAGACGCAAACACTTGTGCGTCCACCGTCAACATGTCCTCTTTCAGATCCGCCATGAATGGGCCGGATATTCTATTTCTAAGTATGAAAGGCCACCGGCTTTATATGGTTCATTTATCCCATTTTTCAGTCCAGGCGAGTAGGCCCTGATTCTGCCGTTAAGCCTTTTCCTGCCTTCTGCCTCTGAAAGCTCCAGTCTGAGCTCGCATCTGTATCCATGAACTTTGTCCTATTCCCTGCGCGGCTAACGGTGCCTGACTCCAGCCTGTTGCCTGCCAAAAACTGTATTTCACCTTCGAGATTATCTGCTCCGCTCCCTACCCAATGCATTCCTGTCTAGTAGTTTAAGTAAACATTCTTCCAGCTATCGAGCAAAGGGCCCGGCTTCTCTGTCTTTATGCAAGTAATTCATAGCCCTGTTACTATGGAAGATTTCTGCCCTCGCATCTAGTGTAGACACTTAGACGCTTGTACACGCACTCACAGTCAGTATAGAATAGATTTTGTTCGAGAGACCTTTCTTTTTGGATAACACAGTTCTTTAAACATAGGATATTAGATATGATTTGGGATTAGGTTGACATAACCCCAGACTTTTGTCTCCACATGTAGAGCTAAATGTCAAGTCCCTTTCTCCCTCTAGTTGCACGTCAATCACACGTCATGCGACTGCGCACGCATCTCTGCCAAATATTTCTGCTGACATTGCAGGATTCTCCAGGTATCCACCCACACATGACAAATTACCCATTATCATCAAGTGGACGCCCACATGGACGCCCACCTTCACGCCTACTTACACGCCCACATGCTCTTATCTCATTCTCTCTTGCTCTTTTGCTTACGTACAATTGAGAAATGTATATATACTGTACTCTGTGAATAATGTTTTGAGAATATTGAGAATACTTTTGAGCCCCTTTCCAGATCCAATTTTGGTGATGGAAATATTCTCCCTTTGACTCGAGTTATTGGAATAAAGCCCTTTTAGAACCTGATACCACAGACTCAGCCTCTTGCTTTATGCATGATCCTATTGATATTCTGAAAAATTCTGAGAGCGTAATATTTTATTTACCACATAATGGCGCCCGAACAGTTTAATCTCTTTCCCCACACGCCGGAGATGAAGGTCCAGTTTTGCCCCCTTCCATAGCCGTGACGGACTTCAAGCGCGCACGTCGCGGGTCTTCCCGCCAACTCCCTCAGGCCAACGAAGGGGACAGACTGCGACCAGGCATCCATACGAGGCGGTGAGGAACGCAGATTGTCCTACCCAGAGCCCACCTGCGAGAGAGCTGTGTCCGAGGTATACAGAGGCCCACCAGATTCCGAAGTTCCGAAGTATCCAGGTCACGAGTAGAGTCCAGTCCAGTCCAGTCCGGTCCAGTCCAGTCCAGTTCAGTTCCGAGGCCTTCCGTTCCGAGCTACCCGGTGAGTACCATTGCCGGGGAGGCGTTCTGACGTGCACATAGGTTGTGCCGGTCAAGACGGGTTTGGGTACACAAATCCGGTCTGCACTGTTTCAGCAGTGTATCTGTACTGTTTAGCAGTATATCTAGTATGTCTAGTATATAATTCAGAATCACCTAGTTAGTGTCGAGTATTATGCTAAGTGATTAGTTCCCTAATGGCCATTGTTGTTCGTTAAATGTTAAATGTTAAATGTTTTAAATACGTTCTACATATTGTGGTGTGAATGACTGTTCATTATTGTGTTTATTGTATTAAGTGTGTTGAAGTAATAAGGTCTAAAAATGCCGCTCTTTTCAAAATTAAGACAGATCAAAACTAGAAAAGGGGTACTCGAAGAAGCTGTTCCCATTCCACCTAGGGACACTCCAGGGTACTTTATGTATCATGAGCATGGCCTAGATGCCGTATTATTTCTTGATTTATGGGTGGACTACACCAAGGATTTACCAGAAAGTCAGAGGTGGCCCGCAGTTGGGACATGGGATGCAGATTGCATCATGAGAGTAGAAGAAGAATTATGGAAAAAGATAGCCAGACAGTAACAGAAAGATGCCATTGAATTATGGCGTAAAGAATAGCATAGACGCAGAGAGTAAGCGCTCAGAAAAGAAGAGAAAAGTAGGGAGGATTCAGACAAAGCCCGAGAAAACGTGTTAGTTGAGGAAGGTATCCGAGTAAAAGCAGAACAAGTAGATAGACAACGAAACACTCTTATGAAAGAGAAAATGTAGACCAGCTTGGAAGGATGCCATTGAGTTTTGGCGCAAGGAGTCACATAGGAGGTCAGAGTAAGTGTTTCACGAAGCAGAGAGAAGTAGACTGGAGTCTGGAAAAGCCAAGGAAAAGATGTTACAGGAGGAAGTGGAGCAGGTAAAATGAGCGCAGGCTGACAGAGAAAGAAATACTGACGTTGCTGGTATTTATCCCGTCCTTTCAGAGGACCTAGCAAGAGTGGCCCCAGTAGAAAGACCAGTTAGAGTGCCACCGCAAGTACCACGATACATATAATAATGATATAGTAGCCCAAAGGTTCTTGAGCCACCCACCAAATGAACAGCGCATAGCTGGTGTTTACATGGTCCAACATTTGACTACGTTGTCAATAGGAAATTGAGAGGGGTGTAGCTAGAGAAGGAGCAACACCTGTGATTTGATGACACCCCTAATGTACAAAGTGCTAACGAAAAAGTAATTTTTGAAAAGTTTAGCTTGAAAAAAGAATTGTGGGTATTTCGAATTTGCAAATTGTTCAAGAATACAGGTTTGTGTTCTTGGTGGTCCAGTGAGCCAATGTGCTGGGTCAAGTCGGTGAGATTATGACCCCCTGAGAGCAAATTGTATATAAAAATAATTTTTCAATTGAGCGAATTATTGCAGTTTTTATGGAATTGAGTAGTCTTTTTGTCTTTGACAGCTTCAGAGTGAGGAGAAGGTGGGGGCTGTGTAGAGCAGTATGTGATACAGAAATCGGAGACAGATTCTGACCTTGTAGCCAGTGTAGGTGGGGGCCGGTGAGAGGAGCAGAACAGAGGCACTGCTTAGAAAGCTTCTCTGACATCGCATCTGTGTAATGCCTGCAGCCGGAACAACAAAAAAGTTGGCTGGCAGCCCAGGCTCAGGCCGCGCTGAGGGGCTATTTTTAGCTTCTCTGATAAGACAGGGCAGCTGAGAAATGTAAGTCGAGAAAGATTCCCTTGGTCTATTCTGTGCTAAACCAGTGCCCCGAGGAAATGTCTATGGAGAAGATTTGTTTTATTTTTTAGCAATTGTTATATTGCTTCTGGCCGGAAAATAAAATGTTGCTCTTGCTTGGAATTTTAAGGGCTATGTGCCTATATAAAAACGATTTTCAAATTCAGACATTTTTGAATTGTGGCCACAAGCTGCCACCAGTTGCATTGGATAAATGATCCAGTGGTTACGGTTCTGTGAGGAAAGATAGGAGATGCATCTTCGACTAGGACATGAGGGTACATTGTGTACAAAGATGCATAGCTCATTTTTTATAAAAAAAAAAAAAAAAAAAGACAGGTTCGTGTGTTCTTCATTTTTGATTATTATTGCTGATTCTGTGTGTCAGACTTGACACGGTGATTTCAGATGGGGGTGTATAGGGCAGGTAAATAAGTTATTGATTATAAGCCTGACAAATTAAGCAGGCCAGAGTGTTCGCCTCTGAGCTGTAGGTACTATAATTGCGCATCGCTGCTCATTTATATATGTTAGTGTAATTGTCTATGCTTTCTGTGCTTGGTATACTGATGGCTTGGCATATGTATTTTATATATGTTTTGTTTTTGTGTTGTATTGACCAGTCTGTTTAGCGTTTAATACAAAGTTCTCCTGTGCAGTACCGAGATAGTCGTGACGACGGCGATCTTTGCACAGCGCTTGGCTGGAACTTGTTCACAATTACTAAATTTCACAGACATGATATTACCTTTATCATGCTGTCAAAATAGCAGACAACACGTTATCAGTGTATGTCTAATTGGTGTTGGAGATGAATGAAATAAAAGTAAAACGTTATGCAAGACTAAAATATTTTTCACATGACTGCCTTTCTCTTATAGACAGGCAGCCTCGGTCATATGTTTCCAGATTGGACATTGAGGAACCATTATGATCTGTGCACTCGCATCTTACCTCTTGAAAGGCCTGTTTTAAATAAGGACTGCCACCCCAGAGTGACAAATGAGGCTCGGTATTTAGGGTAATGAGAAAATATCTGACAGGATTTCCTTTTTAAAGTTTGCTTTAGTAAGCTCATTCTTGTAAGTGGTGGCCCCAAAAGTTGACTTGTTTTTAAATTAGGCTGTTTATTGTATAGGTGGAAATTATTGCAGAATTACTGATTTTTTTTAGCAGATGAATTATTAATTATCAACATTAACAACTGTTCTTAAACTTGGTTTTCCGAATATTTAGGTAATTTAGCATTCCTATTAGGGCCTCCTAGCATTAATATTGACTTCAGGTTGGTGTAGGTTCATGTAATAGGGACATTTGCATATGAGATGTCATTTGGCCAGCTTATGAGCTAACACAATGAGGTTTGTACATTAATTTGAAGGATTTCTCGCCGTTTCAAATACGCTGTGTATCTCCTATAATTTTGCTTACGCCCAGTAGCTACACACAGGGATTAATAGTGTTGACAAGACACAGGGTTTGATAGTGTTTGACAGCAGTGAAATCTGTTTCAGATTTCCTCCTGTCAAAAAGGGGGGGAAGGAGGAGAATATTGGCTTTCTGCTGGCCCCTGAGGAGGTTCGCTTCCCGCTAGCCCCTTAAGAAATTAAGCCCCTTAGAAATTAGCCCCCTTAGAAATTAAGTCGAGGAAATAGGTATGGTGCTTTCCCCTTTTTCTCATGTTTTATTGTGATCTTTCAGGGGAATTAGTTGTGGACACCGGAACCTATTCAATTGATTTCTGGTTTTTCCCAGCCCAAGACACAAAAAGACTAAAGTCCTCAAGAACACACTGTGGCATTTGAAGAATTAAAGAGAGCTTTATGTCAAGCACCAGTTTTAGCAAACCCTGATTACAACAAATCGTTTATGCTTTTTGTGACAGAGCGGGATGGAACAGCACTATCTGTCCTAACACAAGATCATGCAGGAAAACACGAGCCCTGTCCTTATTTTTCTAGTACATTAGACCCAGTAGCACAGGCTTTGCCTGCGTGCCTAAAATCAGTTGCAGCAACGGCCTTAGCCATAAGACAAAGTGACTTGATAGTGCTGGGCCACCCTCTGACAGTACAAGTACCACACGCAGTAGAGGTTCTCTTGAACCGGACACAAACACAACACCTGACTGTAGCTAGACTGACAGGCTATGAGCCAACGTTATTTCAACCACACATAGAGATCAGACGATGCAACATACTGAATCCTGCTACCCTTTTGCCCTCCAGTACAGAAAGCGTTTCACCACACGACTGTGTTGAAGTAATACATACCGTGACTAAACCAAGACAAGACTTGACAGACGTTGCACTCCCAGACCCCGACCTAACACTATAAGTTGACGGCTCATGCATGAGGACAGGGGCGGGAGAATTAGTGGCAGCATATGCAGTGACTACTGATACTGTAATAATAGAGACTAAAAGAATAGACATATTGTCAGCACAAGTAGCAGAGCTCATCGCCCTGACACAAGCGTGCATAAGAGCTAAGCACCTAAACATTTACACCGATTCTCTGGCGAGAAAGAGGTTTCTTGACCTCTCATGGGGCCAAGATACAGCATGGCCCCCATATTCAAGCCCTACTGGAAGCAATACATTTACCAACAGCCATAGCTATCCTAAAATGTAAAGCACATACTAGAGCCACAGATACCATTTCCCAAGGCAATGATCTGGCAGACCGAACAGCTAAACAGACAGCTCAGACCCCACTAGACATGACAAAGTTATAGGTTCAATAAGTGTCCAAAGCCATGACAGTTAGGGATCCTTCCAAGGATGTACAAGACATACAGACACATGCTACTATAGATGAATTAAAGAAATGGTCGGAACAAGGAGGGGTACTGACTGATCAGGGTTGGATGAATAAGGGCAAATCCACATGGTTTCTTCCTGATTCGATGGTACAAGTGATTATAAATACCGCACATAGTCCTGCACACTTAGGAGAGAAAGCAATGATAGATAGCTTACAGAATATATGGTTCAACAAGCACCTGCGTGCAGCAGCGAAACAAAAGGTCAGAACATGTATGATCTGTTGCCAATTCAATCCAGGTAAAGGCATTCCGATGGAACAAGGTGGATTCCATCCACCTGACGACCCTTTTGAAGTGCTCCAAATGGATTATATCCAAATAAACAGATTTAGAGGTTACAAATATGTCCTGGTACTAATGAAGCAGGTGTCCCTTCTGTTAGGGTATACCTGGAAATTCCATTGTGTGCGACATCCTGAAGCAGCAGGCCTTGTAGAAAGACATAAACAGACATTAAAAATTTGCGCAGACAAAGGTGTAGATTGGATGGTAGCCCTGCCGGTTGCCCTCTTTTACATGCGAATGGTAGCTCATTCTAGAACAGGCTTATCTCCCTATGAAGTGGTCTTTGGTAGACCACCAAATATGTGGGCACTCCAATGCCTAAAAGATTACTGATGCTGACAGATTACCTGGCTTCCTTGATGTCTGCACTACTCTCTTGTTGTTCGCAGGTTGCTGCCGCCTTCCCTGACAACACCCAGGTCAAAGAATACTCCATCGCTCCTGGATGGAAGGCGCCAAAGTCAGTGCTCTGGACCACGGGGACGGCCGTTAAAGTCAAAGTGCACCTTCACCAACTCTTTTACAAAGGAAAAAGACTTTGAACTTGGATTTTGGATTTTGAACACCATTTTCTAGAGGAGACTCCCCAGCAGTTTCCACAAAGCTAAACTTAGATCTAAAAAGTCAGAACCCGTTTGATCAATTAAGTCCACTAGGTGGTGAAGCGGTTGAACATGTATTCTGGCTTGCATAAGATCTTGGACAATAATATTGATAAAAAAAAGAGCAAGATGTGCATCACGATAATATGTATCAGCTTAATACTACATGCTATTTTTCCTCCTATTGCCTCACTCTTATACTCCTCCACTAATGATACCATAAAGCACACATTTAGTGATCTGCCATCCTATGAGCTATCATATCGACTTGCCTTACGCAACAATACCTTTATTCAGATGCTGCACCATTCACATCAGACTAGCAATGCTACAGACTGCTGGGTCTGTGGCCGACTCCCCCCCTATCAGAACTATAAGGGAGTTTTGCCCCTCTTTCTCTATCCGTTCACACACAATGGCTCCTGTGGAGCATGGTTTAGTTTGATTAATTCCCTAGATTCGAATTCCGCAGTTTATCAAGACAACTGGGTATGGGGAAACCTGAACTTAGTTTTGCTTAAAGTCTGCTACCCTAACAAGGAGGGACTTCCCAAAAGAACAGGAACTGATCTAGAAAATGAAGTATATGGATTAGGTAATTTTACACTTAACCTCATGATCCTGAACGTTGAATCTGAAGCTACACCAATCTTGCCCGCCATGTCCGTATTCCCAGTAAAAGGGGAATTATGTATAAGAAAGAATGGCTCCATACACATGGGCCATAGTAAATGCACCACTGTAATAAAATTCAGTGATCAAGGCAAGTCTACATTTAGAGCTTCTCGTCATTCCTACTTTATATGTGGCCAGACCGCATATATACGCCTACCTCTAGATTGGGATGGTACCTGCTACATCGGATTCCTTTTGCCACCTGTTTTCCTAGCTCCTCCTGATTATCATAGAAATACTCATTTAGTACACAATAGAGAACGGAGAGATCTCCCAATAGTCGATTACACTGAGACAGCATGGGAAAAATACACAGATTTCAATAAAGGTCTCTTTCCCTATATAGGTACAGTTACCAATAGTAAGCCGATACGTAGATTAACCAGAACCCTTGAAGCAGTAGTGAACGAAACTATTTCCGCCTTAGGCAATTTAACAGAAGAGCAGTCTGCTATGCGGATTGTTGTGCTTCAAAATCGTCTTGTCCTTGACGTTATCCTGGCCGATAGGGGCGGAGCTTGTAGGGTCATCGGATCAAGCTATTGCATTTTCATACAAGAAAATTCGCCATCTGTATATAAAGCCATAACTCGCCTTCATAAGATTGTAAGCCAGATACACCAGAATCCAGGCACCTGGACTTGGTCCGGTTGGTTTTGGAGTGTATTATCTACCTTTGGACGGAGGGTCCTATCCTTCCTAGGTATTGGCTTTCTCATACTATTCAGTTGCTGCTTATACCTACAATGTGGACCAGCGATTTGTGGTCTGTGTGCCACATCGTGTATTCCACCACCAAAATTTCGTTCATCCCAGAAGAAAAAAGAAGAGCAAATGATGCTATATGAACAGATCAACGGATTGATGAAGATTGATATCTCTTAACGGGCAAGTAGGGGACAAGGAGGGAATGTGGAAATATGGATTTTTATGATCAGTTATGTCCCCTATCTTGGACCCCAACGGTTTCATGTATAAATCACAAGTACATGTATGTTCCCTCCAGTTCCAGTTATGAAGACGCAAACACTTGTGCGTCCACCGTCAACATGTCCTCTTTCAGATCCGCCATGAATGGGCCGGATATTCTATTTCTAAGTATGAAAGGCCACCGGCTTTATATGGTTCATTTATCCCATTTTTCAGTCCAGGCGAGTAGGCCCTGATTCTGCCGTTAAGCCTTTTCCTGCCTTCTGCCTCTGAAAGCTCCAGTCTGAGCTCGCATCTGTATCCATGAACTTTGTCCTATTCCCTGCGCGGCTAACGGTGCCTGACTCCAGCCTGTTGCCTGCCAAAAACTGTATTTCACCTTCGAGATTATCTGCTCCGCTCCCTACCCAATGCATTCCTGTCTAGTAGTTTAAGTAAACATTCTTCCAGCTATCGAGCAAAGGGCCCGGCTTCTCTGTCTTTATGCAAGTAATTCATAGCCCTGTTACTATGGAAGATTTCTGCCCTCGCATCTAGTGTAGACACTTAGACGCTTGTACACGCACTCACAGTCAGTATAGAATAGATTTTGTTCGAGAGACCTTTCTTTTTGGATAACACAGTTCTTTAAACATAGGATATTAGATATGATTTGGGATTAGGTTGACATAACCCCAGACTTTTGTCTCCACATGTAGAGCTAAATGTCAAGTCCCTTTCTCCCTCTAGTTGCACGTCAATCAACCGTCATGCGACTGCGCACGCATCTCTGCCAAATATTTCTGCTGACATTGCAGGATTCTCCAGGTATCCACCCACACATGACAAATTACCCATTATCATCAAGTGGACGCCCACATGGACGCCCACCTTCACGCCTACTTACACGCCCACATGCTCTTATCTCATTCTCTCTTGCTCTTTTGCTTACGTACAATTGAGAAATGTATATATACTGTACTCTGTGAATAATGTTTTGAGAATATTGAGAATACTTTTGAGCCCCTTTCCAGATCCAATTTTGGTGATGGAAATATTCTCCCTTTGACTCGAGTTATTGGAATAAAGCCCTTTTAGAACCTGATACCACAGACTCAGCCTCTTGCTTTATGCATGATCCTATTGATATTCTGAAAAATTCTGAGAGCGTAATATTTTATTTACCACAGTGGTTTTCAGTTAGTAATTCAAATTGAGATTTTCTGGTAAAACAATGGCAAGCTGGAATCCCACACGCTGCCCACCAATGTGAGAAGTTGGCCTGGCATATGCTGGTCACTAGTTATAGTGGCTACTTTGCACCAGTCCAATTCGACTCTTATGGTAGATAGGTTTAAGACAACCTTTTAAAGAAAGCTATCCTAGTGGTAGCTGTGGAGAGCAGCCTTCAGGCTAAGTCTCAGAGGAATGTAAAGCAGCTTGTTTTACCTTATAATCTCTTGAAATACCAAATGAAAGGACACCACACAGGTATATATATCAAATATATATGTATTTATTACTAGACACACTCTACTAATCTCTTTATGAGATTAGAAACCAGGCACACATTCAAATGTCAACGTTTCACAATAAATTAAGCACAAATATGGCTGGAGCCCTAGGGGCGTACCAGACCATATACTAAGAAAGTGGTATAAGGATGTTGACTTGCAAAATAACAAGGCCTAGGGCCTGGGGAATCGCTGGGGCTTCACTACTGCAGTGTTATCAGGTAAGTAACAGGCCCACGGGAGACGCGTGCAGTGTGTGAACACAGCCGCGGGATTCCTATTGGTTATAATGGTGCATGTCGCGGTTAGATTCGAGGAAGACTACAAGCAAGCCACTTACAAGGTAAGTATTTTGAGGGCCAACACACACTTGGGCACCAGAGTGCACGAGTTATCTCACCCAGGGAAGCCGGGTGCATAGGTGTCTTTTGGTGTCGGGTCGCGTCGCGTCGCTGTTTTCTATGGAGACCAAAGAAGACTTGCTGCTTGCGCCGTCTGAAGAAGTGTCCGGTGGAATCCGAAGGTGGATTCAAGATGGAGGAGACCTGAAAATTGAGAGGACAGATTTCAAAGTCACTTGCCAGTGACCGGTGGCCAGCAAGATGGATAACCACAGATGTCGCGTCGATTCAGGTCATCAATGGTGTTTTGACACTCCGCTCACGAGGTCCAGGAGAAATCAACGATGACCAGCAGCTGGATTTGAAGTGTCCCACAACGTCTGCAGCTGATGGCGATGTCGGCAACCGGATTGGAGCCAACAAGCCTTGGCAAATGCAAGTCTTGTGTAGACTGAAGAAAGTCGATGGTGCAGACCAGCAAGGTCTGATGGACTCACCCAGCGGGGGTAAGTGAGGACAGGCCTTGAGCAGCTACGAGAACCCTTTGAGTCATTGAGAAAGTCTTTGGGGGACCCACTAGCCAATGGGCAAGTGATCGCAAAGATGCCGCCTCAGGAAATGCTTCACAGGAGCCCACGGTCACTTGGGACGGGGTAGGCCGTTGATTTTTGATACAAGACCTGCTGGGGGCTTGGGCCACAAATGGACCAAAGCACAAATTCGTAGAACGTTGTTTAGGGTTTGCACTTGAAAATAGTGCACGGTTCCCAGGTATAGCAGTTCCTCGTCACTCGTGGGGTCCAGATGCCACAGCTGCGCTGGGGACTCAAAATGGGTGTTGAGAGGCCAGGAAATCTGCTTCTGGGGTCGCAGGGACTTCGGACTCCAGCGGGAGCGGGAAAGTTTGCAACCGTTGATTAAGGTTTTTGGTGCCTGCCAAGCAGGGGAGTCACTCCTTGACTCCAAGGGAGATTCTTCTGTCTTCCAAAGGTAGTGGAACGTTGAAGGGCCAGGATTCTTCTTTGTAGAGCGTCGTCCAGGGTTATCTGATTTGTAAAGGCAATGCTTTCTGATAGTGAAGATAGGGGAGGGACTAGCTCTAGGACCACTCCTCTAGGAGGGTCAGGGGAGGGGGTGGTTACACCCACTTCTCTTTGTCCAGTTTCGTGCCAGAGCAGGGACAGGGAGACCCTGAACCGGTTTGAGCTGGCATATGCACAGAGGAGCCTACTGCTCCCCCAGTGCAGGACTTCAAAGCACTCTAGGAGTGCACCCACCCAGCTCCAATACACTAAATCCTGTCTGGAAGGTGGTGACACCTCCCTGTGACAGGATTCCTTTTGTTGGGCCTCCTCCACTGCGAGTTTCAGTCAGCAGCTGGAGGGCAGCCCAGTGTCTGTGCTGGTGGCATCCATTTTGTGATGCCAGGGCTCTATAGGATTTCTATCGTTTTACATGTCGTTGCCTCTAGAAGGGTGGGATCATGCTCCCACATCATGGACTGATGTGGGGGTATGATTCCAAGTTGTTGGACGCCAAACACGACATGTTTTGATGCAGTCATTCAAAAGTTAGCATTTTAATGTACTTCAGAGTATATGGTTTAACCACAGCCACAAACAGCCATAGAGAATAGACTCTGGTAGCTGCAGAGGGGCCCTGCTCAGGCAGAGGCACCCCCTCACATTGTAAACCAAGCACCCTGCCCTCAGGATTGATAGGGCCTGCCATAGGGGTGGCTGATAATTTTATATGTGTGTGTATGGTGAGATATAGGAACCTATATCTCAGTGAGGAGTGCTAACACTACCTCACACAGGCTGCAGTAGCAGGCCTGTGGTATCAGATTGAGTCTGCTTCCCAGGGGTGGCGTAATACATGCTTCAGCCACTGATAGGCCTGTGAAGTACCAATGCCCTAGGTACCTGAGGTACCATATACTAGGGGCTCATAAGGTACCACAGTATCCAATCACTAGTGCATCTAATATGCACACCAAGTCATTTAGAGAGAACAGAGAGACTGGGGCCCTGATTAGCAGGGACCCAGCCAGACTATAGCTAGAAACAAGGGTATACATCAGAAAAAAGTGGGGGCAACATAAGTGCAGATCCTACTCTCCTACAAACAATTAATACATTAAAAATTGTCATTTACAAAACCTTTGAAATTCACTGAAAAAACCATAGGTTTCAGACCTGATATAGTTAGGAATTAGCATTTAAAAAACCTTTGAAATTCACTGAAAAAACCATAGGTTTCAGGCTTGATATAGTTAGGAATTAGCATTTAAAAAACCTTTGAAATTCACTGATAAAACCATAGGTTTCATGCCTGATATAGTTAGAAATTAGCATTTAAAAAACCTCAGAAATTCACAGAAAAAAACATAGGTTTTAGGGGTGTTATAGTTAGCTGGACATTTCACTCGCACAAAACCATTGAATTCCTCCGATATAGTTAGTTGTACTAACTACATCTCACGCGCCCGCAATCCGCTGCTGATGATGTCACTTATTACATCATTCATGACATGGCCATTGACATCACTGATGACATCACTGTGATGTCACGCACTGCCACCAGACAAAGTGCGTGATCTTGGTCAGCAGATTCGCCTAGCTGTAGGGAAGGACAAGGCTCCGCTGGCCTTCATCCAAAGCCTCCTTGGGAAACTCAACTTTGCTGTCAGGGTAATCCCAGCGGGAAAGGTCTCTGCACGCAGGATAGCCAGAGCCACGGCTTCGGTAAAAAAGAAGCATCACATGGCAAAGCTGAGCAGAGGCATGAGAGAGGACCTACTAATGTGGGCGGACTTCTTGGACAACTTTAACGGGTCTGTCATCTGGCGCGCACCCTGGGCCAACAGCGCGGAGCTGTCGCTGTTTACTGACGCATCTGGAAGGGAGGGGTTCGGAGTGATCCGGGATAGGGAGTGGTGTGCTGAGAAGTGGCCGAACGCTTGGCACAAGAGAAAGATAACGTCCAAGATCACTGTGTTGGAACTCTTCCCCATAGTAATTGCTTTCCACCTTTGGCCGGGAGCGTTGGCAGCGAAGAGGGTCCTGTTCTGGTCCGACAACCTAGCGGTTGTACAGGCTATCAACTCGCAGTCAGCTAGCTGCCCCTTGGTATTGGGCCTGTTGAGAGAGCTGGTGAGGGCATGCTTAAAGAACAATGTTGACTGCAGGGCTCGGCACATTCAAGGGGTGCAGAACGTGGCTGCTGACGCTCTCTCTCGTTTTCAGTGGCGCCGTTTCCGGGAGGCATGGCCAAGAGCGAGAGAAGGAATGGCCCCTTTCCCACAACACTTATGGCTTCTTCTGAAGTGGAGCAAAGGATGAGGGGTTTGGGAGAGCAGTCCCTGGCACCAAGGACGGCGAAACGATACAGGACTTGCGTGGAAACATTTTGTGCAATCACAGGAGCATGGGAGGATGAAGGGTCTTCCCTGGAGCTCAGAGTTCAACAATTCATACTGTGGGCCAAGGATGGTGGAAAATCCCACCCGTGGATCTTGGTCCACTTGTCAGCCATCATGCCAGGTTGGGAGGACAGAGTGACCCTACCAAAGCCTTCGTTATCAGAGCTGCACTTAAAGGTTGGGCAAGGAGTGAACCTAGATCCCCTGACAACAGGTCGCCCATTAGTTACACGATCTTACAAGGGATGCTGGATAGTATGACCAGGGCCACCCACTTGGGGTATGAGACAACCCTATTCTCTGCGTGCTTTGCGCTGGCCTTCTTTGGGGCCTTTAGGATTGGGGAGCTGGTGGCACGATCCAAGCAGGACACCTCTGGGGTAGCTTTGAATATCAAAGGTGTTGACATTGACACAGCTTGTCTCAGGATAGTGGTGAGGCAGTCCAAAACTGAACAAGCAGGGCATGGGAAGTGGTCCTGTTACAGGGGCTGGGAGATGCCAGATATTGTCCTCTGCTATGGGTCAAGGCTTATTTGGCCCTCCGCCCGGGGTTTTCGGGGTACCTTCTTGTGCACGAGGACGGGTCTCCGGTTACGAAGTTCCAAGTAGACCACATTATGCAGGCATGCTTACGATTGTCTGGGCAGACAGAAGGTGGCAAGAAATTCAGTAGCCACTCCTTCAGGATCCGGGCAGCAACCACAGCTTTTCTTTCAGGGATGCTGCCAGAGAGAATTAAGCAAGTAGGGCGCTGGGAGTCTCAATGCTACAAGCGATACATAAGGCCTTAGGCGGGAGGGTCTGGCAAAAGGGCACTCAGGCCCGCAGCCCCAACGTGCATTGGAGTATATAAAGACACACAGCTTTGGCCTAAGCCGCCACGTGATGTTGCAGTGTTGTGTTGTGATGTGCAATTGTAGATTACCAGTGTGTTTTTCCAGTTACAATAAATGTTTTCAAACACAGCATTTCTTTATTTACCAGGAACCAAAGTGTGGGTAATTGGCCATTCAAGCATCACAAGAGTGGCACGGTGTGCTGAGTTCAGAAAATGGCGGCATGGCTTCTCCGCCACGGAGATAACGTGGCTGGGTTACCCGGGGATGCATTGGAGCGAATTGACCAGGAAGCTGCAGCAAAGACTTGGGGGAGGGGTTGCTCCACCTCACATGCTGGTCATACATTTGGGAGGGAATGACCTGACTGCACTAGGTAGGAGAGAACTGCTTCAAGATATGAGAGACACCATGTGTCAATTGAGTAATCTACTGGGGCCATGTGAACTGTGGTGGTCAGAAATTACACCACGGGCAGTTTGGAGAGGAGCTCACTCTGGGGACGCCATTGAGATATCACGTAGGAAAGTAAACAGCGCCATGCGTAATTTCATGGAGCAAAGGGGATTTGGCTTTATCAGACATGGTTTACTACATGCCAAGTCCACGGGATGCTGGGAGGTGGATGGGGTGCACCTCTCAGGGTTGGGCATGTACTTGTTCTTACTAGACCTGGGGGAGGCCTTGGTAGCATCAGGCTGTAAGTAGGAATATATGCCTTGGTGGGGGGGCCCTGGTTGTGATGGGGGCCACTCCCAGAGCTGTGGAGGAGTTACAGGGCGATCCAGAGTCTGCAAGATACCAATTGGTACTTTATGCAGCAGCACAACAAGAGTGCTAAGCCAAGGATACCCAGGGATGTCCTAGCGTTGTCCCCTGGAAGAACTACGGTTCCAAGTTAGTCCTACGGGCGGTTGTGGGTCTGAGCAACCGGGGGCTGCCTGGAAAGCTCCGCCCACCGTTTTGGGGGTGTGAGTAAGGGGGACTAGTGGTCCACTGATGGGAGGGGTGGCCCCTCCCAATAATTCGTAAACACCGATTGGCGACGGCCACGGTGTAATTTGGCTCATCAGATGGGCAGGATGGCATAAGGGTTGGCCTGCCCTGGGATCGCCCGTAAGATAACCCACCATGTTGGTATATTTGTTATGCAAATAAACCTGCAGCAGTTTTCTCCACTAACAAGGTGTCATGTGGTTTATTGATGTATTTTGCTGCATGATACTGACTACTGTTGCCGATATTGGCACTATGTCAAAGATGCCCAGGGGGCCACGTAGGGGACCCTCAGCAGGGCGGCCACCTTAGTGCCATAGGAAGGCACTGGAGTCAGCCTTCTAGGCTCCCTGGGCGTGGGACCAGGGGGACTTCCGGCCGGCCACTTCCGGTAGTGGGAGGGGGGACAGGGGTACATATACTGTCCCCCGCCCACTGGGCAGTCTCTTGACCGCTGCCCGTCTCGCTTTTCCTGCCCCACCGCGTACCCTGCGGACGGACAAATAGGAGGACTGGGGGGGGGATCTAACCTATTGCTTTGTGTTGCAGGAGGAGTTACAGGGCGATCCAGAGTCTGCAAGATACCGATTGGTACTTTATGCAGCAGCACAACAAGGGTGCTAAGCCAAGGATACCCAGGGATGTCTTAGCGTTGTCCCCTGGAAGAACCATGGCGCCCCGTTAGTCCTATGGGCGGTTGTGGGTCTGAGCAACCGAGGGTTGCCTGGAACGCTCCGCCCACCGTTTTGGGGGCGTGAGTAAGGGAGTGGACTGGTGGTCCACTGATGGGAGGGGTGGCCCCTCCCAATAATTGATAAACACCGATTGGCGACGGCCACGGTGTAATTTGGCTCATCAGATGGGCAGGCGGCATAAGGGTTGGCCTGCCCTGGGATCGCCCGTAAGATAACCCACCATGTTGGCTTATTTGTTATGCAAATAAACCTGCAGCAATTTTCTCCACTAACAAGGTGTCGTGTGGTTTATTGATGTATTTTGCTGCATGATACTGACTACTGTTGCCGATATTGGCACTATGCCAGTCTCCTGCAACTGGGTGCTTCACCCCATCTTTGTGGGATATGGATAATGCATGTGTATATGTTAGGTGTGTGTGTGTGTGTGTAGATCCTTTATGTCACAATTGGCTGTGAACATACTGACATTTATTTTGTTTTCCTACGTCCAATTGGTACCTAAGGTGGAGGGTGGAGAGCGCCCCAAAAAGCAATGTGAATTGCAGGGCTCCTCCAGGACATTCCAGAGATGCTTTGTAGTAGGTCAGACTTTTGGTGTGAGGAGAAGAGGAGACCAATGGTCCCTCTGAAGCTTAAGGCACTTCTCTTGTCCCAGTGTTCACAAGAAGGGATATCCCCAATAGCCTAACAGGTATTCAAGTGGGATAGCCTCTCTCTTTTTCTGCTGTTATTTTGGGTCTCTCCTGAAAGGAGACTTCCAAATCCGCACCACCTTCTGATGCCTCCTCGCAACAAAGAATATGGCGGAGAGGAATAGACAACAGGTAAGAACTACTACCCAATACTGGTCTCAGAGCTGACTGTTGGAAAGTTGGAATACGGAAACGCTGTGAGAAACTTTAGTATAAAGTTTGAACACAAAGCTCCATCCATTGTGCCAGGATATCTCTACCAGAATATAGTCTGCCCAAACCAGTAGCAGTTGAGAAACTCTCTTTGCTTCAGGATTTGAGTATTTACTGACATATCCCCTTTCCAAGTTTGGGACCAGAAACTCAAACGTCTGCCAGTAGAAGCAGCCTTGACCCTGCTTTGAAGGTGGGAAATGACAGCCTGCCCAGGAGGGGAATTGGAAGTACTCTTGCATGAGGACACTGCTCATAAGGCGAGGGATTGTGAAGAAGCCATGGCGGGACAAACCAAAGCTGTCCACTTTGGAACTAATTCGATCTGCCAGTGGACGAGTTTGGAATGGGAATGTGTCCTGCTTACAAGGTATTGCAGACTTACACTCTGCCCTGGCTGACCCTAGCTGTATTTGATATGGTGTCTGGCATTTTTGTCCCAGCACTTATGATAATCCTGCATGCGTGCAGAGGGCCAAGCCTTGTAAGTGATCATGAGGCGAAGTAGCTCTGAGTTGTACAGGAGCACACCACACGCACTCTCTAGTTGGACAGGGAACTACTGTTCTTGTCCTGGGACATACGCATTATTAGGCAACTATCTTTCTATTGATAATATCAAACATACCTTTTTCTCCTGTTTAGTAAAAGTGTGACATCGATAGGCCCTACTTGAGTAAATTTCCATGTAAATGTAATGACCAGATCGTGCACTGACTTCCCGTGTATGCATCATGTACATGCTGAATGTATGGTGACTAGTAGCAGCTCCCTGTGGTTATTGTGAGTGTTTAGTAGCAGAGACCAGTGGGATCCATATTGGATGCCCCTGGTAAAACACAGCACAAGATGGAAGTTGTGGCACAGCCACTTGACAACAAGATTGCATTGATTTCATTTTACAGTAGAAGGGTGTAGCCTCTAGCACTGAAATATGGGAGGAATTGCAGGGAGGAATTTGTTAGCCAATGGCATCTGAACCTTCCTTCCTGCGGGAAGTTGTTTGGTTGCTGGAGTCATAGGTGAGAATTGGACTCCCTTTTGTTGCGCAGAGGAGATATTCTAGGCAGGGCCTGGCCCTTTTTCACTCCCCATCAGATGCTGATGAAAGCTAGGCGCATAATCTTCACACTTCACGGTGCTTATCATTTGGGTGCTCCAGTTTGGAGACAGCATCTTCACTACATGCATAAGAGCCATCACCTTCAACACAGACAGACTCCTCTTCAGAAGGAGATGGTACTTTTGTTAGGGAACCGCTTCCTACTGGTTTCAGACTAAAACAGCGCAATCAACATCCCCTGTAGACTATAAGATCATTTTCCAAACTGTCCTACTGTGTTCCTGTTGCAGTTTCCTCATAACAAAGGCACTCCACGACATCGGACCAGCATACCTGAACAGCCGACTCAATTTCCACGCACATCAAAGGACCCTACGATCAGCCCAGCTCTCCTACGCCGTGGTCCCTTGCACCAGAATCCCAGCTCGGGAGGCCGCTCCTTCTCCTTCCTCGCAGCCAGGGTCTGGAACGCCCTTCCACTCCACCTCAGACAGACAGCGTCACTTCCCATCATCATAAGAAACCTAAAAACCTGGCTCTTCGACAGACCCCCCTCCTTGATGGAGTGGAGCCTGCAACCCCCCAACCCCCAGCACCTTGAGACCCTTACGGGTGAGTAGTTGCGCTTAGTAAATGCCTGATTGATTGATTGATTGATTGAGAGTGGACTTCACCTAACAGTGCTCACCTGTGCTGCAACCATTGCTGAGCATTTGGCTTGTTTGGGTGGAGGTTTTGTGACTGGGTAAGAGGAAGAACACAAGCTGCAAGATCCACAGAAACGGGGCGATGTCCCAGGAGCAACATCCTTCCACTCTTTACCGGCACTGGAACTGCTTGCCTGAACTAGCATCCGAAGGTGCACAGCGTCTGCAGGCGGTGTGTGCAGAGCATGACCCTGTTGGCTTGGATGGTGCAAGGACCACGCTTTGTGCTCAGGGAGCTGTGCTGAGCGTACCTCATCAGAAATGATGCTGCCCCTGCCCACCAACCAACACTGCAGGTGCTGTCTACTTCACCAGAACGTGGTAGACAGAAGGTACAGCACAAAGAGAAAATACTGGACAGTGGGGGAAATCCATCATTTAAGGAAGTGATCATTCACAAGCACTGGAACAGACACTTACATCCACCTCAAGGACTTTATTCCTCCCATTACCTCAGAAGGACTGAAGAGACTATTAATTTCACACTATATTACCACAAAGATCTGTTCCAAAGGAACAGCACTGGCTGTCTCACAGAATCCACTGAATCAGAATGCAGTGTAATGCATTATTCATACTGTTGTGCTAGAATAGTAATGTACTTTCTATTTCCCTAGACAAACCAGAGTCTAGGCATTAATTTATTATTTACTGGTGGATAGTTTATTGAGTTCTGGCTCTCTAAACCCACACCACTTCCTTAAGTAATCTTTGCGCTGCTCTACTTTGCTACCTCAAATTTTAAGCTCCAAAGGGATGTCCTCTGTTTTGGGCTCAATATTAAGCCAGCCCTAGAACACCAGTGGTAAGTGACTCTGATTGTCCAAAGCTGTGCCCAGTAATCTTTGTCTGCTATGAGAGGGTCAAAAATGTTGCTACACACACCAAGAAATGGAAATGCCACCTACGCAGAGACAAGGACACCAGGACAGAAATATGCTGATTCCTACCCCAAGACAGGAAGACACCAGCACCTAATATGGGACACTGAGACACTGATATGAACAGTGAGACAGAATAAGACTGACTCGAACATCTGACAATGGAGATATTAATAGTTGGCCTGGGAAGTATTAATGTGACAGTACTCTTTTCTGTCCCCTCTAATCTTAGTGGGTTATAGAATTTCCAAGACTGCATCAAGTATCTACATTGTTCGACACAGAAACAGATGCCCGCTTATAAGTAATCGCAGAACAATGTGATTATGATTCATTCATGATTTCCAACAGCACTACAACGTTAGAGCAATCATACGTTTGCTATGCAAACATCAAGCAACCAACGTTCCTTTTTAAGTTTCACCTAGGCATGACATGAGCTGTCTCTTTGAGACCTTTTGTTTTTGAACAATAGGCTTAGAGGGCACCCGTTGCATGCCATTGTTTGGCTTCATTGTCACTCTCATTTGCTTGCTTCTTACTGGTCAGCTGCCAAAAGCTTCCTTCCACTTCGAGTGTTTGTCCCTCCCCTGGAGCATGGATCCATTACTTGTGTCCTTCCACTGTTCCCTTTTTTAGGTGCTATTATTTTCTCTGCTTTTAAGCACTCTACCAGAGTGAGTCATTTCCAGCTGGTGCCCCATGTGCTTCTCCCCCAATGTTTTTCACCATTCTTCCCTCCCTCATCCGTGTTGCTTGCCCCTGCCCTTCTGAATCCATGTTGCTTGCCCCATCCATTGTCCGTTTTGCCTCTTGCCCCCATTTGTCCTCCCTCCTTCCGTTGTTTTTCATGTTGTTGGTTGCGTCACCTGCCATTCGTGTCTGTGTTGTTGCTTGCCCAAGCCCTTCCCACTCTCAGTTGTCCATCAACTTGCCTCCTTCCTACCATCTCTAGTCTGTGTGCTTACTCCCAGCCTTCCCCCCACCATTATCTGTGTTGCCCACTGACTTGCCCTTTATCTCACCATGTTTGCTCCTACAGAGCAATAAACAAAAAAAAGCAACATGGTGTGGCCAACACTGGCCTTCTCATAGTACTTTCTTTCCCACACCCTCTGTTGTATGTGGTGCTCCACACAACCCCCCCCCCCCACCCAAGTGTTGCCTTCTGTCCCACCAGCAACATAAAAAATTGCTATGATGGGGCCAACGGTGGCCAAGTTATAGCACTTTTTGTTTTTACTTTCAGCCATGCTGCACATCAGCTGTGCTGCTATACAACATGGCTAAAATGCACTGTGAAAGTCAATAGCTCCCTCGTAGTTAAGATTGCTTGTTCTTAATTGTAGTTGTAGTAACTCGTTGGTTTATCTACTACGTGCGTGCTAAAGAGACAAAGCATTTGTACACCTGAAGTAGAGCATTTATGCCATGGTAACCACTTTGGGGAGAAAACAAGAAAGGGGCACCAGTAGTTTTTCACCGGGGCCCGACAAAACCTTCTGACAAGCATAATGTGTGGATATATAACTAGTTAGTGAAGGGGAAGCTGACATCACACCCATCACCTGTCTATAGCTGAACAGCAGGGTGACTTCCAGGAAACCCATTACAACAAAATGGAGAATGCAAGCTCTCTTTATAAGGTAGTTGAGAGTAGGAGACAGTAAAGTGAGCGCGGGCATGGCGAAAGGTCGTAACCATTACAGTCACCATTATGACAGAAAAATAACTTTGGCATTTAGATTTGTCCATATTTGAGAAATTTGAGTATTTAAACTTTCCTGAAACCTTTGTTCAGTTTTTCTTGTTTTTCCATATCATTATGGCCCAGCCAGGCTTCTTTGTGGTCCTCCTAAACTCAGAATCCTGTAGCTGGGCCTGCCTCTCCCACCCCCGATACACCTGGATCTAAACAGAGCCAAAGAGGTTTGCCCTGTATATCATAGCTAGGGGAAGAAGATTAAAACCTAGGACTACAAGTTTTACTTTCAATAATTAGGAATGCTGACCATAAGCAGACATCTCACAATGACAATTGGACCTGGGATGATATTAATAAAGTCCATCCCAGCAGATCTCTCCACCTCTAATCTCTTTAAACTATACCTGCTCAGGACCATAAACTTTAAACAAAATATCTAAGAATGGACATCCCAGTACAGTAACCAGCCAAGTAGAGTATGGGCTGAAGAAATACGAAAAAGGGATCTGCAGAGCTGCTTAAAGCTGCCAGTTTACTGTAAACCATAAACTGCAAGCCTATCCCTCACACTTCTTCATCCATAACATGCTAAGCGCTGCCCTTAGCACGATAAACGCACCTCGGGGGTCCTCACGCACAACATGGAGACACTTCCTAAAACAAAGACAGCACACTTCCAACTAAACACCCTGCACAGTGTAGTGTGCTACCCATGTAGGCAAGAGCTTCAGTGCCCTACAGAGGGGTTGTAAGCGCTATATCAATGTTGTGATACGCTACAATACAATATGAAATGTAAGCGTTTGGTCTCACTGCATGTCTATTTAATAAAATATTTACTTTACAAAGCATAGAAATGTTTTCTACGTGAGCCATTGTCTAGCCTTCCCTTTATCGCTCAAAAACAAATTAATAACTGTTGGCTCAGCCCATTTTTTTCATGCAAACATCAAGGTGCGCACTCCTTACAGCAGGCCAAAACAGCAAACATTAAACAATGTGTAGGGGCGCACGAGGACAGAATACTACTGTTGGACTTGGCCCTTTTCCCTGAATTTTTTCGTTTTTGTAGTGTTAAGGTGCAGGTGCTCCCTTCACCCAAGATGGCTGCCACAGGCCCCTGCTACTGCAGAGTGGCCTGTTCTAGTAGCACCCTAGCTGCCAGGAGCTGGCTGGAACCCCACAACAATGTTGCGACTCCAGCCCGCCTTTTTGTCCCATAGGTAGAGTGGGGAAGCTCCTGGAATGTGCTGGAACCTTCTAGAAGGGAGGTTTGGTTTTTCTTTTGCCGCCTTGGCTAGAGGTCACCTGACCTAGGGCTACTTAGGAGAGGGAGGGAAACTTTTCTGGTGAGTTGGCCATTGGGGTGAAGCAGAGCTGGAAGAATCCACCAGGAGTGTAGGCGGTAGGGCCTAGCCAGGGACTTATGCCTCTCAGAGTGACAGGATTTAGGTGCTGCCTCTTAAGTGAGTGAGGGACCCTATGAAACCCACTGATCTTGCCCAGCAGTAGGAGGACCCAGAGACTCTCTGCCCAGCCTGACTAGGAAGGATCTAGTCGCCCTCTCCATTCCTAACCCCCTGTAACAGAACCCCTTAAGGGCGCCAGATACATCTGCGCCAATAAGACTTCATCTAACAGCTGAGAACCAAAACTGAATGCTGAGACTGCGTGTCCAGACTGAACTCTAAAACCTATTCACTAAGCACTGAGACTGCGTGTCCAGACTGAACTCTAAAACCTATTCACCAAGCACTGAGACTGCGTGTCCAGACTGAACCCTGAACCCTGATGCAAAGCTGACTGGAGAACCACCGGGGATCGACCAGGTATTAGCGCTGTGACCCCTGCGCTCCCTGCCCTGGCCTGGGACCCCCGGCAGCATGCTCCGCTGAGCACAGAACCCCATCCTTAATTTGAGCCCCCCTCCTGTGACGACGAAGCCAGCGCGCTCACCGGCGTGGCCTGGAGGCCTGGAGAAGTGCCCTGCCGTGTCATGAGGCCCGCGGAAAAGCCCGGGGCCCCGTCGCTGCCGTCGCAGCTGCGTGAGGAGGTGTGCGAGGCCGGGTCCGAGTTCCCACATCATCGTGGGAGCGGACGCCTGCTGACGCCGAGATCGAGGTAAGCCCGGAGGCTGGGATTGCCCCTGGTGCGCCCCCTGCGGGTTGGGAGCCACACCGCACCCTTAGCCGGGTTTCCTCTCCGTGGGATTCCCCCCCTGTCTTCGCGACGGAAGAGACCCCGCCGAGGGATCCTTTCCGTGTGCCCCCTCGAGCGGTACTGAAGCACGGTGTCCGACGAACTGCACCGGAGCCTAGAGACTTGCTCCTCAAGTCCCGTGGCGCTCCCCGCTGGAAGCTCCGTGCCAAAGTACTGAGAGTCATTGATTACGAGTGGCGCTTTATGTTATATGCTCCGCTCCAAAGTACTGAGAGTCATTGATTACGAGTGGCGCTTTGTGTTATATGCTCCGCTCCAAAGTACTAAGAGTCATTGATTACGAGTGGCGCTTTGTTTTTACATGCCCTGCTTTAAAGTCTTACGTGTCATTAATTACGAGTAGCGCTTTGTGTTATATGCTCCGCTTCAAAGTACTAAGAGTCATTGATTACGAGTGGCGCTTTGTTTTTACATGCCCTGCTTTAAAGTCTTACGTGCGATTGATTCCGAGTAGCGCTCTGTGATTCATATGCCATGTTGAAGTGTTACGTGCTATTGATTCCGAGTAGCGCGCTGTTATTCATATGCCATATTGAAGTGTTAGATGCTATTGAGTACGAGTAGCGCTCTATTATTCATGTGCCATATTGAAGTGTTAAGCGCTATGGATTACGAGTAGCGCTCTGTTATTCATATTCCCTATTGCAGTGCTATGTGCCAGAGATTACGAGTAGCTCTCCATGCTAGATGCCCCGTTCTGAGGTCGTCACCAGTTAGCGCGCACAACGCGACAGGAAGGTGAAGAGCACGTGTACAGCTACGTGTTTGGTAGTTGTGCCCCAGGCAGTACGGTTATCTCATGAATTGCATATATGGTATGAACAGCTTTTATAGCTCCTGACCGATATGTACATTGCTAGCTATTGTATTATCAGCCTATGAAATGTACTGCTACCTCATGAACTGCATCTAACGTGATCTACTTGGATAAACTTGAGTATTTACATAACTCCTTCAGTGTGGCGTCACTTATTGTGTGTGTTCCTCGTCGCATGTGAGGTGCGTGTTGTATGGTTGCTTTACACACAGACCTTTGGTGGCCCGACCGCTCGTGTCACGTTACCGCCCCATAGGGCCTGGAGACCCCAGGTCTTACAACTACACAATGTTATTGAGCTCACACGCTACCCTAGACCTACTTGGTGGTGCCACCATAATTGCATCACAGGGGTGAGGGGACCAGCCCCATCGCTGTGATAAACAGTAACTGCCCTGTGCTCTGCATGTTGTAGTACCTGAGTTGAGCTGCTTCCATGGAAAATTACAAGGAGGGTTGAAAATCACCCACTTGCTCCCCTCTGCCCCCTTGCTGTACCCATACTACTTCCCGCATCTGCTTGGTAAACTGCAGGAATCATATACTAAATGTTGCTTGAAAAGGTATGTGTAGGCTCCTGAAGTGGAGGAGTGAAGGTTCTTGTCAGGATTTTCCAGGGTGGTATTTCAGACTTTGAGTGTGTAGCAGAAAAAAAACTATTGTCTTCTGGTCCTTTCCTTCTGGTACTTCTTAGTTTCAAACGTATTGTTTATGCCATAGTTTGTTGGACTTTAGAAATCTAGATTTCTGGTGAAGGCAACTACCCTGAAGATTAAGTAACCTACCCTGAAAGTGATGTAGGCAGGCAATTGGGGCTTTGGCGAGTCTGATGCCTGAGTGAGCCCTGGCCAAATTTTCTGAGCCCTTCATTTATCAAAGAAACCACATTTAGGATGGTTTGAAGTGATGCCCGCTAGCGGCCTTGGATGGCTCTGAGCTTGGTTTTGTTGCTGGTCAGATAGGAAGGGACCAATGCTTCGGTTCTGATGGAAAAGGTTCCCCTGCATGGCTCTTGAGAGTACGTGCCCCTGCCTTGATTTCATCATGCAAGCTCTGTAGAGTGGGGCTTTGTGGTGTGCAAGGAAGGGACACATCATGTGCACCCTTCTTTTCAAGAGTGACTCTTGGCAGTTGAGCGAGATGTAGAGGACTTGCAGTGGTGGCGGTGGTAAAATTATAGTGGTAAGACAGTTCTTTCTAGCTGCCTTTGCCTGGGAGAGGCACTTACTGCCCTCTACCACAATTTAAGTTAGTGTGCCTGTTTCCTGCAATTGTGTCCTTTGACCATCAATGTGGGATGGATGTGTGTGTGTACACATTACTACTGTGCATAGTAGTTCCTGATGCTTTCCTTAGAGGGTTGTGGTTCTCTCTCCTCCCATGAGCACAGCCCCTGCATGCATGGCACCTTGGTCGGACAGGGATTTTAAGCTAGCTGTACGACCAAGGAATTTGCGACTCACAAATTGCGTCGCAATAGCGACTCGCAATTTGCGAGTCACAAATTGGTATGTACTACAGTGTCTGTGACACTGATTGAGATTCCCAATGGGATCGCAAATTGCATGCCTCATGCATATTCTTGAGGCACTCACAATTTGCTACCCCAATGGGAATGGCTGGCCCTCTCAGGTATGGTGGCCCACTGGGCTCAGCAGACCTCCATGTCTGGGACTGCTTTTAAATAAAGCAGTTTGTTTTTGTTAAATGCAGCCCATTTCCCTTAAAGGATACGGGATGTATTTAAAAAAAGAAAAATGAAATGTATGGGACCACTGACTGCTCTTAACAAATATTTTTATGGCCAGTCACAAAGGGGAAGGTGGTAAACTGCGACTGTTTTGCGACCGCAATTGCAGTCTCAAAACGGTCATACATGGCATTTGAGGTCACTATCAGGAAGGGAGCGCCCCTTCCTAATAGCGAGTCGCAAAATAAATTGCGACTCGCTAAATAGGGTTTGTACATGGCCCTGTAGGGTTTTGCATGCGCAAACGGGTCGCTAACCTGTTTGCGCATGCAAAATCGGGTTGTACAACTGTCCCTTTGTCTCCTGAGCCAGAATAGATTTCTATGGACACACACCATTTCCTCCTGTCTCCACATTTCACAATTTACGACTACGGCCTCCATCTTCAGTGGAGCTCCACCACTGCAATCGTAATTGTAAGTGCATTTATATATCGCTTACTACCCCTGATGAGGCATCAAAGCACTTTTTCAGCGAGCAGCACGCTACTCCAGAACCCAAAAGGATTAGTGGTAAATTAGTATAGTGAAAATACGAAAGTAATTTGAGTGGTGGACATGTTAGTCTGTTATTTGGATTGAAAAGGATAGTGGAGTGATAGAAGAGGGAAGGGTTTTGCATTTATATAGCGCTTGTTATCCCTGATGGGGTGTTGAAGCACTTTTCAGCGGGAAGCACGCTTCTCTGGAACCCAAGCAGGATTAGTGGGAAATTAGTATAGGGGAATATGAAATTAATTTGAGTGGTGGACATGCGAGCTTGTTATTTGTATTGAAAAAGGATAGTGGAGGGATAGAAGACAAAGGGTTTGCATTCACATAGTGCTTGCTACTCCTGATAAGATGTTGACGCGCTTTGCGGCGGCTAACAATCTACGCCAGAACTCAAAAAGGCTTAGTGGTAAATTAGTATAGGTAAATATTAAATTTATTTGAGCAGTGGACATGTTAGCCTGCTATTTGGATTGAAAAAGGATAGTGGAGGGATAGAAGAGTGAAGGGTTTGCATTTATGTTTATATAGCGCCTGCTATCCCTGATGAGGTGTCGAAGCGCTTTTCGGCAGGTAGCACGCTATTCTGGAACCCACCCAGGATTAGTGGGGAATTAGTATAGGGAAATATTAAATGAACCGGAGTGGTTTACATGTTAGTCTGTTATTTGGATTGAAAAGGATAGTTGAGGGATAGAAGAGGGAAAGGATTTAGAAGTTTTTTTCTTTTGAGCTCATAGCAGCAGGAGGAGGTTTAGGATGAGTAAAGGAAATGTGGAGGGGGAAGAGACAGAGGGAAGGGTTTACAAAGGCTTGTTTGGGAGGTCTGAATAGTAAAAGCGGTATGAGATGATCAAGGAGTGGTGGGGGGAGAGTCTAGAAAGGGCTATTATGGGGATGGTAGTAGTAGAAGGGCTCCAATGTTGCACCACTGTCCCGGGGAACTGGCACCTATTTAGATGTGGTCACTGAGCTGCACTTTAGAGCTGTACTCAATCCAGGTTAAGTTCACTACTCTGCATAGTTTTAAAGGTTGCCTAATATGTTTTCTGTTCTATTACCAGCTTGCTATCTGGGCTTAATGTTTTCAAGTTGGAGATCTGTTACTGATGACTCTGTTTCTGTTTCTTCCTGTGCTTGTCTCTTGCCTCCCATTGGTGCTCCTTCTGGTCCCAGGCACTTTTCTGAAACGGCTGCTATTCTTCCTTCTCCCATGGACACTGTTGTGGCACATTGGTCGATCGGGAATTCTTTCTCCCAAGCCAGCGAGGATTGCCACTGATCAACATCAGCTCGTCCTTTATCCACGTTTCACTGATAGAGGAATCGGCCACCATCTTGAATGGAGTACCAGCGGTTAACGTACCAGTGTAGCACCACTGCGTAGGGAAACATCAATTCAGATCCAAGGCTCCGCTGAATCATTCTACAACAGAACTGCCAAATCACAGGTCATACTGAGATAAACCACCATTCAGTGACTCAGGGCAGCAGATATTGAAGTGATACCCCTCTTCAGAGTTGGGGGTGGCAGAAGCGATCTTATTGGTGACTAAGGAACAAATTATTTTGGGCACAGGCAACCAAACCTCCCTGTTTTGGAGTGGGTCTCTTAAGGTTCACTTTCTCCTCAAACATCGGTGAAAGATCGATCAGCTTTTAGTTGATTCTGACATTGATTTTGTGTTCATTAATGAGACCTGGCTAAGCGAATACTCCAAGCCTAATCCGGCTTTTGTGATTCCGCCTGGATTTAGCATACTGTACAAAGACAGGGGAGGCAGGGAGAGGGTGTCAAAATCATTTTTCAATCAGCCTGTAACATGGTGCTCTGGTTCAGAACTCTATTATCACTACCTAACACCATCATTTGTAAAGTTGATATGTTCTCTGCTTCAAATCAGGCCTTTATTCTGACATATTTCCCCATGACCCTCCTGCAGACTTTCTGGGGTGGTTTGTTGATCTTGTGGGTGAAGTCACTGTATGTCACAACCCTGTGGTGGGGCTGAGTAGTTTTTACTTTCACAATGAGGACCCCACGGATATAGCCAATGCCAGTGGGGCATATGATCTAATATCTTTTAACCTCACACAACATATACGCTCATATTGCTAGATGCACTCTCTAATTCTTATTTTTGTACAAAGGTCTAAGATCTACCCTCACAGAACCCATCCTATGAAATGGCCAAATCACATTTTTGTATAATTATTTCAGCAAATTAAGCTTTCTAATCCTCTGGCCCTTAGACTCTGCTAACACTGTTTGTCTTGTGCTCCCTGAGGCCTAGATTAATAAACCACAGAGGATTAGGAACATGACAGTGATATCGCAGCTTGTGTCGGGCTTGCACAAATTTGATCACCACTCCAACGCTTACTGTAATCGACACTGGTTTCCAGTTAAGCAGAGCATTCAGTTTAAGCCCCTATGTTTGATCATCATGCCTTCTACCAGAATGAATCCGCATTAATGTCCCAGCTGTGGACAGGTCATGCCCCTTCCAGACCCCTAAGATCTAGATGTCTTTCGCTTCTGAGTAGGCCCCACTACAGGAAGGAACGCAGCAGACATAGAGACTTTTGGTTCCTAGGTTTCAAACTTTGGAATGAACTGCGTCAGACATCTTAGTTTATGACTTTCAATTAAAAAGTTGAAAATCTTGTTATTCTCCAGAATCCTATCTCGGTTTTCTTTGTTTTTGTTTCATTATATGTTTTTGTTTTCTGTCCTGTACTAGTTCCATGATGCCTCCCGGATGGTAATTTTGTTCCTTATAACTAACTAACTAACTAACTAACTAACTAACTAACTAACTAACTAACTAACTAACTAACTAACTAACTAACTAACTAACTAACTAACTAACTAACTAACTAACTAACTAACTAACTAACTAACTAAATAAATAAATAAATAAATAAATACATAAATAGAGGATGTCTATGGAATGTGTCTGACACAAGTGGATATAGCCATAATGGAACGTATTTTGTTTTACTGCATCACAAGGGTACTTCAGATGGAGTGAGTCCCTGGGTGCAACTTGTACTGCAGGACTCTTAAAGAACATTCCAAAGGCCCTTTGTAGTGGGTCAGATGTTTGGGTGTGGAGGGAAAGAGACAGAGGCCCCTTTGATGAGTAGGAATTTTCCCATGACATTTCCTGCCCCATTTTTCACTGGAAGGGCTACCCTCCACCGGTTAACAGGTAGTTACGTAGGGCAGCCTCCTCTTGCCTTGTAAAAACGACAATGGCTGAACCAGTCTGAGTGGAATATCGAAAAAGCTAAATCTCTCAAGAACCGTCTCAAAGCCGACTGTTAGAGTACACAAACACTGTTTGTATAGTGGCTATAATCAAGGGACAGAAATTTCAAGCCAAAGTGCCAAGAGTTCTGAGCCATTATCCAGGGTCTTCACACAGCTGGTGACTGAGAAACCCTCAGTGCTCAACAACAGTGTTATGCACTGCCTACCCCCGCTTATCAGGTGTTGACGATAACCCTGGGGAGTTCAACCAGACATCCAGAACAGACTGCCTTTATCCATGTTAGAAGAAGAAAGCGGACCGACTGCTGAGGAGGGGCAGTGGAGGTGCCCTTCAATGAGAAAGACCCTGCTCAGAAGAAGAAGGGCTTTATCTGGACTTGGTTTGGGGTTGTGCCAGGTGAAAGTTGACTTGAGTGTATGTTGCTGTGGATGTTTATAAGTGTTAAGGTGTAAGCGGTCTTGCCCTTACCATTCGAATAATCCAACATTTTGATAAATCCAAAAAACATGAGTATTAGTTTGTGTGGGTGTGCATTGGTGTGTTGTCCCCCTGGTGTGCAAAGTGAAAATGTTTCTGTTTAGTAATGATATTTCAGTTCTGTGTTGATCTCCTGAGTGGAGTTGTAGCAGGACTGTGATAAGCGTGGGCCGCTGAGTGGATTGAAGCGTATCTAGTAGGGCTGTGTTGCCTATCTAACAGCTGGGGTGAACCTATTCGTTATGGTGCACCTAATGTTATTCAAACAAAACCTTAGGGGTGAGATTACATGAATCAGGGGACAGTATGAAATGTCTTGTGCTGTGGTGTGTTGATTGGCTGCTGGAAGTTTTGCTGACTGTGACATGTTTGGTAACAGGCATACTGTGTTGTCATGTCAATAATATATTATTTAACCTTGCCATAAAATCTAGTGCCCAACTCAACAATGTGCTAATAAATTTAATAAACCAGAGGTGAGCACTATTTTACTTCGTTACTAAAACCCACACCAAGGCAAATTAGCTAGTCTCACGAGCATAGACGCTGGAAGTAAAGGTGCGGGTGTGCTGCTGCACCCCCAAGAAAACCATGATGGAGTTCAAATGCTGAATGAGCAAAGAAGATGCCTTTACATTTTGTTTTTACAGAGGTCAGATGTTGGGCCCTGTCTTCTTACAAATTGCTGCTTAGTCATTTAATTTGGAGATTGATGTTTACTTTTCTTTCTCTGACTGCAAAGTGAGAGGATTTTGCGATATGAACTATGTGACAATCTTGTGGAGCGTGAAAGGAAAGGCTGCAGGATGTGCATTTTTTCTAACACAAAAAACTTGAACTGTACAAATATTTCAAAATATATCAGTAGTTAGGAGAATACAAATGGAGCACTTTCTTTTGTATTTCTGAAGTGGGATGGAAACAAATATTTTAAAAGGATCAAAACAAATTTAAACATTTTACTTGGTGATGCGCAAATGATAAATAGTCTCTAAAACCTGATTTCTGCACATTACCATTTGTGCGCTGTCTACTTTTATCACTACGTCAAATCTAGTTACCGTTTCAATGGAAAATGTGTTGTCTGTAAACAGGGCCAGCTTTGGGGCGGTGTGACTGGTGCAGCTGCACCTGGTGCTGACTTTGATGAGGGACGCTGGTTTTAAAAATAGCTTATGGTTTTTGAAGCAGGTGAACTTCCTTGTGTATCCAGCATTTTTCAGGCAATAATAAAAAAGTCAAGATAACTCTGGTGATTAATGTTCCTACGGTGAGAGATCAGTAGTTTGTCTAGTGGTAGCTTTGACTCATCATAAATTAGGACAGAGGGTTAATGTGCCTGCTGCAAAGAACACTTACCATGCAGATCACAGAACTGCGTTTGAGTGAACTATGACAAGCGTTATAAAAAGTTAAATGTATGTCAGAGAGGGGTTATGGAGAGATATGGGGCACTGTTGGAGAGTGGTAGTGAGGGAAATCGGGGAGAAGCAGGTCATAAGTGGTGGGGCACCAAAAAAGACAGTCGCTCTGGGCGCCACCAGCAATAAAGCCAGCCCTGTCTGTAAATGACAGTGCACTACCACATCATGTTTTGCTAATATATTTGTGACATTGTGTTCCAAAATGCACTCCTTTACCGCTCTCCTGCTGAATGGGCGTGGCTCATTTGCTGCACTTGTTCTTTGTGTGGTGCTTTAATTTTGCACAATCTCTATGGCTTCAGGGGCAAAACACTGATGGCAGCACCCTGACTGTGAAAAATGTTCCAGCTCCACTGCTCACGAGGAAAGATAACAAAATGTAATCTGCTTTAATCCATTGTCCCTCCAGCCAAGGAGCGCCTTGAAGCTGTATAGTTGGATGTCCTGCCCTTTAAAGTCATTCATTCCTTTACTTTTATAGGAAAGCTGATTGAAGCATGCCAGCTTTCTGCAAGGGTTTGGCGTGGGTAAGTACTCGTTGGTAGTGCTCCAGGAACCCTGCCAGGCATAGCCAATGGCCAGCTGCCCATTTGTGTTCTGTTGTCAGTATCGAGGCACTTTTCTAGTGTGGGCAACCTTCCTATACGTTTACTGGATTTTCATCTAACATAAATCCGTTTTCTTTTGTGGCTGTGTTTGGTTAGAGAAGACTTTGACTATTTTTTTCTACTAAGGGTTCGTATTGGTTAATTTGAAAAATAAAAAGCGTTTATCTTTTTCGCCTGAGGTGAAAGGTTGTCCTTTTGGCTAACCTGACAAGAGTGCTATCTGAATTGGGATTACTAGGCAACTAAATGACAATGCTTTGAGCCTGAGGGTGTCGTATGTCAAAGCTAACTTTATCTGTCGGGCTCTAAGATGCATGTTTTTGTAGTACAAGGAATGTTGTGCTGTTGTGGGCAACGCTTTGCAAATCAGGCTCCATATTGTGTTCATGCGCGTGTGAGGAGGTTTGTTAACGTGCCTTAGCGACGACCTCGAACTGACACTCAACTGTTTTTTGCGTGCCTACTTACAGAATGCTACGCCACCAAAGCCAAAGGAATTTTAAACGAGTGTGGAATTAGAGAAATGCAAAATCAATGGTTGTTATTGGCAACACCTGTAAAAGTGTGATGTGTTGCATGATAGGGTGTCACGAAATCTTCCGCAAGACATAAAATGTAAACACTTTGAAGATTTTTTGTATGCAATAATCTTAACTGCTTGTATCGGAGTGATTTAGTATGTTGACTCCACTACTGAAAATATTGGTTTGTACTGCCTGATGATAACCTAGTACTGCCACTAAGTATACAGGCGTAACATCAGACAATTCTGGGTGGTAACAGATTCTGTGTCATCCCTCTAATGGGAATAGCCACTCGTCACTGCTGGAGCACCAGTGAAAAGAGTGGTCTTCTCTTGCATAGAGACTTGATCATGGAAACAGCTCCTTCACCATCATCAGCAAGTACAGTGTCAGGTAGACATAACCCCTAAGCTGACCATCATCTTTGGAGTTTTTTTCCTGGGGCCACTGGAGGTTCTCTCTAAACCTGCCAGGGGATGAGGTAATTTTTGGGTCTAGAGGTCACTTCATGGGTGGAGGCACGAGGCACATTACATGCCCCCCCCAAGTAAGTGATCAAAGTACATCTGTCAGAGCCAGGGAGCACCAGGTGGAAATTGATCAATAGGCTGGAAATGGACTCGTTAGTACATTTTACCATCCACTCCGGGGGACACCATTGGGCAAAAATATCACTTTTCAACAGTGCCAGTTGGTTACTTCGAAGCCCTTAAGTGTGAGACATACGTCTGTATGAGGAAGGGGCAGCAGTAGGATGTTTAGAGTCTAGTAGTAGAGTGTGAGACAAAGCCCTTGATATCCCTCAGTCACGACCCCAACTCTTCTTGGACTCCTTGCTTGTTAAATAGCTCAGCCTTCATTTGCTTGCTGAATGTCTTACGGTTTTTGCAGTGCAGCAATGGTTGCAAGGCTCAGCCCGTTCCACAACATGTAGTCCTGGTCCCTTGATATACCTCAGTAAAAAAATTGTAGTCTAGAGATTTTTATTTTTGATGTGTGTTTTTGTGTCAACTGAGAAGTACTTTATCTTGGGTAGACATTGTTAATTGGGGTCAAATCTTTCTGGATTAAATTTGTGTTAAATGGTGGATGTGTTGCAGTGATGATGTAATATTTCAGGACCATGTGACCTACATACTTAATTTTAGTGTCAAAACATAGGTGTTTGGGGTCAAGTAGTCTTATAGAGACAGAAAATAACTCCTCAGAGCAACCCTCCGTCATTTTCCAAAATGGCGACCAGTAGCGTCTCCTGGAGGGAGTGCTGCCGGGCGGTGACGCAGGGCCGGGGAGGGGCAGGGTGGGGGGTAGTAAACTCCGGATTATGGCCGAACGGAGGTAAGTATACAAATAAATAAATAAAACAAATTTTGTAGCACGCGCTGCATCGCCAAATGCGCGTGCAACGAAATTTGTTTTATTTATTTATTTATTTGCCTCCTACCCTGCCCCTCCCCCGCCGTGCATCACCGCCCGGCAGCACTCCCTCCAGGAACCGCTACTGATGGCGACTCTATAATGATGTGTTTTAGCCATCATATTGGTAATTTATTATAATATTGTTTTTGTTTCTGGTTTTCCGTTAATTCGAATTCGTAAACATGGGCAAAGCAGAGTGTAGCAGAGGATCTTTACCTCCTGACAGAGTGTTGCTAAGTACAAAATCTGAGGACTCCACAAAGAAAAATGTTTTATATGCCAAACTATTCCGAAAGAAAAGCTAACATCAACTGCCGCTGGACAGAAGAGAGTTCAAGATGTTGCCGAAATACGACAAGAAGAAGTTCACAAAAGATTGAAACTGATGGGTGAAGAGGATCAAATATTTTATCATTGTAACAACAAGTGCTACACGCCGTATATAATGGAAAGAAGCCTGGACAAAAATTGACAAAAAATAGCCAAAACCGGTGAATCACAATAAGAATCTGAGTCTTCTGAGAAAGCGATGACAACCAAACCCAATGCCTATTCACTTGGAAGATCGACGGCTATCCCTCGTTCACCTCCAACAACTGATCGGATTGCAGATGATCTTCAATGTGCTATCTGTGGTTTAGCCAGAACAAGGGCCAAAGGGATTGACAAATGAACAAAGTACAAAGTCTCAAAGGGCAAACGTGTTTTTGTCTGCAGATAGTTTTTTCCAAGATGAAGTTTTCAGTCAGCATTGATCTAAACAGCGAGGTGAATGTATTTGCAGCAGACTTGTATGCCCACCCAAACTGCATGTGTGCCTACATTAGAAAATATGAATGTACAATGAGCTACCAGTAACAACATAACCGCCAGCCTTCAGTTGAGTTTGCACACGATGAAAAAGCAAATGACATTTTAAAGCCACTGTTGAGTGGTGGCTGTGGTTCACACTCAATGAGATCAGAGAAATTATGCTCAACATTGATTAAACTGTATTGATCCATAAAAATTAAATTAAGATTTTTCTGGTGAGAATGTACGACAGAATTCGTTTTTGAAGAATGAGCCACTTATGGTGTTCTCAGCTGATTTTACTCCGGAAGTTGTTGCTGCCAAAATAAGATCACAGGCTGCAGTAAGCTCAGCAGGAACCGTTTTAAGAAACGTCCTGAAAGATTTAGATTTTGGACTTAATGACACATTTTGTGATGCCTCAGAGCTCCACAAGTTATGGGAGTCAACAAGAATGCCTGATGTTGGCTAAACATTTTTACATCATTGTTTAATATCAGCAAAGCAAAATTGTTACAAACTAAAGTTCTTGAGTTCGGAACAGAAGCCGAATACATTGATGATGGCTTTGAAGATATAAGCGAAGAAGTGGAATACAATCCCATGAACTGACAGTCTTATGCTGTGCAAATGTACTGTCGTTTCCAAATCATGTTTTTTTAATTACATCAAAGCAAAAAGAAAACTCTACTACAGACGACTGCCCACGCAATCTATGACAAGCGGAAAAGTAGAGACCTAATCACTTCAATGAATAGGATTGGGGTATCAACAAGTTATAATGACATAGTACGGAGCAGGAACTTGTTAGCAGGTCATGCTGTAAAATCTTGTGAACTTGTGAATCCGACAGCACACCACTTCCAAGTCACTTTACCAGGAAAGGATTTACAATTGGTGCTCTTGATAATTTTGATTTTGAAGACAGCTCTTCTTTGCCTGGAACATCCAGCACACATCATACTGCCGTGGTGCTTTTTCAATACTGTACGAATGAAGTAGCTGCTGGGAAACAATCTGTGTCAGCTGTAGGTATAATAAATCAAAGCTATGAAACTTATAACCCAACCGCCTTGTCAATGTGTACAAAATCACTGCTAGCCATCAACACATCCCAGTCTACCAGAAATGTCAAAGTGATAGAAGACATGGATCATCTTCTACCTGACTCTGCAAAGCTAATTTAACTAAATTTATCATATTGCTTTTTCGGTGCAGACTGAAGGATCAAGAAAAGCCAGTTCCTCTGTGGGTTGGAATTCATGCTCTGATCTCTCAGAATACCGTCCCACTGAAGAAGGTTGGGTTTTTACCATCAATGCCATCTCCAGTCACAAACTACACAACAGTATATTAACCTCTAAACATTTTCCAAAATATGCGTGCTCAGCTTGAAGACCAGCCTATCCTGCCACATTTCTAAGATGTAGGTGTTTTCTATATGAGCAATCCATAGAATTTGATGATCTTTATCCAATGATGGATGTTTTCCACATAAAGTTGCGTTGCGGTGTGCAGGAAATTATCTCAGTAGATGTGGCATAGACGATGCACTTATTAAAGCTTATATCTTTGGAAGCAAAACTGTCCAATCAGTATTGAGCGGAACTCATTATGTTTGTTTGTTACAAGGTATGCTCACCATATCTGAGGCTATAAATACATAGCGCTGGAATGTTTTTTGGAACAAGAATGACAAATTAGGTTTTGCATATCTTATCTCAGAAGTGAATAAGGCACAGGATGCACTTCATTCAAAAGACATAATCCAAAGCCAGGCAATGTTCACTACTCTCAGTTCAAAACCAGAAAACAAAGTTTGTAGAGTTGGTCAAAGAATGTGAAGAAAACTCTGAACTTTGCAAGTACTGGGAATTTTCTTTTACACATTGGCGCTGATTCCGATGTCGGACGGACTCATGTCCGTCCGACATCGGGCAGGAGCCGTAACCGACCGACCTGCTGTCGTCGGTTATGACCCTGCTAGTACGATGCGACCACACAGGGTTCGGTCGCACTCGTATCCAACACAATGCAAGCATGCATTCCGAGTGGAATACATGCCTGCATCGTGGAAAGCAGGGGTGCAGTTCATCCCTGCACCCTGTGGGCGGCACCCCAAGGTGCGTGCCACCGGGTGCAGGGATCCACAGAGGGGCACCATAGGTGCCCCCAGGCCGCCATTCGGCAGCCTCGCACCCATGGGGGCCCTACTGGGGCCCCCAAAGACAGTTTCCGACTGCCTTTTCGTGCTGGAAAAACCAGCACGAAAAGGCAGTGAAAAACTTCCATCGTACTCCCTCGGTCACAAAGAGGCGGCCGTGGGAGTACTGAGAGATTTTCGGATGGCGGACTGGCTCTCTGAGCCTGTCGTCCGCAATTCGGAAATCCGTGTCGGATTCCTTTCCGACTGAGCCCATCAGAATGGCTCGGTCGGAAAGGAATCCAGCCGACATTATCCAAATCGGTCGGAAGGGCTCCAACCGTCGGTCGGAGCCCTTCCGCCCGGAATCGGAATCGGCCCCCTAATAGCTCTAGTAAAAAACTTGGTACATGCTGATTGAGAAGGTGATTGCGAGCTGCACATGTAGACCGTGGACTCACTCATTACTGTGTTTTGCAAATTCGATTGCTTAAACTACCTGAGATATGGGTCCTGGTATTTAGAAAGGGTGAAGAAACTAGAGGCGGAAAAACCATACCTCTACAGAAAATGTATCCAAAGACATTTTGTGGTGACAGACAGAGGGAGAAGGTTCAATGCTGCGGATCCAGATATGAAACTGGAACACACTATCCAGCGATCACAGAAAAGCTCCAAGTGAATTTGTTGGTCAAACACGTAAAAGTGAATACGTTGCTCGATGTCAGCTAGTTTACCATGAAGTCCTTTTTATGTTCAATGTTTTTAGAGACATGAAAAATGTAAATTATTAGACTATCTTGAAACTGTTCCTCACCACCAACTTGTGGGAAAGAGAGGGGAACGTTTTAATAAACATGTTGAAATGAAAACCTTCTTCATTTCACGCAGCAGCAAGCAACCCCCTTTGATATGACTGAGCCTGTGCGACTACACAACTTTGTGACAAAACAATATGTGCATAACGATATTAAGACACATATACATGATGAATTGGAACATGGAACAAACTATACATAGGACTGGAGCAGGAGAGATTTGTATTGAAAGAGAAAAAGCTGTTTGATATAATCACTAAAGCTAAACATTTTAATTGTCATAGCAAGAGTTTCTTCAACCAGCCACTACAAAACAGGTTACAAAAAACTACTTTCACAAACACATAGAGGGATGAATGTAGCAAAAGAAAGGGGTTAATTTATCAAGGGCATTCTGCCACATGATCTTCTTCCAACAAAAGCATTATTTGATGGAGATGCTGCAACCAGACCAGTGAAGCACAAACTCGTACAAGAGCTCGAAATAAATGTTTCACCTGAAGAATTTCAATTCAAAAAGGTGTCCTCATTGGAAACTGCTGTTGTTGTGGACTATATGTTACAATTGCAAATGGTCAAGATTTCATCCACGCAAAACTTTTCAGAGGTCACTCAGACTGTTCTACTGATATCAAAGTCAGTGTGCACCTTGCAAGAACTGCACATTGTCTTTGAGAGTTATCTTGAACTATCTGTCAAAGAATGTGAGAGAATCAGATGAATGTCTACAAGTGGAACAATTGACCTTGCCTGCATCAAAAATTGGACACCTATACCTGTGTAACTTGATAAGTTCTTGTGAGCCATATATGAAAAATAGAACTCGGAGATGTTAACTCACCAAAACATTGCTGATGATTCATTTCCAATTATTGCAAGTAGAATGATTGTCAGTGAGGAGTTGGTATCTGCAGAGATATATTCAAAAGGTACGGGCCATGTTGTTCAAGAACTTAACAGCAAATGGGAGGAAGCTGACCTTCGTGTTGTGCCACATGTTGAGTGGGCTGTTCGAAATGGTTCCAATCGAGTCATTGTACTGTCAAATGACACAGATGTTAATATTGTACTACTTAGATTTGTTGCAATGTTCAAAAGTTAAGGATTGTCAGAGTTATAGATATGTTATGGGACAGGCGGGAAAAGACACTTAATCTCGCTTCATATTCTGTACAATAAATTTGACCCAAAGATGCCCAGTGTTCTTATCAAGTCTTATCAAGGGGAGAGAATGTAGCCTTACGGCTAGAGCAGTCAACTTCGAAGCTGGGGAACCGGTTTGAATCTCGGCAAACGACGCTCAACATCCTGTGATTCTGGGCAAATTACTTAATCTCCCCGTGCCTAACACAAATGAATGTGTCCATCTGTAACGGAACTGATGCTCATGTAAAGCGCTCTGATACCCGATTTCTCGGGTCTAGTTCGCGATATATAAAACTCTAAAAAAAGAAAAAAATGAAATCACATATTCTTACAGGTGATGACACTATGAACAAAATTGGAACAAAGCTTGGAACTTTAACTGTTGAACTGTGAAGTTTCTAAAAGTATTTGATGAGACAGAAGAAAGATCTGACGTTGAAAAATATCTTGTGAGTGTGTGGAAAATGAGTTCTGACTGTCACACATTTGATGATCTTCAGTAGAGTGAGTTCCACAGATCAGTCCTGCTATGTGACCTTCCACAGACGTAATATTCTGTACATGGACACATTAAAAGAGCACTGTGCTTGATAAGAAGATGTGTAAATGTTTTGGATCACATATATGTAGAGAAAGATCCATGTAAATTTGGTAGGGAAGATATGGATGGGGTGCTAAAACCTATGAAATTTCTAAAGCCTCTTCCGACAGGACTTACATGTACATGTATTTGCAAAACCTGTGCTACAAAAAGATGTCCCTGTTGATATGCTCTTCTCAATTGTTCAACATTCTGCAAATGTAACACAAGTGATTGCCGAAACAAATAAATAAAGTGAAATATCAAAATGTGTCTAAAAACAGGAGTGATAAACATTATTTTTTTCATATTCAGATCATAAACATTGTTTGGTACATACATAAAAGAATTAAAAAACATTAATATTTGTTCCATTTCTATATATGTCTCTTCTTCCTCTATTATAGCCGCCATGTTGGTAAATGGCAAAAGAGTTGCTCTAAGGAGATATTTTCTTTCTCTATAAGAATACTTGACCCCCAAACCTATGTTTTGACACCAAAATGAAGTATATAGGTCTCATGGTTCCTGAAATATTACATAACTGCAACACATCCACCATTTGTTTAAATGTCATCCAGAAAAATTCAGCCCGGATCAGCAATGTCTACCCAAGCTGAATTACTTCTTTAATGATCTAAAAACACAAATCAAAAATGAAAATCTCTGGACAACATTTTTTTTTACAGAGGTATATCAGGAGGCTGGGATTAATGGGAATGGGACCAATGACTCCCAGGTATCTGTAGGTCAATGCCTCTCCATTAGAGATGGGAGAGCCAACAAATTAATGGGAAGAAACGAAGCAAGGAGCTGGCTAGAATCTTAGAGCCTGTGCACGACCTGAGCCCTGAAAATGTGTGCTACGTAACTTATAGACCAAACATAATATACAATATGATAAAGTCTCTTCAAAATGCAATAAAAAGTGTATTTCTTTAGCGCGTGCAAGCTTTGACATTAGCACGTCATATTATAGCACTGCACCAAGAAGTCCTTTTTACAAAGTGATAATTTTTAAACATGAACCTTTAGTGAGCTAAGAGGCAAGATAATTGTTATGTAAACCCTGTACTAACTCAAATTATTATTGCTCAAGTGAAAGCTCTGTTTTAAACATTGTGAACCTTTCAGAAGTTTATTATATGGCGCCAACCTGGCCTGAAGATATTTTAGCGCTTTACATAAACACCCCTTATACAAGTTGTTGTTGTTTATAGGGCTAGGGAAATGGAGTGATTTGCCCGGAACGTGGTACAAAAAGGTATAATGAGAAAGAGAACTTCCTCAATACTTCAAGGGCCGAGAGGAACTCTAAATAGGGAGTACACCCTCCTGTGTGTTAACATTAAACCACAACAAGTACTTCTCTAGTACATAAATCGTGTTCATGACTTTTGTTTAGATGGAACCTGATCCAACAGTGATGGGAAATCCCTATGTGGAGCTTAGGATAATGGCCCACTGGGAAGTGGGGAAGGAAGCAAGTCCTTTTGTTTTATTTACCCTCACACACCCTAGTGGTGTCATGCTTCATCATCGGGTCACCCTGACGCCTAAAAGTCAGGGTGGGCTCGACCGTGTTTCAGGGAGCTCTTAGCGATATTATTGGCCAGGGGGAATAAGGATTAAACACCCGCAGGCAGATCCCAGTTTCCCGTTATTCTTGGATCTGTCAGGGATATTAAAATTAGAAACGTAAGGGTCAGTTAGGTTATTATGGTCCTAAGACCCTAGTGCCAACATGTTTCAGTCCGCTAGTGCCCCTAATGGGTGCTGGACTTTCTTCAGGGTGATGAAAAATCCTCCCTGGAAAAGAAAATAGTGGGGGAATTTCCCTATACTATTTTTAATAAGGGCAGATAGCTGCTCCTTTTCATATCAGCAGAATATTATTATTTAGTGTTGGCCTATGCGTGGAAACTGGGATCTACCTGCAGATTTTTAATCTTTATTCCCCCTGGCCAATAATATCTCTAAGAGCTCCCTGAAATATGGTCGAGCCCACCCTGACTTTAGGCGTCAGGGTGACCCGATGATGAAGCATGACACCACTAGGTTGAGTGAGGGTAAATAAAACAAAAGGACTTGCTTCCTTCCCCACCTCCTAGTGGGCCACTATCCTAAGCTTCACATAGGGACTTCCCATCACTGTTGGATCAGGTTCCATCTAAACAAAAGTCGTGAAACACGATTTATGTACTAGAGGAGTACTTTTTGTGGTTTAGTGATTTGCCCGGAATCATAGAATGTTGAGCCGACGCAGACACTGGAACTGAGTTTCCCAGTTCCATACCCGACAGCTCTGGCCCTAATGCCACATACAAGATACAGGGAGGTAGTGAGGCAGGCAGAAGCCACATGAAAGTTCAGCTTGTTATGGGCTCGAGGTTCCAACAGGTCCTCGAGCTGAGCCGAATTCAGGCTTTAGGCTCGAGCCTGGCTCGAGTTTTCAGTGGCTCGTCCACCTCTACTTTCCATATATATATAGGGGTAGATTTTAAAAATAAAGGAATGCCTCTCCAAATATAGGGCTATATTTTAAAAATAGGTCACTCTTCCCCATATATAGGAGTAGATTTTAAAAAAAGACAGCTCCCTCACTTAAAACAAAGATAGATTTTTTAAATAGCCACACATATGTCATACATGTGCCTTAGCTAAATAGTATTAGAAAACTGATTGATGCACCCTCAGGGTACCAAACACTCCTCGGCTTTGACTAGCCTTATTGTTATGTCCTCTGTTTTCTTCTAAATAGTTCACTCGTCTCGGGGGCGCTAGAGGGCGCACGGCGACATGGCCGCCTTCTGAGACGGCTCCGCTGGTCAAGCCAGAAATGCGGACATAAACATCGTTAGCGGACTTGCACCTTCCCGCAACTGAAGAAATTAAGGATCGGAACTACTCGGCTCTGCAATATGAGCGGCGGGATGCGGTGAATGTGCCTCTAAACTCAACAAATTGAGCTTATCTACCAAGAACGAGCGGCGATCCGGCGCGAACAAGATGGCGGCGCCCAGTGGAATATAATGATTCGAGGAGCAGAGATAGCGATGCATTAGCGCCCTGATCGAACTGTGCCTGGAAGGCAGATAACTACACTGCGCTGCTGGGACTGGCCAGTGGCGTACCTGCTATCTGTATGCGGCGTCTGGGGCTCCGTCCCATCCAACGGCCTGACACTGGGGTCAGACAAAATGGTGGCAAAAAATAAGGTGGAGGGAGTGGACCGGTTGTGAAGCCGGCGGACTGCTACTGGTCTGTGGCTGGTCCGGCACAGTATCAGCCCGCGCTACAGTGGCGAGCGGCATCCCCACGGGGAGGGCACATGCTGGGATGAGTCCTGTGTGAGGTGCGCTGTGCCTTCTGATCGCGAGACACCTTCGTGCACCGCTGAAGAGATCAGGACCACCCCCCCCCCCTGTCCTACACACGCTGGAGTGGAGAGCAATACAGCCGGACCAAGGCGAGATGCCTGGAGGGGCTGGCGGGGCAATTCTTGAACTTGACTGGCCGTGTTCCTGAGCCCTATGGCCCGGAGGTATGGTGGCTGGGGGCGCGGCTCGGGGTCAAAACGTTAGTGGTGCAATATTAGAGGATCAATTGCTGGATATCCACATGTCTGCCCCCTGACGGGATCACCATGCAGCTGTATAGTCCCAATTAAAAGTGGCATGCGAGTGTCGTGGCCTGTCGCGCGCTTCCCCCGCTGGATGCCAGAACGAGCTGAGGCCGCGTCGGAGGGTTGGTGGCGGAGGACGGCGCATGCTGGGCCGGTCGTCGCGTCCGGAGCGGTGAGCTGGGTTCCTTGATCTCTGCACTGGGCTGCGCTGCAGATTCAGCTTGTCTCCTGGTCGTGGGATCCTCATAACGTGAACATGGGAAAAGCGGACAAGATGCAAACTAAACTCCCATTTGAGGCGAAAAAACAAACCAAGTGTGCGACAGCGACGCCGGATGCCGAATCTCAATCTGATCCTGAGATACCTACGGGTATGGAGGGTGTATTACAGGCCATACAGCGCAGCTTGCAGGACATAAATGGCAAACTGGACACGATTACCTTGCGGGTTGACAATATGGCGGCCAAGCTCGACAAGCACGGAGAGCGCCTTGTCGAAGCGGAAACTCGTATCGCGGCGGTGGAGGATGAATCGCATGATACGACCCGAAAATGCACAGAGATGGAGAGGCTACTGGAAGTTATCAAAACTAAAGTGGAAGATTTAGAAGCGAGATCCAGACGCAATAATGTGCGAATCGCGGGGTTCCGGAATCAACAAACACGGGTCGCATGGAAACCTATGTTGAGGAACTACTCCGCAATGTATTTGGCACGGAAAACCTCTCTGCCATTTTTGTGATTGAACGTGCGCACAGATCCCTTGCTCCGCGACCGAAGCCCGGGGCCACTCCGCGACCGATAATTGCCCGTGTCCTTAATTACAGAGACCGCGACACCATCCTGAGGCTGGTGCGTGAGAAACAGCAGATTAATTACCAGGGAAACGCCCTGGTGTTCTACCCAGACTTCACCATGTCAGTGCAGCTGGCGCGGAGAGAGTTCAACCCGGTCAAACAGAAACTGCGTGAATTAAAAATCGAATACGCCATGCTGTATCCGGCGCGACTCAGAGGGATGCATGAGGGCCGATCTGTCATTCTACAGACGCCGAAAGCAGCGCAGGACTTCCTTAAGAAAATCAATGCTAGGCGCAAAGAGCTGCGGCAGTTGGAGCAAGATAAAGACCAGGACTAGCTGCGGACATATGGTGCGATCTGCCTCGAACATATGACATCGCGATCTGGTAAGATCTAAATATGCTTCATGTTACGGGGCTGGACTGTTGATGCCCTGGGCGACTCGGCGGCCGCAGGGATGCAGGGTGTGGAAGACAATGGCGAACTATGGCAGGTGGCCATGCCCCTAGACAGGCCGGAATGGCACTGAACTCCTGAACTACTAGTGCGATATCTGTAAACTATACGCAGGGGGTGGCCTGGGGAGGCAGTGCTACTGCCGTGTTGAATGTCGCCCTTGGGCTCAGCGGGTTTGCTTCAGCAGAAACAGTAAGAGGAGGTGTGGAGGGCTGTCTGACTGGGCCACCTGGCTGCTACTTCTGTGCTCTGGGTGGTGGTTGGACGGGCATCTTCACCTCTGAGCGTGCGGGTGGGCCTTCGCCGGGCTGTGACACTGGGTTTGAACTGGATGACTGGGTTTGGGTGGCGGACGTGCTTTCTGACCCTCTGGTCGGGATGGCATGGCTACCGCTATGATCTGTTTGAAACTTGTGAGCGCATGAGGGCCTTGTCGTTGTGTTGTAGACTGCGCAATGTGTGGAGTCGAACGTAGGTCATTTAGATAACCTTGAGGTTGCGGGTTGGGGTGAGTCTGCAACATATACATATGCTTGACCACATCCATTACGATGGATGGAGTTGTGTGGTCTCGGTGGACCCCCTACGCGGGTGCTCCCCAATTTCAGCTGAGTTATGCTTCTAATTTGTTATGGGATATGTCTTTGGCATGGTTGGGATGCTGAAGTGGGTGGGGGGTGGGTGGAAGGGGGTTGGGGAATGTTCTACAGGCTTGGGTACTTGAGAAACATTGCTGAGTCCCAGAACCACTTTCAGATACATATAACCGTGGTGATTTGCTTATTTCTGAGTTGCGGTGCAGACTGCAAACTTTCTAAATCCATAGATCTAGCCTGCTGCGGATGACAGATGTGAAGACACGACCCAAACACTTAAACCTGTTAACCTGGAATATCAGAGGTTTTAATAATCCAAAAAAAATCAGGCAGGTCTTTGCATATCTAGATAGACACCGGATTGATATCGCCCTCCTGCAGGAAGCACACCTTACACCTACCTCTAAGATACAGTTGGGGCGCAGGTGTGCGGAGAGTACACGTTGTTCCTCATATTCCTCATATTCTAGAGGGGTTATCATACTGGTTAAAAAGGGAGTGCAATTCAATATAGACGCCACTATTGCAGACGAAATTGGGCGATCGGTTCTAATCACAGGAACGATACGGGGGCAGAGAATTGCCATACTAAATACATATGGTCCAAACACCGATGACCCTGACTTCTACGACAAGATATGGCGCACACTTAGTGAATTTCCTGATATACCGGTAATTTGGGGGGGCGATTTCAATATTGCAATGCACAACACACTGGACAGGTCAGGTGTAACGAATAAGCCTCATAAAAGGGCCATGTGTAAGATGCGAGATATCATGATTGATAGGCGTCTTCTGGATATCTGCAGAACCCGAAACCCTACATGTATGGAAGCCACACACGTATCAGCTGCACATGGCAGCTGGTCACGTATTGATTATTGGCTGGGCTCTGAGGAGATACTGCTATGGGCGGAATCCATAAGACACCTCCCCAGAACACTGTCGGACCACAACCCGGTATTCTTGTCCTTAGCTCTGCCGCATTACACGCCACCTCCATATAGCTGGAGATTTAATGCCAAAGCTCTATTAGATACGATGTACACGGAGACTATAAGCCAAGCCATTAAGGAGTATTTTGACCTTAATGCACCCTCTACGGATGACCCTGGCTTACTATGGGAAGCATTTAAGGCCACGATTCGGGGTGTCTGCATAGGCACTACTGCGGGCATACTCAAAGATATAAGACAGCAGCTCACTACCCGTGAACGTAAGCTACGGGCCCTGGAACATGAGTATGAGCGTACACGTGATATGAAACTGCTGGGAGACATTAGGACTGTACTATCGGAATATCAAACCTATGCAGAGGATGAACTCAAATACATAGGTAGGCGACAAGAAGTGAGAACTTATGGTGAGAGCGGTAGGCCTGGCAAAAGTCTGGCAGCGAAAATATGTTCCGGCCGCGCGCCACAGGCGGTCCGGACGGTCAAGGATGCTGAGCTATGATACGCACGGCATACTAAAAGAATTCATGAGCACGTATGAAGCGTTATATGCTTCGCAATCTACAGCATCTCCTGAAGAGATAATGGATTATCTAGCTGATGTCGCGATTGCATGGCTGTCGGATGCGCAGAGAGAATACTTGTCCATTCCTATTACTGAGGAGGAGGTTACGGAAGTCATTAAATCCCTGCCGAACGGGAAAGCACCGGGCCCTGATGGGTTCACGTGTGAATTTTATAAGAAATTTGCAGATCAATTGGCACCTCACTTGGTGGAGATGTATGGAGATGCCCACGAAAAGCAGAAGCTGCAGCCGACATTACGAGAAGCCATGATTATAACCCTATTGAAACCAAATAAAGATCCTGAATGTTGTGACTCGTATCGGCCATTGTCCCTAATCAATGTACATACCAAGATACTGGCCAAACTCATGGCCACTCGGTTGCAACCGCTAATGACCAATTTGATATTGCCGGACCAATCAGGGTTTATCCCATCTAGGTCCACAGCTCATAACACAAGAACACTATTTGCTTTATCGCACTATCTAACTCCCAATACTAAAGCAGCAGCTGTACTTCTGGATGCTGCAAAAGCATTTGACTCCAATTAATGGCCCTATTTACAAATTATTCTACAGCGAATGGGATTTCCTCCTGTTTTCCTTCAGGGGATACAATTATTATATACGGCGCCAACGGCACGTATTAGGGTTAACAAATACATATCTGAACCTATACGTATCTCGAGGGGGACGAGGCAGGGATGCCCGCTATCGCCCCTGCTATTTGCGATAGCGTTAGAGCCATTAGCGTGTAAAATTAGACATAAACATCACTACTCGGCGCTTCAGTTCTCGCAAAGACCCTTACATATCTCGTTGTATGCGGACGACATGATGCTATATGTGCGTGACCCAGGGCATTATTTAAATCCTTTACTGAGGGAATAGATCAAGTTTGGGCAGCAGTCGGGCCTCAAAATAAACTGGTCTAAGTCCCTGATCATGCCGCTAACAGACACCACCAGCCCATGCGCTCTGGAATACCCATTAGAGTGGCAATCAGAACCTGTAAAATACTTGGGCATCTGGTATCACCGGGATCCTGAAATTGTAATCCGTACGAATTACGGAAGAGCAATTGGGGCACTAGACAAAAAGATAGGGCGTTGGATTCAATTGCCGTTATCCCTGGCAGACCGCTTAGCCATAGTAAAGATGGTTATCCTACCTAAATTACTGTATCTATTCAATAATATTCCGATCCAGCCTCCGCCAGAAGTTTTTCGCAGGATCTCCACTATGGTTCTTCGCTTGATCTGGGCGGGTAAACAAGCCCGGATCGAACTGCGCGCTCTCTCACTGCCGTACTCGCAGGGAGGGATTAGGGTTCCGGATTTATTCCTTTATTATCTATGTGCACAGGCGCAATATGCACATGTTTGGTATCATCCAATCCCATATCTTACACATGCGGCGATTGAAGAAGGAGACACACACCCGACTCCACTGAGGGCTATCCTAACCCACCAGAGACCCCCGCTGCACAACCGCGATATCAATACTATTGATACGACAAATAATGCTTGGCGAACTATGGGTAGAAAGGCACGTAAGTTGCCATTGTACGCTCCGGCGTTGCCAATACACCATCACCCTGAGCTATCTGTTACCCAGGAAGAAGTGGGCATGGGATTGCTTAGGCAGGTGGGCTTTGATACCATGGGAGATTTATACGAAAATGGGGTCTTCAAACCACTTGTAGAGTTGTCATTTATTCGTAATCAAATGCTACTATTCCAATTCACGTATCACCGGCTACAGGGAGCGCTGAAGGCGTTATACCCGACACACCCTGCGGAGCCACCGCAGCTGACCGCTTTACAGTTACTGATCACGACCCCCACTGCTAAGCGACTGGTTTCCAGACTATATGCAGCCCTGCAGGAAGACATAGCGGGCAATACACATAAAGCGATGGACAAATGGAGTAGTGACCTAGGAGATCCGCTAACAGTGGAAGAATGGACCACTGCTTGCTCTCTTACTGGTGTGTTGACACCAAATGGAAATCTGTGTATGCTACACTACAAATACCTCCACCAGTCCTATTACACTCCCGCAAGGCTTTGTAGATATGGTCTGCGAACAGACTCCAAATGTTGTCGCTGTGATGTGGAGGTTGCAGATTTCATACATCTGGCATGGTATTGCGACGCAGTGGCTGGGTACTGGGCAAAAGTGATACAGATGGTGGGGACAATGGTGGGTGTAAATATTGCATGCACTATTCGTACATGTCTGCTGGGACTGCCGGCTGAAATACGGGCAAATAAGCGAAAGTTCTGTGTGGTTGCATTGCTCCTGGCCAAGCGAAGATTATCTTTGTGCTGGGGCAGCACGAGAGCTCCAAAGATTAAGCAATGGATTCAAGACTTGACGTATTGCAAAGACACCTTGCAAACTTACGAGGAGGAACTACCAATGGGGTCTAAACCTAGAGACTACTGGCAATATTTGGTTCAATACTTACAAACGTACCAGGTTGACTAACTATGATTAAAAGTTTGCACTGTACATGATGTGATTTCCAGTAACATGGTTAAATTATCAACAATGGATGAAGGATGTTGTTGTACCATGGCCTGTAAGTTGCCTGTATGTTTTCTATTGTTAAAATATGCTAATTAAAAAAAAAAATTGTTCACTCGTCTCAGTGTAGTATTTCTTTCAGGTCTATCCACTTCTTTTACATAAATAATATATTTCAATTTGCTGGAAGATAATGAAAGAGAGACTTTGTGGCTCCACGGGCACAAAAGAACAGAAGCCAAAAACACAACACAGTTGCTTTTAGGAACCCTGTAAGGTGGAGGGGGAGGGGGCATTGCAATTATCTTAATGCAATTACCATTAGAATAACTACTTTGCCCAGTCCCCGACAGAGCTAGTCTGCACATGCAGTCCTAAACCCTCAGTGAGAAATGCACACGCATTTTGCAGTCCTCCATGCGCGAACCTATAACTATATACAGTTCATGACATTTCGCCTCCATTTCACTATTGTTTCATCCGTGACAGGTGGATACAAAACCAGCGAGAAAGGTGAAATTGTCTCAGGATTGGCATCCACTTAAAGCAGCTTAAAAAATATCGCCAAGCCGTAGTCCTGAGACTTACATACTTGCGAAAAACAGATGGATAATTGAGCCAAGATAATACAATAGGTCTAAAATCAAGTTAAGGTAAAAACTATCACCTGACCAGTGTAGTAGGGTATGTAATTAGAACAGTTCTTGTAAATTAGAACAGTACAACTAGGAATCATGCACAGAAGCTCAAAATAAGGCGATGAAAAACATACCAAGTTGCATGGACAAAACAAGATATTTTTCCTACACACACGTATAGACCATAGTAGCGTTCGGAAGATCGGGGGTTAATTTGGGAACAGATTTCAATTATTTTCAACACATGTAACAACTGTTTAACAGAAGCTGTGTCCGTAACATAGTTTATTTTGGGAGAAAAGGGGTCTGGTATTGACAGTGCTGAATGAACCATAGAACCAAGGAGCGGCGGTAAAGCTGAAGTCCATGTGGGGTCTTTGTGTTGGCAGCTGCCAAATTCAGCATTGCTACGTGGCCCGCCTTGTGTTTATTCAGGACTTTAAGTGGGATGAAATAACTGGGGGGTCTCTCACAGGGGCGAGGCCAATCTAATTAAGGGCGTGGCTTAAAAACACGTAGGCTAAAAATCTGTGCTTAGCATAGTGTGCCACCTAACTTGTATTTTGCTGTTTCTGTCATTGCATCCAGATATGATACAAGTAACATCATACCTACAAGAAGTCAGGACTATTGGCTGTCAATGGTTGTTAGTTGCATAAGATAAATAAGCAGCAAACATGGCTTCTATATAATGAAAAAGCTTCCACCTTAAGCCCTGGTGACACCACAACAATGGACAAAGGGGCCGCAACCCCCCTCGCAGGCCCCGGAGACAGGTGTGGGCCGGTATGGACCGGTTGTTGGCAATTTTCGTGGGTAGGTTTCCCACAGGTGGCAACAATTGGTTGCCTGGGGGGGGGTGGCAGCGGGCTGCCTGGGTGGTTTACAGGGGCGGCAGGACAGCTTAAAAGGCTGTAGAGCACCTTGCTCCCTGCCTGCCCCTGTGGATTCCCGGTGCACGCTGCCTCCACCACGAGAGAGACTTCGTTTACCCACCCTCCCATCCCTTTAGCTTCTGCATATGGTTGGGGAGGCAGTTAAGGAGTCATATTTTGACCACAAAATGGGTTGCCAACGTGGGGCATCACATATCTAAGTGCAGGGGCGGATTCAAGATGTTGTTGGTTTTTGAATAACCCGGGGCAGGGGTGACACAGTTATTGTTGAAGGGCTGGGGGCATCAGCTACTGCAGTCATTCCTGGCCCTAGGTGGTACTCCGTGATATGCCCTGTGAGAGTGGTGGGGGGGTGGTGACTGCGCCAGGGGACCTAGGTATGGCCCGGTTGCCCAGGCTCATCCCCCAAATTGGGTGCCAGGGGGTGTCCCTTTACTGGGTTGCTCTGGCATGATTGTTTTTGGGGAGCCAGCTGCCTTGCTGGCCCCAGCTCCCTCTATCTTGAGGTAGTGGAGAGTTTGCCTTGTAAACTATACCACTAGGAACCGAGAGGTGGTCAATCATGACTCCTAATGGAGTGTGAGAACATGCAAGCAGGAGATCAGTTGTATTAGTAAAAAGTTTGCTGTATTAAACTGTATGAATTTGTGTAAATATATGGAAATGTTATGCAATATGAAGACAACTGTTGAATTTTTAATGTCGTGTTTATGGAGTGTAATAAATACGGCCAGAGAATGGGTATATTTTCAAAACGCAAATCTGGTTGTCTCTTGTGGTTTCATATGATGGGTGCAGCTTTAATGTTGTTCTGGTATGGGAGGGCAATTTCGGTCTTCCTTCTTCAGCACACCGGTCTCGGGACGGTCCCTCACCTGTGTTGCTGCTCCTGAGTTTTAAAAAGAGAAGGGAATTTAAGAGAGAAAATGACTCTATTTAAAGGATTCCCTTTCCCTACAACGCTCACCTTGCATTACGCCATGCCGTAACTTCTCCATGAGTGAGAAGGTAGCAGTGTGAGCACGCGCACATCAATGTGCCTGCTGTCACTGCAGTCCAGGAAAAAATGGACCGCCTGTGCCAGGGCACTAAACAGAGCCCGATAGAGACCCGTTTCAAAGCCCTCTTTAAATAACTGCCGGTGCTCAGCACCGGTGAGACCTGGGCCACTTAAAGCCCTGTGTTTATTCCTAATCTTGTCTTTGAAGAGCTCAAGCCTGCCGAGCAGCAACGAGAAGGTAGGAAAAAACACGACTGGGCCCTGAATGAATAGTTTTAGGCTATTCAAGGCACTCTGCTGCCTTGAACCGCTATAAACAGTATCTGAATAATAAGAATCGTTGCTTCTGTCAGGAAGAATTAATTAATGCTGCGTCAAATTAATGGGCGGCCTTTTCTTATGATACCTATATGTGAAGATTGTCCAAACAGGCCATGTCACATAGAAAGGGAGGGGGCAGCCTTGTACAGAAATGACCTCTTTTGAAAATGTTGCGTTAGAGCTCCCATAATTGGTTGTGGTGGAGGCTCTGTGGTGGGGGAGCAGGGACGATAACACAGGGTTGCTCAGGTGCTGGGCAATTCAGCACGGCTTTTCATGCATTGCATTGGACTGGATCTGCACAAACCGATGACACTTGTCGATCAGAGACGTGTTAAGGCATGAGCAAAGTGGGCTCTGGCCCAGGGCCCCAGCCTTTCAGGGGCCCCCTGATATAACCAGCTCTGTTCTGCAGAGAGACTTGCCCTGATGACCTTAAATAATTCTTAAACATATTGTTTTAAATGCTGTTTTCCCTTATTTTATTTTTAATTTGGGTAAAGTGTGAGAGTCTATTACAGACATTTTGCAGATAAATGTTTTGTTTTTGATTCATGCAACATCCATAAAAAAAGTTATTTTCGATCAAAACAGGACCTCACATATGAGGAATGGAAGGGTGTCACTGACATTATTTGCAGTAATATTAGTGAGCCGCTGCTGTATTACAATATTGAAAACACGAGTGGTCCCTGAATATTTGACTATCAGTGACCTGGCCAAAAAGTGCATAAAAGAGCTGAAAGTGAAACTGGTCATAAATTGAATGCTGTTCCGAAAAGGGGCCTCCAAAATGTGTTTGGCCCATGGCCCCCAAAATCCTTAAGATGTCCATGTTGTCGATCAGTGAAAAATCTGTTTTTGTACTTCACAGTAACTACAGAATTGCACTGACGCCATATATACTCCCATATATTCCGGATTTATGAGTGCAAAAATTGCTACCAAGGGTACAGTCCCATGTGATGTGTCCTTTAGAAGAGGTGACCATTGAAATCACTTATTTTGCAAGATAATTCTGCTTAACAGTGGCGGGGCAAAGAAGCTAGGAGGGGGTAGAAGGAACCAGCTTTAAGGATCGAACGATCTGAGGAAGGAGTGTACCACTGTGCTATCAGAGTTTCACCAACAGTATGGCCATGGTTTCACCAAACAATGCACCATGGCACTGGTCATGCTAAGCGATACATGTGCGGTGTAATGCATACATGTACCTGGGCATCTTGGTGCTCCAGTTTGAGCGAATTGCAGACTACTGCATACTTATTCACATTCAATCGCTCTCATTCGCTTTCACTACCTCACTGACTGTCACTCACTTTCACTGGCACATACATATGCTCTGAAACAGAGGCACACGCTCATCTGTTAGTACACACACAATATATACCTTTAAAAGCATTTTTTTTTACTTTCCTCAGCTACCAGTGGCACGTCCCATTCCATCGTTCAGTAACCTAATAGTGAATATTAGATTATTATGTACTATGAGTGTAATAAAAAAAAATCGGCAGAAATCCAGGAGACGAGAGCCCCAACACCCATAAGGGCGAGGCACCGCTGTGTTCTTTGCACTGATTTTGTCACCTCTGAGGCCAGGGGCTGCAAAGGCAGCAGTGCCATGGGTCACAAGGGACAAGCCATGGTGTCCCTAAATGGCGTCCATGTTCTCAACTCTATCTTCTTGCACTCACCTCAGTAGCTGTCCCCTCCAAACACACATCGACATTTTATTACATCATCATACACTATCAGCATTCTGTCATAGCGTTCCACCTCGGTTACTATACTCGGAATGGGTTTACACAAGACATTGCAGCCCGTGTCATTGTACGTGTGGTTGCAGATATAGTTTTCTTTCTTCCTCACCCACTGCCTTGCAGGGAAACTGACTGCAAAAGCCTACGGTCAACATAATTGCAATGGGAGAGCAGGTGACAATAACTCAGCCCTGCAGATCAACCGCACAGCTTCTGTTTCCATGCGACATACCACTCACTGAATATCCGTACACAGAAAACGTCTGAGTACGCGGTAGAACCACATACTTCTCCGGTGGCTTGGTTACCTTCCGCCTCACGTCTAATTGCTGCTTTGCTAAGGGGTGACCCTTTTGTTGTGAGACATTGTTCCAACGAGTTTAGCCGCCTCTAAGCCTCTATCTGATGTGATCCATCCAAACAATGGCCACGCGCTCTCACCACAGTCCAACCTTACTGCGCCCACTGGAAATAATTAGTCCCTCTTCTACTCACCACGCGCGACTCAATTCGTCATTGTCTGTTTGCCTGCCAAAGGCGTGGTGCCGTTGGTGAGTCAGCAGCGCTTCTAGAAGAGTCCTGCCTTGCCGCGTGCGCTCACTGCTGACCGTCCATGACGACTGCTAGATTGAGTGACTTTACACTGGTGACTTCCAAATGCCAACAACGCACAGCACACCGCTCGTATCCTTGAGCATTTAAGCACAAGTAGACCTTACGGCACAGAATGACCACAAAAGATCACTTGTGTGGCCTGGTGGTGCGCGCTCCAAGACTCCACGCCATCCCCTGCGTCGCTGCTCCCTTGACCCCCAGTTACCACAGAAACTGTCTGCTTGACTCTTGGCCTAGATGGGTCGTGCCCAGGCATGCCCGCAGAAGCAGCAGGGCCATAACTTAATCGGAGGAGGAATGTCAGGTGCTGCCACGCTAAACGCACATTTTTTGCAGTTTTATTCAGCGCGCGTGTTGGTATTAGAGCGCTTTACACGAGTCCCAGTGTATAATACACGTTTTGTATCCCAGACGGTCGGGAGGTGGGGGTTGTCATGGTTTTCGTTATTTGCCCAGAATCACAGGATATTGAGGGGAAACATGCATGGGCGTAGGAAGTGTGGGGGACGCGGGGGATATATCCCCCCCAGATTTTGGAGTGGGGGGGACACGGGGGACAAGGGTGGGGGGGACGAGGGGACAAAGGAATTTCCCCTCTCCCTTCTGTAATTCGCAGGGCCATTAGCGCGCGAAAGCGCTACCTAATGGCCCTACACTTGACCTGCCTGGGGTCAGAGGCCCCCACCCGCCCTCTGCCTTTTGTTCTGCTGCAGGAAGGCTCAGCCGTTCTGGGAAGGGCAGAGAACAGAGAAAAAATAAACGCTGTCTCTTTTCCTTCATGGCAAGGACAGTCTCCAGTACTCCTGATCTGCCTCTGGCGGCTGCCCTCCTCTCTTTATTCCTCCATCTCTTTCTGTCTCTGTCTCGCTCCTGCTTACGTGCTGATTTCAAGAGGCAGCTCTTAAGGTACTCTCTGATTTCAAGAGGCAGCTCTTAAGGTCCTCTCTCTTGCCTCTCCTTTTCTTTATTTGTTCCCCTGTGAAATTGATCCAAAAAAGGCTGAACACTTTGGCTGTAAATGTCCTCATTTTCTGACCGTTTTCTATTGAAAAGAAAAACCTCGGAATGGAGAGAAAAAATAGTTAAATACCTAAATAAAGCAATATAGAGTGGACAGCAGACAGGCCAGACTGTTATTTACACCCACACACATTAGCGCCACTTTACAGAGTTTGCCAGTGAAAGCGCTACTTTCTTTTTATCTTCTTTCTTTGAACAACATTGTTTTCCCAGGGTGGGTAAGTGCGCCATTCCTAAAGGGACTGCAATACCTGGTTGATGGGTAGAGTGGAAACGTTTAATATGATCGTTTTCAACTTTTTAATTATTTTAGCTTATAAAATGCGGCTCTGTGTTTGGGGATGTGGTCTTTTTTAAACCAAACTGCATACATTTTGAAAGGATATAAGCAATGGACATTGAAAGGGGTCCCTTCCTGGTCCTGTACCCATGTCTTGAACTTTTCAGGCAAAATCACTTACTGATTTCTGAATAATGAGTTTAAAACCGTTAAGGTAACCATGTTTTTTTCTGATTACAGTTCACATGCTTTGCTTATTCTTGCATTCCCTATGAGTGTTTGCTTTTTCCAGGGTGTTATTCATTTTTTTTCAGGCAGCATTTTACTGTTGCTTAGTGCATAATTTGAATTTAGTCGCAGCACAAATGAGTTGTGCTGAAGGCAGTGCGAGTTTCTCTCAGTGGGGCAGTATGGTGTTCAGTGTGGGAGAGAACGTGGCACTCTGGCCAGAGCTGCTGAATTTGGAACTGGAGAACCATGTTCAGACCTTCATGACCAGTTCACCATACCACACTCCTGACAGAGCTTATTCCGATGCTACACCTTAGAAGGCCCGATAGACCTTAGAAGCCCAGGTGTCTTAGCACCCGCAGGTGGACCTGTCCACCACAATCCATACTGTAGTTCACTTCCAGTCTTACGGGCAGGCATATGAAGAAGCACATCCTAGATCGACAGTGAATCTGTCACTGAGGTCACAAGACCCTTGAGGCCAGTCCACCTCACCCATTGGTACCTCCATTGGCCTTTTTCCAGCACTATCAGTGCAACTTGCCAGGGGTTGGCAATGTAGGATTTGCATGCCCTCCAAACTTAGGGGGTGATTATAATGGCATGGGACCGCCACGTCACCCCGTCGGTGGCGGTCTCACCGCCATTGGTGACTGCATCACAGCCCGCCATATTACAATGGCAGGTGGTTACCTGGTGGTCGGAAAGACCAACCACCACGCACCCGACGGGCTTCTTGAGCCCGCCGGTGTGGTGGAGGGGCTCGTGGTTCCTACAATGCTGGTGGTGCATGCAGCAGGGATTACGATGTACCTTACCCGCCAGCTTATCAATGGCGGTTCACCTGCCATGGAAATGCTGGCGAAAGGGACATTGGGGGCCCGTAGCAGGCCCCTTTACCCCTGGCCCTCAGACATGGGTCCTGGGGGGCATCTATGATGCCCCACAACATATCACTGCACCATGTGGCAGGCACCGATATATTTAACATGTTCCTTTTTTTTTTTACTTTGCGGCGGATGATGCAGCCAGCAGCACCTGCTGCAATGTAAAAGATAGGCACTGCGAACACCGTAGTGGCAGTCGCATTGTAATGCCTATCGTGGGGCCTCCACCTTGAAGGCCAGCGGTCCCATTCCCCGATTTGATGGCGGTGGTACTGAAGTCCGCCTGCCATCGTAGTCAGCCCCTAAGTTTGCATTTTATGAATATGATTCAGCGGGAAATAAATTGATGTTTGCAATTTAATTGACTTTGGTTGGCCTCTTTTCTATGAGATTTCCCTGTTGAATGTGCCTTTACATTATACATTTTCGGTTGTATGAATTGATTGCATACTACACTCTCCTACAGGTATTAATTTGAGTGTCATTAGGAGTGTCTGGGACCAATTGTTTTCTTAGGAATTGTTTTCTTTACTAACCTTTGCAAAGGGCCCTAAACTTCACAGCAACACAAGTCACATTTCTTTTAGTAATTTGGGATCCGTTTGAGCTACAAAATTGTTTTGGAGGAAATCGTTAAATTATGCAGCAGATGATGTATTATGTGGCAAATATGATACAGCCATAGTTAAGTGGAAAACATTTTTCCACTTAATTTTGCCCCAACATTGTAGTTGATCAATTTGTAAGTTCCCCAAACCCAAAAGTCGAGTTTGGGCACAATTTGCATTTTAAAAGCAGCCCTATAACACAGGGCTACTTTTAAACTGACCTCAGGCTTTAGCAGTGCACACATGCAAGCGCAGAAAGGGCTGCTGGCCTCTAAACTGCCATGCCTTATTATATTCTAGGGACTTAAAAGTAGTTCTAATCCCCCTGCCCTTTTATGTACTAGGGCCTTATAGGAGAGGTCATGCCAATCATAGGGGTACCCTAACCCATAGTGCACCCTAGTGTATGTAGGTGTTTTCGCTGTATTTTTAAGTGCCTCTTTCAGAATAGCACTGGCTGTTTAGGCAGAGGCCAGGGACAGTCAGTCAGGTACCACCAGTACCAGTCAGCAAAAAGTTGGGGAGTGCCCAGGGCGGCTTTGCAACACTAGAGAAACACAACCTCAGAATGTAAAACATAACACCATGGTTGGGGGGTTCTCTTCAATAATCAGAATTGATTTCTATCCTAATGAACCCATTTTCCAACATTAGGATAGGGAAAGGCTGGGGAAAAATCATAACGTTCTAATCTATACAGTGAAGTTTTTATGCAGCTCTTTGATGACGGTTAATAGCTCACTGTTCAATGATAGGATTTTAACTTATAAAATTCAAATACCAAAAGAATATCTCAGACAAAAGCAGTAACTCACTGACCTATTGAATTAAAACTTTCACTAGACATGCCTTTGATCTCTCTCATAAAAAGAACATTATTCACCAAAGTTATCTTCACATTTTTATTGTTGCCTGAAAATTGCTGGAGACCAGGAATGCAGCAGCAGGTACTTTTCAAACCCTAATGCACTTGCAAACACGACGCCCCCACGGTAAGTCAGCGGCCTTTGTTTGCTTTGTGCATTAAGATGCAAGATTCCTATATATGTTTTTTTTAAACATTTGGTCTCATTACTATATGAATGTAAATAACAATAAAGCATACATGCAAACTGTGACTACATGCCTGCTTTTCTCAATATTTCACTTCAAAAGTATGCGATTGTATTTGTTTAACGGGCGGTGATTTGTATAGGGTCACTGGAAAGCGCACAAGGTTGTCCCTGTCCCCCCCAGAATTTTAGTGTCTCCTACGCCCCTGGAAACATGTATTCGAATGTGAGTTCTGAGGTCCAAGGTCGCCAGTCCTAGCCGCAAAACCACACCTCTTCCCACATTGTGAAAAACACATTTAATCATTACTCTAAGACGTTGCTATGTACACTATATGTTTCTCTTTACCCTTAATGCTGGGATTTGTGTCCTTTTGTCAAAATGGCTTCCTCGCGGTGGCCAAAGGGTCACTTTTGCACTGCATGATGTGAGACAGGTATAGAAGAGCTGTATAGCTGTAAATTCCACCTGATCTCATGGTGCAAAAGCCCCTTAGTCCGATCCCTGGGCTTCCCATCGACATCCAAATACATTCTGGAGAAGTAGTCATGGACTTTTTGCATTGGAGTAACACACATGAAAACGAGGCAGGTATCAATGGAAAGGGTTGACTTTGGTAATTGTGTATCTTTGGTGACAAACATACAACTCTTGCAAGAGGGAGCTGAACCGGTATAAAACAGATGCATACAGGAGACAGACTGGGAACCTAAAGCAAGTAGCAGCCCTGGCACATTTTGTCAAACCAGTCAGCATGCTGCACGTAAACAAATTGCAAATATTGTGTGTTTTACAACGCATTTTTAGGTTGAGTCTACTAGACAGTCCATAAGCTGTCTGGTGCGAGGCATAGTGCAGCTTACCAAGAACCTAGAGATGCTTGGAGTCTGGCCATTGCTAACCAATGGTTAGCTTGCCTTGTCACTCTCATTTGCCTGCTTCTTATTCGTGTACCATCTTGTCAACCTTGTGTATGTGCCTCTAAAGGAGCATTAACTATTTCCAATCTCGTTGAATGGCTGGCATAGCTGCTTCCACTGCTTGCTTTTAAAGCACTACTTTTTTCTTTTGCGTGAAGCACTTCATTAGAGTCCAAGGGCCATAGGTATCTACATATTTCTTCATAGACACAGAATGGGCAAAACCCTTTGATACATATGGCCCCATGTGTTTTCGAGTGGTCTCCCTCGTGTATATCTTCCCCCTATACTCTTTGTTACTCTCCGTTGCCCAACTGCTTCTCCACACCCTCCTCTCTCTTGCATTTGCCTGTGTGCCTCTCCTCATTGCTTTCCTCTCCCACGCCCTCCGTGTTGCTTTCCCCCAAACCCCATGTTGCTTATGCATCCCCTCCATCCCTTCTCACGTTGCTTTCGCATCCCCTCCTGTGTTGCTTCAAGATTACACTCTCCCCTAAATTGCTGCACCATTCTCCGCCACCCTCCCCAATGTTGCTTAGCCGATCTCCCACACTCTCTCATATTACTTCACTGTTTGCCCATCCCCATGTTGCTTCGCCATTCCCCATGCTCCCCCATGTTCCTTCTGTCCCCCTGGCCCGCTTTACAAAATGCTTTTGCACTGTTCATTTTCATTTTAGTTGCTGATCCAACTCGGATCAGTAATTAAAATGAAAAACAAGCATTGGCAATAGCTTTAGTTTCCATTGAAAGTGCCTTTTGCGTCATTGATGGGTGTAGACAATCAATAAGTCATCATACATGCAATCTGTCACTCATTTTTGCACTCATGCATCCATTCATTAATCCACTGACTCATCCTTCCATTCACCTCTGACACCCGCACAAACTCAACAACACATGCAAGATAAATTAAAAGATTACAAGTAGAAAAAAGAAAACATGTTGCCTTCTCAACACAGCGGACACATGTTAGCAATAACAAAACTAAACACGGCAGTGGGTGTCTGTCTTGCAAAGGTATTGTAAATAGTTTAGCATTGTTTTAAAATTCAAGCATGGCCGCAACATTTAGTGTTGGCCATCTTGAAATGGTAAAACAATGATACACTATGGACAACAGCATTCCATAATGATCTCCTGGTTTAGAGGAAGTTGGCACGTGGAATGCTTTGCAATGCAGCTGAAATTAATGGCAAGCAAGCAATCAATTAGCACTGCCTGGAGAGCTGTGGAATTGGCGTAAGAAATATTTAAATAAAAGGAAGAGAAGCAAAGAAATGAAGGCAAATTATAAAATGAGAAAATCCAAAACTAAAGGAGGGTCCAATCAGCCCTGATAATAAAGTGCACTAATTTTCAGGTGGCTGTACAGCTGTGATCAGAAAATGATATCATTCACAGGGCAAAAGACTGATGCAGACTGAACCATTTCATTGTCAGGGATAGAAGCAGAGAATAAATGACACTCAGACAGCTCTATGGCAGAACAGAGTGGACCCAAACACCCTCTATGTATCTATGTGGATATACATTTACATATATGGATATGTGTATTTTTTTAATGATTTTTTAATTACAAGATCAGGCCAGGCGTTTAAGAAGCGTTTCTGGCAAGAATTATTATGGTGCACATCTTCTCTTCCTAGGGTTTGTCAAGAGGCAGCAACCTGGGTGTATTTAGCACTGCACACTGAATTATTGCCACAGAATATTAAGCACAAAGCAATAATATTTTGTAGAAAATGGGATGGAGAAAGAGATAACCATCTAATGGCTTAATTGCACAATGTGAAACCAGGACTCAATTCCAGATTCAACTTGACCTAATTGTGTGATCCTAGGCAATTCTTTTTTCACAGTGCCTCCTTTTCTTTCATCATCACATGAGAGCACCTTGAAGTACATCAGTTCAGGGTGTGTTCTGCACAAAAAGCAAATAACTACAATGACTATAATGTTACTCTATCTATAGTGTAACATCCTAGGCCATGTATATGGGGAAAAGACAATTTACTTCCCTCTTTGTTCACTAATAGCATCATTGTCAGGGTAGTGGAAATAGAGGATGAATGTTTCCAAGTTCATGATTAGAATGTATCACTCCTAACCCTCACCGTCCTTTCCCCTGAAGCCATGAAGGTCAGTGCTACTCGTGGGGAACCAACTAAATGCAAAAACAAATAGTTTTAAAGTGAGTGTGGTTTAACTGGGTAGGCTTTAAAGCTATTTAGCTTGCATTCTTTGTTTATAAAGTGTTGAAGCGCTGACGGCAGGAAAGGCAGCTGGCCCAGCCCCCAGAAATAAAACTGGCAGCAGTAAAACCAGTCCCCATCTTCCCAGCCCACTGAGAAAATGTCCGATGCACGGTACAGTCAGTCTTGTCCTGGATGCAGAATTATTCTCTCTGGTGCATTGAAGTCTAAGAATATTTAGCTTACAGGAACATTTTAAGAGCTTCCATTGAAACAAATCAACCTTTCTTTCTTTCTTCCTTTCTGCCTTTTTTCCTTCAATCTGCCTTACTTTCTTTCTTCTTTTCTTTCTTTCTTTCTTTCTTTCTTTCTTTCTTTCTTTCTTTCTTTCTTTCTTTCTTTCTTTCTTTCTTTCCTTCTCTCTTTCTATTTTGTTCTTTCGTTCCTTCTTTCCTTCATTTTGTTTTTCTTACTTCCCTTTTTCTTTCTTGCCTTCCCAGTTCATTCTTTCCCCTTGTTCCTATTTTCTCTCTTTGTTTGTTGGTTTGTGTGTTTGTTTGTTTCTCTCTCTCTCTGTTTTCCACAAACAAAAGGCTGGCAGCCACTGCTAGAACGATTGGCATTTTAAAGTCAAGATTTTTTTTTATTTTAGTAAAATTATGTGCATAACATAGTTACCTATGGGGATTTTCAGCCAGAGTACGCCCATTAGTCTGTGGATCTGTCGATCAAATTTTTCTTTCACCCATTCCAGCATGCATCAAGAGGCAATGCCTCAGCCCACTTTAGTCATTGACTGACTTCACTATGAGTTACGACTTGCTGTCCTTTCACAAGGAGCCCATCAACACATAAAGTAGTTCCCGTCAGTGCCAGGGATTACTACGACAATGTGTGGTTTTTTTTTAGACCAAAACAGAATTTTTGCTTTTAGCCATTGTTTTTGCATAGCATACAGATTCGGTATTCGAAAGGGTCGCCCACAACACCCCCTTCTAAATACCGAATCGGTATCCATTTCTAAATACATTTGATTCAGAAACACTTTTCCGAATTGCTGAATGCGGTTAGTCATTTAGTACATAGGAAAAAGAGAGTTAGCACTCGAAACCCTCTGATTTACTGATTCGAAGGGTCTGCGAATGCTATAACCCTTTGTATATCTGACCCTTATTTTCTTGCGATTGATCCTGATGTGAGTATTTGCTCCTACTTAATTTGTGCTGGTGGTTGCAGGTACCCATATTCATTTTTGGGGACCAGGACTTTTAAGATCATCAGACTTTGACCCAGAGCACAAACGAGAGGAAGACGGAGAAGGACAAAGGCTGGAAAACAGGGATAAAGATGGGAGCGATTTTCCAACACATATGAAGTGACATTTTCAGCTCCTGATGAGACAAATTTGCTTGAATGTGATGCCTGAAAATCTGAGTGCCAAGCTCCAGTTTCAGCTGACCCGGAGCTGCAAAAAGCAGAGCACAGATAATAAATAGGCCCAGGCCCAGTTAATCACAGACCCTACATTTAATAACGCTTCTCTAATCGATGGGGCTCCCTAATGAGGAAATCCAATCTTACCTCTAACAAGAATTGTCTGTCAGCTTTTTTACAAATTATTTAAGTTTGCCGGCCCATTAATGAAGTGCCTCCAAGCTCCAGCATTCAGCTATTATGAAAAATATTTCTAGTACTTCTAGTGAAGATATCTTTTAGTTTAATCAATTCCTGCTGAGTTCTGCATTGTCTGCTCGGTGAGGATACATAGAATGAGGTTTTTGTAGAGCTTTCTTTTCCTGATATATATCTATATATATCTATATATATATATATATATTTTACCGCTGAAGTGAGCAATTTAGTTATGTTTTTAGGATTTATGGTCATTATGACAATTGCAATAACTTAAGACCTCAATTTCCCAGAAGCTGGGTAATTGCACAACCATAAAGTGGCTTTTCACGAGCTTATGGAACATGTGGTACTTTTTCATGTTATACAGCTTCAGTTTTCTTTGCATGTCTAATGCAGCTGTCGAACTAATAACTATGCTGTAAGGCAAATGCGACGTTATGATGGCGTCAGCTGAGACCTGGTAATCGGTATAGTCACTGGAAAAAACACAATTACATGGTAGTTATGGATCCGCGAATACAAAACCAAGGAACCAATGAAATTCTCCACAGGATGCATCCCACACAATCCACGCTATAACTTACACCACCCACCAAGCTCAGTGTACCCTCTGCCGATGGTACATGAAAAAAAGCTGTGTACCAAAAGCAAAACATAACAGATGGCTTGAGTTATGGCATGCATTGGGTATGTTGCATGCCATAGCTGATATATTTCAGGGGGTTCTACGGGTTTTGTAATTAATCTCTAATATTTTTTTTCAGCAATTTTCTGTTTTTTTATGATGCACTTAATTCACCTGTCATGTACCTATTCGACGCTGCAAACAGCTTTTGGCTATGCTGGGCGGAGGTTGGCCAAAGGGCATGGCCGTACTGAGTCCAGTTTACCACAGGTGACCAACCGCACCTCTCCAGACCTGCAGTACCTATATGTGAATCCTACCAGTGCCGTTCCTCAATCACAGCGTTTAACAAAATTGTAATTTTCATGGAAATTAAATTGTTTTAAGAAAACTGTCTCTTTTTTTCTAAATTCAAAATGGCGGCTGTACAACTATGATGTTCATGAAAACCATGCTTTTACTGAAGTAAACTTGTTTATTTTCAATTACGTCTGCAATTTCCACACCTCTCAGTGCCACTGGCACTTACTTGAGGCCAGGCACCTCTCATAGTGCTCCCTCTCTGATGTGGAACATTTTTACAGTGTGAAAATCATGATTGTTTACAAAATTGCAATTTTCAAAAAAATTATTGACCCCAAAAGTCTGATGAGGTGTTCTGCTATGCACTTGTGTCCATCCCATATGAAGAACAAATCATCTATGTATCGTATCCACAACTGAAAACACTATAGTAGTCTATCCAGCCTTTGTTCCTCCAATCGCAAAGATCATCTTGGTATGTGGGAATGGTCTGCTTAGATGCCTGGCAATTAATTGCACACCTAAAGACACAGATTTAGTTCTGCAGAGCATCTTCCCTTTGGAAGACTCGCCTTGGACTAGGCTATTTGAGCCGCCTTTGTTGGACCATCTTTAGATCCTTTTCCAATTACAAACACAGAACCGGGTCCATTGAGCATTTTCCCTTTTGGAAGAGTTCACCATGGATTTTTACAATTGAGCCTGAAACTTTGGGACCATTCCCGGATCCCATTACTATTCGGCCCTGTCCGCCTGAATTGTTCCTTGTTTGACTGGCTGAAATTTAAACAGGTTGAAATGCCGTCGACCATTTAGCGTATTCCTTGCTGTTGTTTGGTTCTTAACATGTGCTCCATTAATTGTGTTCTATTTACTAATGTTTTTTAACCAATTTTAAGAACTATTGCGACTTTTTATTGATTCTTTGCATTACTTCACGCGTTCACTTGTGCCGTTCACCTAGTGCAAACTTTCTTTGGATTACACCTACATACAATGTAATGGTGCTGATATAACTAATGTAATTGTATTTGTAGCTCTTAAATAGGGATTGCTTTTTTCCTAATGATTTGATTTTGTCTCCTTGCTCCTGCTCTGTCGCAATTTATTTGCATTTTATTTAATTGCCTATAAATATTACCTGTTGAGACATTGTTTGTAACATACTAATTACCCAGGTCTCAATTGGGTTCCTGTGTTTTTTCTGTGGCAATTAATGCCTTCAAAGGGATTTGAGTCGGAAAGTTGTTGAAATACCTCTTTCTGGTAGGCTTCTATAACCCTCAATACCACATTACCACCCTTGTCAAAAGGGTGTGATTACGATACTGGGATCATCCTGCAACATTTTGATGGCTTTCCTTTAGGTCTGCGCAATGTTGTTAGGAGAATCCTTATAGTTAGAAACCCTTAACTGTGCCAAATCTCTGGAGACCAAATCATGGAGCACATCATTATTATCATAGGCTAGTGATGGACTGATGGTGGTTTTGTGGTTTTTACCTCAAACCCTTTATAGTTACTTTTATTAATCGGGAGTTGATTAACATATCTTATTCCCACGCAGAAGCTCTCATATTATTTGCAAAGCAATTAATCATTTCACTTCATTTACACATAACTCTGAGCTTACTGTTTGCTTTTTTGTTCTTATTGATCACAGATTTCTTGTTCCCAAGTTTGTGTGCTTTGATAAGTCTCAATTTGTGTGTAAATAGAAAAAGGTTAATACTGACTCCGCTGTAATCAAAATTTGTGTTAGGGCGAAATGATAGTCCTAGTTCACTCACTGATTGTACAGCTGAAGTTAGTTCATGTGAGCATAGATTATCAACAGTCAAATTGTTCTAGCCAATTTCATCCATTATCCGTTGCTTTTTGCTTGCACCTTCTTTTTCCCACGAGGTGTGTTGTCAACTTGGGGAGCTTCCTCCCCCCCTTCATTCAGTTCTGCTCCTCCTGTTGCTCCCCTTCCCTCTGGTCCTCCTCTTGACCAACCATGCTGTCTGAGAATAGCCAAAAAGTGCTCCAACTTGGACGTCTTTTATGTTTAACATAACAGTGTGTATAATGGATATTGCACATGAAATCACAAATAGTGATACAGACGTTGTTGACATGAATTATGAATTCCTTTTTACAGTGTATTTCGGTGAAAGTAGAAGGTATAAGGAAACAGCCTGACTCTACAATGTCACATTGAACAAGGTCAACCCTTGGCCTCTTGGATAAGACAGAGTCTGGAGATACGATGTGACGTGGCTGGCTTAGGCGCGGGAAGAAAAACTGCCATTTTACATGTACACGTTGCTTCAGTTGCCTTCTTTTCTAACACGTTGAGTTTTGAGATACATTTGCTTGTGTGACAGTGCAGGATTAATTTCTCTGAAACCAAATTGCTTTAATTTCCACATCGTAGACACACTATCACGACACCTTGAACATTTAGTACAAGGCCTAAATGTTCATTGTGCAAATGTTGTTGTTTGTTCTTCGTCCGTAAGGCGACACAGCTATCACAAGAGGATAAACAATGACAGCCTGATTGAGGCCTCGGCACGTAAGCATGGATGCCTTTATTATATATACTCATGCATTTCTGTGTTCATATCAGACAAGCACTCTGCTGTCACTGCAAGGTCGCTGCTTTGTGGAATCTAAGTCCATCAGATTCCTATTTTCCCTCTTTGAGGAGGAATGCCCAACAGGTGACCAAGACAGGGACCTAAACACATTCAGCCTCAGGTAATGGAGAGTTAGAACATCAAGTAGGGGGTTTTGGCAGATCACTCGCCCAAGTAACTAGGTTAGGGAGTGCATCGTAGGAGTACATCATACACCATTACACCATACTTATATGCCGATATCTATATCTATATCTAATATATATATATATATATATATATATATATATATATATATATATATATATATATATAGCACAATGGTGGAATTGTTTATCCTTTTCACTGCTCTCATATTGCTAATCACTTGTGTCTGATTCTGTCTATCAATCATTGCAACAAAAAGAATCACAATGGTTACATAAATATTGAAATGCCTCTTTGTGTATTTCTTGTGTCTCTCTCTGGGTTTGCATGCGTGACTGAGCAAAAAGTTTGTAGATCTGTTACCAAGATTCCTTGGGGAGTCTGGGGTGTATTGGCTTGAGGCTGCCCAATCAATTTGTTTTCTTCTCACGTTTATGGGTACTTATGGTGGTTCAGTGAGCTAGCAGGACTACAGATTTACGTATACTGAGGGGGTGCATAGAATCAGTCTGCCACTATCCCAACGTTTATGTTGTCCAAAAACTGCACAGTTCCTATTGACGAAGTAGAAGCCATATGACAGCGAGTGTTGAAGTGTCTAACAGGACTGGAGTATAGAATATCTTTTTATGCAACAGACATCCTTCTGTACGGGACACAACTGCACTAGATAATGTCAACCCTACTGAAAATCTTTGAGAAGTTCCCGGTGTAGTCAGGCTGTAAAATAAACCGGCAAAAATCTACATTGTTCTGGATTTGAGAGTGGGGAAAATGAAGACACAATCACAGCTTGCCTCAGGGAAGAGGATTTTAGATATCTGGGAATAGAGATTACAGAGGTCAATGAGCCATTCATTTTTTTTAGATTTGTCTTTATAAATGTTTTTAATAGTCAGGTAGTACATACATACAGGAGTTCATTATATTTTCAATTCAACCAAGTACAGTACACATCTCTTAAATCTGACATTATTTAGATAACTCTTAACTCTGTATTATGGTCCAAGCTTTGTCCCTTGTTTTACTCTGTGTTCTAGTACTATTTAACAGCATAACAGTATTTTCCGTTTTATTTTGACATTATGCACTCTAGGGAGTCACAACTGTTTTATCATCATTTAAACATATCTTATTATTAATAACAAACAATGTTTTCCAATCTCTGGGAGATAATGAGCCGTTCTTTTAAAAAAAAAAAATATATTTTAAAAATCTTTTTATTAACGTTTGCTCAAACGACCATTTATAATAAACAGTTACAGTAATTTGCACACCGTTGACATTGCAGCTTAATCGCATTGGGCTCTCAGAAGGATACATGGTCACTAGTAGTATGCATTTCATCAGATCCAACCCATGACAATATATTCGGACCATCAGCAAGGTAACCCCCTTCGGCAGTTCAGGGTCACCCTTTCTCCTAATCGTGTTGCACTGGGTGTTAATCCTCTACTGTAATTCCTTTTCTATATTTACACCATGGTGACCATATTTTCTTCCACTTTTTGACACACCCTCTAACTTTGTATACAGTTTCTTCGGCCCATTGGCACCAATCAAGGTCACGTTTCCAGTCTCCCAGCGAAGACGGAGAGGGTGCTCCCCACCGTCTTGCAATGTTCCTTTTGGTGACCCCCACTACCAGGGCAAGCAAAATTCCCGTGTACCAGGGCCAGTCTGAGTCGCCTTTGATCATGAGGGGGAGCCATTTAGCATCCATCGGGACCTGTACCCCTGAAACTCTGGACAGCACCTCCGTCACTCCCTCCCAATATCTGACTATCTCTGGGCACTCCCACAGGATATGGAAGAAGGTACCTTCCTGCCGACACCCCCTGACGCAGAGAGCTGTATGTGTTTTGCCCCAGGTGTAAAGGTGCGTGCGCGGGTAATATGTATGATGTAGTACCTTGAGTTGCACTAATCAAAATCGGGACCACACTGCAATCTCCCTAGGACTCTGTATTGCTTCCTGCCAATCTGTGTCGTCCATGTTCCCTAGGTCATCTGTCCATGCTGCTCTCAGGGCTATTAGGGGGTCTGGTATATTGTTTACCAGCTTGCGGTAGATTGCGGAGGTTGGCTTTCCCGCAATAGGGTCCATCTATCTTCCAGAGGAGAGTAATCCGGAATGGGGGTAACCCGCTGGATGTGTCGCTGCAGGGCTTGCATGAGCCTAAGATAGTGGTATTTTTGCGTGTGGGGCAAGGTGTATTCCTTCTGCAAGGTTTTGAATGAGCCATTCTTGAGGTGAAATTCAAGTCTAACCTAAATAAATAAAAGAGACAAGTCACTGGTGAAACCTGATCTCTCACTAACAGGAAGAGTAGTACCCTTCAAACAATATCTCTACAATGTTTGTTATAGATATTACTGAATACTCCATATTGCCTACCAGATGCCATCTTCAAAGAGCTTGAAAGGGAGCTAAGCCAACCGTCATGCGGCAGAGGGAATATCACTAACAAACCCTGTAATAACACAGTCTTCCTGGGGGGTATCACACTTCCCAATTATTAATGGGCCTTGCAGATGATATCAATTAATGATTGGACCTTCAAAAACTAAGAAGATACAGCAGTTAAAATAAATAGGCAAGAAATGGGGACAGAACATACTTACACTACCTGTACAATGGGAAAGGAATTGAAAACCTACCACAGTCTACTAAGGCTGGAAGTTACCAACAGCGGCATTGAGGTTACACATGATCAGGGCTTGAAAGACCCAGTTATGAAAGGGAGAGGTGATAGGATATATAAATCGCCTGAGGAGCTTCAGCCATTGGGACACTGTAGGCATATCAGAATTGCGAGGTATTATGAACACAGAGGCGTTAAAAGAATTTGCACAACCCCCGGAGGAATATGACCTACAAACCTCCCAGTATTACAAATACTTGCACTTTAAACAAGCTCTATAAGCATTAAAAGGATACTGGGGGGTAATGAAAGGAAGAGACTCCTGCAGAGAGTATCGTGTTAGTAGAAGTGCCAGGCAAATGAGACGTGTATCTCAAGTCTACGGAACACTCATTATTAACATTGCAGAGATCCTGCATTATCTGAGTGAGAGAGATGGCAGAGAGATTTGGGAGAGTTGGAAGATGAAGACTGAAAGACCCAATCAGACATCCGCGAGAGGTAGCAATCAGATCCCACTTTAGATTAATCAAATGAAAAGTATTGCAAGGAGCATACTATCACAGAAACTGGATCCACAATATGAACTTATTTAACCCAGAGGAAAGCACACTGATGGATGGATTATGGGATTGTAGAAAGATCCAATGTTTTCTGGGAAAAGGTGTAAAAGGAAATATCTGAAGTAATGGACATTTAAATGGAAACTGAGAAAATGATATACGAAGAAAGAGGGTGTCCCGCAAAGTTTCAGAACATTTGGGGTCTCTGGAGGACACACATGTGGTGCCTGAGGGAGAAAGGGGTGGGGGGTGGCGGTAAGTAGTATAAAGTAAAAATGTTAAGTGATCTTAGCAGAACTATTCCGTAGCCAATGTTGGGATCTGTAAGGATCAGAGACAGAGAGACTTTCTCTTTGGATCAGTAAATTGCCCCTGACAGAGAAATATGAAGTTTATTGACTTAAAAAAAACCAATAACATAAAGTTTTAAAATAAAAAAATTGAAGAATATCTGGCAGGCTGATATTTCTCCCAATAAATGACAGGTGCACAGGAAGCAATCAATCAATCATCAGGGAAATTGTAACTGCACTACTCACCCGTGAGGGATTCCAAGCGCTGGGGGGAGGTGTCAGCAGTTCCGTTCAGTTGAAGAGCCAGGTCTTGAGGACCTTTTTGAAGGTGTTCAGCGAGGGTTCGCGTCTGATGTAGATCGGGAACTCGTTCCAGGTCTTGGCTGCGATGTAGGAGAAGGCTCTTCCCACTGTCCTAGCTCTGCAGATACGAAGGGTTTCAGCAAGGGCGAGGTTGGTGGATCGGAGGTTTCTTTTGGGTACCTGGAAGGTGATTCTCTTGTTGAGGTATTGGGGTCCGGTGTTGTGGAGGCATTTGTAGGCGTGGGTGAGTATCTTGAAAGTGACTCTCTTCTCGAAGAGGAGCCAGTGGAAGTTCCGTAGGTGTTGGCTGATGTGCTTGTGTCGAGGGATGCCGAGGACGAGTCTGGCTTCGGTGTTTTGTATTGTCTGGAGCTTGCGGAGCAGAGACTTGTTGATGCCAGCATAGAGGGCATTTCCGTAGTCCAGTCTTCTGGTTATTAAGAATAATAATTGTTGCACTATAAGTTGTACAATATCATTTTCATGCCTAATTTTCACACACAGCCACAAAAAGTGGTGTTTGATCTTGAAAAAACTAGCAAATACATGATTTAGTTAATTGAATTAAGGTATTAATTAATCTTTTTCAAAAGAAAATTTATACTTATAGGTACTATTGCGCATGTGTGTGAAAGAGGCAGCAATGGCACTTTTGAGATAGTGTCCAATCTCGTGTCCCAGTATGAGGGCATTTTTTTGTATTGCGTTTATCTTAGCATCTTTGGCCAATCTGCAGGGAATTTTCCTCAAATACTTATTATCACATGAATTGGTGACAAGAAAGTTCTGTACCAGATCCCTGGTAGGTGGAGGGGCCTTCACTTGTATGCCTTTGAAGATGGTTGATTCAGCCCTGACATGCAGAAACAACACACCTTCAGAGTTGCATGAAGTTGGTCTTTCTTCTCTATTATTTATTTTTTCCTTAATGTATTGTTGAGTCTAGAAAACAATATCAGTCACTCAGATTCTCACAATATTTTATTAATTACAAAAACAGCGAGGTTGTTCGTGTTATTCTTAGGTCTGGTGTTTTCCGTCCCTCTTGTCTCATTTGTTTGTTGTGTCATTCACATTTTTTCCACTCACTAAGGCATACAGCACTGGGTAATGTGCCAGGCACTTCAACCACTGGCTAACTTCACTGTGAGTGGCGGCATTATTCTCTAGGAGGACAAGAAGCATATCCGTACACAAAGTAGTTCCCTTTAGTGCAAGGGGCTACAATGGCAATGTGTGCTTTTTAAGACCAAAAAATGTTTGCTTTTAGAAAATATTGTTTTTATATTGTGGAGGGCCCAGCAGCTTATTCAACAATCAAGTTTTACAAAAAAACATGCCAAAACAAGACAAAGCAAACGCCAGAACTACATCCTTCGTCGACGACACCCAATTGATTCTCTCCCTCACCAACGAACCCACAGTCACCAAGAACAACTTCCATGAAGGTATGAAGGCTGTGGTCACCTGGTTGAAGGACAGATGCCTCAGGCTCAACTCAGAGAAGACTGAAGTACTCAGCCTGGGCTCCAACCCCTTTGCCTGGGATGCCTCCTGGTGGCCTGCAGCATATGGAACACCACCGACAGACCACGCACGAAACCTTGCATCATCCTGGACTCCTTGCTCACCATGAACCGCCAGATCAACGCTGTCTCATCATCCTGCTTCCACATGCTACACCTGCTCAGAAAGTTCTTCAAGTCTATACCCAATGAGTCTATAAAGACAGTAGCTCATGCACTCATGAGCAGCAGTCTTGACTACAGCAACACACTCTACACCGGTATCACCCAGAAACTCAACAAACTGCAAAACATTCAGAACGCCTCCGCCAGACTCGTCATCAACATCCTTCACCGCAGCCACATCACCGGCCATCTGAGAGACGTCCACTTGCTCCCAGTCCACAAAAGAATCACCTTCAAGCTCCTCACACATGCCTACAAAGCCTTACACGACATGAGAGCTGCGTACCTCAACCACCACCTTGCATTTCCCGCACCTACCAGAGACCACCGTACCTCCCAAATGGCCCTGGCCACCATCCCACGCATCCGCAAGACCACGGCCAGAGGAAGATCCTTCTCCTACCTCACAGGAAAGACCTGGAACATCCTGCCTCTCCAACTCAGGCAATCACCGCCACTGCCTCAATTCAGGTAGGACCTTAAAACCTGGCTCTTTTACTGAACCACAGTGCCTTTGACAGATCCCATCTCGCCCCCCAGCACCTTAAGACCATTCCGAATGAGTAGTTGTGCTTTACAAGATAACATGATTGATTGATTGTTTATACTGTAACTGATAAACATTATTTTAGTTAAACACGTTTTGACTATTATTGGCAAATACTTTAAAAACCATTTCAGAAATGGTACAAGGTATACCACACATTATATTATACATAGTTCACGAAAAGTAAAAAATGGAGATTTCTTAAGGCAGCACACATGTGTGGTTCACATTTCAGTTGTCAACTCAATGTCCCTACAGGAAAAGTAAGATACATGTGGAATAAATTGAGAACTTCTCAATGAGTGGCATAGCCCCCGGTAATAAAGGGACAAAGATTCTATAAAGTCTTATGTGAAATAATGTAATAATTTCATACTGCCAAAATAATTTAATGTTGACTTTCAAATAACATTTGCAACTTTACAAAATCATGACTTATGGCGTGATATGAGACGTTACTTTCAGCATTGCGCTTAATTTAACATTAACGAACCATTATATTCATGGTTGTTCAATGCAAATTTTGAAATAAGATTGCAGTTCATGTGGCTTTTCTATGATTATGAGACATTCCAGCTTGACATTTCAAAAGCAATAATGCCATGGTGTCTTAAATGAATATTAATCTCACCTTTGCATGATCTTCCACCATATGGTGAACTGCCCTATATACATCATTATGACTCTGTTGTATATTGCTGATTTTCACAGAAATAAAAGTAGGACGAGTGAGAAAAGAATCTGAGACACCTGAGACTACTATTCTCTGGTGGTGAGAGGTAGACTTGGAACCTAAGTATATACTTATTGCACAGGGGCTATACTGTACTCACAAACATGTATGTCTACGGAGGGATATTTCTCTCCGTTATTTTCCCTGTAAACAACAATTCATATTTTTATTGCATTTAGAACCTACACACTGGGTGCAAGCCTGTGCCTTAAAGTGAAATACTATGGGCTTGATTTCTAAAGAAATTATGACCTTCGGAAGGTATAGATTTAATCTCTTCAGGAGTTCACAAAACTCCACAAAATGATCCAGAGAAGTATGTAATTGCTATTTATTTTGTTTTCCACAAAGGAAATACTTTCCTATGGAGAAACCCTTTCTTCTGCAATCCCATCAATTCTGTGAGGTGATCCATTTCCATCAAGGACATTGATTTATTTCTGTCCTTGACCATTTGTATCATGGGAAAGGATTGGAAAATGGTTTGAGAGTACACCAACACCCAACCTAATGAGGGAGTTTACTCACACAACACCCTCTGTATGAGTAAATCCATTTACGAGTGCAAAACTAAATTCCTGAATAGGAAAAGTGGATCTGCACTCATAAATCAAGCTATTTGTCTCTGCATCAAAATTCCAATATTGAATTATCTAATGTCTCTACCTATACAAAAAAAAAACTTCCACCTGGGCAGGTGTTATTACTACACTTCTTGGCCATATACCATGGCAGATAGGGTTTATATAACGACATTTCTGTGGGCCTGGGTAGGTGTCACATAGGGCAGACTGGCCTGTTTTCCTGTTCACTAGTGTCGTTTGCATCCAGTACTCCAGTTTATATGACTTGAGATGTTTAACTTCGCCGCCCCAGGAATGTAGTCTCTTTTGCTTTCCCACACTACAGCAGGCTAGTGGGAGACCCACGGATTTCGCCTTAAACACTCCTCAGATAAGACTAACCTTAATGTGGGTGAAGCTAGTATCAAGAAAATGGTGTTCGGTGCTGCTAGTGGAAGGTGACAGGCTGCATTTGCATTGTGCACACTTCCATTAGAATGCACCCCTGCCTGCTGTGGTGTGGAGTAGCTCTAGGCCGGCAGGGTGATCCCGCCAGTGGTATACAACTACACGGCAGCTCCATTGCATTACGTGCAGATGCGTAGCTTATTCAATAATATAAGGTGGAGATGTGAGACTGAGTCTTCCCAACAAGGAACATAGTGTACCCAACTGAAAAGGACTGTGGGTGATCTGTAAAAGTATACATGAGATGATGATGGAATGCTCTAATGAGTCTCACTCACTGGTGAATACTCGGGGTAGTATCAAAGTCCATTGTTATTTTGCACACATTGCCACCTCAGTTTGGACCCACCTATAAGAAAATCAGTCTTGACCCTCATCCAATGGAAACAGTCCAGTCCGAACTGCCAAGCCAGGCCCTCCCTGAACTGGAACACAAGCAATCGAGGACCAGTTTCGCAATTATAATCGGCTCATCGGGCAGATATAGATTGGTTCCAATGACACAGTGAGCCCGGAAACCCACGTCTGGACATACCTGTTCCACTTAGTGGGACATATGAAAGTATACATAAGGTGATGGATGGAATGCTTGAATTAATCTCGGCCACTGGTAATTACTCTAACCTCATCCCTGTCCATGGTTATGTTGCACACCATGCTACCTCAGTTTGGAGCCAGCTATATGCAAATCAGTCTTGACCCTACTCTAAGGGAACAGTCCAGCCTGAACTGCCAAGCCAGGCCCTTCCGGAACCAGAACACAAGCAGTTTCAGTGCCACAATGTGTACGGCACCCACGTCTGGGCAGACATATACAAGTATACAAAAGGTGATTGATGGAATGCTTGAATTATTCTCTACCACTGGTAATTACTCTGGCCTCATCCCAGTCCATCATTATTTGCACACAATGCTACCTCAGTTTGGACCCAGCTCTATGAAAATCAGTCTTGACCCTACTGCAATGGGAACAGTCCAGCCGAACTGCCAAGCCAGGCCCTCCCTGAACTGGAATACAAGCAAACCAGGCCTCGTCTTACCCTTGTTATGGGCTCATCAGCCAGATATATTTTGGTTCCAGTGACACAATGTACATGGGACCCACCTCTGGGCATACTCGTCCCACTAACAGTGACAGATGAAAGTATACAAAAGGTGATGGATGGAATGCTTAAGTTAATCTCAGACACTGGTAAGTACTCAGACCACATATCAGTCCATCATTATTTTGCACACCATGACACCTCAGTTTGGACCCAGCTATATGGAAATCAGTCTTGAACCTGCTGTAATGGGAACAGTCCAACCCGAACTGCCAAGCCAGGCCCTCCTTAAGCTGGAACATAAGCAATCCAGGACCGGTTTTGCCCTTGTTATGAGCTCATCAGCCAGATGTAGCTTGGTTCCAGTACCACAGTGTGCAGGGGACCCACACCTGGGCATACCTGTCTCAATTAGGGCGACATATTAAAGTATACAAAAGGTTGTGTGTGATCTTGGGCATGGTTTGCATTGGAACTGAGCTACTGGAATTTTGTGGCATTTGGAAAAGTAATGAACATTCTTGGTAGCATTAAAAAATACATACAATCATAAGCTACAGTAACACATTTGCACCCTAGAACAAACTACAAAGACCAGTTGAATAATAAATCAATGCTTGACAGTTGTATAAGTTAAGCACATGACGTGGTGCAGTTTTTACAAAGTGGCACAATGTAATGATACAATCATATGGAATACACACTAGCATGTAGGTACACGAATCAGGGCATTGTTATGATATGTTATGTTATCTAGCATTTATAGCGCGCACGGATACTCGGAAGTGTCCCTGCACGAAAGCCAGTTTTCAGGAGACAGGAGGCGAGGGCCAAGGCTGGATGATTAGTTGAAAAGCTCTTTAAACAACCTAAGATCGTGAGTGTTCCGAAGCTCGTCGGGCAGAGCATTCAAGGCCTTGGTCGCCTTGACAGCGAGGGAGCTATCTCCCGTTCTAGCAAGGCGGTAGCGAGGGATAACAGCTGAGTGGAGCGGATGTAGGAAGGTGGAATCAGACTGCATGGTTGCCCCCACTTTTTTCCTGGTGTTTTGATGGTTTTTGACTTAGTTTGGCTGGGAACCTGCTATTCAGGTCCCCAGCCTATCTGCTTTCTCTTATAAATTGATTCCCTGTACTTTAGGTATACCACAGATTGGACCCTGAGGTACCCTTGTGAGTCTCTAGTATACGGTATACTATGTACCCAGGGCATAGGTACCCCAGAGGCCTACCAGGGGCTGAAGCATGTATTATGCACCCCTGGAAAGCCACCCAAAATGACACCACAGGTCTGCTACTGCAGCCTGGGTAAGGTGGTGCATGCACCCCTTACTGAGGTATAGGTTCACTATTCCTCACCTATCACTGCACATACAAACCTATCAGTCACCCCCTATGGCAGGCCTTATCATTCCTGAAGGCAGGGTGCTTGGTTATATTTGAGTGGGTGCACCGGCATGAGCTGAGCCCCTCTGCAGCCTTCGGAATATCTTCTCCGGGGTTGTCAGTGGTGCAGCCTGACCATATACTCTTAAGTGCATTATATCTTAAACGGTTAATGCTAACTTTGGACTGGCTGCACGGAAACATGTCGTGTTTGGTGTCAAACACCTTGGAATCATACCCCCACATCAGTTCTTGATGTGAGGATATGATCCCACCCTTCTAGAGGGAGAGACATGGCAGTACTGCTATACCCGGTAGAAATCTAATAGAGCCCTGGCATCACAAAATGGATGCTGCAGCCACAGACACGGGTCTGACCTCCTGCTGCTGACCGAAACTCCGGCAGAGCAGGCCTGGATAATAGGTTTCCTGTCACAGGGAGGTGTAACCACCTCCCAGACAGGCTTATGTGTAGTGGGACTGGGTGGGAGCACTCTCTGAGTGCTTTGAAGTCCTGCACTGGGGGCACATTTGGTGTCCCTGTGCATAGTCCAGCTGAAACCGGTTCAGGGGCTTCCAGCCCCTGCTCTGGCGTGAAACTGGAGAAAGGAAATGGGTCTGGCCACCCCTCTTTCCAAACCCTCCCATAGGTGGGTCCTTAGAACTAGTCCAACCCCGTCGTTAGGTATAAGTAAGGAACCTCTGTAACCAGAAGTTTAGATATCCCTGGACGAAACTATGAAGCTGAATCCTGGAACTTCGACGCTCTACTCAAGACTAGAGGACTGAAGAAATCTCCCTTGGGGTCAAGGAGTGACTCCCCTGCTCGGCAGGCACCAACAAAGCAATTTGCCCATCTGCATTTCCGAAGCTCCTGCTGGACTCCGAAGTATTTGCAGCCCAGAAAGAGGATATCCAGACATCTCAGAGGCCGACCCAAGTCCCCAACAAAGCTGAGACCCGCAGCCCTTGTGAGTAGCGTGGAACTGGAACTCCTGGTCACCGTGCACTTTTGCAAGTGCATTGACTTCTCAACGTCTCCTGAAGTTGTGCTTGGGCTGAATTGTAGCCCCTACCTGGAGCACCTAATCCCCCGAAGATTGTTGGCCTAGTCACCCCGAGTGACCTGTGGGCCACCATTTTGTGTTTTGTCTTGAGGTCCCTTTGCGATCCCTGGTCCGTTGACTGGTTGGTCCCTGAGAGGATAACTTTGAAATTCCTTGGGCTTTCCTGGTTGCTCCAGACATGCCCCAATTCCCTACCAAGTGGTGAGTCCCACAGACCTTTCTGGTCTGCACTGAAGCGTCTTTCTTGTTTCTGCGTGAGTTGCTGTTGCCAAGGCTTGTTGTGTCCAATCCGGACACCAACACTGCATCACTCGACATCCTTTGTGGGACAGCTCGAATCCAGCTCCTGGTTGTCCTCAATGCCTCCTGGTCTTCGTGGCTGAAGAGTCAAGCTTCACCTTCTTCACCTGAAATCACCCAACATTGGTGGGCATCTGCCTATCGCCTTCCTGGTCACTGGCTAGTGACCCAGACTCTGTCCCCTCTACTTTCAGGTTCTTCTCATCTTCGATCCAGGCTTAGATCTCTTCGGACACTTCGCATCTTCCCGGCAGAAGCACTTCTTTCCCAGCTTCCATTGAAATTGACGACGTGACCCGACCCGACACCATTTGACACCTATGCACCCAGCTTCCCTGGGTGAGGTAACACGAGTACTCCAGTGCTCCCGTGGGTGTTGGCCCTAGAACCTCCTAAGTCCCAAAGGGTTTGCTCCTGACTCACTTCTAAGTGTCCCTAATCTTTAAAAATCTAACCGTGACTTTTCCCATAGACGCGAACGGGAGCTCGCGGCTGTGTTCACACACTGCACACGGCCCCCGTGGGTCCCCTGTGTCACTACCTTGGGTGGTTCCTTGGGGTCCCAGTTATTCTACAGGCTCTAGGCCTTGTGTCTAGTTAAGTCGTGGTTCTTATACCACTATTTTAGTATATGGTTTGGCTCATCCCTAGGGCCTGATGTGTATTTGTGCTATTTTACTGTAATATTTGAAGTGTAACTTATGTGTTTTGACCTCTAGTCTCATAAAGAGACTAGGAGGGTGTGTTTAGTAATAAATACATATATTTTATATATATACCTGGTGTGGATGTCTTTCATTTAGGCACTCAAGAGATTATAGACTGGTAAAACAAGCTGCTTTACATTCCTTCAAGACTTAGCCTGAAGGCTGCTCTCCATAGCTACCACTAGGATAGCTTTCAATAAAGGTTGTTTTTAACCTATAACCAATAAGGGGTTGTTTGGACTGGTACAGGGTGCCCACTATAACTAGTGGACAGCATATACCAGGCCAACTTCTCACAGCGGAGATGTCTGTGGAGCACATAGAAATCAAAGCATCTCCTAAGGTACAAGGGACCCGATTTACATAAGGCCCCCTGAGCAATAGTGAGAGCCTTGAACGAAACGCGCTGACCCACCGGCAGCCAATGCAGATCCCGAAGAAGTTGCTTAGTGCTAGACCTCCCGGGGATGCCCATTAGTGCTCTGGCGGCCGCGTTCTGGATAGTCTGAAGCTTTTTTAACTGATAGTCAGGAAGGCCAATGTATAGTGCATTAGCGTAATCTAAACGCGAAAGAATTAGAGCGCGGGTCACCATTTCCTTTGCTGCTTTGGGCAGCAATGACAGAAATTTCTTGAATTGTTTCAGAGTGCCGAAGCACACTCCGGCCAATTTTTTGCAGTAGGAAACCAAGATCCTCGCTGAACCATATCCCCAAGTTTTGTACTGAGCTCCCCATAGACTTAGGCATGGGGTAACCCTCAGGCCAAATGGCATCCCTAAAATGCAGCGGGTAAGACCCGTAGAGCAGTACTACATTGTGCCACTCCTGCACTATCTTGCATGCTTGAATTTTGCATTTTTAACTACCTTTTTTTTAAAAACAGATCGTAGTTAAAACAAGCATTTGCAATGCAATAGGTCTCGCATTTATAAGAGTTTGAGCTATTGGCATTGTAAAATTACAATGCTTTTTATTTATGTTTTGGTTTTAAAACAAATAAAAGGCATTGTCATTTACAATGTCAGTAGCATAAACTCGCATAAAAGCAGTGTGTGGAGTGCAGCAGTGTGCGGCGTGCAGCAGTGTGTGGCGTGCAGCAGTGTGCGGCGTGCAGCAGTGTGCGGCATGCAGCAGTGTGCGGCGTGCAGCAGTGTGAGGCATGCAGCACTGTGGCGTGCAGCAGTGTGCGGCATGCAGCAGTGTGCGGCGTGCAGCAGTGTCATGCAGCATGCAGCAGTGAGTAATGCAGCAGTGTGCAGCAGTTTTTGGCGTGCAGCAGTGTGCGGCGTGCAGCAGTGTGTGGCGTGCAGCAGTGTGTGGCGTGCAGCAGTGTGAGGCGTGCAACAGTGTGTGGCGTGCAGCAGTGTGTGGTGTGCAGCAGTGTGAGGCGTGCAGCAGTGTGTGGCGTGCAGCAGTGTGTGGTGTGCAGCAGTGTGAGGCGTGCAGCAGTGTGTGGCGTGCAGCAGTGTGTGGCGTGTAGCAGTGTGTGGCGTGCAGCAGTGTGTGGCGTGCAGCAGTGTTTCATTTAGCAGTGTGCGGCGTGCAGTAGTGTGAGGCGTGCAGCAGTGTGCGGCGTGCAGCAGTGTGAGGCGTGCAGCAGTGTGTGGCGTGCAGCAGTGTGTGGCGTGCAGCAGTGTGTGGCATGCAGCAGTGTGAGGTGTGCAGCAAGGTGTGGCGTGCAGCAGGCCAAGTCCGTTATTTGCATAACGCTATATAAGCAGCATGTGACACATTTCTAAGCACTCCTAGTGCTGACATACAGGCACTGAGGAACAGTGAGATGATGATGTCATTTGTCCAGATTCACACGGTGTGTGGGCATGATGCAAAGCCTGAGCTAGCACTTACGCCTCGTGGAGACACATTCACATGTTAGACGCTAGCACATGTCATGTGATTGTAGTCAAAGCTTTTTATTTTTGAGGCGGAACCAACCACCTTTTCCTGTTCTGGTTCCTAAATTCTGTCAAATATACACTTGGATAGTGAACGTGAAGTATCTTGTTAATACAGAGGGGGGGGGGGCTAAGGACCGTTCGAAGACATGGAGGCTCAGTCACATCGCGTTGTAGGAAGTTCTAAAGATCGCCAGACTGCGTCCCTTGGAGCCTTTCATCAGGATAAAAGGCGGTTGGATCGGAGGAATCCGCAATGTGTAGTTGGGGTAAAGGATGCAGTGGCATATTTTACTCTCAATAACCAGCCAAATGGCTCCGCGAACTAAGTGTTATTATCCAATAAACAAGTGCGGTCTTCAAGTCACGAGCTCTGATCCCGGCAGGATCAACCAAGAGTTCACACTGGAGTCCGACACTTTGAGTCCTTTTGCATTGTCACCCACTTTAATGCCTTCTGTTTCAGTAGTCTTAGTCGATTCATCATCCCTCGAAGAGTGAAAGCAGTATTCAGTCGCTCGAGAGCCAAGTGCCTAAAGACCTCTGCTGCAGGGCCTCCACCCACTGAGCTAGAGTATTAAAGGACGGCTTCTGCGAGCATCTGTGTCTCTGGTGCAGAGTTACTCCCACGAGAAGGGCCTCTCTGAGGCTCTGAAATGATGCACCCTTCAGAGGAATATTAGAAAAGCCAGGTCACTCGATCCTGGTCTCCCAGCTCCAAGGTCGCCGCTCTGGCTCGCTAGTCTTTGCGGGGTTTTAGCAAATAACATTTTGCGTTTTCAGCCCTGTCAGCCTATACTGCTTAATGAAAAGTTAAACTGCCAAACCCAGTAAGGAAAAAGTGGATGGATTAATTTAAATCAGAAGCAAACTCAACAGAGGGCGAGCTGGAGGACGTAAACAGACCGCCTTCGCAGGAGACGGACCCAGAGTTGCTGTGACATTTCTTTCATAAACCCCCCAAGGACAGAATTGGCACGATGGCTTGGACTGTGCTGTCTACAGGACACTTGGGCAGGAGTCCAGCATTTTCCGGTGATCCAGACGGGCACCCTGGCAGCGCATTCCCAGGATGCCCGCAACAGCCAGGCACAAGAATCCAGAGCAGACATGGCGAGTAAGTTGGCTGAAGAGGTGGGGTGTGGGTAAAGCTCTGAAAATCCAACAACCTGGAGCCCGGTGAAAACGTGTGAAGCAGGAAGGGGGTGGCAAATGGTATGCACTGTCGTGGCCGCTTTGATGTCCTCAGTGGCCGTGCGGCTCACTGGGGACATCAAAGCGGCCGCGACAGTGATCTGGCAGTGCTTTTCAGGCTGCCAAATGGTGCGCGCGCCCGGCGCACATGCACTGTATTTGGAGGGCTGAAAAGCACTAGTTTGCACTTCCAGATCCCCCTTTTACAAAAGCTCTCGCAAGAGCAGCGCTAAAGCGCTGACTCAGACGAGACCTAAAAATGGCCAGTGCTAGGTCACAGATCAAACAAGCATTGGCATAGCCAATAGGTCTCGCCTTTGGGACCTTATAAGTGTTTAGCCACGCAACAGTTGCATAGATAAATACTTATAAGGTTCCAAAAGTGAGACTTATTGGTTATGCCAAGCGGCTGTGCCGCCGGGAAAGTGATCGCCATCAAACATCAAAGCGGCCGCGAAAGTGAAAGTAATCGCGGTCAAGCAAGGCGCGCGCGCCCGCGCCCGCGCACATGCACTGTAGCTCTAGGCTGGCCTGGTAGCACTTTATGGAGCCCTCTCAATAAGTCTCGCCAGACCAGCGCATGCGCTGGGTCAGGCGAGACCTAAAAACTGTGCGGGACATTTGTAGGCTCTAGAAGCGTACTTTGGCATACTTAAATAAATTCTCCCTGGGCCATTTTCTATTATGCCCACATCCTTCCACAACCATCCCCTGTATCAATACTAGGTAATGAGCTATGCAGTCAGTCAATAGAAGTATTTGTTGGCTAAACAGTGATCTCTTCTCTTTCCTGGACAATTGATGTCCCCCGCCGAGATCCCAGTCTGATGGGTTCCAGGTAGTTTGACAGGGCCCCATTGAAATAGTCTGGATGGAGGATGATGTTGTCCGCTCCAGTCCAGTTCTTGAAGATCAGGACAACCTAGTTGTCTTCTCAGGGATGGTGAAGAGCATCCCAGAGCCCCGAGCCCTATACTTTTGACAAATACGTACCCATATTTTTGTGACATAGGTTGGCAGATTGTTAGGGTGTCGTATACACTGAGGTTCATAGTTGTAAAAAAGCAGAGTAACCTTTGCTGGCCCCTTACTTTGGAAGGCTGTGTGCAAGGTAGATGGGACATTGACTTTTATCCTGCATTTTATACCAGTTAGAAATCAAGGCCAGTAGCTTCAACGTGGCCTTTAGCAGTACTGGGATATTCACCAGTTCATATTTTTGTAAGTGTTTAGTTGAAATATTTAATTTCCCTTGGAGTTTAGCAGTCACAGTCGGCCAGTTGCTGCTGCTGGACATGCCGGTGAAACTTCTGAGCCTGATAAGTAGGTATCCAGTGATCATGGACAAGCATTTATTTTGTCTGTGGAGCAGTAGGGGTTTATGGAACCCTTTTGGATAGGTTCACTGGTTTCCACAGGCAGGAGAACATGGACTCACTAGAAAGGAATCAAAAATCTATCATTCAAGATTGCAGGGAGACCCTAACATTGTACTCTCTACACTTCCTCTAGCTTTAGGAAATTGTGTGTATTTTCGGACATCCTCAGAGTTCACCTTGGTGAAGTGGTCAGTACCCAGGTATGATGCCCTGCATGTTGGAGACAGATAAGGAGACTGTGGCTCAGTATGGGAAGCTATTTGGGAGTGGAAGAACAAAGGGAGGTATGTCACATCCACAAACTCAAAATAATCAAAGTTTATTTTGTGGCTCTCCTGCAGTCTCCAGTGTTTAGCGTATACGCTACCCTGGAATCTTCACTTAGTGCTTCAAATTGTGGGTGCTGTTTCACAATCAGCCCTCTTGGAAAGGACTCAATTCCATCCTCAGTGACTCACAAGGATCGTTGCCAAAAGTATTTTGATGTGCAATACCCCATACTATGATTGACATACACCTAGCTCCCTTCCTAGGGAAGCGATTCGCTCAGCCATTCAACAAAAGGTTTGTTAATGCACTCAGTTTTGAACTTCTGGGGGCTGCACCAGCCATTGTGACAGACACAGGCACTCATACACACGTGTGCATGCACATATCCACATTCATGTGCACCAATACTTCCATGCACAGGCTCTTGGCACACACGCATAATGTGTATTTACAAAAGCAGACACTTACACCTTAGGGTAACTTGGCACCTAATATAAGATATAACTTTCCACCCAACTTAATAGAACTTATTTTACCGACCTCAGAAGGATGAAGAGCTGATTGAAGCTGCTAAAATTCAAACACAGATTTCTGCACACACAAGTACACATACACATGCATGTACACACATACACACAACCATGCACTCACATGCAAATGTGCACATACTCATGTACAATGACACTTTCGTGCACAACCTCTTTCTATGCATATAACATGTATTTGCAAAAGTGCACACATCACTACTTAGTGGTACTCATTTTATCGATCTATGAAGCTTGACAAGCTGAGTGCAGCTGCTGAGATTCAAACACAGTTTTCCACACACACATACTCATGTGCAAACACACACACACACACACACACACACACACAAACACTCACAAGCACATACACTATCATGTAAACACGTACACAATATGTCCACACACACTTGTGCACAACCACTCATCAGTACACTCTAATGCACACACACACTCACAAACTCAAGTGCACACTCACCTTCACACACGCTTTCATGTGTGCACACTCACACATGCACCCACACTCTCATGTACATGCACAGGCTTATGTGCACAAGCACACATGGACAAACAATCATGTACACACACTCATGGGCCCACATGTTTACGCAGACACATGCATACACTCACGTGCAAGTACACATGCATACACACTCTCGCAAATTCATACACATACACAACATTCAGTACTTTTGGTTTTGTTTACTGTAGCATACAAACTTTTTCTGTGGGAGCAGATCCCCAGGTACCACGAGGCAGGCCTGGCACCCGGTGCTTGTAAGCAGCAGGGTACTTACTTGGCGATGATAGAGACAGACTGGAAATTAGACTAGGATGCTGGAGGAACAAGGTGACTCATTTCATGACCCTAACACACACACACCCTGAAGTTACGTCCCTGGATACGGGCTGAAGGCTCCTTACGTGGCCAACTTGGATACTGTCCACAATTGGTTGTTTTGAGGTTCACTCTGTTTTCATGTGTTATGAGTTGCTGCCTTCAAGCCACACAGAACTGAAATGTCAGTTACAAGCATAGTACCCCCAGGGGCACCCCGCTTACCCCCCTCCCCCAAATTAGGTTACCCAAAGAAGACACAAGAAACAGTTGTAGATGGGTAACAAATGCTGCAGGATTTATTACATAATTTCCAGGATATGTAATAGGTGGGTTATCTTACGGGCGATCCAAGGGCAGGCGGCCATCTACTTCACCTGCCCCGCCTGATGAGCCGGGCAGCACGGGAACGACCCGCAGGTGCTGCCCCCCAAGTGATTCTTTTTCGATCACGTGCCGTTGAGATTCTACTCACACCCCCCCTCTCGGGGCGGAGCGTCGCATAGCAAACCCCCGGTTGTTCAGGCCCACAACCGCCCACAGGCCTAGCGGGGCGCCGACCGGCTTCCGGGACCTCTCGGAGGCTCCTCGTTTTGGCTCAGGCACCACGTGGTGCCGCGCAGAGGTACCCTTTGTACCGGCCTGCTTCCAGATCGCCCTGTAACTCCGCCTGCAACGAAAAGAAAACATTAAAACGTTCAGCCAAAAACCCCACCCCACCACACCACGCCGGGTAAGCGGTAGGGAGGGTAAAAGGGCGAGGTGGGCGACAAAGAGGTCGCCAGTGAGGGTGGGGGAAGGCTAAATAGCCTTCCCCTCACACCTGGGCCCGGAAGTGACGCGCCTTTCGCGTCACTTCCGGCCCCCTACACGGAGGGGGGCACGATCAGGAACCCTGCCCCCGCCCCCCCCGAAGTATGGAGTGGGGAGGGGTGACCGGGGCCCCGGGGCCACTAAGGCGCCGACCGCCGAGTGGCCCCCTGCGGGGGCCGCGGTCAGCGGCATAGTACCCCCAGGGGCACCCCGCTTACCCCCCTCCCCCAAATTAGGTTACCCAAAGAAGACACAAGAAACAGTTGTAGATGGGTAACAAATGCTGCAGGATTTATTACATAATTTCCAGGATATGTAATAGGTGGGTTATCTTACGGGCGATCCAAGGGCAGGCGGCCATCTACTTCACCTGCCCCGCCTGATGAGCCGGGCAGCACGGGAACGACCCGCAGGTGCTGCCCCCCAAGTGATTCTTTTTCGATCACGTGCCGTTGAGATTCTACTCACACCCCCCCTCTCGGGGCGGAGCGTCGCATAGCAAACCCCCGGTTGTTCAGGCCCACAACCGCCCACAGGCCTAGCGGGGCGCCGACCGGCTTCCGGGACCTCTCGGAGGCTCCTCGTTTTGGCTCAGGCACCACGTGGTGCCGCGCAGAGGTACCCTTTGTACCGGCCTGCTTCCAGATCGCCCTGTAACTCCGCCACAGCCCTGGAGGCGGCTAACCGTCGCAGCCAGGGCCCCCCACCAACCCGCTATAGTCTTACCTGCCACCTCTCCTATCTAGGGCTTCCTGCGACTAGCTGGAAGGGAACCGTCCTAGCAGAAGGGAGAGTTTGAAATTCTGCCACTTCATGACAGTGTGACAGCGCTAGCGGGGCTCAAACCTTGTGAGATCCCTTATATCCACAGGCCAAAAGATGATTCTGAAGTTTTGCCACCTTATGACACTTTGACAGCGTTTCCTGGACTCGAACCCTTGTCCTGTGAGACCATTACAACCGTAGGCACAAGACCTACCATTGAGCTATGGCTCCAGGTTGTTGAAGAGTTTGAAATTTGCCAACTTCTGACACTTTGACAGCGTTTACGGGACTCGAACCCAAGACTTACCAGTGAGCTATAGCTCCTGGTGTTGTAGATGGCCCCATCAAGGCCCCCAAGGCCCGAGACGCTATCCTAATCGGAATAGGGTCTGCTGAAATAAAGGACCCATTGGGCCTGGGGAGATGTGCCAAGAACTATTCGCCCCCCATGCGGGCAGGTTACCCTCTTCACAATTATGGGCCTGCCCTCTTAGGCTATGAAGGCGAGAAGGGGTTTACTTAACCTTTGGCCAGCCCCTCTGATTGCTAAACCCGGGGCACAGGAGAGCTCCTCGCTGCCAGCGCCTGACCATGGGCACCATCCCCTATTCCTTATGGGAATTATGCCCCTACAGATCCCTCAGTGATGTAACCCCCTAGGCGTACCAGCTTCGGGAATCTATCCAGCTTAGACATTGCGCGCTGACAGTAAAGTTCACGCGTTGAGGATTGACTAAGTCCTGCTACGCCCTTCCCATCATGCTCCTCAGAAGGAGGGTGGCGGGGGGTGCCCCCCACCACAACCCAGAGCATCCCCAGCGGTGCCAAATTCCTGCTCCGTTGAAGTAGAGATTCAGTGCACCCTGGGCGTGACCAATGTTCTATTGCCATAATGTCCCCTTGTGTTTGCCCCGCTGACACCCCAGTTATTGGGACAGCAGCCCCCATATGCTGGCTGGCGGCGCCCCCTGAGAACGGTAAAAGTGTCCGTAACCAGGATCCCAGTCTCCGCAGCTGCAGTACGCGACCAGTGATTCCGGTGGAGAATGCCACCAGCCGCAATGGTCCTCTAGGCATTATGAAAAGCACTATTTTACCTGGGCCTATCTCCAAATGATGGTGATTTCACCCAGCTGACGGCCGGAGGCCCGCCTCTGGAGCCTATTCACCTGTTTTGCTACTCGGGCCCCCTTCTGGGTGGGCCTCCGAGTTAGGGCAACGCGCGTGCTCCCCGGGCACGGTGCTGCTGACCCAGTGCGCACGCTGGTACCTTATCTGTTGCTAAATGCCCTACCGCTGGAAGCTTCCCAGGAAAAGTAGACTTCGAGGTCCCGCCTAAATTGATCCCATCGCCTGGGGGGAACCCAGTGGTGGCAGGACCTGTATGGTAACTCCATCCCGGTGTAGCTATCGCTTATTTGTGCCGCCGAAGCAGGCAATGCCCCCTTAGTCTCAAGTTCTACCCCTAGAGAATAACCTTGGGGGCAGACAAGTCTGTGGGAACCAACCGGAAACTTTGGTGCAAATACCGGCCCTTATTCTGAACGTTGCGAATGCTGCACGGTCAATAAAGCCCTGACGCCCTGGGGCTCTACGTGGTCTTTACCAAACTTTGAACGACCGCACACTTGCTATATAACAACTATACCACCCACAAACCGGGTGGAAGGTCTTCATCGAAGCAACCCGAAATCTGTCTTTGGTTGCATGGGAATGCCCCCCAAAGTACATCTGGACCTATTCCTATATGGTTCCTTCAGCTACTCCTCCTGCATGCCTAACTCTTGGTTATGGTGCCCCGCTCAGTGTTCTGCAGGCTAATCGGCTTAACCATGAACTATCGGTCGATTTGAGACAGAGGTAAACCCCGGGTTGCCATCCGCTCGCGAGCGGCGCACCCGCAACCACTTGGACAATCACGCTGGTAACCTTGTGCCGTGATTTAAGCCCTAGTGATGCGCTATGTGGTGACCACTTATTCTTTGCCGCTAAGTCAGAGCGTCCCCGTATTCAATGCGATTGGGGCACTGAGCTGCACCCATATCTAACCCATCTAGTGGCTCAAACCAGACTTCCTTTAGCATTAGATAATAACTACCATTCTATCTTGGTTGCGTAGCCCTGCCCGACTAGGCACCCACCCGGGTGTCTAGGTTACAGTTAGATATGTGTGAGTTCCCCATATCAGTGACCGTTGAAGGCTGCCCACATAAGCATGTTGGCGGGGCCGAGTTGCAGGCTTAAGCATACCTTCTTTTAGACTGTCGGCAGCGACCCGTGTGTAACTGCCACTAACATGGCAATGACCGTTCTACGTTAGGACTATCTCCCCATGGTCCGCCCTGCCCAAGGACTGATGCACCTGGGAGGGCGAGGCCGTAAGGAATGGGGGGTGGGTGTCGAGGCCAAACAACAATGACAAACGACCCAAGCCCCCTTTCAGCAAAAGGTTGGAGACGAGCGACACGTGGTCACGTGTGGTCGGGATCGGACTGCGCGACCCTTGCTGTAAGTAGCACTTTTATGACGCGCGAACTCGACCCGAAGTTATGGCAACGCTGTGCATGAGCAACATATTTACACACATATTCGGGCACGGGAGTGAGATCATGAGCCGCCAGGTCCACCACCCTCGGGAACCCAGGCATACCAGGTCCAGCAGCTCGCATACATATTCGGGCACGGCGATATTCATTGATTTACCTAGCATCGCAACCCAGCGTGAACCCTATCCGAAGGTAATCGCGCGCCGTTCATGAGCACTGTATATACATGCATCATCGGGCACGTGGATATTAAATTATCTTCCCAGAGTCCCAGCGTGACCCGCCCGAAGGTGTTGGAGTGCAGTACATGAGCCATAGGTATTAACATACGTACTCGGGCACGGTCGATTAGTGATTAGCTCAAACCGTAATGTGCGCGAAATTAATCGAGCACCGGGCACAGGCACCGACTGAATAACCTATTCGGGTGCAGGGGGTGTCGTAATGCCCGTATTCATTTACTGCGCGCGAATGTGGGCACAAGCAATTCTTGTGAATAATACGTGCACTTGTATCATGTGTCTGCATTATAGGAAACCAGCAATACATGCTGCATATTTATCTAGCGTGAAATCGACCCGAAGGTATTGGAGCAAAACTTGCGAACTATGCCTGCACTTGTATCAAGTATCTGCCTTATAGCAAGCCAGCGCATACACGTTGCATATTGTATTTGCGCGAACCAGACGCCAAAGGTATTGCACCGCTTCACATGAGTAATGTCTTTACGTTACAAATACAGGTACGGGGGGCGTGAGAGATACGTACCATAGAACACGATCCCCATTCCAGGTCACGCGAGCACCGCACCAGATTAAGCCTTGAGGTGCGTGGGGGGATTAGTAATACCCGTAATCGCCTGATGTGAACAGTGCATGTACTGGTATCATGTAGCTGCCTCATCGGAAGCCTGGAATTACATGATGCATATTATATAGTGCGAACTCGACAATAAGGCATTTGGAGCACTTTACATGAGCACCGTATTTACATTACATCCTCACGCAGGGGGTGCTTAAGAAATTCGTATTATATTACCCGATCCCCAAAACCGGATCACGCGAGCACCGCACCCGATTTTCCATTGAGGTGCGGGGGTTTTATTAATGCCCATAATCGCGTATGTGAACAGTGCACGCACTTGTGTCATTTATCTGCCATATAGGAAGTCAGCAATACATGTTGCAGAATTATATAGCGCGAACTGACCTGAAGGTGTTGGAGCGCTTTACCTGAGCACCTTATTTACATTACACATTCAAGCACGGGGCTTACAAGATTCGTGTCATACTAAACGATCCCCGTGCCAGGTCCATTGCGCCTGCCGCACGCAGCCCACTGCATGCCCCCCCCCCCACCCTCAACGGCAGCGTAGCCGACGGGAGGGGGGGCGATAACCTTAACCTTAACCAGGGAGAGCCACCGGGGTTGCACTTTCCGCGATCAGCGGGGACCCAGGCAGCTCCCAGCCTTGCAGTGCTGGTGCATTGGGGCTGTGAACCCACGCTAGACTCCTACCGGCTCCCACGGCACAGGGTATGCGGCTTCAAGCCGTCCGCACCCCCTTTAATTTACTTCGCTCGCGAGGGCGACCGCCATTGCAAAGTATGCCCCGCGGGCGAAAGGCCGACGGACCCGCGATCACTAAAATGTGCGCCCTGCCGGACGGTAATTGATCCTTTACACCGCGCTATAGCTCCCGCCTTAAATAGCACCGTCTGTACATTTCCGATTCAGGCACGGGAGGATAAGTGATTTGCCCAAAATCACAGGAATGGACGCGACTACGAGGCTCGAAACCTGCCAATGAGTCCTCGCGCCTACTGCGTGGATCAAACCCACGACGGTGAATTGAAACCCACGACGTTGCAATTAAGTGTTTCCCGCTCTACCAAACTGAGCTATCTGCAGAACTATTCCCGCACCAATGGCGGTAGCGCAGCCGACGGACCACACCACCGTCAAGGAGATTCCGTGATGTTCAATTTTTGGAGCGCCTTAACTTGGCACCACACAACACTTTGCACCTTTAGTTTTCAAACTAAAACTGCTCAATCAGCGAGGAATTGGCAAGCCTAATAGACGTAATGCCGAGCCATCCTAACCAGGGAGGGAGCCATGCCCTATGCAGTGGCAGCAGAGCACGCAGCCTCTCCTTAAAGAGAGGGCTCTATAATGGCACCATCTATCCAGCGCGACCGATTTGGAGCGCTTCCCCTAGCACCACGTATGCAGATGGAGCTGGAGCTCCCTATCGTGTCACACAATTGTCTGCATTGTCACCGTCTGTACATTAATCATTCAGGGACGGGGTAACAGGTGCTAGTCGCGCCACTATGCTCAACTAGTAATTATTTGCTTTGGTAATCATCACGCGAGGTCGCCCGGGTGTATGGGACACCTTACCCGGGGAAAATAAGTGATATATTCCTTATCTAGCTTGAACTCGACCCGAAGGTATTGGGGCCCGTAGCACCGTATTTACATACACATTTAAGCACGGGGAGATTAAGTGATTTGTCCCGAATCACAGCATGTGGACGCGGCCTCGCGGCTCGCCCCCTGTATTCCTGCACCAGAGGTGGCAGCGCAGCCGACGGACCACATCCCTTCCCAAAAGGGGAGACGCGAGCACAAAGTCACAGGGAGATTGTGATTACCCAGAAACACAGGAGGATCAGCGTTGAAACCGAACTCGAACCCCGGTCCCCAGACCCAAGCCTGCTAACGTGGCTCGACACAATGGCCTCACTAAAAGGCACACTTTACTTCAACTATCCAGGGAAACAGAGAACGCACCTCGCACCCTGTGCCCACTGAATGCAGTGGAACATAATTTATGACTACAACCTCCCGCGGCGTAGCGATCTCGTTCAGGCTGTTACGGTCCCCCACTGCGCATCGGAAACATTGCTGCTTCCGGACTCCCTGCCCTGCCCCTGGCCAGAGACTGCAGAAAGCACTGGTTAGCCCCAGAGGGAGGCCACGAGGGACTCGCTGCCCCCCCCGTCCTCCCCAAAAGCAATGACCCTCAGGAGCAGTCGTGTGGTGCTGTACACGAGCACCGAAGACAGTGCCAGGAGATGGAGCGCTGTGCGTACGCCCCGTGAAAATTGGACCGGGGCACGTGAAGATGAATAATTCGCCCAAGACCACACTGACTGTGAAGTGGTGCAGACGGCTAGACCCAGGCACATAGAGAAAGACGGAGACTAATAGAAATAGATAAGAACAAATAAAAGATCTAGAGATAACTAAAGAATGGACACAACCACATTTGATGAGCTGTGTAGTGTCAAAGAGAGAGAGAGCAGCACAGCACCATTTTGACTAAGATATTGTGTGTTTCTCCCTGTCTGTGCTGGAGCACTTTTGTCTGCCTTGTGCTACGCACTATTGTGCAAAGCCATCTCTGTAATGTACCGCCTGGGTTTTGGACTGGAAGTGTACCCTGCCACTATAAAATGTTGTGCTTACACATAATTTAAAATTGCTATTCATTAGAGCACCCCATCCAGGGCCATCCCCCCCTTGTGCCGAAGGGCGGGACGAAGTGCTCGCCCAGGCCATACCTAGCAACCCGGAACCCCGCACCCGATGCAGTGCCACTAGCAAGGCACTGCTCAACGATACCAGATTGAAAGCATGACCGGGCGCGGGTGTCCCAAGAAACAGCTGGCACAAAGCTGAGTGACTGGCCACGCGGCGTGCCACAGAATAGAATTTAAAAGCACGTCTCCGTAGAGACAGAAACGTTTCCCCTGCGCCTTGGTTCTACCATAAATAGCAGCAATGATATTCAAAACCCACGTCTCCGTAGAGACAGAAACGTTTCCCCAGCGCCTTTGACCTCTCGACGGCTTTACCATATGCGCATTTGCCCCCTGAGCTGTCCTGCCTGCTCAGCCCTCTCGCGCCTCGCTGCGCCGTAATTGCAGGCTGATACCCCCCAACTAAGCGCCGACATGCCCCGCCGAGTGTGGGGGGGGGGGGGGGGGTCACCGGAGACCGACCAAATATTCGCAACCGGCCGACAATCCCCGCACAAAAGGACGGGCGTAAATTCCCCCCCCCCGGCCAAGACCCAGGAGAGGCTAGCCACCCAACGCACATCCGACACAAAGGCCCTGAGCCATCGTGGCCCAACTTGCGCCCTCCCCGCCCGCGGCTATCCGGGCCGCAGGGCCCCGTCGACCTGGTACTGCCCAGGGACGGGGCCGGGGCGAGAAGGGTTAAGCAAGACTCACCTAGACAGCAAATGGTGACGGTGGGACCCGCGAGGCGATGTCGACGGCCACAAAACCCCGAGACAGCGACGACCGACCGAGGTGGGTAAAAGGGCGAGGTGGGCGACAAAGAGGTCGCCAGTGAGGGTGGGGGAAGGCTAAATAGCCTTCCCCTCACACCTGGGCCCGGAAGTGACGCGCCTTTCGCGTCACTTCCGGCCCCCTACACGGAGGGGGGCACGATCAGGAACCCTGCCCCCGCCCCCCCCGAAGTATGGAGTGGGGAGGGGTGACCGGGGCCCCGGGGCCACTAAGGCGCCGACCGCCGAGTGGCCCCCTGCGGGGGCCGCGGTCAGCGGCACATTCCTTGGTTAGCATCACGGTTGGTGTTGCGAAGCTCGCACTTCTTAAACAGACAATTCTTCTCTACTCCGCCCCCTTGAAGCTTTTCCTTCGCGTGGGAGTCCCCGAGCCGGTAAAGCAGTCATTTACAAACGAAGAAAAGGCATTGCAGGAAGTGAAAGCCCGGACTGATTGTTCTCTGTTAGAACGCACTCACCTTACCCTTCAGCTCGGCCATTTCGTAACTCCAGGGCCTGTCGGGACTTGCCCGAGTGTGCGTTCAACGTTTCCTTGACTGGCGCGGCAAATAGACGCAATGCTTCAACGACAGCTATGTTAGACAAGTGAAACAAACAACCCACATTCGCTCGCCACGACGTACTTGGACAGTATATTTCTGTACGTCCCCAATATGATCTAAAGGGATGCTGCCTCTTTACCGACCTATATTTCTTTTATTCTATGGTGAACACTCTCAAAAAATTATGATAAACACGCAAACAACAGTGATAACCCATAATTACAATGTCTACACACAGTTATTTCTTTTTTTCATCTTCGTTTTTTCTATTTAATAAGCAAAGAATTTTTGTATCAAAAGTGATTATAAGTATTTCATTTCAGTATTGTCATTTGTTATGATTCACAAATATAATAAAGACAAATATTTACAATTAGACAAAAATATAAAACATATCAAAAACATTAATCCAAATCACAGTGCTAAAACAAATAATTTAGCCCCTCGGTAGGCCAATTAAATCTCTACATTCACATCTTGCATACTAATCTTGCATACTGACAGTCATACCACACACAAATCAATATAGTGAAAGAAACCAATAAAAGTACACAACTGGAAGAGTCAGTTATCTTAGAATGTTCAGATAGTCTCTCAGAGTTTAACTGTAGAGGTTATGGTAACAGACTTGATTTCTTCTTATTATTTGATCTAAGTTGGTCCAGGTACAATTTGTTGTCCAGTTGTGGAGAAGCTGGTCTACGTACGTTTCGGTGAGAGACAAATTAAAGTCACCTTCATCAGGACCACTGAAGGAACAACATTTTTCTGTGCACGAACGAGGGGACTGTATTCTGAAATTGTAAATACATTGTATATAAGGTATGGGTCTCACTGATGTGTATCTTTTCTACTTCTTAGAGATTTTGTTAAAAGTTACTTTAAATTTGGCCTAAACATGCCCGTCTCAGAAAATGAAAAAGAAAAAGAAGAGGAAGAAAAGAAAGGAAAACAAGAAAACCAAAGAAAGAAAAGAGTAACCTCCTAAGAGAAGGAGACTGAAGGCTTGAAAACTTAAAATCACACCATAATGTGAGAAAGAACTTTTCATATCAATTCATAATGTGTGACAAAGTCTTTCTATATATACAAAAGCACGGTTTTAGGAAGACCAGATAGATCTGAGCTCAAAAAGACAGGTATGACTGAAAGGTACCTACTAAAGATAAAATGAATCGTGTTATCAAGTTGTTAGGCTACTGTCAGTTTCCTCAAATGTAGTATTGTAATGGAAGTGGATCTTCTGTTGGACATATCTGTTAATTAACAGAGAAAAATGACTTGGACAGTTCACGAAAAAGTATAAAAAAGTTATTAGACTAGTGATGACCTCTAGGTCATTTCTGAAAATAAATCCTAAACTCTTACCCTAAACAAATTTTGAATTGTCAAGGTCAAAAAGCGTTGACTAGCCTTTATGGAGTATCTCCAAGTCGGGTTACTCCGACTCCTAGATATCCTATGTATTTATTCAAAGAAAAAGGTAACATGCATTGCTGACAGTGTTGTGATTATGAGCTGAATGAATCTTACCTTCGAATAAAATGAGGAGAGAGGAAAATATTTTGTAGTCCTAATCTCCAGGTTGCTTGGGGAGTAATGGCATGTACCACAGTCCAATCCAAAGTCTTTTAAGTTTTAAGTGATTCTGAGGGTAGATCAAAAGGCGTTCACATTATATATCGTATAATTAGGCGGACTTGATTCTTTTTAATAGTTTAATCAAAAGTAGTATAGATCAAAATCAAAATCAATAACACGTAATTTAACGTGTGTAGACTGCACAATCTAAATTGAACTAGTAATTTAAGTGTGTTTTTATGTGTGGTATTGACCGTCCAATCTGATTTGCGCCCAATTAGATGTTTAATTCTCAGTGTAATTTTTGTCACTATTGAGGGTTAAGAATGTCTAATATCGTTAATATCTGTGTGGGCTGCTAGGGATATCTAATGTTTTATCGATATTAAAGGCTAAGAATATATAAATTGCCAGCCGTATGTATGAGCCGCTGAGTGTATCTATTTTGCAGATAGACGAATTTAACACCACGACCCATACCAGAAAAACGATCTACTGTTAATGTAATGAAGTACTACCGGAAAAGCGTCTTCAGTTAGTGAGTGTTAATGTCATGTGACCGGTAACGGCCTCAGTTTGAGAATATACTGGACAGAAAACCAGTGATCTACTCGTGATTGGTAATGTACGGGGTATGAAAAAGGCTTGTCCACAGATGGATATACGTAGCCTAAAGGTGTGTGAGGAGTATAGCAACTGCAAAAGATGCATCTAATCCTTTAAAAACCGCAACGCACAATAAGGGTCACAATGAGATAGAGCTACTGGATCCAAAGTGGAACGCGCGCACAAAAGGATGGTTACCTTAAAATTGCAAAGCAGCGCGGTCTTCTCCCTTAGTCGTCCGACTCGAAGCTGGTATCAAGCGATATTTGGCGCATTTAAATATAACGTTGATAATTGCGAACTAACGCGATATGTCAAAACCAGGTGATTGATGTCTCTAATCCTATGGTGAAAGCGGGTGACATGTTGGAAAAGACATCTAAAGGCAGAAAAACTGCCATGTAGTAGAAATAACTACATTTATAAAATGCCAATAACTATCAAAACTGGATATAAGAGAAACAGCAGTGTCATCCCCAAGTGGTGATTTATTATTGCATATCTATAGTATATATTAAATGTATTTCCACACAAAGCGACGCGCCATGTTGGATTGGGGAAGATGGAGAAGGACAACAGGCGCCATCTTTGGAAGAGAAAGACGAGGTCGTTGACTGAAAATTGACAAAATGTCGTTATTAATCTAGAGAAGTTATAGTAAAAGATATGGTAAAATATACTAAACTAGTATGTGAATGTACATAAAATGATAAAGATATCGCAACCCCGAATTTGTCTTATTCCGCCGTGTGGCATGAGAGCGCCATGTTGGAATGGTCAATCCGACAGTTAAATAAGCAGCAAGCGCTAGTTTACGATGAAGAGACACCACCGTGTGAGCGTTTCGCTTTAAAGATATATATGTTAGTTTGCTATATTGATACTTGCCTATTCACAGCTACAATGATGTCAGTGAAAATAAAACCAACAATTCTTATTAGCATTATTGAATGTGCTTTGACAAGTACAAGTTTATACTCAGATGTACTAAGTTCTAAAATAGGAAACTAGTGTATAGATGTATATAAATTGATAAAGGTGTGGCAACTCCGAATATATCTTATTATGTATTGAGGCATGAAAGCACCATATTAGAATGGTCGATCTGACAAATAAACTTGCAGCAAACGCTAGCTTACGGCCATCAGACACCAACGAATAATCTTTTGGGTTTAAAGATATATGTTTCAATCTGCTAGATTGGTACTTGCATATTCGTACTAGCAACGTACTATACTTATTAAATATGCCTATATAAGCAAAAATATTTGCTCAGAATGTGTTATGTTCCAGGATGGAAAGATAGGCGATATGTACGCCATAATGGCTAGATGAAAATGCATATATTGTAAAAATTATGCAGATAGTGGATGTTTGTGAGAATCTAATGCACTGATATTTTCATAAAAGTCAATGTCTGACAGCTGGACAGAATTTAAGTAAAGGGATGATGATGGTGACTCATACTATTGTAGGAATTCTCCAAAAGAGAAAAGTCTTCGCTAGATTAAAACAGACGGTCTGTAGAGCTCAAAAAAGGACAAGTGATCCAAGGTGATGGTTAAATTGGGTTATGATGTGACTAGCCATGTAATTTCTTCATTCAAACCTTTGTTCACTGTGTCCAAGAAAAAAATCCAAAAGGTTTCTCGCTGTTTACGTATTTTGGTTGGGTCCTTCCCTGGTGTGGGTTTGACCCGCTCCAAAATTAACCAACGGAGATCTGTTTCTGTATGTTGACATTCTTCATAATGTTTTACTAGAGGTGCTTGTATTTTGCCTGTTCTAATGGCAGATTTATGTTCAGAGAACCGAATACAGAATTCTCTGGATGTTTCACCTATGTAACCAAAATCACATGGACATAGTATCATGTAAACAACATTGGAACTTCTGCAATTTGTCATAGATTTTAGTTTTCCTGTTTTGCCTCTATATGTCCAGGTCTTTGTGATAATAGCTGATGCACATGCATGGCAATTGCCGCAGCTATAATTGCCTATAGGAGGGGGCAGTCCATCTATGGTCGTTTGTCTCAGAGGTTCCTGAGGTTTGTCTCTGCTGTGTACTAGCTTATCTTTAAGATTGTGGTTTCTTCTAAAAGCTACCAGTGGTTTCTGGGTGGGTGTTTCTTCGTCATTCACATTGAGGATCTTCCAATTTTTGTCTAAAATTTGTTTAATTTTATAATTTAAATTGGAATGGTCTATGACACAGACTAACTGATCTTTGTTTGGTCTAGGTTCATTGTCAAAGAGGGTATCTCTGTTGTAATATTTTGCCCTCTTTAGTGATTGTTTTATAAGTATTTTGGGGTAGCCTGGAGAAGGAGGCGTTCCTGCAGTTGTACTGCATGTGTCATATAGTCTTTAATGTTGGTGCAATTCCTTCTGATTCTTAGAAATTCCCCAAATGGGATAGAATCTTTGTGGCATAGTGGGTGGTAACTGCTGTGTTCTAAAATGGTGTTTTTCGCAGTAGGTTTCCTGTACAGATCAACCGTGAGGTGACCTTCTTCGCCCACAATCCATATATCTAGGAATTCCACTTTCTTTGGTGAATAGTTGCAAGTAAATTTAAGATTTATGTCGCTCGCATTGAGCCAGGATATAAATTCCAGAAGCCCTGATTCTGTTCCTGACCAGATGAAAAAAATATCATCTATAAATCTACGCCACTGGGTAACATTTTCATAAAAGGGCGCTGCTTCATTATAGATGTGTTTCCTCTCATATTCCCCCATGTAGATGTTTGCTACACTGGGGGCACAAGATGCCCCCATGCTGGTGCCTTTGATTTGGTGGAAAACATCCTGTTTGAATTCAAAATAGTTGTGCTCTAAAACAATTTGAAGACATTCTAGAATAAATGCATCAGGTCTATCCCCCGGAAATCTAGCCAGGAGCGCTGCCACCGACTCTATGGCTAGGTCCTGAGGGATATTGGTATACAATGATTCTATGTCAAGAGTGACAAGTAATTGTGTATTGTAATCAAAGGGTTTGTGTTCCAAGGTGGATATCATATGTCCAGTATCTTTAATGTATGAAACATACTGTGTGGTAAGGGGACATAAGAAGGCATCAACATATTGTGATAGGGGTTCTGTACATGAATTAATAGAGGAAACTATTGGTCTTAACGGAGGATCCAGGATGTTTTTATGAGTTTTGGGGATACCATACAGGGCAGGTGTGACTGGATTAGCTTTGTTCAGAAAGTCAAATTCTTTTTGACAGATGTAACCATCTGTAAAGGCTTTAGTAGTGATGTTATTAATACTAGCCTTAAGTTTAGTCACAGCTCTCATGTTGGAGGGTAGATAGTGCTCCGGTGTTTGTAACATGGATTTAACTTTGTTGGTGTAGTAAGTAGTGTCCATGATGACAATACCACCTGCTTTGTCACAAGGTTTAATAGTGATAAGCGAGTTATTCTGTAGAGATTTTAGTGCCTCCATTTCATTACAGGTCAGGTTAGGTGTTGGTTTGGGAATGAATCTAGTGATTCTCTGTATTTCTTTGATGACTGTTTTTTCGAAAACGCTGACTTCAGGGCCTACCATGTCAAGGGTCGGTGTGAAGTTCGATGGGGGTTTACAGCCTGAGTAGTTTGTATCTTGTTCTTCTAGGTCTGTATTTGCAAAGTATTTTTTTAATCTGATTTTACGAAAAAACGAAAACATGTCCTGATTTAGTCTAAAGGAATTAAGAGGTGTACTAGGTACGAATGAGAAACCTTTGCTCAGAAGTTTGATCTCTTCTGAAGAGAGCTCATGTGTGGATAAATTAAAAATTGGTATTTGCTCATTCGTGGAAGATTTCATCATTTCCAATACTGCTGGTTCCTTGTCCTCATGTATGGTTGCTGATGTTGAGGGTCTATTGGTTGGTAATAATTTCTCTCTGGTCTCGAGAATCTCACCCTCATTCTGCCTCTGCCTCTTGATAAAAAAGGCGAGGATTGTTGGCCTCTGTGATATGGTTCTGTGATATGCCCTCTTTGGTTCCTATCGTTATAGTTAGGGTCTTCTCCTATATTGTGTCCCTCTGAGTCAGAATCGGACGAGTTCGTATCTGAGAAGGTCACAATTTTACTTCTCCTATCTGATTGTTGATTGTATTGTCCTTGTTGTGAGGGACCCTCTTGGTAGTAGTTACTAGAGAGATAGGGGTAGATTTTTTCTTGGGAAAACCATCTGATGTCTTTTTTTAGTTTGTTGGTTTTATTCTTTATTAAATAGTCATCAAATTCCTGCATCTCTTGGATGATATTTTGTAGTTTGATTTTAGCTTCGTCTAGGGCTGAACTGGCCTTGAGTTTGTCCTCTAGCTCTAATATTTCTTGATTCACTGGCCCTAGCATTTCTCGTACAGTCTCTATAATGAGAAGCATCGGAGGAGCCTAGCGCGCAACCAAGATGGACGCGTAGGCACAGGGCTCCCCGGACCCTTGCCGCTCCTCGCAACTTATCCTGACATTATCCTGGATTTGTGAACGGATTCTGGAAGATGAACCTTGGCTGAATCCATAACTCTTTTCAGAACGAAAATCGTACCTGGGAGACCTGAATTATAGCGTCTTGCATTTTGGAGGCCCACCTGGAAGCTGTGCCCGGTGCTTCGGTGAACTGTGGGGCCGGGGAGTAGTTGAACAACAACGGCATCGGAGCCTTGCCAATGACCGCGCCCCCACTTTCGGTTTCGCTTTTGCACTTCTGCATGGCCTGATTGAGGAGCTGCTTCGCGCGACTGGGGCGTCCTCCGGCCTTTGTACTGGACTGATTTGTGCCTTTTTCTCCACTTTTCCGAGCGGGCTCTCGGACAGTCGGTGTCTGATCTGCTGGCACCCCTTTGCTATCGGTCCTGGCGGACCCCTCCGGTGAGCATCGCTTAACATGGCGGGCAAGGGGGATCCCGAGAAACGGAGGACCAAGACATCCCACCGTGGGGGACCAGTCCAGAGTAACATCATGGATCGTTATACCCAGGGTAAAGGATCCCCCGGGCTAGCAAGTGCCGCCGTGGAGGACTCTGGTGGTGGCCCGTCCGTGCCCACGAAATTGTCGCTGCAAGACGTTATGGGTGCCATCAACGGCATAAGGGAGACCATCGCCCTGCAGTACGAGGCTCTGGCCCGTAAAATTGACACGGTTGCCATTGATGTCACGCTAATTCGGGCGGATCTCTCTAAGACTAACAAGAGGGTTCAATCGCTGGACTTGAGGACAACCGCTCTTGTCACGGATGTATCAGACCTCCAGGCAACTCTTGGCGATCTAAAGTCGGCGAACGACACGATGTCCCGCCGGCTGGAGGATTTCGAGGGTCGGGCACGACGCAATAATATCCGCGTCATAGGTGTGCCGGAGACTCTCGACAATCGTCCGGTGGACCTCATGGTCGAAGATCTAGTCCTCAATCATCTTGCTCCTTCAGGCCTGAGCAAGTTCTTTGCCGTGGAGCGTGCTCATCGTGTCCCGGGCGGTAGGCGTCGACCAGGAGCTCCCCCGAGGCCTATTATTGCAAAACTTTTTCACTACAGAGACCGGGATGCGATCCTGAAGGCCTCGAGGGTACACGGCCCAGTTAACTATGAGAATGCCTCCGTTAACTTCTTTCCGGACTTCACCCAACTCGTTCAGAAACAGAGAATGGGCTTTCAGGGGGTGAAGCGCCGTCTTCGAGATTTGGAACTTAAATACTCTATGCTTTTCCCTGCCAGGCTTCGTGTGGAATATGAAGATCGGACTATCTTTTTTGAACGCCCTGATATTGTGAGTGACTGGTTAGACTCCCTGCCGGACCGGGGCGAACGATCTGGGCGTACTGGCGGTGCTGAGGGCAGAGGGCCTCCGCAGGAATGATTCTTGGTCCTCTACTTTGACATTTCCTTCTGCGCCCATCCAGGTTCTACTTCAATTGTATATTTTGTCTATTAATGTGCTGTTTGGATGCGGGCGGGGACGGGTCCCTTCCCTCCTCTAGGGTCTTTTTGTAGCATGGGATTGTTAGGGCGACAGGCACACTGCAAGTTGGGGGGGCTGTATAGTCCGCAGGGGTGCAGGGTGGGGGGAGTTGTAATGGCGTGGGGGTGGGAGGGGGACAGTGGTTGTTGGGTTGTGTGTTTTTTCTTTTCAAGGCGGTGTGTTTGTTTCCTTTCAGTTTTAGGTGTCTGGCTGCGTGCCCGGGGACACCAGCTTCTTGTGTTGGGATGGGGGGGGACGGGTTGAAACTCATGTCTTGGAACGTCAACGGATTGGGGGACCGTATCAAACGTGGGGTGGTGTTGCAATTTTTGCGCCGATTGGCCCCTGATGTGGTATTCCTTCAAGAGACGCACTTGGTGGGTAATGTATGTCATGCCATGAACAGGGGGGGCTACCGATTGGTTGCGCATTCTGCTTCACCACTGGATCCAGAGGGGTGGGCATCTTACTGCGATCTTCCCTCCCGCTTGAGATTGACAAAGTTACTCTTGATGATAGAGGGCGCTATGCGTCCTTGACTGGACGGTGGGAGGGTCAGACTCTTTCATTGGTCTCGGTCTATGTTCCCCCGGGCCTCCAGACCTCCACTTTCTCTGATGTGGGTCGTATGTTACTTGAGCTTCCTGATAGTCTCTTGCTTGTGGGTGGGGATTTTAATTCCGTGATTTCCGGCGAGTTGGATCGTTACCCTCCCAGAGCCCTCTCTGCCGCCCAGGCGTGGCTCGGCGGATTCTTGGACACTTTTGGCCTAGTGGACTGCTGGAGGTTGATACATCCGACACAGAGTCAGTACACATTTCACTCCGGGGCTCACGGGAGTCTCTCCAGAGTAGATTACTTTCTTATGCCAGCGGCCCAGACCACCCGGGTCCGGGAGGTTAAGCACCTGGCCCGGGGCATTTCCGATTATTCCCCATTGTGGCTCCTCTTCGATACTGGGATGCGATCCGCCGGGCGGGTCGCCCCCATTAACCCCTGGTACCTGCGTGACCCCAAGATCCGCAAGGGTCTCATTAAGTCGCTTGACCAGTATTTTCTTGAGAATGAGGGGTCCGTCTTGTCCTCTGTGTCCTTGTGGGAGGCTTTCAAAACGGTTCTCCGAGGACACGCCCTATCCCTGATCGTGGAGGCCAAGAAAGCTAAGAACGGGGAGGTGGTTGCGTTGGAGGCCGAGATATCGGGGTTGGAGGCTGCCTTGGAGACGGCTGTCACTCAGGACGGGCTCCACGCTCTCAGCCTGAAGCAATTCGAATATAAATCCCTTGTTACGGAGGCTGCTCGAACAATGTATAGGGAACAGCAGGGTAGACTGTATGATGCCGGGGATAAGGCGGGTAAATTGATTGCTTGGCTTGATAAGAAGGAGAGAGTGAATCGAGTGGTCCCCGTGCTTCAGACGTCGGAGGGAGTGAGTGTGACTGACCCTGGTGAGATTGTGGAGTGTTTCGCTGATTACTTCCGTGCTGTGTACTCCCCGGTGTCTGATAGGGATGAGGCTGACTCCCGTCACTTGTTGAAGGATATTGCTTTGCCCTGCCTGTCGGTGGATGAGCGTGTGCAGTTAGATGCCCCGTTGTCGGTCGACGAGATTGCTACCGCGATTCGTTCCCTTCGCTCAGGCAAGGCTATGGGCCCCAACGGACTCCCCATTGAACTTTACAAACTGCAACCGGATAAAATTGCGCCATTTCTCCGTCGTATGTTTTCAGAGTCACTTGATCTTGGTTCTCTCCCTGCTGACCAGCGCTTGGCCACTATAGTCGTGATTCCCAAGGACGGTAAGCCTCGGGACCGTTGCACCTCGTACAGGCCTATTTCTCTGTTGAACGCTGAGCCGAAAATCCTTGCCAAGGTTCTTGCTAATCGCCTGCTTACTGTTATCTGTGACCTGGTGCATCCGGACCAATCCGGTTTTATCCCGCACCGGAATACGGCCCTTAACTTGCGGCGCCTACATGGCGTACTTGCAAGGGCGGAATATCTCTCAGAGCCGGCCATCTTGGTTTCCTTGGACGCCACGATGGCCTTTGATACGATAGAATGGCCGTATCTTTGGGCCGCCCTGGCAAAGTTTGGACTCGGGGCGGGATTTATTAGTTGGGTTAAACTCTTATACGCTGCTCCGTTGGCTTAGGTTGTCGTTAATGGAAGGGTTTCCCGGCCCTTCGTTCTTGGGAGAGGCACTAGGCAGGGGTGTCCGTTGTCTCCCCTGCTCTTCGCTCTGGCTTTGGAGCCGCTCGCCGCTTGGATTCGTTGGGAACCGTCGATAAGAGGGATCCAGTGGACCCCTGGCTTCGAGGATCGAGTTTCGTTGTACGCGGATGACATTCTTTTGTACCTCACCTCACCACGTCAGTCACTCAATGTGCTCTTTGACATCCTTACTTCCTTCGGCAAGAACTCTGGTTTGATTGTTAACTGGTCCAAATCTTGTGTCTATGCTATATCCGGTGACTTTCCTCTCTTGCCTTCTCGTTTTCCTATTAAGGCGTCCCACTCCGGCTTTACGTACCTGGGGGTGTACGTCTCATTGGACCCGGCGATCCGCTACGAGCATAATCTCCTCTCTCCACTTCGGAGATTGAGGTTAGACGTGGCCCGTTGGTGTAAGCTTCCCTTGTCCCCCCTCGGTCGTGCGGCGCTTTTTAAAATGATGTCTCTTCCCCGATTCCTTTACGCACTTCAGAACTCCTTTGATATTATTCCGGCGGCCTACTTCCGGGAGGTGGAGAGCTTACAGAGGAGGCTTGTTTGGGATGGTCGTGCACGTATTGCTCTTGCAAAACTGACTCTCCCCTGGTATGACGGGGGCATTGCGCTCCCGGACATCAGGAGGTACTATTGGGCCTCCCAGCTATCTGCTATTAACCATGCAACGTACGCACCTGGTCCGAATCCGGCTTTCGAAATAGATAGATTTTTGTTGCCTGGCGGCAACTTTAACAGAGCGCTTTACTCTCGATCGGCTGGGAGGAACTTAACCGGTCCCACTAAGATTGCTGTGCGCGTGTGGAGGGCTGCGAATGTGGCCATGGGCTGGAATGAGCGTTTGACGGGTGCGACCCCTCTGTTCGTGTCTGAAAGATTAGGAAGCCTCTGGACGAAGAACGGCTTCGAGCTTTGGGACACGATTGGCATCAGTAGAGTAGGTGACCTTTGGGTGAAGGGTGCGGTTAAATCCTTTGCTGCGTTGCAGAGTGAGTACGAATTGAGTGAGCGGGAGTTCTTTCGGTACGTCCAGGTTCGGCACGCCTTGCTCTCGGCCTTCGGGGCTGGGACTGCAGTCCCTGTGTCTTCGCCACTCGAGGACCGCATACTTGACGGTCACTTGCCCGACAGTACTATTTCCCTTATCTATAAAAAACTAATAAACGTGCGGGCGGATCTCCTCGTGCGCCTTCGGGAGGCGTGGACCGGGGATGGTGTGGAACTGGACGATGAGGACTGGCAGTCTGCGCTGTCCTTCTCCACCGTGTCTACGTGACGGGCCCTCGTTTAATTTTGATGGGTTTTTCTGAAGACGGGCTCTGTAGGCGCGGCTGTGGGCTCAGCGCCACTTTTCTCCATGTTCTCTGGGAGTGCTGTGAGGTAGCGGAGTATTGGCGCCGGGTGCATGCTGTCATGGAATGCGTCACTGGGGTCGCTTTGTTGCCCGAGGCTCGCCGATGTTTGTTGAACGTGTGGGAGCCTAATGACTATAATGCGGCTCAGACTCGGTGGGCGGCCCTTGGGAACATGATTGCTAAGAGGGACATCGCACAGCGTTGGGGTTCCCGACGGCCTCCCACCGTGTCAGTATGGAAGGAGAGCATGGATTGGTGCATGTGCAGAGAGAAGACTGTGTATGTGTCTCGGGGTAAGCCGGGGGCGTGGGGTAGAATCTGGGGTCAGTGGAACGCGTACCGAGGGAACATCTGCACGCCCCCCCTCGTGGACACATCTGATGCTGCCTTGTCCCCCTGATCCTGAGGTTCCCGGACTATTACATTTTACCTGTAGACGGTTGTGGTTCTCCCGTCGCCCCCCCCTCCCTCTTGCTCATCCTCATTGTCCACCTGAGGGTGGAGTATGTATTGTGGTTAGACGCCCCCTTTTTCGATGGATTCCGCCTTGCTTTTTGGTGTTATTTTCTTTTTCTTTGTTTGTATTTCTAAAATCTATGTGCCCTGATAATCTCTGAGGTGTACTCAGTAACTCGTTAATTCGGCTCGGCCCCAGGGGGCCTGTTGCTGCCCTGATGTTGTTGATCATGTACATATTAGCGGCCGGCCCTGGTGGTTGTAGGCCCATGTTTGTATTGATTTTTATGTACAATAAAGGTTTTCGCAAAAAAAAAAAATATATATAATGAGAAGCATCCAATCTCTGGAGCACCTATTTGCAATAAGTGACCAGCGCTCCAGAAATTTGCGTACCTCTATGAAGAGTGCTGGTATATTTCTGACTCTCAAGCCCGAGGGGATCACTCCTGATTTAAGATATTCTAGCATAAAGAAAGCATGGGATTCCATCCTCTTTGCTTTTTTCTTTAGATTGAGTAATTTCATCCACTCGGTATTGTTGCTATTCATTGTAGTAAGATTAGTGTTGCTACTGCCTGCTATTTGTCCAATCATAGCGGCGAAGTCATCATCAGAGAAGCCAAATGTTTTTAGGCCTTCCATGATGTGATACTTAAGCCCAATAGGACAAAGAGTTTTTTCTGCCAGATGTTGAAAAACTGATTTTCTCCGTGTGTGAGTTGACCAGAGGGGTCAGAAGGGAGAAAGGAGAAGATAGACAAGAGAGGAAAAGAAGAGAAAGCAGGGGAAAAGAAAAAGGAAAAGGAACTAAGGGAAGCAACTGAGACTGAATAACCAGATATTGAATATATCTGTAGTTTGAACAAGGATACCTGCGATATAGGATCGCAAAGCTACGTATAAGAAAAGGTTTTCCCCAAATAACTTTTAGGCCCAAGAGGGTGGAAGAAAAACAAATCTAAAGGGATGCTGCCTCTTTACCGACCTATATTTCTTTTACTCTATGGTGAACACTCTCAAAAAATTATGATAAACACGCAAACAACAGTGATAACCCATGAATACAATGTCTACACACAGTTATTTCTTTTTTTCATCTTCGTTTTTTTTATTTAATAAGCAAAGAAATTTTGTATCAAAAGTGATTATAAGTATTTCATTTCAGTATTGTCATTTGTTATGATTCACAAATATAATAAAGACAAATATTTACAATTAGACAAAAATATAAAACATATCAAAAACATTAATTCAAATCACAGTGCTAAGACAAATAATTTAGCCCCTCGGTAGGCCAATTAAATCTCTACATTCACATCTTGCATACTAATCTTGCATACTGACAGTCATTGGCTTAGGGAGAATAGCGGGTCCATTTGATTTCGCCCCTGTGCCAAACTTTGTGTGTTCCCCCCTCGGGGTGGTCCCAAAAAAGGAAGAAGGGGAGTTCAGGTTGATTCATAATCTATCAGCTCCTAGAGGCAAGTCATTGAATGACGCCATCAATGAGGAACTTTGCAGTGTGAAGTATGCTTCATTTGATTAGGCGGTAGAGATGTTGAGGGTTTTGGGACCCGGGGCCTTGCTGGCAAAATCGGATATTGAATCTGTATTCCGACTGCTGCCGGTGCATCCTTTAGATCATCACCTAGGTTTTTCATTTCAAGGAAAATTTTACATGGAGAAGTGCATGCCCATGGGTTGTTCGGTTTCCTGTGCTTACTTTGAAAAATGTAGTTCATTTTTGGAATGGGTTTTCAGACAGGTGACAGGACATCATTTTGTTATGCATTATCTGGATGACTTTCTCTTTCTGGGATCGGCGGGCTCCCAGGAATGTTCTGTGGCATTGGAGGAATTCTGTGTACTCATGCGTACATTTGGGGTCCCCCTGGCTCCGGGGAAGACAGTAGGGCCAACAACCACAATTGAATTTTTAGGCATTGAAGTGGATTCAGTACAAGGGTGTTTTAGGTTACCTGAACAAAAGATAATGAAATTCCGTGCAGCTTTGCAAAAGTGTTTGTCAAAAGACAAAGTAACCCTACACCAGTTGCAGCAGGTTGTAGGACAGTTGAATTTTGCACTGCGGGTGATACCTATGGCTCGACCATTCTACCGTTCCATCTCATAGGCCATGACAGGCCTACACGAAAAACACCATCACACACGACTGTCATCTGAGGTTCGCCAGGACAAGCGGATTTGGATCGCATTTCTGGAGGGTTTCAATGGCAGAGTAGTGTGGCCCGGTCCCCCCACTATTTCTGCTGAGTTGGGTTTATGGACTGACGCAGCAGGTAGTGTGGGATTTGGTGCCATACTCGGAAACAAGTGGGTGGCCCAGCGGTGGCCGGGATGGTGGCTCGAGAGTGGTTTAACAGCCAACATAGGTTTTTTGGAATTATTTCCCATTTGGGTTGCATTGACGGTGTGGCCCCAGTATTTGCAGAATCAGTCTGTAATCTTCTGGTCAGATAACATGACAGTGGTGGAATCCATCAATCAACAGGCGGCAAGATGTAAGATGATTCTTCGCCTGTTGAAAGAGATAGTGCTGCTATGTATGAAGCTGAATGTACAGTTTAAGGCTAAACATGTCCCGGGGGTGCGGAATAATGCTGCTGACGCACTCTCTCGCTTCAAGATGCAGGTTTTCAGGGAACATCTACCATCCGCAGAGACAGCATCAGCGCACTTCCCCGAAGTACTTTGGCAGATTGGTGCCCCCAGCTACAGAACCTCGTGGCTGCTAGCCTAGCTCCCAGGAGCAGGAAAGCTTATGAAGGGGCGTTTTGGACTTACTGTACTTTTTTGGGCCAGGACTGGGAGGATAGATGGGATACGTCAGGTGCATTCCTCTTGTTTTTAGACAACCTACATAGGGAGGGGCGCTCTGTGGCGGCAGCCAGGCGACATGTAGCGGCAGTTTCCTTCTTTGCCCAGATCAGAGACACAAAAGATCCCACGAACAGTTTCATTGTGAGAAAGGCATTGAAGGGGTGGCGACGCATCCAGGAAGCGGCTCCGGACACCAGGCAGCCGATAGGGTTGGAGCGGCTGAGGGCGTTGCTGACGGCATTGGGCGTCAAATGCAGTTCAACTGGGGAGGCATTATTATTTAGAGCTGCCTTTGCATTGGCCTTTTACGGGGCATTCAGGGTAGGTGAATTGGTGGCACGCAACAAGTCGGATGACCAGGGTGGGCTCCTAATGGAGCACGTTAAGATACAAGGTGACATTTTGCTTTTAACCATCAGAAGATCAAAAACCGATCAGGAAGCTCGGGGAGAGGGGGTGGTACTGCATAGGGCGCACAATAACCCGTGTTGCCCGATAATGCACCTTGAAAATTACCTCAGACAGAGGTGCAGCGCGTTGGGCGGTTCATTGTTATTACATGCGGACGGTACCCCACTAACCATGTTCCAGTTTAAAAAGGTATTGGACATGGCAATCAGCAAGGCGGGCATGGATCCAAAGGCTTTTGGGACGCATTCTTTCAGGATAGGGGCTGCCACTGAGGCAACGGCTAGGGGTTGCACTCAAGTAGTGTACAGAGGATCGGACGATGGGCTTCCAATAGTTATAAGCGTTATGTGCGGCTGCACATGTTGTGAATACACAATACAATTGTGTACTAATGCTTGCCTTGTTTGTCGTTTTCTTCACAGTTTCTCAAACCTGTCATGCAGGAGGGGAACTGCCATCGTCACAACAGCAAGACTCTCCTCAACAATGGTCAAAGCTACAGGTCACAGGGACACGTAATGTGTGGATTGTGGGGCATTCATATGTACGGTGTATGAAATCTGTTTTCCTTTCAGGTAACTACGGGAAAAGAGCAGAGCAGGGTAGGTTTACAATATCGTTCCATGGGAAAGGGGGCCTTTGCCTTAGTCAGTTTAGGGGCTTTATAACTGATCTTTTGAAGAGACACAGTCCTCCTCCCACAATCGTTATTTTGCATCTGGGGGGCAATGACTTGGTGACGTTAGGCAGGAGGGTCTTGTTTGAGAACATAATCTCTGAGTTAGCCAAGGCGTGCCAGGGCGGCTACATAGTTTGGTTGCATATGATACCTAGATTTAAATGGAGGGGGGGGGACTCTGTGAGAGCGTTGAATCACTCGGTAAAGAGGGTCAACAATAAAATAGGGAAACTGTTCAGATCTCCTAAATTACAGAGCATTGCACATGGGTGTGTCAGGGGGGAACCGTGCTTCTTAAAAGACGGGGTCCACTTGACTAGGTTAGGGAATGAAATAATGTTAGAGAATTTCATAGCCTGGCTAGATGGTCTAACAGAGGGGGCATGACCTTTTCTGAGGGGCAGGTTGGGGGGCCAGATAGTCGGGCAACTATGCTGGCCTGTGGCGGTAAGGTCATGACTAGTGAGCAGTAAGTTGAAGGTCCTTAGGGGGCGGCGTCATTGTCGGATGGGGTCGCCCAGGGGGAGGGACAAGGGGTCTCTCCTATAACTCCAGGGGTGGTACATCCGGTTGGCCGGATGGGTGCGGGGAAAGGGGGGAGTCACGCTTTCTTTTAGGCTGGTTGGCCACCCCGCACTGGCATGGACGTCACTAAATGGCGCAGAGTGCAAGACCCCCCAAATTTGCATGGAGTTCAGGGAACGTATGGGGGTAACCGGGGGGGGAAGTACCCTCTCGGTAAGCGGGCCCTCTGCGCATGCGCAACCCTACGGGGGGGCGTGGTAAATTGATAACGATCTGACACCAGTTAGTGACCTTGCCGTAGGCCCAAATAGGATACGCAGAAAGTAATTAATGTATGATTATGATCATTATGTTAGATTCGGATAGGAGAACTATGTATTAGAGATATGTTAAGGTTAGCCATCTGAAATCTGTGCATATGAATTGTAATCAAATGTCGTGTTATGTTTCTGCGTATAATTTGTGTAAATATTGTTTATTTCAAAATTTTTAATTTTGTTTTCATATTTTAATAAATACGGCCGGGGGTTGTACGACCCCCGCCTCCAAAAGTAATTACCTCTCATGTCCCTCATTAAAAATGTGTTTATGCGCAGGGGGGAGGGGGAAATTCGGTAGTCCCAGACCATATACACAGGACACTGTTGTTATCCTGCATGCCTAGCTGTTGCCTGATGAACAGTGTTAGAAGCGCGTGGGCACATGAAAGTGATGTCTGGTTGTGGTCGCTCTTCTTTTTTGTCCATAGTGTTTCAGGCGTGGATCCGCCTGCCACTATCCTAAAAAATGCAATCCAGGGTTTCCCATTATTTTAAATTTGATTAAAATTGGGTGCACCAATGTGAAATAACACTCCACGTTACTTAGTCCGCCATAAAAGTGATACAACAGAAGGCAATGGCAATCTTAAATAGCAACATCACAAACGAAATATTTTAATTTGTGATGTTGCCAAGTGCGCTCTAAGTGGCTAAGGGTATGCTCAGACGTGGGTCCCGTGCTCACTGTGCCGCTAGATTCAAGCGAGCCTGGCTGATGAGGAGTGATACCTTGAAACTGGTCCAAGGATGTTTGTTTCTGGTCCAGGGAGGACCTGGCTTGGCAGTTCGGGCTGGACTGTTCCCATGAGGGTCAAGACTGATTTGCATATGGCTGGGTCCAAACTGGGGTGGCATGGTGAGCAAAATAACAATGAATTAAAACCAGATCTTTGTGACTGGGAGTGAATGTTTGCATTGTTCAGCAATCCGTCCAGGGTATGCCCAGACGTGGGTCCCATGCTTACTGCAACCCTGGATTCAAGCTAGCCTGGCTGATGAGGAGTGATAGCCTGAAACTGGTCCAAGGATGTTTGTTTCTAGTTTATGGAGGACCTGGCCTGGCAGTTTGGGCTGGACTGTTCCCATGTGGAGCAGGGCCAAGACTGATTTGTATATGGCTGGGTTCAAACTGGGGTGACGTGGCGAGCAAAATAACAATGAATTAACCCAAATCTGTGATTGGAGGTGAGTGTTTGAAAAGTTTCAATAGCATGCCAGGCACTATAATATAAAGGTGGTCAGCAGAGTGCACAGAATGAGCACTATCTATTAATTGCAACCATCCATTGTATTTATTCCAGATTTTTAGGATATCCATGGAGAATGAATTTACATATGGTGAATCCAAACAGAAATACTTTGACTAATGCCTATTGTGCAAATCTGGCATAGAGCTGCCAATCAAGGACCAACATTGAAATTCCTGGAATGTACAAATTCCAATTAAAAGTGCAGTCTACAGTATTGTAAATATTGTTATCGTTAATAAAGGCCTGGTCCTCCTTGATAATGCATGAGCTACAATTGAAGTGTAATTGATTTAGGTCAAGATGGAGCCTTCCCACTGATGTCATCTGTAAGCAAGCTATCGAATGTTAGGATGGGTCCTCATTCTTTGTTTTAAACATCATTTTGAAAAATATATACTACTTTCTAAATGCATGCACATTTTTAGTGTTTCTTGTTTAATCTGTGCTTATCTATGGTCCCTGTCTACAAAATGCATGGTTTACCACCCCAAAAACTTAAAAAATATGGGGTCTAATACATGCTGAATAAATATGCTATATATTTTAAATCTGGAGACTGATGTACAATGATAACATTCACGATAAATGATTGCAACTTTTAGCAAATACAATCTGATTTTGCTAACCAATCTATGTACTAATAGGTCACTTTACAGAATACTGAATTGCAGAGGGACACAGAATAGCATGCCTAAGTAATATTCATTAAGCAGGTCACAATGTGCGAACCCCTATGTGATTGGCTAAAAAAGGAGCAGAGCAAGAGGACTCATTTCCGTCAAACATTTGCATGGGAAATTACATCACTGGATTTCCCCTTAATCCATCTGCACAGGAAGCAACATCACTCCTCTTCGCTCCAAGGACCTACTTAATTGCTACCACAGCATGAATGTGCGCAGCTGGCGAGCCACTGGCATGCCAAAGGCATGTCAAAGGCAAGCCCGTCTGTGCCCGTCTGAATCTGGGCCATGCTCAGCTCCAGGAACCTTGGTCCTCCCGTGGCTACCACTATGCAACACTTCACACCCTCAAACCTGGCCACCACTCCACACGCAGCTGCCTCGCTGAACCATACAACTTCGAGGGAGCCTCCTACTCCACTTCCTGCAAGTTTTCATGCACTTACCCACACCCAACATTGATGCACAGACAGCACCCAACACCCCTCTCTCTCACGCTCACACAGTCCTGCAGCCACCCATCACATACATGATCCTCAACACCTGCTTACTCTCCAAACATGCCAAAAAGATCTGGGTCCTGCTGCACGACAATGTCCCTGACCTACTTTTTCTCACTGAAAACTGGCTGAACCCTGCATCTGCACCTGACATCGCCACAGTCAACACCCTGGACACAAGATTGCCAGGTAAGACAGACTTCACAAGTCTGGAGGCGGTATTGCAATCATCCACAACAACACCACCAGCTGAACCACTTCCATGGTCATGTCATCCTCCAACATGAAACACTTCCGTTCAAGCTCTACATCACTGCCAACTTTACCCTAAGCAGCACTTTCATCTACAGACCACCGAGACTGCACACCAACTTCATAGACACCATCACGGACTTTGTGATGGGAGCCGGAATTGTGTGTCACACAGTGACACCATGTGAGTTGGCAGGTATGTGTTTGCTAAATCTATGCACAAATGTTTGATAGATGTGTCTAACCATTTAAACAGACTCAGCCATTGTATTTCCTGGAAATATTCCCTGTGTGCTGAGATAGTTAAAATTTGAGACCTGTTTAGGTTAATTCAAAACCCTAACTCCTGCTGGTATTGTCTCAGTTCTGCCATTAGATGTGGTAGGGAGTTTTGTGGGTCTGCTACTAGCAATGGTATATTGGTGGCAAGCAGCGTATGTTTCGCTTTGTGTGGCCCAAACATGATCCCTTTCAGTTTGCTGCTGCATCAAACTCTTTGAGCTAAAGCCTCTAGGGTCAGTGCAAAAAGAATGGGCAAGAGGGGGCATCCCTTCCTCATACCCTTCTAAAAGACACCCACTGAGAGTAAGTAGTGTTGACCATGATCTTTGCTTTTGGGGCTTGACACCTCAAAAGAAGCCAGCTACAGGACTTCGCTCCAAGCACAAATACCCACTTGGTGGCTGCCATATAGTCCCAGATCACTCTGTAAAATGCTTTTCCTGCATCCAGGTTGACCTGGACTGCGTGCTTACCTACTCTGCTTCAAATATCACGCTGATGGATGACTTTTATAGTGTTATTGTTAGCTGTCCATCCTTAGATAAATCCTGATTAATCAGGATGTGCCATGTCCTTGATTACAGTCTGTAGGCGCAGCACTATTATCTTAGTATCGATTTTTACGTCCATGTTCAGCAAATAAATCAGCCTATAGGAGCCACAATCATCAGGACGCTTGCCGGGCTTAAGGATTAGAGACACTATCAACTTCACCAGTGTGGTTGCCACCCTCCCCTCTTTGATCATTTCTGAGTACATCCTGCACAGAAGAGGAAATAGTCATGTACTAAAAACTTTATAAAGGGTGGCTGTAAATCCATCTGGGCCTGTGGTTTTAGAGGGGCATAAGCTTTAGATGCCTGTTAGTGTTTTTTGTTTTTTAAGTGGTGATCTGGCTTCTCCTTATTATGAGGCACCAGTCTTGGCAGGTGTGCATCTGCCAGATATAGTAACCTCGGCTGATGATCTGTTCTCTCCCTTACATAGAAGTGTTCATAAAACCTCTGAAAACACTCAGCTTTGTCCTTCTTCTTCGTATAAAGTTGACCATCTAGACCCATCACCTTTACAGTATGATTGGCATCTTGGTATGCTCTTAAAAGGTTCACTAAATGCCTGCCTGGTCTGTTCCCTAACTTATAGAATTTATTATCAAGTTGGATTAACAAGTAGGCTGGTTTGTCACATTCTAATGTTCTTTTCTCTTTCACATCATTGTGATCTTTTCCAGACCTTTTGTGATGTGTGTGCTTTTGGATTGACTCTAATTCTCTAAACTCCTAGCTGTGCTTGGAGGGCATCCTTCATATTTTGGAGGTGTGCTGCTTCCGCAATAAAGTTTCCCTTGAGGACAGATTTTAGTGCTTCCTGTATGGTGGTTGCCCCACCTTCCCTGCATTGTTATGCTTAATGCATTCCTGATACTAGGTTTGATGTTATTTAATAACTTGGGGTCCTTCAACAATAAATCCTACAGGTCCTTTTGCACCATATCTTTGCTTTGGCTGTGTGAGGGGCAATCCACAGTGCATGACACCGGCCCATGATCTGACATTGTGATGGATGCTAGGTTGCCTCGCACAGATCTGGGAGCATTTTCTTATCTAATAAAATTATTCTTGCATTGCTTTTGTGTGCTTCTGAGTAATGTAAGAAGTCCACCCCAGCAGGTGCCTGGTTCTCCAAGCATCAACCTCCCTAAATCTCCCAGTTGGACCTGGCCCGCTTGAGAGATACTCACTGTTCCACCCTCTCTTTGGTCTGATTTATTTCTACCGAGCCATCCAACAACTGGTTCCAATCTCCTCTAATCACTATAGGTCCCGTTGCCGAGGCTGTCTGGGACTGTATGGTTGGGCTTTGATTGGAACTGTAAATTGACGGCACTACCAGTGGTTCTCCATTATAAAAAACTGTAGGAAATTTGCTTTTTCTGCATGGGCACCCCAGATTTTTCCCCTCTTGCTGGAACCTATATTTGTCCTGATTTTACAACTCTGCACACTTTACCCATACTACTTAGTTTTAAAGGGCCTATGCTCCGGCTGAATTGGCATACTCCTAACTGCCACAATTAACTTGCCTGTAAGGCCTTAGTACATGGTACAGAGTGTACCCATGGCCTGGAAGTTGAATACGACTAAAGGACTATAGCATTTATTGTGCCATCCACTACAGTGAAGTGCAAACTTGGCTACAGGCCTCCCATTGTAGCCTAAGTGTTGCACTGTAAAAAATAAAATTCAGCCAGGCACCCTTTTCACAGGTCACAACTCTCTTTTAAATATTAGCAAATCGCGGCTATGTAGGTGGGATGAATGGTATTTAAAAGAAGGACATGTTTAATTTAACCTTCACATATCCTTACAGTGACTTGCACCCAAAAGCTATTTTCAGTGTAGAAAGGCTGGCCCATTGAGAAACACTTGAAAGCAATATCAAAACCCAGTGCTGTATTTGGGGAATATGACTACCTAGACAAATTATTAAGCATATAGTTTTAATAGTTATTAAACATACAATTCAATGGTCACATTAGATTTTGATTACATTTTAAGGAAAAGTAATTTTTGCAAAGTTACCTTTTCACTGTCTGAAGTTCCTGGAGGCTAATTTGCATCCATTCTCCAGCTTCTCCCAGTCTGTGATTAGCTTTCAAGAGGTGTGTAAAAGGTGTGAAAACCTTCCCAAGAGCAAACAATAGGCTGACCCAAATGGACAGAGATGACTTCGCTGAGTTCAGCAGACTACTTAGGGTAGAAGCTGTGGATCCCCATTGGCAGGACTGTGTCAAATCCTGCTTAAAAGGTCTGTGGAGCAACATGTATTGCTTGGGGCACACTTAAATGGGAGAGGACATGTTGCCAAGGCATTACTTGTGGATGCACTGTCTGGTTGCTGCAGGGCCCTGCTTTTGTCCCACCAGACTTCTTTCTTTGGGTTTACACATAACACCTGAGACACACTTGAAAGAGAGGGAATAGAATGCCAGAGCAATTCGTGCATATCCACTTTCTGGTTGCTGAAGGAGCCTGCTTTTGTCCTACCAGATATTTTTTCTTTGGATTTATTATGGGTACAGTGCCTGCTCCAAACTGGATTTTAGCGTTCAATGTGGAAGACACTACGATTCCCAAAGTACACTCCCCACACACACCTCTAGCTCACAGCGCCCAAATTTAGTGTGGCCAAAGACAGACCATTTTGAAAATGCCCTGATACATGGCAATTTGCGCCCGTTTGCAGTAAGGCAAACAGGAACCACTGAGAAAGTGGGTAGGATTAGCACCAGGAATATTTCCTGATTGTTTAGGTTGTGCAGAGGGGTCACCCCATACTCCTAATTTGTTCCAGGTATAAATGTGACACTTCTTGGCACCCACTTCAGGACACTTTCTGGATCTGTGGAGATGATGTCTGTGTCATGAAAGGAGTCCTGAAGGACTGTGTCTACTCCCTCTTATACCCAGGACAAAGAAGTGGATTTCAAGGGTCAGTTGTCTGTCTTCATTTTAAAGCTACAGGGAGACATCAAGCTGCAAGGGACCTTCTCCAGAAGTAACCAGCTGACCACCTTTCTGCACATACACAATTATTCATGGTGATTTGCTGTTTCTATGTATGCTGCAAAATGCAAAAACAAGGAGAAATTAAGCACTTCTCCTCGTTTTATGATGTTAAGACCAGGTTTTCCCTTGTCTTAATTTTGGCGCTGCCTCCTATTTACACTACCCTTCTAAACAGGGGGCAGCATCAAAATCAATGGGTGTTGCGGCGGGACGCTCACCACATCGCCTATTACCCACCCCTTTCATGTTAAGTGTTGCGTTAAAGGGGGCTTTACTTACAAGGCGGCATTAAGTCACGTTAAGTGACTTAACGCTGCCTTGTAAATAAGGCAAAGGGAAAAGGTTTATCGCCACAGGAACGTTGCAAAAAGTGGTGTTCCTGTGGCGATAGGGGTTTGTAAATATGCCCCATAATACTTAAAGGGGCCATTTGAGTTTTTAATGGGAAAGTGCTTACAAACCCCCAAGATCATTGTTCTATGTGAGAAACTAAATATATGCCACCTTACATAATTCAGTACACCTTGATAAGGAAACATTGCAGCCTTTGTTTCAGGAAAAATTGAGACAGTTAGATAGATTCACATACACATTCCAAACATGTACCTGTTCCTCTGGTGGGCCATAGAGTTGGGAAATGACTTCCTCTGCCAGCTTCTCCAGGACTTCAGGTGTGAAGGCAAAGGCCCTTTCCCTAGTAACTTGAGCCATCATAGACCCCAGATGTAAGAAGAAGCAGCAAATGTAGAGGAGGTCTCTATGGCTGCAATATCAGGAGGCAAGTGAAATTTGTCAAAACCGCTGCGTACATGTACGCAACGCCCGTGATTGTGTGAGGACACAGCCATTGGTTGTTTTCACACACGTTGTCCGTCATGGAGTGCAACACCCACTAGACGCTCAAGTCCGCCGCTGATGTGTAGCTACAAATGTCCTGACGGTGAGGTCAGGCAGCAGCCATTTTAAGAGTTCAAATAATGCTTCAGTGACGGTTAAGTCTGTCACCACCACTCGATGAGGTGACTACCTTCTTTCAACATTTAAAAAAGTTAGAGGACAGTCATGTCTGTTTCTAAACGAAATGTATGTGTATATCATTAGTGTAGTGACATGCGAGAGTAACGAAGTGTTAACACCTCCCTTGATGCTATTTTAGGAAGAAAAAAAATAATAGGATTGGTAAATTATACAATAACAAATGTATAATTTACCAATTCATATATTGATTACATTTTCAAATAATAAAAAGGACATTCAGATGATATAAGCGACAAACAAAATGTTTTTACACAAAAAATATATGTTGTGTAAGCATATATATATTGTGCACACCGTGACATTTGTATGTATTACCATAAATGTATACATAAAATATGTTCTGAATATGTCATTACTTTTTTCAATTGCAGACATTTGAACCCTGGGAGATTTAGGAGACAACAGCCTCAAGTGTACCGGCTATTTCCAGACCTGGCTGTCATGGAGGAAAGGGATATTATAAAAAAGTACAGATTGAATAGGCAACCAATATTGGATTTATGTCATCAGCTGGAGCCTGGTCTTCTGCCATGCAACAGAAATACCACAGCTCACCTCCGCCCTCACCTGCACACCACCCCCCACTGCGATAGACACCAACACCGCGGCAAGCAACCTTCACCAATGGATTGGCAACTGTACCAAAACACTTGCCCCCCTCCAAAAGACCACAAGGCGACACAACAAGAAAGCAAACTGGTTCACAATGGCTTTCCAAGAATCCAAGCGCTCCTGCCCGTGGCTGGAAAAGACATGGAAAAACAGCAAACTCCAGAATCGCGCACCGCCTACAAAACCGCCACCACAGCACACCACCAACTCATCATAGCGACAAAGAAGAATTTCCTCCAAGACTGAATCTTCTCCAACGCCCACAACACTAAAGAACTCTTCTCTATAATACAGGAATTTTCCAAGCCCAACAGCAAAACAATGGTCGACCCTCTCTCCCAAAACCTCGGCAACAGACTCAGCTCCTTCTTTCACCTCAAGATGAAGACGCTTTACGATAACTTCGACAACCAAGACCTCTGCATTACCCCAACCCCACGCCCAGACACGCCACCCAACAGACCCTACTTACATGGACTTCACTCATGACAGAAGACACCGTAAAGACCATTAGGAACATCCACTCTGGAACACCTTCAGACCCCTGCACCCCTCACATCTTCCACAGGACCACCACAGCAATCGCATCCGAGCTATGCCGGTCAATCAACTGCTCCCTCAAGACCGCCACTTCCCCCCGAGACTGGAAGCATACCGAAGTCAACCCCCTCTTGAAGAAACCCTTCTCAGACCCAAAGGACCTCAAGAACTTCAGGCCCATCCAGCTGCTTCCCTTCTCAGCCATGGTCATTGAGAAGGCCATCAACACCCAGCTAGCACACTTTCTAGAAGCCAACAACATCCTAGACGCCTCCCAATCTGGATTCCGCAACAACCACAGCACCGAGACCACCCTGCTCACCGCCACAGACGACATCCGCGCTCTCCTAGACCAAGGCCAAACAGCAGTCCTCATCCTCCTGGACCTTTTAGCAGCCTTAAACACTGTCTCCAACTGCCCACTAGCACCAGACTTCATGGCGCCAGCATCCAAGGAAGGCCCTAGACTGGAAACGCTCTTTCCTCACCGGCAGAACACAGAGAATAAGACTCCCGCCCTTCCTCTCAGAACCAACAGAGACCAGATGCAGAGTACCCCTAGGATCCTCCCTCAGCCCCACCCTTTTCAACGTCTACAAGGCCCCTCTTTGCAACCCTCGCCAGACACTATGGGCTCAACACCGTCTCCTATGCAGATGATACCCAACTCATCCTCTCCCTCACCAAACATGACCAAGCACAACTTACATGAAGGGATGAAAGCCGTCGCAACCTGGATGAAGAACAGTTGCCTGACACTCAACTCAGAGAAAACAGAAGTCCTCATCCTTGGCTCACTCTGTCAGCATGGGATGTCACCTGGGGGTCCCCTGCCCTCGGAAACCCACCCACCCCGACAGACCATGCATGCAGCCTCGACATCATACCGGACTCATCGCTCAAGATGAATCGACAGATCAACGCCGTCTCCTCCGCGTGTTTCAACACCCTCCGCATACTATGTAAAGCATTCAAATGGATACTCGCCAACTCAAGCAAAACGGTCACTCATGCTCTCATCGCTAGCAGAATGGACTACGGCAACGCCCTCTGTGCCGGAATCAACAAGAAACTCCTCTGCAAACTCCAGACCATACAGAACGCCGCAGCCAGACTAATCCTCGATATCCCAAGGCACAACCACATCACCGAGCATCTCCACTGGCTCCCTGCCAAAAAAAGAAGGATAACGTTCAAGCTGCTCACGCACGCATACAAGGCCCTCCACAACATCGGACCCCAATATCTCAACAACTGCCTCTCCTTCCACGCACCCAAAAGAAAGCTACGATCAGCCGACCTCTCCCTAGCCACCGTCCCATGCTTCTACAGGAACACTGCGGGTGGAAGGTCCTTCTCCCACCTTGCTGCCAAGACATGGAACGGACGCCCCCTCCACCTCCGGAGAAGCCCGACACTGTACCAATCAGGAAAGATCTCAAGATCTGGCTCTTCAAATAACCCCATCGGAGCTGCACCCCCGGACCCCCAGTGCCTTGCGACCCTATTGGGTGAGTAGAGCACTTTATAAACACTGATTGATTGATTGATTGATTTACAGATATAACACAAATTATCAGTCATGGCAGTACTACATTTTGTGGCCACAGGATCATTTCAATACACATGTATAACTTAACATCCAGATTCTTATTATAAGGCCAACCTGGAACCAGTGGTGGCTGGCATCTATGGGGGAGGGGGGCGGCGCATGCGTGAACATGGCTCCAAGTGGGACATTGAGCAGAACTGGGGCTCTGGACTTCCCCTTAAATACAGAAGCTGGGAGATCGGAATGATATTCTGTAAGAAGATGGAAAAGGAAGTTTACAAAGGGAGAGGGTGTATGAAAAAAATCGAGAACATATGAGGGTGATGGGATATATGACATGGGGGTAGAATAGAGGCTCAAATGGTACTCCTGTTATATAGGTGTTTGATGTTCTGGCACATCTTTGTCTTCTGGGTCTGTTGAAGCTGGAACATTGGCGGTGACTAGTGCTGAAGAGAATAGCAGATTTTGAAACTGAGGGTGCATTTGCGGGAAATGAGTCTAATCCTGGAAACAGTTGAAGAAAAGGTGTTGTAATATATATGTTTGTTGTATTTGTGGCAATGAAACTAATTAAAAAAAATAAAAAATGCTTTCTCTACCATTTATGACAAATTCCTAATATTCCCTTTTGTAAAAATTGCATACTGGCCCATTGATTACACCCTATCCTGCCCGAGCTGGTGAGTACAGCCCGAGCCAGCGAGTACAGCCCGGGTGCGAAGAGTACGGCCCGGGTGCGGAGGTTCCTGTCCGACTGCGGACATAAAGATACGATTCGTAAATGACCTCGGTGAATACTAAAAGTTGTAAAGTTAGACTTTTGTCTCAGATTACCTTTGTGAATCGGCCCCTAAGTGTCTAAGCCATAAATAGAGTGCACATGTCAACTGACTTGGATCTTGGTGAACTAAGGGTGCTGCTGTGAGGGCAGTAGGGGGCATGAGCATGTCTAAGTTCAATCAGTGCTATTTATTAGAAGTGATAGCTTCTAAGAAATAGCGCTGATAGCAGTGATACAATCTAAAGGCCTAATTTTGATCTTGTCTGATGGGGTACTTCATTATAAACGTGACTAATATCCAGTCGGACGTATTACAAGTGTCATAGTATATAAAGGACTTGTGAAGCAGTGACCTGATCAGCCAAACTCTAAATTACACCCTAATTTACTCAAGCTAAATACTTCTGCATGTTTCGATTTTAGAGTCTTTATCATATTTTCACATTATGTATGGTTATGTGAATTTGTAAAGCGTGGGTAATCACCAGTGAGGGTATCTATTTGCTGTGAAGAACAGGCCTGAGGCGGGAGGAGGAGATCATGCCTGTTTCATTTTGGAAGAGCTATGTCTTGAGGTTCCTTCAGAAGTTCATAAGGGAGAGGTAGGTCCTGAGGTGTTTCAGGAGGTTGTTGCAGGTCTTGGCTGAGATGTTACATAACAAATGTGTTGAGGCTCTCCCCGCATTATGGCTTTTATAGCCAAGCCAGGCCCTTGACTTGGCTCTGGCTTGATTCTCCCTATTAATTTGCTGAACTGCACACCTCTATAACCCAGTGATCCATTTTAACCGGGACAACCATTTTTTATATATTGGGAAAAAGTGAACCCACTTCAAATGGTGATATGACTGCTAAATGTCAACTTTGTTTTTCTAGAATTCGTCACCTACAAAAAAGGGGTTCCAGGAAGAAAGAGCATGGTGAAACTAAAAATAAGTGCACAATCGTTTAGTGTATGGACGTTTTGCTTAACAGCTTATAAATATAACCAAATGAATACTATTTTAAATGCAGTTCCAAAAATATATACATAGGAATGTATGCACAAAACATGTAAAAATAGATACAAACTGAAAAAAAAGAATACAAAGAATAAGTTTGAGGTGCTTGAAATACGCACCACAAAAACTCTGTTCATGAATATGGTATGTGATGTTTATTTTACAAGAAACATCCCTGTTCTCTCTAGAACAAATTTTGTGTTTGAAACATGCCACAACAACGTCAAAGTGTGACATTTTTGCTAAATTGTATATTTTTCTCAAAGGATTTTCACTTAGAACACGCATTGGCAAAGCCAATAGGTCTCGCCAGTGCAATAGCTATGGCTTTGCCAATATGTTTTAGCAATGTTTTACACCGGAGTGGTTGCTGTTCATCATGACTAAAAGTTATTGGGGTAAAGGAGAGTGGCGTGGAGTGGGCAGTCGTAAAGTGGAGTAGAGTGGAGTGTATTGGAATAGCGTGGAGTGGTGTACAGTAGAGTTGAGTGGTGTGGGGAAGAGAGAAGTAGAATGTCATGGAGTAGCATACAGCGTTGTGGAGTGTTGTGGAAGGAGTAGAGTGTCAAAGAGTGGAAGGGCATACAGTTATGTGGCATTCAGTCGAGAACAGTGTCAGAGTTGAGTAGTGTTTTGCAGAGTGGAGTAGCATAGAATGTTGTGGAGTGGTGTAGAGTGGGGTGGCATAGAGGGTGTTGAGTAGAGTGGGGTAGAGTGCTGTAGAGTAGAGTAGAGCGGTGTAGAATGAAGTAGATTGTCAGAGTGGCGTGGTATAAAGTGGAGTAGAGTAGAGTGGAGTAGTGTGTCATAGAATAGAGTCGAGTAAAGTCGAGGCATTGAGTGTAGAAGAGTGTTGTAGAGCGTTGTGGCATAGAGTGGAGTAGAGTGTCAGTGGACCAGAGTTTCATGGAGTAGTGCATCATACAGTGAAATATCGTGCAGTGGAGTGTCATAGAGTGTAGTAGAGTGTCCTAGAGTGAAGTGGCATAAAGTACAGAGGTGCATAGTAGATTGGGGTAAGATGCAGTGGCATAGAGTGCAGTAGTGTAGTGGCGTAGAGTGCAGTTGAATGGCATAAAATTGAGTGGTGCAGACTAGAGTGCAGTGGGGTAGAGTGCAATGGCGTGGAGTGGCGCAGAGTGGAGTAGAGTGGTGTACAGTGAAGTGGCATAGAGTGGAGTGGTAGAGGGTAGAGTGAAGTAGTACAGGGTAGAGGGCAGAGGAGTAGAGTGGCACAGAGTGCAGTGGCATAGAGTGTAGTGGCATGGAGTACAGTAGTGTAAAGACTGGTGGTGTAGAGTACAGTGGCGTAGAGTGCAGTAGAGTGGCATAGAATTGAGTGGTGCAGAGTAGAGTGCAGTGGCATGGACTACAGTGGCATAGAATGCAGTCATGTAGAGTAGAGACTCAGAGTGCAGGGTCATAGAGTGCAGGGTTGTAGAGTGGTACAGAGTAGAGAGCACTGACATAGAGCACAGTGGTGCAGAGTAGAATGGAGTGGCGTACAGTGAGAGAGAGTGCAATAGTATAGAATGACGTAGCGTGCAGTGGCATTCAGTAGAATGTTGTAGAGTATAGTGGCGTAAAGTACAGTGGTGCAAAGTAGTTGGCACAGGTGCAGTGGTGTAGGGTGCATTGGTTTTGAGTAAAGTGGTGTAGAGTGCAGTGGTTTAGAGTGCAGTGGCATAGCGTAGATTGCCGAGACGTAGAGTGCAGTGGCATAAAGTGTAGTAGAGTGGTGTAGAGTGCAGTGACATAGAGTGCAGTGGTGTAGAGTTGATTGCTTCAGAGTAGAGTAGAGTGGTGCAAGGTAGAGTATAGTGGTTTAGGGTACAGCACAGTGGCATTGATTAGAGTGGTGTAGAGTAGAGTGGCACAGCATTGATTGGAGTGGCATAGAGCGGAATGGAGCAGAGTGGAGTAGAGTGGCGTAGGGTGCAGTGGCATAGAGAGTAGTGACATAGAGTAGATTGTTTCAGAGTAGAGTGAAGTGACATAGAGTGGAGTGTTACAGAATGGAGTAGTGTAGGGTGGAGTGGTGCAGAGTGGAGTGGCCTAGACTGGAGTGCAGTGGTGCACAGTAGAGTGGGGTAGAGTACAGTGGTAAAAAACAGTGCAGATATGTAGAATAGAGTGGTTCAGTGTGGAGTGGCATAGAGTGGAGTTGTGCAGAGTGGAATAGAGTGGCATAGACTGCGGTTGCATAGAGTAGATTGTTTCAGAGTACAGTGAAGTGGCGTAAAGTGCAATGGTATAGAGTAGATTAGAGTGGATTGGCGTAGAGTACAGTGGCATCGAGTGGAGTGATGCAGAGAAGTGGGGGAGAGAGCAGTGTTGCAGAGTAGAATGACATAAAGTGAAGTGGCATAGAGTGGAGTGGTGCAGAGTAGAGTGGGGTGGTGCAGGGTAGAGTGCAGTGGCATAGAGTAGAGTGTTGAAGAATAGAGTGGTGTAGCGTGCATTGGCATAGAGTAGAGTGGTGCAGTGGTGTAGAAAATAGTGACATAGAGTGAAAGTGGCATAGAGTGCAGTCGAGTGGTGTAGAGTGCAGTGGCGTAGAGAGCAGTGGCAAATAGTGCAGTCATGCACAGTAGAGTGTTGTAGAGTGCAGTGTCATAGACTGCAGTGTCATTGAGTGCAGTGGCATATAGTGGTGCAGCGTAGAGTGGTGCAGAGTGCAGTGACGTAGAGTACAGTGATGCAAGGTAGAATAGAGTGGCATAGAGTGCAGTGGAGTAGAGCACAATGGTGTAGAGTGACATAGTGTGCAGTGGCGTAGAATGAAGTGACATATGAGATTCAGGACCTGAAAATGAGTTAGGTGGCAATATAAAATACTTTCATTTATTGAGAATTTCTAAATCCAGAGAATTTTCCAACTTAATCCAATTCTGAATAAAATCATGATAGATTGAAATTCAAGCTTCCTGGCAATGAAATTGCAAGACTGTCCATTATTCGAAGGCTGAGCCGTTAGATACTATGATTTAAAGCATGGAAAAAGTGGCCAGTTGACCAGGGACCACACTTTCAATGTAGGTCCCTATTAAAGTGATTCTCTTAGTCTCCTTTTCTCACCTTTGTCTCTTACTCAATACCATTCTGTCCCCTCTCTCTTTGCCTACTTGTTCCCCTGTCTCTCTCCCTCTAACTTTCCCTACACTATTACCCTAAATTCATATTTATCTTTCTATCCATCCTCACCTGTTCATCTATTTCCCTCTCTGTCACAAATGAGCTCTCTTTATATTTCTATCACTCTCTACTTCTCTATCTACCTTCCTGTTACATTTGCCATGCCCTTTCTCTCTCCTGTCTGCTCTTTATACCTCACCTTTATCTCTCTCACTTTTCGGTCCATCACTTCTTTCTTGACTACCCCGAAGTCACCTCTACCACCTCACTACAACTCACTGTCTTTCCTTCTCTGCCTCACATCTCCCTCTGGTTCATGCCACTCACCCCACTTCACCTCTTCTCCCTCCCCATTCTTTCTTTCACACTTTCTGTACCTCTCTTTACATTTTTATATACCTACCCTCTCTGTCTCTACTCTGCGTACACTACTTGCCTACCAGTTGCCGTTCGAGGGCAGTGTCTTCACACAAAAGTCTGAAGCCAGTCAGGTATGAGATTTGGGCCGGATGTACAAACTTTAGGAATACTGACTTCCTAATTGCAATTCTCTCTAAATCACAATTAGGAAATCAGTATTCCTAATGTATGAAACTGATTGATCTTCATTTAGGGATTCCTTGTGGGTTGCAAATCGACCTACCTCATGAATAATAATGAGGTAGGTCGCAGTTCGGGACCCATTAGGAATCATAGCTCTCACAGGTATGCTGGCTTTCTGAGGTCAGCTGACCACCATGTCTGTGATTGCTTTTTAATAAAGCAAGCTTTTTTTTTAAATGCAGCCACAGTGCGTTTAAAAAACATAAAATTCAACCTTGAAGTTTTTATTTTGTTAAGAGTAGGCGGTGGTCTGTGGAACCACTGCCTGTTCTTAAAAATATTTTTATTTACATTCTCAAAGGGGAAGGGATCCCTTGGTGTTCCATTCCCCTTTGCGACTGGTTTACCACCAGTTTTAAACTGGTAGTAAAGTATTACTGTTGTGTGACCAGAATTTGGTCGCGAAACAGTAATGCAAACATTACCGATTCGGCATTTGGAAGGGACACAATAAACACGTCCCTTCCAAATACCAAATCGTAAATGCGAAATGCGATTTGATAACAGGTTACCGAATTGCATTTTGTACATTTGAAAATGCCTTTTTCTGGTTGTAAACGGCACCATTCTGCAAATCGGGCTGTTTGCGACCGGAAAAATGCTTTGTACATCTGGCCCTAAGTTCATTATTCTATCATTATTCTGTTTTAACACTTTAGGTTACAGCCATAGCCTGATAGCTCATATCAGAGCTTAATCCTTCCCCCAACTGTAATAAACTGTCAGGCTTCACCTTGCACACAGAGCCAAACAGTCCATGCCTCATCAGATTTCTCACGTCATCAACACAACATTCTGCAGCATGACTACTCACCCCATGCATACACAGACACATCACATCACTACATTATCCTATACACATATATGTCGCAAGAACACACTGGGACACCCCCAGCCACACACAAACGTGCAGCCCAGCACTCCACAGCACTCAATACCCAATCACACAAGCGTGCTGAACCAAAATGACCAAGACCCAGATTAAAGAAAGCACCTGAACCTGCACCCAGTCTCAAACCATCTGGATGCTTCACAAGCGTCAGATGTAATGTCTCGGTAACTTCACGATGACAACCCCCAGTGTGTGCATTGTTAACTTCTGAAAAACAAAACATTAGAACACCAATGTGGCTCAACACTTCCACCACAACACCAGACCACAGCAGAATTCCAGACAAATGTCCTAAGATACCAGGGTCAGGGAGCACCCATATATTACACCCTACACTTACGCCCTCTGAAGCCACAAGCAGTGACCTCAGTCCAAGCTGAAACACTTACAACAGCAAGACAATCATCAATGTATACTGCCTATTCCACTCACATGTCATCTCCTTGCATTTGTACAAAATGATAAATGGTCCCAGCGTACATACGGATGAAACAAAACACACAAAGCACCTCACACCAATGAACTATGCCTCCAGTACCACCCACCTGTTAACATTTCCAATTCATACACATACAGGGTACTTCTCTTTCCAGAAGCACAAAATAGGGATAACTGATTTAAAGAAAAGAAACATACAAAGCCAATTATCCTGTCCCTTCATAGTCCTTATTTAGGATGTGGAACCCTCACCCATGAATAGTGACATGCTTTATCATTGGGTTCCCTCCTCATTCAGAACAGGCATCAAAACCGCTTAAAAATTAACTCCAACAGATTGGAGCAATTAAAGAGATGTTACCTCCACCAGGAAGATTTTCAAAAGAATGTAGGTGGGACCCAACTGATTTTGACATAGAAATATAATTACGTGAGAACTGTCAGATCTCCAAAAATATCTCAGCAGAAACAACCCTGGAGTTTGCACATGGACAAGATGGAAAACAGGGTAGGAGAAAGGACACCCATGCAGGACTGGCACTTCCAGGGCGTTGCTAACAGCATGCTGCCCCAACCAGTATAGGACCAGGAGGCTAGGCTGACACTTCCAGGCCATAATAGGTAGAACTCTCTAAGGCTCATGAAACTACAGACGAGGGGCCTTATTTACAAGAAATTACGCATTGCTGTGCCAAGACAGCAATGCATCAGAGGGCCATATATCTGCAAGGAGCTAGCACCGCCGCAGCGTTTTTTTTTTTTTATGCAGCGGCGACACAATCAGTGCTCCACACTGCTCAATATTCACAAACTGACGCATTGGGTCCAATCCGTCAGTTTGTAGAGGCCGGCGTCACATTATACCTGCGGCAGGTATAATGTATGCAGGGTAGGCTTTTCATGTTAAAAGCCACGTAGAACTGTTGCAGTGAAATTTACAACTTTTCACTTCATCACTCAATGTCTTGACTGTCAAAATCCCTACGCTTTCTCAAACCAGGCGTAAGGATTGGCGCAGGGCTTTTAACATGGGACTCGCCTCTGCGTTCTGATGCATTGCTGGAATTGGGTAGTCTTGCGACCAACTCCAGCAATGCGCCCAAATACAAGCGCATCCATGGCGTCGTTATGGCATTTGCGGAAGGCACAAGAAATCTGACGCATTGATGCTGATGTGTTGGTTCTTGTAAATATGCCTCATCATTTCCTGTGCCTGAGTCCAAAAAAATTACAATGCCATGGATGCGCTGTATTTGTGATACAGGGTTCCATGGCGCAAATGCCCAAGGATACGTCAGAAATACTCAAAAGTGCCGCATTGCTGTAGTTGGTCATAAGACTGACGCAACAACAGCAATGCATCAGAAAACAGAGGCGATGCGTTAGTTTTGACTGATGCAAGTAGCCGCTTGCGAGGGATCCAATGTAACTGAGTGTGAAAAGGTAAAAAACACCCTGCACTCTATTACATTGGTCCTGGATGTCACACATACAAGTGGGCATAGTGTACTTATGTGTACCACTATGCCTACGTATGTGTGCCATATTATGTGAAAGTACAATATGAGTGCATACAAGTCGGTGATGATGCGTGATGTGATATTTACTGTGTTACCTACCTTATGTGTGGACTTACCTGTTGAGGGGATGTGCTCTGATTGTAGAGTCCACTGTTTCAATTCACTTTGGCTGGTCAGATACCTATGCCACAGCCAATATGTCATTCCTAACCCTGGGTTTTTGAGGCGTAGGAAATTAGACGCATCTCAAGCTCAGCGTGTCACTTTTTCAAAATGCCATAAATACGACTGTCTTAATTTTACAGGGGATTTTAGGTGGCAATGCCTACGTTGCATATATTAAAACTAACGTGAAGCAACCGATTCAGACGAAGATAAAAACCGACGCAGGCCAACAAAGAGTGATGCATCTGCCTAGATGCGTCACCTTGTAAATATGGAGCACAGAAAGCGTAATGTCTTTTTACGCAGCGGCGGTGCATGCTCCTTGTAAATATGTCCCGAGCAGTAGTGGCCCGTGGAGGGAGTTCAATGGGGCAGTGAGGCGGGGCGGCGGAGGGGCAGGGTGGGGAAATGTAAACACCGGAATATGGATGAACGGAGGAAAGTACACATTTAAATAAATAAAACGAATTCCTTTGCGTGCGCTGCATCGCAAAGGTGCTGCCGAGGTGTCTGGCAACAGCGGTTGTCAGGAGATTCTCTCTGTACCTCAACTCTATCTTTCTATGACAACTCTCTCAGCATCACCACTCTCTACCTCACCTCTCCCTATCTAATCTCTAGAACTCACTTCTCACTCACTACCTCATTTCTCTCTACCACACCCCTCAATTCACCTCACTATTTCTCTGTTGCCTCCGCCCTTCACTTCCATCTCATTCTACCTCTTTTCCATCTGCCTCGTCTTACTGCCTTCCTCTTTTCTCCTCCCTTTCTCTACCTCCTTTCTCTTTCTACCTGTTACCTCTTCCTCACTCTGGTCACTATTTACTCCTTTCTTTTACCCTGCTTTCTCTCCTTATTTTGTTTTTATCTATTACCTCTCTCCCTCACACATCTCTTTAAGTACCTCGATTTCAACTCACCCTCTCTCTGGCGTCCCTTTCTCTTTATACATTTCTCTACCTCACCATCACCTCTATCTCAGCACTCATTCTCTACCTCACCCTCTTACTCTGTATCAAAAAATCACCAATCTTTCTCAGCCTCTCTGCTCTCTACAGCGCATCTCTCGATCTTCCAAACGGCATTATCTCATGAAACGTGTATTTTCATGCTCAATCCTGCGATCTGTCCGTTTATTCGGGCCTCTATTACGGTATAATTCCCGCGGGCCTGCTCTTTTAGCAGTGTGGCCATGTTGGCGCCAAGGTTGGTTGGCTGTCAGGTAGCAGCAGCTTCAGAGTTACACTTGGCTGCCCCCTTGTGACATCACGGAGCATCACGTCAGGTGCTTGCAACAAATGTAAAGTGGAAAGCCAGCCTATAGGGGACAGAAAATTGTGCCAGCTGTGAAAATTTGGATGCATCCTTGATAGCGACAATGCAGGTAGATGTAGAACTAAGGATTAATATACAACATTCTGTCGCTATGTCTTGTGTGCCGTTTGTAAATAGGCTCTGTAGAGAATTACCCGTTCAGGAATTGCCAAACATTTCTGACGTTGATGGTTTTTAAGGCCAAACCACGAATGTACGATTTACTGGTGTAGGTTGTACACGTCAAGGTACATTTATGTGTACATTTGAACTGCTGGCTAGTTTTACGTGTAAGTCAGTTTAATAAGTGCTTCAGAAATAGCAATTTTCGGGGGGGGGGGGGGGGGGAGGGGCACGTGTGAGAGTTTGGTTGTTTAAGAAATTGTAAATTCCATCTACCTTTAAAGGTAAGTCGGCAGAGAGTTAAGCTAGAAACGAAGCGCTCGTACCCCAAACTGCCCCAGAATAATGTTTCGTGTATGGCCAGGGCTTTAATTTTGGCGGGTCCAGACATGTCACTATCGGGCCCTATATTCATGTTCTTAACCTGCAATGGAGAAATCACTGATCAATTTCTGAACAATTAATCTAAAAAACGATAATTAAGGTAATCAATCCATTTGAGCGATTTAGTTCCCTATTTCACGTTTTACTTATTCTTGCATTCCCCAACAGTGTTAGCTATTTCAGTTTGCTGTGTTTCAGAATTTTTGTGTGTAGAATATTACTCTTGCATAGTGCATACCATCAACTGAGTTGCCACCATGTATTTGATAACGGGCCACGATTGAGAGCTCTGGAGGTGAAGGCAGAAGGCAGTGCGAGATTCTCACAGTGCTTGTCAGTGGGTTAGAACGGTGTTCAGAGTTCGTGGACATACATTCGTAGGCCTCTCTGCAGAGAGCACACACTAGTGGTGCAGTGCTTAATTTGTTAAAAAAATAAGTGCCAGGGCCATCGTCAGGAGGCCACCCCAGCTTGCACCGCCCATTGCCGCTGCCAGCGCTGTCAATACCAGTACCTACACAACTACTAACCATCACACTGCTACAAGTGAGGAAATACAGACTGTTTGAGACCCCCTAAGCCATAAGAATGGCTTGGGCAACAGGTATTAGTTGTTTTTAATGCATATTGAATGAATAAACTACTATTGTTCTTCTCATATCTTAATTGCACAAATAGTACCACCATGTGGCAGCTGTCATAAGTGCTGGTGCTGACAAATAAGTGCAGGAGCCGAGCACCGGAAACCACCAGTACAAATTAAGCACTGCAGTGGTCACGTATTCCAGTTGCAATTGTGATTCTGTGTAAATGTGTGTGAAAGAGGTACACAATTGACAAGGCAAAAGTAAAAGAAAATGCAGCACTTACAGGTGAGTGGGTGCTTTGTGTGTTTTGGAGGTGGTGAAGTGTTGAAGATGCGCGGAAGCGCATTCAGGAGAGAGTGAAAAGGGGGTAGATGTGAAGAAAAAAGGGTGTAAATGTCTCACAGAAAAAAACATAACTGACTGAGACATTTTGAACACCATTACGCCATTCAACAGGCCTCAGTAATGTTTAATTTACAGTTTCATAATTTCAAAATTGACACATTTTCAGTGTTAATTATTAACAAGAAAATAGTTGTTACTCGTTTATCTTAACCAGCTAACAACCATTGACAAAGCCAATAGTCCTGGCTTGTTTTAGATGTATGTCGGTTTTTGTGTTACAGCTGGACGCAATAACAAAGCTCAGAGAGGAGCCAAAATACATTTGGTTGCCACACTCTAAGAATTACAGAAATGTAGTTTATGTGTTTAGGCCATGCCCTTAAATACAGAGGCCACATCCCTGTCAGAGCCCCCTCACCTTTTTCATCCAACTTAAAACTCTGTGTATGACTAATAGTTAAGGGTGTTTCACTAGTTTCTATTCATAGGTACCAAGTTGTCCCATGTCATGAGTGAGACACTTTCAGCCAGGCCTAGATTTCCCTCCAACTGGACTTTGCATTCTGACACTTGCAGTGACACATTTAATATTGTAAGTATTGGCATAGGCTGTGTTGCTTACTACACCAGCAACTGGGTGAATATGACTCTCATGATATGGCCCTGAACACTTCACAAATCAACTGCCTCGGGAGATGGCAGAAAAGCTACATTTCTCCTCGCTGAATTTAACATAAGCATATGGAACCACTGCACTATAGCAAGATTCACGCAGTGGTAATAGGGGCTTTGCCTTATTTACAAGGCGGCGTTAAGCGACTTCATGTGGCTTAACACAGCCTTGTAAATAAGGCACCCTTTCACGCTATACTTAGCCTGAAAGGGGCAGACAATGGGTGTTGTGCTGGGCGTTACACAGCAACACCCATTGGTTTTGACGCTCCCCATATTTACAAGGGCGGCGTAAATATGGGGCAGCGCCAAAATCAAGACCAGGGAAAACCTGGTCTTAATCATGGCAAAACAAGGAGAAATGCTTTATTTTTCCTCGTTTTTGCTGTTTCTCTGTGTGTTGCATTGTGCAGCACACATAGAAACAGCAAAATGCCATGAATGATTGTTTACGTGCAGGAAGGTATGCCTTCCTGCACATAAACAATCATTAGAAAAAATGACGAGTTGCGACTTCTATGTGTTACAAATCACCATTACTGATTGTTTATGTGCAGGAAGGAACACCATCCTGCTTATAAACAATCTTTCCCTGCAACGCAGGCACTCTTGCACAATGGTGCATGAGTGACTGTGTTAGTGCTAGGCGGCTACATTTAGCACCAGTGCTAAGGGAAAGGCAGGGGTGCACCGTATTTTCCTAGTAAATATGCCCCATAGTTTCTTATGTTGTTCGATTGCCATGCGCTGCTTCTCCTTGCATAAATGAGATGAGTTGAGAACATTCATAGGGTGAGCAACAACACACCACATGTCTTAGGTGCTATTTAATGTAGAGTTGACATGGTTTGGCGTATATTTATGAAAGTTTTTCCTATTTTTATATCTGTCTTAAATTTTTTAAAACATAGGACACTAGTCATCTGTTTATATATTCCAAAGCCTCCACCCTGCGAGTGTGACTGCGCATTGCCCCATCCCTTTGGTCCATGACAGCCTCTGCAGTATTAAAGTGATGTCAGAAGATCCGCAATTTCAGCTATGAATGCTTATTTCATGTCTGCACAGATGGACTGGGAAGCTGTCGAACATCTGACCAGAGAGCTGGCTGCACTGACAACCAACCCAGGCACGCAACGACAGGGCGAGGCCACGCTGCTGGGAGAAAATGGAGGCGTGAAAAGACAAGAGGAAAGTAAGACAATGACAGCGTTTCCACCTCATTCTTTTGCCTCTTTTTGCCATTTTCCATCATTGCAATGAAGAAAAATAGGACATTCAACATTCAGCATTATTTAGCACTAACACATGCATTTTCAGTTGTGAGAAATCAAACAACTGTTTTAATAGATCTACTTGCACCACCATCCAAACCAAAGATTGTCCTACATCTAAAACTTCCTTACAAATTTCAAGCTACGATCAAGAACATTTGAGCAATCTAATGTAATGGGTGCTTGATATGGTTCCGTGACGTAACTTGTGTCAGGAGTGCATGGGTAACATCTCCTGAGTGGTGGACAGGCCTGGGGGTACAATGTGTACTAGGTTTGAGTGTTGGGAACTGATCTGCTGAATACAGGCGCATCAAGAGGAGTTTAGGCGTAGGGATTGCCACCCCCTGTGCTCCTGAGTGAACAAGTATGATTGAGATTTTGGTTGCAGAGCATTCTGAAAGAGCATGGAACATGACTACTGGGTGGAACTCTGGTGAGTGAATAAACCAGAGAGAAAATTACACCTGACCGTTATACCTAGAACAAAAAAAGCTCGTTACTCGTAAAGAAAATGTTTTGGACAACACTGCAGCTCACGTCAATAAACAATTTTTGTAAATGATTATTGTCAGACTTGACCCTCTCTGCAGGGTCACCCCCAAACGTTTTGCCTTCGGTCCTCCTGTTTTCAAAATTTCGTTTTTTGCCTTTAGGACTCTGTACACTTTAGCACTGCTAGCCAGTGCTAGCGTGCTTGTGCTCTCCCCTTAAAACATACATGGTAACATTAAATGCTTCTAGTGGGCTTTTAGCACTCACTGTGCCATCTACTAAAGTAGCACTTTAAAACATGTCTTAGGCCTGCCATTGTAGCCTGTAGTTCAGTTTTACAGTGCCATTTTGATCCAGCAAAATAGACCTTTTGCTAGGCCTAAACCTCCCTTTTTTAATACATATACATCACCCCTAAGGTAGGCAGCCTAGAAAATTCCCTCACTTCAAAGGCTGGCACCAGGTATAAATATTAGATTCTCAGAACACTTCTACAGTATACTCTTGGACCTGCAGACATTAACAAGGGAAGGACTGCCTTGTTCCCAAGCCAACTGCCCTGCTGTCCGATGCCTACCTTGTTCCTCAGAAGAATGTCCATCTGTTTGAGGCCTGCCTTGTTCACCAAAGGACTACCCTGCCGCTTGAGGCCTGCCTTGTTCCCCAGAGGACCGACGTGCTGTTTGAGGCCTGCCTTGTACCCCAGAGGACTGTCCTTTTGCTTGAGTCCTGTCCTGATCTCTGAGAAGGAAGACCAGACTTGCTCCCTTCATCCCAGGTTACCTGAGTGACTCCAAGGGTTCTTTTGCTGGCCGCTGTTCTGAGCTACATGGACACAACAAGCTCCAGAGACCTCCCTGCAGCTCCCCAGCTGAACAGCTGCAACTGGACATGTCTGAACCTGTAACTGGACCTGCCTGAGCCGTGCTCGCCTCTGCTAGAGTGAGTCCCTGATCCCCAAGAGTTGCCTCCCCAGGTCGTGGACTACTGGCTGGCATGAGAGTGCACTCCTCTTCAAGAAAAAGAGAAATCCTTAACTTCTAGGCTCTTTACAAAGTCAACGGGCCAGTTCGTGCCAAGATTCTGCCCCCCACGATAATTGTTAACACGAAGCTCCGATGAACCCAACTCTTCACGCTACAGTAATCACCAGGGACGACTGGCATTGCGAGATCCTAAATTTGTGCTTTAGCAACAACAGCTTGTGTGGCCCGCAAAAGCAAAGCGCCAGCAACAACCGTCTGTGACACTTGACTGGTTCTTCATGCCACACTGATGGCAGTCCCACGCTGCCTGCCCACTCTTCGTGCTACAGTGATGACCATCCATGATGCTCTCCCTTTTCCTCTTGGCCTCCAGCACCGCAAACGGAACTCTTTGCATCGGTCTTTAGATGGTAACTTTCTCAGGGGGACTAACCTGGGAATCTGGCCCGTGCTCTATTGCAGTCAACCTGAACTTGTCCCTTTCGTCCTGTTTAGCACGACTAGATTACTTAGAGTCATGTTTTGTGTTTTTAGGTGCTATACTTACCTAAAACCATGACATTCAATATCTATGGTTCTACTAGTTGGATTTATGTTGTTCTGGTATCATTTCATTTATTTAAATTGTCTCTATTTTTCTAACTCGGTTTCGGGATTTTTTGTTTGTTCCGGTTTCACTTTATTACTGTCTGTGTGCTGAATACATGTTTTTCACATTGCTTCTAAGAAATGCCTGACTGCTTTGTGCCAAGTTACCAGATGGTTAAGCATAGGTTAATTTAGGGACTGTGATCGTTCCCCCTCGCAAGGATTGTGGTTATTGCCTAGTGTTGCTTTCACACCCCTTGACCTATAACTCAATTTCTAGCAAGTATTCTTAGAGTTAAAATGCGAAGAACAATAATTTTCTAATGAGATTTCTGAGGGAAAAATTGTTTCAGATAAATAAATTGAACCTCACATTGTCTTGTGTGGTAACCTGTCACATTAAAACATATTAGACCTAACTTGTCCACGTATGTGGAGCTATGGGCTGTGCGGAGGTCTCTGTTGACTGTTTCTGGCACAGAATCTGTCCTTGTGGGTGGAAACTTGGGGGGGGCAGAAGGGATTGTGCTCTCATGGACCCAATAACTTGCCATAGTGTCTGGGTGGCCATTGTTGTGCAACAGTGCTTGATGAAATGTCCATCCTTTGCACCAGCCCTCCTAGTCTGGGTGCAATCTATGTATTTAGTAGATAGGACTCTGCTACTTAGTGCACTGGATTATTACAACAGCCCACTGTAGCATCCTGTCTGTCCCCATTCCCTTTATGTCTGAGCTGGTGATTGGGATGTTAAGAGTTAATAATGTCGGTGTGGAAATTAGGAGATAAGGGGGTTGCAGGAAGAATGGAACCCAGACTCTTCATCTTCTCTTTAAAAGAACTCTAAAAATCTGGCTCTTCAACACTATTGAACAGCTTTTCTCCATCACTTCATGTTAGTGTCTTTCTCTTTCAAATTTATTTTTATTGTTTTATATGAAGTTACAAAACAAAATGAAAACTGTTCCCAATTTAAAGAAAACTGTGTAAGTCACTGGATTCATTGTAGGTTGTACGAATGGTCGTGAAATTTTTCCATCACAATATATAGCTATCTAGCGATGGAAACAGTGCATCATGTCCACAATCCCTTTAGGAATTCAATGATACAACTTCGAGGCCACATTCAACCTGAACAATGGCATTATGCCAGCACCATGAAGGTGGTCTTTTATCTGTTTCGACAGCAGGTTTGATCAGTAGGGCATCTCAACTCATGGTATTGCTTCTCTACTAGCTTTCCATTGATATTCCTTACCCACCTTCTCCTCTAATGTCACTCTTTTAAGAACTTCATCAATCCACATGACCATGCTGGGTGCCCGTAGGGACCTCCAATTCATTGTGATTGATCTTTTGGCTAATAATATCGCCAAGTAAATGAATTTGCAGTTGAACTTTTTTTGGCTGGGGTCTCAGTCCCAGCAAACGCAGATTGGGCCTACACAAATTATGTTTGTTCATAAGGTCTATTATTAACTGACCAGAAATCTTTTTTCAAAAGCACTGAATCGGAAGACATGTCCACACTATAGGAAAGAAGAAAGCTTCATCTGTCCCATATCTGTGATACACTAGACATTCCTGAATATATGTTATTTAGACACTTTGGCATTAAGTAAGTGCACATATAAGGAAATTGAATATGTTTGAATCACACATTTCTGGACATCTTAGTGACATGTCTCAAGGCTAACAATTCCTTCAGTTCTTTTTTGACATAGACCCTAAGTGATTGGTACAAGAGAGCTATAAACCTTTGGGAACCTCCCCGTGCCATCAATACAATTTTACTCGCAAAACCTGAATGGTCTTCGCTTCATTAAATTTACATTCCCATGTCAATCTTGCCGGGCTGACCAATTTTTATGGGTCAAGAAATGAGCTACTGGTACACCATAGCCCTCTCAACTTTTAGCAAAAGTTCTAAGCTTCTCTGATTCATATAGGTCCCTCACTCAGACATAATTTGCATTGGCCCACAAGTTTAAATACTCTGTATTTGCTACCTCCCAAAATCGAGGGAAATACCACAAAGGTGACTCAGGTGTGCAGACTTCTTTCACGGCAGATTTCTTCAGCCGTCTCGTCCAGCAGTATTTAGCTTTACGTAGTAAAATAGAATTGTCAGGACATCTGATATTATCCTTGCACCTCATGTTCCTCTAGATGTAGCCCAGCAACCATCAATTGGAGCTGTGCTGCAAGGTTATACGATTTGAAGATAGGTGCACTTAAGCTGCCCTCAGCAGCAGGTGGATTTAATTTCTGCACATACACTCTGCTTCTACACTCTCCCCAGAATAATGCAACTCAAAACACGTTAAGTTCTGGGACAAAATTCTGCAATTCTGTTTAAATATTACCATTTTGGATAGGGCAACACTGCATACTGTGGATATACTGTGGATATAGGAGACATTTAAAAAAAGCAGTTGACGGGCTGGCTGCTGTAAGCAGCTCGTTCATATTTTCAAAGCTGACAACCTCAGCCTTCATTTATATCTGAACTCTCAAGGTTCAGAAGATATCAAATTTCAGTCTCAGTGATTAAGTGGAAAACCGCTCAAACTCCCATTTCAAATCTAAGGTAACAAACAAGTCTAGCCTTTGCTAACAATGTGGCCATACCCAGCACCAAAAGGTGTTCAGGTTCTGTGTATAACAACATAGCGAGATATCCTCGTTAACAGCATCTCCATGTGTTTCTTCAATGTATCTTGTATTGCATTAATGCGTTACATAGGTAGGGAAAATAGAATAGTAACAAAGGTCACCTCTGCAATATTCCACATTTTACAAGCCTGGAGTTTGCACTTGCACCTTTGTTTTTGATCTCAGCCACTGGGTTGGTGTGCCAAACCCATTTCTTCAGAACATGAAAAAGTCCCAGCGAACAGACTCAAAGGCTTCCTTCACGTCAGTAAAGGCCACCAGTGAATGTGCAAATGTTTAAGGGTTTTAATGCCATGGGACCCCTTCGCCTCCGTTCTACTGTGAAGACACTCATTAGACCCATTGGGGCAATTGTGGTACTAACCCACTTCCAAGGCAATAACTTCATGCTGTAGCCTTCTCTCCTTTTAAACAAGCCCACTGTACTCATATTGTTGCTGCAAGATTGCCCCTCTGTATCTTCATCCTAGGATTTGAAATGTCTGATCTCCTTCATGACTTCAATGTGGTCCTCTAATCCCTTCTAGTCAGGGGTCAATTTAAGCAGTTGAGAGTCAGTCTCAGTGATGCAAAGATCCAATCCACAGAATCAATCTTTACCTACAGGGCATTTCTGGTTTCTTTAATTGCCAATAAGGTCGGGTCTTATTTGTATATTGGTTCTGTGATGTGCTCATGGTGAGATAGGTAGTTTGTGGTCTGAGCGCCCTTTGTACATGCTTTTCTTGCAGTGACAAGGACAAAGGTGGTAGAGGTGAATTTTTTTTCTGCTTAGGTTTTCCTTTGTTTGTGTGGAATTAGTAATGAGCGCTGAAAAGGGGTTCTGACTCCTGCCGTACTGGGTCTAGATTTGAGCAGGTGTCATACACACATCTAGGCACATACCCAGCATAATATATTACAGTCCAGGAGTACTCTGTGGTTGGTGCACTGCACTATTGTGTTGCACACAGAAGAGGATTGTGCAGGTCAGAGAAAAATGATAAAGGCCTTACTAAGTGCGCGGAAGGCGCTACGACTCTCCTTCAATGTTTGATTCAGCTGACAGTACTTCTCTCTGTGTTATTAACACACCTATGTTCACTCAAATTCAAAAGATCATGCTCTCTGGTCCAGAGGGTGCACAGCATGCATCCTTACATTATCTTTTCCGTTCCAAAAAAGGGTAATTATAAAGGTTAAGGGATTGACTGAACCACACATGCAAGGAAATGATGGACCGTGGAGCGGCAGCAAATTTTGCAGCACAACACTCCGCCATTTCCAAAATGCAGGGATGCACCATATTTACAACAATACAGCACACCCCGTTGTTTTCCCAAGCACAAAAAATAGCTGTCTAGCACCAACGCAGACACCCTTGCATCATAGTGCAAGGGTGCCTGTGTTGCAGGGAATGACTGTTTATGTGCAGGAAGGAGCCTTCGGGCACAAAGACAATAAATAATGGTGATTTGCTTTTTCTATGTGTGCTGCAGAATGCAGCACACAGAAAAAGCAAAAACAAGGAGAAATAAAAGCATTTCTCCTTGTTGCACCATTCTAATGCCTGCTATTGCATGGTGTTAGTTTTAGTGCTGCCCCAGATTTACACCTCCTTGTAAATCTGGGGCAGCATAAAAAAATAATGGGTGTTGCAGTGGAACACCCACAGCAACACCCATTGCACGCGCCTTTTACGCAGATACCTGTGTGAAAGGGTAGCATATTTACAAAGTTTAACGCCACTTTGTGAATATGGTGCAGGGCATTGTGTCACTGGAATGTCAAAAAAAGTGACGGTCCGGTGGCGCAATCGCCTTGTACATATGCCCCATGCTGTTTCGGAACAATACGAAAACGTTCTTTGTTCATTGGCTGTGTCCCCAAGGCACATTCCTTGTCTAGCTTGATTATAAAAACTTATCACTATGACTTTATTTGCTAACGGTGAGTTGCTAATCCATACGGCAGTGGCGGAACGCAAAATGATGCCCCCGCTGCAGAATCTGCTCGGTGGGGGCCCCCTACACTACAGGGTCCTGCTCAGTAAAGCAGAGTGGCTTTCCCGATTGTTTACTTATTTCTTATTCCATGCCATTGCACGCATTCTGCAAGGCAAGCAAGGGCATGGCTTAAAGGGCGAGGGGGCACCCCTCCAAAACAAGAAACCCTGCCCCCCCCCACACCCCGGAGGCTGTGGGTCCCTCCGTTTCTCCCCTCCCATATGCTCAAAATGGACGTCCGAGTGCTGTTAACGATGGAAAGTGAAGTCAGGTGAGCGGGCGGAAGAGCTCGAACCTTCAGTTGTTATATAGAGGACGGGCCTCAGAAGGGAATGCCGTCCATGTACGAACTGGAATGGACTAAATAGAATATAAGATATATTATCTTTATTTATTAGTGCTGCTAAAATCCCAATTGGGCAACCGAATATCTACTTTTTAGATGTGTTTTAGTGGAAACAGTGAGATTTAATCAATTTCTGAAGGTTTGCCGGTTGATAGGTGGCCGAGAGCTTCTGGTTGCACCTTTTGGTGGAGCAGAGGTTTATTTTGAGCAGTTTTAGTTTGCTCTGTTTTAGGTACAATTTCTCTGTAGGTGCACAATTAAAGAAATGCTACATTGGAAAGCAAATATGCGACTGACAGACAATCAGATAACCACATGCGAGAGGCAATGTTCCAGATTTCTTCTCACCGTAAAAAAGCGAAGGCAGTGATACACCACCCTGGCACTTAAGTGCACTCCTTCTCAAGCAGCTGCACACTTGTCATCACTCACAGTCCAAGTCAGCCAATTGCAGCAGTGCGGTGACCCACTGCGCCCTTCTGTACACTGTGGTTGGCCGAAGCAAAATGTTAATGACAAATGAGCAAACCAACTCACTAATAGTGCTGTGTTGTTGGTATACCCGCCCCCCAAAGCATAGCCAATGCGGTCTCTAGACCAGACCTAAAAAACATGGCTGACAATATTTATTTTTTTTAACAGCAGCAGCCAAATTTGGAGTCATAGTGCTTTTTTCTCTGTTCTACAAGCATGTTACATTTCGGAATTATGGACATTGCGCCAACGTTTCAAACACCATTTTATTTCCTTTCCTTTGTGGGATTCTAACTGGGATACCTTTTATCAACGCCAGTGGGGACAATATTTCTCAATTTTCTTCACATTTCTCTGTATTGGTTTTTGCATTTTGTTTGTACTTATAATTATTTTTCTTTTTTCAAAATGAGAGAATTCATTTGCTGGGTCTCTCAAGAAATGGCTTTGTGTGAAATGAGCCACTAAATGAACGTGATTCCTGCCTGATCTTAATTCTGTGGGAACCAAAGCCAGAATCCAGTGCTTCATTTGTAAAATATACCAAATAGTGAAATATGAAGTGTTAAATAAATGGAATACCAAAATGGTTTACTCTGCAATCTGCCTCATGCCTCTTCCACCATTCTAAAGTTTAAAGAATACGTTTATTAAAGATACATTAAAACGACAGTACATTTAATTTAATATGAGATAACTACATAAACAACATTATGAACCTAGAGAAGGTGTCCGGGGAAAAGGAGAGTAATACATGGACTGGAACTAGCAAAGGCTGATTTGTACACGAAGAAACATAATAAAATATGTACATACATTATATAAGTAATAAATATAAACATGTTAAAACAGTTCTTATATCATTAAAGGGAAAGTCAAGGAGGAGGAGGGACTTCTTGTTGGATAGGTGTAGGTGCAAGAGAACGTTTCGCCCTATCATCTAGAAACTGTGTAATAGGAGACCATAAATCTAGGATATACATATGTGGTATCCAATCTATGATTATGACAAACTACATACCGCCATGCTTGAAAAGTTCTTTAAGACTGCAACTGCTAATAACAAGTCTAGAATTTGCACCTTAGGTGAACACATAGCCCAGTCAGTAGATAAACTTCCCCCAAAAATGTTAGCAAATGAAAAAGGAATTACTGTGTGAAAAATTGAATTAATCTGACTCCAAATTTGTTTCCAAAAATTAAACACCAAGGTACAAGTGAAAAGTAAATATTTTAAATCAGCATGCTCTTAGGAAGTGTAGAATGCATTTTATGTAAAGTTGTAGGAAATAATAAAAGTCTACTAAATATAAAGAAAAGAGTTTGTGTGGAGTTTGCCCCTCTAGAGGATTTCCTCATTTTGGTCCACATATTATTCCAGAGGGGGATATACCATTCTGTTCCTAAGTCAAATTCCCACGATAATTCTACATTTGTTTTAAGTCTATCGGTAGAGGAGTTGAGTAGATGGGAATAACTAGTATACGCTGTGGGGTTTGTACATAGAAGGTTGTGCCATTGAGTATTGGAGGAGGAAGGAGAGGAAAGAGAAGTTTGAAAGTGAGTATATGCAGTGTATAGTGCTTTTTGTAAAACTTGAAATTTATTTTGAAAAGAAAAAGGAAAGAGGTGACGTGCTTGTGAGAACGAAAGAAATATGTCACGATCAAAAAGTTGATATACCCAAATTAGTCCTTTATTTCTCCAGGATTTCCATTAAATGGATGTGTTATTTATTAATATGAATGTATTATGCCAAATGGTGGAAGTAAGAAAAGTACCAAGGTTTTTAGGAGTAGAGTGAAATATAGAATCAACCAGTTTACGTGAGTGTTTAAGAACTGGTGTAGAAACAGTTTCTGGTTTGCGAGTAAAAGACAAGTATTTTAGGAAAGAAAAAGGGGACAGAAAGGATTTTTTAATGTCCACCCATAATGGGAAATCTAGTAAAGAATCTGAAAACCATCAAGAAGTTTCATGTAATAAAAAGACCTTATGGTATTTAGGAAAATCGTGCAAATTTACACCTCCCTCTGATTTTGGGCGCGACTCTTAAACCATTCTTCTCTTGTTATCTTGTCATTTCACTCGCAGGGTTTTTTCATTCTTTCTTTCGCCCTTTTTCCACAGTTTTCATACCTTTCTCTTCTTCCTATGTTCTCCATTTTCTGACTTTCTTATTCTTGCACTGAGTATAATGATGAAAATGAAGTTCCCGGTCCCCAAAAATGACTGCCAGTACCCACTATTTTTGACCATTGTCTCAAATAAGGCACTGCCAGCACCTTATTGTAGAAAGATAACCTGATGATTCTATATCAGTGGTTCTTAACCTTTTGACTTCTGTGGACCTACACTTAATCACTACTGGAACTCAAGGAGCACCCCCGAATCATTATTGGAATCCGGGTACCCCCACTGAGTGATTGATGGAAGCTGGGGACCAAGGCCTAAGCGTTCTTGATCATTTGAACTGCAACAAAATTCCTAAAAGGTACTGGAATGAGCCTCAACAAACAAATAAACAAATGAGAAAATATTTGATTTAATTCACAAACAAATATCAACAAATACAAAATGTTATATTAATGGGAATGTTGGATATATTATAAATTCAACTGAGGCCACGCATCGCTCATTGTACATTCAGTTTGATGCACTTGCACTACTATCATCCATCAATCTGAGGATATTTACTTAATTTGCAGCCTCCAATTTCAAATTGCTTCACAATTACAGAATGTTTTAAAATTGTTCAATTGCTACATTTGCTTTTTCATTTATATACACTCTATTAATCTGTTAATATTATTTCATTTTCTAAGCAGTTGTGGACCCCCTGAGTAGACTTCCCGGACCCCTGGGGATCCCGAGACCACAGGTTAAGAACCACTGGTCTATATTATCGGCCCACAATGTAGTTGTTGGGGTGGTTCAGAAATAAAACTGCTAGAATGAAACAAGTTGTTAAAGAAAAGCCCAAGTTAGAAAATTGTATCCCTGATGACATGTAGCCATCTCGTGACATTATAAGATAGAGAGAATGTGAGTTCTTCTCTGGAATCTGGCGTGGACCCTAGCCGTGAGATGTAGTATTTGTTTGTACACAAGTGTATAGTACAGCTGCTTCAGCAGTACCGCACCACTCGTCTATATCACACAACATTCTAAGAGACAGTGCTTCACTCACTTCCAGGCAGATGGGGATAAACAGATTAAAAGCAGCAGTCATGATACATAAATAGAAAAGGTAACCCCACATCAAAGAAGTGATTTCCTGATGTTAATAATCATTTATTGATTGGAAATACAAACATGTTAAGCTTCATTAAGGCCATTGCACTCAGCTGCCTGGAAGTGAAACTACAAACGACCACAAGAGGGAAACAGATAACAAAAAATAGGCACTTTAACTAGAACATAATGAGTTTGATATGGCTGCTGTTTTAATCTCTTTGTTCTTGTTGTGTCTCCATTCAGTAGAGCATGGTGTGGGAAGGAGACTCCAGGCCAATTTCCATTCTCCAAATCCAGACATTCTTGACTACCCAGAAAGAACCACTTTAGCGATTGCCTTTCTATTGACATACGCACTAGGAAAAGCTTCTACCACTCTGCCCAAACCGCCCTAACGACGTCTTCAGTTCTGGAGCATTTCTTCTTGAAGAACCTCGATGTCAACAATTGGAGCCCCCAATGAAATAAATGAGAAAATGAACTCATCCTAAAAGTGTGGTCCATTGTTATTGTAGCCACGTCTTGGCAGGCTATATCAGGGGTTATAAAGTGATGTTTCCCACTGTCATTGGCATTAACTAGGGGTAATTGCCCAGTTGTAGTTGTTATTCCAGGAAGGACGTATGGGTGAATAATATAACAATAATAATAACAACAATAATAACAACAACAATAATAACAACAACAGCAATAATAATGACAAAAACAATAGCCCGGCCTAACAGGCCTAGTGCCGCTCACTCGCTGGGATTGATTCCTCTGCTAACGGCTCTACTGCGACCTCTTCAGAGTCCCCCGCGCCTCCTAACTCGGCGCCTGACCCCCAAAGTGAGGAGTTCTCCCGGGGCTATATGTGAGTAGACACACACAAGACATGGTAAATCAGGGTTCAATGGTCGCTGATTTAGCTGATTTAGAATCGTTAAGAAAGTAAACATCTTTGTTGAGTCCTGTCACGCTCGTCAGGTTTTTAGTGGTTTTGGATGGTCCCTTAAAGGGAATGTGACGCAGAGGGAAACCACTCTCTTAAAAGCCATTAATTGCAGAGGGAAGCCATTTTCTTACAAACCCTCTTTACTTTCCAGCATTTACAATTGCTGAATGCCTGAGATCCTCATAAGTAAAAACAGACTACCCAGTTACTTACTGATTGCATATGGAGGACTCCCCCAAATCTAGCAGCCATCTTGTAATGGCTACCACCATAACAGCGGCCATCTTGTAACGGCCCCAACTAAAATGGAAGCCATCTTGTAACGGCTAAATCTCATACAATCATGGCTAAAAATAGCACCCATTTTGGAATGGCTCCCAACTAATACGGCAGCCATCTTGTAAAGGCTAAATCTGATACAATCAGCACCAAAAACAGCACCCATTTTGCAATGGCTCCCAACTAATACGGCAGCCATCTTGTAATGGATAAATCTTATATAAGCAACACCAAAACAGCAGCCATCCTGCATTGGCTCCCAACTAATCGGTAGGCATCTTGTAACGGCTAATTTATATATTATTTTCAATCAGATATAAGAACCACCCAAGTTGAATTACAATTGATAACACCCACTAAGATGCACTAATAACCAACTGGTAATGGCTCTCAATCTATTATTATACTGTCGCTCCCTCCCTGTCCACAGGAATCTCACATCATGGCTGGACCAATCATGATACTGGAAGGAAACAGCGCTTATTCTATTCAATAACCCCATAATCTATCAAAAAGTGCCTCTAAAACCTTCAAACACAACCTCCTCAGAAAAAACCCTGATACCCTGTTCCTGGATCCCTCCTTTAATGCCAAAAAAGGCATTATAATCAATAACCTTATATTTTTCACAAGACAAATAGCCAAATGGCGATCGGCCTTTCACGAGCTACTCACCATCCATGATCATAAAAATATTCCCTACGGAACCAGGATTACATCGACACCCACACAGAACCTCAGAGCCACATTGAATATAACGTCCTACAAAAATGGCACTATTCTTATTCAAGCAGCTAACAAGGACCTAGAACTATTCGACAAATACTTCATCAGCCTAAAAACCCACACCATCACCTCACGCAGTGCCTCTCAGGACCTTACTACCCCCACCACCAATTCCGCTCCTGAAGATCAGCGACCCCCTCCTTCACCCAGACCCGATGAAAGAAGCATCGCCAACTTTCCCTCCTTATCACGCATTGCACTGACACCCTCATCTACCTCACGCAGCGCCTCTCAGTGATCCCCTCCTTCACCCAGATCGGATGAAAGAAGCATCACCAATCCTCCCTCCTTATCACGCATTGCACTGACACCCTCATCTACCTCACGTAACACATCTCGGGACCTTAATACTACCCCCTCCACCCCGTCTTCTCCTGAAGAACATCTACCCCTTCCCTCACGACTCCCTCAACAACCAACATCCTGTCTCCCCCTCCACATCAGCAGATTGAACAAGACTCACTCAAATCCCAGTCCGACCTCCCCTCCAGGAACCTACAAAACGTCATCCTAGAAATCAGAAACATTCTACAACTTGCTGAAAAAATCTCTTGCTAAACTTATGCATCTTCAAAACTCTCTAGAGACAGATGACAACGTGACAAAAACTATCCCTCTGCCTCTAACCAATTGACACTTGCGCACACGCAATCTCTCCAACTACATAACGGACCAGGAAATACAAACACTGCTACTGCTATACAAAACTCCTTCCCATCCTATCAGAGACAAAGAGGAATACGCTGTTCTCCCAGTCCCTATCAACCCATGCAGAACTTCCCATCCAATCCATAGAGGAATAAACCATAATAACCTTCACTCTATAACCCCGAACCACGATAATCAGGAGCCTACTTTAAAGAATTCCTCAAACCAGATCTCTTGCCTTCTACTAAACTGCAGTTCAGCCCATAAACACGCCTCTGACATTGTCAACCTCGTCCTTAACATGAAAATGGATATAATCATCCTCACGGAAACTTGGCTCGAGGAATCATCCTCACCATGCCTAGACCTTCTTGTCCCTCCAGACTACAACATCATTAGATTGGAAAGACCACACAAAATAGACGGAGGCTTAGCCTGCATACATCGTACTGACATCACCATCTCAAAGTTTCTCTCGGAACCCCATGACTCCTGTGAATACCTCGGGATTTCTGTGAAATCATCAAGTAGCCACTCCCTCAAACTACATATACTCTACCATCCTCCAGGTTTGAACACAATTTTCACAGAACAACTTATGGAAATCATTACTGCAAACTCTTCCCCTCATTCCAATGACATATTCCTTGGTGATTTCAATCTCCACTGGGAGAACCCACTGGACAAGCAGGTTAACACCCTCAAAACCTTCCTTGCAGACCATTCCCTGATCCAAGCTATCTCAAAGCCTACTCACACAAAGGATGCTACTCTCGACTGGATCATCTCTGAACAAAATACAATTGAATCGATCTCGATTACCCCTTGTGACTGGTCCGACCATCACATTATCACCTTCCAAATCCCCTCCGCTATCAAGAAAATTTTCTCGAAACAAATCAAGCCAAAACAATGGATAAGAGACACAAAGAACATCAACTGGAACAATATTGCATCCCCAATGTGAGAAGGCTCTTACCCCCCCCAATAACATGGCAGACGTCAATGCCCTCACTGCTCACCATAACGCCAGGATGACCAAAGTTTTCGACCAAGCCGCTCTGCCAAAACTCAAAAGAATTCCGGACAAAGATAAAAACCCATGGTTCAGCGGAGTCCTGAATGAGGAGAGACGCAAACTCAGATCAACGGAACAGAAATGGAGGCATCATCCCTCCCCTCCATCCTAAACTACTCCGGAAAGTCAGAAAATCATACAATAAAAGTATTCTACAATTAAAAAAAAGACTTCTTCAAATCAGAACTAGAGAATGCCAAAAATATACCAAAAAACTCTTCGAAATTCTGGAACAACAATCGAAAAAATTGGCCAAATCCTCACTCTTATTAACGACTTCACAGCTGAGTAGTGAAGAATGTTCCTCATTCTTCGCAGCAAAAACAAATTCCCTCCAACTCGAACTTAGTACGGTGGCAATTAACTCAGCCACCCCAAAGATCATTCAAGCCACTAACCCGGTACAACATATGCTAGCTCTGCCCAAAAATAACTCTCACTGGTCTACTTTCAAACTTTACGATCTCAATGACATCAACAAATTTCTAGCGACTATCAAACTCAACAACCACCATCAAATTGCCTACCCCACATCTACCATATCATCTCTCCTCTCTGGACCAAAATCATCAATGCCTCGCTAACTCAAGGCCACATCCCGGACAGCCTAAAAACTGGCCAAGTCACCCCTATCCTAAAAAAAACGTCAGCTAACACCTCCGACCCCAACAACCTCCAACCAATAACCAACATTCCCATGCTAGCAAAGGTCTTGGAAAAATGTGTTCAGCAACAACTGAACCAACACATCACAAACTTCAATCTACTGAACATCCACCAATCGGGTTTCAGACCTGGCCATAGCACAGAAACAGCCATCCTGCATATAGTTGACGACGCCCTCCTAGCTCTTGACCGCAATGAAACCTGCCTACTAGTCCTGCTCGACCTCTCATCAGCCTTCGATACGGTCAATCACGACAAACTTCTAAGAAGACTAGAAAACAGGATGGGTTTATCTGGCACAGTCCTGCTATGATTCAAATCCTTTCTGGAAAACAGAACGCAAAGATTCTTTTTCTCCCCTCACCTAACCTACTAGGAGTACCACAAGGCTCTAGCTTATCCCCAACACTATTCAACTTATATGTCGAACCACTTACCGATCTACTACAGCAGGCGAACATCTCCTACCACATGTACGTGGATGACACTCAATTTTACATTAAGATCACCTCCAGTGAAGAGATAAAGACAATGAATCTAGCTCTCGAAAAAACCGTCCAATGGTTAACGACCAACTTCCTCAAGCTAAACTCACAAAAAACTGAATTTCTTTTAATCTCTCCCCCAATAACTCCCGCGAAACAAAGGAATGGACCAAAATTATCACTGCTCTAAACTGCACGCCAATGTTGGTGGACTCCACAATATCACTTGGGGTGCCGCTGGCAGGCTCGTCACTGCTCGCTACATACCTGGGCTTTTGCTGTTGGATTCCGTGCTGCTGGACTTCGTGGCTCACCGAGAACATTGCCGTGGATGCTGTGCTGAGTGGGGGGTGTTTTAACTTTGTGCATTCCAGTCCGGGACTGCGAGGACCAGGCTGCTTGGCGGTGTTCGCAGCTGCCTCCTCTTCCTGGCCCCTCCCCCTAATTCCCCCAGTCTTTATAGCTCAACCTTGTCTCCACGCGCAAGCGGGACGCGCGCGGGACGTAGCCCGGGGCTAAGCCTGGGCAAAGGGTGGGCCCTCTTAGGCCCTCAGAGGCCGAGTGAGGCCGGGCTGGGCTCGGTTATTAACCCAACAGTATCTTGTAGCGCCTGCATACGCGTATACCTTATGCTAATTTCCTACCATGACTAACACCTCTACTAAAGCTGTACTGGAATTGACGGGAGCTATGTCAGCCGGCCCATTAGATACCTACTTCAAAAAGGTGCTACATGAGGAGGAAATGGCCAACACCTTGGCCAAACGTAGAACTGAGCGTCGTCGCTCTATAGAAAATCTAAAGATAAGGACTCCTGAAAACTCTAACTTGCAGGTCCCCTTTTGTGTTGACGACAGTTGTAATGCCATAGCTGACCCTCCTGTACTGCCGAGTGATTCTCTCCCGTTAAGGGAACGTGCCCTCACACCATCTGCTCCTAAAGAGCAGGTCATTCATGAAAATCATGCCACTGGTTAGTCTAGTCTTCCTCAAGTTGTAAATAGACCTACGCCATTACCTGGTAAACAGGCCAAGAAGTTTACCAAGCCGTTTAAAGCAGTTAAGACTCAGGGTCCACCTCCGAGCAAGAGAAGATGCAAGAAAGGGGGAGTCTCAGTTAAATTTAAGACCAACCATTCTGATTTTGGGAAACAGGCATTGAATGCCATAAATTTAGCAAAAGGGACAGCAGTCGACGCGATTATCACACCTAAATCGCCTCTTCCAGCTTTATCAGTCACCCTTGAACCCGAAGCGTCCCCTATTGTGTCAGGTTTCATCTCTGTTGACCCACTATCATCAGCTACCCCTTCTGCTGCTTACCAGGACGTTTGGGCCCAGGTGATTAAGTCCCTTATTGCACCGCTTATTGAAGGCTTATGAAGAGTCGAGAAAAGGCTTGCGGACTTAGAAGCAACTATAAGTAAGAAAATAGAACTGACCATAGGACAGGGGAAGGCGGTTGTTTCTAGTGGCTTAGTTCCCATAGCTGTGGCACCTAACTCCAATCCCCACTTTTCTAAGGCTATAGTTCAGCCATCTAACCAGTTAGCTGCGACTCAGTATGTGTCACTGCCCTCTACGACTGGGAGCACCCAGGGAGCGACCATACTGGATGATATAGAGGGGGGGGGAATAAGTACTCACATAATCACTTTGCGGGACAAGAGGGAAAGTTCCAGTATTGACAAGCCTGTAATAAACAACATGCCACAAGTTGATCTGCCTCCCGAAGCGGTGCCCTTGGTGGTTGTTTTGGTGGGGGTTCCACCTTTGTTGGATAATAAAAGAGAAGGGCATACTGAGCTAAAAAATAAAATCATGTATTGGCTTAGTAGTCATAGACCAATTGAGGAGAACATCAACGGAGAGATATTACACGTTAGACGGCTCCCATGGCTGGGTGGTAAAAGTAAAAACATCGAGGGAGACATCGTGGTAGTAAACTTTAGAGACCCACGAGCAGTTAAGCATATCCTGGACTGGCCCCCCAAAAATGACAACAATGGCATTATCCCACGTGCGTTAACCTACTTTTACCCCAGATCATTGGTGTTCCCCCCTTCCCGTATAACTAAGCAGGTCTTATCGCACCCTACTCCAACAGGTACATTTATACCCAGTTATTTGACACGCGCCTCACATACTACCCATGTTGTTGACCCTTCAAGGTGGAACTTTATTCCCCCTAGATCCATTAGGAACTATAATAGAGGATGGGACCATTTGAGGCCTTCCACTCCTTTAGAGACAGTGAACTGGTTCGAAGCTCTCTCTAGCTTGGTAGACTGCGATTGAAGATTAAAGTCTCCGCAGGGCCGAGAGGGACGAGTAGGTTCACCTAGACTTGAGGTTGGCACTCGCAAGATGTGTCTGGAAGACTCTGGAGTTGTCCCTGTGATTACAGGATTATCCCCGCCATCCAGAATTGCTACTGGCGGGATTGTATCCCCCTACCCACTTGCACCCTTGGGCTATAGTGCTGTAGACCCCAGGTTGATAGACCCTTTGGTCCAAGAAGATTCTATAGGTGCCCAAACCCCGCCTGACCCGGATATGAACGCGGGGGTCCTCTCTGAATTGTATTTAACAGATAATAAAATCTTACATCTAGTCTCATGGAATGTGGCTGGTCTGCAAAGAAAGTTGGCTCTACCTGAATGGAATCTCTTCATCGAAAAATTTGATGTATGTTTGTTCCAAGAAACATGGAGCATACTCCCACTACATAAATCAGGATATACCACTTTTTTTATACCAGCTCAGAGTAGCGGAAGGGGTAGACCAGCCGGGGGTCTACATGTATGGATCAAGACCGCCCTGAACTGGACAGTAACTACTCACGATTCTGGGTGTTGTGACATCCAACATATTTCATTCGAGGGGGTAAACAAGGGCAGTAGGATAGAGCTATTCAATATTTATGCAAGAGGGAACACAGGGGATACAAATTCAAGCACCGTATCTATTTTAGATCAGGCATTAGCCAATTGCCCCCCTTCCTCTCAAACTATTGTGGGAGGGGATTGTAACTGTACCTTTGAACCACTGGATGGTGACGATCCCCTGGGTATTGAGGAGGTGGACTCTAGATGGTCTATTCCGACCTTGTCCTCGGCCCCAATTAAAAAATGGTCAACAAAGGTTATACAGATTAATTCACTCATTGTGGAATATAACCTTAGAGCTCTTAACGGTAGGACTCCCTCCGACCCCGACGGTGCAATGACCTTTAATAGGCTAAGTAGCCCGTCAAGAATTGATTACATCTTATTAGATGTGACACTGTGGTGTGATTTGGTAGACATGGAGGTGACCCCTTCACAGGACAGTGATCACAACCCTTTATGTATGATGATAAGATGGGGGAAGCGGAACAACAATAGGAGGTTATCCTACCTGAGGTCCACCAATGAGGTGACACCATTCCAGGGAAATCGTAGGTTGAAATGGGAGAAAGTTCAATCACAGGTTTTCAACTTGGTAAAGATTAGGGCGCACGTTGAAGACCTGAGTACAGAATTGGCGGTGCTTGACCAGGAACCAGCGACCGCTCAGGGCACGTTTTTTGTACAGGCGTACAATAACTTAACAGAGAAAGTAGGGAAATTCTTTTTAATTGAAAACAACAAGGGCAGTGGAGCCAGTAGGGAAAATAACTCAACTATAGCAAGTAACCCCTGGTACTCGGCCCATTGTAAGGTTAAAAGAAATGAGATCAGAACTGCCTTGCGTAAAAAGAGTCAATCTCTGGTTAGTGTAGCCAGGAAAGAATATGCAAGGGCTCTGGAGCAAGCTAAACGAGAGTGGGAAGAACAACGCTGGCAAGACCTCAAGGCAGCTTCTAAAAACTCATCGCTATTTTGGGATCTGATCAACAAAGCTAGGTTGATTAGCTCTCGCCCCCTAGATAGTCACATAACCATCCAGCAATGGCAATCTCACTTTTCCACCCTGTACGGTGGGCCAGAAGTGTCTCCTTCTCCCCCTGACTATGTTTCTAGGATTCCTCCCCTGCATCCCGTCAAGGAACCCTTTCTGCCCTCTGAGGTGGTGTTGGCCATTAGACATCTTACCCCGAAGAAAGCAGCTGGCCCAGATGGGATCCCCGGAGACCTCCTCTTAGAGGCACCGGAGCTATGGGCCAAACTTATTGCTAAAATAATGAACCTGATTTCCAACGGATACCCTGTTCCAGACTCGTGGAAGGGAGCGGAGGTAATCACGGTCTTTAAGAAGGGTGCCAGAGACGACCCTGCCAACTACAGACCAATCAGTTTGATTGATGTGTTACAGAAGGTGGTTGGCAGGGTAATTATTATGAGGGTTGGCATCTGGATGGAAGAGATGCATGTTTTGTCCCATCTGCAAGCGGGGTTCCGCCAAAAGGTGGGAACGATGGACCCGGTCTTTCGCTTCTTTGCGATCTATTGGAAGACGGTTACCATCAATAAAGGTAGTTTATACCTGGCTTTCATAGATCTCAGGATGGCCTTCGACCTGGTCCCTCGTGAGAGGCTGTGGGAAGTTTTGGAGAATATGGGGTTCCCAGGTCCCCTTTTGGGTTTTATTGTGCATCTCCATGAGGGGAACTATGCTAGGATCAGGTGGGGTACTCAAGGGCAACTGACTGAGAAGATACCCGTGAAGAGGGGTGTACGCCAGGGATGCGTTATGGCCCCTACGCTGTTCTCTCTTTTTGTGAACGGAGTGGTGGACCATCTGAGAGGGGAACCAGCTGATGCTCCATCCTTGGCAGGTGAAAAAATCCCCACACTCCTCTTCGCGGATGACACCATCTTGATCTCTAAGTCCCCGTCAGGCCTACAAAAGCTTTTGAATCGTTTTAGTACATTCTGTAGCGATAGAGGACTTATTATCAATACTCTAAAAAGCAAGCTCATGGCTTTGGCTCCTTCATCCAGATTTAGGAATAATTTCTTACTTAATGGGGAGCCCTTGGAGTTGGTAGACTCCTTTGATTATTTGGGTATTAGGGTTAACAATCGTATGAGCTGGAAGGACCACTTGGCCAAAATGTTGTTAAACTCTAAAAGAGTTTCTGGGGCGGTTATGAGAGAACACCGGAAATCTAAGAGTAAGCCCTTATCACCGCTCCTTACTATCTATGAGGGCCAAGTCCTCCCATCCGCCTTATATGGCTCTGAACTATGGGGGTTTGAAAATACTACAGAGCTAGATAGATCCGAAAATAAGTTCTTGAGAGATGCGGTAGCCCTCCCAGTTTCCACCCCGCTAATCCCTCTTCGGGCAGATATGGGTAGACGTCCTCTGAAGGCTCTAGTGCGCTTGCGCCCGTTACTTTTTTGGGTTCGTTTACGAAGGACAAGGGAGCTTCAGGATTATGCCGCCATCCTAGATGAACTAATCCAGCTTAATTCCAACAATAGGATTAAGTGGCTGAGCAACCTGAAGCGGATGGTAGTCCTTCTGGGTTTGAGTGACTCCTGGGTAAGCCAATCACCTCCACCCAAGTTAGTGGTTAAACAGCTGTACTGGGACCTAGTCCAGAAGGAGACCCTCTCTAGTAGTCTAGGGGGCCCCCTAACAGAGCGATTCTTGTCATTCAAATGGGTTAGGAGTTTCGAACCACTCCTGGACTACATCGAGCTGCCCTTGGACAGAGCTCTTTACCTGAAGGTTAGGTTTGGGATCCTCCCAGTAAACGATTTCACTTCGGGGTGGAAAAAGCAAGACGGCGGATTGAATTCATGTCCTGGCTGCGCTGCCCTTACAGAGTCTGTGGCGCACTTTTTCTTTGCTTGCCCAGCATACAGGGTAGCCAGGAGGATCTGGTTAAAGCCGCTATGTAAGGGGTTGGGTCTTAGATGTCATAAAATGGCCTTGCGGATACTTAGCACTGATACTTCCTCCATTGCCATGGTCTGTGGAGTTGCAAAATTCCTGGGTAGTGCTTGGCGGTCCCGTATGAGGTGTTGCAAAACCTCCCCTTTGTCTACCCATTAGCTACAAGTCTATGGCTAGGATTTCCACTTTGTCTGATATGTTTTTAATGTCTATTTTATAATGGGGCAATGAAAACTGTCTAAATATTATGTCTGGTAGCTTTATATATTGTACTGTACTGCTTATTTTGTTTCTTTTATGATGAAATTTCATCGAATAAAGAATTGATTGATTGATATCACTTGGACTAACACTGGATAAGAACCTTAACATGCAAGCTCACATCAACTTGATGGCTAAAATGCCCACTTTCACCTCAGCTATCTCAGAAAAATGAAGCCATTCATCGAAAACCTGGACCTCAAAATTGCAGTTCAGTCCTTAGTCATATCGAGGTTGGAGTACGGATGTTCTACCCTCTCAGGGCTTCCCAAAATCTCTACCGCCCCTCTAAAAGCCTGTCTTAACGCTGCAGCAAGACTCATAACAGGATCTAGGAAATTTGACCACATATCGCCACACCTGAAGGCACTCAACTGGCTACCCTATGAAGCTCGTATTCACTTAAAGATGGCTTGCATCGCTCACAAGGCATTACACCACAACATCCCCCAGTACCTAGCCCAAACACTTACCTTATCTGAAGGAAACAGACATTCTAGGAGCGCAGATAATCTACTTCTGAAACCCTCGCGGTTCAACAAGACTAAAACTTCCAACAGAGCTTTTTCTGGAGCGGCGCCAAGAATTTGGAACTCGCTTCCGCCATTCATCAGAAAAATCGCCACATCTCTCTTCAAAAAAGAAGCAAAATTATTCTTGATGAGCAAATTCCTCCCTTAAAATCCGCACAAAACCACACCAGCTTACAACCTCAAACTTGCCTATACTCTCCGTCCACTGATACTTCGAAGCTAAGACGTGCACAATCTCGAATTGATTCTTACTGCTCAGAACAATTCTCTAATCTGCTTTTATCTCCCGAACTCTGTTTTGCTATGTTGTTACTTTGTATGTGTTGTTTCTGTATACCATGTTTCTACTAAATGTGCAATTCATACCTTGCTCACTATGTAAAGCGCTCTGATACCCTACCTTGGGTCTGGTTCACGCTATAGAAAACTCTAAATAAATAAATAAATACATAAATAATAATAATATGAAGAGAAAGTACAATTGACAGCTATTGAAGTCTGGCAGATATGGGTAATACAACTATACATGTCCATCTACTCTCACCCAACTCACTCTTCCCCGCATGTCTACTATCACTGTCTCCTTCGTGTCCACTTCGAACTCTCATTGAGCTTAGAATGCTGGGAAACAATAAGCAAGGCGCACATTCCAAGCAATCTGATTAACTGAACTAATTCCTTGCAGAATTTGATTTAATTTTATAAAGCAATATTTAGAAAATGAAATGCTCTTAATTTAAAAAAAGATCATTTATAAGCATCTTATGTCACACAAGTCTATGTCTTTGAAACACTATACTGAACAATTATTGAACGTGGAAGGATGAACGCCAGAGCACACGTTGTAGGACTTTTATCCTTCAGTTGCAGATTATAGACAGGTGTCAGCAGCAGCTGTTCCCACAAAAACCATGTTACTGGCAAGAAAAGACACGTTCTACGTTGATGAAAATTTGATACTGCACTACTAGCCGGAATAGCAGGCTAAGCAATCATTACTGCAGAAGGTGCTGTGGCACCGGGCCCAGAGTTGTGCCGGGCATGGTTTGTCTCAATTATGGCTTGTTTCAGTACCTAACTAGGGGTTGCATGCCCACTTTTCTTGCTCACATTAGGGCCTGTGTAAATGAGTTCTAATTAGATCCAATATATGTAAATGTATCTTACGTGCAGGCACAGAGGTGAAGTCCTATCCTCATTTGCAACTGGGCCGTGTTTCATGCAAATGAGGGAATGCCTACTTAAAATAGCACTGCAGCCAACCATGGTGCATATCAACAAGGGCTTTATCTCTGCTTTTTTGGCTTTAAAAGCCGAAAAAGCAGAGATAAAACTAGCACCCTATCAACAACAGGGTGCTAACAGGCAAATTTGCATGTTAGCACCCATTTACTCTACGCTTCCCCTTGCATCTCTAATGAGATGCAAAGGGGGCGTTCCAGAGTAAAATAATAGGAGAAATGTCGCTAAGCGACATTTCTCCTATTATCAAGAATATCGCTAACCCTGTTAGAGACAAAAAAAGCAGCGCTAACCGTGGTTAACGCTACTTTTTTACATCTGGTATTTTTCTGACTTAGCCATGATATCCTATGGAAGGAGGATATCATGGCTAAATTTGCCTGTCCCTATCAACAAGGTAACATGAGATTATCGCTGGGTTTCCAGCGATAATCTCACGTTAGCCTGTTAGCGTGAGGATTTTTATCGCTATTGAGATAAGCGTTGCTAATAGCACGCTATCTCAGCGATAAAAATTCACGCTAGCCGGCGATAATTATCCTGGCGCTAAGTGCGCTCAGCGATAATTATCGCCGGTTGTTGTTGATATGCCCCCAAGTGTGTGCCAGAACTATCAGTATTACAGAAGGGTTTGCACAATCGTTTGTAGCTCCGGTAATACAACAGTATCCCCAGGGGAGCAGAAAACAAGCTCACATACACCATATGCGCCTGCGCATTGTCTGTAATGCGTCCCGATATATAAATGGCACACATCCTGCGTTGGTGCATGGCACTCCCAGAGTGGAAGCGCCCTATGGCGGGCCGTGTCTGTATAATGAGGAAAGGTGAAGCGCCGTCCCACAATCATGTCAATGTCCCTTTGATGTAAAGGATCGTCATTGTGTCTACAGTACAGTGGAAAAAAAAGAAGAAAGGCAGCGATCCGATGTAGGCTTTCATCCTGCAATGTGAAGTTAAACACAGCGTGCATGGTTGCAATCCACCACATAAATACTGATGAGGCAGGATGAGGGCGATTCTGTGTATGCTGCCTGTTTGCCCACCATGGTATTCCGAGCTTGCCGTGCTTTATTTGAGACGGTGGTTGCCGGTGGAGGCCAACAGCACTCATTTTTGGGAACCGGCACTTATTTTTCTGCCTCAGACATTTACAGAGCGCAAGAGAGAGAAAAACAAATAAGACGGAGGAAGAGAAGGACGGAAAAAACATCATACAGGGAGAAAGCAGGAACCTGCAAAAGTGATATAAAGGGACAGGGAGTGTCTGATATTGGATTATAGAGGCATAAGGTGGATTCAAGACTATCAGCCTCGGTATTATGCGTGGCGACGAGGGTTTCTGAGCAACTCTTGGGGCACCAGCACTCATTCTTTTACAAATCAAACACTGGCTGCACCCTCCAAACCACATACACAGCAGCACCAGAACTGTGCACCATGAGAGCACTACACTGCATACACAAATATTTGTACATTTTCCCTAAAGTTGTTTCCTCCACAGTCGCCTGTGGGATTCTATTAATGCTCTATAATCACTATTAACAGTATAGATTTTATCAAATAGTTATTGCAATGGGATTCTCTCATTTAGTGAATATTAGGGAGTATTGTGAATTTTGATGAGAAATCCGTGACAAACTTTTTTTCGAGCTTTGCACACTTCTCGCTCAAACCCGTCCTGTCTTAAAGTCCCTTATTTCCCGAGCACACCTTCATTTACAAACGTCGTTGTTCTTCTGAACGGGAGCGTGAAGACAATCTGACGGCAAAGTCCCTTTGTTGAGGGGTCACTGATAATGTAATTCCTAATTACAGGTACTGAAAAAAGAATTCTTTGTGCACAAAGAAAGCCCTTAATCTAGATGTCACTCGAGTTTATCAGAATTCCTGTCCAAAAAGTTGCAACTAACTTTCTGAACAGTTCTTTGCTTCAAGAAACACGATCACCAACGGAAATAAAATGCCACTAATAATAAAACCACAAACTTCCTAAAGAATACCACTAATGGCTGTGTTTATCTAATGTATTGTGTCATTTATACAACACTTCAGATCACTAAGAGACCAAAAGATTTCCTTTAGGACACAGGTATTTCTTTTATTTTGTATTCCTTTTTTATTTTTCAACATTTTACATGAAAACATTCTACCAGACTTTGAGAGAGACGACCTCTAGCAACATCTCCGCATATAAAAGGTATCAAAACCTGTGATTAACAGACTACTTTTGGGAGACTGACAATCGCCGTGTGCTGTTCTTCATACTGACAATCACCATGTACTGGTCTTCATACTGACAATCACCATGTACTGGTCTTCATACTGACAATCACCATGTGCTGTTCTTACTGACAATCACCATGTGCTGTTCTTCTTACTGACAATCACCATGTGCTGTTCTTCATACTGACAATCACCATGTGCTGTTCTTCATCACACATTTGTTCCTTTTTTAGGTCTCGCCTAGCTATTGCGTTTACGTAATCGCTATGCGAGACTCTAGTAAGAGGGGTTTTTCAAAGTGCTCCCAAAAGTGGATTGCATGGCGAGCACGCACACAATCACGTGCATCGTGCCGCCATGCAATCCGTTTGGGGAAGCGCTTCAGCCCACTGGCGCGTGCACGTGTAGCCACAGCCTCGGCATCATACTTCAAAGGGTCCGCCCCCTGCCTGGAATGCGCTCCCCCGCCCCCGCCACAGCATGCCGAGAGATTGTTTCCTCATGGCGCCTCTCACAACTGTCCCTCCCCCACCACAGGGCTAGTCTCACGGACGCATTGCCATCCATCGATTTCACTTTCATGCCCGTGTTCTCTTTGTCTTTCAGCACACAGCCCGCCCTCCCCCCTCCGTGTTTTCTTGCAGCTTTGCCCAGATCTGAGTCTCAAACAGCCAAAATAATAAGTTTGCCCTGCACGCTTTCTGCGCTTACAAAGTTAACATATGCTGCGCTCATTCCCTTTTCATCCTTCTAAGGTCGATAACATTAGCTCCATTAATTCTGCGTCTAAGGATTTAAATAACCATATGTTTTCTTGCAACTTTAGGCACTTCACACACACAGCCCCACTGCGCACACACAAAGGCATCAAGGCAGCAATAGAATGCTCTGAGCCCCACCAGTGTTTGCCACACACACATGCCTCTCGCATCTCGTGTTTTCTTCCAGCTTTGGCCCGTGTTCTCTTTGGCTTTCAGCACTCAGCTTCCCCGTAACCACCATTTAACTAATATCCTGCCACACTCATTCCATTTTCATCCTCGCTTTCACTTTCATGCCTGTGTTCTCTTTGCCTTTCAGGACACAGCTTCTCCGTAGCCACCATTTAACGACCATCCTGCCACACTCATTCCATTTTCATCCTCGCTTTCACTTTCATGCCCGTGTTCTCTTTGCCTTTCAGCACACAGCTTCTCCGTAGCCACCATTTAACGACCATCCTGCCGTAAACACCATAGTTAAAATAAAAGAATTGCCTCTAAGGGTTTAAGGAACCATAGAAATACAAGGCAAGGCAACATACACTCCGAATGCCACTCAGAGCCACATAATTACATGCCACATAACTACAATGCACTCAATACAACAGACACCCCAAAAACCAATCAGTGCCACATAGTTACACACCACATAATTACACAGCGCTCAATGCCACATACAGTTCAAATACCACTCAGTGCCACATAATTACACACCACATAATTACACTACACTCAATGCCACATGCACTCCAAATAACACTCAGTGCCAATTAATTACAATGCAAACAATGCAAGATACACTCAAAATAACACTCAATGCCACATTACACACCACTAAAATCAACATACACTCCACACAAAACCACTCAGTGCCACATAATTATATTCTACATAATTACACTCTATCTATCGCCCTCACTCTTCTCTATCTATCTATCTATCTTTCTATCTATCTATCTATCTATCTATCTATCTATCTATCTATCTATCTATCTATCTATCTATCTATCTATCTATCTATCTATCTATCTATCTATCTATCTATCTATCTATCTATCTATCTATCTATCTATCTATCTTATCTATCGTATCTATCTATCTATCGGACTATTGCACTCTATCTATCGCATCACCACAGCATCACTTAGCACCACCACAGCATCACTCAAGGGCACCACTACATCACTATGCGCTACCACAGCATCAATTAACGCCACAGCATCACTCGACACCACCACAACATCACTCACCGACACCACAGTATCAATCTGTACAACCATTCAACAACAACTGGCTCTAATATGTTCTCTCAATATTTAGGCTTTATTACAAATGGCACAAAAAAATGATAATATTTAACTTCTGTTCTTGGATTTTAGGCGCAATTAAATACACTAAACATAATCTTCACAAGAGTTATTAACAAAAGTTTAAACGATTGCCATTATAATTTACATTAACTTTTATTTAAGTATTAATTATTTGCAAAAATTAAAAGCCATTGTTATTTGTAATATCAATACATCTAAGTCACGTAAATACAACACATATTGCATTACAAATGCTATAGGTGTCACATTTGCAACAGTTAAAACTATTGACATTGTACATGAGAAAGCTAGTAATTTCAATATTTTCAATACCAACACACAAATAAAAAATAAGTAAATTTACAATACAAAAAGCTCAAACTTTCCTAATGCGAGACCTTTTGCATTGCAAATGCTTGTTCTATTTCCAACCAAATCCATGAAACATTCAACCCATCCATGGCATTAAAGACAGTGAGCAAAGTGTGCACCCAAAACACAGAGACCATACTACAACAAAAGGATAAAATAGGAAGATCAAAGGTCATGAGGACTGGCTGGAAAAAGATTAGAGGCTGAAGGGATGATGTAATGCTACTTATCCGAAGAGGAGCCAGTAAGTAGTAAGATCGGTAGAACACCAAATTATCTTTGGGTTATTCTGGTGAATGGATAAGCCCACCAGAGATGCCTTCATGTCTTAGGTCCTTTATTGAAAATGTTACATGAATCCTGCCTTCCCAGACCAATGTTAGGTAGCCCTTCAGTTTGAAATTGACAAAAATATAAATTTACCGTGAAATGGGAGGTTTAATGGTAAAAATGTTACCATCTCTGGAATTAATGAGGACTTGATTTAGCGGTTTTCTTAAAGAGAGGTGACTTGTGTAGCACATTAACAATTACCTATTTATTTCTATGCATTTCCATGCTGGTCAAAATAAGCATGTTTTCATGTTTTGCCTAATACAGTAGTCCATCCTATCAGTGAGTGCTCGAACTTTGGCAGATAATGTAAATAAGTCACATAGGGACCAGTAATTATCCAAAAGGCACCAGCCCCTTCTAATTTGTACATCAGTCTCTCCAGTGGTGCTGGAACAATTTTCATAGTGGGGTGCTGCCATCAATGTTGCATCACTAAAGTCAAACGGATTGTGAAGAAATTCAAGCGTCACTCAAAGAAAAAGTGTAGCAAATGAGTCTCGCCAAGTCAGCAGGCGAACTGTGTAGGTGTGGTTTGTAGAGAGTGGTGCATTTTGGAACACACACTCACAAATATATTACTAAAGCATGGTCTGGTAGCAAGTTTGTAGAAAGCAAATTTCATTTTCAAATGAAATAGCTGCAAAATTCTCACTAACATGCAGTTTTACTGATAAAACTATATAGCGCACAAACTATAACACGTGGAAATTGGGTTTCTGCAAATATTTACCATTTGCACATCACCAAGTAAAATGTCGTAATTTGTTTTGATCCTATTAAAATGTTTGCTTCCATCACACTTCAAAATTACGACAAAAAGTGCTTCAGTTGTTCTTTCCTAAATGCTGATATATTTTGAAATATTTGTACAGTTTATTGGGGTATTTGAATGTTCTTGTGTCTTAGAAAAAGCTATTTCCTAAAACCCTTCCTTTCACGCTCCCTGTACCCCAGCAAGATTACTGGATAGTTCATTTTACAAAATCCACTAATTTTGCATTCAGAGAAAGAAAAGTAAACACCAAACACTGTTTAAAAAAAAAAGAGAAACTAAGTGGCAATTTGCCAGAAGACAAAGCCTGACATTTGACCATGGTCTTTAAATACAAAGCAAATGTAACAAAATAAAATAAAAATTTAAAGACATCCTAATTGCTCATTCCCGTCCCGAACTCCAGCATGGCTATTTTGGGGGGTGCTGCAGCACCCCGCACCCTTGCTTCCAGTGCCCATTAGCATCTCTATATCAGACAAACCTTTCCTGTGAGAGTTTTAATTGGGCCCATTGTGAGGTACACTGCTTTCGACCAGAAGCCACGCCCAAACATCGCAGGCAGCTAACTTTCAATGCCCACGGTCTTCAGCTATGTACAGCTGCAGTTGGCATCATGGCTGTGCATAATTTGAGTTGGCCATTTTGCCATGCCCAAATCACTGCAGGCAGCCACCCCACGCTATGCAGTCTTGAGCCTATTGGTCAGTCCCTGTTTTTTTATGTTATGTGCTGGGTTTGCAAATCCTTCCACAAGTTTGTTGATCTATGGACTCATGTTCGACCTAGCGCAGGGTGTGCAGAGCCATTACCAGGACTGTGGACCCTAGGAAAACAATGATCCAAGACCCTAATACAACACTGACAACCCCTTTGGAGAGAACAACTTCGGAGCATATTATCAATAGATGGCGAGAAATATCGCAAAGCGCGTTTAGCGTTTTTTAAATTATCGCCGTCTATCGCTGGAATGTATCGCCCGGTTAGCGCGTTATTAACAACGTGTATCTCCGAGGCGATATAAATTCCAGCGATAGCGGGGATATCAACGTTTTCCATGGAATAACGCTGGTTTTCCAGTGATGTTCCGTGGAAAACAGCGATATGGTTGATGATAGGGCCCTGTGGTCTTAGCCCCACAATCCACCTCCCATGTTAGGTATGCCTTAGTCAGGAATTTAACAGACGTTAAATTCCTGCGTTAAGGCCAAGTTAGCGCTTAAAAAATCAGCGCTACAGTGGACGGGGCCTCGTTGTAAATATCGCGAAGCCCCGTTAGCGATATTTTACACTGAAGTTTTACGAGGCACGCCTACCTTGCATCTCATTAGCGATGCGAGGTGAGGCGGAAAGAAACTGGGCGCTAAGGCAATAAAGCAATAAAGCGATAACATTTTTGCCGCTTTTTGCCCGAAAACGGACGCTAAAGCGGCGATAATGTTATTTGCCAGCCATTGATAATATGCCCCGAAATTCCTTGGGTCAGTTCATTTGGACAAAGGCACAAGAGAAAAAGGGTTTTTCACCTTTTGAGAAGAAGGACCTGAAGGAAAGGAAAGCAATATCACGTTAACAGCCAGTGTATAGTTATGGTTAGGTCAGTTTCCTCTGAAAATAGGATTGCTTGTTCCCTTTTAATTTTGCAACTGTTTGATGAATGAGCATGAAACTTTCAAACAGAACATTCATCCACATTTGGTTCCTCATGGCAAGTGTTGTGTCAACCCGTCAAGCAGTGGCCAAACAAAGGAGGAGTATTTAACAATGTGAAATTTCCCATTTTAATTCCCATAGAAATCTTTGCTCACCAATACAAAATGCCACCAAACCTGGCGTGTATGTAGAATTTTACTCAAGGAATAGCCATTGGTTGGTTTGGTGTAAATCCATTCAGTAGTGTTAGCTAAAAGAACATGAAAAAAAAATACATTGTGGCCATGCACAGGTTATATTATATTGATGCGTGGACTGTTAATCCTTGGAGGTCAACAGGCCTAGCTAGATCTGTTGACATCCACTGACCCAAAATAAAAAAAAGTTATATCTGATTGGTCAAGGGAGGATTTTTTCCCATTGTGCATTACGGGACTGCAAACACAAAGCAGGGTTCCGAGACTCAAAGCTTTCTGATTGGCTGGGCACAGCTTCAGGAAAAAATGCAGCTATTGTTACAGATACGAGCAATAAGGGGGCAGCTGGAGCATCCCCTAAGCCCCTGGGTCAGGAAAGAGGGATCCCAAATGTGCTCATGTAAATACATTTTTTTAAATTGCTGCAGGTTTAACTGACCCCCCTGGTTGGCTTCACTGCCCTACACGCCGTGTGGATCCACAGCAAGCTTCATGGGTTTGTGTCTGGCCTTTCGCTGGATCCCCAGTCTTGAACCCAAAGATAAAGTAACATTATAGTTAGCTGTTGAAATGAGACTAGAACCTAAAACCAACTTTAACAAACCCCAAAACCACTGAAATACACCAGTTATAGGTTAGTTTATTAACCATCACATGTGCCCATGCCATGCACTGCTTATAACCTTTTAACGTTAGTCTTGCTTCACTTCAACATTGTAAACTTTGATTTTTTAAGTGAATGGGGGGGGGGGTTTAGTGATCATACTCTCAATTGGCCCAATGTCCAACCTTCTGCAAGTGCCCAACATCTGCAGTACAAGGCCTTAGGCTGTGCGCTGAGAGTTTTGGGTACAGGGTCTGGTGTCATGATGCCACGTTGTAAGTGAGCATCCCTCCCTGGGCCCCCAATTATCACTGCGCATAAAGGGCGGGTTGCCTGCAGGGCTTGTCCTCACAGCCTGGCCCTCCAGTCAAGCCTGCACAGGCTGCCCACCCATGCTGTGCACAATTATTGTCTACCATTTTTAAATTAGGAAGCTGTTAAATGACTGAGAAGATAGGGTGAATAATCAGATGTGGAAGGCAATGCTGTGCATACTATCTACAGGCAATGTTTGTGGCAATATCAGGTACTTCAACTGTAAAAATCAGACCACCAGACCATACAACAGACCAACAAGCAGCCAAGAAACTAGACCAAAAAAATAACAACTGACCATTAGAAGCCATAATGTATTTAATTACGCTAGTACATCGTAAATCACATCAATCCATGTGGCAAGAGCATAACAGAGTATACAATTAAACACAGGATGCAGTAAGAAGTCTTTCCTGTACTATTGCTTTTAGAAATCAAACAATTTGACACATATGTTTTTTCAACAGCCTTGAGAAAGTCGTTCAACGATGAAACACGTGTCGGCTGTTTTTGCACTACAACTACGTGTCAACGTTTCTGAAAACTGTTGTATACTCTGTTATGCTCTTGCCATATGGATTGATGTGATTTACAATGTACTAACGTAATTAAATACATTACTGACTTCTAATGGTCAGTTGTTACTTTTTTGTGGTGCTGTGCTCTGCTTTCGCTTTATTCAAATTGATGTGTATGGAGGAAGTTATCCCCCTGCACCTAGTGACACTGTGGATGGCACAGTGTTGGCATTGAGCACGCCAGATTACGTATAAGTATTTACGTGTGCAAACTACAACAGAGCTGCTGACTGTTCGTTTTTTTTTTACCAGTGTCATCATCTATATATATTCCAAGAAACTAAACCACACACTTCACTGCCTGGTTGCCCTATAGACTAGTCCGAAACTGCAGACTTTAATGAAGAAGATATTTAAGAATTTACAGGAAATGTGTCCTCATTTTAGCTTTCTACACAAGCACTAACACTAACCATAGTTTCTAGGACATGAACCCTGTAGTTAAGCTTCAATAGAACAGTGGGGAATCAACTGGCAGGCTTCTGCTGTTGGATGTGCATGGTTTACTCACAATATCAGACTTTATTCTCACATATTTCGAGATACTTGAGGAAGAGTAAAGTTATAGAATATGTGTTTTTTCTGAAACATGGCTCATTAAATCCAGCAAAGAATCAGCATTTTTCACAGAATAAAATCACCTTAGAAAAAACCACAATTCCTAAAATTTGTATACCACCAAAAAACAGTTTGTTGTTACTAAATTCTGTTATCTCCCCCTGTTGTAAATTAAGGCAGAATGTGATTAAGCATTTACTGAAAACATTAGTGTTTCCCTTTTATCGTGTTTTCCTCATTATGTTGGCCGAAGTCCGGACTCCATTTTGTATTGACATGCTGCCACGTGTCCACCACGAGGAGAGTCCGACCTCTGTGTTAGTTGCTCTTGTAATCTGCCTAGCAACAGGTTATAAATAGCTCTCCCTTGTCCGTCTGGCGCATGCCCAGACTTGACCACATCTGTTATAATTAGCTTTGCTTGACCATGTGTTTTCGCGGGCCCAAGGAGTGTGTTAGCTCCGCCCATGTATTGATTCGGTATCGAGAATGACCCTAAATGGTAATGTTCTTCAACTCTGTGGTATCCACCCACTCATGAGCCCCTTTTGCTGTGTATAAAAGGGGACTGTGTATGCAAGTTCTTTGTGCTACTCCTTGCAATACTGAAGAGTGTTGTGTGGATTGTAGGACCACCCTTAAGGGTTAATAAACGTTGTTTTTGTACTTTGCAGTTTCCGTGCCAACTTCCTTATAGATTTCGTTACAGAAGAGCGAACCCTTGTCTCTTGCGGGCCTAGCTGGGGCTTGTATTCATCAATTGGCGCCCGTCACGTGGGGCTCATCGGCGACTCGGATGCTCGAAGGACTGGTTGCGACGAAGGTGAGGAGTTTGGCCGGGGACGTGATCACTGCCAGCGGCGTCTTAGCCTTGGCATCCCGAGGTTTTTCTTCCTTCCCTTCCGAGCTGACCGTCTGGGCGGCGCCGGTCATCGACTGAGACCTCTTCTGTCGGTCCTGCCGTGAGAGCCGTTTGGGCGATTGTGGAGCTTGGCAGTTGGAACCTGGACTCTTGATTGGTAAGAACCGTTGTACGGTACTTGCTCCGAGTTTTGAAGCCTGGTCTGGCTATTTGAGTTTGATTGATGGTGACTAGTCATATTTTGAATTTGTCTTTGTGAAAATATATGCGTTGCAACACATATAGGCAGGTAATGTGGAGAAATTTCTCCGGAGCTGTGTAAACTTTGAACGGCGCAACGATTAAGTGCCATTTTTCTTGATAATACTGCATATTTTGCATTATTCCTAGCATGCCTGCTTTTAGCGCACTTCGTAAGTGGTGCTGCTGTCTTGGGAACCGGTTGAACCTCGAGGAATCTGCTCCAGCTCCCCCAGAGGGGACTCCTAATAGGGATATGTACGTGAAGCATGGTCTTTCTTCCATAATGTACAGCACGTTATGGAGGAAATATACGAGGAAGGATCCTGAGTTGCGATGGCCTTTGTATGGATCGTTTGATATACGTAAGATTGAGTATGTGGAGCAGTGTATGTGTAAGCGACGTGCTCGTCAGGATATGTTTGAGTGTGTGCGATTATGGGTGAAGGAAGTGCGTGAGCGAGAGAAACGTGAGAAAGCGCTGTTTGATAAGGAGCAGCGAAAGAATGATCATATGCGAGCGCAGGAAGCGAAGCGTCGGGAGGACAAAGAGCAAACGGACAGACAAGAGAAAGAGCGTAGGCTACAAGTTTCGGGTCAATATGTTGTTCGTCAGCCACTTTATCCTGTCCTTAATAATCCTGATGACGATTTTCATTTACTAGATCGCTCTCCGCCCCCTTATGTTGGCGCATCTGCTCCACGGCCGCAAGATTCTGGCCCGGCTCCGGGTAAGGTCGACACACGGTCCATGTTATCGGCCGAGCATATGGCTGAGCTTCGGAAACTTTCCCTCCGTGCACTTAAGGGCAAGATGTCTAAGGATGAGTTGTTCCATACTTGGGGGTCGTGGCAAGATAGAGAGAGGGTGTATTTTCTGTCTCATTTTTCAGAAGAAGTAATTGCAGCTTTCCGAAAATATTCTAGTGTCCTTGAGCCTGACGATGTGTCTTCGGATGCCGGAGCATTACGTAATGGTGTTTTTTCTCCCCCTAAGGCTTCTGAGGCGGCTCGGCGGCTGTTCGCTTTGCGGGACGAGGTGCTGGCCCTTAGAGAGAAAGCACGTCAACAAACGGAGGAGGAGAAGCAGTCGGATTCGTCTGCAGCAGGGGGCCACCCATCCGCCTCCCAGTCAGATAAGGATGACATAGTGCATGTTAAACCAATGCGAGAGGCGGCGCCTTTGTATGTTCCTCCTAAGGGAGCGGGGACTAGCTCGGATGTTAACTCCGCCGATGCAAGGGGATATTTTGTATATAATTGGGTTTATACTCCATGGCATAGGGCCGATGTTATGGCATTAAAGAATGCGCTGCCTGACCCCCGCAAGAATCCAGCGGCCTTCTATGAAGAAGTCGAGGGGGCCTTGAATTCTTGCATTATGACCTTGGCGGATATAGACCTGTTCTTTGGCCTTATCCTACCGCCGGATACGTGGCGCTCTGTCCGGAAGGTAGATGATGCGGTTGCCTTCAGGGCCCGGTGGTCTGACCTTGAGGATGAGGATAGGGAACGGAAGCCCGCACAGAAACCACCCCAGAATATTTTAGATCTCCCTGCGGCTATTGTGGCTAAGTTGAAGACGATTATCCCCCCTAAAAAGATTGACTGGAATATGTTAGCTGCATGTAAACAGAAAGTTGACGAGTCAGTCGCGGACTTCTTTACGCGTTTTGAGGAAACGTTCCATGATTTTAGTGGCCAGTCGCTTACTGACGACACGGGCCGCCACCTTTTCGCGGACAAATATGTGGCTAATCTGCTGCCGGCAGTTGCGGCCCGGTTAAAAGCGAGTGAGAGTTCTTGGTCCTCCGCGACACCGACGGCCCTTCTGACCATTGCCCAGTATTATGAGCGTCAGGAGCACGAGGCGAAGGGCCAGGAGGAGAAGAAATCGAAAGATCTTAAAACCAAAGTGATGTTAGCACAAGTATATGGCCCGCCCCGCCGGGGTAATAATAATAGAGGAAGGGGCGGATCTTATGGTCCCCCTTCGGGCCGATCTGATTTGAATAGGAACCAGTGTGCGTATTGCAAGCAGTTGGGCCATTGGGCCAGGGATTGCCCAGCGTTGCGTGCTTCGCGTCAGGGGCACACTCCGGGTGGCCCGAGAGGTAGAGGGGGCTTCTCGAACTTTAGAGGGAATTCCAACGATAATGTCCGTTTCGATACTGCTGGACAGCACCGAGATAGCTCAAATGTTTTTGATCGCCAGCATCAGTATCATGTATCGGACATTGATCGATCGGGATATCATGATTCTCAGCATGCATAGGAATGCGTAGGATGGGGGTCCGAATCAGTTGAGGTGCCGGTCGATCAGACGGGTCCTTATGTATCGGCTGAGGTTTTAGGTTCTACTGATCAGTTCCTAGTGGATACAGGAGCGACACGTAGTGCATTGTCTAGGTACTTGGTTCCGGGGGCTCCCCCATCCGGCTCAATAGTTACATCGGTAGGGTTTGACGGTACACTCTCCCGAAGCCCTCTTTCACAGCCCCTTGCATTTAAAGTTGATTGTTTTTCTGCGCCTTGTCCGTTTCTGCTTGCTCCGTACACACCGGATAACATTATGGGCCTTGATATGTTAAAGTGCTTTAGGGCTACGATCCGCTGTTCCCCTGAGGGTGTGAGGGTGATTTTAAATGACAACTACCCCCGATCTGGGCGGATGTGTACAATCTCAGAGGATGCGTTGTTGGCTACCCTCCCCCAAGCTTTATGGGCGACTTCGGACACAGATGTCGGACAAATGGTGATTCCTCCGGTCCGCATTAGTGTCCAGGAGGGGGCGGTACTACCGCGCCTCCCCCAGTATCGTGTTTCCCAGGAGGGCGAGGAAGCTCTCATACAGATTGTGCAAGACCTGATCGCAGTAGGAGTAGTGGAGGAAGTTCCCTATAATATCTGTAACAGTCCGATTCTCCCCATTCTGAAAAAGGACACGGATGCAAGGGTCTATCGGTTCATAATTGATTTGAGGGAGGTGAACAAGATCGTGATACCTCAGTATCCGGTGGTTTCCGATATCACGACGTTGCTTACCTTGGTCCCGCCTACGGCGACCATGTTCTCAGTGATTGATTTGAAAAATGCCTTCTTTTCTATTCCCATTCACCCTGATAGCCGATTTCTTTTTGGGTTCACATTAAACAATAGATCTTATCGTTTTTGTAGAATTCCCCAGGGCTATACAGAAAGCCCTAGTATTTATAGTCAGGCTTTGAAGCGGCAGTTGGATTCCTTTGCCTTACTCGAGGGGGTCGCCCTCATTCAATATGTCGATGACATCCTGTTGGCGGCTGACACCCTGGAGTTGTGCGAGAAAAGTACGATAGCCTTACTTTCCTTTTTAGCATCCCACAATCACAAGGTCTCTAGGAAGAAATTGCAATTCTGTAGACCAAAGGTGACTTATTTGGGTCACCTTTTGTCTAAGGAGGGGCGTGCACTCACACCAGATCGTATCCAAGTAATTTTGGACACACCAAGGCCATCCACGCAGAAGGATGTGCGTGCATTTTTGGGTCTTGTTTCTTTTTGTAGACAGTGGATATTGGGGTTTTCACACATAGCTAAGCCATTACTAGCGCTCTTGACAAAAGACACGCCCATCCCGATCCCCTGGTCAGATGAGTGTGACGCTGCTTTTCAGCAATTGAGACAGGCCCTTTGTTCAGCACCAGTGTTAGGGACCCCTGATTATGCAAAACCCTTTTCGTTGTATGTGCATGAGAAAGATGGATGTGCATTATCAGTCTTAGTGCAGATGCACGGCGATAAGCAGCGCCCTTGTGCATACTTTTCGGCTGTACTTGATCCTGTCGCCCGAGCATTGCCAGGGTGTTTTCGCTCGGTTGCGGCGACAGCTGTGTCAATACGGCAGAGTGAAGGAATTGTATTGTCCCATAAACTGCTGGTGTTAGTTCCCCACGCTGTTGATGCCCTGCTTAATCAAACAAAGACGCAGCATTTGACCAGTGCCCGTTTAACGGGATATGAGTTGACGCTTTTAGCTCCTCACATCACGTTAAAAAGGTGCGTGACATTAAACCCGGCCACATTGTTGCCATACCCCGAGACCCAGCCTGAGGCACAGAAAGCGCATGATTGTATTCTTGTGACTGAGGAACAAACAAAGGGTCGTATTGATCTCCAGGATACGCCCTTTTCAGATGTAGATGGAGAGTTGTGGGTGGATGGATCATGCCTGAAGCTACCAGATGGTACGACTTCAGCAGCGTATGCAATTACCACGTTACAGACGATAGTGGAGACAGCACGCATACCACAGAAATCAGCTCAAGCAGCGGAACTGATAGCGTTAACACGAGCGTGTGAGCTCAGTACAGGATTGTGTGTGAATGTTTACACAGACAGCCGCTATGCCTTCGGAGTAGCGCACGATTTCGGCCTACTCTGGAAGGAGAGAGGGTTTCTAACGTCACATGGGGTACAGATAATGCATGGGGAGTTAGTCCACAATCTTTTAACTGCATTGACATACCCAAAGAAAATTGCCATTGTTAAGTGTAGCGCCCATAGGAAAGTAGTTGATAAGGTTGGAGAAGGGAATGCGTTAGCGGATCGAGTAGCACGGGAGACTGCGATGCAGCCCGGTACTACTGCCATGTATGTAGTGAAGTCACAGGTGGAGAGATGGCATGATGCGAAGGAGGAAGTGCGAGAAATACAAAAGACCGCTTCTGATAAAGAGCGGGAACAATGGGCTAGCGAAGGAGAACTGGATGACGAGGGTTGCTGGAGAAATAAGCAGATGGATAGATGGAAGTTACCCACGGCTTTCGTACAACCTATGGTCCAGATGGCACATGGGCTAGCACATGTTGGAGCTTCCGCAATTGTGAAATTGCTTACCCAAGTCTGGGAGCATCCAGAGATTGCTAGCACAGCAAAGAGGGTGGTGCAGACCTGTATGATCTGTCTGAAGTATAACCCAGGGAAAGGCACGCGAACCCCAGCAGGAGGATTTGCGACACCCACTGCACCCTTTGAGGTTCTGCAGATGGATTACATCCAGCTTGAGCGCTGTAACAATTTGAAGTATGTTCTAGTAGTGGTTTGCGCCTTCAGTAAATGGGTTGAGGCGTACCCTGCGAAAGACAATACTGCAATGACTACAGCGAAGCTATTGCTGAAAGAGTTTTTCCCCCGATACGGCGTCTGTAGACTTCTGTGGAGTGATAATGGCCCTCACTTTGTAGCAGATGTTATAAAGTATGTCTTGAAGGGCCTAGGCATCACCCAGAAGTTCCACGCCGTGTTCCACCCTCAGTCTGCAGGACTAGTCGAGAAATATAATGGTACATTGAAGCTTAAGATCGCCAAAATCCAACCTTCAACATCTTTGACTTGGCCAGACGCCTTGCCACTGGCGTTATTGTCAATTAGGTCGGTGCCACACTCTCGAACCGGCCTTACACCCTATGAGATTGTATTTGGACGCCCAATGAATATTTGGGGTCCACCAAGGCCTAAGGCTGTGTATGATGTACCTTGTGTGATGATGAGTGATTATCTGGCACAGTTAACGGATAACTTGGTTTCTATTCATCAACAGGTCCGAGAGGCGCTCCCTGATCGGTCTACCGGTGAAGGACATGGTCTCCGGCCTGGGGATCATGTCATGGTGAAGGTTTTCGACAGAACGAACAGTTTGGAGCCGAGATGGGTCGGACCTGAGCAGGTCCTCCTTGCAACAAGGACGGCAGTGCGAGTCTCGAACAGGAAGAATTGGATCCATTCCTTGCACTGTCGAAAGGTACCGCCCGGATTGGTGGAGTCTGCCGTGCTGACCGATCAACGAGACATCCTAGCAGCAGAGACAGGCCGTGCTGCAGAGCCAAACGACACTGAGGAGCTCTTTCCGGACCATGCGACTTCTGGAGGAAGGCAATATCATCTGCGACCAAGGAAGTGAGGTTTCCAGTACCGGGACATACTGTCAGAACGGCCCTTGGGTTAGTGAAACGGAGAGCCGATGAGGCAAGGGGGGGGGATCAGCCCTGCATTAGTGTAGCGACACCCGTCTTGGCCCGCTGGTGAAGAAATCAACCGCTGCCCAAGGGGAAGAGTTCTGACAGACTTTTAGTCTCAGGAAGATATCAGGGTATTGTTTCCTTTGACATGGAGAAGAAGAAAATTTTTTGTGCGTTGGGGTTCATGCTAACAGTAGCTATCGTTGGTATAACCACATGGTTTGTGGAGGAGGCAACTCCTGCCCGAGAGACACTTGTGTTGACGACTCCAGTGCCTGCGGAGCACTACTTTTACACATTGCCATATCAAGAGTTGAAGCATCGACAATCCTATTTGAATAACACTTTCATTCAGATGCTGCATCACACCCACGTTGCTACAAATGCTACGAACTGTTGGATATGTGGGATGATGCCAGCCCATCAGAAGAAAGGAGGTACGCCATTCATACCACTTCCTTTCTCTCACAATGGCTCTTGTAGAGCATGGTACACTCTGTTGTTTGCCACTCGAAAACCGACAGTGGGACGATTGCTTTTCAGACTTAATAAAGAATGCCATCAGGACAAGAATGGATATCCACAAGCGAATGGGACAATTTGGGAATGGGAAGAGTACCGACCGGACAATGAATCCATCCCCTATATCTTCACGAACACCAGAGACACTGTGGGGAAGGACAAATTTGTAATTCAAGTAGCACAAGCCCAAGCGGACCTGTGTGTCCAGAGTGTGGGTTTTATCCCTGTTGGTGTCAGTGATTGTATAACTGTGTTAAACATCGATGGGTTAAATAACAGCACCTTCCTAGCATCCCATAATACTTACTTTGTATGTGGAAATAAAGGTTATTACCGTTTGCCGGCTGGGTGGTCTGGGGTATGCTATGTATCATTCCTATTACCTCCTGTATTTTTAGCACCCGCGTCATATCATAAGGATTTAAAACTGTTGAATAATGTGACTGTAAATAGATATAAACGTACTCTATCAATTGACGAGGTGGATCAAACAGATACCAGTTTGCAACAGTATATTGATTTTAATTTAGGATTGTTCTTTTTTGTTGGAGCCGCTTTGAATAGTAGGAAGATCCGAAGATTAACGAGAGTGGTAGAAGCTGTGACTAATCAGACTGCTGCTGCTCTTGGGAATCTTACGGAAGAATTACAAATTACTAGGATTGTTGCATTACAGAATCGTATGGTATTGGATGTAATGCTAGCTGATCGAGGAGGAGCCTGTAAAATTATTGGAAGTAGCTGCTGTGTGTTCATCCCTGATCATACGCCATCCGTTTATAACGCCATTAATAAGCTGCATAAAATAGCAGCTGAAATCCACACAGAAAACGGCACTTGGTCCTTTTCTGGATGGTTTTGGGCGTTGGTTACTGCCTGGGGATGGAAGGTCTTAACTGGTCTCTGCATTATTATAGCAATTCTGTTCTTTCTCTGTATGTGTATTCAATGTGGACCATTGTGCTGTTCCGTATGCATTTCATTCTGCATTCCAGATAAGAAAGCTATTGCCGATGTTGCCCGCCAGAAGGGTCTAGCTAAAGAGGTTAAAGGAATGATGATAATTGACATATACGATGATTATTCTTGGAAGCCAGATGTCTTCAGTAAATGCTGAAAGGGTCGTCTGTTGTAAATTAAGGCAGAATGTGATTAAGCATTTACTGAAAACATTAGTGTTTCCCTTTTATCGTGTTTTCCTCATTATGTTGGCCGAAGTCCGGACTCCATTTTGTATTGACATGCTGCCACGTGTCCACCACGAGGAGAGTCCGACCTCTGTGTTAGTTGCTCTTGTAATCTGCCTAGCAACAGGTTATAAATAGCTCTCCCTTGTCCGTCTGGCGCATGCCCAGACTTGACCACATCTGTTATAATTAGCTTTGCTTGACCATGTGTTTTCGCGGGCCCAAGGAGTGTGTTAGCTCCGCCCATGTATTGATTCGGTATCGAGAATGACCCTAAATGGTAATGTTCTTCAACTCTGTGGTATCCACCCACTCATGAGCCCCTTTTGCTGTGTATAAAAGGGGACTGTGTATGCAAGTTCTTTGTGCTACTCCTTGCAATACTGAAGAGTGTTGTGTGGATTGTAGGACCACCCTTAAGGGTTAATAAACGTTGTTTTTGTACTTTGCAGTTTCCGTGCCAACTTCCTTATAGATTTCGTTACAGAAGAGCGAACCCTTGTCTCTTGCGGGCCTAGCTGGGGCTTGTATTCATCACCCCCATATGTGTTGTCAGACCATGTTCAGAATTTCACATGGCAGGCAGGCATTTCTGGACCACAGTCGTGGGGATTGGGGCTTTTTACTACTGCTGCTCCAGGGTCTGCCCTACTATTGCTCTAGAAACTGGGCCAAGTACAACCCCTTTAACACTTGACTCTTACTAGTAGTGAGCAGTCATAGGGCTTCTTGGGAAGGTTAGTGTGGGGGGCTACTCAGTCTAAAAAATCTATCTTATTTCACTAGCAGTACAATAAGATAAATGTCCAGCCCAGTGTGTATATTTGTTGAAAACACAAGTATGTTATTACACAGAAAACAGAATTCCACTACACGTTAAATAATGCACAAATACCCTGATCACGGATGAGAGTCTTTGTTGTCTAGGGGCTTCTGCCAACAAGTGCTACTCCTACCGCTGTCTCTGTGCTCCTCCCACTCAGATCCAGCGTTGGAGGTAGATCGGTGGGTGAAGCTCCCCTCTGTTTTAGTCTTAGCACTCAGTCTCTCGGGCCTCGGCCCGTTCAGTCTCTCACCAAGTTCAAACACTAGCAGTGCTGGGCTGTGTTATGGTCACACCTTCAACATTCTTCTGAGGATCTGTGCAGCAGTTGACCATGCATCTTGTCACTAAGATGGTCAATGCAGGAGCAGAGGCTTCTGATGAGGGCCCTTCTCAGGGTAGTGGCTGAAGATTACGGCTGAATCCAGCGCTCCAATGGGTATGTGATTAACGATGTAGCTCACTCCAAAACTCGGGGGAGTACTCAGTAGTTCACAGTCACATGCCCACAGATGATGAATCTTTGGCATGGCGGACACCAGGTGCTATTTTTGGTACACAGAGCCTTGAGGAGGCACACCCAGGGCACCTCTTGGGTTACTTAATCCTCCAGACTAGCTGCAACCCAACAACACACTTGGCAGTGGTGCAGTCACTTAGCACTTTAATGAGGCACATTGGCCACCAGCATATGCTTATCCCAGCTGCAGTCATGCCTACCACAAAGGCACACCATTCAAGGTACCTGGCAGCTACAATGGGGATAATGGATGAAGGTAGCCCTGTCTGACCTGGTAGTACCGTGAGTCCTTCAGCAAACTTGCTTTGTGAGTTTCTGTCAGATAGGCAGTATTTCAGGGCCAATTACAGCAGTCCCTTCCATGATCTGCTCCTCCTGCAGGTCACTTCCGTCCCTCATTTACAGGTAGGATATCTTGGCTCCCAGGACAGCCCAATAATGTCTCCTTCAGATCGGACTCCAGGTGATGTTCCCTCTCATCTGAGGAGTTGGCTGTCATTGTGACACCAATCCAAGGCTGCCTAATAGTCCCAGAGTGCTCGGCACTCTGTTCGCTGGGTACTCCCCTCCTTGGCAGAAGAGACCACAACAACCATCAAGAATGGGTCTTGGGCACCCATCTTTATACCAGCTCCGCAGACGGGAATGTGTATCTCAGGTCTGCTTCCCGAAACTGGTATGGATCAGTTCCACTTTCATGCCTCCATGCCAAGCCATCTCCAAGTGGAATGCCTGTCACACAGAAGTACCAAGGAGCTAGAGTGGGATGTATACCGCTATTTATGACTCATCTTCACAGAGATGAGGAAGAGAGTCAATTATCTGTGCCCCTTGAGAGGGCTTTTTTAAACTAACAACAGATATTGTAGGCCTCATGCTGTACCCCCTGCCATCTACCTAATGGTAGCTACAGTTAGAGTCATTTACAGCCCCATGTATCAGGAAGGACTCTGCTACTACTAAAGAAAGCCTGTCTGCTTTTTCCTCACCATAGTGTCTAGTGCTCCCCCTCCAATCTAGGAGATGCCAACAACACACATACGCTAACTGGAGAAAGCAACCTCTCCTCCAACTTGTACTCTGGTCCCAGCTGTGATCATCCAAAATGGAACCTACAGTCCTGTATCACCCATGCAGGACTTACTAACTCGTCTAGCACACACGCACATATACAATGTACTGGATATTGCGTTCAGGAATCTGGACTCATCATGAGACGCACGAAACCTCGGCATCATCCTGGACTCCTCGCTCTCAGTGAACAGTCAATCAACGCTGTTTTGTCGTCCTGCTTCCACACACTCCATCTGCTTCATAAGATCTTCAAATGGATCCCCACCGAGTCCAGGAAAACTGTCACCCATGCGCTCGTCAGCAGCCGACTTGACTAAGTCAATGCACTCTACGCCAACATCACCCAGAAGCTCCAAAAGAAACTACAGAACATCCAGAATGTCTCCGCCAGACTCATCCTGAACATCCCACACTGCAGCCACATCACCGGCCACCTGAGAGACCTACACTTGCTACCTATCAACAAGAGAATCACCTTCAAGCTTCTCACACACACCTACAAATCCCTCCACAACGCCAGTCCTGCATACCTCAACCACCGCCTCTCCTTCTACACTCCTACCAGGCATCTCCGCTCTGCCCAATTGGCCCTGGCCATCATGGGAAAAGATCTGTAACCCCACGGCTGGAGGGAGATCCTTCTCCTACCTCGCTGCAAAGACATGGAACTCCCTGCCTCTTCAACTCAGGCAATTACCATTGCTGCTGCAATTCAGGATGGACCTCGAGACCTGGCTCTTCAACTGAACCGCAGATTCACCCTGCCCCCCTCTCAGTGCCTTGAGACCCTAATGGGTGAGTAGTTGTGCTTTATAAGAATCCTGATTGATTGATTGATTGATTGATTGAATGAGCAGCAGGACTTTATATTATTGGGCTTGTAAGTGCGCATTCATGTCTCACAGGTAAAAGCTTTCCAGTATATTTCACCAAACTTGGTACTCTGCCCCCACGGAGCTCCACACATGAAATTGGCGTCACTATGAGGCTGCGCTTGGTGCACCCTTCCTGAACTAGATCCAGAACCTATCAATGTCAAAAGATTGGGCCTAGGTCATTGCGCGCACCAGGGATTAGTGTTTGGCATGACCAAAAATTAAAATAGAGGATCACAGGTGTGTGGTTCAGACACACAGGGCAGGGGACACAAATGTACATCATGCAGGGGACATTTTCAGTGAGAGTGACTTTAGGCAGTAATCATTTTGAAACACTATGTGATCCTAATGTTAGGGCATGTCAGGATGTATTGGCATTAGCCCGGAGCACTAGCATGTATGACTGCCATCGTTTTCTGAACCTGTTCATGTTGTCTTTTAGGACTCTATGCACTTTGCCACTGCTAATCAGTGATAAAGTATATGTGCTCTCCCCCTTAAGCATTGTGAATGTGGCTTACACCTAATTGGAGCATTTAATTAGTTTGAAAGTCCTTAGTAAAGTGCTACTACAGGTACCAGGGCCTGTAAATTAAATGCTACTAGTGGGCCTGCAGCTCTAACTGTGCCACCAACCTGAGTAGCCCTTTAAACATGTTTCAGGCCTGCCATTGCAGCCTGTGTGTGCAGATTTAAACTGCCATTTGAATCTGTGAAAATAAACCTTTTGCCCGGCCCAAACCTTCATTTTTAATACATATAAGTATCCCTAGGGTAGGCCCTGGACAGCCTACAGGGTACGGTGCATGCGTTTAAAAAGTAGGACATGTACTTGTCCTTTTTTCACTACTGCAAGGCCTGCCTCTCCCTTGGATGACATTGAGTTACTCTATTACATTTAATACGTGATAAAATTGCACATCTCTGGTTCTAATAATTGGATTTTTTTTGTTCTGGTCATAAAATATTTATTACATTTTACTCTATTTTTCTAAATTGGTGTGGGATTTTTCTTGTGTTGTGTTTTCACTTTATAAATTTTAGAAGTGCTTCATAAATGCTTTACACATTGCCTCTAAGTTAATTCCTGACTTCTTTTGTGCCAATTTTACAGAGGAATAAGCTCAGGTTCATTTGGGATTTTGCTTGTGTTTTACTCTGACAAGGGTTGTGGTTGCTGCATGATCAGGGTCTCTCCCCCACCCCCAAACCAGCAAACCCATGTCCTACATTGACAATACTCAAGTTGTATTCCATCTGTCACATAATCCATCAATAGATGAGGAAAGATGTGGAAAGAGTGGAGAGGGTGTATTTACATCAAGGCATGGATACATGCCCATTGGCTCTGTATGACTGAGTCCACGATGGAATTCTTAATTCTTCATAATCAAACAAGTACTATGTCAGATGTTAATAGATTATAATTAGACTCGCCCCAGATATGAATAAGTGAGTGGACAAATGGAATCAATGGCTACACCGATTGTGGGCTTTGGACAAGCTAATCTGGGGTATATATACTGTTTCTCAAATTACCATTACACCACTGTGTACCGATCAATATTTATGCCCATAGTGTCCCTCATCTACTGCAGATCAGAGACATATGTTTGACACAATACCCTGAGTGCCCCTGTTTCAGCAGATTGCCTTTTTATATGTGTGAGGCAAGAGTTGGAGCCCTTAGACGACATAATCCTGTTAGGTATGAAAAATGACAACAATCATGGTCTAACTTTTTGCCTGGTTGTCAGAAAGTAAATTCTTGCCTGATGATGAGGATGATTCCAATCCCATATTTTTCCCACCTTGCTGCAAGAAACAAGGAACATTTGTTGGATCGAACATTGCGTGGCGCAGCATATTGGTTGTCAGTGGGGGATTAGTTGGGTAGGGGAGGGAATTCTGTTCTTGTCTGGTCAGTGCTTAATTTGTAAAAAAATAAGTACCAGGGCCCTTCTTGAAAGGCCATTGCAGTCTGCACCACCCATACCCTGCCAGCACTGCCAATGACATTACCAACCTAACACCTAACCATCACACTTCTACAAGTCTGACAATTCCAGGCCACACAAAGCTTTAATAATGGCATGAGAGGTTGGTATTATTCATTCTCAATGTATATTGATTTAATGAGCACTTTTGTTCAGCTCATCTCAAACTAAAAAGACAGCGCCACCATGTGGTGACCTGTCACTAGAGCCAATGCTGACAATTAGGTGCGGGTGCCGAGCACCAGAAACCACCGGCACAAATTAAGCACTGTGTCTGGTATAACATTACTTTTGCTTCTGCACTTAAAGTAGTTAATTTATTAAGGATGCGGAGAGGATGTGGCATTACAGCCAGAGCTGCCTACCTTGGACCCAGGTTCGAATCTCAGCACCCTTTCAACATCTTTTGATTCGGGGCAAATCACGTGGAGCCAGATTCACAAAGGTTGACTATTCACAAAGTTAGTTGTAGTATCTTTATGACTAATATCTTTACAACTAGTATCTATGCAAAGCTATTAGCAGTATCTTTACCACTTGTATCTCAATGACTGCAGATTCTCTGCACATTAAAAGATAGGACTGTCCTATTTTGTGAATCAGGCCCTATATTTCTATGTGTCTAAAAAAAGAATGTAACCTTGCGTAATGTAACTGGTGCTCATGCAAAGCGCTCCGATACCTTCTAGTCAAGTTCCTGCTATATAAAACTGCAAAAACATGTATTGGTTATTCTTGCTCTGTGTCAAGTAATATACATTTAAGTCTGTCTAATGAAGTATTTTTCAATATATGCTGTTTAAATTAGATATATGGTCATAATATGCATACCCCCTAACTGAGCCTTATTAGTCCCCGGTGACCCTCATCCCTCGGGCTGCATGATATTGAAAAGGGGGGGGATCACATGACTCCCCTCCCTGAACCAGGAGAGGCTCCAGGGATCCCATCTCCTGGGCGTGGCTAAATTACTGTGTCCCATGGAGCCAGTGCTTAATTTGTAAAATATGAGGTCCAGGTGCTCAAATGTTTTGCAGAGGCCTCACCTACTTTCCCCGGCTCCACGCACTTCCTCCACTGGCTCACACAATTAATCTTACGTATGTAAATCAGCATATAGGAAATGTTACATAAGCCAGGCCCCGAGGACTACAAGGTGTTGGAGTGACATGTCATCCATACGGGTAGGCAGTATAGTTTAAGACTGCTTGGTCTGGAGAAGCACAACCTCTGAATTGAAAATGGAGCACCATAATCGGGGGTTCTCTTTAATAATAAAAAAGATTTCTAACAAAATTAACCCTTTTTGCAACATTAATATATGCTCTAACCTATACTTTGCACTGTGCATGCAGTTCTTTGACAACAGTTAATAATTCACTGTTCTAAATTAGGATTTTTAACATATAAACTGTAACAAAAGGATGTCTCTTAGAAAACCACTGACCTATTTACATTATGTGCACTTTTGATCTGCATGGTACACATTCTTTACAGCAGGCATATTAACCCTCTGCCCTACCCACTGAAGAGTCAAAACCTCTACTAGACACAACTCCCATCACTCTCCACGAAGAACATTAATCACGGAGTTATCACATCTTTATTGTTGCTTGGAAATTGCTGGAGGCATAATTTCTCGGACTCGAAGTCTGTTTAACAAACACGATGACTGTCACACCACGCTCAATAAAAAGCAGCCTTGGTGTGGGTACTTACTGGCTTACTGGTGGTGCTGCTGCATACACATTGCTGCATGACACACTGGCTGCTTCAAAAACTACAATACGTCGTGCTGAACTGGCGGTGACTCGTGCAGTGCAGTGCGTGGGTGCAGGCGTTGAAATTTTGAAAAAAAGTTTGCGCACACGCACGCTGCTGCCGCCAGAACCAAATCCTATCCAATGAGTGGCCCGCCCACCGGCACCACTGAACTGAAAGCAAACACGAATATGGATTTAGTATCGGCTAAGCACAGCACAGTCGGGAAACTGTGATAGAAAGTGAACTACACTGCAGTGAGTCAGTTCCATATTGTGACATATCACGTGCAGTTGAGTCCTTCATCTGAATTGGCAGTGGCTCCCTGGTTTAGAAAAATAAGTGCCGGTGCTAAGCACCGGAAAGCACCGGCACAAATTAAGCACTGCATGGAGCCCACTTCCGTGACACAACAGTTTCCCTGCCTGCAAGAGTGTAGGCAGTGAAACTTATGTTTGGTCCTGCCTGGCGGGAGCCCTTTTAAAACTTTGAACGGGCAGCAGAAAACATGCTTTCCCTGCCTGCAGGAGCGCAGTACTCCCAGGGAGTGGGGGCTGCGCCGCCCCGCTCCCCTTTACCATGGCAATCGGCCCGGGTTATAGGAACTATGGGCCTGTTAAAGACTCTGGCAGAGGTTGCACGTCCCCCTCCCCTTTCCTAATGAGTTCGGCCTGGGTGATTGGGTTCCCGTGGCCTATTAAAGCTTGGGGAGGTCCTCACCCCTTTTAAATGACATGCTAACCCGGGTTATGGGGTCCCTGGGGCCTAACAACGCTCAGGTAGCGAGCCCTGGGACCCCTCCCCTTTTTAATGTCATGCAGCCCTGAGGGATGGGGTTTCCTGGGCCTTTTAGGGCTCGAGGAGGGGGGCTGCGCAGCCTCCTCCCCTTCTCTAAGGAATTTGGCCCCGGGTGATGGGGTTCCCGGGGCTTAATAAGGCTCTAGGAGCCACGAGGTATATCTACTTTAGGGCACAAATTACAGTTACTTGCGAAAACTATAGTTAAATTTCAGTGTTTTTGTTTCTTTAAAGCAGTATGTTTTAACTGACTTTTTCACCTCACTATAACATCCCTTGACCTTTGCTTTTTTCATTTAATATTACAGAGTGGTGGTAGCCACTCTTTAGTTTAATTAGGGTTACCAGAGATTGTAATTCCTTGGATTCTTCACCATTAATAACTTTGTGCCCATTCGACGAATCTGCACAAGACTTTTCAGACCTATTCCCTTTTCTATATTGGCGGATTATGGAAAGTTTTGCGGTTATTGGTCAACGGAGAGCAAAGATAAAAGGGGTGGTCACAAAAAGCATATGGGCACCAACACATTGTTCCATAGACTTTGTTTTCAAGTGTAGTGGCCAAATGTCCAGACGCATTTCAATGAAATTTGTCAGATGATCCTTTTGGGTACTGCAGGTATGTATTTTTTATGCTATAAGGCATTTTAACTTAATATTATCTGTTGACCCGGTAGTTTTGCAAAATTTCAATTTTTTTCCGCTGAAGTACTGCAGTATATAGCAATGATAAGTCATTATGTGATTGGCTAATGATTGCCTTCACAAAAGTTAAAGGCAGCCATGTTGTTATTAGGTACACTTTGGCTGTGTTCTGCATTTCGCCCATAGATATAGGTAAGTATTAGGTTTGATATTTCTCCCCCACCAATTACCACTTTTTTAACATTTCTATATCTTTGAAAAAAATGTATGGAGTACGCTTGACGTCGAATCTGAACCCGGTTCATACTGGCGATGCTGATGCATGTGTGCGCGGGGAACCCAAGTCGCACAGCCTTGCATAAGCGGACTTTCAGTGTCCATAAATCTGGAGATTATTTGTGTGGAGTGATAACAAGTCGTATAGCTTCTGTTTCCCTAAAAAGATATCGCCCTGGGAATACACAAGAAATTGATGTACTTGTCTTCTTGGAAGCCCTGAAGAAGCCCAGATACAGGCGAAACGCCTTGGCTGTATTCAAGTTTTCCAATGAATCTGAAATAAAGGATCAAATAATCAAAGATATCATATCTCTCGATTCATCTGTTTGTGCCTTCCAATGTTGCCGCCATTTCAGTGTATGTTGGTCTGGTTGCCTCTCAGATCTTTGTGATTACTATTCCAGTGTACCCCAGTACACTCTACCCTACTGCAGTGTACCCCACTCCACTCTACTTCACTCTACGTTACTGCACTGTACGCTACACAGCTGTCTGACACTGCAGTCTACGCCACTCCACTGTGCGGCACTTCACTATACTCTACTCCACAGTGCACTATTGCACTTCATGCTACTCCACTCTACGCCACTCTACTTTACACTATGCCATTGTATGCCACCCCACTCTGCACTGAGGTTCCGTGTGAGACGGGACGGCACTTTTTGAGTGGTGACGAATATGGCTGAGTTTGGTATCTGCGAACCGCAAATGACGAGTATAGTGGGTGTACGAAGTTTCGCAATACAGCCACGTATGGTTCGCCTCATTTTTGGGTTCGTTCATCCGAACCCTCGGGTTCCATTTTAGATACAGCGTCCATTTTGTTTCTTGCCCTCAGGTAGCCAGCGAACGGGCTTCTTGTCCGCTTCGTGACCCTGGAACTCTCAAGCTTACACGAAGGACACGTGTTTCCTTTGAGGTGACTTTTACGATGAGGGAAATGACACGACTAAGGCAGATGGCCCTGCTCGAGGCTCATCTTGCCGCTCCGGTCTATTGTTTCAGCCACGCATACATTAGACACGAGGTCTTTGACCCCTCTATCGAGTTTCCTTTATTGCCCCCAACACTCTTTTCTAACCTGTTGTGCATCCTTGTCTTTTCCTTGCATCTGTTTTTCGTCCTTCCTTTTAATGTGTTTATGGTTAGGATGGAATGTGTTTATCGCGGAGGGGATATGTTTTTACAGTTGGGAACCGGCAGGACTGTTGTAATTATGTTCCGGCCTCCTGAAACATGAACGCGACCCTTTTGAAGTTTATTGTGGGAACTGAGTTGTAACCTTTGTTCACCATACTGTGCTATGGCCAAAACCTGTATAAAAGGAGTGACCCACTTCTACGAATTTGAAGCAGTCTCCGAGAACCTACACGTTGTGTACTTCTTGTGACCTCTGTATCCCTGCAGTAAATAAACGATCTCTGACGTCGCTGGAAGTGTCCCGTGTCTCTGTGTTTGGTACGCCAGAACAGGTAACCCACGAAGGTTTCAGGTGTTGTTCCCTGGCACCGCTGGGTCTTAAGAATAACCCAGTCCTTCAGTTGGCGCCCAACGTGGGGCGACATAAACGGTACCGGTCCAAAGCCCGACGATCGTGAGGAACTTCGTGTGAAATCTCCGAGGGAAGGTGCACCCCGCTTCATCGATCCAGTTGTCGAAATAAGTGGCCCGACGTCTTTTCCCGCGAAGATCCCCGCCTCCTGACGGCTGCGACGGACCGATGCCCTGACTGTCGACCTGTTTTGGCGCCTGGCGTAGTCCTTTGTACGGCGAGACGATCAACGGGCCTTCCTGGTGACGCCATTGTTCTCTCAGTTAAGTATTTGTGGGTCGCTCCCAGTGTTGCTTTGTTGTTTGCATGGTTCCATAGCATTCGTGGTTCTTAGTTGTTGGGTTTTATTTGACGATTGCAATTGCCAAAAACCGAGGGTCTTGTATTTTTGCGAGGACATCGTAATTCAATAGCCCTTGAAGTTTGTATACTCGGTTAGTGTGCACGATGCCTGGCCGTAGTACTTTGTTTGGGTTTCTCAAATGTTGCAGCATGGATTCCCGGCTGGAGGATTCATGTCCGATACCTCCGGCTGGAACTCCGCTTTACGAGCTCTATAGTCGCCATGGCGTGGGTCCTATCGTATATAATGAATATTGGGTTCGTTACACTAAAAAGGATGGCGTCCTTAGTTGGCCACCTCATGGTAGTTTCGAGACTGCCATTTTAGATAACTTGGAAGCTAAATTATTTAAAAAGAAAGCTAGGCCGGCCATGTTTGATTCCTTCCGGTTATGGCGGAAAGAGACCAAACAGAAAGAAATCAAACAGAATAAGAAAAATAAACGAGAAGGTGTTATTACGGTGATGCGGAATGCTGAACAGTATCAGTTAGACAAAGATGAGAAAGAGCAGGAAGTTAGTGCTCGGCTTCATCATATGGCAGTGGACAAATGTTATCCGGCGCTACCTTCTACGATCGATAAGACAGGAGAAGAATCGATGGAGGATTCGCTCTTGTCTTATCTGATGAAATCGCCACCTCCCTATGCTCCCGATGTTATGGGTCCCGTTCGTCCACCTCTTCCTCAACCCGCTGTTTTGGCGGCTGCTGGTCAGCCCGCCGTTCCTCCCGTACTCCCGAATCCCTTTGGGCCACAGATCGTACATCCTCTTGTTCCGGCTTCTCTCCCTACTGCGCCTTTCCAAGTCCCTCCTCAGCCTGTCGTTCCCGCTACTCCTGCTGCTGCGTCTACTTCTACTGTTTCCACCCCTATGGCTGCTACGCCTGCATCTTCTTCCTCTTCTCCTTCTGTTCGTAGTCGTCTCTTGACTGCTGTTGCTTCTCTTTATTCTCCGCTCTTTGGGCCGATACTTGGTTCGACTCTTTCAGATGTTGCTCAAAGACGCAGCCAGCTTCCTGATGGTAGGGAACGTGAATCGTTGGTGAAAACGGCACGTAGATGGATTCGTAACCCTGTTAAATACACCCCACGTGTAGTGTTTGAAACGTTTTCTCAGTTTAATGTGCCCACGCAACGATTTGTGTTCGAAGAATTGTGTAAGTCATTGAAAGAGGAGTGGGACGATGATATAGCTGATGATATACCACCTGAGGTTTCCGAGCTACAGCTTCGGTTTGCCACGGGTGTCATCGTGGGTGACAAAGTTCGAGAGGCCCTAGAACGCTTGTTATCCTTTCGCTGTACGGTGCAACCTCGTGCGTTGTTTAAGGACGCGACTGCGGAATGGATGGCACAACCTGGTCAATATCCCATGCGGGAAGTTCCCCCGGTATGGATGCCAGGTGATCAGGCTGCTAACCCTCCTGTCCCAGGCCATTTCCAGAGAGTGTGGATACACCTCCCTTGGAAGCGATCGGAAGTTTTGCAAGTGAAACAATCCCTACCTGATCCCCGTAAGAATCCTGCGGGTTATTATAAGGAGCTGTCCCAATTGGTGGATGCTACTGTTATGAACCTAGCCGATATTGATATGTTGTTTGGCAATGTGGTGCCTCAGCCGATTTGGGCGAAAATTCGTCACGAGAATCACGCAGCCGAGTTAGGCGGTGACTGGGCTGCCCTTACAGCGGCAGATGCCCGACAGGTCGGTGGGGCTAAACCTGAACAGATTATTGTGGCTTTGCCCCAGAGGATAATTACCCTCATGAAAACGCTTATGCCAGCGATGCGCGTCAATTGGGACAAATTATCAGCGTGCAGGCAAAAGAGGGATGAAAGTGTTTCTGATTTCTTTACGAGATTTGAGGAAGCGTTCATTGACCATAGTGGTCAGGACATGGGTTCCGAGGGTGGTCAGCGGCTGTTCGTTGATAAGTTTGTATCAAATTTGTTGCCTGACCTTAGCAACAAGTTGAAGAATTCTGAGAGTGCGTGGGCTGTTTCTACCACTGCCCAAATATTGGCTACGGCCCAATATTACGAGAATAGAGAAAAAGAGGAAAGTGAGCGTGCAGAAAAGAAAACGAAGGATCTCAAAACTAAGGTCTTGTTGCAGCAAGCCTATCCACCGCGTTCGAATTTCAGTGATACACAGCAGCCAAACAGATCGCAATCACAGTTTTCCAGATCGCAGACGCGAAATGCTTCTCCCGCACCTCGCTTTGTGTTGGGATATAATCAATGTGCATATTGTCGTGGGGAAGGCCATCTGAAGTTCGATTGTCCGGTTCTCCGTGATAGGACCAATGGTGTGTCGGCTCGAGGAGGACGTAGTGGTCCTCAACAGGTTTCTCGTGGTAGAGGTCGCGGAGTTACCCAGAATCAGGCCGAACGCTTTGCGACGTCTTCGGATTCGCAAAATTGTTTCGATCGGCGTGAACCATCGTCCGGTCGGTCTGCACAGTATCATGTGGATGATTGTTATGTTGAATGTGATGGTGATGCGGATGGTATCTACTAGGACAGCCATAGACAAAGGAAGGGAGAAGTATCAGTTCCGGTTGATCAGAGAGGGCCTTATGTTGCAGTAGCCACTTTGGGCGTTGTTGAGCCTTTTCTGTTGGACACTGGTGCAGCAAAAAGTTCCATCATGCATTCAAAACTCCCTGGCGCGCCTTTGTCTGGCTTAACGAATGTTTCCGTTGGATTTTCTGGCGCCCCCGTTAGCAATCCAGTTTCTAGCCCTTTGCCCCTTACAATTGGGTCTCATGAGCTGGAAGCTCCTTTGATTTTGACTACTGGTTGTGGTGAGAATCTTTTGGGCTTAGATTTGTTGAAAAGGTTACATGCGACTTTGTACTGTTCTCCTACGGGTGTGGAGCTTACGTTGGGTAAGAGTGTGGTTTCCCCTATGTATTTATCGATCGACAAACTCCCATCGGAATTGAGATCTCTTCCAGACTCCTTGTGGGCGACAGGTCCCAATGACGTGGGCCTGTTGGATATACCACCTTATGTTGTCCAACTAAAAGTTGGTGCGCGTTTGCCACGTATACCTCAGTATCGTATTTCCCTTGATGGTGAAAGGGCACTGTTAGCGATCATTTACGATCTGATCGGCAAAGATGTTATTGAGGAGACACGAGGTAATGTGTGCAATAGTCCCGTGTTGCCTATTCTGAAACGAACGGATCCCTCCAAGCCTCCCGTGTATCGTCTAGTTATCGACTTACGGGAGGTAAATAAAGTCGTTGTTCCGCAGTTTCCTGTGGTGCCAGACATTACAGCTTTACTGACTCTGATTCCAGCCACTGCATCATGGTTCTCGGTGATCGATCTGAAGAATGCGTTCTTTAGCATTCCGATTGCTGAGGAAAGCAGAGACTTGTTCGGTTTCTCATTAGGTGGTCGCAGCTTCAGATTCAAACGCGCTCCACAGGGCTACTGTGAGAGTCCATCAATCTACAGCCAAGCTCTTAAGAGTCAACTTGATGCATTTGTGTTACCGGCCGGTGCAGCCTTGATTCAGTACGTTGATGATCTGTTGGTTGCTGCTGACACTGAACAGCTCTGTAGAGCCGCTACAGTGTCTTTGTTACAGCATCTCTGTGCTTTACATCATAAAGTGTCACCTTCCAAACTACAATATTGTTGTCAAGAAGTTACCTATCTCGGTCACTTATTGTCAAAGGCGGGAAGAAGGTTGACCCCTGAACGAATTGCAGCAATTGCTCGAATGACTGTGCCAACAACTCAGAGAGATGTGCGTGCCTTTCTAGGTATCACGTCATACTGCAGACAGTGGATCCCGAACTTTTCACTGTTAGCGAAGCCATTGGTAGCTCTCACGTGCAAGGACGTTTCGACTCCTTTGCCTTGGACGGAGGAATGTCAGAAAAGTTTTTCTGAACTACGTGATGCGCTGTGTTCGGCTCCTGTGTTAGGTACTCCTGATTACAGCAAGCCTTTCACATTATACGTCCATGAGAGGGACGGTTGTGCGTTGAGTGTTCTAACGCAACAATTTGGTGATAAGCAGCGTCCGTGTGCATATTTTTCCTCGACCTTAGACCCGGTGGCTAGAGCGTTGCCAAGTTGCTTGAGGGCGACAGCGGCAGCTGCGGCGTCCATTCGGCAGTCCGCAGGTCTGGTCATGGACAATATGCTCATAGTAATGGTTCCGCATGCAGTTGATACGCTCTTGAATAGGACAAAGACTCAACATCTGACGAGTGCAAGGTTGTCTGGGTACGAGCTGACCCTTTTGGCAAGTCATATACAGATCAAGCGTTGTAATGTACTGAATCCGGCGACATTGTTGCCGATTAATATGGAATCAGATGATGTGCTGCCCCATGATTGTTATTTACGGACTGAGGAAGAAACAAAAGGTCGTGTGGACCTGAAAAACACTCCCTTGTCAGATCCCGATGGTACTTTGTATGTGGATGGCTCTTGCTTCAAATTGCCGAATGGCGATGTGACGACTGCGTATGCTGTGGTGACGTTGAGCACGATTGTGGAAACTGCGAGATTGAACCAGAATTCAGCACAAGCGGCAGAATTAATTGCATTGACAAGAGCGTGTGTTCTGTCGAAGGGAAAGCGAGTGAATGTGTTCACTGACAGTCAATATGCATTTGGTGTTGCGCATAACTTTGGAAGATTGTGGAGAGAAAGAGGATTTATGACATCGCATGGTACAAAGATCCAGCACGGGCATCTCGTGAATGATCTTTTGGATGCACTTACGTTGCCTAAACAGGTGGCGATCGTCAAATGTAGTGCACATCGGAAAGTGACGGATGATGTTGGTCGTGGTAATGCATTTGCGGATGAGATTGCTAAGGAAACGGCTAAGAATCTTGCGACTCGAACGTATGTCACGAGTTCAGTAAGGTGGCCGACGGAGACTGGTATGTGTGAAAATACTGTTGAAAGTGTGAAAGCAATTCAGAACGAAGCTACTGAAGCCGAAAAGACCAAGTGGAAAGAAAGTACAGGGAAATTGGATATGCATGGATGTTGGGTTGACCTGACGGAATGTCAGAGGTGGATGTTACCAGACGCGTATGTATTAGCTGTTGTGACGATGGCTCATGGGTTGTCACATATTAGTGCGAAAGGAATATGTAAGTTCTTGTCTCCTGTATGGAGGAATGATGGTATCGCTAAGTGTGCCGAAAGAGTGGTTAAGAATTGTATGGTGTGTTTGATGCACAATCCCGGAAAAGGCACCCCCACTCCACCTGGTCATTTCGCTCCTCCTGCTTGTCCCTTTGAGGTTATCCAGCTGGACTTCATCCATATGGAGAGATGCAATAATCTGAAGTATGTTTTGGTTGTGGTTTGCGCGTTCTCCAGATGGATTGAGGCCTATCCTCTTAAGGATAATACTGCCCTGTCCACAGCAAAAATCCTGCTGAAGGAATACTTTCCTAGGTACGGAATGCCGCGGATTGTGTGGTCGGATAATGGAAGTGAGTTTGTGGGAAGTGTAATGCAGAGTGTGTGTAAGGGCCTTGGAATTCGTCAGAAATTCCACAGTGCTAATCATCCTCAGGCAGCGGGTCTGGTTGAAGGGTACAATGGTACCCTGAAGCTGAAACTCGCTAAGATTCAAGCTACGACTAGTCTGTCATGGCCTGATGCCTTGCCTCTGGCTCTCCTATCGACCAGAGCGACTGTACACTCTCGAGTAGGGCTCAGCCCATATGAGATTGTGTTCGGTCGCCCTGCGAATATTTGGGGAGTCCCGAGGCCTAGGGCTTTTGATAGTCTTGAATATCCAATGTTGATTGATTACTTGCATGATTTGACCACTAAACTACGGTTAATTCATCAACAGGTCTTTGAAGCTCTACCAGCGCAGACAGAGGGTCCTGGACACCAGCTCCGGCCAGGAGACTGGGTGGTTACCCGAAACTTTGGTCGAAAGCGTAATTTGGAGCCAAGATTCGTCGGACCCCACCAAGTCTTGTTGACGACGAGGACAGCGGTTCGATTGGAGGGCCGGAAAAATTGGGTGCATGCCAGCCACACAAAGAAGGTACCGATCCCCTTACCAACCGACGGTTGGGTGAGAACTGGGATTTCGGCCGCAGAAACTGAGACTCCTTTGCGCTTTGTGCCATTTAGCGACGCTCAACTTGTGGAGGAGGATTTGTCATTTCCAGATCCACAAGTGGAGTCATCAGTAGCAGAGAACCCAAGGTCCGACTCGTCATCCACTTCATTGAACACTGTTGCGCCAGCTGAACAATTGTTCGTAGAGCAAACTCGACCTGGAAGAAGTCGATACTTTCTTCGTTCAAGGACTAATAAAAATTAACAGTATAGTGGTTTTTAACGTTACGAATATTATGGACAATTACATCCTTTCTTTCTGAGTTTTTTGTGCTTTCCACTGCTAAGAGACTTGTAATAAATTTGAACGTTTCGAGGAAACCTCGCCATCCGGGTCACCGTAGGGCCGTGCGGGTACTTCTTTCTGTTTAGCAGGTTTCTGACGCTAGGTTGGTTACTTTTGTCGATCTCTGGGAACTCCTGGGGATTGATAATCGCTACTCAGAACGAAGTGCGTCAAGTACGTCATGGACGGTTTGTAGAGGATGGCATTCTCTAAGCTAGTGGACGAAGAAAGGGTGTCAGCACAGAGATCAGAGTTATGGAGGGTTGTACGAACAAAATGTTTTCTGTTTCAGGTGTTTCTATTGTTCCTAACTGTATCTATGTTATTGGTGGGTGGAGTGTATTTCGGAGTATCGTTGTTCTTGCCTTCTGTTTCACCTACCTCTTCTCTTAACCTAAGTTCCCTCACCACTGTCTCCCCACATTCCTTTCATCCTTTGCCTCAACATGAGCAGGTTAGACGTGCGGAATTCATGAATAATTCCTTTGTTCAACTCCTACATCAGCATCAGTTGGTGGTGAATACTACCAATTGTTGGGTATGTGGGTTAATGCCACACACCATGGATAGGGGTATTCCGTATTTGGTCCTTCCATACAGTTCCCAGGGTTCAGCTCGAGCATTCCAAACTATGTTCCGCAGTGCACTAGATTCCTACCCCAGTCGAGAGCCACGGTCTGTCAACTTTGGTCCTGGGCCGTACCACAAGCCTTTGGCGATAGCCATAGCAGATCTGGATAGAGATGTTTTTGATGCATCACTCATTCCAGATGAAGAAGTACAGGCCTATAAGGACCTGAGTGAGACTGAGTATAGTACATCAGTGGGTGATAGACAGCTTAAGAGCTCGTCCCCAATATGGATTGTACCGCACCTTGGAAATTTCTGCTTGCAGGGTTTGGGTCGAAATCCGAGAGCACAACTTGGGAACAGTGCTTGCACTGAAACGTATGTCCTACCGATGCTCTCCTCCCCTGTTTTTCTGACTGCTAAGGGCACCTATTTTGTGTGTTATGAACGCGCATATACATGGTTACCCCGCGACTTTTCGGGTACCTGTTATATTGCGAATCTTTTACCTCCGACCTTCACAGTTGCTTCGGACTACCACAAAACTAGAGTCGTGAGAGGCGTCATTAGCAAAGAGGATACTGCTGGTCAAGAAGCAGGAGACTTCTTTAAGGGTTTCTTGCCGTTTTGGGGACCTATGGTTAATAGTAGGAACCTAAGACAGTTGACCCGTGTGGTAGAGTCGACTGCTAATATTACTGCAAATGCCCTTGGTAATCTAACAGCTGAACTACAGGCGGATAGACTCATGACGTTGCAGAACCGTATGGTTCTAGACGTTGTTCTTGCAGATAGAGGGGGCGTGTGTAAAATTATCCATTCGAGTTGTTGCATTTTTATTCCTGACAATGCTCCAACTGTTTACCAAGCCATCTCGAAGTTGCACAAGATTTCCGAGTCCATACACGTGGACGAAGGTAATTGGACGCTCCTAGGATGGTTTTGGGGCCTGATGTCAACCTGGGGTTGGAAGATTCTAATGATCGTAGGGGCTGTTGTAGCGTTTCTGTTCACGTGTTGTCTTTGTGTACAGTGTGGTCCTGCCTTATGTGGCCTATGTGCTGCGACGTGTATAAGGCGGCCATCTGTTACCAAGGAGACGTTGATGGATAGAATGATGTTCCAGCAACAGCTGAACGATCTGATGAATATTGATATAGATTCCGATCTTGACTAGTGCTTGCCTACATGAGGGCAAAAGGAGCGTCTGAGGTTCCGTGTGAGACGGGACGGCACTTTTTGAGTGGTGACGAATATGGCTGAGTTTGGTATCTGCGAACCGCAAATGACGAGTATAGTGGGTGTACGAAGTTTCGCAATACAGCCACGTATGGTTCGCCTCATTTTTGGGTTCGTTCATCCGAACCCTCGGGTTCCATTTTAGATACAGCGTCCATTTTGTTTCTTGCCCTCAGGTAGCCAGCGAACGGGCTTCTTGTCCGCTTCGTGACCCTGGAACTCTCAAGCTTACACGAAGGACACGTGTTTCCTTTGAGGTGACTTTTACGATGAGGGAAATGACACGACTAAGGCAGATGGCCCTGCTCGAGGCTCATCTTGCCGCTCCGGTCTATTGTTTCAGCCACGCATACATTAGACACGAGGTCTTTGACCCCTCTATCGAGTTTCCTTTATTGCCCCCAACACTCTTTTCTAACCTGTTGTGCATCCTTGTCTTTTCCTTGCATCTGTTTTTCGTCCTTCCTTTTAATGTGTTTATGGTTAGGATGGAATGTGTTTATCGCGGAGGGGATATGTTTTTACAGTTGGGAACCGGCAGGACTGTTGTAATTATGTTCCGGCCTCCTGAAACATGAACGCGACCCTTTTGAAGTTTATTGTGGGAACTGAGTTGTAACCTTTGTTCACCATACTGTGCTATGGCCAAAACCTGTATAAAAGGAGTGACCCACTTCTACGAATTTGAAGCAGTCTCCGAGAACCTACACGTTGTGTACTTCTTGTGACCTCTGTATCCCTGCAGTAAATAAACGATCTCTGACGTCGCTGGAAGTGTCCCGTGTCTCTGTGTTTGGTACGCCAGAACAGGTAACCCACGAAGGTTTCAGGTGTTGTTCCCTGGCACCGCTGGGTCTTAAGAATAACCCAGTCCTTCAGTTGGCGCCCAACGTGGGGCGACATAAACGGTACCGGTCCAAAGCCCGACGATCGTGAGGAACTTCGTGTGAAATCTCCGAGGGAAGGTGCACCCCGCTTCATCGATCCAGTTGTCGAAATAAGTGGCCCGACGTCTTTTCCCGCGAAGATCCCCGCCTCCTGACGGCTGCGACGGACCGATGCCCTGACTGTCGACCTGTTTTGGCGCCTGGCGTAGTCCTTTGTACGGCGAGACGATCAACGGGCCTTCCTGGTGACGCCATTGTTCTCTCAGTTAAGTATTTGTGGGTCGCTCCCAGTGTTGCTTTGTTGTTTGCATGGTTCCATAGCATTCGTGGTTCTTAGTTGTTGGGTTTTATTTGACGATTGCAATTGCCAAAAACCGAGGGTCTTGTATTTTTGCGAGGACATCGTAATTCAATAGCCCTTGAAGTTTGTATACTCGGTTAGTGTGCACGATGCCTGGCCGTAGTACTTTGTTTGGGTTTCTCAAATGTTGCAGCATGGATTCCCGGCTGGAGGATTCATGTCCGATACCTCCGGCTGGAACTCCGCTTTACGAGCTCTATAGTCGCCATGGCGTGGGTCCTATCGTATATAATGAATATTGGGTTCGTTACACTAAAAAGGATGGCGTCCTTAGTTGGCCACCTCATGGTAGTTTCGAGACTGCCATTTTAGATAACTTGGAAGCTAAATTATTTAAAAAGAAAGCTAGGCCGGCCATGTTTGATTCCTTCCGGTTATGGCGGAAAGAGACCAAACAGAAAGAAATCAAACAGAATAAGAAAAATAAACGAGAAGGTGTTATTACGGTGATGCGGAATGCTGAACAGTATCAGTTAGACAAAGATGAGAAAGAGCAGGAAGTTAGTGCTCGGCTTCATCATATGGCAGTGGACAAATGTTATCCGGCGCTACCTTCTACGATCGATAAGACAGGAGAAGAATCGATGGAGGATTCGCTCTTGTCTTATCTGATGAAATCGCCACCTCCCTATGCTCCCGATGTTATGGGTCCCGTTCGTCCACCTCTTCCTCAACCCGCTGTTTTGGCGGCTGCTGGTCAGCCCGCCGTTCCTCCCGTACTCCCGAATCCCTTTGGGCCACAGATCGTACATCCTCTTGTTCCGGCTTCTCTCCCTACTGCGCCTTTCCAAGTCCCTCCTCAGCCTGTCGTTCCCGCTACTCCTGCTGCTGCGTCTACTTCTACTGTTTCCACCCCTATGGCTGCTACGCCTGCATCTTCTTCCTCTTCTCCTTCTGTTCGTAGTCGTCTCTTGACTGCTGTTGCTTCTCTTTATTCTCCGCTCTTTGGGCCGATACTTGGTTCGACTCTTTCAGATGTTGCTCAAAGACGCAGCCAGCTTCCTGATGGTAGGGAACGTGAATCGTTGGTGAAAACGGCACGTAGATGGATTCGTAACCCTGTTAAATACACCCCACGTGTAGTGTTTGAAACGTTTTCTCAGTTTAATGTGCCCACGCAACGATTTGTGTTCGAAGAATTGTGTAAGTCATTGAAAGAGGAGTGGGACGATGATATAGCTGATGATATACCACCTGAGGTTTCCGAGCTACAGCTTCGGTTTGCCACGGGTGTCATCGTGGGTGACAAAGTTCGAGAGGCCCTAGAACGCTTGTTATCCTTTCGCTGTACGGTGCAACCTCGTGCGTTGTTTAAGGACGCGACTGCGGAATGGATGGCACAACCTGGTCAATATCCCATGCGGGAAGTTCCCCCGGTATGGATGCCAGGTGATCAGGCTGCTAACCCTCCTGTCCCAGGCCATTTCCAGAGAGTGTGGATACACCTCCCTTGGAAGCGATCGGAAGTTTTGCAAGTGAAACAATCCCTACCTGATCCCCGTAAGAATCCTGCGGGTTATTATAAGGAGCTGTCCCAATTGGTGGATGCTACTGTTATGAACCTAGCCGATATTGATATGTTGTTTGGCAATGTGGTGCCTCAGCCGATTTGGACGAAAATTCGTCACGAGAATCACGCAGCCGAGTTAGGCGGTGACTGGGCTGCCCTTACAGCGGCAGATGCCCGACAGGTCGGTGGGGCTAAACCTGAACAGATTATTGTGGCTTTGCCCCAGAGGATAATTACCCTCATGAAAACGCTTATGCCAGCGATGCGCGTCAATTGGGACAAATTATCAGCGTGCAGGCAAAAGAGGGATGAAAGTGTTTCTGATTTCTTTACGAGATTTGAGGAAGCGTTCATTGACCATAGTGGTCAGGACATGGGTTCCGAGGGTGGTCAGCGGCTGTTCGTTGATAAGTTTGTATCAAATTTGTTGCCTGACCTTAGCAACAAGTTGAAGAATTCTGAGAGTGCGTGGGCTGTTTCTACCACTGCCCAAATATTGGCTACGGCCCAATATTACGAGAATAGAGAAAAAGAGGAAAGTGAGCGTGCAGAAAAGAAAACGAAGGATCTCAAAACTAAGGTCTTGTTGCAGCAAGCCTATCCACCGCGTTCGAATTTCAGTGATACACAGCAGCCAAACAGATCGCAATCACAGTTTTCCAGATCGCAGACGCGAAATGCTTCTCCCGCACCTCGCTTTGTGTTGGGATATAATCAATGTGCATATTGTCGTGGGGAAGGCCATCTGAAGTTCGATTGTCCGGTTCTCCGTGATAGGACCAATGGTGTGTCGGCTCGAGGAGGACGTAGTGGTCCTCAACAGGTTTCTCGTGGTAGAGGTCGCGGAGTTACCCAGAATCAGGCCGAACGCTTTGCGACGTCTTCGGATTCGCAAAATTGTTTCGATCGGCGTGAACCATCGTCCGGTCGGTCTGCACAGTATCATGTGGATGATTGTTATGTTGAATGTGATGGTGATGCGGATGGTATCTACTAGGACAGCCATAGACAAAGGAAGGGAGAAGTATCAGTTCCGGTTGATCAGAGAGGGCCTTATGTTGCAGTAGCCACTTTGGGCGTTGTTGAGCCTTTTCTGTTGGACACTGGTGCAGCAAAAAGTTCCATCATGCATTCAAAACTCCCTGGCGCGCCTTTGTCTGGCTTAACGAATGTTTCCGTTGGATTTTCTGGCGCCCCCGTTAGCAATCCAGTTTCTAGCCCTTTGCCCCTTACAATTGGGTCTCATGAGCTGGAAGCTCCTTTGATTTTGACTACTGGTTGTGGTGAGAATCTTTTGGGCTTAGATTTGTTGAAAAGGTTACATGCGACTTTGTACTGTTCTCCTACGGGTGTGGAGCTTACGTTGGGTAAGAGTGTGGTTTCCCCTATGTATTTATCGATCGACAAACTCCCATCGGAATTGAGATCTCTTCCAGACTCCTTGTGGGCGACAGGTCCCAATGACGTGGGCCTGTTGGATATACCACCTTATGTTGTCCAACTAAAAGTTGGTGCGCGTTTGCCACGTATACCTCAGTATCGTATTTCCCTTGATGGTGAAAGGGCACTGTTAGCGATCATTTACGATCTGATCGGCAAAGATGTTATTGAGGAGACACGAGGTAATGTGTGCAATAGTCCCGTGTTGCCTATTCTGAAACGAACGGATCCCTCCAAGCCTCCCGTGTATCGTCTAGTTATCGACTTACGGGAGGTAAATAAAGTCGTTGTTCCGCAGTTTCCTGTGGTGCCAGACATTACAGCTTTACTGACTCTGATTCCAGCCACTGCATCATGGTTCTCGGTGATCGATCTGAAGAATGCGTTCTTTAGCATTCCGATTGCTGAGGAAAGCAGAGACTTGTTCGGTTTCTCATTAGGTGGTCGCAGCTTCAGATTCAAACGCGCTCCACAGGGCTACTGTGAGAGTCCATCAATCTACAGCCAAGCTCTTAAGAGTCAACTTGATGCATTTGTGTTACCGGCCGGTGCAGCCTTGATTCAGTACGTTGATGATCTGTTGGTTGCTGCTGACACTGAACAGCTCTGTAGAGCCGCTACAGTGTCTTTGTTACAGCATCTCTGTGCTTTACATCATAAAGTGTCACCTTCCAAACTACAATATTGTTGTCAAGAAGTTACCTATCTCGGTCACTTATTGTCAAAGGCGGGAAGAAGGTTGACCCCTGAACGAATTGCAGCAATTGCTCGAATGACTGTGCCAACAACTCAGAGAGATGTGCGTGCCTTTCTAGGTATCACGTCATACTGCAGACAGTGGATCCCGAACTTTTCACTGTTAGCGAAGCCATTGGTAGCTCTCACGTGCAAGGACGTTTCGACTCCTTTGCCTTGGACGGAGGAATGTCAGAAAAGTTTTTCTGAACTACGTGATGCGCTGTGTTCGGCTCCTGTGTTAGGTACTCCTGATTACAGCAAGCCTTTCACATTATACGTCCATGAGAGGGACGGTTGTGCGTTGAGTGTTCTAACGCAACAATTTGGTGATAAGCAGCGTCCGTGTGCATATTTTTCCTCGACCTTAGACCCGGTGGCTAGAGCGTTGCCAAGTTGCTTGAGGGCGACAGCGGCAGCTGCGGCGTCCATTCGGCAGTCCGCAGGTCTGGTCATGGACAATATGCTCATAGTAATGGTTCCGCATGCAGTTGATACGCTCTTGAATAGGACAAAGACTCAACATCTGACGAGTGCAAGGTTGTCTGGGTACGAGCTGACCCTTTTGGCAAGTCATATACAGATCAAGCGTTGTAATGTACTGAATCCGGCGACATTGTTGCCGATTAATATGGAATCAGATGATGTGCTGCCCCATGATTGTTATTTACGGACTGAGGAAGAAACAAAAGGTCGTGTGGACCTGAAAAACACTCCCTTGTCAGATCCCGATGGTACTTTGTATGTGGATGGCTCTTGCTTCAAATTGCCGAATGGCGATGTGACGACTGCGTATGCTGTGGTGACGTTGAGCACGATTGTGGAAACTGCGAGATTGAACCAGAATTCAGCACAAGCGGCAGAATTAATTGCATTGACAAGAGCGTGTGTTCTGTCGAAGGGAAAGCGAGTGAATGTGTTCACTGACAGTCAATATGCATTTGGTGTTGCGCATAACTTTGGAAGATTGTGGAGAGAAAGAGGATTTATGACATCGCATGGTACAAAGATCCAGCACGGGCATCTCGTGAATGATCTTTTGGATGCACTTACGTTGCCTAAACAGGTGGCGATCGTCAAATGTAGTGCACATCGGAAAGTGACGGATGATGTTGGTCGTGGTAATGCATTTGCGGATGAGATTGCTAAGGAAACGGCTAAGAATCTTGCGACTCGAACGTATGTCACGAGTTCAGTAAGGTGGCCGACGGAGACTGGTATGTGTGAAAATACTGTTGAAAGTGTGAAAGCAATTCAGAACGAAGCTACTGAAGCCGAAAAGACCAAGTGGAAAGAAAGTACAGGGAAATTGGATATGCATGGATGTTGGGTTGACCTGACGGAATGTCAGAGGTGGATGTTACCAGACGCGTATGTATTAGCTGTTGTGACGATGGCTCATGGGTTGTCACATATTAGTGCGAAAGGAATATGTAAGTTCTTGTCTCCTGTATGGAGGAATGATGGTATCGCTAAGTGTGCCGAAAGAGTGGTTAAGAATTGTATGGTGTGTTTGATGCACAATCCCGGAAAAGGCACCCCCACTCCACCTGGTCATTTCGCTCCTCCTGCTTGTCCCTTTGAGGTTATCCAGCTGGACTTCATCCATATGGAGAGATGCAATAATCTGAAGTATGTTTTGGTTGTGGTTTGCGCGTTCTCCAGATGGATTGAGGCCTATCCTCTTAAGGATAATACTGCCCTGTCCACAGCAAAAATCCTGCTGAAGGAATACTTTCCTAGGTACGGAATGCCGCGGATTGTGTGGTCGGATAATGGAAGTGAGTTTGTGGGAAGTGTAATGCAGAGTGTGTGTAAGGGCCTTGGAATTCGTCAGAAATTCCACAGTGCTAATCATCCTCAGGCAGCGGGTCTGGTTGAAGGGTACAATGGTACCCTGAAGCTGAAACTCGCTAAGATTCAAGCTACGACTAGTCTGTCATGGCCTGATGCCTTGCCTCTGGCTCTCCTATCGACCAGAGCGACTGTACACTCTCGAGTAGGGCTCAGCCCATATGAGATTGTGTTCGGTCGCCCTGCGAATATTTGGGGAGTCCCGAGGCCTAGGGCTTTTGATAGTCTTGAATATCCAATGTTGATTGATTACTTGCATGATTTGACCACTAAACTACGGTTAATTCATCAACAGGTCTTTGAAGCTCTACCAGCGCAGACAGAGGGTCCTGGACACCAGCTCCGGCCAGGAGACTGGGTGGTTACCCGAAACTTTGGTCGAAAGCGTAATTTGGAGCCAAGATTCGTCGGACCCCACCAAGTCTTGTTGACGACGAGGACAGCGGTTCGATTGGAGGGCCGGAAAAATTGGGTGCATGCCAGCCACACAAAGAAGGTACCGATCCCCTTACCAACCGACGGTTGGGTGAGAACTGGGATTTCGGCCGCAGAAACTGAGACTCCTTTGCGCTTTGTGCCATTTAGCGACGCTCAACTTGTGGAGGAGGATTTGTCATTTCCAGATCCACAAGTGGAGTCATCAGTAGCAGAGAACCCAAGGTCCGACTCGTCATCCACTTCATTGAACACTGTTGCGCCAGCTGAACAATTGTTCGTAGAGCAAACTCGACCTGGAAGAAGTCGATACTTTCTTCGTTCAAGGACTAATAAAAATTAACAGTATAGTGGTTTTTAACGTTACGAATATTATGGACAATTACATCCTTTCTTTCTGAGTTTTTTGTGCTTTCCACTGCTAAGAGACTTGTAATAAATTTGAACGTTTCGAGGAAACCTCGCCATCCGGGTCACCGTAGGGCCGTGCGGGTACTTCTTTCTGTTTAGCAGGTTTCTGACGCTAGGTTGGTTACTTTTGTCGATCTCTGGGAACTCCTGGGGATTGATAATCGCTACTCAGAACGAAGTGCGTCAAGTACGTCACGGACGGTTTGTAGAGGATGGCATTCTCTAAGCTAGTGGACGAAGAAAGGGTGTCAGCACAGAGATCAGAGTTATGGAGGGTTGTACGAACAAAATGTTTTCTGTTTCAGGTGTTTCTATTGTTCCTAACTGTATCTATGTTATTGGTGGGTGGAGTGTATTTCGGAGTATCGTTGTTCTTGCCTTCTGTTTCACCTACCTCTTCTCTTAACCTAAGTTCCCTCACCACTGTCTCCCCACATTCCTTTCATCCTTTGCCTCAACATGAGCAGGTTAGACGTGCGGAATTCATGAATAATTCCTTTGTTCAACTCCTACATCAGCATCAGTTGGTGGTGAATACTACCAATTGTTGGGTATGTGGGTTAATGCCACACACCATGGATAGGGGTATTCCGTATTTGGTCCTTCCATACAGTTCCCAGGGTTCAGCTCGAGCATTCCAAACTATGTTCCGCAGTGCACTAGATTCCTACCCCAGTCGAGAGCCACGGTCTGTCAACTTTGGTCCTGGGCCGTACCACAAGCCTTTGGCGATAGCCATAGCAGATCTGGATAGAGATGTTTTTGATGCATCACTCATTCCAGATGAAGAAGTACAGGCCTATAAGGACCTGAGTGAGACTGAGTATAGTACATCAGTGGGGGATAGACAGCTTAAGAGCTCGTCCCCAATATGGATTGTACCGCACCTTGGAAATTTCTGCTTGCAGGGTTTGGGTCGAAATCCGAGAGCACAACTTGGGAACAGTGCTTGCACTGAAACGTATGTCCTACCGATGCTCTCCTCCCCTGTTTTTCTGACTGCTAAGGGCACCTATTTTGTGTGTTATGAACGCGCATATACATGGTTACCCCGCGACTTTTCGGGTACCTGTTATATTGCGAATCTTTTACCTCCGACCTTCACAGTTGCTTCGGACTACCACAAAACTAGAGTCGTGAGAGGCGTCATTAGCAAAGAGGATACTGCTGGTCAAGAAGCAGGAGACTTCTTTAAGGGTTTCTTGCCGTTTTGGGGACCTATGGTTAATAGTAGGAACCTAAGACAGTTGACCCGTGTGGTAGAGTCGACTGCTAATATTACTGCAAATGCCCTTGGTAATCTAACAGCTGAACTACAGGCGGATAGACTCATGACGTTGCAGAACCGTATGGTTCTAGACGTTGTTCTTGCAGATAGAGGGGGCGTGTGTAAAATTATCCATTCGAGTTGTTGCATTTTTATTCCTGACAATGCTCCAACTGTTTACCAAGCCATCTCGAAGTTGCACAAGATTTCCGAGTCCATACACGTGGACGAAGGTAATTGGACGCTCCTAGGATGGTTTTGGGGCCTGATGTCAACCTGGGGTTGGAAGATTCTAATGATCGTAGGGGCTGTTGTAGCGTTTCTGTTCACGTGTTGTCTTTGTGTACAGTGTGGTCCTGCCTTATGTGGCCTATGTGCTGCGACGTGTATAAGGCGGCCATCTGTTACCAAGGAGACGTTGATGGATAGAATGATGTTCCAGCAACAGCTGAACGATCTGATGAATATTGATATAGATTCCGATCTTGACTAGTGCTTGCCTACATGAGGGCAAAAGGAGCGTCTGAGGTTCCGTGTGAGACGGGACGGCACTTTTTGAGTGGTGACGAATATGGCTGAGTTTGGTATCTGCGAACCGCAAATGACGAGTATAGTGGGTGTACGAAGTTTCGCAATACAGCCACGTATGGTTCGCCTCATTTTTGGGTTCGTTCATCCGAACCCTCGGGTTCCATTTTAGATACAGCGTCCATTTTGTTTCTTGCCCTCAGGTAGCCAGCGAACGGGCTTCTTGTCCGCTTCGTGACCCTGGAACTCTCAAGCTTACACGAAGGACACGTGTTTCCTTTGAGGTGACTTTTACGATGAGGGAAATGACACGACTAAGGCAGATGGCCCTGCTCGAGGCTCATCTTGCCGCTCCGGTCTATTGTTTCAGCCACGCATACATTAGACACGAGGTCTTTGACCCCTCTATCGAGTTTCCTTTATTGCCCCCAACACTCTTTTCTAACCTGTTGTGCATCCTTGTCTTTTCCTTGCATCTGTTTTTCGTCCTTCCTTTTAATGTGTTTATGGTTAGGATGGAATGTGTTTATCGCGGAGGGGATATGTTTTTACAGTTGGGAACCGGCAGGACTGTTGTAATTATGTTCCGGCCTCCTGAAACATGAACGCGACCCTTTTGAAGTTTATTGTGGGAACTGAGTTGTAACTTTTGTTCACCATACTGTGCTATGGCCAAAACCTGTATAAAAGGAGTGACCCACTTCTACGAATTTGAAGCAGTCTCCGAGAACCTACACGTTGTGTACTTCTTGTGACCTCTGTATCCCTGCAGTAAATAAACGATCTCTGACGTCGCTGGAAGTGTCCCGTGTCTCTGTGTTTGGTACGCCAGAACAGGTAACCCACGAAGGTTTCAGGTGTTGTTCCCTGGCACCGCTGGGTCTTAAGAATAACCCAGTCCTTCAGCACCTCTACACTGAATGCTATTCCACTCTACACCATTCCACTCTACACTACTCCAATGTATGCTACTCCACTCTTTGCCACTAAACTCTGTGCTAATCCACTCTACACCACTCCACTTTATTCCACTCCCCACTATTTAACTGTATGCAACTACACTCTGTCTCACTACACTGTAACCCACTCCACTCTATAACACACCACTCTGCGCCATTCCATTCTACGCAAATACACTCTCTGCCACTCCACCCTTCACCAATTCAGTCTACGCCACTCCGCTATGTAATATTCCACTCTACCCCATTCCACTGTATGCAACTCTACTGTATGCCAATCCACTCCAAGCGATTCCACTTTATTCCACGCCACTTTACACCACTCCACTATATATCACTCTACAGTAACCTATTCCACTGTATACCACTCAACTGTATGCCACACCACTCCACTCTATGCTACTCCACTCTACACCATTAACCTCCATGCTATTCCACTTAATCCTCTCTATTCTGCGACACTGCAGTCTACACCACTTCTCTGTACGCCACTACAATCTACGCTACTCCAATATACACTATTCTACTGTACGGAACTCCAATCTACCCCACTACACTGTATGCGACTCTAGTGTCTCGTGGTCCACTGTATGCCTCTGCAGTATGCACCACTACCCTCTATGCTATTACACTGTACACCACTACACTTTACCTCACTGTGCTTAATACCACTCCACTCTACTCTAATCCACTGTATCCCACTCCTCACTACGGTATTCCACTGTATGCCACTACACTATACCGTACTCCACTCCGCACCACTCCACTGTACTACACTACACTCTATTCCGCTGTGCAACAGTAGACTTTTCCACACTACACTCTATGACACTGTCTTCCACAATACTCTACCACACTCCTCTTGACACACTCAAATGAATGACACTCGACACAACGATTAGAACAACATTTTATTAAAAAATAAAAACTGATTACATTTGATGGAAAAAAGCAAAGGTTAAAGCTAAGTAATAGTTAGGAAAACTTTATTTATTCTTTTTATACAAACCTAACTTAAACTATACAAACTTTAGACGTTCTAGTTATAGTTATAACTTAAATTTATAATTTCCGCATCACTAGTTATAACTTACATTTATAATTTACGCATCACCATCAATTTACTATACATCGCACTCCTCCATTCACAGTCTTGTCCCATCACTCTTTCTCCATGCACTAGTTATACCCTTTCATATTTTATATCTTAGACCATGTGACATCATAGCAGTCATAATAACACTCATTACATCTAAATGGCATAATTTCTGAGTACACAGTGCATGGTAGAGTGGTGAGTTATAGTTATTCCAGTGTGGCAAGTGATGCGTTTAGGATTTAGGGCTGTGTAGTGGTAAAGGGTGTTACGGGTAATTTTAGGGTTATGGGGTGTTGAGGGTAATTTTAGGATTTGGGATGGTGGTAATGGTAAATTTAGGGTTAAGGTGTGGGTAGTGGTTATGGGTGGTAAGAGCCATTTTATGGTTTTGGAGTGGATAGTGATTAAGGGTGTTACAGTTATTTTTAGGGTTTAGAGATGGGTTTTGGTAAAGGCATCTGCAGGGTAAAGGCTGTAGTGGACAGAAGAAAAAAGTGAATGACTCAATAACAGACCAAAGAATGAACAGGGACAGTTGAAAGCCCATATATATAAGTATATTATTCTCTAGGGCTTGATTCACATTTTTTGCAATTCACAAAGGAATTTTACAAGTAGAGTCTTTACGACTGCTGAGTCTCCGCACTCGTGGAGGAGATTCTATAACTAAAGATAGGCAGTCGTAAGACACTACTGCAAGGCTTTAAGTGGGCCAGGTCGCACCGGTGCTGAGCACCGGCAGTTTTTTAAAGGGGGCCTCGAAACGGGTCTCTATCGGGCTATGTTTTGTGCCCTGGCACAGGCGGTCCGTTTTTTTCCGAACTGCAGTGACAGCGGGCACATTGATGCGTGCGTGCTCACACTGCTCACTTCTCACCAGTGGAGGTTAGGGCATGATGTCAGGCCAGGAGAGCGTTGTAGGGGAACGGAAATCCTTTAAAGAGAGTCATTTTCTCTCTGGTTTTCCCTTCTCTTTTTAAAACTCAGGAGCAGCAACATTGTCGTGGTGTCACCAGGGCTTTAAGTGGAGGCTTTTTCAGTGTTATATACAAGCAATAGTTGCTGCTTATTTATCTTAACCAACTAACAACCACTAACAAAGCCAATAGTCCTGACTTGTAGGTATGATGTTACTAGTTGTATCATATATCTGGACGCAATGACAGAAACAACAAAATACAAGTCAGGCGGCACACTATGCTAAGCACAACTTTTTAGCTTACGAATTTTAAGCCACGCCCTTAATTACATTGGTCACACCCCTTTGAGAGACCCCCAGTTTTTTCATTCCACTTAAAGCCCTGCACTCAGGGCCGGACTGGCCCCAGCGGGCACCGGGCATATACCCGGTGGGCTGCAAGGGTGGGAGCCTAGTTTGGGCCCCTGGGGGGCTGTTATCTGTACCGGGGCCGGGAATATCGGCCCCCGTAACAAAATCGGCCGAAACCGACCCTAGAAAACATCTCAGCTGCACCCCCTTGCCCCCCTGGAGGGGGAGCAGGCTGAGCAGTTTGCCAGGGCCGTTCCCAGTCCGGCCCTGCCTGCACTACTGGCAAAATTGCTTTGTGAATTGCAAAATATCGTACATTTACACAAAAGTTTACCTTTACCAATCTGGCCCACAATTTTTTGTACAAAGTCAACTCTTGATATATCCGCAGATAGATTTTCTGCTAGGAACCTTTGAACATTCGCCCTTCCACCCCTGTGTCCCTCATTTGGGATGATGGGATTAAATGAGGCATTCAGTGTGGGTGTGGCCGAGGGAGCCTTGTGTGGGCTGTGGACAGAGGGGAATAGCCTATCAGCCGACCGAGCGATCTGCTCAGATACCTGATGAAAGAAACAATGGAAGGAGGGGCCATAAAAAGGGGCGAGGAGAACACGCTTCAGACTTCAGACTGGCAACGAAGGAGCCTGTCCTCCCTTTATGGAAAAACATCCCTTGAGGTACATACTTGATTTACTAGAAGAGTCTACCAGAAGGTAAATTACCGGCATTCATAACAGAGGGCATGTGATCTAATCCCGACTTCTTCACTCGACCTAGTTGTGTGATATTGGTCAAGTAAGTCACTTTATCTCGCTGTGCCTCCGTTTTCTCTTTCGTGCCTAGCTTGCCCAACTCAAAAGCTCTAATAAACTGCATGAATATTGGTATAAACAGTGCATTTAAAGACTGGACCATTTTGTTTAACGTATAGATTATTTAGAAATGTTTTTATTCCGCGCTACAATTACTGTCGGTAGAAGAATGTGTTTTTTTAAGGTAAGGCAGACGTAATAACGTGTGAAATCTATCCGTTCATAAATATATTTTGCTGGGACGAGGCCTACGGTCATCCTGCACAACCTGCTTCCTGAAATCACCTGTTGTGGCCACTCCTGCAGCAGCATGCGTTCTTACAGATGTGCAGGGATCGGGTCTTCCCTACATAGGACTAGTCACACTTTTTAGGTCTCGCCTGAGACAGCGCTTTAGCGCTGCTCTGGCGAGACTTATAGTAAGCGAGTTTTGGAAGTGCAAACAGTGGCTTTTCAGGCCTCCAAGTACAGTGCATGTGCGTCGGCCGGGCGCGCGCACCATTTGGAGGCCTGAAAGCACTCGTTTGCTTTCACTTCCGCGGGCCGTACGGCCGCTTTGATGTGATCGCGATCGCTTGTTAAACATTCACTTCCCCTTCTGTGAATAGCTCCATGGTCCGGCTGTCTCAGCCCTCATTCACGCCTCATTACATTCTGCTGTGTCGCTTGTTTGTTTTGCCTTGGGTGCTTTGGCGGCCCCCTCCCTGGGCTTTTGAAGTCCTCACGCACCAGGTCTCCTCCCTGGGCCGGGATGTGGAGCTGCTTTCTCTTTTGTTTGTATTTCTTACTCGGAGCGTTTGGCTACACGCCTAATATTACTTTCTATTGTTTTTTACAAACATTTATTCAGACGGGAGTTTCCGTGTACATTGTGAGACAGTATTTTTGCTGACATGTGAGCTGCTTTTATAGCGTTAGTTTTACGTTCCCAATGCTTAATTTGAGATAAAACAGGTGCCGGGACTTCAGTTTCCTAATGCTTAATTTCAGATAAAACAAGTGCTGGCACAGTCTCTTTCTCTGTATCCTTCTGGGTCCTATTTCTTCTTCCTGGTCTGTCTCTCCGGCTCAATCTCTCTGACTCAGTCTCTCCGGCTGCTGTCTCAGTCTCTGTCTCTCCGGCTCTAACCATCGGCTCTAGCTCTCTGGCTCTGTCTCAGTCTCTGTCTCTCTGGCTGTATCTCTCAGACTCTGTCTCCCCGGCAATGTCTCCCCGGCTCTGTCTCCTAGACTCTGTCTCAGTCTCTCCTGCTCTGTCTCTCTGTCTCTATCTCTCCGGCGCTGTCCTAGTCTCTGTCTCTCTGGCTCTGTCTCACAGACTCTGTCTCTCCGGCTCTGTCTCCCAGGCTCCATCGGTGAAGTGTGACTTGCTGTTTGGAGAGGCCAAGCCTGGGCTGACTTCAGCTTGGAATTCCGATGTACCATGGTGAGGGGGGGGGGGGGGGGGGGGGGGTGCAGTTTGAGGGGCACATGCGGGGGGCTGGAAGTCATTCCAATGTAATCTCATTTAAAAAGACATAAGTGAGCATGTGTAGGGCCTGGCTGCGCAGCAGTGGGGCGGGGGTCCCCCCCTCGCCATTCAGACCCTGACAGCCTCACAAGGGTGGGCTATTAATCCGGGGCCGATGTCAGGGGCGTCAATCACCTTCGGGGGCTCAGCACAGGCCAAGCCTGGAACAAATGCCCCCCGCGGGCCCTGGCCGTCCTTACACTCCCCCCCTTTATGCGCACTCCCAGGGGGGCATGTACCCCACTCCATGGCAGACCACTCGGGCAGTGAGCAGAGACTGCCTGCCCTGGGAAAGCGTGGGATGAGAACTGCCCCGCTGCCCCCTCCCCAGGCACCGCCGAGGCATTAGCCAGCCACCTGCAAACAACACAACACGATGTTGGGCTCTGTGTGTGGGAGGGGCATGTGAAAGCAGTAGCAGTAGGTAAACACACGGAGGGACCCCCAGGGTGGTGGAAATACCAGGGCTCTGGTCTGCAGGCACTGCCCCTGGCCGTGCCACACTTCAGTGATGTGCTGCCTGTGAGAGCCACGGACAGACACACACACACAGACAGCAAGGAGACACAAACATTAGCACAAAGAACACACAAACAGATACCAAGACACATTCAACTACTCAAAGGCAGACACGCAAATAGACACACAACCGTGTGCAAAGATAGGCACACAAACATAAATGCACAATTAGGCACACACACACACTTACACATAGGATACACACGTTCAACTACTGAAATACTGACACACACAAACAAAAAACTACAAAGAGGCGCACACACACAAACAGGCACACAGACAACCACATAGATAGCCATGTCCAACTACTCAAACGACAGTCAGACACGCAAACAGACAAGTGGGCAGACGAGTCCAGCCACTCAAAGACATACAGGTGCACACAAGCGAAGATTGGAAGACATCTACACATCTGCACCAATAGGAGACCATGCTCACAAACGGGTCATGCAGCGCCACTAGAGTTATGCCATGGTGCGGTTGCGACGTTTTCCGCATAATTATGGATGCGCTGCATTTGCCGCATAATTCATCATCTGCAGCATAATCTTCAGATATTAACAAAGAACAAATTAGTTTTTATTTCACACAGTTCAAAAGTTACTAAAACGTCAGCGACACGTGTTGGCGGGTAGTGGAAGGCCCCTTGCAAAGGTTGACTTCTCTCCTTTCTGTTGCTTGTTGCTGTGCTTGGGTTTTAAAACGAGGTGCAGACTATTATTCCCAGACAGTCTTAACAAGTGTAACAAGCATTTATGCGAGTTTACGCTATTGGCATTGTAAATGACAAAGCCTTTTATTTATGTTTTAAAAACCAGAACAAAAATAAAAGGCATTATCATTTACAATGCTAATAGCTCAAACTCGCGTAATTGCGAGACCTATTGGATTGCAAATGCTTGTTTACTTAAATCAATGCAGCAGGTTCTCGACCCAACCAGCTTACTTTCCTCCCAGCTTTAGAAGAAAGTATTTATGAGTGCAAGCAGATAAAATGTTGCATAAACAATTTAATGCAACCTGGCAGAGTCAGTAGAGAGTTACAGAGAACAAGTTCAAAGGATTGTGCAACGTTTTCTCACTAGCTTTGCAAGTCCCATGACTTTTTGCAAATTTATGTCGCAAAAAGTAAACTTGCAGAGAAAATTTCTGAATGCATTTCCCATTGTGCAGGGAAAAGTCACCTGTAGAAAAACACCTACATTCATTGTGTAGTCAGTTTGGTTTTAAATCGAGTCAAAATTATCTTGCGATGTGGTGAAAATTATCTCAGAAAGTGCAGAAAATCTTTGCTTGGTATAAGGCGAACTTCAACCGGAACAGTACTCAAGCCTCATGTAATAAAAGAAATCATAAATAAAAAAATACATCCATATTTAGATGCATGGAGGGGGTTCGATGAACTCTCTTCATCGATTGGTCTGTTCAACTGTCATTCACATTTTGCTCCCACCCACCACAGCATACAGTATTAGACAAGGGATCAGCGTGGGCAGAGCTTGCTCTTTTTAAATCGTCCCCCCACTGAAATTGATTCATAGTTTAAGGAAACAGTACTGTTCAGGACAGCAAATGAGCAGAGGTATAGAAGTAGGCTTTGACTCTAATTGCAGAATCTATTTTCCTCTATTAACAGTGCATGTGGTACTTGTAATTTGGGTACTTACTCTAGTTGGCCCTTATTTCCCTAAAAAACAGGAACCTAGCACCAACTGATTAAACAGGTATAGAACCACTTCATGGAGTGCTATGACGGAAGACAGTCATGAGTGTTGGACAATGGTGCTGGAACAATTTTCAGAGTAGGGGTACTGGTCAGTTGCATCAGCTCAATAGAGTTTCTAGGATCCTGATTTTCCTAAACGAGTGAGTTAACAGAATAAGAAAACTACCTTAAGCAGAAGTATGTGTTTGTGTGTTGGGGGTGAGACTAACACTTTGAAGGGGGAACTCTTTAAGTGGATTACACCTGTCATGGAGTTCAGCCTAAATCCCGTTTTTAGTGTCCTGTGGGACAGTGGTTGTGATCGCCAGGGGTTAAGCTACCACAAGTGCAGCAGGTGTAGTAGCACCAAGGCCCTGCATAGGAAGGAGCTGTTGCAGGGATTCTGCTCATGCACAGAACTATTCGCAGGAAACCAGGACCTCAGTGAATTGTGGTGTACCAAAACCTCTCCTTAGTACCCAGAACCCCTATCCGACTAGCATCAGTGTCTCATTCGTTCTCCGTATCACCTCGAAGCTACCAATGATTAGACAACCCAGAACAAGCAACTTAGAGTACTCTCAGGAATGGTGGGAATCAGAAATACCTGTTCGTTATTATTCTCATGTCAGTCCAAAACAAGAGTAATCAGAGACACAGTAAAGTTTAAAATGTTTATTTTATAAACTACGTGTCCTAAGATGCAGTACTTTGGCTAACATAAGCAGACAAATGATTAAGAATAAAACCATCAGCATTGTTACAATACCATAGAAAATGAAGGGAGAAATCATGTTACAAATGATAGTGGAATACAACCACCCTCCCTTCGCTAGTAAGCTAGTATTATTAAACTAATAGAAGGTCTCTAGGTTTGAATGGGGAACCCCATACCGTAAATATCAGCTTAGGTGAATCACATCACAGGATCAGCTTTGCTCAGTGTCTGGAAAATGTCTTCTCCAAAGTGTCTATCTCATGCATGCAAACTGCAATATTAAAGGCGCTCGAGTTTCAGATATTTGCAGCTGTGTGCGTGTTATGGCTAGAGCGTGGGACGATCAACCTGAATTCAAAAGCATACATTGTTTGTTGGCCCTGACTGTTTCTGCACATAATGTTCAGACCAAGGTCGCGGTGCACGTCTAGGGATGTGAACAACAGACCGTTCTCATGTGAAGAAAAAGCAAGCAAGCAGTTTTCATATAAAAACATCTATCTGGAGAGAGGAGCCAAGATGGCGACCGGGACGGCAGCGTAGATTCCCGGCTCCGTGAACCTCCGCATCCCGCACCGATATCCTGCATGAGATCCTTATTCTGCGCTACGAGATCGTGTTCGTAAACGAAAGTGGCAACCGATCGTGTGACCCTGAGGTTTCTGACTGCAGTACCGCCGGAGAAATCAGCGGTTGAACTTTGCGGCCCGTGCGGTCCCGAAGCCGGGACCTCGAGTGGACGCCTTGGCCGGGCGGCAGTTTAACAACAGCGGCCTGTGGTGACTGGGTGGAGGCGGTCCGCCGGAGTGGTGCTCCCCTCGGCCTGCATTTTGCTGTGGTCGCTCCCCCCTGCTGAGCGCTGCGGACCGAGGTCATGCCCGGGTGTGCAATTCTCGGATTCTGTGGTGTTTGCCCCTGCCTTTGACGGTGAGCTGCCCGGACGCCGTCCCTGGTTCGCCCTGATCCTTGCGGGCTGCTCCCGGCTTTTCGCGGGAGCTGGTCCGTGGCGGAGACGACTATTGCCCGTGACCGTGCAACGGTTGAATCTGTTCCTGCCCCAGGATCCCTGTCTTCAGCGACGTGGACCTTGAGGCGTTGGTCCCGGGGTCCTGGCCCCAACACGAGTCGGGCCTTCCCAGCGGCCATTTTGTCACTATGCAGCCTACCATCCTGTCCGCTGGGACGCAGCGGGACTGGGGGTGTGTGACGGTCGGGAGTGTGGCAGAGCGATCGGAGAGAGCTGCTCTGGGGTACGGCGACCTCCTGGAGGCCCTTGGTGCCCTTCATTACTCCTTGGCTTATGGCGCCGGGGTCCTGGGGAGGAAGCTAGATGGTGTGGTATCAGCGTTGGGACAGTGGCGGCATGCTGGTCCACAAGTACACAGTGGCTTTCCACACTGCACACAGGAGGAAGATGTTGCGGCCCCCCCCGCGATTAGTGTACAGCCGGACACTCCGGACAGTATGCTACCGTGTGGTCGGCTAACTGTGGGCTTGATCTGCTCCGGAGGTATTGGACCTGAGCGGAAGATGGTGGCCTTGTCCCGTGCGCGGTCTCCGGCGGCCCAGGGACGATTCCAGCAACGTGTGTCTCATTTGACTGCTTCAGCCTGTCTGGACCTTGTGTGCAGTGCAGATCCTGGGGCAGCACTGGAAAAGACGCCCCCCCATGAAGCGGTCCGTGCTGATGCTCAGAGACTTCCACCCCACCTGTGTGCGTCGCTTCCCGACTGTTTTTGGACACTCCTGTACCTTGGGACATCGGACATGGTGCTGGGTCGAGGGGCCGGCATGGGCAGCATCGCAAAGAGCGGTCAAGGCTGAGGCTGATCCTTCGGGAGTGGTCACCTAGTAGACAGGCGGACTCATGGTTGCGTGCTCTCATGGTTATTCGCATAGTTGGTGCATAATGCTCCCCACTCCCCCCCTCCTTTTTTGATATGATCAACTTGGTGCTGCTAATTGTTTGCTGTGGGGAGACTTCACCGTGCGGGAGGGAGAAGCCGGGGGTATGTTTTGATGGCCCTCCTCCAGTTTATTACATTCCTTCCGCCCCCCCCGTCTGGGGGGGCTCTTTCTTACTCCTTTTTTCCCTGTCTCTTCTATATTTCGGGTCTAGTTCCGGGGCGACAGGCACACTGCTGGGGGGTGGGGCCATACTCATTCGCAGAGGTGCAGGGTGGGGGTTGGGGGAGGGGACTCTTTAGTCTTTATCTCTGTTTCCATGGCCTCCTTTTTCTTCTCTGTTTCCTTTTGCTTGTTTTTCTGGGATCAGCGCGGTACACCTCTCTTATTGTGAATCGTTTGCTCTTAATGTGTGCCACAGTTTCCGGGGGGTTCGCTGGGCTTTAGGTACGGGGACCTGTAGGCGCAACTATCTTTGATATTTCTCCCCATCCGTACTTTCCCGTGTCTGCGCCATTGATTCAATGTATTGCTGCTTGCTGCTTACGTCTCTTATCCTTGCCCCTTCTCGCTGTTGGGAAACTGTTTGGCACCTGATCCTACTGTTTTGCTTTATTATAAAATGAAAAACCCTTTCTCTTCTGGTGTCCTACCTGAGCGGCTCATTGGCCGGACTATACTGTATTGTAGACTTTGCTCTCCGAGGTGCCGCCTGTGTTTACATGTGCTTTTATTGTTCTGATTGCTTAGCGGCCGGCCCCGGGGGGTTGTAGGCCCATACGTGTAAATGATTGAAACGTCAATAAAGGTTTTTCAAAAAAAAAAAAAAAAAAAAAAACATCTATCTGCAGTGTCGTGTGCAAAAGCAGCAAAAAGTGGCAAGATGGCGTTTTAACTTCTAAGACGCTTATGCTAACATAGCAATGTGTGTACCTGGAACTCCATCTCCACTACACCCTCCCTTGATCGGACCACGAACAAATAGGGATACAATTTAGGAACGCAGAGTTCAAGTTCGACAGTAACAGAACCAAGTGCATGTTTTGTAAATCCATAAAAATGGCAGTGAAAGTTCAAAAAACCAGTGTAAAAAATGAAAAAGAAAGAGAGAGAGGAAAAAAATATGTAACATCTCGCAAAGGCCTTGCAGAGCCTAAATGGCGAGTCAACGTTTTTTTTTTAAATGGGGGAATAAACTCAAAAAATGTGTAATTTGAATAATGGAAGTTGGACGACTTCCAAGTTAATCCATCAACGTGTAAGCACAATAAGTAGCGACAGCCTCCAAGAGGAAGTCATTATAATATTCTGTAAAATTTCCGCCATCCAGTCTAACAAAGTAAATGAACATACATGTTCCTCGATAACTGGAGCCTCTAGCACAATCAGAGGACAACTTGCGTGTTCTTCAAGATAACTTCTCGCCAAGAAGTCAGACGCTGCCATATAGATGTCCCAATTCCCTAGGACTCCATGTGCCGCTCCACAGGCCATAATCCTGATACCAGAACAGTCCAACTCATGAGCCACTAAGGGACTCATCAGTCGATCATAATCCGGGGCTGGAGACACCGAGTTCGACAGGCACAAATCCAGAGCCCATTCGAAAGGACACTCTAGGCAATGAAAAACTGGTTGCACGCAAGCAAAGTAGGAAAACCGGAAGGACAATCCATAGGCTATGCTTAAAGTGGCCAGTGGTAATGTTCCATAATATTCAAGCATCCGGTTACGAAGATGGAGCAGCCGGGGCAGGCTGTCGTGTGACACATATTGTGCAGCCATTGCGCAGCAAGAAGACTAACAGGAGCACACCAGTCGTGAGGGCGAGAATCAACGGGAACCCGCCAAAGACGCTGGAAAAAATAGAATGAAAAAATGCCGGTATCACACCAAAGATTGTTTGGAAAGAGGTCACGAGGCCGGAGCCCACAACTTTGAAAAAATGCGCCAAGCCAGTTGTTGACGAGGCATTGAATATAGTGTGAATCAGAGCACCGAAATGAAGGGGGAGATCAGTATTTAAAAGCGCATGCACCTCGGTGCGGGTGTTTGCTACGTGAAGAACGAATGTTTCATGGGAGGAAGTCAGAGCGACTTCTTTCTGAGACAAAAGGGCCCTTATTCTGCTCATCTTGTTGAACTCTGCTTTCAAGGTTGAGATGGAAGGCCAGATGGATGCATCTAACCTCCCATGTGGGGGCGGGAAAAGGACATTTTTACAGCAGACTACTCGTTGTGAGACAGTCACAATGTAGGGAATTCCCACTAGCATCCCGCAGCAAGCCTCATTATTTAAAAGCAAATAACTACCGTCAGCTAACAATGTAAAAGTTGGCGTAATAGCTGGCACTTGAATCCCTTTTAGAATGCAAGCTAAATTCGGTGCCTGAACGTTGCATGCCCCATGCAATTGGATATGCATACAGACTACTGAGTGATCATGTGTGGAAGTGCATTCCTCACCTTTCAAATAAACTTCTTTACCTTCTCTCATGCATCTTTATGTAAATGGGAGTGACCACACTTCATGCAGAAAAGCAGTACCCAATTGTTCATATCTTCCTAGGGCATAATGTTTCATACAGGAACTGAACTTAAACAAAGGAAATGGCAAGGTGATTAACCCGTGGATAAGCAACACAGCGGAGTTCAATTCGGCCTCAGAGAAAGGCAAAGGTTCAAACTTTTCAATATGCAGTAATGAGTATGTTGCATCTTTCATGGACATGAACTGTTGTTTTGCAGTCAGATTAAACGCCAGGAATAAAGATGATGTATTCATGTAGTCCCAGGGAACTTTCCCAGCCTTCAACGTTTGCAAAGTCCATGCAAACTGCATTATAGAACGCAATTGATTTTGACATAAAACATACATATCATCCTGTACAATATCCTTAACAGATGAAACAATATTATCCAATGTGTAAATTCTGGAAGAAAGGGTGTTAATGCTATTATCGATGACCGCTAGCACTTTTTCCAAATTTGCTTGATCAACAGCTCTCAATCTGGAGGCAGCTTCAATTTGCGATAATTTCCAAACTTCGTTATAAATAGCATATACCCATCTTTTTGACCTGCCACCCACAGGACCCTTAACAAAATCATTCAAATCTATTTTGTCATGCAATTTTGATAAATGAAGTTTAACAAATGCCAAGGTGGAATGTTGCAACCAGTTCTGACATAACTTCCCTACAGAATAGGTAGTAACCGAATGGGAAGATTCAAAGCGGAGATCTACTCTAACCTGTGTATATCCAGGGTATAGACCCAGAAAACGATGTTAACAGGAATCTGAGCTCCTCTGCCATATCAACCATCCTTCACGATATAAATTGGAAATGTTGAAGGATGTGTTAGTAACATATGACTGCAATGCCTCAAGGGACAGATCTGTGTGATTATCCCATTTAGGGTAAGCACCCAGATCAGGAACAGAGGGGGAATTAATCTTTTTAGAAGTAGCCAATCCAAAGCAGGTGGTTTGAAAAATGGTAGAATTAAAAAATAACGTGGTTTGGGATAAGGCAAGCACGATGCAGTGCCTCTGTTCCTTGTACCTGCCATGGTTTAGAACCCCAAAGTGATTTAAGATCAATGGTATCTTTCCACAGTTCATAACCCCTTATAGTCAACTCATCCATAAAGGATTTGAAATATAACAATTTAGTCAAAGTCAGTCTAACTTTAGAAGCTGGCTCCGCAATTAATTTAAAATAAAATGCTTCAGGGTCAGATACACTGAAATCCGTAAAATATGTACATTTGTTCACTAAAGTTTTAGAGCTGCCTTCAATTGGTGCCTGTTGGAGAGCGTTCCCCGGGGAGGCTGCGGAATGGGTTCCTGACCACCCTGAGGCCCACCTTTCCCAGAATTAGGCCGAGCAAGAGCAGGGAGGCCCTTCCTGGAAGGGTCTCGCACCTAGGATCGCACGCGCTGCGCTTACTCTCTCTTCGGATAGAGGGACACCACACAGTAGGTCGTTACAAGGCAATAAGCTTTTATCGGTAGTTGTCAGGGATCTTTATGATCCGGCAGGCAGGTGCAGAATTAATGCCACAAGCGGCAGCGATCTTGTGATGATGGGAAAAGGGGTAGCGGGACAATCTTTGAATCAGTGTCTCTGCGAGGTATCCGGCGCACAGCTCTCAATCCTCGAGCTGAGGGGATGTTGCTTCTCTCGGCAATCTCTGCCGATTCTCGTGGAGGAGCGGGCCGCGAGTCACTCAGCAGGCACCGGAGAGTCGTAGTTCAGGGAGCCGCGACGGCGTCAGCAGGGCTCAGATGGTTCAGCATTCGAGGAGCCGCGACGGCGTCAGCAGGGCTCAGATGGTTCAGAGTTCGAGGAGCCGCGACGGCGTCAGCAGGGCTCAGATGGTTCAGAATTCGAGGAGCCGCGACGGCGTCAGCAGGGCTCAGATGGTTCAGAGTTCGAGGAGCCGCGACGGCGTCAGCAGGGCTCAGATGGTTCAGAGTTCGGGGAGCCGCGACGGCGTCAGCAGGGCTCGGTTGGTTTCAGAGTTCGGATAGCGTTCTTCTGTTCGGTGAGCGATCGAGCCGCGACCAGATCAGCAGGCTCTCGTCAGTCCAGGTCTTCTCTGCCTCTCGTCCCTTCAGCACCCCTTGTTATACTCCCCCTCCTCTTTGAAGTCCGGAGTCCTCGCGGAGAGGGGTCTGGTGCCTGGGGGGCGGTGAGTCGGGGTTTCCTGTCGCTCAGTCCCTTGATCTGTTCAGATGTGTCCGGGAGGGACTCCAGACGCCCAGCAGGAGAGGCGCCCGCTCACCGGGGGCCTGGTGGCCGATCGAAACCTCCCTCGGGGAAGAGACCAGAGGTGTGACAGAGTCGGCGCCTCTCGGTCTGGTTTGGGGGGGTCTCGTTCTCCCTCGGCCGGGCATGCGTGTTGGGGATCTGGTCGGCCCTCGAGATGTTGGTCCACGGAAGCCGGAAGGCCGTGCACACGAGGTTCGGCGTGTTTGCAGTGTGACTTGCTGGTCGGGAGGGCCCACGCCACGAGGCCGGTCTCACAGTGCCGGACAATGTACCCATTGCATATAATTAACAAAATTTCTAAAATGTATTGGCTTTATGTAGGAAGCGATTGCCGTAGTGTTGGTAGCAAAATAGCTCCCCATAATTAGCTGTGTCTAAATACAAATCTTGAGCATCAAAGGCAGCATAATATTTCAAATCAGAAAACAGTGCCTCTATGGCCTGGACGTCCCAATCATCAGAGCGGATGTTTTGTTTCACAACATCTCCCATAGAAACACGAAGTACATTTGGGACATTAATCACCTCTGTGGGACCATGAATTTGAAATTTAACAGCATCCCACACAATCCCATCCAACACAGGCCAGGCAGTAATATTCACAAAAGTCTGGTCCCTTTCCATGATGTGCGATGAGGAGTGGGGAGCCAAAGTTCCATCAATTAGTCTAATCGCAGATCTTTCGGTGAGATAGTGTCCATTTACAAGACGAAAAAATACCACCACAAATCCAATGGACATAAACAAAAAAATACTTATGAGCAACAGCCAAATGTAAGGCCAGGGGGGGATTAAAAAATGTCTCTTAAACCAAGTAGCAAAAATAGAAATTTTCGATGGGGGATTGGAAGTCATAGAGTTAGTGTCAAATGAAAAATGTGACTGGTCAACTGCAGTTGATTGTAAACCAGGCAACAACACATCTGTGGGATAAGCATACTCAGTATCTTCAGATCGACCACCAGCCGGTGGAGGCAACAAAGGATTAGTAACTGTATGCATCTCGTTGGCAATGTCAGGGCTGTTGGTATTTGCCGGAGCCAAACAGAATTTCTCAGCATCGCTGGACAAGAGACCGCTGGAGTCATTCTAAGAAGAATCGGCCACTCACTGTAGTTTGACATTGTCAATGGAGATGTACCTGTTATCCTTGCGACCAGGAAGTAGAGGTAAAATGACTTTTCTTGTACCCTGCATGCCAAGCACTGGTACTGGTGCATGATAAGAGGGGCCGAACTCCTTCTTGTTCTCCACCTTCTCACGGACCAGGTCACCAACTCGAGGTAGCCAGCCGACTACCGGAATCTGAAGCGCAGCATCAGTTGTGGAGGGCAAGTGTTCCATTGCAAGACTGTCTCTGGTCTCTTGTAGATTCTGTAATGCAGCACAATGATCATCTACGCCAAAGGGTGCGGCGGCCGCCGCCATGTCTAGACCATCAAGGTCTGGGACAAACATCTTTATGCCAAAGAGCATTTCATATGGGGTCTGCCCACCCAGAGACCTTCTAGGGAGATTATTAAGTGCACGTTGTACATTATACAGATGGGCTAACCAGTTCCTGCCAGTGCCTAAAATCCCAGCTGTCAGGGATTGCTTTAAGTCACGGTTCATTCGTTCCACAACACTATTGCCCTCAGGCCGGTATGGAGACGACAATTTGACTTGGACCCCCAAAGATCTCATGGCTTCTTTGTACGCCTTAGAGGCGAAAGCAGGACCTTGGTCAGAATGAAGGGTTCCACATACAAAGATTCCCACAAAGACATGCAAATCCCTGATGACAGTTCGAGCATCAGCACTCCTTTGTGGCCATACCCAAAGAAAACGTGTGCACGAATCCACTGCAACTAAGATGTACTTATACGCAGTATCAGAGGAGAAAGGACCGCAGTGATCTAAATAAACACACCCAAGTGGTTCATTAGATATGTACAACTGCGTTTGTGGTGGGCGCGCAGTAGTCGAAGGTTTAATCTGCTGGCAAATGTCACAATTAAGAACATAAGCACGAGTCTGTTTATACAATCCGCGCCACCAGTAACGTTGTTGTAAGAGAGTAACAGTCGCTGAAACACCGGCATGGGCAGAGGCCATACCTTCATGAGCCGCTGTTATCAAGGAAAGTCTGCAGTCCGCGTTGGGAATCAATCTGTCACTAACGTCGTTAATTCTCACATAGGGAACTTTATCAGGACTTAAATGATAAGAGTACCTAGAAGAGAAAACTCTAGGGTAATTACTTCCCTTCTCTGTTGCAGCAATAGCTGCCAAGATGTCATCATCAATTTTACTTTTGGATCTCGTAACTGCTGCTACTAGATATGTTGCCACTGCTGTTTTCACTGCTTCGTCAGCTAAGCTGTTCCTGACAGCGTGGACACCAACTCGCTGGTGCCCAAGAGTATGAATTACATTCACGAGAGGCAGATTCTGTTTAAGTTCTGCAACTCTAACCCAAAGCATTTTATGCTTAATTGTGCTACCCTTGGAATCAGGATATTCATTTTGAGACCAAAAGAATAAATTGTCATTAAAAGACTGAGCACAGTAAAACGAGTCACTTACTATAAGTGTAGTAACTCGAGGATCAGCAAATTGCAGTGCAAGCACCAGAGCACGTAGCTCTGCCAACTGGGCGGTACAATCACCCAATGACTGCGTATGCACGACATCAGACTTGAATTCGCCATTCACGAAAGTACCAGCCACTATTGCGCAGGCCGCTGAATAAGCATGCTTTGATTCCGATGCCGGTTGCACAGAACCGTCTGTGTATATGACACAATGGTAATCTTCAAGTGGGCGCAAAGACAGAGGAGCTGGATGAACGAATTCATACTGCAAGTACTCCTGAGTCTGCAATGAGGCATCAAAGATGTAGGTGACATCTGGTAATGTCAAGGAAGTGGCCCATTGTATCCAACGTGGATGCAAAGCTTTAGAATTAGGTACACTGGCTTTCGTTACTGCCTCAAGAGCAGGATACGGTGTGACAACCAACATGCGTTTCCCCTGCGACAGTGCTCTCTCTTTAAGAATTTCCATCTGCACTGCAGTCAAAACTTTTTCGACAGTGGAAAAATGCATTTCAGCCGAAGTGTACAGGTGTGATTTGTACGCAATGGGGACTGTGTCGCCCTCATTGAACGTTAAGTACGTGAAACCCACTGTGCCAGGCACAATTCTTATTACCAGGTTAGTGTGGTTATCACGTGTCAGTAAGTATTTCGAAGCAAGAAGGTCAGCCTGCAAAGATTGCAAGATAGCTGAATGTTCTGGAAGCCAGCTCGATTTGCAAAAATTAGGTTGTACCAAGGCATATAGCGGCTTGATATGCTGGGCATAATCAGGAATGTAAGTACGCCCGATATTTAGAAAACCCAGCAAAGATTGTAGTTTTTTCAGTGTTGTTGGAGCACGCAAACACGCGCACTTCTCCAGGAAGTGAGGGGCTAATCCTCGACCCTCATTGTTGAGTTCATAGCCCAAAAACAACACTGTATACTCTGCAATGTGTGATTTTGCAAAGTTGAATTTGTAACCGAAGTCCGCAAACATAACAATGATGCGGTCAACGCGACACAGATGCGGCCATAATTCGTCGTCTGTAAGATTGATATCATCAACATACGAGTACGCATCAGGGTCAATGCTCTCTAACAGAGAGACTACATGTGCGGCAAAGACTCCAGGGCTGTTTTTATAGCCCATGGCTAATCTCTTAAACTGTTTTTGTTTGCCGCCAGAAGTAAAGGCTGTCCATTGAGTACTAATAGAGGACAGATTATGGCTGTAAAAGCCATTAGATATGTCATGTGTGGTCTTAAACCTTTTTCTCACGAGACTATCAACGAGGGCAGAACTGTGGCTATTCTGTACAGCACAAGCCCGACAATGAGAGTTCAAATGCCGGTAATCCAAAACTAGGCGGTACGACCCATCAGGTTTAGTGACAGTGAATAGAGGATAATTCATTGGTGACACACAGATTTCAATAACACCTTGATATTCCAATTGTTCAAGGATTTCTGCGACGCGTGATCTAGCTTCGTGGCGCATGGGATATTGGGGTTGCAGCTGGGGAATAGACCGTAAAGGAATTTCGTGGCTTGGCAACAATTTATCCCACCCAACCTGAGTACGGTACAAAGCTGGAGCCAGCACCTGAGCCCATTCCTCAGCAAAGTTCTGAGCCTGATCCTTAGCCACTGTGAGCTCGAAGGATGAGAGGATTACCTCCTCCCCTCTAGGAGCGGCCAAAACGAAAGCTGGGGGCCAGTCCACCTCTGCTAATAGTATATCATATGAAGAGGTCAGATTTTCCCAAAAAATCCCTTTTATGGTACGTTGTATGTCACCTTCTATTAAAAGGGCAATGTCATATAGTCTGTTAGGGGGAGCCACTCTAGTATCCGCAGTTTCTACAGTAATGAACGTGTCAGTTGCTGTCGCCGCCAGATATGGACGCAGTACTTGCCGCACTACTGTAACCTCCGCTGCGCTGTCGAGCAGCGTTAGTGCCCGTGTCAGGTTCCGAAGCTGCGTTCTCACTATCTGTGGCATACCTCGCTGTTCATGCAGCAACTTTCTTCTTCTGAAACGGGGGACGTTGACGTGCAAACTCGTCCTGCTTGCCTTTACCGTCAGGCTGACGGGGTTGCTTACGTCCTTGTTGGGCACCCCGACCTTTGCCACGTTCTCCACCACCGGACTGCGAGGCCGATGTTTCCTGTGAAGAACGAGGAGAACGTTGTTCAGTAACCTGAAATCTATCAGGTGACCTAATTCTAGTGCGTTCGCGCAAATCATATGTGCGTTCACTAGACGCCTGTACCGATGACGCGGGACGAGACCCCTGTTTCTGTTGCTGCTTTCCTTGTTTCTTAGTTCTCCAATTCTGTTTAGGAAAAGCTGGACGATCGTCTTTGGAAGACGAACCCGCCTTAGTTTGCTGTTGCACATCTGCAATTTGAATAGTAGGCGTAATCCCTAAACTACTGCGGCCTATTGTTCTATATGCCTCTGCAATAATCTTAGGCAACTCTCGAGGTTTATCAATGTCGTCTACGAGGGCTAGACCATTTGCCACTTGAAAGTGAACTGCATCTCCCTTGAGGTTACCAAGGATTAGAGTGGCAACCACGTCGAACACGCCGACAAGCCTCGTTCCCAACTCGACCGCCACCTCCGGACCGTGTTGATCTTGAACACGTTTGATCATGGAAGTACGGCCATAGATGGGGTGCCGAAGCACTTCGAGTAGACCGCTGCAAAAACCTTACCCCAGTTCTCACAATCGGCCACCTCTGGGACTAAGTTTTTCTGCAAACTAATAGTGAGTATCCTGTGTTTCTCCACAGGAGTAGAGTGCGGAAATACTGCTTCCAGCTGGTCAAATTTCTCAGCAAGCCAATAAGGCAAATCGTCCTTATTCTGGGGGCGCTTGCCCATTACCGAATTAACCAAGACAGGACTAATAACAATCCCGGCCGGACCAGCTGGTTGCCCCGCAACAACAGGTGCCCCTACCTGTACATTGCATGAAACGTATTGCACTAAGCCCGATGTACTGTAATCAGGGCTGTATGGAGTACACGTAACTCATCCACCGTAGCATTTAAATAACGAGGATGAGGTGTAAATCCGGCCAGTACCGTCCAAGTGGCCCCTGGAATGGGCAAAGGGCCTAAACGAACCGGTGTAACCATGTGGGGGAGGGCGCCATTAAACCAAATACGATGCTGCCAAGCCGAAATAGGAATCTCCTGCGTCCTATATGGCGTATAATTTGCTGGGACCTGCGTGGGAGTATAGGAGTGAAACGTACTATCGTCCGCATTCACCGCCGGCATAGAAACCCAAGAGTAAAACAACTCGTAGGGATATGATGCATCGGCACTCACCACAAAGATAACAGCCATCCCATCGTCCGGCACCCCGAACTGCGTCAAATGACGCCGGAGAGGTGCGCGGCAGTGCGCCACAATAGGCACCGCAGCCATAAGGACACAGAAAAGAAAAACAATCTATTATAACAGTAGAACAAGGGTTCAAAATAGAAAAACCTTTTTAATTCACAAGCTTGATTGAACCTATAGAGTAACTATTAGGTAGGTCAAAACCGTCACTCCCGCTATCCGTAAACAAGAGTGAGGACGTCGTGGACTAATATAAGCACTACTAAGGCGTCTCAAATCATAAGACCAAACGTTAGGTGTGCCATGTTGCAGGTATTCTGCTCATGCACAGAACTATGCACAGGAAACCAGGACCTCAGTGAATTGTGGTGTACCAAAAACTCACCTTAGTACTCAGAACCCCTATCCGACTAGCATCAGTGTCTCATTCATTCTCCGTATCATCTCGAAGCTACCAATGATTAGACAACCCAGAACAAGCGACTTAGAGTACTCTCAGGAATGGTGGGAATCAGAAATACCTGTTCGTTATTATTCTCATATCAGTCCACAACAAGAGTAATCAGAGACACAGTAAAGTTTAAAATGTTTATTTTATAAACTACGTGTCCTAAGATGCAGTACTTTAGCTAACATAAGCAGACAAATGATTAAGAATAAAACCATCAGCATTGTTACAATACCATAGAAAATGAAGGGACAAAACATGTTACAAATGATAGTGGAATACAACCACCCTCCCTTCGCTAGTAAGCTAGTATTATTAAACTAATAGAAGGTCTCTAGGTTTGATTGGGGAACCCCATACCGTAAATATCAGCTTAGGTGAATCACATCACAGTTTCAACTTTGCTCTGTGTCTGGAAAAAGTCTTCTCCAAAGTGTCTATCTCATGCATGCAATCTGCAATATTAAAGGCGTTCGAGTTTCAGATATTTGCAGCTGTGTGCGTGTTATGGCTAGAGTGTGGGCCGATCAACCTGAATTCAAAAGCATACATTGTTTGTTGGCCCTGACTGTTTCTGCACATAATGTTCAGACCAAGGTCGCGGTGCACGTCTAGGGATGTGAACAACAGACGGTTCTCATGTGAAAAAAAAGCAAGCAAGCAGTTTTCATATAAAAACATCTATCTGCAGTGTCGTGTGCAAAAGCAGCAAAAAGTGGCAAGATGACGTTTGAACTTCTAACGCTTATGCTAACATAGCAATGTGTGTACCTGGAACTCCGTCTCCACTACAGAGCCTACTTCTGCCAAATTAGTGACCTTTTCGACTGCTATCATAAGAGCAGAGCAGTTACAGACTGCCGTGCAGGTGGGGGCTAGAGGCTTAAATGCCAACATTTTAGAAGAGGAAAGTGGGAGATTTTAGAAAAATAATCAGGAGAATGTATTTCTCCCATTGATTATATCGAGGCCTGAATCGGATCTGTTGACGTGTATGGGACTTGAAAGTGTGCTGCAGCAGGACCCGATATCAGAAATGCAGGTATATGTTTTTTTCCTTTACCTGTCAGGAGCATTGAGAAAGTGCTTTGGCAGGCAAGGAGCAGGGCCGGACTGGCTGTAGCGGGCACTGGGCGTTTCCCCAGTGCGCTGCTAGGGTGGGGGCCGTTTTTGTTACGGGGGGGGCCTGCAATTTCGGCCCCCGGTAACAAAAGCGGCCGCAACCGGCCCTTCCAAACATCTCGGCCGCAACCCCTCAGCCGAGCAGTTTGCCAGGGCCGGTTTCGGTTCTCAGTCCGGCCCTGGCAGAGAGTGCGTGACAAAAATGCTGTGCTCTGGCCTGCAGGAGCAGTTTAATGGCAGTGAATAAAACGATTCTCACTAGACCAGTCCCTGTCGGCTGAAGCCCACCGAGGAATCAGGTTTTTGCATGCAGGAATTAGGAGGCGGGAGCTCCCATCTGAATCGGGAGGGTTGGCATGTATGGCTAGTGGGGCCTACTCGACCTGTACCTTTGTTGCCAAGGTTGCTTGAAATAGCTGGAAGGATACCTCAGTAATTGAATCAGCAGATTAGCTGGATGGATGTTAGTGGTTCTTTGGTACCTTTCAAATTCATAGAAAACTAGGCACTACAGAAGTGGTAACCAAACTTAGAAAATCACTCACCCCGACAGTCCAAATATAATGTATGTGAAGCCAATAATTGGCTGAGGGGTGTACTGCCTGTGACAGGCCTACATTATGTCTGGATGCCAAAGCACCAGGAACTCAAAATGGACGAGGAGCTGCATCAGCAGGTATCTGCTCTCCCTGTTGTGCATGTAAAGTCAACAGAGGACTGGAGTCAGTGGGAAATAAAACTATTTCTTTAAAAGTGGCAGATATGGTGTGAGAGACACAATCCCAATATGAAGGGTCCATAGCTTAATCTCAGGCCCCAGATGTTTAGCTTGGCAAGCAGTTGGAAGGAAGCCACTGCAATTGGGAAACGTTTAATAAGAGAAATGGATACTATTCTTTTCCCTGATGGTAGGTGTGCTCCATGCCAAACAGGGGTGGTAGCACTCTTCGTGGGCTGCCAAAATATATGGGCAACTTCAAAATATCCTGCTAAGGCATGGTGGCACACAGTAAGAGACATTCTTCATGAGCAAGTGGCTTTGTCTTAGAGCAACAGCACAAATCAGGCCTCGACCCATCTGGCACAAGGGTATGACTGTTCGTAGTGATGGTTACATCACTTCCTTTTTTGGAGGCATCGTCATCAAGGGGACCAAGCAAACTAGGTGGGTGGCAAATGAGGTGTCAACAAAATCAAGTGAGTACAATTTGATCCTAAAAGGGCCAGTTGGTAGGGGCTAGTCTTGTCACTTGCCTGCAGTTTGGGAACACACATTGAATAAGTCTGTTTGTGAGCCAGCACGTTCGCTATTCATGACCCCTTATGAGAGGTGATGTTGCTATATTGCTTAATTCTTGGCCCTATCGAATTGGTTTATCGGAGGCTTAAATGCAGTCTTATTACACTGTCTTATCAGTACCTCAAGCTCATAAGGCAATAGCCCAATTGGGAAGAGTACATAATACTTTTACCTGTTAAAGGGCAAATAGCGAGGATTAACATGTGAAAAACAGCTATCTGCAAGAAGCGTGCTAAGCATGGGTGCCAGCCACTACTACCGCTATTGTGTGCTCTGTGGCTGTTTGCCATCTCCAAATGAGCATGTTCCTAGTGTACCCTGCCTGCTTAAAAAAAAAATCAATAAGCTTTATTACATTTTCAATCAGTTTTCCAGGTGCCACCCAGGAGTATCCTCTGTCCTTGGATGCATATATTGAAAGACGGCTGTGCCCTTGGGGGGATAGACTCTCTGTGCACTTATTCATATAGGCATGTGGGTGCTCAAATATGAATCAACACAACTGTTTCTTTCTTTTCCTGAATGAGCAGTAGGCAATATCATGGTAAACTCATACCGTGCATTATCCTCATTTTTTCAAATCCTATTTTGAACAAATATTATATTACGTTATCTGGCAAGAACCAAGGTGGCCATCCTACAGTTCAAATTATATCCTTAATGTTTTTAGGATCGGTGAATCCTTCATTAAGGCAATATGCTAGTGAATCTTATGATGCATCGCTTAATACATGGAGGAAGATGTCAAATGCAATATCTACATTTTGGAATAAAGAAAATTAAAGTTCAGCATTGCTTGTGCCTTGCATTTGTCATTTTATGCAGTATGCTGAAAAGAAAGTCCTTGGGTGTTCATCCACTTAGTGTTTGTATTGTCAATGGCCTAACAAGATAACAATCTATACAATTGGCATCTTCTAATAAAATTACTATATGTACCATTGGCATCCAACAAAACGGGCAAGCGTCTCTTAAAGGACAAAAGATGCCGAAGTTATGTGCCACGGGCTAAATCACCAAAGGGTTTCAATTTTCATTAATACAAGATGGAGTGTGGAAACTAGCTGGTCACACTTTACATGCCTTGAAAGCTCTAGGATCAACAGCGGCATAGATGAATGCATGATGTGAATGTCTATCGGGCAAGTAGCCTCCCAATAGGGCATACCTGGCGTTACCTGTGAATCAAAGCCTCACTACTAATATTGCCTTTAGTGATTGGAGAAAAGATATTGAAGTTGTTTTCTAAACAGACTCTCCAAGCCTATCAACCAAAGAGGAGCTGGGAGCTCATTAGAGGCCCTTGCCACCAGATGGGCAGAGGGCCAATTTATCCTTCTGGCTAGCTTGATCTGGGGGATTTGGAGAAGGTTTTAGTTGGAGCTCAACCATATTTTAGTAACATAGGGGCTCATTTACAAGGCCCATGTGCCGCTGGAATGTCACTTTTTGTGACGTTCTGGTGGTGCTCAGGGCTTAGCTATATTTACAAGGCCATGCAAAGCCACAATGCGTGGCTTTTTATGGCCTTGTAGATATGGAGTGAGGCAATGCAGCACAAGTTGCTGAGTTGACTCACACTACGATGGGTGAGGCATCCCATGGGTGTTAAGGTGGGTGTCCCCACATAGTAAAACACACTAGTCCTGGTATGTAACCGGGGAAGGGAACTAGAGGCAGTGGGTGCTAGAAGCTAGCCAGCCTCCAACACAAAATGTTAACCACAAGTGGGGCTGCTCCTAGTGAGGTGATCTACAGGTGCTTAGAGATGCGTGATTGGTGGAGGCATCTTACAAAAAAGTGAAGCACTGGCCTCACACACCAGGCGGTGGGGGGGCGAGGTTTTTCCCACGTTTTGCAATTGGGCTGGGCAGATCCTGACCCTTCTATAGCCTTGCGCTGCGGCTCCGGGGACTGTGGCATCGCAGGTCCCAGCACATCTCTGGCCTCCTGAAGAGAGCGAATCTGCCGTAACTTGCCCTCATAGCGGAAGATAATCCAAAAAAGATGGCCCCAGGAGTAAGCAATCCCCAGATCTTTCAAGTGCAGCATAATCGGTCGAAATTCCCTGTGTCTACTTAGAGTGATAGCCGACAGATCCTGGTATAGTATCAGGGAGGTACCACGAAAGTGTAAGGGGTGTGCAGCTCTGGCCTTTTTTATAATCAGTTCCTTCAGTAGAAAATTGTGGACACATATGAGGATGTCTGGCGGTGGTGCCTTCCCGCTTCTCTGTAGGCCTACTCAGTGGGCTCTATCAATCTGAATATCGGTCATGTGGTCGATCGCCCAGCACCTGTCATCAGAGGGCTGATACGAACTCCCTGATGTCCTCCCCCTCTGCTCCCGAAGGCAATCCTCTGATGCGTACATTGTTGCGGCGGGAACGTTTTTCCAGGTCTTCTGCTTGACCTTGCAGTTCTATATGTTGCTGTTTGTGTCGGAGGATTTCTTGCTGCATCAGTTCGAGTTCCTCGTTCTGTCCGGTTTTGTGCTCTTCCAGAGTTGCCACCCGCTCACCTATTTCCTCTATGTTACACTTTACTTCTTTGAGGTCGGCCGATAGTTGCCCCTTAAGTTCCTGAAGATCGGCATGCAGAGATGTAAACAGCTTCGTCATAAAGACTATCGTGGCTGGAGAATCTGCTCCTTCCTGACTTCCCTGCAACCCTTCTACCTCCTGGCCTGCATTGTAGGTCGCTCCCTGCGTGGGTTGTTTCAGAAGCATTTCTTTAACGGAGCGCTCCTTTTTCAGCCATGTGCTAGCCATTATTCTTGCTTAGTACAGCTGGTGAGAATGCTGCGCTTGTAGCTCTGTCGGATTTTGAGTTTTTGACTAGACGCGCTGGCTAACTACCGGGGTCTGATCCCTCTTGCACGCGTGGCTCACACCTCCATAAACTATGGGCCTTAGCAGATTTGACACACCGGGCCCCTGCTCCTGAGAGAGAGCCCTGGGCTGGCAAAGGTCTCGGGCGCTGCACATGGCAGTAGATTGGTGTGAAATCTGTGGCTGTGCCCTGCGTATGGTGTATGCTCCTTTCCCCTTTCTTCTCCTCAGCTCTAAAGGCGGTTTGCCCTGCGTCAGCTCCCTGTAGTCCCCTGCTGCAGCTGCACCTTGTTGCCTCTCTTTCTGTGGCCGGTCTCACTCCCCTATTCCAATCTTTCGCCGCCAATTTTCTAGGGGGGCCCAGGGACCTGTAACACTCATCAGAGGCCCCTCTCTTCCTTTCCACTCCTACTGGAGATCACTGTGGTGCAAGATCCTTCTTTTCGCTAGTCCAACTTAACTATGACACTGGATCTGGTGAACAAAATGGCCGCTGTGACAGTGCTTGTTCTATTGCACGAAGAGTCCCTTCCTCCTCATATTTCAAACTCTTGGGATCATGTTCTCCAAATTATGTACCGGCTCATTTCAGAGATGTCCCGGGCCTCTTCAGCCAGCCGGGCCAGCGCTGCCACCTTGTCGAGGGCACCTCTCGCAGGCGTCTGCACTCTTCACAGCTGGGCCTCTGCGTCTAAGGGCGCCCCTCGTAACCCCCGATGCCACGCACACACCTGGGGGCCGCTTGCACCAGACCAAAAGTACCTGAGTAGGGGCCGGCTGCAGGTGTCCACACACTGACGGGCTCCTACACCACAAGACCAGGTCTCTCTTCATCTCAGTGTGCCGGGCTCTCACCGCTTCCCGGCTGGGCTCGGTCTCTGACGTTTGCGGGCAAAAGGAGGCATCCGCTGCCTCAAGTGCAGGCGAGAGGGGTCATACACCGCTGCCGCGGCTTCCGCTCTCTTGGTGTTGTGGGGGCCCCACCACCACCGCCCCCCATGGCAGGCTGTACACTGTCGAGTTTCGGCCATTCCAGACCTCAGGGCTATTGATCCTCCCCCATTGTAGCGCCGCCCATTACACAGTGTCAGCAGGCCTCACTTCGCCAGCCGCTGGACCATCACCTCCTCATTCAATGCGGGCCAGACCAAAGCCCCGTCACCTTCACTGCTCACTGGGGACCTCCGCCGCCCCCAGGGGTCAGGAGATGGCCCAGCCGCCGTCTAGGTCGCAGCAGTCACGACGTCCGCTGTTCCCTGCCCACCACACCGGGCAGGTCGCAGTGCGTTCGTTGCTTTCAGGGAATCCGTCTCAAGTGCTTGGAGTTCCCGGTGCTCCGCAGGAGACCAGGCATGTTCCAGGGTCCAGTCCTGGTCCCACCAGCCTTCAATGCGGGCGTAGAGCAGGCAATACTAGGCGATTGCAGTGGCGGAGCCTGAGAAACCACAGAACACGTCCTAGCTGGCCGCCATCTTGGCCACGCCCCCAGGAAAAATATTTAGCAGATCGTGGGCTACAATCAGTGAACAACTGTCCTCCAACTATCCCCCCACGCCAGAAAACCTGCCCTGTAGGAGACTGAGACAAATGCTGCAAGGAAATCTTATTAGTTAAGCTAACATAGCATTACTTTCAAATATTGAATTTATCTTGAACATTGTTACCGAGCAAACATATTGTCATCTTGTTACTGCAGTTATTATTGTGCAAAAAGAGGTTTGATAGTATCAGTCCTTTTCACAACTTCTTAAACTTACTATTATGATTAACCAATGGTGTGTGTAGTTTCGAACTACTGCAACTGGGAACTTCAATATTTTTCTCAAACTTTACCAGTTTTGAAAATGTTGAAAACTTTGAAGTGGACAGCTTCCATGAATAAATTCCTGAGCAAAATGGGTGGGTGAATGGAGGTGCTTATCAGCTGCCCCTTCCCCTGCACTGAGCTCCTTACCACACCCTTATAGAGTCCATAGTCGCCTTTCCCTTGCTCATTCTATTAAGACTTCTCACTCTGCACCCAGCCACTACAACGTCCTTTGTGAGCCTCCTCAGCACCTCTTACCTCATGATTGTGGGAGGGCTACTGGCTGTCACAACATCCTACTCCTGAATGTCGCATCCATTGGACATCCTGGAGCAGGAGAAGGGAACGGAAAACTAAGTAAAGCAACTAGAAAGAGTTCTGCACCAGTCCCCAAGGGCCAGATGTACGACCATAGCATTTTGTGACTCGCAAATTGCAACAGTGTCTGAGACGCTGTTTGCGATTCCCAATGGGGTCGCAAATTGCATGCCTCATGAACATTAATGAGGCTGTTGCAATTTGCGACCCCATTGGGAATGGCTAGCACTCCAGGGGATGGTGTCCTGCTGGGGTCAGCAGACCACCATGTCTGGGAATGCTTAGTCAATAAAGCTGTTTTTTTTAAAAAATGCAGCCCGTTTTCCTTCATTTGAAAAATAAAATTGGAACTTTTCAGTTTAATTTTTTAAGGACAGGCAGTGGTTCCTGGGACCACTGCCTGCTCTTAAAAAACGATTTGGGCATGAATTCCCATTTGCGAGTGCCTTACCACCCTTCTGAGAAGGGCGGTAAACTGCGAGTGTTTAGGACCACAATTGCTGTCGCGAAACATTTATAAATAGTTTTTTGAGTTGCAATTTGACACTCCCCTTCCTAATAGCGAGTGGCTAACCCTATTTTGCGAGTCGCCAATTGATTAGGAACACGCAAAGTTGAGTTAATACATTGGCCTGACCTATTTTGTGGTGCAAAGGGGCTGAAATCCCCTTTGCGACCGCAAAAATCAGTCGTACATCTTCTTATAGTCTCGCTCACTCACATCCATACACCGTCACCCCCTCGCATACTTGTACGCTGTGTTCACCTACACATAAAGTCATTGCTCATACTCATACTCATCTATGCTCTAATTCCTTCATCCACATCATTTAGTCGCCTTCCTAACTAACTTACCATTTAAGCCAATCACAGTGCTCAAAAGCCGTTTCACTCAGCCACCTAGCTCATGATGTGCAAGGCCCTAAAACCTATCCCAAAGTGCATCCTTAACTAATGCATACTTTTGTTTGCTTCAGGTTCTGAAAAACAGATGGAGACGATTTCTGCTGACTATCGAACTGGTGAAAAGACTGCACTGAGCAACAACTCAAATATGGAAACTGATACTACACCTACTATCAAAGTGGAGAGAGAAATGATGTTCAGCAGAGATCAGAGTATGTACATTAACTGGCACCAGCCTTTGCCACACGCTTCTGCTGCATGAATGTTTTCAAAAGGGAAGGGGAGGGGCTACAAGTGAGATGAGGTAGTAAAGGATTGCATCTCGGCTAAAATATTGGGCCTGATTCACAACGATTTTTGCACACCTACCTTCAGGACTGGTTGCATGAATTTTGATCTGGATGTGCCAAGGGGGCGTTCAGATGGGCCAATGACACACCTAATTTGTGTCACTTCTGGAGGTAGACTACAAGCCCTAGATTTACATCCTAACTTCTTCCTAACAGGCATACAGAGCATGTGGAGAGTTATTTGAGAGTAAGAGCTGATTTCTATACTGGTCAGTCTCAACCCTCATAATTCCCCATAGGCTAGACTTCAACTCACGCACCTGGATATTAAGCAGATTGTTATAGTAGTATAAGCTGAAGGAGGTCCCTCTTACCACACCCAAGCCTTGACATCTTCGCACTAGGAAGACTGGCTGTTTATTCCTTGCAGTTTGCCCAATACCTATTTCTTTGAGGCTGAGAGTGAGTTTGGCCGCAGAGTTCTGGATGTTCTGCAGCCTCTTGTTGAGATGCTTGTTGATCCTGGCATAGAAGGCGTTCTTGTAGTGTAGTTGCTGGTGACAAGAGTATGGGTGGTGTTTTTCCGGTTGTTGATTGGAGCCGTTTGAAAATCTTGCTTGTCATCTTAGGGTGTGAAAGAAAAGCATGAGGCAGTGAAGGCGTTGACTTGGGCTGTGCTGTGAAGTTTGCAGTCAATGATGATCCCGAGGTTCATAGCGTGGCCGTAGGTCCTAGCACTGTAGGCCACCGGGTAGATTTCAATGGAAAAGAGCTGTACCCAAAGATCACACCTTCAGTCATGTTGGTGATCATTATTTTAGCAGTTGGGCTCCATCCATCATTCATATTCCAAGCAGATTCAACTAAGGTGAGAAAAGCACTGAAAGCTTGTGAGGCTTTCAGTCTTCAACACCCTGTTTATGAATGGTAAACGTTTGTGCTTGTGTATCTCTTGTATGTGGGATCTACATATGCACATGTGCGGTGTGAGTGTGTGTGTGTGTGCATGTGCCTCTGGTGTTTTTGCGCATGTGTGGGGGGCATGACCATTCTGGTGTGGGTGTTTCTGTGTGCAGCGGTTGTTTGAGCGTGGCATAAGGTGCTTGGGCATAAACATGTTGTTTACACATATAGTGAGTGCCTGTATGTGGTGTGTTAGGAGTTCATTAAACACCAGATGAATTTGCTAAATTATATTGATAAAATCACACAATACAGTAATTGAGGGAGAGTAAACAGCATGTATTATCTGAATATTTATGTGATGCAGCTTTGGGCCCTGAAGGTTGAGGGACCACATACTATGCATAGATATTCAGCTGTATGACTTCTCACTTTAAGGTTGAGCCAATCAAACATAGTCCTAGGCAGAGAAATGTAAAAAGTAACTAAACCCTGTTTAGAAAATGTGACCAAATAGAATAGATGAAATTTTGTCTTAAAAAATATATTTGGGTTTAATATGACTGTGTAAAGTATATGTTGAGAGAAGCAGAGACTATCCATTTATCTGAAAATATTTTGTGGGATGAATTATTTAGTTCTGATGTAAGTTTGGATAATTAGCATTCTTCCTGGTGTGTGTCTATCATGCTAAGTCAAATAGCCCATGACTAGCCCCATTGTGAGTGGATGTGATTAGACAAAGAGTAATAGCACGATAACCAGGGCCACTGAAATTATGCAGCAAGGGAGGACCAAATTATGCAGCAGGGTTGACTAAATTATGAGGCAAGAAAAGGCAAATTATGTGGCATAATTCAACTCCTTTTGTAACAGCATTACTTAATTATTTTGTAATTTTTTTTTTTTTTACACTTGATAACACTGTCTTGGCATAGGTTGCACCTCATTAGTACAAGTCTAACAGCCAAGTATAGCAATTGGCAACAGTGAGCAGTCAACATTTGCGAAGGGCCTACAACTGCGCGGCAACACACGTTGCAGCATTTTTAGTAACTTTTGATTCTTTGAGCTAGAAACAATCTTTTTATAAATCTGCAATTATGTAGCAGATAAGTGATAATGTGGCAAATATGGCAAAGCCATAAATATGCAGATAACACCTCAGCCACAAAATTGCATAATTTCAGTGGCCTTGACTATAATCAGGGGATGTGCAATGTACTGTAACAAGTTATCAGAATATGCCATGCTCACATTTATCACCCCGCCCTTCTGGTGAGAATATATTCGTCCAGCACAATATCTTACTTGAGATAAGACAGTTATTTACTTTACGACAGCATCTGGCAGAGAACAGATAGATAAACATACTCTAGTAGGCATTGTAACTCCACATTAAGGGCCTGATTTAGAGTTCGGCAGGCTGGTTACTCTGTCACAAACATGACGGATATCCCGTCCACCGTATTAGAAATGCATTATATCCAGTGACAACTGTAATACAAAGAATGGGATATCAGTCACGTTTGTGATGGAGTAACTCATCCACAGAACTCTAAATCAGGCCTTATTCCTCGGATAAGGGTCAGACATTTATGATTCCCTTGTGGCTGCTCATCCAATGGACATGTACTGCCACTATCTGAATAGCATAATGCATGCCCTATTCTGCAGTGTTTCACTGTGCACATTGCACTCAGACTAAACTATATAAACACTTTCAGCACCCCTACACAAAAACAACAATAAAGGAGGTGCAGAAGGCCGCTCAGAGCCATGGGCCCTGGTGCCACTGCACCTGCTGCCTCATTGGCAGGTAATCCCCTGTCCCTAGTGCCCCAACACACATCGCCCAACAGCATGTTGCATCAGGCTCGAGCTACGGATGCCACCAATTATTTTAATGTCTGAGCCAGTACAAAAATAGGGAAAATCACCTAAAGTCAATATTTTTCCCATTATCAATACATACTTAAATCACTAATTATAAAAACAATGCAATTTAAAATGTGTTCTGGAGGTTCTCTGATGACCCCTGACTGATAATTAAAGTACATAAACTGAAGAAACACCATAACGTTCATACATCGACATGGAGGAAGCACTTAACAGGTGTGTTCTGCATGGCCTCTTCAGCCTGATTGGGAGGGCCAAAGCCCATGTTTGGGTGGGCCTGCCCCCCTTCACACCAGCCTCCCTACTACAATATGGCTTGCCTACCTCACACAGAACTGACAATTCACAAACTTAAAAATGCCATTTGTAAGTGAGTTAAAGAAAGGAGGAAAATCCCCCAAATGGTTGAACTGTGCCATTACTGCGTTGAAAGTTGGAGGCAAGATTGTGGGCTTTCTCAGGAGGTAGCGCGGCAAAACATCTAGGTTCATATGTAGGTAATTTCTATTTACCGATTCCTAAATACCGAATTTTACCGATTCGGTATTTAAGAATCGGTAAATAGAATGTAGGTAAAAAATCGGTAAATTTTACCGATTCGGTAATATTCGTTATTACCGATTCGGTATTTTACCGATTCCTTAAAATACCGATTTGGTAAATTACCGAATCCTTAAACCCTGCCTCCTACATTAGAAAGGGCTAAATTCCGGTCGGTCACAGGAAAATTACTGATTTTCGGCCGTTACCGACTGGTATTTAGCTATCTACATATGGCCCCTAGTGAACACCCGCAAATGGTTATTTGTATATATTCCTCATAATTCTTGGGGTAGCTTCCACTTCTGCAATCATGTGCAAATGTACTCCTGTCAAAGACTGTAGTAGCTGCCGTTCTAAGGTGGGAAAAGTCAGAAACTCGAATCAAATATGTTTATATGCTGTTTTTTTTCCTCTTCGAAAAAAAGCGTCATGCTAATTTTGAACATTAGTCGATACCAGGAAATGCAGAACTAAAGTACTCATGGGATTCATGGTATCAGTTCCCTGTCATGCAATACAACCCAGCATCCAAATTAATGTATATCAGCCAAATTATTTGGCTATCAATTACATTAGTGCTTTCCTTGTGCAAATTTCGGAGACCATAAAGCATTATCGGATAAATCAAAGTTCACAACTGACCGTGGTCAACAAAACAATACATTCGGTAAATATGAAGCCCTGTAAGGCGGCACAAGAATGGTCGAGAATGATTACGCTTTCGAAACCATCAAGATTCATTAAGGGTTAAGGTTTACAGAGAGCGAAAATCAGATTAGTATTGGTTATGATCAAAATATGAATGCATCAAATAATGTGAAGTTCAAATGAAGTCGAAGTCCTATAAGTAAGAGGAGGAACCGGCATGGAGTCGCCTCAAAAGAGAAGCTAAAGAAAAGTTTGTTCTCTCACTTGTGAGAGCACTCTAAAATCTTCTATTCTGCTCCATTCTTGGCTTAAATCAAGATCCGACTACTTAATTGAAATCTGCACTATATTAAAAGCACAACTCCAACAGTTTCCCACCTACACACTGATCAAATGAGATGGTCCAATCAGATTAAAGCATGAGGATATAATTATATGCTGGTTAGGTTCTCAGGACTCTTCACAATTCGGCTTCTCTCAGTATCCTTCAAACTTACACTTTCTGTACCAGGATGAGATACAGGCTCTTCTGCAGGTATCTTCTGAATGTGCTGGTCATTAAAACATTCCATGATTAACAAAAAGAAAAGAAAACATTTCTTCACATGGGAAAGAAGGTAAAACAACATCAAATTAGTTAATAAGGATTCCTTCTTCATGTAGAAATACTTACCGAAAAGCAAGATGGCAACCAATCGTAGCCATTTTAAAATGCAGGCCTACCTTAGTTATGATTAACCAAAAACTAAAGGAACATAATTAACAGTATTTTGTGCTAATATCGATATAATACAAAACATTTAAAAAAAAAGCATCACCAATTATTATTATGAAAGTATAAATAACAAAGATTAGAACACTGGAAGCTTGAGCACATTGAAGACAGTGGAGTGCTCCGGGCTTCTAATGGCTGGTAGAAGCTCGGGCATCAACATTCCAATGTTACTTCATAGCTGTTGTTATGAACAAATGCCTCATGAAGATTTCAACCCCCTCGGACACCGTGAGGCCTTCTTTTTATGAATGAGAAAATTTTGCCCTGTGGTGGTGGAATAGCCTTAGAGCCCTCAGCAGCGGGCTTTACCGGCTAATTACAGCCCGCTCCCTTGTTAAAGGCCCTCAGCCTTTAATGCTGGAGTTGGCCGGTAGAGCCCGTTACTTTGGGTTCTAATGCTATATTAGAACACTGGAATGTTGATAGTTCATTTGAAAACAATAGGGAAACATAGGGCTATAAGTGCCGGTAGCGGCCTGCGGCTGTCAACTTTCCAATGTCCTAATCCACGTCCTCTAACTCTCCCTCTCACCTGCCGCTCCACAGTCTATACGGATTCTGCAAGGGAATGAGAAAGCCAGTGGCTGTACAAGAGAGTAAGCAGCGAGCCTTCCCCCTTCCATCCCCGTTGCTCTCAGTGTCACTCGAGCCTTCAGAAGGACTGAGGGAGGGGAGGGTGAACTCACCTTAGCTATTGTCTCTCTCGGCTCTGCCAAACAGAGAAAAACACTTCGGCAAAGCACAAGGATACTCAGGGGCTAGCTGCTGTCCAATTTCACAGGTCCGGGTTTGTGCATGATCTAGCAACTGAGGCACACACTTGGGTTTCCAGATGAAGAATGTTAAACTAAGCTGTGGTGAAAAATACAGTTTTAAATAAAAATAATTGAGACTGTTTTTCCCCGAATACTAATGTTCTCTGAGAGTTATATATTCACAAAATGAAATTCAGATACAAATATTCCCTTTATTGAGAGAAAGCAAATGGGAAAATTCACCTTTTTTAAACCCACACAGAAAATTATGGAGGATTGTGGGAAAAAGATTGCTATATGTGCTGCCTGTATCTATTGTCAACTAGCCTCATCGTTTAAAAAAAATCATTTTGCATCCATTTCCGTCGTTTATTGTTTTTCCTGTGTTCTTTACAGTGCTAGAGAAGTCACTGGATGAGCTCCATTCAATTAATCGGAAAATACTGTGCAGAGTACGAGGTACTGTCTAAATATTACTAAATGTAGTTTTAAAATTATGCACTTTATATACCACAAAAAATACACAGTGAGTTGAGCGCTTTTTGCATGCATTTGTCAGGTTTAGATTCTGCCAGGGCCAGACAAACGTTTCATCTTTCTGAGGTTGATAAAATTAACCTTGGTCATTCTTAGTGATAATTACACCTGGGTGTTTTGTTCAGGCAGCCTGACGGGCAGAAATGCTTTTTGGCCAATGGGCCTTCTTCTGTGGTTTCATGGTCAAATCTGGTTATTCTTTGTAGAAATTTTGAGTATTTGGATATTTGACCTTGCCTTGAGGAAACAGGCACATTTGATGGGCAAGTGTAGGAGTGTCCAAAGGGAAGCCAGACCCATATCAAATGTCCAGGATATCCACATAAGATACAGTTACATACAATGTAGCTAAAACATTTACATATTCAGTAGTAAACCTCAAAATTTAGCCTACCTGGACCAACTTTCCACCCATGGTCTAGTGCCACATTGTTTGTCAACAGGAAGAAGGGATCCACATGGAAATATGCTAAGTAAATTCAGGTAACTACGTTCACAGTAGGCAAGACTGCAGTGGAAATAGGTAATGCTTGTGAACCAATAAAATTCCTGCTCTGGCCAAAACGGAACATAGCTCGTAATTGGGGATCAAGGCTGACTCCTACTCTGCGAAATTGGTGCCAAGATATGGACACCGCAATGGTAACTGAGAAAGCAGTATATGTACATAGAGGATGCCCCAAAAAATGGGCATGAATATGGGGAAAATGGAACACTTTCCGTGGCAATATATGTGAACCCCCCCAAGAGGACACACTATCTGCTGTTAGTGACTAATGGAGATTAAAATGGGAAAAATGAGTATTGATAGGCGAGCCCACCCAATTTTATACCTTATTTGTAAACTAGCAAATAATACAGGAATGTCTAAGCAGAAATGTAACTGTATACATATGTGGAATGGCAGTGACCACTGTCTGTTATTATGCAAAAATGTACCAATTGTAGTTTGTTGCAATATAAAAATAAACAAAAAAAAAGAAAATCCTGCTCTGACAAGGGGTTATATTATAAGATACAGAGTGAGCTCCTCATCAACCACAGCAACATTGGTTAAAGGAGTAAAGGTCTTGAACATGTTTGTGGGCAGATGCATGTAGAGTAATGTCTCCAGGCCTCATTCAGAAACATCATTGGGATAATGAGTCAAAACTATAAGCATAAAAAGTGGAATATACTCTCAACAATGGCAATTTTTATTTCACAAAGTTAGGATAGGCCTAAAACTTTGGAATCCCAAATTCTGTGCTATTTGATTGGGACAGGACATAGGATGTTCATCTGGAAGTGCAACAGTAGTTTGTTTTGCATCTGCGCCCATTAAGTAACATATGCAATGCCTTTTCCTTCACTTCTAAATTTTAACCAACTGTTAGCCTTGTAATAAATAAGTGAAAGAAACCAAAACACCCACATCCATTCATAGGTTGAGGGGAAGTGATTTATATACAAGAAGAATGGTTTGCATGTGAAAAACATGCATTGGCAAAGCCAACAGGCCTGGCTTTAATGTGCTACAGCATACACTCTTACAGGCACACACCACTCATCCTGCACTCAAATGCGTAGTGCCTTTTGACTTTGGAATATTGGAGAACCAAGAAAGAATGACTGCCCGCTCTAGTGTAATGGAACATGGGCACAACCAAGTGTGCACGAGAAGAGGCATGAAGCTTGTGAGGAGACACATACAGTTGAAGAATAGAGCAGGGCTACTCAGGACAAGTACCAGCAAGTGACTCGTACACAATGGAAAGTGTCTTAAAAAATATCAGTTTACTTACTGGTAACCTGTGGATAAAGTCCAACTGAGATATAACAGAGGCGTCCTGAAGTCAATTAAATAACAGATGTGGCAGCTGCATTTTGCACAATCTGAAGGTGACAGGTAAGATATTTAGTTAGGCTCAGGAAGATGGCATTTGTATAATCCAAACAGGGTGAAAAGGCTGCCTGGATCACTGGCCTTCTTCCTTCATCTCAGAGGCAAGAAATAATTATCCTTAAGGTTTTCAAAATGAAGTAACATAAAAAAGCAATCTTGTTGACATGCACGGAGAAGTTCAGATCAGCGGTTGATAGTAATACCAACATCTTTCCAACATCTTTCATCATGGTACCAGTGCCTGAGAGTGGACAAGAGCCAATGGCTACCAAAGGAAGGTCCAGGTTTAAGGATGATTCCCTAGAAGCAACACCTCCATTTTATCAGCGTTCAACTTTAAAAGGTTATCGGATCATCAAACATGTAATTGAAGGAAGACATTCCTGAAATTGAAGGGGGAAGTCAGTGATACTACCACTTTGTTGCATTTACAATTGAATATCAATAGCATAGTTAAAAAAGTAGGCCCAAACAAACACATTCAAGCAATTGAAGGGGTTATATAGGTGCTTGGGAACTCCACAAAGTGCACACTCATTTTTAATTAATCTATGTCCAGTGTTTTTACATTAAAAACGTTACTTGGATTCACACTCAACTAAATATTTAACACAAAATTAAAAATATAGACATTGGAAAAGAGACCTCTCTAGTTAGCACCACCTGAAATAGAGATAATGTTTAGCAAGGTATCTTATTGTTAAACAATGTATAACCACTCACTATAGTGTTCGAGAAGACGTTCACAACTGGAATTTCTTCCTAGAATAGATGTCATAAATGTCTCAATGTAAAAAACCCTTACTCCTTGAATTCATCGGAGAGATCACAGAGTAAATTCCCTTCCTAGCTCATTTGCCAAAGAGTTCGCAATCTAAATCCTGACCCTCAGGGTATTGAGGCAGTGTAGTCTAAGGTCGACTCATGGATGTTCTGTGGGCTAGAAACACAGAACACACAAAAATACAACACAATAAATTAATGTCCAACCAATGATTATTGTTAAAGCCAAAGTTTTTAATGCATAAACAACTAAATACTGTACTCAAATTGACAAATATTTCCAAGATTATAGGTTGATGTACAAATTAGAGCCACTCATTTAGGAGATTCTCAGACTAACCAGAGTGCAGATCACATACCCTAAAAATATATCCTTAACTAAACCACCCTGTGAATGTAGTCTGCTCCCATTATCTGTGCTGTGTGGTAATTCGTGCACCATCAGACTTTAATTCTAAAAACCTGCAATGCACCTATACAAGCATTTTGGAAAACATGAGGATATTCATAATCAAAAAAGTTAAGTATGCAGGCTTTCTCAAGGTATACACAATGTAAAATGAAAGGGTTACTGCCTTTTTCATCACATTTATTATTCTGCAACACATAGAAAGATGGAATATGCCTCACAGGCTTGTTTTTGTTCAGGAAGCTGTCCTTCCTGTACAAAAACAATCCTACATGCAACACAGGCATCCTTGAACCATGGTGCAAGGGGTCCTGCATTGGCGCTAGGTAGCCCATTGTGTGCCTGTGCATGGAAAAGGACAGGAATGCGCCGTATTCCATTAAATACGACACATTCCTGCCCTTTCCCTGTCACGTAGTGCAGTGCAGGTGCAAGGTAACTTGCTGAGCTGCACTGCGTCACAAAGCTCATAAATGAGTCCCTTAGACTGCCACCATTTCAGAAACTATCATTGTAATGGTTGATAATAAAAACTCTTCTGTTATATCCCCTTTCACAGATTTATTGAAAAAGACCAATTATATGCAGGAAAATGTAAACAAATGGAAAATATTTATTTTCAGGAAAAGGAATATAAGTGATATTTTTCAACAACATAATCACAACTTTATCTCGTTTATAGCATATATATATGTAGATGAAGTTCTGCAGATAGGCTTCTGCAGGTTACCTGGCTAATATATATATCTCAGAGTAAAGTATGACAATATGATTAGGAGGAAAAGTAACTATAATAGAAGTGTGAGACAACATATTTTGACATAGAAAAAATACAGTCTATACTGTCTATGATATATATATCACTGTAAACATTGATAGATATAGAAGTGTAGGGTTGTCTGTATTTTTTTTAAGTTATAGCAAAAAGGGAAATCTATGTATATATAAATAAATGTATATATTTTTGCAGTGCATTTCATATATATATATATGTCATAGTACATAATAAACACATCTCATTTACATTGCATATAAGTAGAGGAGTGTGTGTATATGTCCTTAGGCCTATTTCTAACAAAATACGTATATGTACACCATGTAACTGTGACTATAATAAAGTATTAGAATATATTTATATAGATGAAAAACTATTTATGTCTCTGTCATTCTCTGGATGAGTTATCTGTGTGTATTATATTTATACACACACACACATATATGTATATATATATATACATATGTGTATATATCACTAACCCATACACCCACTGACTCATCCACTCACTCATCCATGCAGCCAGTCACACACCATCTTACCCACCCACACAGACACTCATACACCCATAAAGGTACTCAGACAACTGAGCAATCACCCATACACCCACACATGTACCCACTCACCAACCCATACTACCACTTCAACACCAACTGACAGGGTGAGCAGACATTCAGAAAACCTAGTCAGTGACCCATACATTCACTGAGACACCTAATCACTCACTTATACAGTCAGTCACGCACCTACTGAATCATTGATACAGGCACTCATACACCCATTGATTCATCAATACACCTTGGTATATATATTTAACACTTGTAAACAATTTAAAAACACTCACAGTCAGTTCAGTTCATAAAGCTTTATTCGGAGCTTGACAAAAGTCCATAAAAGCAGATCATACATTATAAAACATCAGTAATATACATAAACAAATAACAAAGAATAAGTCATAAAAACTTCATCTATACGACTAAAACAGACAAGTGATTAAAATACAGCAGAATAACAGTTTAAAAAATAATACTAGGCCTTGCCTTGATAGCTTTGAGAAGAAATGTAGCAATAAAAAAGCAAACATCAGGTGGGGGATTAAATATCAGTTTCATGGCATCTTTAACAGTCCTAACACCAAATTTCTTGAAGACAGGTTTTAAAAAAGCAATGCGGTAATTACCATAGAGTGGGCAGAACAGTAGAAAATGCATAGTGCTTTGAGCAGTAGTGCCATCGCAAGGGCAGGGACCAATTGGGTATTTTTTGATATTGGGAAACGCCACTAAATGGTGAGCAATCCCAAAGCGCAGTCTAGTTAGAACGAACCTGTGGGAGGGTCTAGTAACAAAGCTCAAGTAAGGTTGATAACCTAACAACTCACAACAGCTGTCATAGAGCGTACAGGTGGATAAGTTGCTACTGGCCTTCAAACGTCGCTAGTACTTTAGAGACATAAAAACAGATTTCAGTTCACTTTTGGTCAAACTATTGGCAGCATAACAGTCCTCATATAAGTTAAGACCATATATTTCCTTATAACTGCTCATAACAAAATTTACCCAGGGGATCTTTAAATGATTGTCTAGGGACAGACAGTCCTTGATAATGGCTCTATTCAAGGAAGTCTCCTCTTTTGCCCAGATGGCACGCCACAGCAGAAGAGGTCTATGGGCAACAGAATCCGAAAGGTAGTGTATTCCGAGTTCCCTATGCACCAGATGCGTTGATGCTGAGATAGGCAAGCAGAGTAGTCTTTTTAAGAACAGATTTTCCTCCACTTGTAGACTCCCAGCCGATACATGCCCCCAGACACCTGCTCCATAAAGGGCGATTGAAAGACACCTCATCTGGTAAATTTTCAGCATATCCCCAATCCGCCTATCCCCTATTTTGGAGGCGAACGTAAACACCCCGTGAGCGCATTTCGCCATTCTTGCTCTAACGTGGGTGACTTCGCTGGACCAGCTACCTGTCTTGGAGAAGGTGATACCAAGATAGTTAAAAGTATCAACCGTCTGGACCCTATGCCCTTCGATAAAAAAGGGATGCGGTTTTTTACGGCCCTTGCCACATTCCATAACAAATGTCTTTGATTTATTAATCACCAGCTTCCTTTCCCCAATGAACAGGGAAAACCTGTCCATGAGGCGTTGGAGGCCGACAGGGGTCCTGGAGAGAAGGACGGCATCGTCCGCATATAGTAGGACTGGGATATGGAAGTCAAGTATATTTGGGGCATCTGCCCCCACAGTCCTTAAAACAGAGTCAACCTCATTAATAAAAAGTGTGAAAAGCAGGGGATCAAGCACACACCCCTGCCTAATTCCACGCTTAACAGAAAACTTTGGGGTACATTCCCCACCTGGGCCATATCGGACACTAGAACTAAGATTGGCATAAAGTCTGGCCAAGAAATAAACAATACCCTCCGGTGCCCCCATTTCAAGTAGTATCTCCCATAGAATCTTATGATTAACCATATCGAAGGCACTACTTAAATCTGCAAAGCAGAGGAAAAGGGAACCTTTCTTGGCCATGGTATATTTCCCTATAAGTAGTTCTAGGTTGAGACACTGTTCTACTGTGCCTCGACCCTTCCTAAATCCATATTGGGAGTTAGCCAAGATGTTATTTGTTTCAGCCCATTCTTCTAATCTAACAAGAAGTACCCGGCTCATAATTTTCACGGAGGAATCTAAGAGGGAGATTGGGCGATAGTTCTTAGCATCCCTCTTCTCCCCCTTTTTATAAATGGGAATTATAATGGATTCCTTCCATGTAGGCGGGGCACCGTAACAGACAGCAGCATTAAATACTTTGGTCAGTAGCGGGCCCCAAATCTCTGGTTCTTTTTTATAAACGTCAACCGGCACCCCGTCTGGCCCCTGAGCCTTCCCTCCTTTGCTTGCGATGATACATTTCTTGACCTCGGTTGGGGAAATATCTAAGGGAATGATTGGCCAGACCCCTCCTCCTACGTCCATGAGTTTGGCTGAATCAAAGATCAAAGAAAAGTGAGAGACCCAACTTTCCGCACTGACGTTTGCCGACAGAACAGGTGTCTCCTCGTTCCTTAAATGGGCTGTTGACTGTAGCCCAAAATAAAGAAGAATCAGAGGTTTCGGCGGCCTGGTCTAACTTGTCCCAGGCCTCTCGCTTAAGTTCTGCCTTTCTTTGGGAGACTGCTGCCCGGTAGATAGCCCTAAGGTGCCTAATAAGGGTTGTATCCCTTTGTTTAGCTACCAGTGCCTCTTTGAGGCTCTTGAGGGCGGCAGTACTGGCATGGTCAAACCACCCCCTTTGCCGATTTAGGTTGCCCTTGAGTTGCTTGGTGAGTTTAGCTTCAATGCAATGATTAATATCAATAAAATTTTACAAGATTACATCAGTCAGCTCATTACTCACTAAAATGGCATCAATTTCCTTTAAACAATTTACAATAATGGAGTTAGACAAAAGGTCTGCCTTATCCCCCTTCCACCTAATTCTGATTCCATTGGATCGATGTGGTTCAATGTTATCAACAATACATGGTTTAGGGCCTAGATTGGCCTTCCAAAGCACCGTCTCCATGGACAGGCAGTTATGGTCACTGATTAAGTTGTCAACTACCAAGGGGGCTGAGCACCATGGATTAAGGCTGGAAGAGGTACAAATAAAGTCAATAACAGTGTGAGCATTTCTACCCGTAAAGGTGGGGAGGATTTCACCAGAAGCGCCCCTCCCATTACCCAAGATCTCCATATCGTATGTCATCAGGATTTTGTTTAATGAGTCCCCGTACGGATTATGGGGGAAGTGGGCGACTCCCTCACCCCGACAATTTACGAAACCACAGACCCTATGGGCAGAGGATGAACAGGCAGAAGTATTAAAATCCCCCATCCAAATAAAATCAAAAGCAGTATCATTTCCCGTTACAATTTTTGCCAAAGCGGCCTCCAAGGCATATACTACCTGTTGCCTAGTGTTATCAAAAACATTGTTGTAAAAATTGATTAAAAGGATATTTCTATCCTGCTCCTTACAAAGCCATAGAATCTGGGAATGGGCCCCAATCAGGACATGTTTCTTTACAGTAAGTGGAACATCAACAGAAATCAGTGTCAGAAGGCCACCCTTGGCTCTTCCCGAGTTTGAAGCCACAGCCGGTAATTGATATGAAACAAAGCCGTTATAGTTAATGGGGTCCAGACTCCAGGTTTCCTGAAAACATATAATATTAAAAAGATTGATACAATCAAACCAACCTAAACATTCATCCTTATGTGATAGTCCCGCAACATTCCAACAAGCAATAAAACACGAGCCAGAATTAGCTGGGTGAATGAGGGTATTCGATGCAGTCCTAACCCTTCCAGCATTAACTGGTCTATCGTGATCATGAGCCACTATAGAGTCTAGATGGCTTACACTGGTACCAGTGGTAATACTAGTTAATATCCTAGAGACCGAGCTAGAACTCTTCTTACCCTTGGCAAAGTCCTCGATCCCTACATCATCTGAGAGGGGCTCCAGTCAATCATTGCAATCAAGCCCACTCAATGGTTGAAATCTATTATACGTAGGGATAGCAGGGGCGGCACACACATTCTGGACTCTAGGCCTGCGCCAGTGGTGCTCATCAGCAGGTTGAGTAGCAAGGTCCCTATAGAAGTACCCAAGGGGCCGCAAAGAAATACCTTGATCACTCGCAGGGAGAGATGCGGCTTTGATTAGAACTGTAGAGGTAAGTTGAGGGTTGCGAAAATTAATGACTATACAGTCACCTTCACAGGTCTTACGTGATTTGCCAACCCAATTGGTTCTCCTGGTACTTAGTATATCCCTAGATAGGGCTACAGGGAAGTCACACTGTCGGTGGAGCCAGTCCACAGTCTTGTTCTTTAATGACGAGTGGGATTCTCCATTTTCAGGATTACCGCCATGCCTCTTAACAGGAGGGACATTGGTCAGGACGGCTACAAAGGGAGCACAGGTAGGTGGCAGGTCCGGTTGAGGGTTACTATGGCTATAGGTATTTACCTTATAGCCCATCGGCTTCCCTGGTACTGTATTGGGGGGTGGTTTAGTGGAGCCCGGCCGCTGAGGTGATATATTGGGGACTACAGATTGAGTTCCCGGAGCATTCCCAGGACTGCAATTAGAACTTCTACTCCCATCCGTCAATAAAACTGTATTCGATGAGATTAAAGGTATCTCATCAGGCACCAGGGTATTAGCGATAGTATTCGTTTTGGGTCTAGCCTTGAAAAAAGAGTCCAAGATGCCTCCCAATCTGGCTACTTCATCGGTAATTGTAGTAAGTTTGGTCAAAAGGGGTTTAACCAATAGGTCAAACTTGGCATCTATAGCATTAATTATAAAGTCCAACTGCTCTTTATCAAGGATGACCTTGGTTCCATCCAGTGGCACTGGTTGGGCTTGTTGATTTTTCAGCGGAGGGGGGTCGTTATTCTTAACATGACGATTCCCTCCTCGCTTAGGCTGGGAGGTTTTGCTGGTGTTCCTGCAAGTGCGTGTTAATCTTTGGCGTCTAGGGACAGTCAGGCTGGGGGTTGGTGTATCAAGAATAGTAACTTGGCCAGATTCCAGGTCGTTAGGGGGCTCAGGGGTACCACTTTCCAAACTTTCCAAACTTAAAGTATCCGTTTGAGCTCCCTCAGTTGTACAGTCCATGAGATCTAAAGGTGTACTGGCATCCTGATCGAAAGGAGGCTGGGGGGCCGGACAGTTGGATGAGGGGGAGATCGTACTTTGTGACCCCGGGCGACCTAAAGATCTCCTGCGTTCTTGGTTGATTTTATCAACCATCTTGACCAAATAGTTGTCCATGGTTGTGGTCGTGGCTGCTGGCTTAGCTTTGGGCATGATAGCCAAGACCGGGACCTACACCCCGCTACAGGTCTTACTGATACAAACAGCAGACTAAGAGCTTTCACCGTATATACCAGCCTATCCCAGATAGATTTGCACGTACGACCACCAAACACCTCGGTAAATTAGTTAATACACAGTGGTAGCTAGCCAGGACCACCCACAGTAAAATAACGTTATACAATAGATAGTAAACCGGTCTACTGCCCCCACCTGCCCCCTCCTGTCCCGGACTGTCACGGACTGTCCGCCCTTTGTCCGGGCTTCGTCCTGGGCGTCCCGCGGCACGTCCCGCGCAGCGGCACACAATGATATTAATAAGAGAAGAGGGACAATGGGCGTGGAGACGGTCCGCGGCTCAGGTGCGGGCAGTCAGGCAGGTATGCACGGGCTCCTGGGAACCGTAGTCCGTTCCCCTGCCTCTCACCCCCTCGCAAGCAACCGAGTCTCCAAAGCAGCTTCCCCCGATGCACCAGGGCTCCGAGTCACAAATGCCCCAGCAGCGAAGCGGGACCCGCGCCAGCGGGTTCCGCGAGCAGTTTTGAATGATTGTGGGCGTGGAGGCGGTCCGCGGCTCAGGTGCGGGCAGTCAGGCAGGTATGCACGGGCTCCTGGGAACCGTAGTCCGTTCCCCTGCCTCTCACCCCCTCGCAAGCAACCGAGTCTCCAAAGCAGCTTCCCCCGATGCACCAGGGCTCCGAGTCACAAATGCCACAGTCACCGGATGATGTCATCAATGATGTCTTTTGAGATGTCATCAGTGATGTCACTGACCATGTCATCAGTGATGTAATATGTGAGGTCATAGGCAGTGCATTGTGGGCCATGAGTTATAGTTTCCTCTGCTAACTATAACCACTGATGTTTTCTGTTTTTGTATGAAATGTCAGCTTAACCATAATGGCCCCTTAACCTTTGGTTTTTTCAGTGAATTTATAAGGTTTTTAAATTTTTTATTTCCTAAATATAACGTCCCTGTAACCTTTCGGTTTTTCAGCAAATTTCTAAGGTTTTTTAACTACCATCTGCGTTAGCACAGTGGTGGAGAAAGGGGCTGGGTCTCCAACCAGTTCATAGGTATCCCACTTTGTAGGACTTACAGGAGGTACTAAGAGGGCTTCTTGGCCCCCAATGTCCCTCAGGAGTAAAGTGGACTTCATGCCAAACCAGTAGCTACCACGAGTCGTGTTTGCAGAGTGGTGGAGAAAGGGGGCGTGGTCTCGGAAGACATCTTAACAATCCCGCTGTGTGGGACTTACTGGAGATAACAGGAGGGGTAGTCGGCCCCCAAGGACGTCCTTGGGGGTCAACTAGGACTCGTTTTATCTCCAGTTAGTCCCATACAGCATGACTGCTGAGACTGGATAGCAGACCACGCCCCCTTTCTCCATCACTCTGTAAACGCGCCTCCTGGTGCACAACAAGTAGGGGGATGAAGTCCCCTTGACTATTGAGGGTCCTTGGGGGCCTCCTACCCCTCCTATTACCTCCAGCAAGTCCTACACAGTGGGTTTGCTGAGAGGTTTTCGGTGGCCACGCACCCTTTCTTCTCCACTCTGCAAGCGTGCCTCCTGGCACACTACTAGTTGGGGATGAAGTCTCTTGGCTTTTGAGGGTCCTTGGGGGCCAACTAGCCCTCCTGTTAACTCCAGGAAGGCCCACACAGATGGATTGCTGAGAGGTGGTCAAAGGCTACGCCCCCATTTCTCCACCACTCTGCAAATGAGCCTCCTGGTGCACTGCTGCTTGTGGGAAGAAATCCACGTTAGTTCTGAGACCCTCAGGAAGCAAGGGGACTTCATCCCCCCACCGGCAGTGCACCGAGAGGTGCGTTTGCAGAGTAGTGGAGAAAGAGGGCGGGGCCCACGACCACCTCTCAGCAATCCCACTGTGTGGGGCTTACTGGAGTTAACAGGCTTAGAAAGCATGCTTTTTGTTCTTTGGTGTAAATCTGTTTAGTTGTTTTTGGGGAATTAAGGTACAAAAATATTATGTATGTATATCTGGGCATTTGTGTTTGAGGGACTCTTGCAAGACTTCTTTGAGCTCAACTGTAAAACAATAGAGTGTTCTGATTGGCCAAGATGGATTTTTTCCCTTGGCCCATCTTGGTCCAGCGGAAGCCTCACCTCAAGCACTCTGATTGGTTGAGTGTAAAATGAACAGAAATGTTGCTGCAGCTATTACAGGACTTGGGGCACTTTGTTTCCTCTCTTGTTAATGGTTTAAATAAAAAAAGATATAAGAGGGCAGGGTAAGCATTCCCTTCCTCCATTTTCTTGTGCTAGGCCCTGCAGCAAACGCCCCATGAGCAGCCAACACCACACTACGCATAGACTTTGGCCATGCACAGCACGGGGTTGACAACAGGGCATGGCCTGTGGCCCGGGCCCAGTACCAATCCACCCGGAGACAGTCAACATCACACTGCATTTCATTGCATGTGGCAAGGGGTTGGCCACAGGGCCTGGCTTGCAACCAGACCTTGAGTCCAATTCCTCCCAGGCATCCAGTCAGAGATGGCCAACCCCATGCAATAGCCTTTGCCTGAGTTTGCTTTCTGCTCTCCGCAGGCAGCCAACCCCACACTGTGCACATCCTTTGGTCACCAGGCCCTGTGGCCAAACCCTCCCCAAACCGCACACAGGCTTTGGTGAGTGTGGCATAAGGTTGGCCTTCGGACCCCAACCCCTGGGGTAAAAATATATATATTAAGGGAGTGGGAGTGTGCAGCCCCCTCCCTGACCCTTAATTATCATGGGGACCCCATCCTCCGGGGCCAAATACAATTAAACCAGGGAGGAGGGCATGCCGTCCCATTCCCGAGCCTTAACAGTCACCGGGGACCACATCCCCAGGGCCCAACTACATAACAAAACGGCTGCATTAAAAAAAATAAAAGATTGCTTTATCAAAAAGCAATCACAGACATGGTGGTCTGCTGACCTTAGCAGGCCACCATCCCTGTGATGGCTGCGATTCCTAATGGGTCGGAAATTTTGACCTACCTCATTAACATGCATGAAGAAGTTTCATAAATTAGGAATACCAATTTCTTAATTGCGATTCAGAGAGAATCACAATTAGGATATCGGTTTTCCAAATGTTGGTACATCTAGCCCTAAGTCCCGAGTCCTGTAATTGCTACCAGCAACATTTTTCTCATGTTGCTGGCAGCCAATCTGAGTGTTCGCTCCTGTGGGAGTGAAATGACCCGAGGGAAAAAAGCTCAGTGGACCAATCAGAACACTCTTTCTAAATTGGCTCTCCCATAATACTTTTGAGATTATCGTGGACCCAACCATCCAGATATGCTAATATTTTTCAACCTTAATTTTGTAAAACCTATGGAACGGATTTACAACAAATCACAAAAACCACAATCTGTGGACCAAGTTCAAGCTTCCTGCCAAATTTGGTGTAATTCTGTTCAGCAGTTTTTGCAGTATTGCTTCTTAAAGAAGTCTATGGAAAATGCATGGAGGTTTTGGCACCCCCCTTTTTTCTTGGCCCGCGCTTGACAGATCACCCTGAAACTGTCAATGCAGAAACTATGCAAAAAAATAGCACTGTTTGGGAAAGTTTGCATGGAGTTTCATCAAATGGTGCCAAAGTTATTAAGCAAACGCATTTTCTATGGAAACGCAGACCTAAATATAACTACTCAGTGGCAACTGCCACCAGGATATATTACCTACTGGCGGTCGCCAGTAGGTAGTTATAGTTAGGACCACGTTTCCATAGGAAATCCGCAACATTGCATTTTTCCATAGGACCTTTAGACAGGGCTACAGCCCGAACGGCTGAACAGAATTACTAGAAATTTGGCAGAGAGGTAGTCCTCAGGTCAAGGAAGTGCCTTTTGTAGGTTTGGTGTAAATCTGTTCAGTAGATTCTGAGAAAATAGCCTTTAAATCAATATATATATCTGAGCCAGCTTACGGTGCGCTTACGGTACGCTTACCGTACGCGTACGGTGGCGTGCGCGAGCGCGATTCTGATTGGCTCTTAGATCTTAGTAAACATTCGAATCGGCCGAAACCAGGAAGCGGCGGCCGCCATTTTCTCTCTCGCACTGAGAGTGATGTTTAAAATATAAAGCACAAAAACATGTAAAGGGGCTGTTTAGACAGCTCCCACACACATAGCAATGTTGAGGGAGTCCCCAAAGATCCCCCAAGGCCAAAAACGGAATTTTTATTTTTTCGCTAATTTCGCCGATTACGCTTACCGTATGCGTACGGTAAAAAATTATTTAAAAAAAAAATTATCCACACTCTCCCCACCCCGTGTGCAATTGGTACCCCAAGGGCACCAATTGTGCATGGCTTATCAAAGATGAGTTAAACTAAAATATTTTAAAAAAAAATAATAAAAAAAAAAATTATCCACACTCTCTCCACTCCGTGTGCAAATGGTGCCCGAAGGGCACCATTTGTGCATGGCTTATAACATATACGAAAAATTAAAATATTACCTTTCAAAACGAAGTGCATCATATGTCCTCCATGTGCGCACGGTGCGCGAAGCGCATCGTGCGTACATGGCCCATCTAGCGTAACGTGGGCACGCGGTGCGCGTAGCGCACCGCGTGCCCACCGTGCGTGCACGACACTAACTGCGTAAAGTGCTCGCGCGGTGCGCGAAGCGCACCGCGTGCTCACTGTGCGCACACGGTGCGCGAAGCGCACCGTGCGCGCATGGAACGAACTGCGTTAAGTGGGCGCGCACGCCACGAATGGCGTAAAGTAACTTAGCATTTAAAAAACCGTACAAATTCACTGAAAAAACCATAGGTTTCACACACGTTATAGTTAGGAATTAGCATTTAAAAAACCTTGCAAATTCACTGAAAAAACCATAGGTTTCACACATGTTATAGTTAGCGGAAATTTTACTGATAAAAAACCAATGAAATTCCCCCGTTATAGTTAGTGCAGGCAACTATAACTCACGCGACCGCAATCTTCTGCTGATGACATATGTGTCTTTATGAAAAAAAAATATTTGTAATATATGTATAGCTAAAAATGTATGGAAGAAGACATGGGCAAATAAGTGTCTAAATACAGTATTAGCATCAGCAGAGGATTGCGGTCGCGTGAGTTATAGTTGCCTGCACTAACTATAACGGGGGAATTTCATTGGTTTTTTATCAGTAAAATTTCCGCTAACTATAACATGTGTGAAACCTATGGTTTTTTCAGTGAATATATATATATATATATGAACAAACTCAAACAGCCACAGTCAAGTGTAGCCAATGACGGCCACACATCTCGGGAAATATCAACAAAATAGTTTTATTGGCTTGATCACAAGGCACTGCGAGCTATCACAAAAAAAGATCAATGCTACCCAGTCGTCCGCCATTTTGAACTGAACCATAACATCAACCAAGATTTGATTAAGTTCTTTTGTATAGATCAGGTACAGAAGGACGAAAGAGGAGGAGATAGAGTGATAAAGCGACATAGCTCAGAATCGGAATATGTAATTGAATTACAGATCAAGACCCCACAGGGCCTTAACAATGAAGAAGAATTGTGGGCCCATGTAGGCTAGTGAGGTATCCTGTGAATGGGGGGTTTACATACTGTTAATATGGGGTTATGATGATTGGTGTTGGGAAGAATTACTATTTAACTTCTCCTTACTTTCCCCTCTGCTCTACATAGTGGCAAAATAGTGTCATAAATCTGAGTATAGGTTATTCTTCCCCTCCAGCCCATTCAGGGCCTGATTGTTAACCTGGTAGGATTGATGGGAGGCTGTTGCTGTGAATATGCATTTAGATGATGACATATTCCTAGTATAACTGCTATATAGACTAAGAAATGACTTTTGTTATCATTATTATGGATTTCCATTGCGTCATTTGCCCTTTCTCCAGCAACAATATGTTACTGATTTAAGAATTATCATGCTATGAATTTAGTGCAGCGATTGCCAATACTCCCCTTTGATTGATTTTCTTACGAATTTATATATGTAATTACATATTTAACTATTTATCTGTATTTGAAATTATGATTTTGATGTAGTTCTTACTACACTGCATAAATTGGCGAATATTGGAATGAGATTGACAGCCATTAATACCAGCTTAAGATGGCCGCCACATACTCATAATATTGTGCAGAGCATTTAGAACATAATCGCTTTCAAAAAAATGTTGCATGTGACGTATTCCTCCTATGTTTAAATGATGACTGAGTTATGAGTGAAACTGACATTGAGAAAGGCGTCGTGCAGAAACACATCTGTCAGTGCTTTGTGATCAAGCCAATAAAATTATTTTGTTGATATTTCCCGAGGAGTGCACCCGTCATTGGCTACACGACTGTGGCCGGTGAAGTTTGTTGCTGTTCCACCTGGGACGTGAGGTGCGGCGATAGGTGGAATATTTGGGAAGATGGATATATATATATAAATTCATTGAATGCATCACCCACTGGAGGGATTGAAATGGCAGCACACCACAAGTACCAGCATGCCTCTGACAAAATGACCCATCAGGGCGGCCACTAGGGGCCAAAAACGTATAAATGCAGGCAATGTGTTTGTTGTGGTGTTTTGATGCTGAAAGGCTGACCCATGAAGAAGGTCAAAGGTTGACTGAAATGCGTCAGAATTAGCCTCTACATGAATAAAGGATAATTAAACTCACCGTGGTAGTGCGGCTCAATTCCTTTCTGCCAGGAGAGGGTTTTGTTAATGTTTCAGCGGCGTTGTTCAGCCGCGAGCGACGCACCTCCAGAAAGCGCGCCATGGCTGCCCGAATCTGAACCGTCTTTGAAGTCCGCAAAAGCGTCAAGGGTTCAGCAGTGTGCCACCAGAGACTGGCTCTGGTATGGTCTCCAGCAACCTCGAAAATAGGGATGCGAGGGAGCAGCGGCGAGCAGCAATTAACTTTTTTCAAATTCATCAAATGCATCACCCACTGGAGGGATTGAAAAGGCCAAAAAGTTATAACTGCAGGCAATGTGTTTGTTGTGGTGTTTTGATACTGAAAGGCTGACTCATGAAGAAGGTCAAGGGTTCACTACAACGCGTCGGAATTAGCCTCTACATGAACAAAGGATAATTAAACTCACAGCGGGAGTGCGGCTCAATTCCTTTCTGCCAGGAGGGGGTTTTGTTACTATATATATATATATTTACTGAAAAAACCATAGGTTTCACACACTTTATAGTTAGGAATTAGCATTTAAAAACTTTGCAAATTCACTTAAAAAACCATAGGTTTTACACATGTTATAGTTAGCTGGACATTTCACTCGTGAAAAACCATTGAAATTCCCCCGTTATAGTTAGTGCAGGCAACTATAACTCACGCGACCGCAATCCTCTGCTGATGACGTCAGATATTACATCACTGATGACATATGTGTCTTTCTGAAAAATAAATATTTGTAATATATGTATAGCTAAAGAATAATGGAAGAAGACATGGGTAAATAGGTGTCTAAATACAGTGATGTAATATCTGACGTCATCAGCAGAGGATTGCTGTCGCGTGAGTTATAGTTGCCTGCACTAACTATAACGGGGGAATTTCATTGGTTTTTTATGAGTGAAATGTCCAGCTAACTATAACATGTGTGAAACCTATGGTTTTTTAAGTGAATTTGCAAGATTTTTTAAATGCTAATTCCTAACTATAACTTGTGTGAAACCTATGGATTTTTAAGTGAATATATACATGCATTTTCCCATAGGACCTTTAGTCCGAGCTACAGCCCGAACGGCTGAACAGAATTACTTGAAATTTGGCAGAGAGGTAGTCCTCAGGTCAAGGATGTGCCTTTTGTAGGTCTGGTGTAAATCTGTTCAGTAGGTCCTGAGAAAATAGCATTTAAATCAATATATATATCTGTAAGCGCGCTCCGTGCGCTTACCGTAAGCTTACCGTACGCGTACGGTGCCGTGCGCGAGCTCAATTCTGATTGGTGGTTACATGACTGTAAACATTCGAATCGGTCGAAATCAGGAAGTGTCGGCCGCCATTTTCTGTCTCTCGCACTGAGAAACAAAGGTGGGGAACGTGAAAAGGGGCCAACGAAGAGAGTTGCAGACCCCCTAGTGTTTGTCAGGGGGTCCAAGAAGGACCCAAAAGTACGGAAAATACATTTAATAATTTAAAAAAAAAATCACGGAGTGCGCGTACGGTAAGCTTACCATACGCGCACGGCAAAAAAAAATAAAAAAAAAAATAAAGAAGTAACAATCACATTTATTAAATAAATTAAAGGACCCACAAGGGAGAAAAAAAAAAATGTTACTGTGTAAAAAAAGGCCAGGTGCGCACGGCATGGACTGCGCAACGTGGGCGCTCGGTGCGTGAAGCGCACCGAGCGCCCACAGCGCGCGCACGGTGCGCGAAGCGCACCGTGCGCGCAGGGTGTGCGCACAGTGAAAAACCAGAAAATAAATAAATAAATAAATACATAACTTAGCATTTAAAAAACCGTACAAATTCACTGAAAAAACCATAGGTTTCACACACGTTATAGTTAGGAATTATCATTTACAAAACCTTGCAAATTCACTTAAAAACCATAGGTTGCACACATGTTATAGTTAGCTGTACATTTCACTCGTAAAAAACCAATGAAATTCCACGTTATAGTTAGATCAGGTAACTATAACTTGCGCGACCGCAATCCACAATGTGTAATTTCAGATGTCATCATTGATGTCATGAGTGATGTCACTGACCATGTCATGAGTGATGTAATATGTGACGTCATCAGCAGTTTATTGTGGGCGCGCAAGTTATAGTTACCTGATCTAACTATAACGTGGAATTTCATTGGTTTTTTACGAGTGAAATGTACAGCTAACTATAACATGTGTGAAACCTATGGTTTTTTAAGTGAATTTATATATATATATATAGATATATATATTCACTGAAAAAACCATGGGTTTCACACACGTTATAGTTAGGAATTAGCATTTAAAAAACCTTAGAAATTCAATGAAAAAACCAAAGGTTTCACACACGTTATAGTTAGGAATTAGCATTTAAAAAACCTTAGAAATTAAATGAAAAAACCAATGGTTTCACACATGTTATAGTTAGCTGGACATTTCACTCGTAAAAAACCAATGAATTTCCCCCGTTATAGTTAGTTCAGCTAACTATAACTCGCGCGCACGCAATGCACTACTGATGACGTCACATATTACATCACTCATGACATGGTCACTGACATCACTCATGACATCACTGATGACATCTCAAATGACATCACTGATGACATCACTGATGACATCATCCTTGTTATAGAGTGGCAGACCTCCTCTCACCCTAATATAACCTTTGATTCACACATTCAAAAATAGAGACTAAACTTTTCAAAACAATGGACATACCAATACCAGTTACAACAACCTCTTCAGCAATTCTAAGATCCACATACACATCCACTCATTCACCAACAGTCCTATACAGTCACTCATACATGTACTCACTCATCATATGTACTCATACACCTATACATCCTGTTACACAATGCCACTCATCCATAGAGTTACTCACACATACTCACTCATGCTAATAAAGAAACAAACATACATTTATTTGCATATACAGTTATACACTCACCACCACACTTACTTCTACGGAAACTTACACATACTTAGTCTTATAAACAGTCACTTATAGAAACACATACTTATTCATACAGGAACTCTTTCAATCTCTCACTCTCACATATACTCACTTATATACACCAATAGTCACATATACTAGTTTAATAGATATGTAGTTACTCATAAAGACACTATTGAGACAGTCATTCACTCACTAACACACCCATACACACACTCATCCACCCATACAGTCCTGCACACATGCTGTCTTCAACACATACAAAGAGTGAATCACTCATTCATGCACCTATGCACTACGTAATACCCCCCACCGAACCATGCAGACACTCAGACTGATACTCAAAAAAACAACTAATAACCTATATAGACACCCATGAAGCTAATCACCAACCCATGCAGCCACTTATACACAAAGTGAGAGACTGATACAGATATTTTCATATTTAAACATTACTCAGTAAGCCATGTATTCACTATGATACACTTAATCAGTCAGTTACACAATAAATTTTTCAAAAACAAAGCATCCATTTAGACACTTATATACCCATTTATTCTTCCATTGACCTTGAGATATACATATATAAAACATATTTAATTTTCAGAAAAACACACATTCACTGGATGATGTCATCAGTGATGTCATCAGTGATGTCATTTGAGATGTCATCAGTGATGTCATGAGTGATGTCAGTGACCATGTCATGAGTGATGTAATATGTGACGTCATCAGTAGTGCATTGCGGGCGCGCGAGTTATAGTTAGCTGAACTAACTATAACGGGGGAATTTCATTGGTTTTTTACGAGTGAAATGTCCAGCTAACTATAACATGTGTGAAACCTTTGTTTTTTTCATTTAATTTCTAAGGTTTTTTAAATGCTAATTCCTAACTATAACGTGAGTGAAACCTTTGGTTTTTTCATTGAATTTCTAAGGTTTTTTAAATGCTAATTCCTAACTATAACGTGTGTGAAACCCATGGTTTTTTCAGTGAATTTGCAAGGTTTTTTTACTGCTAATTCTTATATTGACCTTTTTTTTTTTTTTTTCAATTTTTTTTACATATTTTTATTTTAATTTTCTATCCTTTTTTAAAGACTATGGTTAAATTTAAAAAATTCTACAATATATTTTTTATTTTTACCATTTTTTTAAACTAAACAGGTAAGATTTATTAGTATAACATATTGGTTTTTTTTTCCCCTTTTTTTTTTTTAGTATTTTTTTAACGTGCGCGTACGGTAAGCGCACGTCTTGCTTTTATAACGTTAGATTTCTACGCTGTTTGCGTTCATTTACGCAATTTGCGTAGACGTACGTCACGCGTGCGCAGCGCGTAACGCGTACGCTGCACGCGCATGTTACGCGGAAGTGAAGGGGCGTGCCTGTTTTGCGCATGCGCGCGTGCGCGTGTCTTTTTTACGCGCATGCGTACTTTTGCCGTAAGCGCTCCGTAAGCGCACCGTAAGCGTAACGTACGCACACGGTAGGTCATGTGACCAAGAAACAAAACTTTTGATTGGTTTAAAGTACTTTCAGTTCTAGAACTCTCCCACACCACACCCATTCCCCTCATTTCTGCTTGTGATCCCTTAGGAGAAGGAGCTGATTTGTGATACGATGGCAGAACAGCAGACCTCTTCTGAGAGTGAGGCTAGCAGCACTACCTTGAGGCAGAGAAGGAGGAAACAAAAGAGCTCTTTCATATGGGAGTATTTTTCTTTTCCAGAGGGCAAGAAAAAGGTAAATGCACCCTTAGTGACTTGTAAGCTTTGTGACCGTGTACTTTCAAGAGGGAATCCCAACAAGAAGTATTCCTTCGGGAATCACACCATGTTGAGACACCTTCATGATGTACACGGTAGGACATATGCTCGACATACTGAAGGTAACCCTTCAGTAAGTCAACCAAGCACATCCACAGCAGCTCAGCCTGGTCCATCATCTGCAGGGCCGAGTCCATCTTCGGCAGGTCAGCTGAGCCCTTCATCTGTGGGGGGAGCATCTCCTTTTTCTGGTCCTCTGGAAACCAACCATTGGTTTGCGAGGGTTTTAATTCGGTGCGCCACTTGTCATGATCTAATTTGTCATAGGGAGACCAGTGTTGCCCTAGTGAACAATTTAATAGATCAGCACATTTGTCGTACCGACTAATATTCCCATTCTTTCTTTCCTCTGTCCCTGCATGAACACAACGGCTCTTTTAAGAGCCAACCTTACCTTTCAACTTTTTTTTAAATATTTTTTTTAACTTTTTTTTTATTTTATTTTTTACCGTACGCGTACGGTATGCGTAATTTTTTTTTTTTTTTAAAAAACACTAAAAATCAATTATCACATTACAAGGTCCTTGAGAGACTACAATGAAAAGCTGAAAATGTGATTGTGGAGAAGTGGAAAAAGGGGACCATGAAATTTTTGACTTACCATACCCACTCAAAAAATTATTTATTAATTAAAATTTAATTTTAATTGCTTTAAAAATGGTTCAAGTTTTCGATAATTTTCTATCTCAATCTGAAAAAAAAGAAAAAAGTATTAATATTTAATAAAACATTTTATAATACAGTACACATATTTACATATTTTCCCAAAAAAATGTTTGCCTTTTTTTTGCTGTTTTCAGAATATATTGCATTTCACTATAAATTGTGAAAGCAATTGCATTCATCATTTAACAGCGGGCAAAAAAAAAATAACAATCTCAAAGATTGTTTTAAAAAAGCCCAGAATCTCTTTTTACTTAAACATAACATTATAGAAATGCATAATATTCTAAAAAATATTAGCAGCTGGTTGTGTGCTAAGAGTCTGCTTCTGCATAAAAAAATAACACCCCCTTTCCATCTAATGCAAATGTAAAATCACCAGAGCAATACCAAACAGCTTTCTGAGACCAGCAACATGTGTAACCTGGGGGACTGACTACACTCCAGCAAGGGCAACCAGCATTAGTGATGCTGAATGTATTTGCATTACTAAGTGCAACCTCAAACCCCACTCGGTTGTGAATACTGTGCATGATTCCACAGGATAAGCAGCTGGCTGTGTGCTAAGAGTCTGCTTCTGCATAAAAAAATAGCTCCCCCTTTCCTACTAATGCAAATGTAAAATCACCAGAGCAATACGCAATAAATCTCTGCCTGTAATTCCTATTTGCACACAGAGTCATGTTTTCATATTAGTCTGAAAACGTAATTTCTTTGCCAATTTGAAACCACACTTACTACTCTTTTTTTTGGCAAGTGATAAATACTTTTACAGTCTGACACATTTTAAATCCACTTTTCAGATTCTTAAAAAAGCACATGTCCAAACTGCTTTTTCAGACCAGCAACATGTGTAACCTGGGTGACTGACTACACTCCAGCAAGGGCAACCAGCCTTAGTGATGCTGAATGTATTTGCATTACTAAGTGCAACCTCAAACCCCACTCGGTTGTGAATACTGTGCATGATTCCACAGGATAAGCAGCTGGGTGTGTGCTAAGAGTCTGCTTCTGCATAAAAAAAATGCTCCCCCTTTACATCTAATGCAAATGTAAAATCACCAGAGCAATACGCAATAAATCTCTGCCTGTAATTCCTATTTGCACACAGAGTCATGTTTTCATATTAGTCTGAAAACGTAATTTCTTTGCCAATTTGAAACCACACTTACTACTCTTTTTTTTGGCAAGTGATAAATACTTTTACAGTCTGACACATTTTAAATCCACTTTTCAGATTCTTAAAAAAGCACATGTCCAAACAACATTTTCAGACCAGCAACATGTGTAACCTGGGTGACTGAGTACACTCCAGCAAGGGCATCCAGTCTTAGTGATGCTGAATGTATTTGCATTACTGACTGCAACCTCAAACCCCACTCGGTTGTGAATACTGTGCATGATTCCACAGGATAAGCAGCTGGCTGTGTGCTAATAGTCTGCTTCTGCACAAAAAAATAGCTCCCCCTTTACATCTAATGCAAATGTAAAATCACCAGAGCAATACGCAATAAATCTCTGCCTGTAATTCCTATTTGCACACAGAGTCATGTTTTCATATTAGTCACAAAACGAAATTTCTTTGCCAATTTGAAAGCACACTTACTACTCTTTTTTTCGGCAAGTGATAAGTACTTTTACAGTCTGACACATTATGAATCCACTTTTCAGATTCTTAAAAAAGCACATGTCCAAACAACATTTTCAGACCAGCAACATGTGTAACCTGGGTGACTGACTACACTCCAGCAAGGCCAACCAGCCTTAGTGATGCTGAATGTATTTGCATTACTGACTGAAACCTCAAACCCCACTCGGTTGTGATTACTATGCATGATTCCACAGGATATGCAGCTGGCTGTGTGCTAAGAGTCTGCTTCTGCATAAAAAAATACCTCCCCCTTTCCATCTAATGCAAATGTAAAATCACCAGAGCAATACCAAACAGCTTTATGAGACCAACAACATGTGTAGCCTGGGTGACTGACTACACTCCAGCAAGGGCAACCAGCCTTAGTGATGCTGAATGTATTTGCATTACTGACTGCAATCTCAAACCCCACTCGGTTGTGAATACTGTGCATGATTCCACAGGATAAGCAGCTGGCTGTGTGCTAAGAGTCTGCTTCTGCATAAAAAAAATAGCTCCCCCTTTCCTACTAATGCAAATGTAAAATCACCAGAGCAATACGCAATAAATCTCTGCCTGTAATTCCTCTTTGCACACAGAGTCATGTTTTCATATTAGTCAAAAAACAAAATTTCTTTGCCAATTTCAAAGCACACTTACTACTCTTTTTTTTGGCAAGTGATAAGTACTTTTACAGTCTGACACATTATGAATCCACTTTTCAGATTCTTATAAAAGCACATGTCCAAACAACATTTTCAGACCAGCAACATGTGTAACCTGGGTGACTGACTACACTCCAGCAAGGGCAACCAGCCTTAGTGATGCTGAATGTATTTGCATTACTGACTGAAACCTCAAACCCCACTCGGTTGTGAATACTATGCATGATTCCACAGGATATGCAGCTGGCTGTGTGCTAAGAGTCTGCTTCTGCAGAAAAAAAATACCTCCCCCTTTCCATCTAATGCAAATGTAAAATCACCAGAGCAATACCAAACAGCTTTCTGAGACCAACAACATGTGTAGCCTGGGTGACTGACTACACTCCAGCAAGGGCAACCAGCCTTACTGATGCTGAATGTATTTGCATTACTGAGTGCAACCTCAAACCCTTAAAGTATTCCTTATTTATACCAGTACACCTTAATTTATCGTGAAAACATAGTCCATATTATTTTACATGTTCCTCACATTTAAATTTCTCCCAAAACAGAAAATGATAAACACAACTTCAACAAAAGGAATTCCAATTCTATTATTCATTTCTTAATTTACCATATACATCCCCTCTCAAACTCTAAACTCACCTTTAAAATTAGTTAGTTGTGAAAGAAATGTGGCACTCAAACAGCAGATTATCAGAGCCAGGATCTCTGTTCTGTACACCTCTCTCCTCTCAGCAGAACCAGATAATGGCAAAGTTTCCCTCTCTTTTTCCACACATATACATGTAATTTTCAAATCTCAGTGCTTCCCCCTTTTTTTCAAATGTAATCACACATTTCTATTGGTTGAAAACCAACCCTTTTCCAAAAGTACCCTTCCCCCAACTTGACTTCTGCCTAGTACCCTTCCCCCAACTTGACTTCTGCCTGCTACCATAGCAACAGCTCTTGAAACACTGCTGTGCAGAGTTAGGTCAGAGGTTCACCAAACAATGTTTCATTTCCAAAGAGCAGGAGTGCTTGACTTTTCAAACCTAACAGCAAATCCATAGTACTGTTCTTTGGTAACACATTTTTCTGTACCAATACAAAACATGCTTCTATAAATTTACACATACAGCCTAGTTTTTATTGTAGAATGGTATGAAACAGCCAATCAGTTTAAAAAAAAAAAAATGTATGCCTCCATTTCCAAACTGTCTTTCATTTCTTTTTACCATTCTACTGAATTACACCTCCTGAGTGCATCCAGTTCTCCTTTGAAGATGTTCACAGTGTGGATTGTAGGGCACAGCTATGTCTTCTGGAGTGAAAAGTATGCAGAGAAAACAGGTATGGTGAGAGACCTTGCTTTGCCAAATGTAGACATTAAATGGATTGGTCAGAGAGGGTTAAAGTGGCACCAATTGATGCCATTGGTGAAATCCTTCATGCAAATCCAACACCCTGACCTCATAATAGTGCACTGTGGTGGCAATGACCTAGGCACTTTGACTGGGGTAGGTCTGGAAATGCTTATGAAGGAGACCTTTGCACAACTGTTTTCACTTTTCCCTAAAACTGCCTTTGTGTTTTCTAACATATGCCAAAGGCAAAAATGGAACTGGTCCAATCATTTCTGTCCACAGATTGACAAAGCAAGAAAGCACGTCAACAAATCTGTTTCTGCTTTCCTCCGAGACTATGGTATGGGTTCCATTTACCACAACAACTTGCGTTACGACATGCAAGACATTTATAGAGGAGATGGTGTGCACTTCAATGATGAAGGGAACAGAGTCTTCCTCTTGAACCTTAGACTCTGCATCGGTACTTACTTGTAGGTACCACTAAAAAATCACTTCATAAACACAACGGCTCTTTTTAGAGCCCCCTAATATCTAAACACTTAAATCTGCATTTCATTTCATTTTTATTTTTTTTTTCTACCGTACGCGTACGGTTAGCTTACCGTACGCGTACCCCGCGATTTTTTAAAAAATTAATAAATGTTTTTTTTGTACTTTTCTGTCCTTCTTTGACCCCCTTTCAAATGTTAGGAGGTCTGTAACTCTCTTCCTTGCCCCCTTTTCAAGTTATCTCCCTTTTTTTTTCTGACTGAAACACACGAAATGGCGGCCGCCGCTTCCTGGTTTCGACCGATTCGAATGTTTACTTAGATCGAACAGCCAATCAGAATCGCGCTCGCGCACGTCACCGTACGCGTACGGTAAGCGCACCGTAAGCGCACCGTAAGCTTGCTCAGATATATATATTGATTTAAAGGCTATTTTCTCAGAATCTACTGAACAGATTTACACCAAACCTACAAAAGGCACTTCCTTGACCTGAGGACTACCTCTCTGCCAAATTTCATTTAACTCTGTTCAGCCGTTCGGGCTGTAGCTGTGTCTAAAGGTCCTATGGAAAAATGCATGGGAAAAACGCGTTTTGGGACCCCCCTTTTATCTCAGCCCCCGCTTGATGAATCCCCCCGAGACTTTCAGGGTAGGAGCGGAGCGCAACGCCCCACCTATTTTGAAAATTTGGCGAGGATTCGTCGACCGGCGCCAAAGTTATTCAAAATAGAATGTTGCGGATTTCCTATGGTAAGAGGGTCCTAACTATAACTACCTACTGGCGACCGCCAGTAGGTAATATATATATATATATATATACACATACATACATTATCTACTGGCGGTCGCCAGTAGATAGTTATAGTTAGGACCGTGTTTCCATAGGAAATCCGCAACATTCTATTTGGAATAACTTTGGCGCCGGTTGACAAATCCTCGCGAAACTTTCAAAATAGGTGGGGCGCTCCGCTCCTACCCTGAAAGTCTCGGGGGGATTCGTCAAGCGGGGGATGAGAAAAAAGGGGGGTCCCAAAACGCGTTTTCCCCATGCAATTTTCCATAGGGACCTTTAGTCCAAGGTACAGCCCGAACGGCTGAACAGAATTACTTGAAATTTGGCAGAGAGGTAGTCCTCAGGTCAGGGATGTGCCTTTTGCAGGTCTGGTGTCAATCTGTTCAGTAGTTCCTGAGAAAATCAAAAGTAAAATCATATATATATGTGGGCGGAGCCTAACCACACATCTCATCCTGAGATCTGATTGGCTGTCAGCACTTCATCCAAAAAGTGTTGGCAGCCATCTTGGGACCAATATACATGATAGCACCTCATTAAAAAGCATTGCAGTTAATAGAAGGTTTTAAGACTTTAGTTACATTATAAATCATTTGTTGATGGTACCATACTCATTTTAGGAATTGTGGTATGTTCTAAGGTGATTTCACCATGTGAAAAAGCCTTCTGCTGGGATATCATGATTGAGAGAAAAATATTTTCTCATGCTTTTCCCACAGAGGTTTGGAAGGTGATCTATAAGCTAAACTGAGAGCTTATTTTCTGTAAATTCACATTATCTTTCTCAGTCATGTGAGAATGAAGTCTGACATTCTCAGTAAAACATGTACATCCAACAAGGGCAGAGACTGTCAGTTGATTCCTTTGTGTTCTACTGCAGCTTCCCAGAGAGTTCCAAAGAACAACTAGAGCGCTAACAGTCCTACTTATGATAAACGTATGGCACACCTGAAGCCATCTTGCTTGGATTAAAGTGGTAACTCTTAAAACATTTAATTTAAAAAGGAACAAAATGAGGGGGTTCATTTTTCCATAAAAAGTATGATTAGTGCTGCAGAAAGAAAAATTAGGGCACATTTTGAGTGACTTCTCAAATCCTCTTCTATTTCATTAAAAAATTCTGACATGCAGACTGAAACATGCACTTTCAATACCAGCAGCAGTTTTCCCTGGTGAGCAGTAGCTTTACTACAGTGATCTAATGAGCAAAAAGAGTGCTAACATTCTGAATTTATGGCAAATGTGTGACACATCTGAATGCCTTTGGAATCAAAGTAAAAAACTGAAAGTATTTCCTACTGAGGAGACTGCAGTAAATGAGGAAATTAGGAAACTTCATAACAAATAAGTCTACCAAGATGGCCACCAGAGACAAAAGAGCCCAAATGTAGCCCAAATATCACCCAGATGTAGCCCAAGTATAGCCCAATGACAGAATGTCCCAGAGTGTTCTTAAAAACAACTAGAGCGCTTACTGTCTTCATTATGACAAAAGTATGGCACACCTGAAGCCATCTTGATTGGAATAAACTGGTAACACTTAAAACATTTAATTTAAAAACGAACACAATGAGGGGGTTCATTTTGCCATAGAAATTATGATTAATGCTGAAGAAAGAAAATGAGGGCACATTTTGAGTGACTTCTCAAATCCTCTTCTATTTCATTAAAGAATTCTGACATGCAGACTGAAACATGCACTTTTAATACCAGGAGCAGACTTCCATGGTGAACAGTAGTTTTACTACAGTGATCTAACGAGCAACTAGAGTACTAACATTCAGAATTGATGGCAAATGTGTGACATATCTGAATACCTTCATGATGGAATCAAAGTAAAAAAATGAAAGCATTTCCTACTGAGGAGACTGCAGTACATGAGGAAATTAGGAAACTTCATAACAAATAAATCTCCCAAGATGGCCACCGGAGACAAAAGAGCCCAAATGTAGCCCAAAATCACCCAGATGTAGCCCAAATATAGCCCAATGACAGAAGTGTGCAAAACACTTATTATTTTGTGTTTTTGCAGTGTTATATAGTGCAGACTTGTCAGGTATTGGAGTGCTTTACATGAGCATTGGTTACATCACACAAGAACAAATTCATTTTGGTTGTAGACATGGGGAGACTAAGTGATTTGACCAGAATCACAGAATGTCGAGCTGAAGCAGAAACTCCAACCTGGTTCCCCAGTTGCAAAGTCTGTAGTTCTGGAAGTAACACCACATCCTCTCCCCTAAGTGCAACATTTAATCAAGTGGTCAACTGGATAAAAAAACATAAAGGTAACAAATAATTTAAAAGTGCTTTCTCGCTATTTGAAAACTCAGAAAATATGTCCTTATTTTAGTCTTTTAGAGCACTAACCATAATTTTGATGCCAATAAGACCCTCTCATATATGTAATTTCTAAAGGAAATGCTCTAGGTATTACAGTTTTGATTACATCAAGATGACGTCAGGCGTTCCACACTTTTGTAATAAATATAGAATGTTAGCAATCTAGTTGTTCATTAGGATACTGTTGAGAGGCAGAGGCCAGGGGCACGGACTCTGAAAATTGAAGGCAGGTAGGAGGGTGCAAAGGCAACAATTTAACCACACTGAGCAGGCAGGAAGGGCTGTGGCAGCACAACAGACTATGGAGGGCAGTGGAAAGGGGGGCAGGGGCAACAAACCAACAATACAGGACTTGCAAGAGAGGCTGTGGCAATGTAATAGACCATTGTGGGCAGAAGGAAGAGGCAATGGTAGTACAACCATACATGCCAACAGACCCGATTCAGCCAGGAAACGTCCAATGTTTTTAAGCTCAAATGGGCTTTATTTTATCTGTCTCCTGTCTACAATCTCCTCTTTTTCAATGTAACTCAAAGGGGAAAATCAATACCCCAGTTTTTTTTCAAAATCTCCCTCTTACCAAGTTCAAAATGTTCGCAAGTATGGTACATTGGATCATGGAAGGAAATGGGGTAGGGACATGGACTTGGATAACAGAGGACAGGAGGGACATGGAGAGGTGCACCAAACTGACCCTGCAGGGCAGGCATCAGGGTTTGCAGCAGCACAATACACCACACAGGGCATGCGGGACGGGAGTGCAGCACAACAATCCATAGAAAGCAAGAGGGAGGGAAAGGACCATGCACATGGACAACAGAGTACAGAGGGGCAAGAGGCAGGACCATAATGGACAGACAGGAGAGAAAGCTGCAGCATAACATACCATAAAGGGCAGGAGGGATGGATCAGGGGCATTACAATGGAACAGACAAGCCAGGAGGGAGGGAGTAGGGGTCTGCACATGTAAACAGAGGGCTGGGGGCAAGGGGTCAGGGCTGGAGCAGCAAGATAGTCATGGAGGTCAGGCAGGATGGGCACTAGAAGCAAGACACACCATGAAGAGCAACAGTGAGACTGTGATGGCATACACACAGACCATGGAGGGAAGGTGGGAGGGGTTCAGGGGCAGCTAACTGACCACACAGGGAAGGTGGGAGGGGCCATGGCAGCACAGAAGACCATGCATGGCAAGTGGGAGGGTTAGTGGTAGCACAATGGCTATGATGGGCAAGAAGGAGGGTGCAGGGGCATGCACAAAGGACGATGGAGGATAGAAGGGAGGGTCAGGACCTGTGCACAGACAAGAAAGTTCAGGGGAAGGGGCCTCACAACAGACCGCACGGGGCAGGCAGGAGGAGCAGTTGCAGCACAACAGACCAGGGAGGGCAGAAGGGTATGGCAGTACAATGGACCATGTAGGACAGGAGGAAGAGGATAGGGGCATGGCATGTGGACAGGCAGGGTGGAGGTGGCAGGGACAGGTTACAGTCATCTGACAATGCTAGGCAGGTGGGAGGGGAGTGGCAGCTCAACAGAACACTCAGAGTAGATAGGAGTGGCAGGTCCATGGAACATGGTGGGCAAAAAGGATGGAGCAGGGCCATACACAAAGACATCGGAGGGCAGGGGGAAGGAGAATAGGGGCAGCAAGCTAAGCACAGAGTTTAAGCAGGAGGTCAATGATGGGGCATAGAATTGGGCAATGGAGGGCAGGAGGTGTGGACTGGTACATCATACTAAATTGAGGGCAGTGGCAGCACATCAGACCATGCATGGCAGGAGGGAGGAGGCTAGTCCATGGATTCACACAACAGAGGATAGGGAGGAGGGGGATGGGGCAGCAAGCTAACTGTTCAGAGAAGGCGGGTATTAGGAACTTTATTGTTTTTAAAACGTGTGTCTGTGCGAACTACTTAAAATATGAACAAGTATGCAGCATAATCTCACTTTTATTCAGGAAGAAGAGGACGTTTGTGACTGTGACTCCGGGCTCACTTGGCAGAAACACCCCCTGACCCTCCACCCCCTATCGCAAAATGTAATGCCCGTGAAAAGGGTAGGTGAACACAGTGTTATATAGAACATAGTCCTGAGAGCACGATTGAAAATGAAAACTAGATATAGTGTATGGTATAAACTATGCACCAAAAAGTGTGATATAAGATGAACCGGGCGTGAAATATAATATGCAATACATTGTGCGCAATGACAGATTCATTGGAGAGCGCGAGATAGCACAGGCACTAGCGCGTGCTATGCGATATGCGCCTTGGAGTGTAATATGCACAGGGCAGTGTTGTGTAACCTAACTAGTCTCTAAAGTTGTAATATAAAATATGTGCTGGGGAGTGTAACGTTGCATATGCACTGTGACAAAGATATGGATCCCAGATTGTAATATGTATGGCATAGCACTGTGCGTTATAACATAGGCATCGAGGAAGGCACGTTAGATGGGGCAATATAACCCGTGCGAAGACAAGTGTGGCATGACATATTCATGGGGTGGTGTTACAGTGCACATGGGCTAGAGAGTGTCATAGCATATGCACTAGCTAGTGGAATACAACACAGAGGTGTGTGGCACTCAGCAGGCAATGGTGGGTGTAACACAGCATTGGGCTCTGCCAGGAGCGCGCTGTGACTCTCAAGTGATGTTCGTCCCCTTTCCAGAGAGTAAAATAAAAAGTATTACACATCCTGCAGTGGATGTGTGTTTTATTAACCGTGAGGGGGGTTTCTTGCATAGTTTTGGTCGAATTTTCGTCGAATCCCCTTTGAATGGCTTGGTGTGCATGTGTATTAAATGTGCCCGTCAATAGCTACCCATGTTTGTATAAATAAACGACAAGGGTGTCTACCGGGATTAGGCACGGTAGGGCATCAGACATGTAAATACATTCCATAGGTACGTACGGTTTGTCCAGCATGTCCTAGGTGTGTCTATAAATATATATTTTTTTAAAATAATAAAAAACAGTGGCCGGCCCTGGGGATTGGGGTCAAAAAAATATAATTGGGAGACAGGCCCTGGGGGATGGGGTCATCAGGGCCAATAAATTAGAATAAGAAGGGGAACCACACAGCCCCCCTTCTTAAAAAATTAAAATAAATAAAAGACTGGCATCGTGCCGGAGGCCACGCCCCCTCCTTGCAGCACTCTGCAAACGCGCCCCCTGGCGAGTTGTAAGTTGGGGAATTAATTCCTCTTCAATACTGAGGGTCCCTGAGGGCCAACTAGCCCAACAGGCATCTCCAGTATGCACCAGGGAGCTGCGCTGCAGACAGGTGTTCTGAGGCCAAGCCCCTTTTTACACCTCTCTGCAACGCAGCTCTGTGGCGCTTACTGGAGGTACCTAGTGGTCTAGTTTGACCCTAGGGACCCTTAGGATTCAAGGGGACTTAATCTCCCAACTAAAAACGGACACAGGGCGTGTTTACACAGTGGTGAAGGGAGGGGACGGGGCCTGAGTTAACGTGTACAAAAACGCCCTGTGGCCTGTTTTAAGAGGTAGTTTTAATCCCCCTGCCCTATTATATACTAGGGGCTTACAGAGGAGGTCATGCTAATCACAGGGGGACCCCAACGCATAATGTTCCCTAGTGTATGTAGGTGTTTTCACTGTATTCTAAGTGTCTTTTAACATAGCACTGGCTCTAGGACTGGTTAGTCAGACTCAGTTACCACCAGTATCCGTCTGAAAAAGTTGAGGGTACAGGATGATTTTGCAACAAGGCTTCTTTCTGCTCTTCTTTTAGTTCTTTCTGCACATTATCCTTCTTCCTGCACTTTTCTTCGTCTTTGAGGACTTCTGTTGCTTCTTTCTGCACTTCTTTTTTTTCTTTCTGTGCATTTTTTCTTCTTTCTTCACATGTCCTATCTCTGTAGGCATAGTTAGAAATTAGCATTTAAAAAACCTTTGAAATTCACAGAAAAAACCATAGGTTTCAGGCACGTTATAGTTAGGAATTAGCATTTAAAAAACCTCAGAAATTCACTGAAAAACCATAGGTTTTAGGGGTGTTATAGTTAGCTGGACTTTTCACTTGTACAAAACCATTGAAATTCCCCCGTTATAGTTAGTTCAGCTAACTATAACTCGCGCGCCCGCAATGCACTGCTGATGATGTCACATATTACATCACTCATGACATGGTCAGTGACATCACTCATGACATCACTGATGACATCTCAAATGACATCACTGATGACATCATCCTTGTGATAGAGTGGCAGACCTCCTCTCACCCTAATATAACCTTTGATACACACATTCAAAAATAGAGACTAAACTTTTCAAAACAATGTACATACCAATACCAGTTACAACAACCTCTTCAATAATTCTAACATCCACATACACATCCACTCATTCACCAACAGTCCTATACAGTCACTCATACATGTATTCACTCATCATATGTACTCATACACCTATACATCCTGTTACACAATGCCACTCATCCATAGAGTTACTCACACACATAGTCACTCATGCTAATAAAGAATCAAACATACATTTATTTGCATATACAGTTATACACACACCACCACACTTACTTCTACGGAAACTTACACATACTTAGTCTTTTAAACAATCACTTATAGAAACACATACTTATTCATACAGGAACTCTTTCAATCTCTCACTCTCACATATAATCACTTATATACACCAATAGTCACATATACTAGTTTAAAACATGTAGTTACTCATAAAGACACTATTGAGACAGTCATTCACTCACTAACACACCCATACACACACTCATCCACCCATACAGTCCTGCACACATGCTGTCTTCAACACATACAAAGAGTGAGTCACTCATTCATGCACCTATGCACTACGTAATACCCCCCACCGAACCATGCAGACACTCAGACTGATACTCAAAAAACCAACTAATAACCTATATAGACACCCATGTAGCTACTCACCAACCCATGCAGCCACTTATACACAAAGTGAGAGACTGATACAGATATTTACATATTTAAACATTACTCACTAAGCCATGTATTCACTATGATACACTTAATCAGTCAGTTACACAATCAATTTTTTAAAAACAAATCATCCATTTAAACACTTATATACCCATTTATTCTTCCATCGACCTTGAGATATACATATATAAAACATATTTAATTTTCAGAAAAACACACATTCACTGGATGATGTCATCAGTGATGTCATTTGAGATGTCATGAGTGATGTCATGAGTGATGTCACTGACCATGTCATGAGTGATGTAATATGTGACGTCATCAGCAGTGCATTGCGGGCGCGCGAGTTATAGTCAGCTGAACTAACTATAACGGGGGAATTTCAATGGTTTTGTACAAGTGAAAAGTCCAGCTAACTATAACACCCCTGAAACCTATGGTTTTTTCAGTGAATTTCTGAGGTTTTTTAAATGCTAATTCCTAACTATAACGTGCCTGAAACCTATGTTTTTTTCTGTGAATATATATATCTATATATATATATACATAGAGAGAGAGTTTTACTCCAGCCACTAAAGCTTTACCATGTGTCATATGTCATGTGCATAAATGTATGTAGAAGCTAATGTCAATTTAGTTTAAAAAAGAAAGTACTTCATTCAACTTGTGTCCTATCCCTCCTCTCTCTGACTCATTACTTACCTTTCTTACTGCTATGAATTCCCAAACATTCTTCTCAAACACCCCCCTCGTTTTTAGCCAATTGTACCTACTAACAAGCGAACACGTCCATTACGCCCAAACAACTTACGATAACAATTTCCTCTTTTCTAATCCATTGCCATTATTCTACCCCGTGTCAAAATTCAACTAAACACACAATAAATCAAGAGCACAAACTTAACGCAACTAATCCACAAGGAAAAAAATAAAGCAATTATTAGTAATCTACTAACTATTTAACTGCAATCTTGGGTTCCATAGTAGCATGCTACTCACTGCAAAGTGCTTCAACGCCTTGTCAGGGTTAGTAAACGAAATATAAGTACAAATTTACATTACAAAAGTACGTTTTGTGTAGAAAATTAAACATGATGGACCACAATAAAAACCTACCTATGACACAGTATACGTTTGAAAGTAAACATAAAATGCAAGTAAAATTTTTAAGTATATTTTGTTACTATATTGAATGTATACCTTAGAAAAATGTCAATGTAAGGAACATGTTTAACCTTTTAAAAGAAGGAAAACAAAAAAATCCAAACTGTCAGCATCACAAAGTCCAAATGTATATGTAATTTTGTTCTGTATGCCTCTGTGTGCTTGCTTTATATTAACGTCAGCACAGTAGACTTTGTCAATGTGTGTTGAATTCTGATGCTGATATGGTCCCAAAGCCCATGCTAAAATGGGGCTCCATGTTTTCCAAGAAGAAGTGTGTTATGTAATGTTTTTGTAATGTTTACATAGCACTATATGCTATGCAAGTAGGATTGGTGCTTAGGTAAATATAATAGTAAACACTTTTAATTGTAAGTAATGGGACAAGAGTTGATAACATTACACATATTAATATACAAAGAGTGTAACCGTAAATAGAGTAGCTATGCTATCAACATGTAGATTTGCGCTTCCTATGAGAGTCAATGAACAGTAAGTAGATTCATAGCCTTTTTATGACTTTCTGCAGGTGTTTTCGAAGAATTAAGTGAGGCTCTGGAGCAGAAGGACTCACTCCTATGGGAGCTCCAGTACCGCTTTATTACAATCGAACAGCTGTTGAAAAATCGCGAGAAGCTGAAAATGGTGCAGCCTGGAATCCTTTGCCCCAAAGCAGACAGCGAGAAGGAAGGGGACTTGGGCATGTAACCGCACAAAAAGCCACTCACATGTGACTTTCTGTTGGATTGGCCTTCTGCTTGGTTCTAATTAAATAATCTTGCATCGATCAAGAATACATCTGCATAAATGTGCTTAGAAAAGATGTCATATATGAGATAGCATAAAAGTTAGGGGCATGAGAGTGTGGTATGAGAAATATTAAAAATGTGAATCTTTTTCACAGGTGATCAAATCTTTATTGTCATCCGATTAGGCTCTGCTTAAACTCCTCTTTCAAGTTATGATCCAGTTTTAAATATATTCATTATTGAATTTCATGGAGTACTGAGTGTGAATCTGTTTGATATCTTATCTCTGGGTCAAGCAGAGGAACAAAAGAGATTGAAGTAATTGACGTAATGAATAGCAAAATTTAACAGGTCTCAAGAAACATATGCTTAATTTTTATGTTTTGAAATCTGGCTTTCTGATTGGTTCATTTTAGATAATTTTAAGTGGTTTGTGCACTTCAAGTCAACATGTACTAATGATGACTTAAAAACTTTTCTACACAAGAAAAGAAGGACAATATTCTTAAACAGCGATGTATTCGCATATTACAGAAACTAATAATGGATGCACTCTTCACAGTAAAAATGATACCATTATAAATGTATAAAATCAATATAGCACACATTAGGAGCTCGATTATGAGTTTGGCTGTGTGGGAGCATGGCGGCATGCCACCGCCCTGCTCCCACACCAGCAAACTTCACATCCGTACGCCGGATTACAACTTGTAATCCGGGCAGGCAGTCCTGCAGTGGCTGGCCCACGGAGCTGCCTTTCAACGGCTCATAGGAGAGCCTTAGAAGGCAGTGCCGTGGGACCGCCACAGGGAGTTCCAGCACAGCATGGACTGTAACTGGGGGTGCAGAAAGACAGGGGAGCATAATATATACTCCCCTGCATGCACCCCCATGCACTGAGGCACCAGGAGGCTTGTAGGGCCCCCTTAGTTACCTCACAACCACCCTTTCCATGGCTAGCTCACTGCCATGAAAAGGAGGGCAGTGAGGAAACTCATAATATGCTTGGTGGTGCAGCAGCTGCACCACCAGCATGTTGCGGCCTTAGACCGCTGCAAGACCGCCAGGGGTCTTGAATCCAGCAGTCCTACAGCAGTCCGACCGCCAAAGTCATAACACGCGAGTTGGACCATCGGTGCGGCGGTTGCCACACCACCACCGTGGGTTTGGTGGTCCGTCGGACCACCAAACTGATAATCAAGTCGGAAATCTTCTGCCTAGTATTCGTAAAATATAAATATTTAGTGAATTATAACATGGTCAGCAATTAGACAAATCATGCTGACAGTTTAAGTAAAAGAGATACAAGACCATTATCGTTAGCTTTCTTGTCTATCTCAAAATGTAGCATTCCTCACGACAACTAGTCCATCCAGAACAATATTGCATGGATGAAATATCTTTCAGTGGCGATGGCAGTTATTTACCCTTCAATAACATAACATGTTCTGAAGAGTTAACTAGCCTTGCAACCAGCTGGGCATTGGAGTTCTTCAAACTGACCTCTGCTGCACATTTAATTATGTGGAACCCTAGATCTAACAATGTTGGTTTGAAAAGCACACATGGCTCATTCTTTAATTTAGAACACAGACACATAACATGAGAGTTGGTCTTTATTATGGCCCCCGCATATGCGACATTTACCTGAGTAAACTTTCTGATTGAGCCAACCGTGCCTAAACATAAATCTAATCTGGAGCAATTTGTATTGCAAATTCTTATTTGTGGGAACTATTAGGTAATCCAGAGGTTTAAATTTGATAAACCATTCGACTACATAATGTGAGGATGTGGGTATCCGAAACTGATTAATGTGCAGATTATTGCAAAACAGACAGAGATTGTACTTTACAATTTGCTCAAATAGTTAGTCATTAATCTACCTTTTTTTTTAAATGTAACGTTCAGTGATTCAAAAAAGTATTTAGACCAGGGATGGAGATCTTTTGAATATACGAATAATTAATGCAACTCCCGCTAATTCCTTTAATCAAGTTACTGGAGTCATTAAGTTTACAGAACAAAATTTAACATTTTCCATAGCAGCCTCCTTAAATCTCAATCCTGCCTTATCTGACATTGTTTCGTAGCAAGGGGAAGTAAATATACAGATTAAACGTTGAGCAATAAACTCACACTTTTCAAATCTACCGGGGGAACACCTTGTGAACATATATGAGGGCAGGAACAAATTTAACCTGTATTACTTTATGTATACGTTGAGATGAATCACTTAGTAACTGAGACCAAATGATAGGTCTGCATTTCTTTGTATTTAAAAAATAAATAAAAACATTGTGTCCTTCCTCAGAATGTATGACGTTACAACGCATACATTTACAACGCATGCCTTTACAATGCAGTTTTTACATCGCAACATCCTTTACAATGCATACATTTACATTGCATGCCATTACAACAAATATTTTAAAACTACATTTACAACGCATTCCATTACATCGCATTATACCTTTACAACGCATACCATTACAACGCATACCATTACATTGCATTTAAGGTAAGTGTTGGATAGTGTAGGGGTAAAAATTACTATTCTAACTCCAGTGGGTGCAACAGTAGGGTAAGTGTTGGATAGTGTAGGGGTAAAAATTACTATTCTAACTCCAGGGGGTGCAACAGTAGGGTAAGTGTTGGATAGTGTAGGGGTACTATGCGTTGTAATAGTATGCGTTGTAATGACATGCGATGTAATGCCTGTGTTGTAGTGACATGCGTTTTAGTGTCATGCGTTGTAGTGACATGCAATGTAATGGCTGGGTTGTAGTGACATGCGTTGTAAAGGATGTTGCGATGTAATGACTGCGTTGTAAATGTAGGGCAGTGTAATGAATGCGTTGTAAAGGTTGTTTCCCCCTTCCTCGTTCTTCTACCCAGATGCCAAGACAATTATAACTGTTACACAATCTATTGTGCAGCTATTGGGATGCTTGACATTAACTTCTAGTTTATTATCTTTGTTAAATCTAGCCAAAGCTTCTAGAGGCCTTAGCAACCCAATACAGGTATGATCAAAAAGTACAGTGTCACTTGCCTACAGAAGAAACGGAATAGACCTATTGATCAGCTAAGATGGATGTGTGGCTGCTGAAATTATATAAGAATGAAGGCCAGTGTGGTAGAAACTAAATAACGGTGTGCTAGTACACATTCCTGTGTCAGTCTTTTGTCCCTATAGGTTTTTAAGAAGTCATATCATTTCTCAATTTGACTAGAATCCAAGTTTTTTTTAAAATAAAAGGATCCCTATGTAAAACCCCTTCTATACTTTCTTTATATTAGGAGACTTGTGATGCACCCAGCTGCCTATTATATAGAAATGATGTTACTGTTAAACTGTAATAATTTATTACAGGTGAGATCTGACATCACAGTGCCTGCTCTTAGAGCAGCAGCTGAGGGGAAAGGCAGATCAGGTCGAGGATCATAATTAAAACATCCCTCTAAAGAACAAAAATGAATGGTTGCTTTTATTTCTTCTGCCATGTTTTTCTTGCTGTACAGTGTAAAGCAGAAAAGAGATATTAATGGCAACATTTTTATTTTTGCACTCCTGATGTAATTATAGAAAATTTTGAATCTTTCTGCATGTTTCTACTGCACCTTTTTCTAACAACAGACTTGCATGAAACTGATGATAATATCTTTTGTCAACAAATCTCAGCTTTTTTAATCATTTAACTTTACACTAGAGATTATATGTTTAGTGTTCATTTTTGCAAACATGCACTTTCTTTCATATAAAAGAGCTACACACCATGGGTTTAAGGGATTTTTGGAAAAGGTGAATACAGGAAGAAAATATGGTACCCCCTACCGTACATGACAAGCATATTACAAGTCATCTCAGAGTTCGGCCATGTTCCTCTGTATGGCCATGGAACTCCTCGGTGAGTTGTAATGTACTTATACTGTACAGCAAGGGGTACATTTTCCCATACATTACCTACCCAGTTCATGGTGTTATACTAAGAATGAAATCAACTATTAAAAACACTTTTTCTTCTGAATATTGGTTTGAGGTTCTATTTCTTAATACTAACTAAATAATGCTTTAGATTTATATTTATTGAATTTCGAGGCATCATGCATTTACTCTCTGTACCTGTTAATGAATAATGTTTCAAAATAGTTCTTTTATTCAGCAGCAAGGCTGAGTTTAAACCTGAGTTACCCCTGTCGGAGGCGTAAGTGGCTGCAGGGGGAGTGAGAGAAGTGAAGTTACCCAGTATTATGTGATGTAGCCTCAGTAAACACTAAACAATTAGGAATTACCAGGGAAATCAATAATTGTGGCCCAATTCCCTTGGTTATTCCTTATTTTCCCATGGTATTCCACCTGGCATTTACGCTACTATAATTATTGAAGGGACGTCTGTAATCAGTGGCGGCTGGCATGGCTCGCAGCTGGTGTGTTGGGCACGGGTGTTGCGGTGTGGGGCGAAGGGGGGTCACGCAGGGGAGAATAGAAAAAAAAGCGTACCTTGTCGCCGGGTCCCACATCTCTGCTCCTGCTCTCCTGCCTCCGACTCCAGGAACAGGAAGCTGGCAGCGAGGCTCCCTCCCCTAAGTCAATCACAATGCTGAAATGCAGATTTCATATTGTTCTGAGCACCGCAACAATGTGCTCAACCAGGGGCTGGAGTGATGGGCATATTCTCCATGCAGCCTATAATGCAGCCTGCATGCAGAATGGGGAAAGTATGCATGACTGGTTTGGGCGGCCGACCAAACAGTCATGGTACAATTAGACGAGGGCAAACCACTCCTCCCATGCTCTGAGGGCAGAGCAGCCCACCCACCTGCAAAGCAGCAGGACATGAAGCATAAGAGGATAATAACTTTAAGTTATTATCATTTTATGTATCTATTTGGCACTGCTTAAAAGCAGTGAGGTGATGCTCTTCCACCATAGCGGAGGAGCCGCCACTGCTGCTATGGCACAAAAGTCCATTTTCCTTGACCATTTCTCCGCTGAGGGGGCACTGTCTGATCTCCAATGTCGTCCAATATCTCTTTTGGTGACCAGAAGGCCCATGGCGATCAGAAGCCCGGTACTCCTTCTGCCTCCCCACTCGTCCATCAGCCACAGTTCAGGTTCTGGTGCAATCATCATCCTCGCTACCTGTGTCAAGATAGTGCTATATGTCATGCCGGCATCTTTTTATTATTGGACATTCCACTGCTGTTTTGCACAGTAGGCAATGAGGTTCGAGACTTCGATTTATCTCATGTAATCATGTAGGGCTGTATTAGACTCTGTGGAGGTATTTTAGTTGTGGTAGGATCAAGTCCTCTACGATCAGGTGTGGTCGCTCTTCTGCCCGCCCTTGTCACTCTGCCTATAGATGCTCACATTAAGTTGAAATTCCTGTGCTATCAGTTTGTGATCAGTGATAGTACGATGCTTGAGTAGTGTGATGATAAGAACCAAGCGCAGGGCTTGTTCCCTGTTGGCTAACCAATGTAGTTGTTTCCCTGCCTTGTCTCCGACTTCATGTACTGTTGCGGGGATTCTGCACCTACACAGAACTATGCGCAGGAAAACAGGACCTCGGTGTATAGGGGTGTACCAACCTATCACCTTAGTACCCAAAATCACAAAACCGACTAGCTATAGTGTCTCATTCGTTCTCCTCCAAAATCCCGAAGCTACAAATAATTAGACAACCCAACCCAGATCATAACACTCCCGACTATCTCAGGAATCGCGGTAGCAAGACATACCCTTTCGCTCGCTCACTCGTACTTGTCCACAATAAGAATTGGCAGAGTCACTGTAATAGTTTAAAATATTTATTTTAACTATCGTGCTCTACAATACAGTATACAAACCACTACCAGCAGCAACATGCATAAACTCAGAACAATTAGCATTGTTACAATTCCATAGAGTACATAGGGGGAAGTCATTATATAAAGACAGTGGAAAAAGGACTATAAGGCCTAACCACCCTCCCCTTGACTGGAAGAAGTTTATTATATAAAAGAAGATCTCTGGGCTTTGTCAGCAGACCCCATACCTTAAAGCCTAGATGAAAGGTTTACATCATAGGAACAGCATAGCTCTTCTCCATGGAAAAGGCTCTCTCCAAGTGTGTGTTAAAACAAAATGCATCCCCGTAATATCAAAGCACGAGTCTCAAGCAGTGCAGCTGTGTTTAGCATGTTATGTCTAGGTGCTAGTGACTGACCAGAACAGAATACCAAGGGGCATTGTTTATCGACCTTGCACATCGTGTTCAGACTAAACTCCAGGAACTCAACAGAGAACATGAAAAGCAGACAGTTCTCATGTGAAAAGGCATAAACAGAGTCTTGCAAAATAAACAGCATGTAGTAACGTGTGCAAAAGCAGCATCATGGAGGCAAAGCTCATGCTAATTTAGCAATGTCGACAATGACCCTAAGGGCCATATAACAGTATTTTATATTGAGTTGCTGCATGGGCCATCATAGCAGTGTCTAACAACTTGCGTCAGAGTGTCAGCCTCATCCTTTCTATTTCTTACCTAGCATGGTCATCTGGCATTTCCTATCACTTCCCTTCAGCCTCTGCTATGTCGTTTTCGAGTGCTGCTACTTTGCTGTGTCTTTTGTGAATAGTTGCCATTTGATGGGATATTGCCTACCCTCTCAGGACTGTTTTCAGTGCCTTCCAGTGGGTGAGTGAACTCTCAACTAAGTCTTAATTGATGTTTAGGTAATTTCCAATGTGATGTTGATGAAAGTCTGCGAATTGAGAGTCCCGCAGCCACCAGACGTTTAGCATGCAGTGTCCGAATTACCCTTGGCTGGTCAATTGAGTGCTGTTGTTATTGGAGGGTGATCGGATAGGGCTTGGGGGAGTATGCATATGGTTGCTAGCTTGAGGGTGTGGACTGAAGGCATAAATAAGTAGCCTATTCTGGAGGAGTATCAATGTGGGTCAGAGTAGAACGTGTACTCAGCTTCTTGGGGATGTAGCAGGCGCTAGGTATCAGTGAATACCATCGAGTTTGCCCTTGTATATAGTATTGTGGATTTACGGTTGTGGGAGTTAGCGTCGGCCTCTGGGACCATTACCACATTGAAGTCATCCCCCATGATCATGTGTCCACAGGTGGATTGTATCAGGATATTTGTATCCTGAGGCTGCTGTCTATTTGTGTTTGAGAGGCATAGACCAAGATGATGGTCCAAAATATCTCTCCCATGTGTCCTTCTATCTAAAAAAATCTGCTGAGTTCATCGTGACATGTTTGTCACAGGTAGTGGAAAGCGCTTATGCATATGATAGCGATCCCTCTAGCTGTGGTAGTGTAGCTGGTGTGGTACACTCTAGTGTATCCACCTTGAGAGAGGACGCTGCAATTATTTCCAAGTAAATGCATTTCTCGGAGTAGTACCACTGGTGGTTGGCGCCTCTTAAAGTATTGTTATGTAGCGCCTTTCTTGATCTTATTATTTAGTTCATTGACGTTCCAGGAAAGATCTTGGAAAGTGTTGTTCATTATGACCATGCCAGGTCTCTGGTGTGTGGTTTTGTTTAGGGGATACTCGCTTGCTTGTGCTCTTGTTGTTAATTTTAACGTAACAAAACTGAACTAAGTAAATAGAATACATCCCAACTTCCTCTCTCCCTGCACTTCTCAATGTGAAGTATCTCTCACCCTTTTCCAACATACAAACATTTGTCACAGCTCGTGTGGCTTAATTCTCACTTCAGGTGATCAACCATTTGGATCATGTAAAAAGTCTGTGCGAACACCCCAGCCTATGTGTCTGAGGCATGTCATGGTGGCCCCATGAGGCCCAGCCATACCCACTCCCAGCCTCCCTGCCACCCAGCTGCCCAGCACCCAGAACCCAGGTATGTAGGTGAGCCATTTAGAAAAGGATATAGAAAATTCAATTTGGGGGGTCTACGTAGAAGTCTCGGAGAGGGTTCCTCCAGGTCTCCAGAGATCATTGGGTGGTCTCTTGCATCGTCGTCGTCTTCATCTGTGTGGCAGGGTTGAATGTTGTGGGTGGGTCCTTCCCTCCTTTTAAAACTCTACTGCTGATTTCTTAACGCCCTCTAGTGGCAGATCCCCGACTGGGGGTTCCACATCTCAGTAACCAAATATACAGACAGTCTCATAGAGCTTGCGGGGATTCAAAGAAGTGAGTCTTTCCTTAATTTATGGTTTTCAGCTTAGCTGGGAACATTAGCATATATGTCAGTTATATTTCTCTCAGCTTTTGTTTAACTTCAGAGAAAGCTTTTTGGTGGTTCTGCACCTGTAGTGTATAGTCTGGGTATATGGGAACTGCCACTGAGTCAAGTGTGAGTAGGGCTTGGAGCCTGCCTTGGTTCAGAATAGCATCTCAGTCAGCAAGTTTAAAAATCAGCCAATCATCGCCTATGGGGAGGAGGACTCCTGGAGGTGACCATGCCGCCAGGGATGTGTGTGGCCCCTCAATAACAAAGCATGGTAAAAGTACATCTGTGGAATCCATGTCTTAAGCCATACAGCAGGCACACTTTTCGATGAGTGCCCTCCATACCCTCTGGTATGCTGACAAAGCGTAGGTTATTTCATCACAAACACTCTTCTGTGTCTTCCATCATGCGTTCAAGGTAGCTTACATTTTTTTTCAAGTTGGCGACATCTGTGGATAATGTATGAACTGTATGCTCTGTCATGGAGATGTGCTGCTCAGCTTCTGTAACTCTGTGACTTTCTGTAGGTCTTAGCAGAGCAGTCCCAATTCTAGTCCAACAGTCTCTGAGTTTCTATGGTGGAGCACATTTTAACGAATAGCTTTCAGAATTTGCTCAGGGGTGACTTATGAGGGGGTGGCTTCTGTTGGGGGAGTCTGCTTCTCATGGTGCCTTTTGGTGTTGAGGTGGCATACTTGTCTATTTTGGGCTGCTGGGTAGCTGTCATTGCTTGTGGTCTCCCCATCCACCGCAGAATATGCAGGGAGAGGGGTCTGAGTCCCAGGTAAGTTCGAGAGTTGGATTATGGTCAGTGCTGGTTGCCCTTCTGTCACGCGACTCTCTTCTGTCGTGTGATCATTGCCCATTATCCGTTCCGGTCATACCCTGCTGCTGAAAAGTGTTGTCTGTGCTAGCCCCAAATCTCAGCTGTCATGCAGCGTGTTTGAGGGGATGTACCCAGTCATTATGTGGGCAAAGGTTTCTCTGGTTCTGCTAGCCCAAGGTATCTAAAGGTAGAGTTAGGTTGACTCAGTGTTATTTCCCATATCAGGAGGCTTCAGTTCACCCCCAGCTCTCAGTGGTCACTGCAGGTCTTGCTCAGTGCTTTCTGAGTCCCTTTCATTTGATGGAGGATGGGGGGAGTCACCTCTTACCAATTTTGAGATGTGCTACTGGGCATGGGGAGTCAGCAGATCCTATTGCACCTGGGTGAGGCAGCTGGCTTTATTGCCTTCTACGGCCAATGCATTGTTCTCTGGGTTATCTCCGGGCCCCCCTCTAATATGTCTTGAGAGTGTGATGGGGTCCCTTGATGCTCCTCTGGTAGCAAGATGTGTCTCATGTCTGGTGGGAGACAATTGCCTTTGGTTGGGGATTGTGTCACTGCCCCCCTCAGCTCTATTTTATGGACATGGTTGCATGGTCTGGCACCAATGACTGGCCGCCAATGCGGTAATCTCTGAATCCCCATTATTTGTTATGAGTTAGCTGTGGGGCTACTGCAGTCCACTTCCCTGGTATTAAAAAAGCCATTGTGGAGGTCAGTGAGCCCCACGATGCATGGCTCTCAGGCAATGCCCTAGGCGGGCCCCTGCGATCACTGACCGTCTTTTGGGGTATTCTCCGGGCACTCCTCACCTATATTCTGGGGGCGCAGTATTGACAAAGCACTCTCTGTTATAATCAGGTGCTTTGATGACAGGTGCTGCGCACATTGCTTCTTCAGGCGTCAAAGGCCTTATGAAACTCTGGGGTCCAAATAGCTTTCTTTGGCTGCTTACTGGTAGTGAGTTCTGTGAGATGTGCTACTATAGAGCTACATACTCTTTCACAAACCTTCTGTATTAACCAATCAGGCCAAGGAAGGCTCTAACCTGGTTTGAGCCGCGGGAGGGTCCTAATCTAGAATTGTCTAGATATTGGCTTGGAGAGGATGCTCATGGCTTCTACCTACAAGATGGCTCATGTACTCTACAGTCCCTTTCCTTATTTAGCACGTGCTTGCCTTAATAGTCAGGCCTGCTGGCTGAAGTGTGTGAAGCACTTCCTTCAGATGGGTGAGGTGGTCCTGCCAGGTGGAGCTAAGTAGAGCAATATCATCCAGAAATGTTATGTTGATTTGTGTAGCGCACTAATCATCAGAGATGGTATCTAGCCGCTTGGGCAAGTGTGTGGTCGCCAAGGTGCTTATACGAGGAACTGAGTCATCAGCTTCTTGCAGAACTCAAGAAGTGAGGAAGATGGTCTGATGTGTTGAAGGAGGTCGTACCATGTCTTGGGTGCCATGTAGGAGAGTGACCAACCTCCAGGTTTGCTTGTGCAGATGTGGGGAGCGTGTGCATGTGAAAGCGAAGCAGAGCGTAGGTGTCTGGTTGGTTGGTAAAAGTGTATTTGGCTGTTTAGGTATTCTGGTCCTGTATGGTGTAGGGCTTTTTATGTCTGTGTCTGACAAGTTTGAATTGGCAGGGCTTGGGAATGGGGAATGGGGAGCCAGTGAAGCTTCTGAGGAGCGGTGTGATGTGGGTACAGCATGGGAGGTCAAGTATGAGTCTTGCAGAGGTTTTCTGGGTCCTCTGTAGTCTGTGTTGGAGTTGTTTCTAGAATCAAGCATAGAAAGTGTTGCTGTAGTCCAGCCTGCTGGTGATTAGTGCTTGCGTCATGGTCCCTCTTGTGTTCTGAGGTTGACATTTGAAGATCTTTTACAGCATGCATAGGGTGTGGAAGCAGGAGGTGCACACTGCATTGACTTGAACCGTCATGTTGAGCTTGTCATCTAGGATGATGCCTATTTTTGTCTGTAGGTATGCGTGCTCGTCCTAGCTCCAACAGCCACAAGATGGGGTGCCATTGTGAGGTTTTGTTGCTGAAGACAAGTACTTCCATTTTGACGGAATTGAGCTTCAGACATTTGGTTCTTTTTAGAACTGGGGTCTCTAGTTGGCAGAGGTAGGTACCTTTGACCAAATAGGGACCCTTGCTTCTAGTCAGGGTAAGGGAGATACACACTTTAGATAACCCCTGCTCACTCCCTTGGTAGCTTGGCATGAGCAGACAGGCTTATCCCAAAGGCAATGTGTAAAGTATTTGTACTAACACTCACAGTAACACAGTGAAGACACCACAAATGGACAACACACCAGTTTAGAAAAATAAAATATCTTTATCTAAACTAAACAAGACCAAAACGACAAAAATTCAACATACAGTTACTTAGTAGAATGTCTTTAAAAAGGTTGTTGCAAAAATAAACTTGTAGATGGTAAATGCAACACTTTACTCTCAAAGTACCTGGGATACATAACGCAAAACGAACAAAAGGGTCGCAGAGAAGGCGATGCGTCGATTCTTCCTGAGCTCCGGTTACGATGTGACAAGATGGCGCCTCGATGCATTGCGACGATCAGGTGTGATGCGACAAAAGGGCGTCATTGATGCGATGCGACAACTTGAAGCCGATGCCTGCACGCCCGATGGCCATGCGGTGAAATCGGTGGTTTCCTGAGCCGCGACAGGCCCTGCGACATGCTTTTCCGGTGACAGGTTAGAACTCCCAGCAAGGAAGTTCAGGGAAGCTCGGGGTGAAGTCCTTTTGTTCCTGGGACATCAAAAACAGTAGGCCAGCTTTTCTCCGGTTCTTGGAGACTTTTCTTCAGATGGACACAGCACACAGCAAAGTCCTTCTTCAAGCAGGGGGACACAGCACACAGCAAAGTCCCTTTGTTCTCTCCTCATCAGAAACAGCAAACTGCAGGCTAACCCCAGACACACAGCAAGGGCAGTACTTCTCTTCAGTCTCTTCAGCTGTCCTCTTTGGCAACGGGTTCCTCTTGATCAAGAAGTAGTCAGACTTACAGGGGTTTCATCTCTCATATTTATACCCCAAACGTCTTTGTTCTCTATTTGAGAGGGGTCCTGGACCCAGTCCAAACCAGTTCTGGGTGCACTCTGACAGTGCACAACTTCTTTTGTCATTGTGGGCCAGATGCTTCAGACCCACCGCAGGAGGTGGAGTCAGCAGTGTGGAAGGCAGGCACATCCCTATTCAGGCCCAGGTGCTACTACTCCCACCACTCAAAATGCACATCGGCCTATTCAGCCTAGTGCTGACTCATCCAGACTCCTGGAGCCACCCCAGTCCCTGTCACTCTCAAACCAGACAGTCAATCCACAAACAGGCAGAGGCACACAGAGAGGTTGAACAAGAAAATAGCCACTTTCTAAAAGTGCAATTTTCAAACACAGAATTCAAAAACCATCCTTCCTAAAAGATGTGTTATTAAATTCTGAGTTCAGGGATACCAGACTCCAGTTTTCTATCTCACTCCTATGGGAAGATATGCTGGTAATATGTCACACAGCATTCCCCATTCTGTCCTATGGGCAAGATAGACTTTCAATATTGAAAAACGAAATTGGCAGTATTTCACTACCAGGACATGTTACACACACAAGTACATGTCCTACCTTTCAAATACACTGCACCCTTCCCGGGGGTGTACCTTGGGCCTACCATATGGGTGTCCAATGTGTAAGAAAAGGGAAGGGTCAGGCCTGGCAAGTGGGTACACTGCAGTGGCAGGCCTGAGACATCTTTTTAGGGCTACTCGTGTGGGTGGCACAAACAGTGCTGCAAGCCCACTAGTAGCATTTGAGTTGCCAGCCCTGGCACACTTAGTGCACTTTACTAGGGACCTACTGGTAAAGCAAGTATGCCAATCATGGATAACCAATCACAATAATAATTTACACAGGGAGCATATGCACTTTAGCACTGATCAGCAGAGTTCTATAGCCAAAAACCACAGGTCAGGAAAAACAAAGGAGGAAGAAGCAAAAGGTTTAGGGATAACCCTGCAAAAAGGGCCATTTCCAGCAGTTCTCATCCAGTCTGCTACCATGGACATCTAGTTAGTGAAGTTGATTCTGGTGGTGGTTGTCTTCCCCGTCAGGTAGCTGGTGAGTTGGGTGTCATTGGCATAGGAGATGACGGTGATGTCTTCTGATCGGATGTTGATAGGGAGTGGTGTCATGCATCTGTTGAAAAGTGTGGGGCTGAAGGACAATTCCTGTGGGACTCCGTACATCCTCTCTGGGTCTCTAATTTGAAGGGTGGCAAACTGACCTTTTGGGACCTTCCTGTGAGGAAAGAAGAGATACATTTGAGAGCGTATTCTTGAATGCCAATCTCGTGGAGTCGTCTGATGAGGGTGTTGTGGGAGACAGTGTCGTAGGCCATGGAGAGATTGAGCAGGATGAGGGACGCTGTTTCTCTTCAGTCCAGGATGATTTGAATGTCATTAGTGGCCCCGATGAGTGTTGTTTCTGTGTTGTGGTTCTCTCTGAATGATTGATTGAGTGTTGTCTAGAAGATGGTGAAGTTTGAGATGGGTTGTGAGATGCATGTTGATAGCCTTTTCAATCACTTTGGCTGGATAGGTGAGGGTAATGAGTTGGAAGTTGCTCAGTTGATTTGAGTTGGCTATGAGCTTCTTGAGGAGGGCACAGATTTCTGCAAATTCTTCTTCGTTCGAGAAAATTGCAGACATGCTGGAGGTGTTGATGATGTGGGTCAGGGTGGTGCTGATTGGTCATGTTCTCAGGTTGTAGATGTGATGGGTGCATGGGTCTATTGGGGCCCCTGAGTAGATAGTCTGCATGCTTGTCGCTGTGTCGTTTTGGGTGAGGGTTGTCCATTTGATCATGTGACTGTCTTGTATTTATGGTGGTTTGGTTTGCAATGATATCTCTAGGGTTGGGTTGGTGTGTGAAGTTGCTGTAGATGTTTATGATTTTGCTGTGGAAGAAGTTAGATAGGTTGTTGCACAGTTGTTGGGAGGCAGCGATGTTGACAGTGACTGAGGGCGAGGTGCACTTGAAGATCGGAAAGCTCTCCTTGCAGCTGTTGGCACTTCCTATGATTCAGTCCACTAGTGCTTCGTTCCTTGGTGTCTCCTATTTGCTGGTGATAGTGTCTGAATGCAGCTTTGGAGGTAGGTCCGTCTGCGGTGTTATGGCTAGCTCTCCATTTAACTTCTAGCTGTTTACAGTGTCGTTTGGTGTCTCAGAGGTCTTCTGTGTACCAGCTGGCCTGCTTGTTTGATCTAATATTGTCATGACTTGTAATGTTCTTGCCAGTTCTAGCATGTTGGAGAGCTTCTTGACTGCGGTGCTTGAGGGTTCTGGTCTGTCTGAGGTAAGGGCGACCCTTACTGGTAGCTGCGGTGCTGCCAACAATGAAATGCCAGAGCAGACTGTGCCGTCCAAAAGGAGTACCAAGAGGAAAAACCCTTTAGGGAAAACCTCTGTTGAAGGCGGAGACTCCAGGAACGGAAAGGAAGGAAAGAACCCACAAATAAGAGCAAACACCATCAAGGAGTGGAGAATAGAAGGCAAGAATTCCAAATAGGAACGGAAGGTTAAAAGGAATCCAGATTAGAACTGGAAACGCCAACCAGAAACAAAAGTGCGCCAACAGAAAGCAAAAATACACCAAGCAGGAGCAAAGGTCACCAACATGAGCGAGGACAGACCAGCAGGAGCACGGAGTGTTACAACGCAAGGCACTGAATGATTCAGCCCCTTAAATACCCTTACGCAGGAAGTGATGCAACAGGAAGTGATGTAACAGGAAATAAGCAGTTTCTATTTTGGATAGGGAAAAGGAAATGTAAGGAATAGGAAAGTTCGCCATCTTGGAAAGGGTAAAACAAAGAACCTTCCCAAGGCCCTCTGGGAAATAGGACTGAGAACTCCTGGGAAGAAGAAGTAACAAGATGTTACTAGGAGAATATACTGGAAGCCACAGTGAAATGTGCAAAACAAAAGGTGAGTGAAAATATGCCCCATTGAAGTCCTGGAAGCCGGAATTGCGGTGTTCCTCCTGGGTATTAATGAGCATCAAGGGGCCACCACATGGTGCTGCGGCATGCCTGAATAGACATTAGCGTCGCAGAGTGTAACCGCGATGCTGAAACAGCGTGCAACCATGCAGCACCGCAACACATCTGAGAAGAAGGAGGTGCCGCGGGGGCGGCACAGGCTGCAAAGCGACCCACGATGATGAAACGGGCAGCGCCACGGGCTGAGTCATGGCCCACAGTGCAACAGTTATGCTTGCTGGATTTGATGGGTGTGAGGGAGTCCTCGCAGTTCTTGATCCAGTTGAAGTTGCTGATGTCCTTGTTGAGGTTGTCTGTGGGGCTAGGTTGATCCATGCTGAGGGTGCTGAGCCAGTCTGCTTTTGTGATTTTGCACCAGCTTCAAATTGGAGTGCTGAACCTGGTAGGGGTGTTCACTTGAGATATTTTGATTTTGAAGTGGAAGATGGAGTGGCTCGTCCATGTTATTGGTATGGTAAAGTTGTATTTTATGCTGTCGTTTGAGGTGAATATGGGGTCCAGTGTGTGTCCTATGGTGTGTGTTGATTCAGAGACGAGCTGAGTGAGTCTGACGTTGCTCAAGCTTTAAAGGAGTGCTGTGGAGCAGGGCTTGTGTTGGTCTCTCAGGTGAAAGTTGATGTCACAGAGGAGAATGCAGGCTCTGGACTCGGTGGATGGAGTGGCAAAGTCGGTGATGAGGTTGGTAAAGCTGACTGATGTCCAGTGGGGGTCAGTAGTTGAGGGTCCGATTCAGGGTGAAATTTTCCTGAGATGTGAAGCTTAAAGTGCAGGTGTTCCATAGATAGGGTGCGCAGCATTTGATCAATTTCTTGTAGATATTAGCGAGCCCTCCTCCTAGCTTGTGAAGGCGGTCCAATCGAGTGACCTTGTAGCTCACTGGGATTGCCATGGTGATGTCCAGAGGGGGAGTGAGCCAGGGTTCTGTGATGAAGAGGATATTGAGTGCTTTGCTGCTCATCAGGTCGCATATTTTGGTTGTGTGTTTGCTGAGTGATTGTGTGTTGAGAAGCATACATGCAAGTGGGATTGATGAGCGGGTTTGCTGTGACGTGTGGTGTAGGGTGGGCGGGCGTGTAGTCATTGTTGGTGCTTGTGTGGCGTGTGTGTTGGGAGGGAGTTTTAAGGGCATTGTGTGTATTTGCATGTGGAGTGTAAGTGGGTGGCTGCTATAAAACCAGCAGTGGGTGCAGGTGAAAGCTTCTACTGTGGTGTGAGGGGCAGCAACAGTTGGGGAAAGGCATCTGGCATCTAGCAACCTAAGGGGAGCTGCAGAGGATCACTGAGTGATGATCAGACCAGGGTTACTGGCAATAGGCGCAGTCCAGGTACAGACATGCGCAGTCAGGCTTACCTTTGGTGCACCTTTGACTTGCCAGCAGCGTGCCCGCTGCATGTGTCCAATACACATCCTTGTAGCAGCTGTAATTAAGTAGGTCCTCGGAGAGGGAGGAGTGAAGGGTGCCATGATGTCATTCCTTGGGCTGATGGGTGAATTAATTGAAGTCCTCTTTTTTTGCTTTCTTAGTTTAAAGATTATTTTGGCGGTGGGAAAATCGGTAATGTCAATTCCTATCCAGATTGATGATGTAAATGTAAATTGATACTTGTATAGCGCACTACTCACCCGCAAGGGTCTCAAGGCGCTTGTACGAATACCGCTGTGGAACCCATCCTGGCTTTCCCTGTGAGGCGTCCACTCCTGGGCACCCCCAAGGTGGAGGCCAAGCATCCTTAGCGTTGTGGGGGCCGTTGTGGAGATTAAGCAAGCTATTGCCCAGAGTTGCAGAGTGGGACTCCATGATTGGAATGGCACCGAGGCGAGAATTATCAGGTCCGTGGAATTTTTGAGCCCAAGACCCACCGAGGCGGGGAATTGAACCCTGGTCCCGGGCTAGACCTCTGCATCAGGGTCTGCCGCTCTAATCATTGAGCCACAATGATGGGAAATTCAGTGATGTCACTTTCTGTGCAGGTGAATGATGGCCGATCCAGTGATGCCACTACATGTGCTGATGAGTGATAGGAAATCAAGCCCTCTTGCTTGGCTTCTTTTAAAGTCAGTTTTGGTGGGAAACCCAATAATATCACTTCCTGTCCAGATATTTTGCTATAAAGGCTTCCAGCTTAGACAGAACTCTGTTCACCAACTGTTGGAAGGTGGCAAGGGCATTTTTTAAACCAAACGGCATTACCCTAAATTGAAAATGGCCCTCTGGTGTAGAAAATGTAGTGGCACATGCATCATTGGAAATTGCGGTCGCAGCGAATCTGCCCCTTTGCAACTGCAATTTTTGCATTTGGGATGCATCATCCCAAATGTAAAAATCATTATTTAAGTAATCGCTAAATTTGCGATTACTTAAATTGTGATTGCATTTAGGGAATCGCAAATTGTGATTCCCTAAATGCTATGCAACAAAAAAATAGCAATTTCGCATTTAAGAAACAAAAATTAACATCAACTCAAAGTTATATATCACAAAAAATAGGGATCAAAGCATAAATGCCCGCACGAGTCTTAACATCCTATAATTTAAACACAAAACAAGGTGCAAAGAGCCTGGGACACAATCCCCTAGGCCCCAATATACAGAAACCAGGAGAAACCCAATTGGTTCCTCTAGTACCATACAACAAAATAGCTCAGCACACTTGTGAATATTAAATATGGACAATCCACAATAGAATATGTCTACAGCACAATTGTTTTCCCAAAAAGGAGTCGATATGTTCTGTTGGTATTGAAATTCATCCTTTATTCACATATTTTTTGCAACCGCCAACGCGTTTCGTCCACAATCGGACTTCTTCAGGGCTCACAGTATAGACTTTATCAATTTTCAAGTATCCATTTCCCGTGTATTTGACCAATTGATTTGAAAGTAAGTATATCCAGACACAGTACATCTATAATTTTCAGAGAGTAATGAAACATTTTGTTTTCATTTTTTAAGAGCAAGCAGTGGTCCGCGTGGTAAAATATCAAGGTTTTGTGACCACATTTCGGTCACAAAACCTTGATCCATAACACTGGAAATCACTATTTGGAAGGGGCGCCCTCCTAAATAGTGATTTCTACACCCAAACTGTGATTCTGGAGAAACGCAGTTTGGATGTTTGTACATTTGGAAAAGCATTTTTGCCCTATTAAATAGCCCGATTTTACAAATTGGGCTATTTGCGATTGCAAAAATGCTTCGTACATTTGGCCCATAATCACTATTATGTATCAGTTCTAGGTAGGTATCTTTAAAAAAAAATGTAGCCCAATCCTGGGTAGCTGGAGCATAGAGCTTAACTCAAAGGCAAACAAGTGGATAGCATTTATCAGTATCAAACAGTTAATAAGTAACAAAAACAAGACAATAAACATCCAACAATTTATAAAAATAGTATATATTATTATCTTCAAATAGACACCAAAATGACAAAAACCAGATGCAGGGATCCGGATTTATGATTTTTGCAAGTTTTCATAGGTCACTGCTTCTTAGTCTAAAAAGTTTACAAAATTTTGTAAATCAATGCTTTTCACTCTTAGTGGTAGCCTATGAGCCTCGAGCGTTAGAGTCTAGGGCAAAGTCAAAGTTTCAGGCTGACCTTGATGGAAGTCCCGTCGGATGCGGGCGCAGGGTGGTTCTGGTCAAGATTTTCACGTAGCACTTAGAAACTGCAGCTTGTTGCAAGCTTTGAGCTTGACGTTGATGGAAAGGTGAAGTCTAGTGGTCCATTGACGTCTTGGTTCTGTACGTTTTTCGAGGCTACCCACCAACCAACAAGTATGAGCCTCAGACTCTGAAGCCAAACATTTTTATTTTTGCTGTAGGCTCATAAGTTCTAGTTCTTGGAGAGAAAGACCTGATGGGCACCTCTTGGGGGCTTGGACATGATCTCTCAGGCTACACTGACGGGGTTAAGGGCAAGTCCAGCGGCTACTGATCAGGAGGGCACTGTGCAGGTGCAGGATAATTTAGTTTTTATGTACTCGTAGCTTAACAGAAGGCTAGCCAAATAGCCCTTAGAGTACACTCACTGGTCCTTGGCACAAGTAAGAGCAGGTCCAGCTCTTGCCACAATGTGCTCAGTAAGAGTAGCCCTTCTCTTTCTGGAGTTCTGTCGTTGGGCAGGTGCAGCAGATGTAGTCGTTCTTGGTGCAACTTTTCTTTCTGGAGTCCACATGCTCAGCAGGTGCAGCCCTTCTTATGTCATTTCCTAGCTCAGGGTTCTGAGGATGGGGACCAGATGTGCAACTTCTATGCCAATTTTGAGTTTGTGGGTTTGGAGGATGCACTAGCCAGTAGGGCTACAATTCCCATAGGAAACCACTACCTCTTGCATTATTTCCTGTGGGATTTACACTATAGTCAAACAACCAGCAGCATCAGTTTGAAAATGTGGTGGTCACTACACAAAAAGAGGCACTTTCATACAAACATGAACCCAACCTCTACTTATCGGGTTGTGGTTCCAGTTTTGGGCTGGACGTGCTGTTAAAATGTAGATCTAATATTTGGGAAGCCTAAGCCTCCCTCACCTATGGTTCTATATAGTGTTGCTCTAGGGACTATAGGTGTGTGATCCTTCTACGCAAAGGCTTGAAGTTTTCTTTGAATGTTTTCTGTGGTGGATATGGGGAAGCAGAGGAGATGAGTTTGCACTAGATAAAAGGAGCCTCTGCAAAATGTTAATCTTCACTGAGGTCACCTGGCCTTCTTAAGAAATTTTTAGCTTACCTCCACGTATAAATTCTTATATAAAGTGCGCAGGAGGGAATGGACACTGCACTGATACAAAATCAATGTGGTACTTGGAAGAGTAAACCCAGGTATATGATTGAATCATGCGCCCATGTACAGCCATTTTGTTCAAGCGTCGGATGTGTTTTTTTAAATTTGCCGCTATGCCCATTCCACATGATTTTGTATAATTGCCAAGGAATCCTGAGGCCTCTGTGAAGTGTGGCAGTACCTTAGACTTCGAATCTGGGAAACTTGGTTCGAGTCTCGACAATGATGCTGAACATCCTGTGATTCTGGGTAAATCAGTTAATCTCACCGTGCCTAACAAAAAAATGAATGTGTCCTCATGTAATGCAACTGGTGCTATGTAAAGTGCTCTGATACCCGATTCGGGTCAAGTTTGCGCTATATAAAACTCTGTAAAAAACAAAAAAAAGTACCTCTTTCATTGCTGGAAGCAGGGTCTCTAGTTCAGTCAGGAAGAAGAGAACATTGTCTGTATATAATGCAAGTTTGAATTCTTGCTTGCTCCCCTAAATCGCTTGATAGATGTATTATTCAGCACCCTATGGATGAAGAGTTTCATTGCTTAAGAAAATATTAGCAGGGACAATGAGCATCCCTGCTTGTGCCCCTCATAATAGGTACCTTGAGGGAGTACTTGCCATTTGATGGGTTCTGATAATTGGCCAGGATCAGGCACTTCATTCACAGGCCAAGTGGGATCTTGTCTAGAAGTTTAGTAATTAATGTAAGGCCAACTGACCCTATTGAAGGCCTTCTCCACACAGTGAGAGAATGACCATCAGTTTCTTAACCCTCTCAGCCACTTCAATTAATGTATTGACAAGTCTAGTGTTGTCCCTCGTGTAACGGTTTCTTGCGAAACCTGCTTGTTGTAATGAGATTAGGCACAGGCAACTAATATGAAGGCAAAAATATTTACATCTGTATTAAGGAGTGCAATGCTTATATACAATGAACAGGCTGATGAGTCTTTCCCAGGTTTTAGTAGCAAGATGAGTTGTGATTGTAGCATAGTGTCTCTGACAATTCCTCGTGCAAGAATGTTATGTTAATGTTATGTTAAAATTATTTATATAGCGCTCGCACACCAATTGGTTTCTTGGCACTGAAATGTTATATACTGCAGCTAGAGGTGTTGCTAGAAGGGTGGTGAATGTTTTAAAAAAGAAGGCTGAAAATCCATCTGTGGTCGGTGCTTTTCAATCAGGTATGTTGCTGATAGCTGTTTTAACATGCTCCTCAGTGATTTCAATCTCTAGGGGCAAGAAATGTTCACACTGTTATGAGGCATTATAAGATTCCTGCTCTTCTGGTGATAGATGGTCTCCTGAAAATAGTGTCCTGTAGTAGGTGGTGAAGCAGTACAGTATGCTCTTAGTGTCTGAGTGAAATGCGCCATGCATATCTCCTATGTTGCAGATGTGGTTCCTCATGCACTGGGGTAACAGTGGGAGTTGCCTCTGTGACTGTGAGCCCAAGAATAGATGCTGCCTCAGACACTTTGCGAACTCTCTGCTGCGTACCTTTGAAGGCAAACAGTAGTTGGAAGTGGAACCCCCACATGTAGAGTATATTTTCTCTGCAGAGGAGAGTGGTGATATGAGTGACTTCCCTGCATAGCGCCAGTGTAAACGAAGAGGCATCTAGGAATAATGACATTATAGAGTCCCTGAAGAGGATTGGCTCCTTGCAACAAATGGCTTGTAAAATGGCTTCTGTTGGACTTGGCCCTCTCTGCAAAGTCACCCACAAAAATGTTGCCTTCACTCCTATTTTTGATGAATTCATTTTTGCTGGCCTTAGGACTCTGTACACTTTACTATGGTTAACCAGTGCTAAAGTGCCTGTGCTCTCTCCTCTAAACATGGAAACATTGGCTTATCCCCAATTGGCATATTTACTTTACTTATAAGTCCCTAGTAAAGTGATTCTACATGAACCCAGGACCAGTAAATTAAATGCTACTAGTGGACCTGCACACCTGATTGTGCCACCCACTTAAGTAACCCTTTAAAACATGTCTCAGGCCTGCCATTGCAGCCTGTGTGTGCAGTTTTAAACTGTCATTTCAAACTGGACAAATAAACCTTTAGACAGGCAAAAACCTTCTTTTTTAATAGATATAATGAACCCCTAGATTAGGCCCTGGACAGAGGGTAGGGTGCAGTGTATTTGGCAAGTTGGACATGTACTTGTAAGTTTTACATGTCTTGGTAGTGAAAAACTCAAATTCGTTTTTCACTACTGCAAGGCCTATCTCTCTATAGGACAACATTGAAGTTACCTTATTACATTTAATTAGCTGTAATTTCAAAAATGGGTGTAGGTAACCAGCTTATGTCTTTGGAATTGTAATGTAAAATTCATAACTCATGGTGAAGTCGGATTTTAAACTACAATTTAGAAAATGCCACTTTTAGAAAACAGGCATTTTCCTGCCATAGCCATTTAGTGCCTGTAACCTGTCCCTGGTTCACATGCCTGGGTAAAGATGACAGTTGGGCTTTGTGTATTCCTTCTAGACAGCCACACACAATAGAGAGCTTTGCTGTGCCAGGATGGGCCATCACAGGCAGGATGAGAGGGAGGAGCTGAGCACAGCCCTACTTAACTTGAATAGGCTGTGCCCTTTCTCTACACAACATGGTGGTGCTGAATCCTTGTCACTTCGCACAGTCCGGCAATGCGCAGTTCCTTTAGCCCAACCCTTCATGTTACAGCATCGACCACTCGCGTGGAGCCACACAGTGAAGCACTGGCCGGATCCCCATTGATGACAACATGATCTTCACGCTGCTGCGACGACCTCCCGCGGCACCCGACCATGCTCTTCGAGCTACATCGACGACCATCTGTGACTCTTCCCCGCTTCTTGTGGCCCCCTCCACCTCAAATGGGACTCTTGGAGCTGGACTGAGTGGGTAACTTTTCAGCGGGACTAGGTCGGTCCCTGTATCTGACCTGCGCTCCATCATGGTGAGCCTGAACTTGTGATTTTTTCCTGATCTCACACCACTAGAGAGTCATGGTTGGCGCTTTGGGCTTTTTGGTGCTATTTTTCACTTAAATCTTTAAAAACTCATAACTTCGGTTCTACTGTTTGGGTTTTTGTCTTTTTGGTCTTGTTGTACTTATTAAATATTCCTCTATTTTTGTAAACTGGCGTGGGATCCATTTGTGGTATATTTTCACAGTGTTATTGTTGGAAGTGTTGCACAAATTCTACACACATTGCCTCTGAGTTAAGCCTGGCTGTTCTCTGTCAAGCTACCCGAGGGTTGAGAACAGGTTAATTTAGGTTTTGCTTGTGACTTCACCCTGAGAAGAACTGCGGCGGCTGCTTGACCAGGGCTCACATCTCAGTCAACCAACAACCTCATTTCTTACAACTTCATTGTCTTTTTAAAAAAAACACTTGATGAGCACATCTGGTGTTGGGTTTCTCTTATGTTACAATGTTGATAGCACTCTGCGCATGCAGTCGAAGTGTAATTAATCTGATGGCGGATTTGGAAAAAGTTGTTGGAATACGGCAGACACATAGTTCTTAAAATCTTTGTTGAGGATCCCCCTGGGAATGCCTCTGATGAGAATATTGCTCCTTCCGGAATGATTTTCAGTATTGTCAGTCTTACCGACGAGGTCTTTGTGTTGCTTTTTAAGGGAGGAAAATCTTTGAGAGAGTTTGTCTTTCTCATGCAAAGTAGCCGTTAAGTCATTCTCAACTTGGTCAATGTGAGTTTCTGTTTATTAGATGGAGTGCTCTAGATCTGAGATGGCGCCGTTATTGTCTTAGCACTATGCTGAACGGTCTTTGCCGAATTCCGCTAAGAGTGACTGAATATCCCCTTTGGGGGTAGAAGCGTGTAGATTAATGTCAGAGGTTTCTGATGAATCAATCGAACATGAAGTTTTGAAGTTCTCCCAGCATGTCTCTGCTTTTTGGGCTTATAGCATGTGCAAATGGACAATTCTTTGTGGCTTTCATTTTAACTACTGCCATGGTGTAGACAAAGGAATCTGTCCTGATGCAGATCATTGATGGCTGGTGGCCCTAGGGAGGCCGGTGCGATAACCAACAGGAAACCTCTCAGCAAGGCCCCTAGAGCACAGCCACGGTTAAGAATTAGGCATCTCATGTTATGTCTTTTGGCCACAGGTAGAGTGGTGGGGGTAGGGTCAGCTGGTATTATTGGCTTTAGACAACAGGTAATGGAGAGTCCAAAAAATGGGTGCTCAGGATGTCAGTCCCAGCAATCCTCGCACCCCTCTCCCTAATTCCTGCCTTATCGCATGGGCTCTGATGCTTTCTAGACCTCCTAGCTGGCTCGCTCCTCCACACGTTCATCCAGTGCAACCTCTCCATACATACCAACTCTCCCGATTCAAATAAGAGGCTACCAATTTCATGGCTAGTTTCCCGCCTCCTGATTCCTGCATGCAGAAACCCATTTTGGATTGCCGAATCATGATCTGCTGGAAACAAGGCAGCTTGAGCATGGAAATATATGTCTTGAGACTGAACGCTATGTCCTTAATTCTTGGAGGGGGAGATTCGAGGGTATGACATGCATCATACAGGCAGTTTTACATAGCGCATACAACAAACAGAGTTTATAACTCTGTTTTTGTTTGTGCCATGTTCTTAAACTGCCAGAATTTAAATGATGTTTGTCTGTCACCATACCTGCCAATAGACCTGATTCAGGCAGATTGCCTCTGCTTCAGTCTAAGTAAATGGGGAAAATAAATTGTCCTGCCTATTTTTTCAAAAAAATCTCCCACTTGCCTTCTCTAAAATATTGACATGTATGCCTCTCTGGCAGAAGAAACCCTAGCCTACTTCTGTCTGCTCATGTTGTTGTGAGTTGCTGATCACCGTAGTCGGAGTCCTCCTCCCCCTTGATAAACCCAGAGCTCAGTGGCTGCGCTGACCCCGATCACGGACAAAATTTCGAATTTGAAACCATTCCACCGGTAAGTTTGCGAGCCTCAGATATTTTGTTTTTACATGTACTTAGGAGGAAGAGGTGGACACCTGACTCCCAGGAGCCCTCTCTCTCAAGTGAAGTGTCCCACTCCATTAATTCGCTTGCCAACCATTGCAGCCAGAGCTCATAGCACGGAGCTCAGCCAGGACACGTCTTCTCAGGTCTGATCCCTGCTATGCCCTCATCTCAAACCTGGTATTTCTTTTGTTGGATAGTCTCTTTGTAATTTTAGGCTGTAGTGACAATGCACTGTCTACTCTGAGTAGGTGAATTTGTTCTGCTGTTCTGAAAACATTTTTATTGGTCAGTAGAGAAGTTCCTAGGGTGTGTGGAGTGTAGGGTTGCTGTAGGAGCAGCGTAATTTTGGCTCCACCCTTCCATGTCACAAACATAACATAAACGTGCACCTAGCACTTGTTTCCTGTGTGGCCTAATGACATAACTATTGTAGTGTATTCACTGTAGAATTAGAGAATTATTATACAGTGTGGCTTAATTAATTAAACGATATTTACTGTTTAGATGATTAAGTAGAAACCATCCTCATACTATAAAAATGTAGTTACTTTGTATGCCACATGTAATATGAATACAATGTACTGACATTTTACGTTCATTTGTGTTTGAAAATGCACACACATATTAAATGTGCACCATTGAATTAATACTTTAAAGTTGTCCTGACTAGGCCTGTTTCCCATTCTGCATAAAATGCTGTTTTCCATTTCTGCATGCGTGTCCTTTTTCCTTGCAGGTGCGTTCACATGGTTTGTTGTTAGCTTGAGAATAGATACAAAACTGTACTAGCAATAGAGAGAGAGCCTGAGAAGAAGACCTTGACAAGGAAGATGGGGAACAAAGCAAAACCAAAGGAAATGATAGACGGAGGGTTGAACATTGCAATCACTCACCCCCAGTCAACTGATCTGGGTTTAATCCATCACCGTTCTTTAGCCCACTCTGCCACCCCAGTTAAGACATGGCCATATGCAAATCAGTCTGACCCTGTGCCTCATGGGAACAGTCCAGCCTGAACTGCCAAGCCATATCTTCCCTGGACCGGAAACAAGCTTCCTAGGACCGGTTTCCGGCATTTCAGCCGTCTTCAGGAAGATGGGGAGCCAGAGCTTTAACTGAAGAGTTGTTTTCAACACTATTGCAATGTTCCCATGTTCAGTGAGGGACATTTCGTAAATGTTGCAGTTTACAACTTGAGAAGGAAAATGGACAAACAGAACCCCGGATAATGCAAACAGAGGGGTAATATCTAAGGGATTTTGGTGCAGTAACTGAAGTCTACACTATCTGAGATTGCTACCAGTTTCCCTTTGACTTTGAGAGTTTTAGACCCCTATGCTTATTCCCTTTGACTATTGCTGAGTGTGGCTTCAATTTACACACAATTCCCCTGGCCCAAGAAGTCTCGTGACCAAGCTTCTGAGATACTGACGCCTTTCTTCAACTTCCTTTACGTCCTTTACTTCCCAAACTTTTCAATATTTTTCTGCATTTCCCTGAATTTTAAGATCCTTTTAGACAATTGGACCATCCTTTTAGTTTAGACTTTAACCTGGATGATTTTAGATTTTACATTTATAGAAGAGAGAACCAGATACTCTTCTCTGAGCACCAAATCTTGTTATTGATCCTTTGCATTGCCGTGACTGAATTACTTGTCTGCCTCATACTAGTACAACTAAACTTGTTTAAGAGATTGGGTTTCCTGGTTCTTATTTGTACCTTTACAGCCTGGTAATAAGATTTGTTTATCCTAACTTGACTGCAAACTTGTAATAAACCATTTTAACTGCAGTCACTGATTCCTGGTCCTTATTGTGCAACCAAAATGGAGTACACTGTTAATTGAAATTGGTTGATGTCCTGTTAACTCCCCTCTCCTCTCAGCCAGTGAAGAAAGATCCATTGGAGGACCAATGGCAAGAGGGTTGGCCCAGGGCTCTGGACCACTATGAAACAGAGATGTCTGCCTCACGAGGTGAGGTACAGACGCCTCTCTGAAGCCAATCTGCAGACTGCCGCATGAATAGCAGTTTCCACCTTTCCAATTTCTTGCAAGCTAGATACAGGGGACCCCATGGAAAATGTATTTGTGAACAGAGGCTAGTCTGCCATATCGCATGCTTGAGGTGTGGGTAATTAACACACATGGTATGGTATTCCCTCATCTCTCTGGTGACCATTGTGTGATACTGGTATTAAAGCTGTTCCTTGGCTTTGCTACATCCTCAGAGAGTAAGTAGACGGACGAGAAGTTTTGGTGGTAATGTCCTGATAATTCAAGGATAATCTCATTTTTTTATTCCTTTGCTTGTCCAGGCACTTACTGCTCATCTTCTTCCCTGGTATCTTTTACCACTTCTACTTTGTGTTTAGTTGTACAAGAAGTGTTGGTGGAGATATGACTTTACATAGACAAGCAGGGTCCTACTTAATGACTCAGATAGCTAAAAATGTGGCCCATATTTGGAAGTTAGAGCAGTTTTGAACTTTTAGACACGCTGCAGACGTATTTTGCACGGTATGGGAGACTGCATGGAATTTGAACCTGCTGCAGCAATGGTTTCTTTTAAAGCAGGGTAATCAAAAGTAAATACAGGTCCACCGGACCATAAAACAGGCCTACAAACAGCCAAAAACCACCAAAAACCGGCCCTCACACTGATCTATCAGACCAACCCTTTGGGCACTGCCTGATAGCCCTATGTGCCTGTGCAACCCTGTAGACAAGATCGGAGGGCCATGTGGGGCATTCCGAAGACTTCATTGTTATTGCTGTTCTGTAGTGTCTGAATGAGGCACACTAAAAGCTCTCAACTTTCCCAGGTCACTGCAAATTTCATCCAGTCTAGATTTTTGCTTTGTGGTCTGGGGCTTGTAGTCATTATTTTATAATGGGTTCATCAGGACTACAAGCCAGAACAAGCATTTACAATGCAATGGTCTCGGCATTGTTAAAGTTAGAGCTATTGGCATTGCTCATGTCATTGTTTTTGTTTTTAAAACATTTAAAGAAACGGCAGTTATTTACAATGTCAATAGCTTAATCTCTCTCAAATGCGAGACCTATTGCATTTGCACCCACACACAGAGCCACACACACAAAGCCACCCACACACACAGAGCCACCCACACACACAAAGCCACCCACACAGAGCCACTCACACAGAGCCACCTACACAGAGCTATTCACATAGAGCAACCCACACACAAATAGAGCCACCCACACAGAGCCACCTACACACACACAGAGTTACCCACACACAGACAGAGCCACCCACGCATAGAGCCACCTACAAAAAAAGCCACCCACACAGAGCCACGCACATACACACACACACACACACACATAGAGCCTCACACACACACAGAGCCACCCACAGAGCCGCAATGTGTGGCGCAAGCTGCAGGGGCCTCCTGAGGAGGGCCCTGGCACTTATATGTTTTTTACTTCTATATATATTTTTTTTTCATAAATTAAGCACTGCAGTAACCACGAACTGTTCTGAGCATCAGTATGACTGTTCTTCTTAAATTCCTGAGTCCGGCCACAGATAAAAGGATCGTAGCTGGAGAGCTTCTAGTTGGAGACGCCTGGTCTAACTGCTCATGGTGGAGAGAGCTTTGATGACACATTGAGGCACCACGTTGATGTCATACGTATGTTGTGTAAATTCATATCAATACATTTGAACGGTGCTCGTCACCATTGTTACAAATTCGTGGCACACTCACAGTCTGGATCGTACTGACCTAGGAGCGCCATCAAACAAACATGCCCGTTTGTTGGTGTTAAGTTGCATGAGGTTAGTAGAAAGTTATTTCAATGCGGAGTTAAAAAGGGGTTGGCCAACAACAACTTTAACTTGCATTGTTCATTTAAGTCAAGTCTTGTGTTATATTGTGTATGTATTTACCAGAAGGTGAAAAGCCTACAAATCACTTGCTGAATAATGTATATTTTTAGCCGCTTCTCTGGCCTGCCCTCAAGCTACAATGCCCACATCACATTTAAAATCGCAGCACCCATACATTTTATATACACTTGAACCTTTGGATGAATTGCGAAATCCTTTGTACGAGACGGTCCCTGAAGCCACAATCCCTGCACAGCTCAGCATACATGTGCGTGTCTACTGCTGATATGTTTTAAAATGCAACATGGCATTGAATTCTCCTAAAACGCATGGATGCAGAGCCTTAAACACCTTGTAAAGAGTGTATGTCAGTGACACCAATATGATCTTTAATTCAATATGTACCATTTAACACACCCTTTCCAAGTCAGATTTCTAACGCCACGGTGTACCAGGACAGCAATTGAGTTAGAGCGCACAATAAAAGTACAAGCTCCCGGTATTCAGGCAGAGGGCGCCCTTATCGATGGTCGGGGGAGAAGAGGCAGCCGCGGGCTGGAGGACACTGGCACCCGAGGCTGGTCGCCTCCAAATGTTCCTCCTCCGACATGAAAAATTCAGGCTGTTTTGCTGTACCCAAACGGCTCTTTAACCCATTTTCGGAAGCCCGGGCATTCCCAGGGTGGCTGCTAATGAATTTCTGCTCCAGCGGCTCAAGTGAAGAGAGGTCGGAGGAAAGGGGAGCGCGGAGAGGGGAGAGGTGGGGGGAGGAAGCGACAGGAGACGGGGGGGGGGGATAGAGAGAAGGGACACCGAGCAGGAGGAAGGGAAGGCTAGGCACATATCAAGTAGGAAGGGACGAAGGACGAAAACAAGAAAAAAAGATTTAAAAAATGGAAGAGACAGACACACGTACCCGGACCACTAAAGCTCATAAGAAAGAAGGTGACGCCGGGTCTCTGTCGGGCCGTCTCACAGACAGGAGGCCTGGGCGACGGGTGCACCTCACAGCATGCAAAGCAGGTGTGAATCCGAGCTTCAGGCGAAAACATGAACATGGGAGCCGAGAGCAGGGGGAGAGGACGAGCACACCACTGCCTTTCTCCGAGGTTAATGCCTCAGAGAAACGAAGCGTCGTTTTGGGATTCGGGGGCGTGTTTTTCTTTCTCAAACACGCCCAGAGAAAGAATCGAAAAAAACACACCCCCGAATCGCAAAAGGATGGGGCTTGTTTGGAGAGACAAACCTCTTCTCCAATGGCTGACCAGCATTTCAGAGGTCAGCCAATGGAGAAGAGGAGAGTAGAGGGGCGGGTTAAAGCCCCACTACTCCAAGTCATTAAATCTCGCGAGCGAGACTGCGCAAGCGCAGCCTTCGCTAGCCGAGACCTAAAAAGTATGATAGGGATTAAATGCTCACACATGAACCCTGGAAACTTGAAAGTTCTGTGGATGCAACTGAGTGACATAGAACTAGGATGGAGAAAGGAATCAGAGAGGAGGAGAGGAGTTGGCCTAACGGCTAGGGCGGTCGGCCTTGAATCTGGGGAACTGGGTTCAAGTTTCGGGAATGACAGTGAACATCCTGTGATTCTGGGAAAATCGCTTAATCTCCCCGTGCCTAACAAAAAAATTAATGTGTCCTCATGTAACGCAACTGATGCTATGTAAAGCGCTCTGATACCCGACTCGAGTCAAGTTCGCGCTATATAAAACTCAGTAAAATAAAAAAAATATATTAAAAAGTATGAGATGACTGGTAATATGTCAGGGCATACCATGTGTTGGAAGGAGGTGATTTATACAAATAAATCCTGGCAAAGTTGTCCGAAACTGCCCATTTCGTTCAGACTCCTGCAGCAGATATTCAGGGTTGCCAGATCTCTTCATACCTGCAGGACACCAAGGCCCATGTTTATAATGATTTTGTGTCTGGTTGCGTCACTTTTGAGATGCAGCGCAGACGCCAAATCATTTTTGGAATTTATTAAGCCGTGCAAAGCGTGGATTGGTAAACAGAAAGTACCGCAAGGAGCCTTGCATTACTTTGCATTGGGTAGGCATTACATGGGTGGAGCATGGGCATTCTCATGCTTCCACCCATGTATTTTCACACAAATTCAGCTTTCCAAAGACTTGTAAACCTGGGTTTGTGCCAAAATGGTGAGCTTAGCCGACAGGAGTAACAAGGAGAAATATCTTTATTTCTCCTTCTTACTTCCTATTTCCGTGTGTGGTGCATTCTGCAGAATGAAGCACACATTCAAAGAGGAATATGCCTCTAAGGATTTTTTGTGTAGGAAGGTATCCCAATTTGCAAGGGACACCTTACTCAAGGGTGTCTACACTGTGCTAGGCAGCAGGCAGAACACCAGCACGAGGAGAAATGCTCCATATCTTTGTGAAAATGGAGCATTTCGTTCACGTGAGTCCCCTTGCTGTACCGTGTTGCATAAACAAATAGTAAACGTGATTCCAGGTCTAAAGCCCTGGGCTTTCTTATCAGAAATCAGTGCATTCTGGGAGTTGCAGTCTTCCTTGTAAATACTACACAAACAATAGATCGGTTGCATCCTTATGACACGGAGTGATGTAGCAATGCCCATTCCTTGATAAAATCTGTTTGCTAATACAAAAATCACATGTTCAGTCCTGAGAATCTATTTAACATCCTAATGCATTCTGTCCTTCTGCTGTAACTTGCAAATTGTAAGGCCGGCCCTGGACTCGTCGTGATGTGCCCAGTGGCATGGAATCCTCAGAATAACCCAACCGCCGCTGAGCTGCCAATTAGCTCAGTGTAGTGTGCCACATATGATATGACATGGGACCACGTGGTAATGAATCGCTGCTAAGAAGTGTGCAAAGATCTCACGTTGACACATGGCAGGTGTTACCTGCTCCTCTCAATTCTCCTTTTCTTGCAATCCGATGCGTGCAGGGCGTCAATGATAACGGAAGAAGAAAAACTAAAACTACCAGAATTCAAATAAAAAAACACCGAAGCAAGGTGAGCTACTCGTACGGCCACGTGACGACTTGAAACCTTGGATTGTTGCCTGGGGTAACGTTTACCTCACAAAATAGCATGTATTTCTGTCAATGAGGCGCGTGCGGTGCCGAGGCGGAGAAAAGCTTCAATAACATTTTCTGATACGGGAGAGGGATTCAGCTCTCCGTCCCAGGTTTTGGCTAGCCTAATCAGTGTCAGGCGACACACCTGTGAGGCTGGCTGTTTGCCTCAAGCAAGCCTACCTCAGCCTGTATAAAAACGTGATTCGGTGCTCGCAGCGTTAGTAGGGAGGAAGGACTGGGATCTGAATTCGAGGGGTGAGTTTAAGGGGAGTCTTGTCACATGGGTGTCTCTGAAGTCGAACCTTGGCTGTTCCTTAAGGCACCGGTTTATTTGTTTTCTTTCTACTCCGACTCCGGTGTTTTCGTGTATGGAAGGGGCGACCAGGAAAACCTGACTTTTAGGGAGAGGGGCTTTCTTTCCAGACTGAGCTGGTTTAATTCCCTAGATTCCTTCACCTTTTCCCGTACAGAAATTGTCAGTACTTGCAATGCGCAAGGTATGGTCTCCAGGCCTAAATATTGTGAGTAAATGGTGGCTGCTTTTTATATAGACTTTGAGAATTTTATTAGTGTTCGCAATGGTGGCAGACTCCATCCCCTGGCACTCGAATGCACCCCGATATGTCCCTGCAAGTCTCAGATCCTGATTAAATGTGGTTTTTCAAATATACATTACATGATGTATGTTTACCTAAACTCGAATATTTTCACTATTGCTACACGCTTTGCAGAGGTTTGTAAACCAATCCAAAAGCTTGCCTTGTTCACATAAATAACATTCCCAGCCTTCCGTAGCCCATTTTGATATCCTTAAACATAACCCATTATTCGGTTAGCTTACTTTCCCCTTGAGCGCGTCCCAATTTTGGTGTTTCACCTCTTCTTGTTCCAGCAGGCTGTATATTTCATTGGTAATTGACCCTCGGTTTGAGGGGGCCTCTAATAGACGCACGGTGTCTTTATTTCCTATTTACAGAACTTGGCTTTTCGCTTCCAAATCACTGTCATAGGGTGTCAGTTCAAAAGGAGCAACTGCGGACTACATCTCCCAGAACACTTTTCATGTTGGTGTTTGGTACAACACGTATTTGTACCTAGTGGTATGTCGAACACATTACACCCATCCAAGCACGTGTATTTGGTGCTTTTTTTTTTTTTTTTTTTTCTGCTTGGCGTAGACTGTAGCTTGTAGCATGGCCAGCGGTGTCCCTGTTCAATGTTGCCTGCTAGGGCAGGGCACAATTAAGACTGGACTTCCAAACGGACATTTGAAGCAGACTCTGTATTGCAGGTGGCTAAAAGAGAAGCCTAGCGCGGTTGCCTAAAGGAGATTTTACAGAAAAACTGTGTAGTACGTTGCCAGTGTGCTTTAGAACATCTCTTCCCTCTCGGAGAGGCCTATGTTCTGAGTCTGCCTTGAGGCTGCTCCCACCACTCAAGAAAGCAGGTTCTCAACACAGGCTCCCCTGCTGGGAACTTGCCTTCGAGCACTGACTGGGGCCAGTGTAATTAGCTTAATGCATTTACCATCAAGGTAACTTAAATTTCCCGTCCCTGAAGAGTGCTGGATTGTACAAGTGTTTCTCGTTCCATGCATTCCCCCTCTGCGGTGTCCAAGCAATACTTGTGCTGAGAGGCATTCTGACTCTTTGGGTGTGGGTACAGCTGTCAAACATAATTATTATTAAAAATATGCATGCAGGGATAGGCCCTTTTCACCCTATGTTCTTTTTTAGGTTTCGCTTGAGCTGTGCTTTCGAAATCTCTTGTATTTAATATATCTTAAAAGGGGGCTCTGATCAGTTCCCGTGGCCGAATTACTGTGTTCATTCACTTTTGTGTGAAATTTTTTTTTTTTTGGGTTAAACTTCCCCTGTTTGCCCACATTTACCATACGAAGTATCACAGCTGGTCACACTATTTTAAGTCCCATTCACTGTCAAAATAAGATCTCTTCCTGTGGCAGAGGCAGGCTGCTTCTAACAGTTTACTGGATTGCTTGCGTTTGTGGCATTTACTATTAATGTCTCAGTACATCTCATTGCACTTTGTAGGCAATATCGGATTTTTTTTCCCCAACTTAATCTATTTGGTCATTACAATCAAATTCTAAATGTTGTAATGGACATTGTGCGGTAAAAATAAAGTTAATATACATGTGCCATGCAGTAGTTTAATACCAAACAGGCAGGGCCCGATTCACAGAACTAACTTAAGACAAAATCCTAAACTTACTACCATTTTGGTATTCACAGAAGGCAATTACTCATTTCGGTATTCACAGAAGTTAGGACTCTTAACTTTAGGACTCCTAAACTGAGAAAAATCCTAACTTTAAGACTTTTGGTATTCACAGAAGGCGTTTAGGAGTCCTAAAGTTAGGGCTCCTAACTTCTGTGAATACCAAAATGAGTAAGTGTCTTCTGTGAATACCAAAATGGTAGTAAGTTTAGGATTTTGTCTTGAGTGAGTTCTGTGAATCTGGCCTGCAGTCACTAGTGCTGTTACCTCGCAGACAACAGGGTTATGATCTGAATGGTGCAGAAGCACTGGGGCCAAAAGTTGTCATAACTCCTCTTAAAAACATACCGTTATTACAGCAATTCTATTTCCCTCATTTAATTTTTTTAAAAGTTTGCTATTAATTACCTGCACTGTACAACAAGTAACAGCACAATATATTGCCTTTTTGTACAGAAACCAGTCATAACACTTAAACAGATTTTCTGTAACTTGTATTGTACAACTACTCAGCAAGTTTCAACTTGCAACAAAAAACAGTTTATTAATCACATAGGCGAAATGTAATGCATTTAGCAAGGCTTGTTTTTTTGACCAGTTAATTTCAGCCAGTGGCTTCAGATCTCGTCAATCGTAGCTTGACTCAGTCAAGGTTAGTGCTAACTCTATGAGGGCCTACTTTTCAACTATAGCTCTGAGTCCCTCCCATGTGTTTCTCTGTAAAATCGCTGTTAGACCATTATAGTCAGAACATTATAGTCGGACTTTAATGCTCCATTTTAATCTCAGGCAGGCAATGTGAATATTAGCTGAATTGCCTGTGGTTTCACATTTGTCTAGTGTGGATTTAAAAGGCAAAAAACAAAACTCAAGCAAGTTGCATTACCTCAATCCTATTTGGGCTCATTGCCACACCATAACCATTTTTCCAAGAAAATAATTCTGGACCTATACATGCAGACTTGTAATTGGGTGTGGTGTGAACGTTTTCACTGCTTCGGTTTGACCATTTTTTATTTTTATTTTGTAAGGTTTTTAGTGTTGGTGTGTCCTTTTTATTGGGAGAAGTTGAAAAGGGGGTGAAAAAAGAAAAATGAAGGACGAAATTGCTGCCACAGTCGTTTTTGTCACCAGACTGGCAAAAAAACACGAGAAAATGAGCAAGCAGAAAATCGAGCAGTTTGCAGCTAAACTGACAAGTATCCTGTTTGCAAAGTACAGAAACCACTGGTATTTGGAGAACCCGTCGAAAGGGCAAGCTTTCAGGTGAGCAAAAGGGATAACTGGTTCAGATTTGCAATGGAGGCCAAGGTTACAAGATTTCTCCGTGGCATCAAGGGCACTATATTCAACTGGTGTGTGGTCTGTTTTTTTTTTTTTTTACCTTGGTTTGAGGTGAGCAGAACTATAAATCCCAGAGTTCATTGTATGGACATGTTCTGGATTGAAACACGGTGGTACTTTTGACATGTATGTAGTCCTTAATGGAGGTTTAATTTGATGTGAAGCTTAGGCATTGAGTATTTAGTTTTAGTTATGATGCACAGCTTACATTGAGGGGTTTATGGCTTTATAGAGTGCTGCAAATCAACAGTAAAGAATAGGAGCTGCCATGTAGACCTCAGTGGAACCAGATCTATACTTGATATCTCGCTGACATTTTCAGTGAACAGCTTCCCTTCCAGCACAGCTCCGCCTTGTTGCTGCTGCCAATGACCCTTGCAGGTCTGTGTTCAAGGCCCTCCTCCACCTGCACCTCATCCCTGGTGGTCCAGTGGTGATCTGTTATGCTGCTCTGCCCTCTGTGCAGCAGATGCATCAAAGGCAAGCCTGTGAACGTCTGCACTGTGCCCAGTGCCATAGAGCCTGGTCCTTGGACTATCCACCGCTATGGGGCCAGCACTGTCCACGCCCTCACAACCAGACACTACTCTGCCTGCTAAATTGTGTTGCTGATCGACACCCAGGGCCCATTCTCCTGCCACAACTGCAGCGGCACCATCGCCTTCCATCGCACATCAAACCGACCCACCGCACGACACACAAAAACCAGACCTGATCGCCTTCGCTGTATCCTAATCAGCACACGCTCCCTCTACAAACATGCCGTGGAGATCTGGTATCTGCTCGACTCAGTCTCCACCAACATCGCCTTCCTCATGGATCTCTGGATGAATGCCAGCTAAGGCCCCAGATGTAGCCATCCCAGAAGGCTACAAAATCAGGTCCACAAAGACCGTTCCACCTGAGAAGGAGGATGCATCACCATCGTACATAAAAACCCACTGCATCACAACCAGTTTGGACGACCACTCTACCACCATGGAACACCTCCACTTCGAGATCCAGCACACCTGAATACCACCCTCTGCGGTTCCCTCATCTACAGACCTCCTGGACCCCCACCCCCGTTCAGTGAATCCTTAGTCAACGTTATCGCACACCCCACTCTCACCTCCATTGACTACTGCCTCCTCAGATTTCAATTTCCACCTGGACAACTACAACAAATCATCCCTACTGGAGAACCTTGCCACCATCAGACTAGAGCAACTGGTCACCTTTCCAACTCACTCAGCAGGAAACGCTCAACCCAATCTTCTCCAAGCAGCAACATCTCCTTTAGCCACACATCCGAACTACAGTGAACCGACCACCACTGCGTCCACTTCTCCTTCACCAAACCCACTGTACACCAGCACACCCCATGCAAAACTGGAAGGTCACCGAAGACCAACTCACCACAACCCCACCACGGCTATCCATGAACGCCAATTCCTTTGCACGCAACCTCCACTCATAGATCTCCAACTGCGCCACCACAGTGGCCCCCCTCAGGAAACACTCAGGCAGGCAACCCTCCAAGAAAGCCAGCTGGTTCTCTCCCTCCAAGAGTCCAGGTGCACCTGCAGATGGCTTGAAAAAAGATGGAAAAGCAGCACGGCCTCAGACCACAAAGCCTTCAAAACCCCTGTCAATAACACCACCACCTCTTCAAATCAAATAAGAAAATGGCCATACAAGAACACATCAACTCCAACACACAACAGCAAACTACTCCACCGTGTTCAAAAAGTTCACCAAACCTGGCAAGGAGATGAGACCTAGCTCACCCCCGACCTCTGGACAACCTTGCCACCTTCTTTTACCACAAGATCAAGGCTCTCTACAACCAACCTCCCCACCCCTCTTAGCTCCTGGTGACACCACTGCACCCAACGGACCCAGACCCTACTCAACTGGACCTCTCTAACCACTAATGCCCTCAAGTTCATGAAGAACATCATCTCTAAGCCCCCTCTGATCCCTGCTCACATCACATATTCAACAGAGCCAGTGCTTCCATTGTACCCAACTTTGCTGCACAGTCAACTGCTCCATCGAGTCCACCACCTACCCTGTAGACTAGAAACATGCTGAGATCAACCCCCTACAGAAGAAACCTTCTGCCGACCTGACGGACCTCAAGAACTACAGACCCATATCCCTGCTCACCTTACCAGCCAAAGTAATTGAGAAGGCCACCACCTAACTATGAGTTCAGAGACTCAAACAACATCCTGGACCTCTTCCCAATCTGGATTCAGAAGCAACCACAGCATCGAGACTGCTCTCCTCACCACCACAGACGACATCCACATCCTCCTCAACAGAGGCGAAACCGCAGCCCTAGTTCTCCTTGACCTCTCCGCTGCTTTCAACACTGTCTCCCATGACATCCTCTGCACTAGACTTCATGATGCCAGCATCTGTGGCCAAGCCCTCTACTGGATCCACTCCTTCCTCACTGGCTGAACAGTCTGACTTCAACCTAGTGCCAAGGGGCTTCTCCCTGAGACTTGCCCATTTCAACAGCTACATGGCCCCACTTGAAACCTTTGTCAGAAACCACAGACTAAAGTCTCCTATGCCGAAGACACATAGTTTATCCTCTTCCTCTTCGACAAACTCACAGCCGCCAAGAACCACTTCCATAGCAAAATGAAGGCAGTATCCAATTGGATGAATGACAGCTGCCTCAAGCTGAACTCTTAAGACAGAAGTCCTCATTCTGGGCCCCATCCCTCCGCCTGGGACGGCTCCTTTTGGCCTGCAACGCTCTAAACCCCCGCGGACCATGCACAAAACCTCAGCAGTATCCTGGACTCCTCACTCTCAAGGAACCACTAGATCAATGCTGTCTCATTCTCCTGCTTCCACACGCTCTGCCTGTTCCGAAAAATCTTCAAGTGGATCCCCACAGAGGCCAGGAAAAGTCACACACAGTAGTCTGCAGCAACACACTCTAGGCTGGCACAACAAATGCTGCAGAACATCCAAAATGCCTCTGCCAGACTCTCTGAACATCCCTCGCTGCAGCCACTTCACTGACAACCTGAGACCTCCACTGGCTCTGAGTCAACAAAAGGATAACCTACAAGCTCTTCACGCACGACTACAAAGCCCTCCACAATGCCCGACCAGCTTACTTCAGCCACTGCCTCTCCCCCCCCCCCCCCCCCGCCCCCCCCCCCCCCAACTGGACATCTCCGCTCTGCCCATCTGGCACTGGCCCCCATCGGCAGGACCACTCGTGGAGGAATATCCTTCACTGCAAGAACCTGGAACTCCCTTTCTCTGCATCTCGGGCAATCGCCATCTCTGCCTCAATTCAGGAAGGATCTCAAGACCTAGCTCTTCGACTGAACAGCAGACCCATACGGATGAGTAGTCATGCTCTACAAAACCCGGGTTCATCCGCATATTAAACATCAACCCGCTTGTAGCCATTTTGCCGCTTCGCCTCCAGTCCTGGACCGCATTCTTGCACACCATTCCAGAGCTGCAGGGATTCACCGCTTTATCAAGTCCCCTTTTCTCTGCATCACCTATTCCTCCCTGTGAGAGCTAAAGTTGGTTTCAGACAGGCCTGCTGACATTTTGTTTACTGTGATCGAGTAAAGCGGCTCCTAGTGTAGGACACTGCACTGTGTATTTGATATAACTGCAATTTGTAAATTTGTGATGTAATGTAGTTTAACCTGAGATTGTAGTTTTTTGTCTTTTGTTGTCTTACTCCGCTGGGACTGGCCTTCGTTCAGGTTTTTCTTGTGATCTGCACTTTGTCATTTGGCTTTGACCATACCACTCACAGAATGGTTTTTTGTTTTGCAAACTTATAATCACTGTCTTGGTTTTAATTTGGTACATCCAGTGCACATGGGATAATGTAAGTGGCAGGAGCAGGTTTATGAGCGAGATGTGGCAAAGAGGACTTTGTATTGCTGTGGCTTATTAGCCATTCATAATAAAAAAACTTGCATTTATCAAAGCTAGCCTTCTTATGTGGTGATGTACAATATGGATCCATGTTAAGTTTTCAGACCTAGCATTAACTTAAGATTTAGACTCGTTCTATGGAAATTTATTTGATGTACTGGTCTGGGAAATATGCCATGGGCAGTCTTTCTGCGCCTATGAGGGACACCATGTTGTAATGGGACTAATGCATATTGCAGTAGTTCAGCCTGGCTGACACCTCTCATGCAGGCATCCGTCCAAGACATAGGTCAGGAGCAGATGGGGTGATGGTGTGTGGAGGGGCCCTGCTGCATCCCATCTCCTATGGAGGGTTTGGGATTCCCCTAGTACAATCACACATGGAGTGTGCTGTGTAAACTTGTGCTAATGCATCCGGTTCCAATGCTGGGTGGGGTGGTAAAAGCTGAACAAAGTGTCCACAGATGTTTCAACCCCTCTGTCTGACCCCGCAGCAGTCCACGTTGCAAACCCTCCTATTCTGTGGTATTCTCCTTCGCTGACCTTTCATCATGGTCTCATTGCCGCTAAGGTTATTCATATTCACTGCAGAACTTGTTATTGTGTTTGAACCCGTTCTTGCTATTCCTTTCGGCTTTTGTTCCAATAGGTGCATCCGGATAAACAAGCAACAGCCCACTGATTTGTTGATGCAGAGGGCGTGTGCGGAGAGCAGTGTGCACTTCAGTGACTTGGGTTTGCCGGCAGAGATGACCATATGGGTTGATCCGTTTGAGGTGTCCTGCAGGTAGGTTCTCCTTGATTCTCTATTTGCATGTCTGAGTTGGCATGCAAAGCCTGTTCTTAGTGCCCATACTGTATGGCCTCTGTCGTATGTAGTAGATGCTGGTAAGGCTTAATACCCTAAAGTGTACTCTTGTTGTCAGTCCTTTCTGCATGTTTGTGGCTAAAATATGCAGGGACTCCTGACCTTCTTGCAGTACCACTCTGAAGTTGGCAAGACCAGCTTTCAATGGATGATTCCACTCTTGGAGGTTGGTTGAACCTAATTATTCCGTATGTCTTGATTGTTGGAGACTAGAAGTTTTAGATAACCTGAAGGCTACAGAAATGATCAACAATCTAGTCTTTGAGGACGGACTAGTTTGAGGTCCAAATTTTGCTGGTTCTCTACTGCTGCTTGCACGGTTGTTTTTAAATTTGTGGTGCTATCCCTGAAGGACTTACTTCCAAATTGATAGTGGACTTGCCAGCGGCTGGAAACATGGAAGGCAGTGCAGCCATTTTAATCTAAAATGGAGTGTGCGCTCAAGAGGTTTTGGTATTTGGAGCTCCATGTGGTACAGGAAAAATCTGGTCTATTAGGGCACACAAATGCACAAAGTTTTGAAAGATGTCTTGACTTGTAAAAAGTGAACTAGTTACCATAGTAGATATTATTGGGTTTGACATTTGCCTTTTGAAGGTAGTTTCCTGATATTAAAGAAGGCTTAACCCGTGATTCCCTGTGGATTAGAAGAGGCTGATGGGTTTCCAAAATGTTGGACAGAAGTTTCTCTGGGGCAACCTTGTTTTGAATATTTGAATCTAAATTTACTCTTTAAGCTAGTGTTCTGCACCCAGGTTATTTATTTAATCTAATGGTAAGGTAACTACCTTTTTAGGTCAGACCTGCATAATTTATTAAACCAGTTTGCCTGGCTCCTTGTAAGAATATGCATGCATCCAAACATCAGTAGACTATATCCTGGACCTGTCTTACTTTACCCCTCTGCTTTAGGTTGTTTTTGGGAGGCGGTGCTTTATTTTATTGAGTGCTCCCTTTTAACCTTTTAAATGTTGGCTCTTCATAGAGCTGTCCCAACGTTGGTATGAAAAGCCCCTTGTATCCTGTTTTAGCAGGATATGAATTGCCTCCCAATAGAAGAGCCTCACCAACGTTTGCCCTGTGAGCCACATTGCCATTGTGTTTCTCTTCTAAAAACAAATACCCTCCAGTGCTCCTTGCCACCTACGTTTGTGGAACAAGTGGAGCTCTTTCCCTAATAAGAAAAAGGAAGCTAGTGTGATTGGCGAGGGTTCCCGTGAATGCCCCTTATAGCTGGTTGCAGAACAACTACTGACCATGTCGAAGAGGTCCATTAGATTAATTGTGTACAAAATGTATTCTGCAAAAAATGTTGTGGACTTTCGTGAACCTATGCAGGAATGTACCAACCTAGCATTTTTGAAAAGTGTTAAAAGTTGACTGCCACCAAAATGTATGTCCTCCTTTTTTGCTGATTGCAAGTATGGGTTTATCGGGAGAAGTCCTGCTTTCCATATATATGCATGCATTAATGACTGTTCTTAGGAAGTTGCTGCCATTAATGTCCATTCTATTTACCCATTGTAATGACATTGAGTAGACTACCAGGCGTGGTCCCTTAACTGCTCCATGAGAACCCTATCTGGGCAAAGTTATTGCCCCTACATTCAGGATGCCACTGATCTATATATTTAACCAGTTGTATTCTTTAACTTGCACAAGCTTCGCTCCAGTGCCTGAAGGTAACATCAGTGCAGCTAAAACTATAAAAATATGGTGAGGCGCCAAGGCACCAACCTTGCAATATACTGTGCCCCTGGGTGCGCACCTCTCTCCCTGGTAAGCGTCCACGAGCAGGAAAGGGAAGGACTTTCTTCCTACTCAGTGGACACCATTACAATCCATCCTGGAGCTGCTCTCCTGCTGAGAGCAGTTCCAGGATTTGTGAGAGCAGGCTAACCCAGCACTCCTTTTGTGGCTGGAGGCCTTTGCCAGCAATTTCTCTCCCCCCCCCCCCCCCCCCCACCCCCCCGTCTCTCTCCAGCGCTTTCACAGCCATGCGATTGCTGGGTGCGCCTTGCATGTGTTGGGCTGGCCGTAGCAATAGAGCTGGCCAACCTGACATGCACACCATGGGGGCAGCTGTAATCCTGCAATTGCAGGATTTCGCCCCGACTGCGGCATTTAAGTAAAATAGCATTGACCTGCCATTTTACTTATGTGTACCTGCTGTAAGCACAGCAGGCATGGTAATGCTCGTCGACTGCACCAGAGGTGCCGCTCCTGGGTAACATGCCGGCTGCCCAAAGGTGGCAGTTTAACTTGGGAAGTGTAGTGTTGCATTGCTCCCTGGCTTAATATAACCAGTTTGTATTGTGCATTGTAGGTATGGGGAAGTGTAGTGTTGCGTTGCCCCCTGGCTTAATATAACCAGTTTGTATTGTGCATTGTAGGTATGGTGAGAAAAGTCGGCCTTTCACAGTTGCCCACTTTGATGGGGGTGTGAGCAATGAGTTATCAAAGTTCGAGATCTCCAGGTGTATCGGCATTGCTGTTGAAAAATCCACTTTTGATTATTCTGCAATCTCCTCGGATGAAGAAACCTCCATCGAGCCGAAAACCATCCCAACTGTCAGCAACCCAAATAGTATCTACCAGGTATGGCTTGCATAAGAGAACCTATACACATGGATTTTCCTTCAGTATATCCATAGTCGGTGTAATCTATAGATTTAGTCTTGACAGAGGGAACTTGTCTGTTTTGGGGCATTACTGTATTGCGTCAAAAGCGGTCTACTTCATAAGCCGCTAATGATTTAGGGATGGGCACAATTGTGGGGGTACAATGCCTATGGAGTGCCTTTGCCAATTTATAGCCACTAATGGCAACCGGTCTGCCTTTAATATGCTTCACTTGGAAAGGCATACCTCTCAGTGCTATACAAGAGTAGTTTACCTCTGACGTACGAGGAATAGAGAACCAAGAAAAAAAAAATATTTTTGCTCTGGTGTGATGGAACTGTGGCCCAACCAAAATGAGATGCTCAGGAAAAGAGCCGCCAAGTGCATAGAGCACCATGAAGTGTCCTAAAACAAGATCACTTTATTCCATGGTAACCTGTGGAGGAATTGACAACATTTTAGAAGTGTTAAGTAACAGACGCAGCAGCTGCATTTTGCACAGCATGAAGGTGACGGATAAGATTTAGGAAGGCCAAGTGAGCCTGCTTTACTATAATCCAAGCTGGATGAGATGGCTGCATGGATCAGCAGTCTTCTCTCTAACTCTGAGCGAGGGAATCCTTTTCCCAAGCTCTTCAATGGAAAGGAACCTGTAACAGCTTTTTTTGTCAACATGGGGCAGAATGGAAAATTGGGCGGGTGGGGAGGCCTATGGCTTAAAAGATTCACCCCCCCCCCCCCGAATTTTTTTCTTAGCCCCCCCGAAATTTGGCTCTAGTTGTGCCTCTGTGCCATACTTTATTGATGCAGGGCGTGGTGCACCTGTAGTGTGTAAAGTACATTTAACTCCATATTTCTGCAGGTTTGTGCTTTGCAGTCTGCACACTTCCGAAACAGAATGAACCATAGTTAAATGCTTTCACTTTATGCCCGGCAGGCACATAAAGCGCTCTGCACCAGAAAACTCCATTATATAGCCCCAGAGTTTACAGTACCTGTTAGACCAGTGGTTTTGGTCTGGTTAAGACTCATCCAAGCCAGTCGGAATCCTCCGTTCCGATTAGGAGAACGATACACTTGCCCGATAACTTGTGCTTATGCCTGGTAGCTCGGCAAAAGCAGTCCGGCTTATCCTCGGAGCTCGAGTGTAAACTATTGACACACCTCTCCCCCATGTGGCACACTACATATGCTAAAAAGACTACACCGTTTGCAGAAAACACTTGTCTTTGTATTTTACACACAGACTAGATACGCATTGTGTATACACTTTACTTTTTTTATGCAATTGTTGGACTCTCCCATTACCAGTTCTTAAACTACACATCATGACCCAGCCCCTCAGTCTTCAAGAACACCAGCCAATGATGCATGTTGCCCCAACTGGCGCCATGTGAACTAGACAGTTGGAACCACCTAACCAGGAAAATCTGTTGGTTTTGTCCATTCGGATTAGACCTCCAAGTGCCCGACAGCACCTGCACGAATGTGGGATCGCTATCCTCCCCACCCCCCCTCTCTGTTTACAAAAGGCAAGAGGTTGTGACCTGCAGTAGGCCCCTGAAGTCTGCGTTAGATGCCCACAAGGCACTCTAAACCCCATATCTGGTCTCTTTCGGGTTTTCTAAAACAAAGCACCCTGTGGTGTGGGTCCAGGGAGATGGAGCCAACTTCCTTGGACAGAGGCTGCAATGCCATGCACTGTCTTCCTCAGTCTGGAGGCCGAAGACCATCTCTGCTCCAGGCTCAGGTTTACCCAACACACCTTTGATATCACACACTCTGGAGCACAAGCACAGGTCCCTTGGTTGCAAGCATAGGTCCTTCAGACTCTGCAAGCTTCCCCCACACTCCTTGAACGCCTCACGTCCTGGTTCCTTAGCTGGCTGCTGATCTTGTGCACACTCCTCTTGCACAGTGAGATGATGGTGTATATCCGGACGGTCCTTTCCCAACCACGATCACTTCCACCTGTCTCCACTGCACCCAGTGTTGTCCTCATGATCTTGTGGAGTAAGTGAGATCAATTGTGTCCCTGGCACCATGTGGACAGGAGGGCAGCTCACTCACACCTTGGAGAGTACTTCAAGACTTGGGCCACAACAGATGACACTTAGCTGCTGGCCAGCAATATCCAGGCTAAACCCCCGAAGTGATAGTTCTCCCCCCCCCCCCCCCTCTCCCCCGCCGCCCCCTTAGAGCCCCCCTCTCCCCCGCCGCCCCCTTAGAGCACTACCAGCTCCAGGTCTGCAGATATTCCACTTGCAATTTTTCCTGCCCTAATGATTTGTCAATGTGCCAGCATCAAACCAGCATAGTATGGTTCCAAATCCAAAAGTGTATGTACAATGGAGTTACTTTAGATTTCAATAGAGAAGTTTGCCAATTGCATCTGCTTTCGGAGGCCGAAGACCCAGTAGTTATACCCACCATGACCTTTGAAGATACAATCCATTCAAAAGGCCACCTTTGAAACGCACAGGCACTCTAAATTTTGCCCAACCTCTTCCCAACTCCACACCCTGTCACCAGGGAGAACTCTGATATAGCAGACATGCAGAACCTTGGCACTTAGCTTTTTAAATGCCATACTGAGTAACAGTAACCCGTGCACACAAGCCCCACCGGGGCAAATGTGTTGTATAATCGGAGCTACATCTGTGGCAGCCCATTCAAAATGCATGCCCCTGGTATAGGTCTTACCCCCATGACAAGGGACTTGCAGCTAACTAGCAAATCATATATACACTGATCCACAGTATGCATGTGATGAGCACAGCTTTTTGATACTGCACAGCAGTGCCAAACATGCTTTCATCCTAAGGTTAGCGTCCAGAGCAGCAGAAAACTGGAAAAGCAAAAAGTCGCTGGAAAGCTCCCTGGAAAGGACAATTTCTAACCGGAACATCAACCTTTTTGGTCATGGTGGCAAGAGTGAGGAGTGGGACAAGCCAGTAGCTGCCAAATGGAGGCCTTGTTCCAAGGAGGATTACCTAGAACCAACACCACTTTTCTACATTCAGCTTGAAGAATGAATTAAAAAGGCACTTGTAAAGCAGGCTCTCTCAAATAGAGCATACTGTTGCTAGCGCATAAACCAACCTAATTTACCAACCAATAAACAACCTAGAATAAGCAACAAAGACACCTCTAATCGTAAACTAGTTAAATTAGGCAAGGAGTCAGTTCCTCTGGGGTGATGTGGGCTAGATACCTGGAACCGCAAAACACAACACTCAAATTGTGGTCCATCCAGTGCTTTATTTTTAAATTGGCAAACTTTTTTTATAATACACACACACAACTAAATACTATAATCAAAATAACAAACACTTGCACGGTTTCAGGCGTAATTACAAATTGGAACCCCAAGTAGATAGGCCTTGCAGATTAACCATGCTACAGATCATGTACTCTACATAAATATCATAGGGAAGGCACAAACTGTAAATGTAGCATGCTCCTTGACTGTATATTGGAAAATGAGGCTTTTCAATCCAAGGTTGTTTATGCTTTGTCAAGTTCACAATGTAAAGGGATAGGCTATTGGGTTGTGTCGCATTAAAAAATAAATTGGCCCATTGTTTTGTAATGTAAACATTAATCTTGTCTATGCCTAGGGATCATCGAACATTTTAGGCTGACCCAAAGTATACATGAACAGGATATCTTCTTGATACCTCAAACCTTTACAGCGGCCAGACATAAAAAAAAAATCTGACAATGTAATAGAATGGTGTCCAGTGCAAAGTTCCTATTTTGTCTAACATTAAAATATGTGATGTCACTTCCTAGAGATTATGGAGTTCACAATGTAAAAGTAATTTCTATTGCTTTTGTCCGAGTAAACCATGGAAAGCCACTGTGAATGGTTTTTGTGAAACAGTTTAATGTAAAACACATTCTTATTGTACTGAGAGTTGGGTAACGCAAAGCACTTCCTTTATTGGCTCTGTCTGCTATTGATGAACTGTCAGTAACCGCTACAGATGGCCTGTCTACTATGAATAGAGCAACTGCATAGGCGGATTAACACCACTAAATTTCAATCCAATGCATGTAGACCAGATCAACACCTGAGCTCAGCCACGGTGCTTCTCTTGGGGTGAGTTCTCAGACGGCTGTGCTGCCAAGCCTAAAAACAAAGGGTTTGTCAGAAGGTGTAACCCAAACCCTTGCCTACCACTTCAGCTTTAAAAAAAAAAAAAAAAAAAAAAGTTGGAGAATGTTTGTCAATAGGTAGTCATTAAGACTGTTTAACCATCCACCTATAAAGGTCTATTGGCATAACGTATGCTTTTCAAGATGAGTGACTGGGTTACTGTCTGTCAGATCATAATAAACAGTAGGCATTCGTTTTCCCAATCTCGCCTATAGTTTTGATGTTTGTATTGCACAGATTATCCTCGATATGGTAGGTCTGGGTTAGCTTTGGTGACCAGCAAAGCATTTTCAGTGAAAGCACAACTTCTGCCCAATCCTGTAGGGAGAAGATCAACATGTAAATGTAACCCAAGCCCCCGCCCCCTCAGTTTTTATTTTTGGTCTGGAAATGGATTAACTGTCAAAATTAATCTAAACACCAGTATCCTTCAGAGGTGAATTGCTATAATGGTGGTCGATGCAAACTATAGGAAAGAACGAATGTCGACAGTCTATAAATGACTATGCATTCAGTAAAGTGTGGCACAACCTGACTAAAGTTGTCAGCATTTAACCAGCAAAAGGTGGTTTCCTTCATTTGCAAGATTAAATGTAACTCATGTTTATGAAGCCTAGCTAGATAAGTTACCCATTTTGCTATAACTGGAGATTAATATAAATAGTCCCAGCAATATTTAAACTGCCTACCAAATTGTAGGTTGCATGTAGGCATGATTGAGTCTTAAGTGGTGTGGTACTAGAAGAACAAAGTCAGGAACAAACCACTGTGGTCAACGTAGGCTACAATCAATGGCTACAAATACAGGTGTCTCATGAATTTGATTCTTTGCTGTCTGAACAGAGGAATCCAAACGTAGAGTAGATTTATTGGAGTCAACACCTGTTAGACTTCCAAATGGAACTGAGTTGATTTTTTTTTTGTATTTTTTTTTTTGCTGTGTGCTAGAGTATGGAGTTGAAGGGACTTGTACTTAATGCTTGTATAGATCAGCATCAAATTATACTTCTTGTTTTACTCTGATATTGAGTGGTTCCCTTCCAAAGTTTTCAGTGACTTGTCACCTGACATCTCTTCACACCCAGCTCATCTAAGTCACTAGCTTGAATCCAAAACCTATGTTTACTTGGTAGCTTAAATTACCTTTTGTCTTCTGAAATGTATTAATTCAGTTTCACAGTGCTTGAAATTAAACTTGTGAGGCACATATGCAAGATGTTTCCAAAGAGAACTGGGGCTAGTAGAATGGTGTGGTGATTAGGCAGTTGAGCAAGATCGAAATGGCGGGGGGCAGGAGGGACAGACCTGTTGTGATTCAAATGCCAAAAAGCCATTCATTGACCACTTTTCAACCATGAACTAAGAAGTAGGTGGTAGTTGGTAGCAAACATTTGGATTGTGTTGGTCGCTTTTGGTGACATTTCGGTTCTGGGAAATCGTCCACCTATTTAGCTCTTGAACAGGTGTGCAGTGTCTTTAGCCCCCCCCCTTTTTTTTTTTGTATGTCATGAGCTGCTACTATTTGGCTCAGCAAGATGTTCAGATGGCCAGAACAGATATGGAGATGTTTTGCCTTTAAACTTGTTGACCTCACATTTACACACATTTTAAGTAACTTTGAAATGAGACTATTTATGAACTTGAGTATTTCATAGAGGCATTCTTCAGTGTGTAACAAGCCTCTTATGTTGGATGTACTAATTTTACGTTATTTCCTTTTTTGTTTCCAGTCTTGTGATTACAGCCATCACACTAGCCCTGTGTGGTCCCAGTTTTCTCGGAAGAAGGTTCACCCCAATGATGGCTACCATCCTCACAAACAGGGCTTCTATCCTCCTGCTAAAGGCTTCAAACCATACCGCCCGTCTGCTGCATTTACAGGTCCCAGAGTGGACCGCTACCACTGGGTGAACACTAAACGCTGAGGAAGCACAAAATGCTAATTTTTTAAATTGTTTTTAATCTATAAAAAAGAATGGCACTTTTCATATCCACATTCACTTAAATATTTAAAACCTAGAGTCTAATACTTATTTACCTTTATGTGTTTGTATTAACCAACTTGTGTGGTTGACGAGAAAAAAAATAAATTGCATATTTTTATCTTCATATGGTGCATTATCTGGTTTCCTAGAGTGATTTTAAAATTAAATTATATTGAGCTCCTTTTTCTTTAAAGGGTCTCAGTTGCTTTCTGCTAAGGTGGTCAAAATATGTGGCATTAGGGGTTCATTGGAACACTTGTACTAATTGGCTCACATTCCAAGAAATATTACAAAAGTGTAAAGAGAAAATGCCATGTCACCACAGTACAATGCAGCTGAGAGAACACTGATATTTGTCTTTAAATTCATGTTATGTCATGGAGATCCGTTTATGGAGTACAGATCTAATCTTGGGGGTGTTTAATTTTTTTTAAAATTTTTATCCCAGGATTTATTGCCTTGTATTTATGACAAAGCCGCATGGCATGAGCAATATATACGCAGATTAATATGCAATTTAATACCAAAAGTTGGAAGTGGAGGGGCCTCATGATACACTTATGGCCATTCTCTTTAGTAATGGCCCCTTACCACAGGCAACTAGGGTAATACAGGCCATATTGCCCTCTGTAAATCTGTATGTATATACTATAGTATCCACTTTTTTGGTGCCTTCGATTTGTTGAGCAACTCTTCAATTGTTTTAAATTTTTATTTCAGGATATATAAAAATACACAGTCCAATCCCATGCATAATCCACATTGTGCATAGTGGATGACAAAGCGAGTTGTGGTTGGTGGGGTAAACACCCACCTTGACATGGAATGCAACTGAAACAGTTCCATAGTTAATCTGTTTTCACTTACCAATGTAAACTAAAGAAATAATCTAATTTCTGCGCACTGGGCATTTCCTGTGACTGGTATGTTAGCAAATTAACCACGTTGCTATATAACTACTGGTATGAAATTGGTAGCACTCTGTCAATTCCTTACCTGGAGCATAATGAAATGATCATATACTCTGTTTATCACCATGGTAGAATTCTACTTTCCATTTACTCTGTTGGTGCTTGTTATCTCGCTTCGATCTATTGATTGTCGCAGCAGACATGTTAAATATTATAATGACACTGGTTCAAGGGGCAGGGTCAAGACTGATTTGCATATGGCTCCATTCAAACTCGAATGGCATTGGAAACAAAACCAACGATGGATTTAGGCCCACATCGCTGTACTGGGATGAATGTTTGATGTTGTGCAGCATTCTTTTCATCAATTGTTGTTTTTGCATTTGCCACCCAGAGTGGGAGTGTTCTTCCCAGACGTGGCACCCGTGCTCTCCATGCCACTGGAGTCCAGCTACCCTAGCTGATTGGTGAAACCATTAAACCCGTCCTTGGATGCTTGTTTCGTGTCCAGGGAGAGCCTGGAAGTTCGGGCTGGACTGTTCCCATTGGGCGCAGGGTCAAAACTGATTTGCATTTGGCTGGGTCCAAACTGGAATGGCATGGGGAGCAAAACCGCAATGGATTTAGGCCCAGATCTCTGAACTGGGGTGACTGTATGACCTTGTTCTGCAGTCTGTCCCAATTGTTTTTGCATTTTTTTTTTTTCTTTTCAGCAGGCACATTCTTCAACTCAGTAAATTGAGTAGTCTGAATTCGCAATAACCACTTTCCACATATTTTGAATATGTAATCTTTGAAACTCCATCAGGAGTTACAATGTGGACACCCAACAAATTTCGTCAGTGTCTGTATGGTACTTCTAAAGAAGCTATTGAAAGAGCTTAGAAGCCATTCTAGGTCGCTGCAATTAGTTATTCAGATGAGCGAATGTCTTTTAAAAAGCTTGCAGCCTGGATGGAGGCAATCGGTGCCTGAAATCGACACCAAACAATTAGTGTTTCGGTGGTGCCAGTAACTGAGTGCAGTCAGTCTGAGGTGAAGGAGAAACTGAGGCTGTGTTCAAACATCAGAACTGATCTATATGCTGAACATGATAAAAGATCATTCCTGCACAGAGGGCTCTGTATGTGCCAAATTTCACGATAGCCACTTAACCAGAATTTAGATAGCATGGGCCTTTTTACTGAAGCCATTTGTACAAGCAAGTCCAATTTGAGTACAAAATGTCTTTAGATTGCACATGTAATTTCAAAATCATGAATTTTGGTTTTGCTGTTGTAAATACATTGAAGGTCTGAGAGTGAAAATCTAATCCCATGAAAGGATATTGGGTATTTCAGAACAAAAATGCTTTGGTTTGTGCCCACCCACAGACCTCATTAAGGAGAGTTGTTATATTCTGACACTTTCACCCCTGAAAATGTCAGTTTACTTCTGTTTAATGGGAAGTGTAAATCCCCACACAAAGTGGGAAGGGGAAGCCCATGATATGAGGGGGAGGTCTTGATGTAGATAATTGAGTTGCCATGGGGACAGGATGATGGAGGGAATGTGTGCTCTGGAGTAAAACGCAGCAACTGAATTTCGGGATTATTAGAATGCATGTTTTCATTTGTTTCATGAAACTGGAATAAGCAAATTTCCATAATTGTGCCTGGGTAAACTAGGGCGGAAACGGGTTTTCAGGAACGATTTGAAAGATGAGAAAAATAAATCTGCTCTATAAAGGGTTGGAGTTGAGCTGATGATGTGATAGAGGTGCTGAAGATTTAAATGCCAAACTACTTGGGGGGAGGGAATGAGGCAGCACAAATTGCTTTAAAAAATTAAGGTTATAATAATCTTGACCTTTTCCTTTTTTAAATGTATCTTTTATAGATTAAACAAAACTGGACATCCAACAGGGAATATCTCCAAGTAAGCTGGTGCAGAATTTGTAACTTGTGTTCCTGGCTGTATACTTATTTTGATTTAGTACTAGGATGCAGGGTTTGGACCAGATTAAATGTCCGCATTTCTCAGACATGCAAAACAACTGGATTAGCAAAAAAAAGAGATCTGGGTCTTTAAAGCAACAAATTCTGATAAAGGGAAGGCTCCCAGTCTGCATGGTTTTCATTGTTGCAACCAATTTCAGTATGTACTGATTGCATGCTATCCAAACAGTTTAAGAATGTGATGAAACCAAGTGGTTTTCCATAAATCAAATCGAAACCATACACAGTGCTTTAAATCGTGGAATTTCCCTCCCAATAATGTAGACCTAAAGGTACTTGATTAATCGGTTACAAGGATGGAGAAGTGCATTACTGCCTTTAGGTTCATTCCAGATTCCTTGAAAGAGGAACACCAAGGTAACAGAAGACTTTGTACAAAATTGATTCAAATAACTTCTCAGTGATGAATCCCTGGTGATATTCTAAATTCCAGGAAGGCCAATGACCATGTGAAAGTATTTGTAGTCCACAGTATGCCCTATTTGTAGTGGTTCTAAAGCCTCTATATGGGGAACCTATGACTAGTGTACTTATGACAGGGAAGCGAAAAGACCATCCTTGACGGAGCAATGAAAGTGGTTGCCACTTTTCACAAGTTCTCTTTAAATATGGCAAAGAAGGAATTAACTGACTCATTGCCATGGAGTCACTGTCGAAGTTCAAAAATACAAAGTAATTCTTCACGCTGATATTTTCTGATAACCAGTAGTTAAACAAATTCTCATAATTGTACAACTTGATGACCTTAAGTTTAATAGTATTACATTAAATGGACTAAGTCTGTAGCTAGAGAATTATTGGGCTGAAGAAATTGTTAATAACTCAATGTTTAGAGAAACCAATTCCATGGCTCAGAAAATTATAAAGCAATTAAATTATCTGTTGGACTGACCAGTAAAGGGATTAATGGAATCGTGGGACTGAGTGTGGGGGTAAAATTAGTATCTTAAAATGCTACATTTTCAATAACGTCTTTGTATGCTCACATTTTGTGCAGGTTAGTTATTTAGAGATTTGATTTGGAACAAAATATTTCTTTCTAAAATACTAAAGTCGCTACAAGCCATTGTGGGTTTGGTTGTTATAGGTACTGGATGTCAGATTGATCTGATATCTTAATTGAATTTATTGATTATCGAGGCCAGCTTTTGGAATACGGTAGTTTTTCTACATAAACCTACTAAAAACATTAAAATGTCTTTAGAAATTTGAAAGATGCATCCAAAATAACATTTTAAATTTCAGGTAGAACCTACTGCTCTCATTTTTCATAGCTTAATTTTTGCTTCCAAGAAATTGCCCAGACGGGGATATTAACCTATTCTGCATAAGCGAAGTGGCGATACAAACTTGCAAAAAAAGACAGTGACTATCACTTTTAAAAAAAAAAAAGCATTTTCGTCACTTAACCATACTTTTTTTATATATATCTTGCCATTGACTTTCCCTGGCGCTTTCTACTGTAGGAAGTAAGGCTCAAGAACCCATGGCATTTGTGTTGGAGTATAAACCCCCCCGCCCCCCCTATGGGTATTAACTTGTTGCCTAATTAACAAGCAGCAGCTCCCAAATTAAGGAGTACTTGTCCATCACAGTTTTGGTCGAATGAACACACTCTTTAGAGAAGTGTAAAGTGTTAGGCTGTGTACAGTCATGATTTTTCGATTGCTAAGTTTCTAATACTTTTCTTTATGTAAACATTGCTTGTCGATTAGATCAGTGATCCAGAGGTGTGATGTGTCCATATTGATAACTCTTTTGTTTAGTGAACATTCTTGGTGCTATACATAGACCGATGTAGCAGGGGCAAGAGTCATTTTAAATCTGTTTTCTATTTGAAATGGTCTTAAGTTTGCATAGCCCCATATGACTGGTTCTAGACATTTTTAATTTTTTTTTAAATTATTATTTAATACCTAAACTTGTAGGCAATGATAAAACTGCACCTTAGGTTTGTGAAAACGTTCAGATTTTTTTTCTCTAACTCTCAATATTTAGTTTTTGCATATTTAGTTTTTGCATTATCAGTATAGCACCATCAACTGAGGATGTAAAATTGATTGCTAAGGTTTCAAAAGACCAGAATCAATATAGTTTTGAAGGCAGGAGGTTGACTATGGCGGGAGTACAGCATCGTCTGAATAGAGAATTGGTACTGTGCCAAAGCCTACTCTTAGTGAATCTCAATCCAAACTATAACTTGTTCATCCAGAACATTAATTTAAAATGAACTAAGCCTATGAAATAATGCTGCTCAAATCTTCTAACTTGACAATAAGAGGCCAGCTTACCCTGCCTCCTTTTCTAAATAGTACAGGAGGAGGCCAATGCTAAGGAGGATCTTGTGAAACTTCATACCCTTAACAGATTGCCTGACGACAAAACAAAAAACCATCTTAATTAGTCTTATCAATGGCGCTGTAAGAAGCGGGTCTTCTGCTTAATTTAGCCAAATAGCAGAAAAACCAACTTGTCTTTGTTAAACTTGTAAGACAACGTTTTCCAAGTCTGCATGATCAGCGGATAATGAGCTACAGTGGAGAGCATTTCACAGGCATGTGGTTCTAAACTGTTAATTAAATCTACCAAAAGCTGTAATGCTAAATGGCGTTTGGATAGAATAAATATTGTCCACAATGTAGTTCAATAAGTAGAGGGAAAACAAAAAATGTGAATGTGTACATAGCCCCCATCATTTAAAACAATATCCCGAAGATTAACATGGGATGAAAGGAGGTGGGTTGAAATGTGATTTGAGATTGGAATGTATGGTTCATTTGATAGTAAATTTAACATTAGGGTTAAAGTCTAATTTACTTAAAATTGAAATTTCCTTAAAGTAAGGAACACTAACTGAACAGACTTTGTCTGTGTAAATTGTGGAAAAAGTAAGTCCTTCTTTGAACTAATCGACCTCTAGGTGACAAAGGCTGAAGTTTAATATTGCACAAAGTTGTGCAATAAGGTAATTGCTAAATGTCTATACTTTGGATTGAGAGGAAACCCTTTATGGAAATGTCAACTACTTTAAGGAATAGCATACACTAGTATTCTCAGGGTTAATTCGAATATGGTGGTTATTTTTATGCACCAAAGGAATTTTTGTGGAGCAGTTTGGTCACCAGCTATAATGCATAAGCTCCAGTTAATTAAAGGCAATTAGGAAACCAATTGGAACAGACGCGCTTATATTTCAAATATATCCATCCTGGTTTTGGGATATTCTAAAAAGCAATGTCAGTGGTATATCCTCCTTTCAATACAATTCATTAGAAATCTCATAGACCAATCATATTACAACAGTCACATATTTGTACTGTGAATTCTTCCTTTTTCTTTAAAGCCTTAAATCAGACCAGCCAACTCGTTTCGTCTAAGGGATTCATCAGGGTTTCAGATTGGTAGATATGAAAAAGTAGATTCAAGCAGTCCTATTAATATCTGCATGCTATCCTGAAAATTCGCTCTGTATGGTCACCCAGCTCAAAACTGTTCCTATAGAAGTTTATTCATTATATACAATAAGGCTCAGCATTATGAGTGTCCCTCCAATCAGTAGTCAAAGGTGTAACATCTTCACTGTTCGGGGCAATGTTTGACACATCTTACAATCTCCAACGCAACGTGTGAAACGGCACGTTGGGTTAGCGATTGCTCAGTGTTGCTTTGGACATGTTTTAGGCTTGAAGGCCAATTTACACAAATAGCTGTTATGATTTGTTCAACTGACTGAATGTGAATGCTAAAGACCTGCATGAGGTGTTCCTACTGGATCAGAAAATCGATTTCTGTAGGATGTTGATTTATCTATTTAGATCAGTTCCCTCATTTGAAGAGTGGGTTAATAAGCAGGTAGGCTACTAAGCAGCAGTTTTTCATTTATAGAATAAGTTGTGTTTTGTACGCTTTCCTATTTTAAATCTATTTTTATGTCGTAGATTAAATATAACACAGTTCTGGTTGGAGCTATGTATTGTTGGATGCCTCTTGGACTTGGCCCGTTCTGCAGAGTTCTCCTCAGACCTTTGTCTTCACACTTCTGTTTTCTGGACCCATTTTGTTGGCTTTAAGGACTCTGTGCACTTTACCACTGCAAACCAGTGCTAAAGTGCTTGTGTTCTCTTCTTTAAAGATGGTAGAATTGCCTCGCACCCAATTGACCCATTTAATTTACTTGCAAGTCCCTAGCTAAGTGGTGCTACATGTACCCAGGGCCCCTAAATTGAATGCTACTAGTGGACCTGCAGCACCCATTGTGCCATCTACCAAAGTAACCTTAACTTTTCGCAGGCCTGCCACTGCAGCCTGTAGTGTAGTTTTAAACTAATTAAATCTTTTTCCAGGTCTAAACCTTCCTTCTTAATACATATGTCACTGCTCTAAGACTCTTATGCCTCATATGGCATGGTGCATTATATTTAACCCCTCCGCTGCTAGGCCTCCCCGTGCTAAGCCTTTTTTGGGCTATTTGGGGTAGTGCGCGCTTAGGCCCCTGTCATTTTTTGACCACAAGGTATCCACGCCAAATTTGCGTCCTTTTCTTCCAACATTATGGGGATTCTAAAGGTACCTAGGGTTTGTGGATTCCCCTGTTGGGGTCCCAGAAATTAGCCAAAATACAGCAATTTGTTTTTTGGGGCAATAATGGGGGAAAAACGGGCTGCAAATGAAAGAATCTGTGTTTCTCTGCAAAGGGTATCAAAAAAGGGTTTGTGGGGTTGAAATCACTGTTTTCCCAGGTTTTAGGGAATGACAGACTTTTGTCAGAAAACCAACATTTTTTTACAGTTTTGGCATTTTTCTGGGACAGCCTTTTTTTTTGTTGTTTTTTGTTGTTGTTGCTATTTTGTGTTCTTTCAACCTCCTTCCAGTTAATGGTAGAAATGGGTGTGAAAGCAATAATGGATCCTGGAGAGCTATACATTTTAGAAAGGTAGATAAAATTCTGAATTCAGCAAGGGGTCATTTGTGTAGATCCATCAAGGTTTCTTTATAGAAACTAACAGTTAATATAGGGAAAATTAGTTGAAGAAAACAGCATTTTGTGTCAACGTTTTTACCTGTAAATTCTTCCAATTATGACAGCTCTTTGACAGCAATATACCGTTACATCCGCTGGACCTTCCTGGTTGTGGGGATATATAGGTCTTGTAGGTTCACCAAGAACCCGACAAACTCAATCAAACTGAGCAGCAATTTACAATGGTTTTTTATGTTCCGGGTATATAGCAATTACTGTGGGAAAATGTATACATGGAAAAATCGGTATGAAAGACCAATTATCGGTCCTTTTTCAAAATGACTACTTTTTTACACAATGTCCTTCATTTGGAAGGCATAAATGCATCAAATCAATAGGTAATAACAGTTGCTTTACATATCTGAATTACCCTAAGTCTCCCGATAAAAATGGTACCTCACTTGTGTGGGTAGGCCTAGTGCCCGCGATGGGAAACAGCGCAAAACGCAACGTGGTCACACCTCAATTTTGCAGTGAAAAATGACCCTTTTTTTGGCAAAGTGCCTAGCTGCAGTTTTTGAACCCTAGCTCTGCGGGCACCTTGGGAAACCTAGCAAACCTATACATTTTTGGAAACTAGACACCCAGGGGAATCCAGGATGGGGTGACTTGACTGCCTCGCACCAGGGTCTGTTACCCAGAATCCCTTGCAAACCTAAATTGTCAAAACACATTTTCCTAAAATTGCTGTGGTGGAAAGTTCTGGAATCTGCGTGGATCTACACTTTTCCACCCCACCCGCGTTCCCCAAAGTCTTACAAAAAAAAAATGGTACCTCACTTGTGCGGGTAGTTCTAGTGGCCGTGACCGGAAACTGCGCAAAACGCAACGTGGTCACACCTCAATTTCACAGTGAAAAATGACCCTTTTTTGGCAAAGTGCCTAGCTGCAGTTTTTGAACCCTAGCTCTGCTGGCACCTAGGGAAACCTACCAAACTCACACATTTCTGAAAACTAGACTCCCGGGGGCTTCCAGGGAGGTATGGCTTGCATGGATGGAACGTTTCCTTACCCAGAATCCCCTGCAAACCGGCAGCCCCCACCCCTAATACCCCATAAGAAAATCACTGGTGTCTAGTGGGCTTTCTACCCCCCCGGGGGGGCTGATTGGGGGGGCTACTGTCCATCTGCTCCCTGGTGGGGGGCAGAAATGCAGTAATGGTGGTGGGGGCATTGGCATGCCCATTTCAGGCAGCCCCACCCTAAAAAAACAACTGCGCAGAAAAAATCCCTGGCGTCAAGTGGGCTTTCTGCCCCCCCGGGGGGGGGGCAGATCGGGGGCTGCTGCCCCATCTGCTCCCCACGGGGGGAAGAAAGGCTGTAATGGTGGTGGGGGCATTGGCGTGCCCGTTTCGGGCAGCCCCCATCCCCCCCCAAAACAAAATCTCTGGCATTTAGTGGGCAGAAAGACTAATTCTGTGCCGGGGGAGGGGGTATTGGCATGCCCGGTTTGGGCAGCCCCCACCCCTAATAAAGTACTTATTAGAGAATCCCTGGTGTCTAGTGGGATCTCTATCCCCCTGGGGGGCAGATTGGAGGCTACTGCCCCCATCTACCCCCCCCGGGGGGGCAGAAAGACTGATGGTACCAACATAATTTATGGGGGAAGCAAAGGCCCTTGCCCAAGGGGCCGCGCCCCCCTCCCTGGTGCCTAGTGGGTGGATCCCTGCTTGGGGATCGCCCTCCTGGGGTGATCCCTAAGTAGGGATCCACTAGGGAGGGGTACTATTGGAAAGGGGAGATTCTCCCCTTTCCAACGATACCTCTCCTGAGTTTCTACGTGCTCAGGGGGCTGAAATAGCCCCCTGAGCACTTAGAAACTGAAATGAGCCTCTTGGCTCATTTCGGTATCGCTGAAATGACGTTGGCGCGACGTGCGCGCCGATCGTCATTTCAGGGAAACCAGGGGGGGAGGGGGGTTACTACCCAGCTCCTGAGGCCATTTTAGGTTAAAGGAAATCCCTCTGGTGCCCGCACCAGAGGGATTTCCTACACAATGTTTCATGACGAGCTGGACTCGTCATGAGCACACGACCACTGTGTGCCATGACGAGTCCAGCTCGTCATGAGCATCGTAGGGGTTAAACAGGACACTTCTTCAGTTTTACATGTCCTTGAATTGTTTACTAACATGGGTTACCTTATTATATTTTAGAATGATGACTTTGTATTGGGAGCAGATGGGATATGCTGTTACAATTCAAATGAATTGTAATGTAAAACCCTCTTCAATGGTGAAGTCTGATTTTAAGTTACCACTCTGAAAATGTCACTTTTACAGAGTTGGCATTATCTTGTCCTAGCAGTTTGTGCTTGCTGGGTCTCATGACTGTGAATAGCTCTGTTTTTTGGGCTTGTGTATTGCTTCCAGATAGTTTATTTGTAAAGCACCAGGATCTACCCCCGAAGGGGCATCTCTGCGCTCGGACGGGCAGCGTGTAGAGAACGGTCTACTGAGAATCAGAAACAAAGGAGAGGTCTTAAGCTGTTTCCTAAAATGGAGATAGTCTGTACACTGTCTTAGCTGTAAAGGGAGCTTATTCTAGTAGCGGGGGCCCAGATAGGATAGGTACTTCCCACCCTGTCTGGTCCTTTTAATTCCAGGTACCACAAGAAGGGATTTGCATCTTGAATGGAGAGACCTCCGAGGTGTGTAAGGGATGGATTTATCAGCAAAGTAAGTGGGGCCAGACTTAAACAAGGCCTTCTATGTAATACAACAGACCTTGAACTGCACTCGCTCCCGTATGGGGGAGCCAGTGGAGCTGATTAAACAAAGTTCGAGAGGCATTCCTGGGGGGGGGGGGACATTAAGGATCAGGCGTGTCGCCGTGTTCTGGACAACCTGTAGTCTGTTGAGGGCAGCCTCGTTGGCGGAAACCAACAAACCATTACAATAATCCAGGTGATTTAGAAAAAGTGCCTGGGTCAACGTCTTCCGGGTCGAGTCAGGGAGCAGAGGGAGGATGCGGCGCAGCAGACCAGCACATGAAAACTGGAGCCGGCTATCTGGACAGCATGCTCCTTCATGGTGAGAGCCTGTTCAAGACGAACGCCTAGATTTTTGACACTGGTTTTTGCAACGGGGGTGGGGGTGGGTTACCCAAATCAGTTGGCCACCAGAGAGGGGTCCACAACAGTTGGGCCTCACCAAAAAGCATGATCTCCAACTTTCCCACGTTGCACTGAGGGAAGTTACTCCTCATCCATTGTGAGATACAAATGGAAAGAGCCACTGGGTATTGTCAGCGTAGGAGATGGGGAAGGGGGTAAACCCACAACTCCTTAACAGATTGGCCAAGGGAGCCACAAAGTCTGGCTTAAACAGGAGCCCTGTGGTACTCCCTTGGTCAGTTCTGTTGGAGCAGAATGATAAGGACCGAGGTTAACCGCCTGTGAACGAGAAGATAGAGATTTGGCTCTTCAGTGGTTGATGAGTTTTCGAAGTCCAATCTCCTGAGCAGTATCTTATGGGAAACCGTGTCGAATGCGGTGGATAGGTCCACCAGCACCAGAATCGTGGAGTGGCCTCTATCTAGGGTCATCCTGATGTTATCGGTGACCGCTAGTAGGGCGGATTCTGTGCTGTATTTAGGTCGAAAGCCTGATTGTGAAGGGTCGAGACTACCCGTCCGTTCGACATGGTTAAAAAGGTGCGTGTTTGTGCTTCTCCAATAGCTTGCTCAGGAAAGGGAGGAGAGAAATAGGACGGAGCTTAGAAAGCTCAGTCAGTGGGGCCTTGGTGTTCTTACGGATAGGCATCACCTGTGCTGCTTTCCATTCCAAAAGGACCAGGCCCTCTTTGAGGGAGAGGTTGAGAAGATATACAATGGAGGGGGACAGATGAGAAGAAATGGAAGTGATGATCTTAGCCGGGATGTTATCCAGCGGTGATCCTGATTTTACAGTACGAATCAGTGATTCTACCTCTACCTGCGTAACCAGGGGGAAACTTTCCAACAATTGAGTGGCTGTCTGCATAAGCACTTTGGGAGGCATAGTGGTGGTAGAATGCTTCCCTGACCGAACTGATTTATCATAGATCTCTATTTTTTGTGTGAAGAAAGTTCCAATGTCATCACACAATTTTTGTGTAGGAGCCACTGGGTTCTCGCACGCTTTTGGGTTGGTGAAAGACTGTAGAACACTGTATAGCACTTTTGGATCATTTTGAGCCTGATCTAATTGTAGTGCTATATAGGCTTTCCTTGCTGCCCTAATTTTCTGGTGGTCGGCCAGAGCTGTATTAAACCGGTCTCTATCTTCCTTGTCATGGGTGAGACGCCTCCGTTTTTCATGCTTCCTACAAATTCGTTTTTGAGCACGAAGTAGGGGGGAATACAAGGCATTCTGGGGGCGCTTGGGAGTGCTAGGGATAGATTTCAGTGGAGCTAACTGATCAATAGCACTAGAAACTGCCAGATTGTACTTGGCGAGCACCTCCTCTATATTATCTGATTCTGATATCCGTGGCTCTGCAAAAAAGGCTATAAAGCCCTCTGAGGTAACTCTTCTATTGTCTGCAAAGATGATGGGTGGCTTGGATAGTGTTGGTTGTCTTCCTAGGGGCCCGGATGAAAAATTCTGGGTGTGGACAGGATGACTGGGAGGGGCTGAATACAGCACTATTCACATTTCAAATAGCTTTCCCTCTTTCCCACACAATATTTGACACCAGGCCTGCCCCGCCTTTTGTTACCTCCAGACAGTTTGAATCCTTGACAGGAAAGTAATGTTCCATAACCAGCAGAGCTGTGTGTATTCCCCCCCCACCCCCCCCCCCCCAACCGCCCCACCCCCCCCCCCACCCCCCCATCCCCCAGGATTGTTTGGTCCTTCAGAGCACTCCTGGATGTGTGGAAGTTACATAAGGGCTGCCTTGGTCTGAGAAGAAAGACTGGACCGGCTCACCTTCATTTCAGGTTATCCTGAGTGACCCCAAGGGTCAGTTGGCCAACCTCCAGTGTACGTTAAAGGGAAACGAGATTCAGAGGCCCTCCTCCAGCTGGCCTGCTGCACTGGACCTTTCTGAGCCTTGCTGCTGGCCTCTGGTTCTAGTGAGTCCTGATACCCCTGAGGTGCCCCCAAGGTCCTGGACCCTTGTCTGGCATCTGAGTGTACTCCTTCCTGCTTAATTGTGGTTTCCATCAAATCTGGTGTGATGCACCTTGACACAGGACCTTGCATTGCAGCTTCTGATTGGTGGCCTCATCAGAACTGATTCAGTGTGATGCACCCTGATGCAGGACCATGCATCTTGGCACCTCCTAATGGACTGTTTCATCTGAACTGATGCAGTTTGGTGACCCTCGATGCAGGACCTGGAATTGCAGCCCCTGCAGCTCCTCAACAAAGGACTTTGCATTGCAACACTGCAGGGGTCCTGATCGGAACTGATTCAAAGACCTGCATCTAGGACTTAAGGTACAACTCTGGAACTAGCCTGGGCCCTGTCAACGGCCCATGCTCCATTGCGGTTGTTCTGAACTTTGTCCTGGTCTGGCATGACCAGATAACCGCAGTTAACGCTTGGTGCTTTCAAGTGCTATTTTTAATCTGAACTTAAATTCTCTGGTTCTACTGATTGTATTTTTGTAGTTCTGGTTTCTTCGATTTTTCTAAATTGATGTGAGATTTTTCTTGTGCCTTTAATTTCTTGCATTTGTGGGCTGCATAAATTCTTTACACATTGCTTTAGTTAAACCTTACTGCTTTGCGCCAGGCTACCAGAGGGTAAGCACAGATTAATTAAGCAACTTCTTTTTATTGGTGTCATCGGAGCAGGATTGTGGTTGTTGCCTGAATGGTCTCCCCTCCCCCCCACAAATAACCTAATTTATATCACCACTGAGCCCCACTCATCACTGAACCCTGAAAACCCCTTACCCCCTAAACATCACTCAACCTTAAAAGACCTTGCAGTCCTACATTCTTCCTATCCATGACTCCTAAAAACGTCACACCCCAAACCTCCACTAATTTGTGAACCCTAAAAACTCTCATTACCCCTGAACTCACCTATCCCTGAACCCTAAAACCCCCCTCAGGAATCCTAAACACCATCCATGACCCCTAAAACCTTTACTCGCCCCTAACTCCACTCTGCCCTAAAAAAAAAATCCTTTGTAGGAAAGTGACCTTTTTTTATATGACCAGACCCACTTTTTGGTCCAAATGCTGATGGCTAGTACCCCGACCAGAGTGACTGTGCTCTCTCCTAAAACTTAAGTTTGGCTTGGTGATCCTGAACTCAACTGCGTCATCACCATGTGTGGCACAGTCACTTACACTGCCTTTAATGTATGCAAGGCACCTCTAAGGTAGTCCTTGAGGCAGGATGCATTATTTATAAAATATGGACATATAAGTGCAAGCCTATATATCCCTATCGTAGTGTTCACAAATGGAAACTACTATGTGTTAGCGGTCCAAAGGATTAAAAGGGCTGCCAACCGGGCACCCTTGAGATTGGCAGCTCCATTATGGTACCACTGTCATGTTTGCTATCAAACAACGTGCCTTCTCACACCTGACATTATTCTCATGTTCTGGGTGACCTGGCGTACAACTAGAGTACACCTAAGAGGTTGTCCCCCAGCTTCACTGTACTCTGGCAGGCAAGCCCGCGCTTGCTGCCGCCGCCAAGAAAGGATTATGACCTTCTTATTGTCAGTGTGATTGTTCCCAGGAGCGTGAAATTAAGGCTGGGCAGGAAGGTCACACCTCCCTCCTCCCCAGCTGGCTACTGAACTGGTACATCAGAGCGGTGAGATTAAAGGCTGCACTCCTTGTATGTCCCCTTGAGGAAGAACCTGCATTCCCATTGCCCCAGGTGAGCTTGTACCGAAGCCAGCAGGAAAATTAGCTATTTAGGAGGTGTACACCCCCGGAAGGCTGGCCACACCTAGTGTGTGTAGCCTGGTCTGTATGCCTAAAATTGAATTTTGCACCTACACCACTGGATGTGTTCACCTTGGGGTGAACTAGTTGCCCATTAGCTACGAGCTTCCACACCACTAACTCCCCTAAATCTAGAATTTAAGAGACCCTCTGACACCAGCAACTCTGATCTGAACAACTTCTAAGAAGGACCAAGAGGATACCCATGTCGCAGACAACAGGACTTTGCCCACTAGCTCAAAGCAAAAGAGGGATACTTTGTTACAGAGGCAACAGAACTGGAACTGAGTGAATGACCTTGGCTTGAACTTAACACTCCTGAAGAGAAGGACCCATGTGGAAGCCAGGATCACCCTCCATCTCCCCTGAACTAATGCCCTGCAAACTGCAGGTACAAACGCTCACCGGTTCTGAAGAATCGCTGGCCTTTGGACCCTTCAAAGGGATCCCTTAAATCAGGTGGTCTAGTGCAATGAGGGAGTTGTAGACCCCTTAGTTTCATGCCAGTGTTACTCATCTGGGCTCAGTGAAGTTCCAGAAGCCTCTTGTTGTCCTTTCTGCTGCCAAGGCTTGTTGGTCACCAATCGGGTAACAGTCCTGCTTCACTCTCTCAAAATATCACTCCCACACGGTGGCTTCAACACGATGAAGCAAAAGACATACAACACAATAACACCTAGAATGGGGGTTCACTTTATAGAATTAAACACATCAAAGACTTTCTTGTTAGAAAAAGGCTTGGGGTTTTATTTATGCAATGCTCTCTAACAGAAAGGCCTTCCCAGATGTTGAAAGAAGAACATTCAAATGTGTATATAGAGATATATATTTATATGCAAGCAATAACACACTTGGCAAATGCATGAATAATAATGAATAAACAAGCAGCAAATAATACTGGACGTCCTGCAAGAAATCAGAAAGATATATACACTAAATACATCCGATGATTACACTTGAATGTGCACACAGGCACCCACACATTATCACTGGACTTGGATGTGCATACAAAATCACTCACACACATCCCAAAGTCAATACTCAAAGAAACAAATCACCTCACCCGATCGTTCGCTCGACGTCCTTGCCAACTCAAGCTGGAGGAGCCTGTTGACAGCCAGGCAGGGACACGCGATCAGGACTCAAATCCCAGATTATTTTTTGTGATGACCGGTCTGCCCCACAAATGAACTCCCAAGCTGCCTGCCAAGACCCTCCGCCTTAATACCTTTCGCTCAATCTAAGGCGAAGGTTCTAGAAACCTTGCATCCTTTAGTCTGTTACGAAAAACAGACCTGACCGTACTGGTCTGTGTTAAGGTCAAGACAGAAGCTGGCCAGGCCCCTGTATTTTGACTCCGAAACAGAGCTTTACATTTCACGCATTTATCCGACAACAACTGCTCTGAAAGGCACCAAGCCCACTTCCCACACATTATCCCAGCAAAGCTTTTTTGTATTTTTTTAAATTTTTTTTTGAATTTCAAACAGAGACACAGCAAAACGACATCACAGATGTTGTCACACAAGGCACCTGAAGCGATCATGACATAATAATCGGAAGAGAACAAATCATGACCAATGAGAGTTGCACATTCTCTTACGGACCACTAACCAACCTAAATTTGAGCATCCTACCTCCAGTGACCACTAAAAAATAAAAATTTTTAAAAAAAGGGCAATCAGCATTCAATTTAGGGACCCTCTTCCTCAGTAGTGGTGTAAGTCTGCAAATATTGTCTGAGTGGCTTCCATATATCATTAGGTCTAGATGTGACCGGCAGCTCCTCAGCGTAAAGTGCAAGAGTTTCTCTACAGTAAATCAAATCTGAAATCCAATTTTTGAGCTGAGGACCCAGCCGTCCCTCCCAAGACATGGCAACACGCCGTTTGGCCAGCAGCAGGGCAATACGCACAAACCTTCCCATCACCCCTTTCACGTGAGGCACATAGCAAAGCAAACAAGTGACTGGTGTACATTGCAGCTCAACCCCTGACATCTTGTAAATGTGACTGAGGATCTCTTTCCAGTATGTAAACACCCCAGCACAGTTCCATGCAAGGTGAGAGAAATCTGCGTCGACGTGTCCACATCTTGTACACTGCGCGGAGTCACGGAGCCCCATCTTATGTAATTTGCGGGGAGTGTAGTACACTTGATGAAGAAATTTTATATGAATAATACATAAGTTACCGTTAGGTAAAAGTTTACCCATCAAGGCACATATTTGTTCCCATTCCTTTACCGTTAGCGGGACCTCCAACATCGCATTCCAGCGTTCTAGGCAACGATCTTCCCCCCTCTGCGCCTCCTCCTGAAGAGGTGTGTAAAGCCTAGTAATTAATTTCTTCTTTGTGGGTGCAACTAATAGCTGCTATAGAGAAAGGAGAGTCTGCGGCTCTGCCGGAAACCCCGGGTAGTGACATTGCAAAGCCCGCCTAAGACGGAATATAGTGTATGTGAATAGAGGTGTTGGGTTGGTGATGAAGTCCAACCCTGTGTCCAGCATGCACAAGCCTCCTGAATACAAATCTCGCATGTGTGTTAGTCCCACATCCTTTAACGCCCTGATTGGGCCTGTCTCCCGCATCACCGACAGAGCCGCATGTCCCGCCAGGGGCAACACCGGTGCATATAGAGGAAGCTTTCCCGTTATCTGGCCCATTGACTGCCACGCACCCACTGTCACATCAATTGTATTAATTTCTTGTTTCGGAGTGCCCCTGTGGACATGGGTAAGTATCCCTGAAAGTGGTATATGGTATGCATCCCAGTCCTCCGTTGCTACATGCGGGGTAAATTCATGTGGCCTGAACCAATAGTAGGCGTATTGCGCCTGTGCGCAGAGATAGTACAGAAATCGATCAGGTGCCCTGAATCCGTCCCTTACATACGGAAGCGTAAGTGTGGTCCAGCTGATTCTCACCAAATTCCCTCCCCATATCAGCCTTAAAAGTTGTGTTTTAACTTTGGCAAAGAAATGACTGGTTAGTCTGATAGGAATGTTACAGAATAAATACAAGAAGGGAGGTAATAGCACCATTTTAACCACTGCCACCTGATCCGCCAAAGATAAAGGAAGATGTAACCACCTTTCCACCTGTTCCTCCAACTGAAGTAGAGCCCTCCCATAATTCTCTTTTATGACTATCTCTGGATCCCGATGCACCCAGACACCCAAGTATTTGACAGGTTCAGTCGTCCAAATCAGTGGAAACTCTAAGTGGGGGGGGGGGGGGGGGGGGAAACGCGTGCACCCCGTTAATGGCAGTATCACTGATTTCTCCCAGTTAATAGAGAGTCCAGAGAAGAGACCAAATCTGATGCATTCCCGCAACACTGTGGAAAGGTAGGTCTGTGGTTCTCGTATAAAAAGGACCATATCATCCGCATATTGAGAAATCCCAACCGGCCTTTGATTAAAATTAAGTGCTGCCTTTCTGTGGCGTTGACGGAGAATACAAGCGAGCGGTTCGAGCATAAGAGCAAATAATAGAGGCGACAGCGGGCACCTCTGTCTGGTGCCTCTGTCCACCCTAAAGGGAGCCGATGTGAGGGCACCTACTCTCACCCTCGCCGATATGTCCCTATATAATAGTTGCAGCCAGCGTAAAAAGACATTGGGAAAACCCATTCTCCTTAAAATATAAGACATGTATCCCCATGTGATGGAGTCGAAGGACTTTGCGGCGTCAAGCATGACCGCCGCGGCTTGGAGATCGGGATTTAAAATATGATACATGGCAAATATTGTACGGAGGTTATTGGATGTGGAACGACCCGGCACGAAACCAGATTGGTCCGCTAACACCATTATCGGGAGCAGTGGTTGCAGCCTAGTGGCCAGTATTTTTGCTAGTATTTTAGCATCAAGATTTATCAGCGATAAGGGGCGATATGATTCACATAGCGTCGGGATCTTTATCCTTCTTTAACGGAGTGATAATAAGCGCCTGTCTGAGTGATGGTGGCAGTATCCCCGAGTCGTGGGCATCCGCGTATACCTCTAATAAGTACGGTGAAATAATATCCGCATACTGTTTATAGAATTCGGAAGTCAGCCCGTTCGGGCCAGGGGCCTTGCCGTTGGGAAGTAATTTAATGGCTTCCCTAATATCAGACTCCCCGACAGGATGACCTAGGTATTCCCGGTGGCGGTCCGCAAGCCACACACAGGCCACCTCCTCTAGATAGTCAGACAGAGCAGCTTCATCACAAGGCCCACGAGAGGTATAGAGCTCGCCATCCCAGCGAAGCTTATGAAATCCTCCATCCAGCAGAAAAAAAACCCACCTTGAACGTGGATAAACAGCTTGAGCAATCTGGGGGCCTGCCTGCACGTGCAGAGCAAGACAGTCAGGATTCAAGATGAGATGAGGCCATGTCAAAGCCAATAGTAAGAACGTCATAATACTTCCAAATGTACAACACAATGCACATTTGAGCACCACTGCTCAGAACACTGCATTTCGAGACCAAAATGTACATTCCACACCTCTCTCTCATACTTTCAAATGCACATCCCACACGTTCTGTTCTTGGTAAGCTATTCTACTCTGTGACAGCTCCCACTTCAAGACTGCAAGATTAAATCTTCAAGAGAAACATATGCAGGACGTACATTCAGGCTAGGGTAAAGTAAAACACTGAAAGTCAATTAAAATGATGGTAGTCAAAGGTCCTCTCGTGGTGTCAAACCATAAGGGTGCCTCTAGCACTACAGTAACCGACCCCCCCACACTCTATGCTGCATCTACAGAGAACACCGTGCAGCCATCCTCTGATGTCTTGCAACACCTTGTAAGCGGTAAAAACAGCACTACGTGCAGCTACAGTTCAGCACTAAGGAAAGCCAAAACAACTCTGCAATTGGACTCTACAGGCTAGGTAAAATTGATCTGACTGTTGTAGCATGGTCTTGGGGCTTTCATGACCATATCCCTATAAGGATTCCAAGTAATTCGACCGCAAGTGACCAATTGTCAGTAGTTGATTTTTCATTGACTGCAATGTTATTTTGTCTGTGTTTTACTGAACTGATTTAATATTGCCTCGATAACTCCGGTTATATATATGCTATTCCATTCATTCTGGTTTCTAAATTAGGTTTAAAAATACACTTTTGTATAAATTGGTGTTAGATTTCTCTTGAATCATGCCAATTACTTATTGTTCATGTGGTACACTGAAATGCTTAACATTTGTTCTTCTAGTAAAGTCTGACTGCTCTTTGCCACTCTATCAGGACTGAGCTAAGGAATTTGTTGTGATACTACATGGTAAGAATACCTAGCCCTACCACATAATATTCCACTTTCCTACATTGGTGTTAGTGGTGGTGATCCTGAACCTATGTTTTTATAGTGCCACTTGGTCACAAGTGATTATTGCATGAGACATCTACTTAATTTTCTTAAGCATCAAAACTGATTTTTTTCAAATGTTTTAAAAATCTTCTAATTGGATTGTTGGGGGGGCATTCCATTAGTACAATTTAAAAGTCTCAGTAAGTTAGGAAAAAGTTTTTCCAAATTTTTTATACGGTCCCAACTACTAATTAAAAGTTAGACACAGCGGAGGTTGGTCACAATCTTAACATGGCAGTCCACCCAGCCCTGAGGGATCTAAGGGTATTTTGTGTATAGCAAGGGGCTTTAGCTACAAGATGCCAGCTAAAAAGGAGGAGAGTGAGAGAGAGAGAGAGAGAGATAAAGAAAATGAACGGAGAGTGAGGGACATGCCTCCGAAGATGATCTTGAAGAGGATAAAGCCCTGGCCCACACGAGCAATTATGGGGCAGAAGGTTAAGACTTCCACCCTTTCCCAGACCATCCTTGCCTTGCCTCACCAGTGGGAAGTGACAGAAGTCACTCTAGTTAACCCCTCCCCGCTCCCGAAGGGTTGTGGGCCTCATTGAGGATTAGCTTGCCAAATCTCCCTGAAGGAGATAAAGCTTGAATTTGAGGAGGGGAGACTAGCGCTTGAAGAGAAAGCTGTTGGCAGCAATAATAGTACCAGGGTCAAGGAGTAATCATTTGACCCTAGAATCTCCCAAAGGGATTGTCTCTGAGGTTAGTGATAGTAATGATATTGACAAGTGGTTTGCAGCTGTTGAAACGGCGTGCAGAATGAGGAGAATAGCACACAAGCACTGAGGCTCTGTACTTTGGGTGTTGTTCTCAGTGAAGGGCAGAGAGACTTGTGTCCCTAATGAAGCAGCAGCCAAGTCCTATCAGCATATAAAGGAGACCTTGATAGGATTTGGACTCACTACAGAAGAGTACAGAGTAAGGTTCAGAGACAACCACATAAGTCAAAACCAGAAAAATGGGTGGTCTTTGTGGACTCTTCAGTCAAATCACTAAGTGAAAGGCAATGAGGTGGACAATTATGATGGGCTGTATAATTTAATTAGAAAGTAGTACATTTTAACTAACTGTGCCACATAGAAAGTACATCAGCATTTAATGGATTCTAGGTTGTCTTCTTCCAGAGAGCTGGGTAAGATAGCTGACAAATGGGTCAGTCAGAACCAGGGTGTCCAGAAAGACTAGTGGTGGAAGTGACCATAAAATGGGTTAAAAAACTCCCAAGTAGGGGGGCGTGGCCAACCATCATGGCTGATCGGACGTGAATCCGGTCGGCTCCTCTCCTGTCCCTGTACTAATTAGCTAGTCTACGGCACTTTTAGCTCCCAAAACTGCCTCACCTGCAGGGTGTGGGAGTCGAGCCGCAAGGGGTATCCCCAGAGGCGACCTGGAAATCCCGGGGGCTGAATCGTGAAGAAGGTGCATCACGGAGACCGGAGCCCCCGGCGATACCCAAATTGGCGGCTGACTTCAATTCTGCTTCCTGCTCCAAGTGCGAAGGCCACGAGGCATAAGAAGACCCAGCAACACCCGAGGAGGCAGCGGACATCGGGACACTACATTCCTGAACCCCCTGGCCGCCCTGGCAGTTTCTTTGGTGATGCGCGACCTGCAGAGACGCCTGAGCCTGGAGGGTGGCGCAAGTGTTGAGACCCCCCTCCACAGAGAGAAGAGACCTTCAGGGGCACAGTGGCCCCCAGCGCCTGACGGTAAGTGGTGCATCTGCCCAGGAGCGAGGTGGGAGGGCGGGCTCCACGAATATAAGCAGGGTCACTGGGAGCTCCCATTACCGGACCGGAGCCTCACCTTAAGATGGCGGCGGTCAGGCGCCATCTCCTATCCTCATGGGGGAGCTCGGTCTGCGGCCCTATATTGAGGCTGCTGCCTCTGCCTTGAGCACCAAGAGGTGGACGGCGCATTCAACGCTATGTGCACTGCTTCCCGCCCAAGCGGTACTTCCAGCCTACACAGGGGCGCAGGGACGGGGTGACTAAATAATCCCCAAGGTCCCCCCGGAGTGGGGGACTACCCTCCTTCCTACTGCAGAGCGGCCCGACCAAGCGGAGGGCGTAGGTCCCTATGCCACCCAAAAAGGCGTAACCCACAAAGGTCTCCAGCTTCTTCACCCACTCCTAAAGGCATGGGCAGTGACGGGGTAACACATCCAGACGGAGCGATGGCACTCTCACGGGAGGATCTGATGGCCTCACTGCGTGAATTCAAACAAGAACTTAGATATGACATCAAGGCTGACACGGGAGCCTCTTTCGATGCGTTCAAGGCTGAATGGGGTGGCGACTGGTGTCACTGCAGGCAGATGTCTATTCGATAGGGGCCCGGGCTCTAGACCTGGAAGCAAAATATCAGGAACTGGAGGATCGCGTACATCCCTTGGAGGCCCACTCTCATGATTTGAGTTCCCAGCTGAAAGCCACGGTGCTTCGATGCGAGGACCTTGAGAACCGCTCTTGGCAGGACAACATTTGGGTGAGGGGCCTGGAGGAGGGTTGCGAAGGTCCCGATCTGGAAGCCTTCATGGTGGGTCTCTTTTCGACGGTGCTGGGAGACTCGGTGGACCCGCTCAAGACCTACCTCTGGCTCAGAGTGGGTTCCCGCACTGCAGGTGAAGCAAAGAAGCCCACGGACGTCCTAGCAAAGTTCAGCTCCTTCAAAATCAAGGATCAGGTTCTCCAGAAAGCGAGAGGATCTGACAAGATATCCTTCCAGGGCACGACATGTTCCCTTTACCAGGATGGAGCCCAAGTCATTCTTGCCAGACGACAACTATTTCATCCAGTCACGACAGCACTGCGAGACCGCAAGACGAAATATAGATTGACTTACCCCTTTGGAATAGCCTTCTCCCATGACAATAAGAATTATCACTGCACGGAGTTGGAGGAGGCGGCATCCATTCTGGGTACCGATTTGCTAGCTCCATCCTCAGCTCCACCCTTGAGCGGTGGAAGAGCCAACGGGCCCAAGGAAGCAAGGGGGGGTCCTTGGCTACAGCAATGGAGGTCTGGCAAGAACACTACGGGTTGAAGAAGTACCTGCTCCACGCTATACACATGACGTTCTTCATGCAGGGCCCTTGGTCGGGCTCGCTGCTGATGGGGCCTGCAGGGGCCACAGATTCCTGTCATTCGGACATCGTTCACTTTGTTGATTGAAGCTGAGATTGGAAAGGGAGTTGGGAGAGGGTGCTCCAATCGTCATTGGCACCCGAGGTCTTTCCTAGGTCTAAACATTCAGGTGTCTATGTAACAGGACAATGGGCCATGAAGGCGGACTTTGGACCGCCCCAGATAATGCTTGATTTACGGTTCTCTGTAGTGATGGAGGACCCACGAGCGTACAGTTATAATATGTTTTTGTTCTCGTTCGTATTGTTTAGGTGTCACGGTTCTTTACTTTTTCATTTTAGATTGCTGTGCTATGACGGGAGGGGGAAATGTGAGAGTGGAAGGTTAGCGCTCCTCAGAGCTCAGTGGATGAAACAAGCGGAGGGGTCGCACATTAGCTGATTGGTGTTAACTCCTTAACGTGGAACGTGAAAGGCCTTTATTCCCCTAATAAACGGAACAAAATTTGGAAATTCTTACACGATCATCAGATTAAAATAGCTGCCCTACAGGAGACACATCTCCCACATACGGAGGAACAGCGCTTGAAGCATAGGGCCTATCCACAAATCTTCCGTTCCGCTGCACACATGAAACACAACGGGATGGCGCTCCTTTTTCATACCTCGGTACCGTTTCATCACTATGACACTAAAACGGATAAAGAGGGGAGATTTGTGATGGTTAGGGCAGAGCTACAGGGACGGGCCTGCACCATATCCACGATTTACGCACTCAAAATAGGGCAACACGACTTTCTGCTCTTTTTTTTAGCCACGCTAGAGGAGTTTGCACAGGGAGAGATCCTACTGGTCGGAGACTTCAACTTGATATGGGACTTGGAGTTGGCCACCTCACACTCCCAGAGGGCTCCAGGGGGGATATTTAGCAAAACACTGAAAGAAGCTTTGATGGAGCTGGGAATTGTAGACGCTGGGAGGGCGACCCGGGACTATTCCTTTTTCTCACATTCACATAGGACATACTCCAGGATTGACCATGCATTTATAAGCCAGTCCCTTCTCTATACAGTGACGGGATCTCAGTTTCACGCGATCTGCCTCTCGGACCATGCACCGCTAGAGCTGGTTCTTGTCTGGCCTGCCCCACGCTCCAAACTCGCTAGGTGGTATTTTCCCAACTTACTCTGTCGAGACAGACTCCTTAGGGATGACTTAAGAAAAGAAATTACATAACTTTTTGACCTCAACAACCCGGACTAAACCTCACTAGCCAACAATTATTAGGGGGAAATGTATTGAGCTAGAGGCCACGCTCAAGGCGCAACCCAGGGGAGAATGCCTTCTTCTCGAGGGTGAACTTTGCTCCGCCGAAAACGATCCCAAGTCCACTCCTTTGGTACAAACACTATGTAAGGTTTCACAGGTTAAAGGGAAACTTCAAGCTATCTACACTAACGGCGCGAAAAAGACCCTTCTACGACTCCAAGCCCGCAATTATGAGGGAACAAGGTGGGTTCGCTGTTGGCACATCAGCTACGAGTGCAGCAGGAACTTGTCCCCCACCTGGTGATGCTTTTTAATGAAATCGCTGCCACACACAAGGTGACCCCTTCGATGGGTGAGGCGCTGATCTCCGTCATTCCCAAACAAGGGTAAGACCCCACCGACTGCCCTTCTTACCGTCCTATAGCGCTCCTAAATCTGAATGCTAAGCTTTACTCCAGAATCTTGGATACCTGCCTGGAAAACATCATGCCGTTTCTCATGCAGCCCGACCAGGCGGGCTTTATCAAGGGGAGGCAGACCCATGATTATCTATGAAGAGTAGTTCACCTCATTGAGAAAGCACAGAGGAAGGCCATCCCTGCGGTCCTTCTCTCGCTCGATGCGGAGAAGGCCTTTGACTGGGTCGACAGGGTCTTTTTGACGCGTACCCTGCGTTGGTTTGTCTTTGCCGAGACCTTCATCGGCATGATGTGGGTGAACTACTGCGCTCCACGCTCAAAGGTCGTGGTAAATGGGGTCACCTCGGAACCCTTTCTCCTCTAGAGGGGCACCCATCAGGGGTGCCCTTTATCCCCTCTCCTATTTGCGCTCAGCATAGAACCTTTTGCGGAGCGCATGTGCTCCAACCCGGACATAGGGGGGGTCCCATTTGGCACATACGAACACAAGGTATCCCTATTTGCCGATGACATGCTTCTCCTAGTTACGAGGCCGCATTCCTCTCTCCCAGCAATCCAGGCTGAACTCGCCTCCCATGAGCAGGCCTCTGGCTTTAAGGTAAACCTCTTGAAATCCTTCCTCCTTAATATCACGCTGCCTATGGAATCCATGCAGGCTATTGAAGGTACGACCCCCTTCTGGAGGGCGCACAAAGATTACCTACCTGGGCATCAAACTCACCCCCAAATCGGAACACCTCTACAGAGCTAAGTAGCCTCCTCTCTTGCGTCAGCTTAAAGCTGATTTTGCTAGATTGCGGACGGCCTACCTCTCCTGGATAGGGCGGGTAAACGCTATAAAAATGAACGTTCTCCTGCGCTTACTATATCTTTTCCAGGACCTTCTGATCGGCGTGGATCGGGCGCTTTTCTCCGAATTGAAAACAATGATCACCTGCTTTCGATTTAGTTCCTTTACAGGCAAAGATCGCCTTTTCCTGGTTATACATCCCTAATAGCCTAGAGATCCAAATCTGAAAATTTGGAGGCTCGGTATCTTTCCACCGGGCGGTAATTATTATTCTATAGACTGAAGTACCCAGGAAAAGAGATATTTCTTCTGCCTTAGTATGATTAAGTGTGTTATCTTTACCCAAAATATATAATGTAGGAGATTCCGCTACAGGGTGCCCAAACACTTCCTGCCAGAATCCAGCAATCATTGTACGCAACATTGTTAGTTTATCACATTCATATAACATATGTATTAGATTAGCTGCTGTTCTACCACACCTTGGACAGTCTGATGTAGGCCTTTTCCCCCAGGAGTGAAGTTTGGCCGGAGTAAAATATAAGTCAAAGATGGTTTTATAAAGTTGAGCTTTCAAATTAGATGACATAAACACCTGGGTCGATAGGGTCAGAGATGAATCAATATCAACATTAGGGTTATTTAATTTCCGAGACCAACCTACTTCGGTGGATTCCAAATCATCTTGCCTGTTTTCTATTAATATACCATACAAAGTGCCAATCCTTGACTTGGATCTTAACATACAGTCGATTAAAGCGATAGTATCCAAAAATATATCAGCGGCTTTGAGATTTAAGATTGTGTTGATTTGTATGAATTTGAATACACTATTTATTGGGATCGAAAATTTGGATTGCAGTTGTTGAAATCTAGGCCCTTGGGGGGTGAGTAGAAAATCTCCTATCGTTAATACTTCTAAATTTTCCCAGAGTCTAGAGATAGCGTCATACATATGAGGTGGTAATATTGATGAATGCCATAAGGAAATATATCTGTTATATTTTGGTATTTTCATGTGTCTCATAATTTTCCTCCATAAAGACCAGGCGCTTGTTACAACTTTAAATTTTACTTTCTTGAAGTAGGACGGTTCAATCTGTTTTATTAGCAAGCCATTGGCCCTTTCTCCAATAGATAATTCAAATATTGAGGGTATGTAATTTGTCACTCCTTCATTTCGAGTCGGTCTAGCCTCGAATAATGGCTTCATCTGTTGAAGAAGTGCAGCCCATAAGTATAAGCTCAAATCCGGAATTGCTAACCCTCCTCTAATAATGGGTAGGGAAAGCTTCCGGGAAGATCTCCTAATCTTCCCATAACCCCACATGAATTTACCCATATGGGATTCGAAGCCCCTTAAGATTATATCATCAACTAGAAGAGGGACCGCACGAAAAAGATAAAGAATCCGGGGTAAGATATTAATTTTAAGATAGTTACCCCTTCCTATGATCGATAAGTGTAGTCCGTCAATCCTTTTCAGGTCTATCTTTACTTTCTGCAGCAATGGTTCGTAATTGATATTAACTATCTCATCTATTTTGGCGGTTATTCGAACTCCTAGATAGACAGCAGAGTCGACCCTTCTGAAATCAACAAAGTTAACATTGCTAGTGCAGATAACCATCGTTTTATCCCTATTTAAGGAATAACCAGATATCTTGCCAAATATTTGAGTGATATGCTCTATTTCAAGTATAGCCTCCGTTGGTTGTGGTGTCATTACTGCAACATCGTCAGCATAAGCTAATATTTTTGTATGATGATGGCCCAATATTACCGGTTTGATAGCCTCTGATTTTAGTAATTTCAGGATAAGAGGGTTTATATAAAGGGCAAAAAGGATAGGTGAGCATGGGCAGCCCTGCCTAGTCCCTCGAGATATTTCAAACAGTCCTGATTCTTGCCCCATTACCACTACCCTTGCCCTTGGTGAAACATATATTGCCTTAATAGCTTTCATGAAGCAGGGTCCGATGTTTGTTTGTTCTAATATGGCCCACAAAAATGCCCATGATACCCTATCGAAGGCCTTTTCGGCGTCTAGGAGGATCATCGACACCTGATCCCCCGTAGCATTCGCAGCATTGAACAATGTAATAGCACGTCGGGTATGATCCGTAGTACCCTTGTCCGGAATAAAGCCATGTTGCCACGGGGAGACCAAGTGTTCGACGACCCCCCTGAGCCGATTAGCCAGGATCTTAGAATAAAGTTTAGAGTCTGAATTTATAAGGGAAATGGGTCGATACGAGGAGGGCAGGTGAGCCGGTTTATCTTTCTTTGGGAAGATTACTATGTTCGTTTCTTGCCAAGACCTAGGTGGAATTCCACATACCTGAATCCCAATAAATAAGTCGAGTAATAGAGGCATTATACTATTGCCCATAATTTTGTAGAACTCAAGGGGTATTTTATCCGGCCCAGCTGCCTTTCCCGTTGCGAGTTCTGCTAGGGCAATTTCCAATTCAATTTGGGTTATATCTTGATCTAATTCAAGCCTCGTGATATTATCTATACCTGGTCCAATTTCATGCTCGATTGCCCATCTAGATAAAATTTCCTTAATTGTGTAAAAATTTAAAGAATCCTCATTTTTATATAATGTACCATAATAATTTTGAAAAACTTCTAGAATCGATTCTGGTGTAGTGTATTCTTGGCCTTCTTGTTCAATACGCGTGATAGAATTAATAGATTGGCTCTGGCGAGTTCGAAGTGCCAGCTGCTTGCCCACCCTATCCCCCATTTCATAGATCTTATTTTGGTGTGATTGGTATATCTCAGCCTGCCTTTGGGTGAGTTTGGTATTAATCTCAGCTTTAAGTAACGCCATCTCCCTTACAATTGGACCACCATCCCTACCTTGTGCAATAAACTTAGTATGTTTCTCTTCTATTTCCGCTAATTTTCGTAGCTGTAAGTCATTATGGCTTACCTCCTCTTTCTTCTGTCTGGCTACATAACTAATTGTCTCCCCTCGTATTGCAGCCTTGAAGCAGTCCCACACCATGCCTCTGGATGTGCTATAACGATTATCGTCAATAAATCTCTGCGCCCAATTTTTCATATAAACTACGTAGTCGTTGTTTACCAGTAGCTTCCTGTCAAAAGACCAACTTGAGCGGGGTCTATACATGTTATTTATATATACGGTGAGTATTAGAGGATTATGATCCGAAATAATCTTTGGTAGTTTACTAATTTGTGCAGTACTCGTCTGAGTTTTTGATATCCAAATATAATCAATGCGGACATATTTCTGATGTGGATAAGAAAAGTATGTATATCCAGGGTCAAAACCATGCTTCAGATCCCATAAATCAACCAAGCCTAAACTCTCTTTTAGTTGGACGGCGGCATTAAATACCCTCGGCTTATGACCAGCATATATTAATTGATTTTGTGTCTGTAGTGTATTTTTTCCAGGGAAAGAAATGTTAAAGTCTCCATAAAAGATCAGCTCCTGAGGCAGCTTGAAAGTTCAATCTCGAGGTCATTAAACATTGTAGGATCATCGTAATTAGAAGCATAGATAGAGCATATTGTCATTCCACTTTTGAGTTCAACAATCGCCCATCTACCAAGAGGATCAGCCAATTTACGCGTAGCCTCCCCCAAAAAGGTTCTTGCTAATATGGCGACCCCCCTTGTCCTTGTTGTTTGACTAGTACAGACTAATAGATTAAACCCCGGAGCCTTTAGAGCTTCTCGCTCTGCCCAAGGTATGTGGGTCTCCTGGAGACAAATTATATCTAATGTGTTGGACCTTATTAACCCCCACACTTCATCCCTTTTTTTCCTGTTATTTAACCCCGCCACATTCCATGAACACAGTTTTATTTTCGCCATATTATATTGTAGTTGAATTTCGAACCAAGTCTACTTATCGAAAAGATGAGAAAAATCTTAACATCTTTAAATTTAATAGCCCTTTTTCTATTCTTAACACCATATTTGCAACTGTGACCACCAAAAATATTTTTAATTTTTAGCTCCCTCCCCTCCCCCCCCCACTCAAGGTCCCACCCCCTAGCCTCCCACCCCTTCCCCACCTATGAGGCAGCCTGGGTTTTGACTCACCCAGTTGTAGAAGGCTGTGTGGTCCGTGCGCCTAAGCTTGCCCCCTGCCTGATTCTGTAACAGTATATAAATTGTCGTCCCTATAGTGAATAATAGTACATAATCAGCATATTCAATTAGCTTGTTATTTCGATATTCATTGCCGAATATTTAGATCATATTAAATCTATTTCGTGTTCATATCATTTATATAAAAAGTTTGTGAGTATCGACAGATAATTGTGTCGTATCTATTCCATGGTGCTCTTCCTTGTCTCTTTACTTATCATTACTTTGCTTCGCTCTCTCTCCCAGATCCTTGAGGTATGCCTCCGCCTCAATTTCACTTATAAAAGTTCTCGTGGAGCCTTTGTAGATTACCTTTAGACGTGCCGGATTCTGCAGAAAGACGGTAGCTCCCAGTTTTTCCAAAGGAGTGAAAAGTTGGCGCATACGCCATCGTCTTTCCACGGTTGAATGTGCGAAATCCGGCCTTGCGAAAAACTTAAAGCCCTTATATTCTCTTGTCGCCGTGGGTCTGGCCAGATCATATAAAATGTCACGCAATAGATAATTTCCAAAATTAACCAAGAGCGCCCTGGGATATTGCGATGGTTTATCTGAGCATTTAGGTAAAAATAGAGGGAAGCGATGTGCTCTACAAACTTCTCTGTCCATTTCCCAGGAGTTGAGCTCCGGGAATGATGATTTTAACAAATTACACATGAAGCCTCTCGGGTCGTTTCCCTCTGAGCCCTCAGGTATCCCAAGAAATCGAAGATTATTCCTTCTAGCTCGATTTTCTTGATCTTCAGATTTTATCATTAGGTCCTTAATTAATCCATCATGTTCTTTAATCTGTTTTTGTAGTTTACCCACGTCTGATTCCAGGTTCTCTGCCCGGGTTTCAACAGAGCACATTCTGTCAGAAATCTCCAGACATGTGCTGCCCACTTTATTGATAGCACCTTCCAGCTTTTTGATGGCGATATGGTTCCTTTGGCTATCTTTTTTAACGTCATGATGAAAAGTTTTTATTGAATTAAGAACTTCGCTAAGTAAGGGCTCCCTTTGTTTCGTCTTCTCGGGATCTTCCCGTGTGTCTATAGAGTTCTCAAGTCTTTTGGATTCAGGATTTATTTTCCCGTGAGGGCTTTTTCGTGTCGATTTAGATCTACCTATGATTTGTTCGGTATTACTGCCAGGATCTGTAGTTTCATCATAGTTTAATTTTGGATATCTCTTGTGTCTATTTCTTTTTTTCCCTAATTTTTTTATTGGTGTAATGTCATGTATGTTAATGTCTCTTTTATCGATATCTGTAGTAGAGGATTTTTTTCCAGCTAGTTCCTCTAATCTCGACTCATCACTCGTATCGCTCTCCTCGCTCGATTCACTTGAGATAGATACTCCGGTTTCGTAAATCTCAGATTCGGATCCATCGGAGATTGCACGTGGTATTGAAATTTGGAAACCAATTGAGGATTGGAAAAACGATAGTATAAATTGTATATAAATAAGCTTAAATTGGATGTAACTATTATTCATCTTTTCTAATCATGCCCTTTTCTTCTGTATATTAAGTCTTAATGTGCTTTCCTTAACATCATTACTATTCTATATATTTTATGTATTGAATTTTTTTATGATTTAAGCGCAAAAACATGTATCTCATTGGTTACTTCATTATGTTTATGCAACTGTGATTTCCAAATAAAAAAAAAAAGAAAAAAAAAAAAAGAAAACAATGATCACTAAGTTCATTTGGCAGGGGCAGAGAGCACGGCTCTCTAATCGGGTGCTAGAGCGATCAAGGGAAGAGGGAGGTCTGGCCTTACCGGATCTCCTGGGTTACTATAGGGCAGCTCAAATTAGGGTGATTATAGAATGGTCCCTTCGAGAGTCGGAAAAGCTCTGGCTCTATATCGATCGCCAAATAACAGGGAGAACGATCTGGGATCTCCAGTGAAAGCACAAACAGCACCGACCACGCAATGCCTATATCAGCACCCCTACGGTGACCACCTTGGGGGTTTGGGATGCACTGAACAGATCCACTCCTCTCACTATCTTCCCTTCCCCATACACACCCACACATTTCAACCCCGCACTATAGGAAGGCCCCTTTGAAGCTTGGCGGGAGGGGGGTTGTCTCATGCTCTCACACCTGTTTGAGGGGGGGAGGTTGTTAACCTTCACGGAGTACTCCCAAATCTTTCATCTTCAGCCAGCGGAGGAATTCCACTATGTGCAGCTTTAGCACTGGGTCCTTCAACCACAGATAAAGCAGGCTGCCGCCAAGGAGCTACTCCCCATTGAGAAATGTGTCCAGTCTCGGGCCTCCTCAAGGGGGACCATCTCCTTCCTCTTCTCACTCATACGGGCGTTTGGTTCCCATCACATCCCTAGATACCAAAGGTGCTGGGATGCTATCCTGGACGCCCCCCGCTACAGAAGAAACAATGGGCCTCCCTATATAGAGACATACCCAAGTTCAATCGCTTAATGTTTTTAAGGGACGCACACTACGAAATTATGTACGACTGGTACCTACATCCCCAGAGGCTTCACACTATCTTCCCTCACTGCTCAGACAGGGGTTCGAGAGGCTGCGGGCTCCTGGGAGACTTCAGGCACATCTGGTGGGATTGTCCCCTCATTAAACCCTTCTGGAAGGCGGTTCTGGCACAAATCAAACTGATCTTCCAGACACACTAGAACACACACTCTTCGGGATCCGGGACTCCACCTTGAAGCGCCAGATGCATGGGGACAGGTCTGTAATGTGGCTCTGCCTCAGGGCAGCTAAGATGGCTGTTGCGGCCGCATGGAAGAAAACAGAGGCCCCCTTCCTCACTCAATGGCATGCCAGGCTCTGGCGGGCATTGGTGATGGAGAGAATGGCAGGCATCGTGGAGGACTCTCGTAAGGGATTTGACTATGTGTGGGCCCCTCTGGTCGAGTACCTCTCGGAGGGGTTGCCCCTGTTTGCTTGTGGTCCGAGACTGCAATCTCTCCATCTTTTTCATATCAAGGACTCCTAATGATTCCCCCGACATGTGGAGGAGGCTTCAAGGATGGAGGGGTTCAACCTCCCCTTGGGGCCAGGCCTTTAACAGCAACTTTCCTTGGATCTACTTTGACCGTGACACCTTAGTTTGAATATTTTGTGTTGTTTTTCTTTGTTATAGGGGGAGGGGGAGGAAAACAGATCGCAAAAGTTATGTGGATCTCCATTGGGTTTAAGATGTTGATTGTATTTGGGGGTCCTGGGGGAAACCTGGGAGTTGCACGTTGAGAATATCAAATAATATGCCATTCCTAGTTCACAAACTGTATACGATACTATAGCACTCTGTAACAATCGATGTACACATCGCGTTGGGATCGCCTTATCCGCTATGTTGTTTTCCTTTCCTGTGTATTGTTATATCTTTGAAATCAATAAATAGATCTTTGACAAAAACTCCCAAGCAGGGTAATAAGGTGAGCAACAAACAAAATAATGAGTTCTCTAAAGGACCTCAGGAGGGTGGGCCCAGAGATTTCTCCTAGTCCATAAGCAAAGGGTACCAGGATAGAAACTGGGATCCAGCAAAGGCTTCTGGGTTATGTCCTGCAGGTCACCAGGTAGGTCATAAGAAAGAAGATGCTGCATGCTCCAAAAATACCCCTAATGGCAGACAGTCCAAGGGATTGGCTAACATAGGAATGGGGTAGATGCGTATTCTGGAGAGCCCGGAGCTCACACAGAGGCTACTTTAATTTCCCTTGGTGGGTTGGATATTGAAGCCCTGACTTTCTTACCTCCAAGCTTGGAGAAGTATAGACGAAGTCCAAAGAGCAATGAAACTTTGGCCCCTGTATCCCTTAGAGCCTCTACCTGTGTCACTATTCTTGCAGCTGGACTGACACCAGGCAACATCTGCTCTGGGGGAACCAGAGACCAGGTTACCAATGCTGCCAATGAGACTAAGCTCCATCCAATAACGTTGGTAAGGTATGAATGGGGAGGGGTTACTGGTCCAAAGAAGGTGGTTGTGTCCTCTGCCAAACCGGTGGAGTGTCTATTGGGATATGATCTTGAGACTTCTGCATGGGCAGAGGTAGAGAGGAAGCCTCATGAAGAAATGCAGGATCTCCCAGAGTGGGTGTGTGTTACTACCAGAGCACAGGCAGCACACCAGGGAAGTCATGGGGCCTTGAATCCTGAAACAGTGGACCAAGTGCCCCGACAAGAGAAAGGGCAAGAGGTCTGCTAAGGCCGCCTCTAAGATATCACAGGAGCAGGGGGAGATTTCTGCTGAGGGAGATGCCCTGGTGCCTCAGGAGGGAACTGCAGCTGGTGGAGTCTAGCCTAATCTGGCAGAACTTTAACTGCAGAGTGGCCCTCCTAAGAGGACCTGTGCCAAGGGCTAAAGCAGTGCCCTACTCTTGAAGGCCTTAGGCAGCGAAGCTGCAAGAAAAGAAGCAGGAGATGTCTGTGGTACCCGCAGGTTCTTTTGGTAGGATGGGCATATGTACACTGAGGCCAGAGACCCCAAACCTGGGGTAACCAGGAGAGTGGTGGTCCCCCCACATGTACAGAGTTCATCCTTACTTTTTTTATTTAATTTTATTATACAAACAACTTAAAATACAGATGCATCATGACCAGGCATAACAGTACATGAGGCTTTTTACAATCTTGTTGAATTACGTTTTAGGTGTCCGTATATAGGTTTCCCTGATACATGTCCTTCTATAGGCACAATTATATAGGCATAGGATCCCAGTCCTTATTTAGGCATTAGCCATGTTATCCAAATCCAGGCATGGTCACCTACATCCGTCCACCCCAACGTCACAGCGAGTTCTTAGAAAACAGACCCTTAAGCTGTTGGGAGTTTCCATAGCCCAGGATTATTGATTTCTCCAGGAACTCATTTATTATGAATGAACCGCTATACCCTAAGGGTTCATTCATGACGTCTTCCTCTGTCCGACTTTACGTCAATGCAAACATTCCTAAGCACCTTCCAGGTATAAATATACCTTCCCTTACCATGGCAAGCCACGGCTTGGCAGCAAGACTTGACACTGCTCGCCACGGCAGCAAGCAAGGAGGAGACATCGACTTAGAGGAGCCCGAGTCCCGGCCTGATGCACTGACAAGACGCTGTCATCCCTGCTCACAGAGAATCCAGCTTCCAGTGTTCTGACTCCCTTCGCGGGGTGTTAGAGTTCGAGAACTGGATAGAGATTCCAACCTCTCTCATTCTTAAAGTATGGCACTGACTAGAACCTAGAGGGACTCTTGGCATACAAACGTGGCATACAAACTATAGCATACCATACTATAGAATACGGCACCTACTTCTGACCTTGTCCTACACTTAGGTACACTGGAGTAGAACTAGTTAGAGAACGCATCGTATGAGTACTCACATTTTTAGCCTATGTTATTTATGTATATGAATATCTGCGTCATAGCTAAAAGATAATGCTAGCGCAGTATTATTTCTTTCTACTGTTTACGCTGTACATAATATATCTTGCATACTGTGTAATGATTGTAACAGCACACATCTCTTACACGAGAAATAAGACTGTTCAATAAATCCTTTTATTGAAACGCCCGTCTACTCTTTCTGTGTAAGCTCTGCAGAAAATAAGCATGCACGATTAGCTGAGTGAAACTGCTATCTATTGTTTCTACGATTCTGAGAGTGTTCCGATTCTAAAGGGAAACAAAGTTGTCATGTTTATGCGGTTGACAGAAACTACTCCCTTCTTGTTTCACAAGGAGTGTCTAGTGGCCTCTGAGTTAGCTGGCACACAAAGTAATTAAGTTTAATATACTCTACAGGGGCATACTGACCTCAGTCCTATGCCAAAACTATAGTGTATATTATTCCAATGCGTAGAGCCTATTAGGGAAATAGGAACTACACTACAATCTGGTACATAACAAGGCGAGCATATGAAAAACACAGCGTTTATATAAGCACCACCTGGAACAAATAGTACATCCGCATGCTATCCCCCAATCAATTCTCCTGACAGAAGACGTAGCTGAAGCCAGCTTCTCCCAGGGCTGCTCACGTACCCCAGACAATGTACCTGCACCGTCATGCTTGTGAGGCAACTTCAACCTCCATACTCAGTGTCCACCTATACCTGTGTCTCAGCGGGATCGAACCCTGTACTTGCAGTCTTACTAAGGAGATAAGTTTGATATGGACCCCAGCAACTCTCGGGCCGACTCGTGGGAGGGAGCAGCTCATTGTATATATCAGTGTGTGTGTTGCAGTATAGCATGTCTGCTTGCCATTCTTTTATTGTTGGTAGCGGGCCCCCAGCCCATCTAATTGCCACTCTGCGCCTAGCGAGAAGACGACCAATGGCTAGCAAGGGGTGCACCACTTTCTCCACGTTAAGATCCCAACCCAGCAACGCCCGTCTACTCTTTCTGTGTAAGCTCTGCAGAAAATAAGCATGCACGATTAGCTGAGTGAAACTGCTATCTATTGTTTCCACGATTCTGAGAGTGTTCCGATTCTAAAGGGAAACAAAGTTGTCATGTTTATGCGGTTGACAGAAACTACTCCATTCTTGTTTCACAAGGAGTGTCTAGTGGCCTCTGAGTTAGCTGGCACACAAAGTAATTAAGTTTAATATACTCTACAGGGGCATACTGACCTCAGTCCTATGCCAAAACTATAGTCTATATTATTCCAATGCGCAGAGCCTATTAATCCGGTACATAACAAGGCGAGCATATAAAAAACACAGCTTTTGTATAAGCACCACCTGGAACAAATAGTACATCCGCATGCTATCCCCCAATTAACTCTCCTGACACCAGACCTAGCTGAAGCTAGCTTCTCCCAGGGCTGCTCGCGTACCCCAGACAATGTACCTGCACCGTCGTGCTTGTGAGGCAACTTCAACCTCCATACTCAGTGTCCACCTATACCTGTGTCTCAGCCATGAAAGTGCTCTCAGCGGGATCGAACCCTGTACTTGCAGTCTTACTAAGGAGATAAGTTTGATATGGACCCCAGCAACTCTCGGGCCGACTTGTGGGAGGGAACAGCTCATTGTATACATCAGTGTGTGTGTTGCAGTATAGCATGTCTGCTTGCCATTATTTTATTGTTGGTAGCGTGCCCCCAGCCCATCTAATTGCCACTAGGCGCCTAGAGAGAAGACGACCAATGGCTAGTAAGGGGTGCACCACTTTCTCCACGTTAAGATCCCAACCCAGCAACGCCATCTTAGGATCAGGTTCTAGGTCCGCACTGATAATGATCCCTAGCTCCTGGAACACTGCACCCCAGAAGGATTGAATCCCGGGACACTGCTAAGCTAGGTGCCAAAAGCCCGCCACATCTCTCCCACATCTTTGGCAATGGGAGTTCTCTGATAACCCATATCGAAACTGCCGCTCTGGGGTACGGTAGGCTCTGTGCAGGAATTTAAAGTGGATGAGCCTATGTCTCCCGTTAAGGGAGAAGGACCAAGTTTGGGAGCAGCAATATTGCCATTCTTTGTCGCTTAGTGGAGCACCCAATTTGCGCTGCCATTCTCGCCTGACTTTTAGAACTTCCACCAAACGGGTGTCCTGCATGCTAGTGTAGAATCTAGTGATCAGTTTAGAGGGTTCACTGACTTTGATGAAAGTGGAGAGGGCACCCATAGCCTGCAGGTTTCATCATATCACCACCCAAAAGGGCGTGCCAAGTATGCCTAGCCCTGAAAAAATGAAACGGCGCTGTGCCTGATGGCTGAACTTCCGGATTTTGTAGAGCCTCCCGGCTACGCATCAGTCCATCCATAAAGAAATCTCACATTTTTTGGATGCCCACAGTCCGCAGGGCTTGCCTGCCCCCACCATCTTGCCCCAGTGAGAACCACAGGCACCAGTTTAATGAGATCTCTGGTGAATAAAAGAAATCCCCGGCCGGCATGTGTAGCAATGTTTGCCACGCCTGCGCTGTAGTGGCCAATGAGTCAGAGATGTGCTGTCACCTAGAGACTGGTTGGAATAGCGTCTGGAGTAGGGTAAGCGGTCCAGCCACGTTCCTCTCCAGGTACAAACAGGGCGTGTCATGTGGGCCATGTACCCAATAATAAGCAGATGTACTGTTTGCTGCTCTATAATACTTCTCCAAATCTGGGGCACCCAACCCACCCAACTCGTAGGGCAAAGTGAGGGAGTCCCACCGAATCCGGGGCTGTTTCCCCACCCGAGCTAGTCGGATTAGCTGTGTGCACAATTGCTTAAATAGGGTGCACGGTAGGGGGATTTGCATGTTTTGAAATAAAAAGAGAGAACGCGGCAGAACCACCATTTTCATTATGGCAATTCTCCCCATTAATGACAGAGGGAGCCTAATCCACCTATCCACATCTTCTGTGAGTTTCTGTGCGGCAGTTGCGTAATTTTCCCAAATTACTACAGCGGGGTATTTGTGGATCTTGATGCCTAAATACCACACTGACTTAGCAGTCCACGCAATGGGAACTCCAGAGTCGTCGTGGCAGGAGTGAGAGGAAATATGATGGACTTGTTCTAGTTGTTACGCAGCCCCAAATGCCTGCCAAATTGGACCACCTTGCGCAATATAGGGGACAGGTTTTTGTCTGGATTGCAGATGTACAGCAGGGTATTGTCCGCATACGCAGATGTGTTCAGCGTGTACCCTGAGAACCCCAGCCCTCTGTGAGCATGATATTTGCTGATAGCGCAGGCCAATGGCTCAGCCATGATCGCATACAAAAGTGGGGACAGGGGGCATCCCTGTCTTGTGCCCTGCGTGATGGTGAATGAATGGGAGACTACATCTCCAATCCTTACTCTAGTGGTGGGAAATGCATATAAAATCGACACCAAGCGTAAGAATATCTCCCCGATGCCAGGATATAGATCGCCAGTGTCTGTACTGTAGTTTCTTTTTCATGCCAGTTCACTGTCAACCCAGCTCATCCACGGACTGAGCCATTACTCTCGGCAGCTCTGTCTCCGAATCCTCTGCTGCATGGGAAACAACCATTACAAAGCATGCGCTACAACGCATGCCATTACCCTGCATGTAACCACAACGCGAAAGGCTTGCTGCAGGGGGTAGAAGGTGTTGGATTTAACTCCAACATCTTCTCTACTATTTCACACACTGGAGTTGTAATAGTAAATTTGACTATTCCAACTTCCAGCGCAACCCCGACAACAAGTCGAGGTAAAGGTATGTGTTGTAATGGCATGCAGGGTAATGGCATGCGTTGTAACGTCATACAACCCTGCTGCACTCGTTACTGGGGAGTTCTCCAACCGTCCGTCTTCCTGGTCATTCCATGTTGAGCTAGGGCTGGATACTGATTGGCTGAGCTCTGCCACCACTTTAAGGATCTTGCAACTTTCCTCCTGAGCTTCTGTCGTGGTCGGTGTCCTCGTCGTACCACAATCCGCACCTTTCCCCGTTGACGACCCTGGTGAGCTTCCTCTTGATCCTCGTCCCAGGCCAGAGTCCAGCCATTCTCAAGACTCCTGCGGTGTCTGGAAAAATTGAACTCCCTTCATCCCAACCACTCGCAGCCTAGCGGGGAATAGCATTGCATATGGGAGCTGCAGCTGCCTCAACATCCTTTTCACCGCCGCAGTGAAATCTGGAAACACCATTACTATACTATTCCCAATCTGTAGCACAGTCTTCTGCTGAGCCTGCTTGAAAATATGGTCCCTGTCTCTGAAATGAAGCGGGCGGCCTATTATTGGTCTTGGTGGAACTCCCGGTCTAGATGGCACTCTATGCACCCTTTCCAACGCATAAAACGGAGAGAGTCCCTCTGGAGCCACTTCCCTTTTGATCCACTCTTCTAGGAATTATACCACATCTTCTCCTTCCTCTTTCTCGGGTACTCCAACAATGCACAAACTATTTCTGCGCGACCACCCTTTGCTGTCTTCTGCCCATGCCTACAGTACCTTTATTTTCTCGCTCGCAGGCGTCCCAGTAGAGATGACAGACCTGAAGAAATCTCTCACTGCTGTCATCTCCACGGGGACGACTGCGAACGTTTTTTCAGTCCCAGTTATTCTCCGCTAGGTGGCGGTGGTCATCTCTTAAGAGGTTGAGGTCGGTGCCAAAAGCATCAATTTTCATTTCAAGTGCTTCACAAGATGCCGTAATGGCCTCCATAATGTCCGCCAGTGTAGGGTGCGTAAATACTGTGTCCTTCCCTGTTTCTAGAGTCTCGCCCTCTTCATCCGTCTGGAGGCTCCCGCCTCCTGTGGCTATGGTGCCATGTCCCTTCTTCTTTGGTGTTTCCCCATGCTGGTCGTCCACTTTGCCTCTCTGCCTGCGGGCCTCTGTTTCTGTTCTGGTGCTTATTTTTGTGTGCTGGTTCTATTAAGCCTCCTTGCAGTGTCGGGCTCAATATTTCGTTGACCGCATCACGGTTCACACTCTTCCTGGTACTGCCTGGCCTGACCCCTTCTGACATCCAGGGTCCCGTCCACTCCCTTCACTGTGGGCTCGGCAGGTCTCCACCCCGTCAGCAGTGTTCTAGGGGTTCCCCAGTCAGTGTCTGCAGCTGCTCTGATAGTTATGGCACCCTCATGCACTTTTCATGGGTCCTTATACTCTCTTATACTCCTCGCCTTCTCAGTACAAGAAAAACTGCTACTGTCCTGTGTAGCTTCCCGAAGTAATCCCAGGGTACTCCTCGTCATATCCGCACTCTGAGCTTGTCACTCTCTCAGTACTGCCTCTCACTCTGCTACCAGGCCTGTTCTCGTTAGGCCCCCGCTTCTTCCGCTGGTAGAACCTCCATATCCATGGACCTTCGGCCCTTCACCCTTCTCCTCTCCATCCTGCTTAGCCCTATCAACTAGGCTCGCCCTCCCCAATACGTCCACTCTCGGGGTGTGCCAGTCTCTTATTATTGCCCCACATGCTGCTCACAGGCCTTCTCGTGATATGTCCTCGAACTCTCTGCATGTAGGCCCTCCAATGCTACACGCCTTCCAGCCATTCGTCGCACTCCTCCTCGTGCTGCTCGGCTCCCCTACATTGGTCCGCGTCTCTCCATATGCGCCCTCTTTGAGCTTGCCAGCCTCCTATTACAGTCCCATATGATGTGCTCAGAGCTCTGCATGCTAGACCCCCGCTCTCTGTTGTTGAAGGTTCTCCAGCTCTAAGTGTCTTTTCGGTCGCTCAGTTCATTTTCCTCCACGCTGGATGGTCCGTCCAAACAGGCTATAATTGTTCCGGGCTACTGCTCCAGTCGAGCTCCCAGCTAGATATGCACCCTCTTCTTTAGTGCGCTCCCTCCTCTACAATCAGCCGCGTTCAGATCTGCTCTGGTCTCTCCGATGATCGCACCTGAAAGCAGGCCCTCAGCCTGTCTCCTGCCACCTGCTGCCTCTGCCGTTCCGTCCCTACTTCCGCTCTTCGATGCGGCTGCCTCAAAGCCTCCTTAGCAAGCACTCACTGCTCTCGGCTATTATCTGCCCTCAACCACCAGCATGGCGGGTGCTTCTTCCAAGCTGCCCCATGTCTCCATCGTTCACTCGTCCCTGGTTTCAGGGCCCAACTCACGCTGCGGCCGCCATTTTGTCCGCCGTTTTTCGCAGAGTCTTCTTGCAGGCGGCCGCGGGTCTTCGGTTTCCGCTGCCAATTGTCACTCAGACCCACCGCATTCTACTCTGGGATGCTTCAATTGACAATTCCTCTACTTTGTAGAGGGGCAGGGGATCAGGATCTTGCCGGATGGGGAAATCGGAGACCGATGCTCCGAGGCCAGCTCCTGTCATCTTCGGCATCAAGTCACACCCCCGCTAGCCTGGCTTATGAGGGGTGATCCCAGAAATCCCAGGATGCATGTTTCAGGTCCAGGGCGGACCTGGTCTGGCAGTTTGGGCTGGACTGCTCCCATGAGGAGCAGGACCAAGACTGATTTACATATGGCTGGGTCCAAACTGGGGTGGCTTAGTGAGCAGAAGAAAGATCATAGATTCAACCAGATCTGGGGGTGAGTGTCTGAAAAGTTTCAGCACTCTGTCCATCAGCATATTGTTTGACATATATGTGCAAGCCTATATGTCCCTGTAGTGGTGTTCCCCATTGAACACTGCTATATAGGAGAACATAGGCTGCCAACTGGGCACACATCATATTGGCACTCCATTATGATACCACTGAAATAAGTAATGTTTGGTATCAAAGAACGTGCCTTCTCATCCCCTGACATGATTCACATGCCCTGGGTGACATGGCATGCACCTAGAGGGAACCTTAGAGGTCCCCCCACCCTCCAGCTCTACTGTGCTCTGGCTGCCCAGCCCACACTTTCCTGTTCCTGCTGCTGCCCAGACAGTATTCTGACCTGCTGGCAGGCAGTGTGATCACTCCCAGGAGTCGGAGACGAAGGCTGGGGAGCAAGCAGGTCACACCTCCCTCCTCCCCAGCTGGCTAAGGAATTGGCCCATCAGAGTGGTGAACTTCAAAGTCTGCACCGCCTCTGATATGCATCTGGTCTGTCCCCCTGAGAAGGAAACAGCCCTCCCCTGCGGCCCAGGCCTCCTACTTCGCAGACCAAATAATGGCAGCAAAATCAAAATCCAAGGAAATCTTCCATCTGGTTAAAAAATGCATCACCGTTAATACTGCCCCCCCAGCTCCCAAAACACTAGATCAATGCAATGAACTTGCAGACTTTTTCCATAATAAAGTAACCCAGATTTACTCCGCATTCCCGGCAACAGCCAACAAGTCAATAACACCCAATCTGATCTTTTCGGGCGACGTCCCCCCCCCAGGACAGCCTACGCTGGACCACTTCTCTCCATTAAACCTGGATACACTGCAACAACTAGCAGGCCAAGTCAAATCTGGCTCTCCCCTCGACCCTGCCCCACCAGAAATATTGCTGCAGGCAAGCCAAACCATCCTTCCAGTGGTGCTAGAGCTTCTCAATTCATCTATATCCTCCTGCTCAGTACCCATTGGATGGAAGAGAGCGATGGTACGGGCTTTGCTAAAAAAACCCACCCTAAACCCAGAAGATCACTCCAACTACCGCCCAATCTCTTTACTTCCTTGGGTAAGTAAGGTGTTGGAGAAGCACATAAATACGCAGTTGACACAATTCCTGGAAAGCCATGCACTTCTTGATCCATCCCAGACAGGTTTCAGGCCTAAACATGGTACCGAAACCGCATTGCTGGCAGTTGTCGAAGAGTCGCGAAGGATATTGGATCAGGGAGGATCAGTGGCAGTGATCCTCCTTGATCTAAGCGCGGCCTTCGACACTGTCAACCATGCCACCCTGTTGAACCGTCTGCACAACATCGGGGTCGGAGGCAATGCTCTAAAATGGCTGGAATCATTCCTGTACAACAGATCCTTTCAGATCTTCGACGGGGACATAATATCAGCCAGAAAACCCCTGAACTGTGGAGTTCCACAGGGCTCCTCATTGAGCCCGGTGCTCTTCAATGTATATATGAAACCATTGGCCGGGCTCGTTGAACCGTCAGGAATAAAAATCGTATCATATGCTGACGATACCCAGCTAGTGGTTTCACTGACCCAGGAAGGCGCCGATCATACCCCAGGAAGTCTGATGAACTGCCTAGAGGACATAAAAATGTGGATGACAGGCTCCTCCTTAAAACTGAATGGAGATAAGACCGAGCTTATGCTCTTAGGCCCCGCAATACCCACATTAATTCCTTCCATGTGGCCTGGATGTCTGGGCTCCCCTCCCACCCCCAAGGAGAGCGTTAAAAGCCTAGGAGTATGGCTGGATAAAAACCTTTCTTTCTCAACCCAGGCTACTAAATTATCCGCCATCTGCTTTGGCCTTCTGAGAATGTTAAGGAAAGTCCTCCCCCTCCTCCCTTTGGAAGCCAGACAAGTGGCAGTTCAGGGCCTCATTCAGTCCCGGTTGGACTCAAACAACGCCCTGTATGTAGGGGCTCCCGAGATGTCCATGCGAAAACTACAGGTGGTCCAGAACTGTGCAGCCCGCATCCTGCTACAGACCCCAAGGGCGCAGTCTGCTAAATCCGCACTAAGCAGCCTACACTGGCTTCCAGTGAAACAGAGAGTGGCTTTTAAGGCACTATGTATCGCGCACTGAGCTTTCTGGAAGTCAGGTCCAGCGCTCATTAACAAATTGGTTACTCAATACCATCCCAACAGAACCCTTCGGTCTACGGAGGCCTTCCTGGCCGTAGTCCCGAGAGCCAGGACCGGAGGAAGGTCGTTTTCCTTAAATGCCGCAAAGATGTGGAACACACTCCCGCTACAAATCAGGTCCAATTCTAACCTACTCTCATTCCGTAAACAACTGAAGACCTATCTATTTGCCAGGCCCACCTAAATCTTATTCTCTGTTACCCCCCTAGCTCTGTTCTCTGCACTCTAGCGCTTGGACGCCCTTGGGCAGCAATCGCGCTTTACAAATTACAATACAATACAATACAAGCACGCTGCACCCGGGCAAGGTGGGAAAACAGCTATGCAGCAGGTGAACCCCCCCCCCCACCCCCACCCCCTGGAAGGCTGGTCAGACCTCTAGGGTTTGCAGCCTGGTCTGTACACCTAAAATGTAATTCTGCCATCTTTAGGAGGGCAGAAATAGTGGATTCTGGGTTGAAAAGGTGACTTACACCACTGGATATGGTCACCTCGGGCGACTAGCTGCAGGGACTAGCTGCACGTTGGCTACTAGCTCCCACACCTCTTACCCCCCTAAATCTATGATTTAAGAAACCCCCTGACACAAAAACCTATGATCTGAACCACCTACTTCAAAGAAGAACCAAGAGGATGCCCCTGTTGCCTACAAGAGAACTTTGCCTAACAGCGCAAAGCAAAAGAGGGATACTTTGTCCCAGAGGCAACAGATTTAGAACTGAGAGAACGACCCTCTTCCGTGGTTAAAACTTGACACTACCAAAGAGAAGGACCCTTGTGGAAGCCAGATGCACCACCAGTCTCCCTGCAGCCTCGGGTGACCCCTTTACCACCAAGTGGCAAAAGTCCTTTGCAAACTGTAGGTAAAAACACTCACCGGATCTAAAGGATCACTGGCCATCGGGCCCTCTAAGGGATTGCCCAAATACAGGTGGGCCAATGCTTTGTGGGAGTTGTAGTTTCACCTGCTCTGAAGTTTCAGGCCACTATGTCACTCTCCTGGACCCAGTGAAGTTCCATAAGCTTTTTGTTATGCTTTCCGCTGCCAAGGCTTGTTGATCACCAATCCGGTAACCGACCCCCACACTTGACGCTGCATCTACAGAGAACACTGTGCAACCATCATCTGACGTCAGCAGCTGTGTACCTGTTGTGTTTTTACTTATTGTTTCTTGTAGCGCCATGTAAGCAGTGGCTCTGTTCAGCACCATGGAAAGTCAGAACAACTCTGCAAAGACTAGGTAAAATTGATCTGACTGTTCTGGCCTGGTCCTGGGGCCTGCATGACCTTATCCCTATAAGGGTTCCAAGTACATCGACCTGCAGGTAACCGATTGCCAATAGTGAATTTTGCCATTGACTGCAATGTTATTTTGTCTATGTATTTTACTGCACTGATTTAATATTGCTTCACAAATCTGTAATTCCGGTTATATATATGCTATTCCGTTCATTTTGGTGTCTGAATTAAGATTAAAAATACTCTACTTTTTATAAATTGGTGTTGGATTTCTCTCGAGTTGTGTCAAATACTTCTCCTCTATATTGTTTCTCTGAAATGCTTAACACATGTTCCTCTAGTAAAGCCTGACTGCTCTTTGCTACTCTACCAGGACTGAGCTAAGGATTTATTTGTGTAAATCCAAGGGCCATTTTTGCGGTATTGTAATAATATTACATGGTAAGGCTACCCAGCCATAACACATAATATTCTACTTTCCTAAACCTTTCTTCATCCGAACTTCATCTTTGTACCTGTAAAACCAATCACCACCCTAATCTTCTCCCATTCCTGAACCCTAAAACTGTTTCTGGCCATTAACTCAATCCATTCCTGACCCCTAAAATGCCTCAGCACCCCTAAACTCTGACCATTCATGAACCTTGTACTTCCCCTAAACTCCAACCATCAACCAAACTTTAAAAAAAACACAGCCCTAAACTTTGCCCATCGATGACCCACTAAAAATCCCTTGCCACCCTTACCTCCACCCATTCCTGATCCCACCTATACCAGAACTCTAAAGAGCCCTTAGTACACCAGAACTCACCCATCCTAACCACTAAAAACTCATTACCCCTAAACATCACCCATCCCTGACCTCAAAAGACCCCTAAACTCCACCCAATTTTAATGTAATTTTGGATTATTCCTTAATTATCTTTCCTCTAAAATGTTTCCTTTAATTTTCGATTTTCTGCATTTCCTTAAAATTGTCTTTAAGTAAAATTAGCTTTCTATGATTTGGTTTACTCCAATGTGGTTTCTCTTTTTTTGTTTTAATATTAATTCACTTGTGCTGTGAAGCCTCAATATGTTGAAGTGACAGATGAGTCAGTAGAAGTCTAGCGTGGAACTAGTCTTACTAGTCACACGATGCACCCATAAAACCCTCAACAGAGCATATCCGTTCACACCAGACACATACCAACACATGCATCTAAAATGTTGTATCGTATTGTATAGCGCTTACTACCCCTGAAGAGGCGTTGAAGCGCTTTTTCGGCGAGTAGCGCGCTACTCCGGAACCCATAAAGGATTAGTGTTGAGTTAGTATAGTGAAATATGAAAGTAATTTGAGTGGTGGATAGGTTAGTCAGTTATTTGGATTCAGAAGGCTAGCGGAGGGATAGAAAAGGGGAAAAGGTTTGCATTTATATATCGCTTGTTACCCCTGATGGGGTGTCAAAGTGCTTTTTTCTGCGAGTAGCACGCTACTCCGGAACCTGAAGCCTATTAATTTATTCTTAAATATTACGGTAACAGAAATTGATTTGCTGACTGATAATGTATATAGAGCATCACAATCGGATGGAAATGCCTTACCATAGAAAAGATGAGCTCCAACAGGGTAACTAGGGAATTTAAAACATGCCTTGGGCAAAATTGTGAAAGTGTGGTATTACCAACATTTTCGCTTGCTTAACTGGGCCATGAAAGTCTCTCCTGTGTACATTGATGTCTAATCATGTTTGCCACTAAATGATACCTTCCAATTCATGGGCACAAAGGGATGTTCCCACAATGGTGAAGGCAGTCGGTGGCTGAATCCTCACTTTGGAAGGGTCCACGTGTTCCACAGGATGCCTTTAAACGACAATGGCACAAGGCAGGAATGCAAGGTCAATTTTTAGGCTAACGTTGTGCGCATTACAATCCTGTTCCCCTTTCTTAGACATGGGGTGCCTGCTTTTTGGATAAAGTAAAATGTGACACTATGGTGGTACGTTCTCGTTTTTATAGTGTTTCATGTACGTGAGCATAACCATTCCCAAACATATTCTGATGGAAATTGTCATCTGCCATGGTTGCAGTTACAGCAGGTGTATTTTCGCTTTCTGTAAAAACAGCACCTGCTCCAGGTGAAAATATGAACACAAAAGCCATTATGGGCCAGGCTCGGTATCTGTGTATTTAAAGGGTCCATAGATCTCAGTATCACTGTACCACCATCTAACGATCTGAGTTTGGCTGAACTACAGAAATGCCTTACACCAATATGCCCTGTCCAACTTTACAGAGATTGCAGGACCATCAGAGAGAGAGCGAGAGAGAGAGCTCTGTAAATGGGGACTAACATCAAAAGTGTTTCTTCTGCAAAGTTCCTGAGGCTAAAGAGTCCTGGGACTTATGTTGGAGCTAATTGTAGTGCTCTGGGTGAGACTGGGAAGACGTCATGGGTGGTAAGTATGGAAAGAAGGAAAGGGAAGTGTTGCAATGGGAGTGTTCACAGAGGATCACGTGATAGAAGACTGTGAATAAAGATCATGTAGTGAGAATAGGATAGGCAGATCAGATGTCATGGAAGGGAAGAATGGAGACAGGTGGGAATTAAGTGAAGCAAGATAGATGCGTTACTGACTTTTTGAAAGCAGACGTGGTAAAGAACGAAGACCTCGTCCGAACGTTAAAGATTTTTTTTCTCCTTTTTTTTTTTTTTTTTTCCCTCACCAAGAGGACTCACACCTGCTGAAGCTGCTACCGGTCTACCAATAAGTCTCCTGTTAATCTAGACGTAGCCTTAAAGAATGGCTTTCACATTGCTTCTCGTATTCCAAACAATCTTAAAGTGGTTTCTATCCTATACAACTAAATTCCACTCTTGTTTTTTAGTATATTCTCACAATTTTGCAGCGAGCTTTGGAACAAGGCTTTCCTGTTCCTTTTCCTGTATTCAGATTTACCATTTACATTCCTACTGCCCTATCCCCGAAAGCTCAGTGTTGTCAATAAATGTTTAATCTTTTTGCCCAATGATGTTCTCTTTAACCTTCTAAATGACTTCTTCATCTTTAGTTTATTTATTATTGGCATACCTTACGTTTTAGGATTGGTACTGTGCGGAGAGGTCCCCGAGGTCCAACATCATGTATACTTCATGACACATGGTTCAATACGCCTTTAATCTTTTCTGAAAGATTCAGAACCCCTTCTACAGGGAAAAGGGGACCATAACGCACATGTCTAGTCATGCTGAGTGACCTTGCCATGCCGAAAAAGGGCATCGATTTCCACCGTTCAATATCCATTGATCACTGCAGACGGATTTTTGACTACTTTCCGCTCCAGAATTTTTAGACACCTTGTTGCATGGTAATTTAACCTGTAGGCAAGGTAGGTCCAATAACCAAGCTCTGACTGCATGCGCGTTGTCCCTGTAATATGGCAGTAGATTAGGAAATGCACATTGGCGTATTTGACTGTTATTTCATTTGCAAAACGTGCATGGACTGTAAGTGGCAAAAGCAAATGTGCAATATGGGATGGAGAAGGACCTTATGCCACACACACGTGACATGTAAAACATGACATAATGGGATGCCAGCCAGCCATGTTCACTACAGGCAAGGTTGCAGTGCTGTCATGTCAAACTAAGCTGTTTTTGAAATTTGAGGCTTAAGTTAGACACCGGGTCAACTGCAGGTGTACTCTGAAACGGGGGCACCCAGTGTGTAACAGTCCGATGTAAAAACTGGAAGTTGGGCAAAGAGCAAGTTTCAGGGATTCTGTTAACGTGGAAACTCTGGCAGTTTATGGTAGAAACCTGCACAGTGCTCTAAAACGTCAATATGACACTTCTGGCCAAAAGGCAACTAGGAGCACCTTTTGAACTACTTTGTAAAAAACATTTTTTTTGCAAAAAATAGATTTTAAAACAAAGTCACATAATGAATGTCTGACATTTTGTTCACTTTTGGCTTCCATCAAATTGATTTTAAAACCAGACTGCTCAAAGTGGCTACTGTTGCAGTAACATTTTAATGAGTTAATGTGCAAATCGAGAGCGCGAGATTGAGTGCAAAATTCCTCCATATTTAGTACTTGCTCAGTGACAAAAAGATGTTCTGGCCACACTGTGGTTATCAGAAAGACAGGTTACCTTGATTAAAGGATTTGACACAGACAGATCAGCATTCTCTGTGCTTAACAAGCACTTTTGAAAGAAAAGGATTTTAGGCTGTATAATTTAGCCATAAACAGAATTGTCCATCTGTCATCCCAAACAAATGCCAGAGGAAGTACACTGCAGGGGTCGCTTTAGAAGAGAGTTGTGTCATACACACCTTAGCACCACACTTCAATGTTTACCTTTGATGGGGAATTGTCTGCCCCTGATAAGCATGGGAAAGTTTTGAGGGAAATGGAAAAGGATAACCTGACAGCTGACCTTGACAATCTAAAGAATAGAGCTTGTGGGATAGGTATTGTCCTAAAGCAAAGGAAGTCCTGCAAATGGGAGGTGGGATTTGCGTGTGAATTGTATTAGAAAAGGCTCATAAACTCACCAGCCACTAGAGAAATATTCCCATAAAAAAAGGATGGAAACGAGAATACTGATGAAACAGAAAAGGAAAGAAGAAGCCTGCAGGAATCATTCTTTGTCAAGCTGGACGAGGATTGTGGAGTGATTTACTTAAGCTGTCTCTTGAATGGGTGCTTCTAGGAGCTAGTTTCATGGCCAAGACAGCAAGACACTTGCCCACCACAAGAGGAAAGAGCTCAGGACCTATCCTGTAGAGCAACTGCTGTCGTTCATTTCTGGTGTCCGCTGAGGAGGAACAGGAAACCAACAATCGAGTACAGGCAGTAATGCTATGGTGGCCAAAATCAGCAACATTATAAGCAATAAGATATTTTGCTGTGGTCTTGAAGAGAGTGATTGATAAGCACGTCGCTCACAGTAATTATGGCATGGCAGTCCCTGAATAGTTTGGGAAATTTCGAGCATCAGAATTTGCTGATAAAGATCTTTTTCTACAACTTTTTAAAGTTTGAACATTTGTGTTCAGCACTTACTTTCTTAAGATGGACAGCTGCATTCATAGAGTTTTAAAATACAAAAACTATTCTCTTTCTGTAGGAGAATTGCCAGGTTCAGTGCTAAAAATTAATATACTGCAGCCCGTGACCAAGATGTAATCAATCAATCAAACATTTGTAGAGCGCACTACATACCCGTGAGGGTCTCAAGGCGCTGGGAGGGGGGCAGCTACTGATCGAACAGCCAGGTCTTGAGTAGCCTCCTGAAGGTCAGCAGGTCTTGGGTCTGTCGTAGGCTCAGTGGGAGGGTGTTCCAGGTCTTGGCGGCGAGGTGGGAGAAGGATCTCCCGCCGGTGGTTGTTCTTCGGATGCGCAGGACGGTGGCGAGTGCGAGGTCGGTGGAGCGGAGCTGGCGGTTGGGGATGTAGAAGGAAAGTCGTATGTTGAGGTAGGCTGGGCCGGTTTTGTGGAGTGCCTTGTGTGTGTGGATGAGGAGCTTGAAGGATATCCTCTTGTTGACGGGGAGCCAGTGCAGGTTTCTCAGGTGGGGGGTGATGTGGCCGTGGCGCGGTACGTCAAGGATCAGTCGTGCCGAGGCGTTTTGGATGCGTTGCAGTCGTTTGATGAGCTTGGTTGGGGCTCCCGCATAGAGGGTGTTTCCGTAGTCAAGTCTGCTGTTGACGAAGGCCTGGGTGACTGTTCTTCTTGTATCTGTCGGGATCCACCTGTAGATCTCGCGGAGCATGCGGAGGGTGTTGAAGCAGGAGGAGGAGATGGCGTTGACTTGCTTGGTCATTGGAGTGCGTTGAGACGAGGATGATTCCCAGGTTGTTTGCGTGGTCGGTGGGTGTCGGGGCTGCCCCCAGTGCCCTCGGCCACCAGGAGTCGTCCCAGGCTGAAGGGTTGGAGCCAATGATGAGGACCTCCGTTTTGTCCGTGTTCAGCTTCAGTCGGCTGATCTTCATCCAGTCGGCGACGGCCTTCATTCCTTCGTGGAGGTTGGCTTTGGCGGTGATGGGGTCCTTGGTGAGGGAGAGGATCAGTTGAGTGTCGTTGGCGTAGGAGATTAAGATCCCTGGGGTATGCCGCAGATGATCTCGGAGGCTTCGGATCAGAATGGGGGGAGGCGGATGCTCTGGGTTCTGCCGAAAAGGAAAGAGGTGGTCCATTCCAGTGCCTTGTCTCGGATCCCTACGGCGTGGAGGCGTGCGCGTAGTGTGCGGTGGCAGACGGTGTCGAAGGTGGCGGAGAGGTCCAGGAGGATGAGGGCTGCGGTCTCACAGTTGTCCAGCAGGGTCCTGATGTCATCGGTGGTGGCGATGAGGGCGGTCTCGATGCTGTGGTTGCTGCGAAACCCTGACTGGGCGGGGTCCAGGATTCTGTTTTCTTCGAGGTATCGGGTTAGCTGTCTGTTGACGATTGTCTCAATGACCTTGGCCGGGAACGGGAGCAGAGAGATGGGCCGGAAGTTCTTGAGGTCTCTAGGATCTGCCTTGGGTTTTTTGAGTAGGGCGTTGATCTCAGTGTGCTTCCAGCTCTCTGGGAAGGTCACGGTCTTGAGGGAGAGATTGATGACATTGCGCAGGTGGGGTGCGATGGAGCTGCTGGCTTTGTTGAAAATGTGGTGCGGGAATGGGTCTGACGGGGAGCTGGAGTGGATTGTGCTCATGGTCTTGATGGTGTCATCGATACTCACGCTGGCCCAGGCTAGCAGGGGGTTGTGGTCGATGGTGTGCGGAGAGTCTGTTGTGTTGCTGGCTGTTGGGGCTGTCTGGGTGTTGAAGCTGTCTGCTATCTTGCGGTGGAAAAAAGTGGCGAGGGAGTCGCACAGGGCTTGCGACAGCGGGATGTCGTTGGTGTTGGTGTTGGAGCTGGGGTTGGATAGTTCCTTCACGATATTGAAGAGCTCCTTGCTATTGTGTGCGTTGTTGTCGAGGGGGTCTTTGAAGGAGGTCCTCTTGGCAGTCCTGATGAGGTGATGGTGGTTGCGGGTGGCGTCCTTGTGGGCTGCGTGGCTGTCCGGTGTCTGTTCGCTGTGCCAGTTCTTCTCTTTTTTCCGGCAGGCTCGCTTGGAGCCTAGGAGTTCTGGGGTGAACCAGCTGGCCCTCTTGCTGATGTCTCTGTGTGGGGGTATCGTCAGCGGGGAGAGGGTGTTGGCGCAGTCGTCGATCCAGCGTCTGAGGCTTCGGGCAGCATCGTCGGTGTTGGAGGGTTCGGGGGGTGGGCTGAGTGCGAGGTTTGCATGTAGTTGGTCTTCGGTGATTTTTCTCCAGCAGCGGCGGGGGATCTGTTGGGTGCGGTAGTGTGTGGTGGGTTTCTGGAAGGTGAAGTGGATGCAGCGGTGGTCGGTCCAGAGGAGTTCGGTGGTGTGGCTGAAGGAGACGTGGGGGCTTGAGGAGAAGACTGGGTCGAGCGTGTGGCCGGCGGAGTGGGTAGGCGTTGTGACGAGTTGCCTCAGTCCGAGGTTGGCGAGGTTATCGATCAGGGTTGCCGAGTTGCTGTCGTTGTTGTTCTCAAGGTGAAAGTTTAGGGGACGCAGTGGCAGGAGCGGCAAAAGGAATGGAAGGCAAGGGTACAGAGTCACTGGGGCAACGATGGGAACAGAAGGAAAAACTGGCACAGAATCACGGGGTAACGATGGGAACAGAAGGAAAGAAGGGTACAGAATAACGGGGCAACGATGGGAACCGAAGGAGAAGGGCACAGAGTCACGGGGGTAACGATGGGAACAGAAGGAAAAACGGGCACAGAATCACGGGGGTAACAATGGGAACAGAAGGAAAGAAGGGTACAGAATAACGGGGGCAACGATGGGAACCGAAGGAGAAGGGCACAGAGTAACGGGGGTAATGATGGGAACAGAGGGAAAAAAGGGTACAGGAGAAAATACAGGCACAGGGGGAAGACAGACAACAGCAGTCACAGACACCAAAAAACAATAAGGGCAATACAATGAATGACACCGACAACAGGACAGACCTGAGGCCTACCACTGGCCACCAGGGATGAGGTGGTAGCCTGATGGTGGAGGAGGGCCTCAACTTTCCTCAGCAGCGGCAGCTGGGGCAGGGTCAGGATGTACGAGCGGTGCTGTGTGGAGGGGGAGCGATCTACCTAACAAGGTTAAGGGTCGCTCCACTTTTGTTCTAAAATTCCTGGTTCGGAAATTGCTTTAGAAGCAAAAGGCATCCAAATACCCTTTTTTCTTCATCTTTCGTTTATATTTATTTCAGGGTTGTGCCATTTTTATCATTAACATGTTTTCTTTTACCTACGTTGGTTTCAGAGGTTAATAGTTTATTTCTTAACTTTAACATTCTGGCACGTCTTTTCATACCCCATAAGCACCTGCTCTGAAGGAAACCTGTCTGTTTATGCCAAGTTATCACATGAGTCTTCTCAGGAATCTGATTTTGCTTTTCTTTCAAATCTGTTTTATTGAGATATGCATAAAACATGGATAGACAGAAACATCAAACAACAAAAAGAAACTACAATATTAATAGAGAAGGAGGAGTGGAGAGAAAGAAAAGAGGGAAAAGACCAAGACAGATTTTGCTTTTAATCCTATATTGTTTAACTTTGTGGAAACTCAGCCACAGATCACATAAAATGTGAGGCCTGCTCGCCCAGTGTCATCAATCCATTTCCTTAAATGTGTATTTACCAATTGGGATGAACCTGGGTCAATCAGCTGAGGATAAAAATGAGCTCGTGTTTTCTCTAAGCCAATCATATCCCAGTGGTTTACTGTTTGCATATGTTAGGGCGTTTAAATAAAAACAGTAAACACAATACTATAGGTTATAGTAAATGTGCAGAATTAATGTACAACCTTAAATTAAAGGAAAGTGCTTTTCAAATTATGAAAAATGTACACAGCTGCCACAGTTACACCTACTAGCCCTCAAACTGTTAAAATTGCACTGCTAAAAGTTGTTCACACAGAAATGCTTAACATGAATTGATTTTCTTAGTAAAAAGAGGAAATCATGGACAATGAAGATACTGCAAAACGTGTAACTCTGACCTCCACAAAAGATGCTACTTCATAATAAGATTAACATTTTATAAAGTGATTCACATATTTCTTGTAGATGTGTTTCTATTTGAATAGAGCTTATTTTTTTATAACTGATTAGGATTAAGGGCCATATGTAGGAAGCCAAATTGCGATCGCAAATGCAGAAAATCGCCGAATTTCAGCGTTTCTGATCGCAATTTGGGCAGTGTGCTATGTAGCACACAAAAACCCACATGCAAAATAAGGAATCGCAAAATCTGCGATTCCTTATTTTGCTAATGCATTTAAGGAATCCCAAATTGTGATTCCTTAAATGCAATGTAGGAAGCACCCAAGTTGTGCGATTTTGGCTTAAGGAATTGCAAATTACCACCAACTTCAGGTTGGTGGTAATTTGCGATTTCTTTGAAAAATGCACTTTTTTGCATTTTTCAAAGTGCCCTGTGGAGCACATACATGCCCTTAGCGCATGTATGTGCGCCACATGTGCACACATGTTTATTTCAAGGGTGCAAAAGGGTGTCCTATTGACACCCTTGCAACCTTGAAATTGCATTCTCAATTTGCGATTCTCTAATTGAGAATCGCAAATTGAGAATGTCTTCCTATTCATTCCTATGGGCCTTCTAGCCCATAGGAATGAATGGCAAGGTATTCCTTATTTGCGATTCTTAAATTTGGGATTCGCAAATAAGGAATAGGTGGGAATCGCAAAATATTTTGCTAATCCTACCTACATTGCGTTTTGCAATTCTCTAATTGCGATTCCCTAAAAATTGCAATTAGAGAATCGCAAAACACGTTTTGCCTACATATGGCCCTAAGTCTTTTAAACGGGAAGATGTGCAACCATATATGAAGAATTAGCACATGATGTAGACTTTGACCTCTCCAACTAACCTGTATATCCCTTTTAGAATATGTAGTTGCAAATTATTTTACTTTTCATTAAAAGATGTTTCAGCTTTTACATAGTTTATTGTGTGGACTTTAGTTTCGAAGGATGGATTGGTACAAGTGGACTTGGGAAAGCTAAATCTTAAGCAGAGCTGAACCGTGTTCGAAATTAGTAGCAACAAATATACCCAATTATTTGATAGACTATTGTTCTCTCGAAGAAATGATGAGGAGTAATTTGGTTCCCAAGAAAATCTCGGACGATGATTGGATGGAAGAAGACAGGGGAGGCAACTGTTGCAGATTCTAACAAATGTGTTGTTCATATAAGTGCGCGTTCCTAGATTAGGGGAAGACTTCTCTCCTTACCTCCCTTTTGCAAACGTCTTACACTGGCTTGCAGACACTCTTTGTCCTCAGAGCTTTGATTGAGAACCTTATCCCATTTGCCCCAGACCCTGAGCTATAGTGTGCCGAGACTCTATTGAGTTTTTTTAACTTCTCTCTATGGGACGTTCTGCTTTGATTCAGCATGAGAGCTGCGTCTGGATTGGCATAGGGGGGGGGGGGTCTGGGAACCTGTGCATTAAGCCTGGGCGTAGTGGGCGTAGTGGGGCTACGTGAAGCAGCACGTAGTGTGGCAAAATCTACGCACACTCGCGCACTCCGCGTAGCCCCACCACCCGCCTCCCGCCCGCCCTCATTTTAAACTAATTTAAAGAAGGTTAAAGGTAAATAAACCACCTTACCTTCAGTGCGGCGTCCCGGGGCTCCCTCTTCTTGTTTGACGGTAACTTTTTCACGCAAATGCGCATGCGCGGATGCCCGCGCATGCGCATTTCTCGCGAGAAACGCGCATGCGCGGGCGTCCGCGCATGCGCATTTGCGTGAAGAAGTTACCGTCCAGCAAGAAGAGGGAGCCCCCAGGATGCCGCACTGAAGGTAAGGTGGTTTATTTACCTTTAACCTTCTTTAAATTATTTTAAAATGAGGGCGGGCGGGAGGCGGGTGGCGGGCAGCTCTGCTTCGATGCGGCGTGTTCGTAGCGCTGCCTGCTATGCCTACTTCGTAAATGGCGAAGCAGGCAGCGCTACGTGCACTCCGTGGCCGAAGCGGAGCACGACGCCCAGAGTTACTGTGCATGCACTGTCGGTAGTCGAAGAGGAGCAGTAGAGCACTGAGGTGGTACCTGGCAGGTAAGCGCTCTTTTTTTTCTTTGTATTTTTCTTCCCCGTGCTTTTTCTTTCACAACAGCCGCCACTGCATTAATGGTGTCATGGAGTACCTGCTGCTATAATGGTTAGATCATTCTGTGTGACCCCAATTAAAGACGCCGCAGGGACTGCTTGCAAATTAGAAACTAATTAAAGGTTTGGAGACCAAAAAATAGTAGGTTTGTTGAGAAAATGGGTAACAGAGAAAATTTACCAAGAAAAATGAAAGGCTGCACATTATCACATCACATAATATCCTGCTTAGCCATGTTTAACTTTGTTCTGTTTATTATAGATTTTTTACAATTATACTCCCTATAAGTCCTCCATTTTGCACATGTGATGGCATCAAAATGATGGAAAACACTTCTGTTCTCTGGATAGTGATATTATTTACACACTGTAGGGGATTAATAAAGAGCACAGATAGTCCACCCTATTGATGCCATCAACACACTGTAGGTAATTGTGTAGCAGCTCAAGGAGAGGAGTGGAGTCTGCACCTGATGTGTTATGTATACACGACATGTGGCTAGTTAACTGTACAGACAGTGGAGAGGAGTCTACACTCAGATACCATCTGCACATTCCAGAAGGCTGGTTAACTGTGCAAGAGGGGTGGGAAGTATACAACTGTGTTGGCATGAGTACACTAGAGGCGGCTGTGTAAAGTGCATAAAGTGGAGAGGCGTCTACAATTGTGAAGTTGTTTCTGGTACTCTACAAGAAGCGGTTTATAGTGCAGCCAGGGGGAAAGATAGGTGTTGCAAACCTTCATTTGACAAGCACACAACAGGTGGATTCACAGTTCTTCAAGAGGACAGACAGCTCTGTGATTTCCACAGCCGAATACCAGTGGTGATTAACAGGGCATCATTTTTTTTATTTCTTCTATTTGCTTTAAGTACTTCTCTGGCCGGTGAGTTGCACTGCCAGCATTCAGTTTGGTATGGAGACACAAATGCTGACTATACTGTGCAGTAGTTGCTAAGTAAGCTTAATTTATTGATTTAAAATAAAGCAAAAAGAATTGTACACACTGAAAAAATATGTAATTCATTTTAAATGACAATTGATTGTAAAAGGCAAATGGATTTCCAGGTCGTGTATTCTGTTTTGTAGGGTTACACTTCACTAAGAACTTTGCAAACCTCCTCAGTGGCAAATGTGTGTTTTTGTTTCATGTAAAACCTTGGTTCAGAACATTGGCCAGTAAGATATGCTAGGAAATATGGTAGAAACATTCAGCATGCTTATAAAATATTTTCTGTTATCTATGCTACCCAGGGACTTATTTAAGAATTTTTTCACTGGATCAAAAACAGGACAGATCCTTTTAGTGTTCTGCTTTTTATGTAATATGGATTGAGACAAAGAACATTTTCTCTTTTTCTTCAATCTAGGTCTTTGTAACATGACAAAAATGGCATACATTCTGATAGCTGTTTCTAAACATATATACATATATATATATATATATATTACCTACTGGCGGTCGCCAGTAGGTAGTTATAGTTAGGACCCTGTTTCCATAGGAAATCCGCAACATTCTATTTGGAATAACTTTGGCGCCCGTCGACGAATCCTCGCGAAATTTTCAAAATAGGTGGGGCGCTACGCTCCGCTCCTACCCTGAAAGTCTCGGGGGGATTCGTCAAGCAGGGGCCGAGAAAAAAGGGGGGTCCCAAAACGCATTTTCCCCATGCATTTTTCCATAGGACCTTTAGACACAGCTACAGCCCGAACGGCTGAACAGAATTACTTGAAATTTGGCAGAGAGGTAGCCATAAGGTCAAGGAAGTGCCTTTTGCAGGTCTGGTGTAAATCTGTTCAGTATTTCCTGAGAAAATAGCATTTAAAAGCATATATATATGTGGGCGGAGCCTAACCACACATCTCATCCTGAGATCTGATTGGCTGTCAGCACTTCATCCAAGAAGTGTTGGCAGCCATCTTGGGACCAATATACATGATAGCACCTCATTAAAAAGCATTGCAGTTAATAGAAGGTTTTAAGACTTTAGTTACATTATAAATCATTTGTTGATGGTACCATACTCATTTTAGGAATTAAGGTATGTTCTAAGGTGATTTCACCATGTGAAAAAGCCTTCTGCTGGGATATCATGATTGAGAGAAAAATATTTTCTCATGCTTTTACCACAGAGGTTTGGAAGGTGATCTATAGGCTAAACTGAGAGCTTATTTTCTGTAAATTCACATTATCTTTCTCAGTCATGTGAGAATGAAGTCTGACATTCTCAGTAAAACATGTACATCCAACAAGGGCAGAGACTGTCAGTTGATTCCTTTGTGTTCTACTGCAGCTTCCCAGAGTGTTCCAAAGAACTACTAGAGCGCTAACAGTCCTACTTATGATAAACGTATGGCACACCTGAAGCCATCTTGCTTGGATTAAAGTGGTAACTCTTAAAACATTTAATTTAAAAAGGAACAAAATGAGGGGGCTCATTTTTCCATAAAAAGTATGATTAGTGCTGCAGAAAGAAAAATTAGGGCACATTTTGAGTGACTTCTCAAATCCTCTTCTATTTCATTAAAAAATTCTGACATGCAGACTGAAACATGCACTTTCAATACCAGCAGCAGTTTTCCCTGGTGAGCAGTAGCTTTACTACAGTGATCTAATGAGCAAAAAGAGTGCTAACATTCTGAATTTATGGCAAATGTGTGACACATCTGAATGCCTTCTTGATGGAATCAAAGTAAAAAACTGAAAGTATTTCCTACTGAGGAGACTGCAGTAAATGAGGAAATTAGGAAACTTCATAACAAATAAGTCTCCCAAGATGGCCACCAGAGACAAAAGAGCCCAAATGTAGCCCAAATATCACCCAGATGTAGCCCAAGTATAGCCCAATGACAGAATGTCCCAGAATGTTCTTAAAAACAACTAGAGCGCTTACTGTCTTCATTATGACAAAAGTATGGCACACCAGAAGCCATCTTGATTGGAATAAACTGGTAACACTTAAAACATTTAATTTAAAAAGGAACACAATGAGGAGGTTCATTTTGCCATAGAAATTATGATTAATGCTGAAGAAAGAAAATGAGGGCACATTTTGAGTGACTTCTCAAATCCTCTTCTATTTCATTAAAAAATTCTGACATGCAGACTGAAACATGCACTTGTAATACCAGGAGCAGACTTCCATGGTGCAGTAGTTTTACTACAGTGATCTAATGAGCAACTAGAGTGCTAACATTCAGAATTTATGGCAAATGTGTGACATATCTGAATACCTTCATGATGGAATCAAAGTAAAAAACTGAAAGCATTTCCTACTGAGGAGACTGCAGTACATGAGGAAATTAGGAAACTTCATAACAAATAAATCTCCCAAGATGGCCACCGGAGACAAAAGAGCCCAAATGTAGCCCAAAATCACCCAGATGTAGCCCAAATATAGCCCAATGACAGAAGTGTGCAAAACACTTATTATTTTGTGTTTTTGCAGTGTTATATAGTGCAGACTTGTCAGGTATTGGAGTGCTTTACATGAGCATTGGTTACATCACACAAGAACAAATTCATTTTGGTTGTAGACATGGGGAGACTAAGTGATTTGACCAGAATCACAGAATGTCGAGCTGAAGCAGAAACTTCAACCTGGTTCCCCAGTTGCAAAGTCTGCAGTTCTGGAAGTAACACCACATCCTCTCCCCTAAGTGCAACATTTAATCAAGTGGTCAACTGGATAAAAAAACATAAAGATAACAAATAATTTAAAAGTGCTTTGTCGCTATTTGAAAACTCAGAAAATATGTCCTTATTTTAGTCTTTTAGAGCACTAACCATAATTTTGATGCCAATAAGACCCTCTCATATATGTAATTTCTAAAGGAAATGCTCTAGGTATTACAGTTTTGATTACATCAAGATGATGTCAGGCGTTCCACACTTTTGTAATAAATATAGAATGTTAGCAATCTAGTTGTTCATTAGGATACTGTTGAGAGGCAGAGGCCAGGGGCACGGACTCTGAAAATTGAAGGCAGGTAGGAGGGTGCAAAGGCAACAATTTAACCACACTGAGCAGGCAGGAAGGGCCGTGGAAGCACAACAGACTATGGAGGGCAGTGGAAAGGGGGGCAGGGGCAACAAACCAACAATACAGGACTTGCAAGAGAGGCTGTTGGAGGGAAGATCTATTACGGGTCAAGGAAGCTAGGGGCGGTCCCCAGATCCCCGGGAGCCACCACAGAACTGAGCAGGAGAGTGAGTCAGGGACAAAAGGGGCACCTTAATTTGAGCCGGGGTGCCTAGGAACGCTTGCTCCAAAAATGAAGAAAACAGACATATGAGACATGGAATTGGAGGCAGAATACAATGGCAGTTTAATGAGAAGATGCAACTTCAAAGAAACCGCAGAATAGAGACATAAAGTACAAAATACAGAATCCAGATAATCATACAGCTGTCATAATATTCTCTGTATCTCAATTAATGTACTGACAGAGAGAGAGAGAAAACACATCTATAAATGCATCATGGGAAACAAGTTACACCAAGGAAAATGTTACCTAGGAACACTCACGTTTACTCTTAGAGCAAGCATTCCTGCAATTACAATACAAAATCTTTTAAATGCAAAAGTAAAGAGAACAATGGTTAAACATAACATGACATTTCATATAGGTAAAATAGAATAAGATACTTCAAGCAAAGCAGAGCAAGACATTTTAAGCAAAGGAAGACAAGAGCTCCCAGCTCTTGGGGAAAACCTGCACTGCCTGTTAACCTACATACAGACGGCGAGGTAGTCCGTCGATATCTGTGGGTGCTCCCTTTTTATATCATTTTGTGGGCTCCTTTGCACGCTACATCTACCTACGTATGCTACCCAAAAGCTTCGTCTGCAGATTTTACCAGACATTTCGTCATTTACCCACTTAATGCTGACAATGGACTGGGTGAAAAGGTCAGTCTCTCAGGCCAATTGTTTATCATAAGTTCCATAGAGCAAGCAGAAAATAATGGGTATTGTACGGGAATTCAATATATTCATGTATAAAATCTCCTCAGTTCTCCTAACTTGACGCTCTGCGGTTGCCACTTCCTTAAAAGCGGGAAACCTGCCCAGGAAGCAAGTACCAGTCCAGGATGCAGCCTACTGTATGTCGACAGCTTCAGGGGGATGTTGAACTTTGATACCGAGCACGGAGCACTCGGGTAGGGTGGGGGCTACTAGTTTGGATCAGAAGGCCTCGCAGACCTGCCTTCAGACTGCTATACACTAAAATTGCAGAGCTATGGTCAATTTAACAAAGAGGCCTACATATTGAACAGAAGGGCCTACACAGGGGTTTTATGCTGGCTGAGTGGTAAGGATGTCTCAGGATAATTATATAGCAACACAGGACCCGCTGGTCAATTTAATACGGCCTACAAATGCAGCTGGCAGGGCAAGGACAAGGGTCTCATACTTCAGGTGTGGACAGAACGGGGCAGGGGCCCCCTGTGATACAAAATCTACCCTCCTTCAAGGCTGTGGCAATGTAATAGACCATTGTGGGCAGAAGGAAGAGGCAATGGTAGTAAAACCATACATGCCAACAGACCCGATTCAGCCAGGAAACGTCCAATGTTTTAAAGCTCAAATGGGCTTTATTTGATCTGTCTCCTGTCTACAATATCCTCTTTTTCAATGTAACTCAAAGGGGAAAATCAATACCCCAGTTTTTTTTCAAAATCTCCCTCTTACCAAGTTCAAAATGTTCGCAAGTATGGTACATTGGATCATGGAAGGAAATGGGATAGGGACATGGACTTGGATAACAGAGGACAGGAGGGACATGGAGAGGTGCACCAAACTGACCCTGCAGGGAAGGCATCAGGGTTTGCAGCAGCACAATACACCACACAGGGCATGCAGGACGGGAGTGCAGCACAACAATCCATAGAAAGCAAGAGGGAGGGGACAGGACCATGCACATGGACAACAGAGAACAGAGGGGCAAGAGGCAATGGTAGCTAGCTGACCATAATGGACAGACAGGAGAGAAAGCTGCAGCATAACAGACCATAAAGGGCAGGAGGGACGGATCAGGGGCATTACAATGGAACAGACAAGCCAGGAGGGAGGGAGTAGGGCTGGGGGCAAGGGGGCAGGGCAGGAGCAGCAAGATAGCCATGGAGGTCAGGCAGGATGGGCACTAGAAGCAAGACACACCATGAAGAGCAACAGTGAGACTGTGATGGCATACACACAGACCATGGAGGGAAGGTGGGAGGGGGTCAGGGGCAGCTAACTCACCACACAGGGAAGGTGGGAGGGGCCATGGCAGCACGGAAGACCATGCATGGCAAGTGGGAGGGTTAGTGGCAGCACAATGGCTATGATGGGCAAGAAGGAGGGTGGAGGGGCATGCACAAAGGACGATGGAGGATAGAAGGGAGGGTCAGGACCTGTGCACAGACAAGAAAGTTCAGGGGAAGGGACCTCACAACAGACCACACGGGGCAGGCAGGAGGAGCAGTTGCAGCACAACAGACCAGGGAGGGCAGAAGGGTGTGGCAGTACAATGGACCATGTAGGACAGGAGGAAGAGGATAGGGGCATGGCATGTGGACAGGCAGGGTGGAGGTGGCAGGGACAGGTTACAGTCATCTGACAATGCTAGGCAGGTGGGAGGGGAGTGGCAGCTCAACAGAACACTCAGAGTAGATAGGAGTGGCAGGTCCATGGGACATGGTGGGCAAAAAGGATGGAGCAGGGGCATGCACAAAGACATCGGAGGGCAGGGGGAAGGAGAATAGGGGCAGCAAGCTAAGCACAAAGTTTAAGCAGGAGGTCAATGATGGGGCATAGAATTGGGCAATGGAGGGCAGGAGGAGTGGACTGGTACATCATACTAAATTGAGGGCAGTGGCAGCACATCAGACCATGCATGGCAGGAGGGAGGAGGCTAGTCCATGGATTCACACAACAGAGGATAGGGAGGAAGGGGATGGGGCAGCAAGCTAACTGTTCAGAGAAGGCGGGTATTAGGAACTTTATTGTTTTTAAAACATTGTGTCTGTGCGAACTACTTAAAATATGAACAAGTATGCAGCATAATCTCACTTTTATTCAGGAAGAAGAGGACGTTTGTGACTGTGACTCCAGGCTCACTTGGCAGAAACACCCCCTGACCCTCCACCCCCTATCGCAAAATGTAATGCCCGTGAAAAGGGTAGGTGAACACAGTGTTATATAGAACATAGTCCTGAGAGCACGATTGAAAATGAAAACTAGATATAGTGTATGGTATAAACTATGCACCAAAAAGTGTGATATAAGATGAACCGGGCGTGAAATATAATATGCAATACATTGTGCGCAATGACAGATTCATTGGAGAGCGCGAGATAGCACAGGCACTAGCGCGTGCTATGCGATATGCGCCTTGGAGTGTAATATGCACAGGGCAGTGTTGTGTAACCTAACTAGTCTCTAAAGTTGTAATATAAAATATGTGCTGGGGAGTGTAACGTTGCATATGCACTGTGACAAAGATATGGATCCCAGATTGTAATATGTATGGCATAGCACTGTGCGTTATAACATAGGCATCGAGAAAGGCACGTTAGATGGGGCAATATAACCCGTGCGAAGACAAGTGTGGCATGACATATTCACGGGGTGGTGTTACAGTGCACATGGGCTAGAGAGTGTCATAGCATATGCACTAGCTAGTGGAATACAACACAGAGGTGTGTGGCACTCGGCAGGCAATGGTGGGTGTAACACAGCATTGGGCTCTGTCAGGAGCACGCTGTGACTCTCAAGTGATGTTCGTCCCCTTTCCAGAGAGTAAAATAAAAAGTATTACACATCCAGCAGTGGATGTGTGTTTTATTAACCGTGAGGGGGGTTTCTTGCATAGTTTTGGTCGAATTTTTGTCGAATCCCCTTTGAATGGCTTGGTGTGCATGTGTATTAAATGTGCCCGTTAATAGCTACCCATGTTTGTATAAATAAACGACAAGGGTGTCTACCAGGATTAGGCACGGTAGGGCATCAGACATGTCAGAGCTTCACTAGTGGTGTAAATACATTCCACGTGGATTCATTGCATGCATAGTCGCCTTTTAATGAATATCACGCAAATCGTCATGGTGATAGGTACGTACGGTTTGTCCAGCATGTCCTAGGTGTGTCTATAAATATATATTTTTTAAAAATAATAAAAAACAGTGGCCGGCCCTGGGGATTGGGGTCAAAAAAATATAATTAGGAGACTGGCCCTGGGGGATGGGGTCATCAGGGCCAATAAATTAGAATAAGAAGGGGAACCAAACAGCCCCCCTTCTTAAAAAACTAAAATAAATAAAAGACTGGCATCGTGCCGGAGGCCATGCCCCCTCCGTGCAGCACTCTGCAAACGCGCCCCCAACAGGCATCTCCAGTATGCGCCAGGGAGCTGCGCTGCAGCCAGGTGTTCTGAGGCCAAGCCCCTTTTTACACCTCTCTGCAACGCAGCTCTGTGGCGCTTACTGGAGGTACCTAGTGGTCTAGTTTGACCCTAGGGACCCTTAGGATTCAAGGGGACTTAATCTCTCAACTTAGAACAGCCACAGGGCGCGTTTACACAGTGGTGAAGGGAGGGGACGGGGCCTGAGGTGACGTGTGCAAACACGCACTATGGCACGTTTTAAATTGGGGATATAATTTCCCTTCAATACTGAGGGCCCCTGGGGGCTAACTAGCCCACCAAGTGCTTCCAGTAAGCGCCACTGAGCTGCATTGCAGAGAGGTGGTCCAGGCCGTGCCACTTTTTACACCTCTCTGCAACGCAGCTCTGTGGCACTTACTGGAGGTACCTAGTGGGCTAGTTGGACCCTAGGGACCCTCAGGATTCAAATGAACTTAATCTCCCAACTAAAAATGGACACAGGGCGTGTTTACACAGTGGTGAATGGAGGGGACGGGGCCTGAGTTAACGTGTGCAAAAACGCCCTGTGGCCTGTTTTAAGAGGTAGTTTTAATCTCCATGCCCTATTATATACTAGGGGCTTACAGAGGAGGTCATGCTAATCACAGGGGGACCCCAACGCATAATGTTCCCTAGTGTATGTAGGTGTTTTCACTGTATTCTAAGTGTCTTTTAACATAGCACTGGCTCTAGGACTGGTTAGTCAGACTCAGTTACCACCAGTATCCGTCTGAAAAAGTTGAGGGTACAGGATGATTTTGCAACAAGGCTTCTTTCTGCTCTTCTTTTTGTTCTTTCTGCACGTTATCCTTCTTCCTGCACTTATCTTCGTATTTGAGGACTTCTGTTGCTTCTTTCTGCACTTCTTTTGTTTCTTTCTGTGCATTTTTTCTTCTTTCTTCATATGTCCTATCTCTGTAGGCATAGTTAGAAATTAGCATTTAAAAAACCTTTGAAATTCACAGAAAAAACCATAGGTTTCAGGCACGTTATAGTTAGGAATTAGCATTTAAAAAACCTCAGAAATTCACTGAAAAAACCATAGGTTTCAGGGGTGTTATAGTTAGCTGGACTTTTCACTTGTACAAAACCATTGAAATTCCCCCGTTATAGTTAGTTCAGCTAACTATAACTCGCGCGCCCGCAATGCACTGCTGATGACGTCACATATTACATCACTCATGACATGGTCAGTGACATCACTCATGACATCACTGATGACATCTCAAATGACATCACTGATGACATCACTGATGACATCATCCTTGTGATAGAGTGGCAGACCTCCTCTCACCCTAATATAACCTTTGATACACACATTCAAAAATAGAGACTAAATTTTTCAAAACAATGGACATACCAATACCAGTTACAACAACCTCTTCAGTAATTCTAAGATCCACATACACATCCACTCATTCACCAACAGTCCTATACAGTCACTCATACATGTACTCACTCATCATATGGACTCATACACCTATACATCCTGTTACACAATGCCACTCATCCATAGAGTTACTCACACACATAGTCACTCATGCTAATAAAGAATCAAACATACATTTACTTGCATATACAGTTATACACACACCACCATACTTACTTCTACGGAAACTTACACATACTTATTCTTTTAAACAATCACTTATAGAAACACATACTTATTCATACAGGAACTCTTTCAATCTCTCACTCTCACATATACTCACATATATACACCAATAGTCACATATACTAGTTTAAAACATATGTAGTTACTCATAAAGACACTATTGAGACAGTCATTCACTCACTAACACACCCATACACACACTCATCCACCCATACAGTCCTGCACACATGCTGTGTTCAACACATACAAACAGTGAGTCACTCATTCATGCACCTATGCACTACGTAATACCCCCCACCGAACCATGCAGACACTCAGACTGATACTCAAAAAACCAACTAATAACCTATATAGACACCCATGTAGCTACTCACCAACCCATGCAGCCACTTATACACAAAGTGAGAGACTGATACAGATATTTACATATTTAAACATTACTCACTAAGCCATGTATTCACTATGATACACTTAATCAGTCAGTTACACAATCAATTTTTCAAAAACAAATCATCCATTTAGACACTTATATACCCATTTATTCTTCCATCGACCTTGAGATATACATATATAAAACATATTTAATTTTCAGAAAAACACACATTCACTGGATGATGTCATCAGTGATGTCATCAGTGATGTCATTTGAGATGTCATCAGTGATGTCATGAGTGATGTCACTGACCATGTCATGAGTGATGTAATATGTGACGTCATCAGCAGTGCATTGCGGGCGCGCGAGTTATAGTTAGCTGAACTAACTATAACGGGGGAATTTCAATGGTTTTGTACAAGTGAAAAGTCCAGCTAACTATAACACCCCTGAAACCTATGGTTTTTTCAGTGAATATATATATATATATATATATATATATATATATATATATATATATATATGTATATATATATTATAGTTAGGCTGACATTTCACTCGTACCAAACCAGAGATATTCAGCCGTTATAGTTACCTAAGTTAACTATAACTTGCGCCCCCCCTAGGCACTGCTTATGACCTCACGTATTACACCACTCATGACATGGTCAGTGACATCACAGATGACATCAGTGATGACATCTCAAATTACATCACTGATGACATCATCCACATCATCTCTGACGCACCCACTTACCCCCTATAGAATCTTTTATACACCCACTGCCACTCCCACACAACCATTCACAAACCCATTGACAGAGTCATACCAGTACTTACACAGCCACTCACTAACTCATTGATGTACACACACATCCACTTGCTCACCCATACTGCCACTCAAACACCCGCTCAGTCACCAATACAGCGATTGACATATCCACTTGTATACCCATACAGGCACTCACACACTGAGTGAGTCACCCATTGAACTAGTCACACACCTACACACTCACACATACAGTTAATCATGCAGGTACATACTAACCCAAACAGTTACATACACATACACTCACTTGCTTATACAAGTAGTAACCCACACCTACACAGTCACTGACAGAAGCATGTACTCATCCATATAGCCACTCTCACATTCACTCACTCATGCATACAGTCACTCATATACCCAGTCACTCACCTATACTGCCTTTCCCATATCCAGTTACTCACCCATACTGACACAAGCACTCAATCACCGACACAGCCATACAGACACTCACTCACTCATACACCTTCTCATACATGCACTCACTACCCCATACAGGCACTGACTCACCCACTCACTCATCTATACAGGCAGGCACTTACCTCCTCACCCAGACACCCATAGAGATAGTCAACCAATCAATCACCTATGTAGCCATTCAAGTACCCACTAACACACTCATACACCCCCTTAGACATCAACTGACAGACAGATACATTCACACAACCAGACACTCATCCATACATTCACTGAGACACCTAATCACTCACTTATACAGTCAGTCACGCACCCACTCAGTCTCCAGGCACTGAGAGATGATGAGCGTGGCAGTACGGAGGAAATTGAAAATAGGAGAAGGGTTGTGCCGCAGCCCTCCATCTGCTAAAGTCTGAGATTGAAGACACAGCGAAGCACGGAGATCGGCGTACTACTCGAAGGTAAGGGAGTGATAGGAACGGGAACCGGAGGGGACTCAGGAGATTCACAAGCTGCCAACGGGTTAGTGCGTGCAGCTGTGAGGCGCATTTACATTAACTTAGCGGGTATAGACTCAAATTTACCGCGAGGTAAGGAGAGAAAAAGGGATCTCCATGAGAGCGGGAATTGTAGCAGCAGACTCAACACAGCATACATGAAAAACAGAGTCGAAAGGGTGAAAACATGACATGGATCAATAGCGTCTCTTCCTGAGGTAAAGAACACAGTCAACGATAAAGGGTATTTAATTACTGAGGTCATTGTGTCAACACTGGAAATATTATACTCACGAAATACAACCTGACTCTAGAGGGAAAACTGTTCTCAACAAAAAACGAATGGAAACAAATACGCATGAAACAATTGAACACTGTTGCTTTCGAAATTAAATTGATAAAAGGAGCAAGGACAATAAATAAGAGAACAAACGACTGGAGAATGGAGGAAAGACAGGCCAAATGGAGGTTGGCAGCAGAACGTGCCATTCAAGAGGGTGCGAATGTAAGAGGATTGAACGGAACAGATAATGGAAATAATAAAACACCAATACAATTGGTGAGAGACCTAGAACGCGCACGACGCGCAGAGGCCAAACAATGGTGGGAAATGACATCACTCACTAATTATCTGGAGTGTAAAAGAATACAGAGGAGGCTAAGGATAATGGTGCTACCGACATATGAAGACATGTAAGAGGACTTGATTAATGAGTGGTGTGGGAATACAGAAAAATGCTCAGTAAGACTAATTAAGACCCTCATCGAACATGCAAGAAGAAAAATGAAATTGCAATCAGAAAAGATTGAAATAATTAATAAGGAACTAGAAAAGTATAAAGAGGCAGCCAACATAAAAGACCAGATGAGCAAAATGGAGAAATCCTTACAGAAATATGATGAGGAAATTATGGAACGCAAAGCTGGAAAGTTCAAAAGGGACAGATTGGATTACCAATATGGACACATTTATACGTTTGCCAAAAGGTTTGATAGCCTTAGAGCAAAGGAAACATGTATTCCCTTCACAAGAACACCATAGAGGGAGAGTGACATAAGCTAATTTGCCGACCATGTTATGAGTGATATAATATGTGAGGTCATAAGCAGTCCATCGCGGGGGCACAAGTTATAGTTAACTCAGGTAACTATAACGGCTGAATATCTCTGGTTTTGTACTAGTGAAATGTCAGCCTACCTCTAACATCTCTGTAACCTTTATTTTTCTTAGTGAATTTAGTGAATATATATATATAAATATGTGATCAAGACAGTGTTTCACTGTCGAAACGCGTAATGCTGGGCACTTGCCACAATGTATGGTGCTGATATCCCTGCAATAAACGCACTATAAGAAACCCGTGATACATATATATATATACATACATATACATGCTTTACATATAAACCATTTTATGTGTTTGGTGTAGATTTTAACAAAGAAATACTATTCGTGAAATACAATTGAAAAATAATGTTTTTCAGAAAAATTAACTACAAACTGATTTTGCACTATCTTTCTTTTTTTATGATAAGAAACAGAAATACCCATTTCACCACAATCTTAGACCTGTACTTTGTATTTGCAAAGTAGAGAAAATGTATCGTCTCAATTTTGTAAAATCTAAAAACATTAGAAAGAACATAACACATTATCTATTTGATTCATGTTCTGCTCAGGAGCAAATACACCTCTCCCCCTTTGCGTATTACACAAGCAGCAAAAATGGCACTGGTGGGTTTGCCCTTTTTGTACCACCCCAAAAGTCTTGTGTTGTGGATCCAGATGTGTCTCCTTCAGACCTACGACTCCTGAAAATGTTATGCAGTAACTTGAGTAGAGTTCAATTTCAAATAGTTTCCTCTAGATTCAAGTTGGATTTTGTGCACGGTATTACATGTAGGCTATTGTGCAATTGTAGAAGCTCTCACACTATAAGCACCTATCAGTCCCAGACTTCCATAGCAATTGAGAAAGAGTCCTACTTTACAGCAGGACTTTGAAGCAAGTGAGTTTTGGTAATAATCACTTATCACGTCTCTCCTTACACACTACCAGAGAGGAACCATCTACACCGTTTCTCCACCTGTGGTCAGCCAGTCACAGTGTTAGTGCCTGAGACTGACGCGGTCATCTGTCAATCAGACATCCTACTCTGAGGAGGTGCAATGTTCAGTCTGCTTTGAGGATGTGCAGAAACCACAAGGACACATGGAAGTGAAACATCAGTGAATGTTAAGAGTTTCACTGAAGACACCAGGGGGTAGACTTTCAAACAATTTGCACTGGGTTACACAAAATGTTTTTGGGGGAATTTACTTTCCAGCGCAAAACTTGTTATGCACTTCAAAGTACCCTAAAAGTACCGCAAAGCACTGTTTTGTTTTACTAAGCGCCAAGGTGGTATTACATAACTTACATAACTTACACAGGTGGTACATGGGTATTCCCATTCAACCGCCCATTACTTTTGATGCAAAACTGTATTTACAAAGAATTGTAGACAGGGTTTAGCGCTAAAAGTTAATGCAGCTTCAGAGGAGGCACTAACAGGAGAAATATTTGTATTTCTCCTTTCTTTTCAGACTTTGCATGTGTGCTGCCCTGTGCAGAACACATACAACGTGGGGAAAGCTTTTAAACTTGTCTAGGCAGGGATTTTGTGCAGGAAGGATACGCTTCCTGTACAAAACCCATGCAAGGAACGCACACACCCTAGCACTATGGCACATAGGTGTGTGTGCGCCACTCAGCAGCTGAAATCAGCGCCGGCACAAGGGAGAGGGAGAGAGAGAACCATGGGGCATATTATCAAGAAACAGCGTTAAAATTATCGCCGCTTTAGCGGCAGAAAACTGCAGCTAAAGCGGCGATAATGGGCTTTATAATATGGCCTTGAGAATTCCCATAGAAGCCCATGTTCTGGTGTCAACATGGGCTTCTATTGGAATTCTCACGGGCATATTATCAAGCCCATTATCGCCGCTTTAGCAGCAGTTTTCTGCTGCTAAAGCGGCGATAATTTTAACGCCGTGCTTGATAATATGCCCCCATATCTCTAGATATTGCGCTCTCCTGCGCCCTCCCTGTCAAGCAACGCAGCCTCTTTGGGTGCTGTGTTACGTGTATTTTTTTTAAATCTGACCCCAGCTGATTAGCACACACATTGCCAGGCACAACCCTCATCTCTATAAACAATGCGTTATAAATGATTGGAGCGCGAGCATTGTGAACAAAGTATACATGTTCCTTTTGACACTAGAGTACTTATGCACAGCTCGTGCTTGGCCCCGTCAAACAGATATTTGTAAAGACGCTAAATTAAAAGATTTAACCACACCTTTCAGCTGCAATGTGCATTGGTGAAACACTAATTTTAAAAAATGTACAGTTATGTGTAGTTCAAGTCAAATTTGTCAATGATTCCAAATTGACTGAAAGTGAAGTAGTAGGCGAATGTGATACTGGGTTTTACTTGCTTTTCACGGAAAGTGGATGATGAATTTTCAATTATGCAGGGGTAATAATAGCACAGACGACCTGAAGAATATGCAATCGTATTTACTTCAAAAAGGATAGCATGAAAGGGAGAATAAATGTGATGTTCTTGCAGAAGAATGAATCAAAGTTTCTTTTACTGCTTGCTTACAATTCAGTAAATTGTCAGTCTTCTGCTGGTTTACTTCTAAAACTGAATATTTAACCCCTTCAGTGCCCATGATGAGATAGTCTCGTCATGGAGCGCGGTTGCGCTGTGCCCATGACGAGACTATCTCGTCATGAACCCCGCCCGCTAATGAAACGCCCGGCACAGGGCGTGGAAAGGGCGGGGCACTGAAGAGGTTAAACCGTTTGTTTTCTCCAAGGCAGAGCAGAAGTCTATTTATTGCTTGCTCAGTACAACGTGGCTTTATCTTGTCGGCTTGATTTCCCACTTGCTTGCAAACCACTCCCCCTTTTGTATCCCATCTCCTCAAGGTGCCCCAAGTCAGATGACCTCTATTTTCCAAATAAAGGTCATTATGAGTTTGAGGCCCAGAATCGGGAATAACGTGCAGAATCCAGAATTCCGGACTTGTTAATCTAGTGTTTTTCCGGATTCCAGGCCCTTTCCTGCTCACTTCTTCCAACTGCTTTTAGTAGAGGGAAATTGTGAACCGCATTGACACTTACCAATATTAAACTGGAATCAACAATATTTTCCTTCTTAGCTATACATTAAGGGCCTCATTTACAAAAAAAGATGCAGCACTGCAAACCATTTTGCTGCGCCGAGCTGCACCATTTTAAAAGCAGAGGTGTGTGTTGTATTAACAATAATATGACAAATCCGTGTGCTTTCCCCTGTGAAGGCGCACAATTGGCTTCCATGCGCCAGCACAGGCACCCTTGTGTCATCTTCTAAGGGTACCAGTATTGTGAGGAGGATTGTTTTTGTGCAGGAAGGGACGCCTTCCTGTACTACAACAATAATTGATGGCATTTTCCTCTTTCTATGCATGCTGCAGAATGCAGTACACGTAGAAAGAGGAAAAAACGAAGAGAAATAAAAGTATTTCTCCTCGTTGCGCCACTCCTATGCCTCCACTGGGGAGGCGTAGGATTCTGACGCATTCCCAGCTTTACAAAACTTTGTAAATCTGGGAATGTGTCAGGTTCCATGGACATTGCATGGGAACACCCACAGCAACACCCATGGAATGCCCTTTTCAGGCAGAGTAATGCGTGAAAGGGGCCCATATTTACAAGATCATGAAAAGTCATGCAGAGTGACTTTACATAGCATTGTAAATATGAAGACTCGCACTGCGCCGCCGGTGAGTCACAAAAAGTGATGCACCTGTGGCGAAATGGCCTTGTAAATGAGGCCCTTAATGTCAAAAAGCCGAAGTATTGTCAACAGGATCCAGCAGAGACCATTTGTAATGGGTCAAGTCGAATTTCCACCCTGCAACGCTTGGGTTCTGTGTTTCATTTGTAAACTGTGTACTGATGATCACAGTGAAGAGACTTCATACAGTGTCCCAGCAAGGAATAATCACTAAATGGTGTATTTGGCATAGAATCAAATACACCTCTTCTCTTCGGAAATAAGCATTCAACTTCCAGCTGCACATCAAAAGATCAACATTTCTTTGATACCAAATAAAATACATATTCTAAGCATTCAACATTCTAAAATATCTAGCCAACCAGGTGTGTATATAATCTGAAAACACAGGCCCTTACTCCACCACAAACGTGGCGGTGGTCCTGTTGGCTGTACTGCAAATGCATTTAGTCTATGGTAGTTGTTATACACAGACGGGGTATCCGCCACATTTTGTTGGAGTATCCTGGCAACCAAGATCTGATTAAGGCCCAAAGTTTTGGAAATGGATTACAGATACAACATGCAAAGAAGGACTGTTCCATTAAGTAGAGAATTTGTTTACAGCAGACGTTAATACCCATTCGCACAAGTTGTATCCATTCCTGGGAAACTCTGGATGCAAAAACTATTTTCTTCAGGCATAAAATTAATGTAATCTTGAATAGGCAGATTCAGTTGAATTATGCTTTCTTTAGTCATATGCATGTTTGAAGAAGCAGATTGACTGCTTGCCAATCATGCAAACATTAGGTTTTCAAAGTGACCCATTGCTGGAGAAAGACATAATATGATTTTGGTTTACAGCACTGTAATGGAAGTAATGGCACATACTATCCAAGACTCTATTTTTGGTCCTTGACATCTCAACTTGTTTGCACACCATTCACATACATTAGTCATGTGAATGTACATTGATCTGAGTGTGGCTTGCGAGGAAGTATGAACAATTCAACATAGTAGTACTGTATTAGATGAAAGTCTACTTCACTGAATTACAGAGGCTGTGGTGGCTTTGCAGGTATCATATATATTGGTTGTCCACTGGAACCCCAGTTTACCGCCTGGGTAGCGCGTAGGCGGTATAGTTTGTAGGTAGTGACGCTGGCAACGATGAGCCCAGTGCTAACAATAACAGCAATTATAAGGCCGATCAATAGTCCAAACAGGGATCCGGATGAAAGTCCCATTCCAGTGGATGCTGTAAGGGTAAGGAAAGCTGGGCTTCAAACGTCTACAAGATCATCAGTGAAGTAAAGCAAAAGACATGCAAAATGTGGTACAGGCAGAAGACAATCTACATCAAGCTGAAAAACTAAGCATCACTTTTCATTGCCACAACAGTATTTACATAGAAGGAGAGAGAAAATACATTACTCGTAATTGTCTATTATGGTCATATTACCATTGAATTGTTCCGCTGACATCATAAACTACAAGGCCAAAGGCTGAGTTGTTCATAAACGTCACCAGAAGCCTGAAATGGCAATATTGGACTGGCTTAAACATCCTATCTGTTATGTATTTTATATATTACAGGTTTATTGTGGGGCAGCTAGCTTGAAAATGTTTTTCTTCACAGTGCAGCTAAAATTAAGCATTGATTGGAAGTAGAAGGTTTAGGCTTCGTTTACCTTACTTGAATAAATTATTAATGAAACAATGGGTAATGGTGAGGGTCAGTGGATTTAAGTGATTCAGTGACTGCTACATTTACCACACAATTATGGAGTTATTACATATGCCACATAATTTGCAAAATGCACAGCTTTCACCAAAATGTTTTTTTCTATCACAAATTAATAATAATACTGACAGAGAATGTGGTGTGTAATTTGTGTTTTTTGCTCCATAATTTAGACAACCTTACTGCATAATTTGGTCCTTCATACCACGTAATCCTAGTACCTCTGACAATGTCAAAGCTCTGCAGAGTGGTGTGGGGGCTATCATTATGATAATGAAATCTGAATTTCACAGGGAATATTTCCCATATTTTACAGTTGTCTGTGAAATATGGGTTTTATTCCTTTGCATTCTGTTCAACACTAAAAAAAAGTAAAGGCTACAGGGATTTATAGTTAAGCTGACATTTCACTCATACAAAGCCAGGGAAATTCAGCAGTTATAGTTACCTGAGCTAACTATAACTCACGCCGCAATGCATAGTTTATAACCTCACATATTACATCACTCATGACATAGTCAGTGACATCACTGATGACATCATTGATGACATCCGTGATTACATCATCCAATGATTGTGAGTGTTTTCTAAAAGTTACTGAGTGTAAAGCATATATACTAAGGTAACTCATTGTGCTCATTATGGAAGTGCCTGTATGGGTAGGTGAGTGAGTGTGTAAGTGGTGTATAGAAGAGTGACCGGGTATATAAGACACTGCATGCATGAGATAGTGGGTGTGTGAGTTTTTGTATCCGTGAGCGAGTTGGTGTGTCAGTGCGTGCATGAGTAAGTGAGTGGCTGTATGAGCGAGTTGCAGAGTACATGAGTGGCTGTCTTGGTGCATCAATGGGTGTGCAAGTGGGTGTATGGGTGTGAGTGTGTGTATGAGTGGCTGTATGTGTGAGTGAATAGGTGTTTGAGTGGTTGTATGGGTGAGTAAGTGACTGTGAGAGAGGTTGTATGGGAGAGTATGTGGTTCTCTGAATGACTGTATAAGTGACTGAGTATTTGTATTAGTATATGTATAAGTAACTGAGTGGCTGTTTGAGTAATTATGTGGGTGAGTTAGTGGCTGTGTGACTGACTGTGAGCTTTATGGGTGTATGAGCGGATGTGTAAGTGCGTCTATGTCTCTATGACTGGATCTGTGACTGGCTGTATTGGTAAGTGAGTAGGTGCATGAGTGGCTGTATATGTGAGCTAGTGGTTCTGTTACTGGCTTATTGGGTGTGTTGATGTGTTACTGGCTGTATGGATGAGTGGCGAGATGTGGGAGTGTTTGGATAGGTGCAATTAACCCACATTGAGTTATGAATTCTCTATGCTCACCCACTATCTGATTGCAAGGAGGCTGTAAAACTGATATTTTACAATAGTAATAAGCCATCACCAAGATTGCATCCAGGAAGAGGCACAGATTACATGTTCTACACAGAGAAAGCCATCAAGAAAATATAAGTAGATAACCATAGAGCAATGTTTATTGAACAAACTGCAGCCTCAAATTTAAAAGTTAAATGTAAGCATCTATCTGCAAATTATTTACAAAAAGGAACATTTCAACTTAAATATTTGTTATTCAGGTTGCTCGGCATGCTTGGAAATTATTTGAGAAATAGTTACATTTTACCTATAAACCAAAAATTAGTGCCCCAAAACAGGGATATGTCATAAATGTTTTGAGACTTAGGCTCTAAAATTTTAGAATTGAAGATAGTTCCAGATATTTACTATTGTTAATTGCACATAACATAGGTTGCTGCAATCTTAATAGCAGTTCAATTTATAAGTCAAAGTAGCCCTTACCTTTGATTAGCTATAAGAGCATTTTAATCTTGGTATACATTTCCCCACAGAGGGTCAGTTCATTGAGATGAGACAGGAGTAGGAGAAAAGGTAATAGTACGATTTTTGCATGAGAAAGAAAAGAATAGTTGGTAATAACCAAATTAACGGGAGTGTGTAAAAGAGGAAGGATATATTTGAAATATTCAGCAGAGCTATTTTAAGTCACAGTCTGTTGCAAACACATCGACAATATCACTACAAGAAAACTTACAAATGTCTGATCCGCTGGATACTTGTAAATCTGTGTAGAATTAGAAAAAGAATGACCAACATCAGAACTCTTTCCCATTACTTATACACATTGCTATATAGTTAGATATGTAACTCATGAGTAAAGTATGAATCTCTGTAAACCTTTATTAAGAACAAACCATTTAGAAATGTCCCTGCTATAAATGGAAAAAAAAATACTATTTTATAATATATCTCTTTGTTTTGTTTAATTTATAATGACAATAATGGAGTAAAAGATGGAATTGGCAATTTTTTCTCTAAATGAGTTGTTAGTGAAATGTTACATCCTCAAAGACAGATTGTACACCGTGACTAAAGGCAAAATAGGCTATTCATAATTTCTAGTTTATCAGTGTATAGTTGAGGCAGTTTGTGGATTGTCAATGTGATCCTTTAATGATTGACTTATTCATGTTTGACACAATAAATGTAGCTATCATTTTTCTAAATTTAACAAGAGTGACTGACCCAGGTAATCTACCAGCCGCTATAATTAAATGAAATATAGACTGGTAGTCCAAGGGCTGTGATCAAGCCACTATATGACAAGGATAACCCAACTCTTCCAATAAATGCCTGCTTGTTCAGCTTAATAGCTATAGGAGTGAAAGTCTATTCAAAGATAATCATGCTAACCTTAAAGTAATGGGTTAAGGACAAAAACCAAATCCTCATTGAACAGGTGTCTTCAGGGAGGGTCACTCGACCATTGATCACTACTTTAGCCTCTGAGTAATGACAAAAAAATAAACTAGATATGGTCATGCGGTGCACTGTTTTCCAATTATGAAGCAGTGCTTAAAGAAATACGGGAGGTTACCGGATGGGATATCGCTAGTAATATTAAACAGACATTGTTAGGGATCCTACCTGCACCCAAAAGGAAAAAGCTCACTAGGAAGCTGATCAATCTCGGGCTGGTGTTGGCCAGACGACGGGTTGTTATTGAGTGGCTGAATCCCCGGCCACCAAAACATACAGCTTGGAGGTGGGATATGTGCAAGTGGGTGACAGCGGAGTTGGGAAGAATGAAACTAACCCAAACAGACATTAAAGCTGAGTAAGACATTCTGGCATGGTCCTTCATGTTGAGAACGATACAGGGGACTCAAATGCCAGTGTTCCAGACAGTCATGATAACAGTCAACGTAAGCTTTATTCGACAATAAATGTTATAAAAGCTGGGTACATAAAAAACAAATTTCACAGTTTAAGCTCTGACTATAAAAAAACGAGTTGATGTATAAAATCGATACAGAGAAGCATATATAAAAATAGAGGATAGATTTATAGCAAAGTTTAAAACATACACACAGTAATATTTTAAGTTAACCCCTTCGGTGCTCATGACGGAACGGTTCCGTCATGAGCCACGGTTGAGCTGTGCTCATGACGGAACCGTTCCGTCATGACCACGCCCGCGCAAGATTCCGTCAGCACAGCGGCGGAATTTGCGCAGCATGGAAGGGGTTAAGACAAAAAAATAATTAACACTTTAAAAGGTCCCGGCAGGACTAAAACATAATTCATTATCATTATTGGCAAAGGCCTTCCTTCAATCCTTCACTCATGATAACACCGACCCCTAAAGACAAAGATTAAAAGTGGAAGAGGAATAGATCATACCTCAGTATCCATATACTGATAAAGTCTGAACTGTGAGGTAAAACTGTATTTTCTCCCCTTTCTAGGTCTAGCTTACACAGCGCATGCGCTGTCTGCAAGACGATTGTATCTTTCCTCTTTGGGTTTTTGGCAAGTCCATCATTGCCATTCGTTATGTGTTGTGCCATTCAGAAATACTGCCATTTTATTGGGGCTTTCCCTGTAATTGTCCCTCCTTTGGGGCTTGGTTCCCTCGTAGGCGATTTCACTTAGTGAATCTTTTTGTTGCCTATCACACTCTGTTTACCTTTCCTCCTGTTACGGTGTGTGATGCCCCTCCTACCATCTGGGCATTTGCAGCGTCAGTCAAAACACAGTGTTCAGAAAGAGAAACGCACTGAAGGTTTCCCTTGTTCGTGTGTCTCTGCTCGGGTATACTTAATTGATGTTTTGTAAGCGACCTTTCACTCCACGGATCGCGTTTCACCACTGCTGTTATACCTTACGGTTTTCCAACAAAAAAACAGCACTGCTCGTATTATTAGTTACGGTTTTGAAAAAAAGGCACACTTATGTGTGTGAATTACAACAAGAACGTGCTTATCTTGCAGGTTATGTTCGTTAGAAAACAAAATATATTTCTAATGTTGACATTTTAGGGGTCGGACACATTACATTAGAAAGGGGACTTCACGCTTTTATATTAGCGAATAGGAAAACATACATTTATTGGCTTGCATTTAGTTTGATGTGTCCTGGTGTAGGAGTTTAACCTTTTTTTAATTGGGCAAACTCGACCTCAAGATATCAGAGGCTTCACACGATGAGCACCTGTTGAGCTACAGATTGACACATTCATTTTGTGAGGCACTGAAAAATTAAGTGATTTTCCCACAAGCACAGGACGTTCAACGTCCCTGCTGAGACCCGAACCTGGTTCCCCAGCTCACCCGCTCTAGCCAATAGGCCAAATCCTATCTATTGACAGCACCAGGGCACTTATCTTGTGAGGTTTACGGGTTACAGACATATGCCTCTAAGGACACACAGGCACATGCATCAACCATTTTTGTGAGCGCAGACGGTGCGATTCGCAGAAATCGTCTGTTTGTGCCCACAAAAAGGGCTCTTGCGATGCATCAAAGTTCAAGGCACTCGCAATTTAAGAATTCGCAATTAATTGCGATTTCTCAAATTGCGATTGCATTTAAGGGATCGCATTTTGCGATTCCTTAAATGCAATGCAAGAACCACTTTAAAATAGCGATTTCGCTATTTGGGGCCGCAAATTACAGAGCAATTAAACTGGCCGGTAATTTGCAAAAACTTTGAAAAATGCACTAAAGTGCATTTTTCAAAGTTTCATGTTGGGCACACACATGCCCTTGGGGCATGTGTGTGTGCAACATGGGTGCACATCACAATTTCAGGGGTGCAACAGGGTGTCCTTTTGACACCCTTGCACCCTTGAAATTGCATGCGCAATTTGCGAGTACCTATTGGTACTCGCAAATTGCGCATACAATCTCCCATTAATTAAGGACTCGCAAAATGCTACCTTGATGCATGTGCCCCCCAGTGTTTAGAAAGGAATGTGTCGTTTCTTTTTATACCTTTGCTCCGGTATACTTAATTGATAACAGTCCATGTGTTTTTTGAAAACACAAAGGACTAATCTGGTTTACTGGCTTAAACCTGCTCGTTTCAGTCCCCATTGTTACAACGCATATTTTTCTATAAAAGACACACACTGATTACTTCTAGCAGTTAGGGGATCTGGACAGGTTCTTTTTGCCTCGCTCTCTCTCATTCTTTATCTCAATCTTGCTCTATCTCTCTCTCTTTTCTCTTAGTGACTTTTGTCTCTATGTTCACTCTGCCTTTCCCCTATCTTTCCAAGTATCTTTATATCTCATCACTTTATTTATCTCTTGCCTGCACATTGTCACTCTTTCTCTCGAATCCTCACTGTTTTCGTCTCTATTCTCTATGCCTCTCGGTTCTCTCTCCGAATATCTCTAACTGTCTTGCTTACTCTGCTCTCTCTCTCTTTCCTTATCTTTATACTTTGTTTCTTTCTCTTCACTTTACCTTTCCAATAGCAATTATATTTCCAAATGTTTTTTGCACTCTTTATCCCATCTCGCTCTATATATCCTCTATCTATACTACACATCCCTCCATTCACTTTATATTTCTGTTCACTAGTCTGTTTGTCTTCAGCCTATTTCTCAGTGACCTCTATGCATTTTCTTTGGTATCCATTATCTTAAAATACACTTCTCTATGCCTGCTGTCCCTCAGTCGTCAGCGCTATGCCCCTTTCTCACTATAACCCTATATCTCCAGGTCCATATGCATCAAGGCTGTATCTTTCTTCTAAATTCCAAGTATGTGTTATTTGCTTCATGCATACTGACTTTTAAATTTTGGGCCAATCCTTAAAATTTGAAACGCAAAAATGTAATTGGTGGTTCTACTTCAGGAAGGCTGACGTGCAGCATGCACAGAGATGCTATCAGGTTGGTGTTGTGGAAATCATTTACGCAAGCAAAAAAACAAAAGCTACCACGCCGGAAGCCGTTTGTTCATTATCTACGTTCCTATCTTTTGGAAAACTTAACTAGGCACCCCCAAACAAAAGATAAAGTAGATTTAAACACATGCTCATACATTTTACATTCGTTAGGGAAAAATCCTTGCATAGATCTGCATTATTTTACAAAATTGTTGGAAAAGACTTCTGTTTCTTGTAAAAACAGTGCTGATGCAATGACTTTATCTTACAAAAAAAAAAAAAAAATTACATTGGTTGCATTTAAATATTCCACACATTCTCTTTAAGCTCTGGTTTAAATATTTTTCTTGTACAAAACCAAAAGCTTATCCTATGCTTTTTGCACATCATAAACACACTGTATGATTTTGCGAAGCGTGGTTGGGTTACTTTATACTGTATTTAGTTTGCACTTTTACGCTTCGGTGCTGGCATTTAAACTTTTGCAAACTAAGTTTTATTTACTTTCAGTACCCCTGAGTGTGTGGGAAAAGTTGCAGTTTTTGGGGTTTTCCAATCAGATCCTTTTAAAGAGAAAAACATTTTTTGACAAAATGAAAATACAACATGCTTATATTGTGCCATTTGCACATTTTAAACATGCAGTAAAAGTATTAAGAAGGCGTTATTTGCAGTGCGTACACTGGATTTAGTTTAGGCTTTTGTGATTCAGAGGAACAGTTGTCAATGTTTTTGGCCACATAATTACACTCTACTCCATACCACATAAATACATTCCATATAATTCCACTATACACTCCATATAATTCCACTCCATGTCACAAATCAACACTCCACATAAATACACACCACACCAAGCCACATAATACCACTCAACATAATTTCACTCAACATCACACAGATTCATTCCACACAATTCAAAAGCCACACAATTATATTCCACATCATGTAATTCCACATCAAAAAACACAATTCCACAACACATAATTCCACTACACACCACATACATCCAATCTACACCACAAACATCTACCTCATGCCAAAAAATTCAATACCACACCACATAATTTCACTCCATGCCACTCATGACATTTCAGGGTGGTAAGAGGACAGAGAAAACATTGGTTCACCTCCCATACAGTCTGCTCCCTCAGCACTGCTATACATAGACAACAAGCATTCAACTCCACATAATTCAACACAATGCCACACAATTCCACAACACTCAACAAAATTACACTCAACATAATACTTCTCAGCACCTCATAATTGAACTCTACCTAATTACACGCAACTCAATACCACATAAATATACCCACCCCAAATAAATCCACTCTAAGCCTCATAACAATCCAGATAAATACACTCTACACCATGCCACATAATTCCACTCAACATAATTTCACCTAACGCCACACTGTTCCATGCCACACTATTCAACTCCACACAATCCATTGCACACCACATAATTTAATACCAGACCACATAATTCCACTCCACAACACAATCCCACTGCACGTTACATATATCCAATTCAAAACACATAATTCAACTTCATACCACAACATTCAACAGCACACCACATAATAAAACCCCACTACATAACACTCCACAACACAAAATACTACTCCAAATATTTACACTTCATGACACATAATACTGATATATGCTCAATAACACATAGGTAAAAGACATTGCCAATTACAAAGCCAATAGCTCTAACAAACAAACAGGAGACCTATTGCATTTCTAATGCTTGTTTTTCTTTTTCAGTGAATGGGAGAGGGTAAGTACTGGCAAAAGGAGGGGACATGGAGGGGGCGGAGAGGGATGGGGGCTAGTGAATAACCTTTAAAAGTTTTTGTACACGTTTATTGATAATAGATATATTATGTTGTGACAACCATAAATGTAACCAAAATTATATCATTCACAGATATGGATGTAAATTGTTATCAGAAAAGTTAATAAAATATATATTTTAAAAAATCAACTAACCAGAGGGGGAACCTTTTCTGCTGGTATGTTGATTTTGGAGCTGCATTTGACTCAGTAGTCTGTTAAATTAAGGAAACACTGATTCAAATGGAAATTCCTAGTGGCATACGGGCAATACTGAGTAAAACATACTCTCAGGGAATTGGGCAATGGTGAAAATTGATCAAGAGGTTTTCTGCTCAGGAAAACCACAATCTATATGGGTTATGGCAGGGATGTGAATTGCCCACTCTGTTTTTTCCCCAATTTCTGGCTGGCCTTCCTTTGGTGTTAGCACAAACCATCTCAATTCACCAAAGATGTGGGACATTCATGCCTCTTGCTTTTTTATGCTGAGGACCTGGTATTACTGGCTTTACGTGTGCTTGTAAACATCGCCCCTTTTCATGCAACACTTTGCCTGTTAGGGGCATGACATGGGTGTTCCCGTGGGTGTTCCCATGCAACACCAATGTCCACTGATGTATTCCAGATTTATGAGCAATCGTATACCTGGAAATGCATCAGAATGCTACGCCACCCCAGGGGTGGCATAGCGAGGTGCAACGAGGAGAAATGTTTCCATTTCTCCTCGTTTTTTTCCTCTTTAATGTGTGCTGCATTCTACAGCACACATTGGAAGAGGAAATCACCTCAATTGAATTGCCCCTTCCTGGCACAAAACAATCCCCCCACGACAAAGGCATCCTTGCACCATTGTGCAAGTTTGCCTTCCTTGGCACATGGCAGCAGTTTGTGCGCTAGCGCAGGGAAAAGCACAGAGATATGACATATTGTTGTAAATATGTTGCATCCCTGTGCTTCTAAACTAACGCAGTGCGGCGCAGCAAAATAACTTGCGGCACAGCGCTACATTCTTTTTTCATAAATAGGGCCCACAAGTAATAAGTATGGTCAAAAACGAATCCACCAATTAATCTAGACAGATCCAAAACGATGGTGTTTGGTTCAAAACATAGTCATTTTATATGATTGATGGAGAAAGATCAGATTGAGCAAAGTGGTAGTATCTAAATATTTATTAGTTCTGTTTGATAAACATTAAAGTGGCTATATCATCAATCACAATGTTAGGTCCAAGCATTGGCATAAATCGGAGGATTACATAAAATTCATTAAAGACTATTTGTGGCCTGTGGTCTTCTCCAATTACGAAGGCATATACAGCAAAAGTTCTGCCCCAAGTTTTATTTGGTGCTGAGCCAGTTAGTTTAAATGACAAATCCTCATTGGAGGCTTTGAAGAACTACTCCATAAAACAATTGCTTCATCTTCCTAAAGCAGCAATGGCCAGAGCCATCAGGTTAGAATTAAACCTGACTGCTTGGCTGTAGTGATGATGTCCGTAGCCAGGATGTAGATTTAAATAGATTTATTAGGTTCAGTTACAGGTAGTTGAGTTGTAGAGAAGCAGCCCCACCAGGAGCAGTCTGCCTGCTTCTCAGCCCATACTCCAACTGTCACACTCAAGCATCCAGGCACCCGAACATTCCATTCAAGACCATCACACCAACATTCCATGCATCACATTCACACTGGCTGGACAGCTAGGGAGAAAGTAACAGAGAGTAACCAGATAATTATAATACAGGTTACAACACTGGCATGATCAAGTGGCTCTACAAACATAGCAATATTGTAACAAATTGCTATAATCATCTGAAAATAAGATACCACTATTTTGTATTACAGAAATATTAAAAAGGAAACTAAAATGTGCTCAAAGAGTGAAAAAACGGATGTGAGCAATGAGAGGAAGATACAGTGTGGGAGATAATGATCCGGGGGTGCCTTTAACATGCTCTAAAACAGACCAAAATATGAAAATTAACAATGTTTCAAAATTAGGGGATTTTCAGTACGGGTAGACTCAAAGCAGTCAACTTCTTTGTTTATGCACACCTGGGCTGAGTTTTTACAATGATTAAACATTTCCATATCTAGACAAACGATAAGAAGCTTATATGCAACAAGAAATATTTAAATTTAGAATCAGCTTTAATTTTTATTTTTCAAATCCATCTACAGTGAATGTATTGCACTTTAATAGAGGCTTTTCCTGGTGCTCTATAGAAGAAAAATGTACAATTGAGCATATTTTACTTGATTGCATGTTTTAATGACTCTTCATTGTTGCTTTTTAAAGGCAGGTTTTTAAAAAATGTGTGGCACCTTGGGTAGAGATTCAGCAAAACGGCTTTTGAGAGAAATTTGTCATTTAAATGTCGTTTTCACTTTAGGCCACTTTTTAAATTGAGGTATGCACATTGAAAATTATGTCTTAACCTAACTGTTTTATGGGGAGGGTGCCCAACCAAGATGGCCGTCAGGACGTACCTCTAGGGAGGTCTGTCTCCCTGCCACTGAATCCTTTGTCATCCTGCTGCACTACGCATGCATTCTGCCCAGCATAGCAGTAATTCCTCTTCCCCACATCTGCTCTTTGTGTGTGGGGAGGGTCGGCAGATTTGTGACCGCACCAGAGGAGCTTGCCGGGAGGCAGAGCGGATGCGACATACCTCACGGCTTGGGGCCTACTGAACCATGCTCCCTGAGACCAGTAGGGAGCCTCCAATGGAAGCTGATACTGTGCTGCAAGGATCCTCGCCAGGGGCCTCTGTGAACACAGTGTTGAGGCCCCCATGGATGCCCATGGCACTTGGGCTTCTGAATCGATGACATCACTGGACTGTGCGGCTAGAGTGCTGTCCGTGTTCGTGCTCCCACGAGGGCGGTCCGAAAAGAACTGCCCCCGGGAAATACTCTACCCGGTTGCCTGTGAGTATTCTGCAGTAGGGGCCCCTGTGGATGCTTGAATTCCCTGGAGGAGCTGCACCTCCCTCGCCTGCTGACGCCGTGACCTAGAGGACATCTCGACATGCAGGGAGACTGGTGTTTCTACAGGTCTCATGAGGGGGCCCAACTGACTCCACAGCCCTTCCACCTCCCTCATTTGCAGTGGGGAGCTGAAGGCCCATTAAATCGGCCCTAGGGGTGCTGCTGAGTGCCTCGCAGGGCCAGAGCATGAGTGGCACCCAGCAGGAGTGAGCTGCAGCTGTAGCAGAGGCTGGGAGCGCACTACGCTCCCTTAAGAGGAGTGACATTTCGGGTCCTGTGGTTGCCCTGACAGCTAGAGGATGATGCAGGCAGTGGGGATCCTGTGGTCAACGACATGAAGAGTCTCTAAACAATAGTCCCCAGAGCATAATTACCATAGGGTCTGCAAGGGCATTTTAAGGGGACCCTGCAGGAGTCAGGATACGGTGGAGACTACAGTGGTGGGAGAAGGCATGTTGAAGGCGCTGGCCTGGTAAGTCATACACTAAATGGTGACAGGCACAGGAGTGCCCTGGTGGTGAGTGGGCTCTGGACTGACCTGGATATCCTTGCTGCGTAAGGGGTCACAAGGCACCTGCCTGCCCTATGGGACACTTGTGACTCTTAGACTCTTGATGGGTGCAGGAAGAGGTGGAACCCCGAGCGGTCTTGTAGTCACTGGCTCGCCATCTGGATTTGCCCATATCTATTGAGTATTAAGGCATGCCCCTGGACTGCGGCTCAGCTGGGAGATTGTTTTACAGCTGGGTAACTGTGGCCTGGACTTCTCTACAACCCCTGTGGAATTGTGACCCTCAGTAGTTGCATCCAGCCTGCGGTGGAATTGTGCTGAGTCCCTGTCCACATGCTGCTTTGATCATGCTCACTTGGGAAGCTGTGGTATACGTGGCCATATAGGCTTGTGCCACAGCCCCCCTGCCTGGTGGCTGCTGTTGACTGCCTGAGCAGGCAACATGGGACATTGCCTCCTGGACTGGGTTGCGTGATTAATACCTACTGCTTGCACCTCTACGGTTGCAATATGGGGATAGAAAGGCCCCAGAGACAGCAGCAGGGGAATACAATTGCCCATTACACCACCCCTCACCAGACCACCCACAGAATCACTCTGTAGGAGTGCCAGGGCACCCCAGAACGATGCAGAGGATGCTGAGGGTCATTCACGTAGGGGCAATGTGAGCCATCTGTGCTTTCCAGAGAAAGTGAAGTGACAATCCGTGGAGCACTTCCTGGAGCATTGGGTGCAGCACACACTAGGTCCTAGGGGTTTATCTGACATTTTTGTGGTGGAGGGGGCACATATGGTGTTGGAGTAGGTTCCTCCCCTGGATGCCCACCCGAGGGCCCTCATCGCTAGGTTACTGAATTACAGGGATAGAGAAGAGATTTTGAGACATGCCAGAGAGGCCCCTGTTCCTCAATCCAAGTACTGAAACATTACAATTTACCCCGACTATTTGAGGAGGCTGCAGGAGGTGCGCAAATAGTTCCTTGTGGTCAAGAACAGGTTGCGAGCAATGGAACTCAAAAATAATCTCCTCTACTAAACAAAACTTTGTGTCATTGCAGTGGTAAAGTCCCATTTCTTTTTCAGCCCTGAGGACATGTGGTCCTGTTTCGGCATGTCAACTGATCCCTTGGTGTGCCCTTCAATTGAGGCAGAGCCCTTCCTTACTCGCAGTGGGCGGTGGGGGTGTAGGCGGCCAGCCCCATTCCGGGGTGGCAACAAGCTTGTTGCGATGGGCACTGGAGGCATTGGGGTTCGGGGCAATGGCAAAATGGATGCTGCGGTGATTGAGCCGCTGCAGGTGCTGGAGACAATGCTGAGTGGGTCATAGCGGAAAGGAGAATCCTCAGATGCTTTTTCTCAAAACAGTGATGTTGATGCTGATACTGTGCCACCTTGATAGCTTTTGTGTTTCTCTGATTGCTGGGAAACTCCATGTGCCTGTTCCTATTTCTAATGGGGGAGTTGGGTGTTTGACCAGCAATGCCTGATGGAGGGACTGATGGGGGCCCATGCCGGTGCCACTGATGAAGGTTAGAAGCAGTTTTAAGCATGCTAATGCTGATTGTAGGCATGCACAGGATCCGTCCTTTCCAGGAAGCATGAGTGCCCTATGGGTGTGACTGATTGCCTGAGGCACCAGTGTTTTTTAGAGATGTTCTTTATTTTTTTTGTATTTGTATGAGGTTGTGTGCCTGGTGTGTAAGACAGGGAGGTGTGGTTCTCTTCTGTGTTGAGTTTCTCCTTGGGGGTTGGGTAGCAATGGTTTACATCCGGACACAGTGATCTCTTTGGGCATGTACGCTGGTGTAGTTTAGTCCTATTTGTCCAGGGTGGAGGTGATTTGTTAGCTATTTTAGTTTGCTTGCTTGTTTTGTTACCTTCCAAGTTGGTTGCTGTCATGTCACAAGGAGGGGTGCACTGGTTTAACTACACACATTAAAGTAATGAGTAAGCCCGGATCTTGTTACTCCTCTCTAGGATTGTGCGTGAGCTGGTGACCTCTAAAAAATGCTATAGGGTGCTCTCCCTCCTTAAATGTCATAGTTGCAAGGCTAGCCAGGAAATGGAGGGGTTAGTTGTTTTTAGCCAACTATTCAACTTGCTCACATGGTGTCCTAACATAGTTCACATCTGTGGCTCCCTTTGCCCTGTTCTACATGGAGGCAGATATCGAGGGGCATAATTTGTTACTACAAGGCCAAGTTGATGGGGTGGGGGTAGCTATTGTCAACACATATGAGCCCAACATTGATGATGAGTGCTCTTATCTGAAGGTGCAGGATGTTCTTTTTGCCTGCGCTGGACTCGCGGGTGCTGACCTAGGGGTCTTTCACTGCATGCTGGATGGGGTCCTCGGCCACCACCCCCTATGACCTATCACTAAGCCCAGGCTGATCTCTTCCCTTCGAGAGGGTATGTCCCAAATGGACCTTTGTGATGTTTGGAGGGCTCCCTACCCCACCTTGAGGAAATATACCCACAGTATTTTTAGCAGACTTGATCACATATTGCTTTCTGCCCCATTGTGTCCCAAAGTCCTTGCGGTGACACATTTGTCTCACTATCTTTCCGATCATGCTCCTGTCCACTGCAAGATTGAGTTGGAGTGGTGGTGCTCAGTCGCTATTATCTTGGAGATACCCCCCTGAAGTGTTGCAAGTCCCTGTGGGCTAAGTAACATTGGGGGGTGCCCTGACCGACTTCTTTGACATTAACTGGTCCTCTACGCACAGTTGGTCCACTGAGTGGGAGACAATGAAGGCTGTGATTCGGCAGTGGTGTATTGGCCTCTATTGTGGTGTGCTGAAAACTTTTCTGGCTGAACTCATTCACAGGGAGTCCGTACTAGCACATATTCAGCACTCCCTCCAGATGATGTGGAAGGGCGGCAAAGGGCAAGTATCAGCTCATCGGCAGGTTGCGACTGTAAGGGATAGGCTGAAAAAGTACACGCTGAAATATTATCGTCAGTTCCTCCATAGAGAGGGGTATAGCTCTGGTTGGTTGTTGTCTTTATCCTTTAGCAGGAGGCGGTTTGCCTAACTATAGTTCACCTTAGAGCCTCACAGGTTTAGGAAGTTTGCACACAAAGGGCTGTAGTGGATGTCCTTAAGCCCCATCTGGAACAGCAGACCTGGAGCACATTGATGCCTTTTTGACTGCCCTGCCGCTTCTGAGATTGGGGAAAACTGCTGATCCAAATTTGGGCACAGATCTTGGAAGAAATCTGGATGGCTCTTGCCCACCTACCCAAGGAGAAGGCTCCGGACAGTGATGGTTTGCCCTCTGAATTTTTTCAGGCCTTTGCTCCCAAACTCATGCAAAGATTATTGGAGTTATACTTTGAGGTAAGGGATTCCGGGGTACTCAACCCATCCATGCGAGACGGTTGCACCTCTATGAGCTTAAAAGCAGGTTCCGATGCCTTGGACCCATTCACCTATCAACCACTTACAATGATCAATACCGATACGAATGTGCTTTGCAAAACACTGGCCCTCAGGTTGCGCCCAGTGATTACACATTTAATTCATGATGACCAATTCAATTTCATACCCAGGCGTAGCAATACCATGAACCTACGATGGTCATTGCACGTGACCCACAAGGTGGAAGGTAGAGACGAGGAGCTGGCAGTTGTCGCCATTTATATTACCAAAGAATTTGACATGGTCGACTGGCACTACCTCATAAGAGTGCTGTAGGAGATGAGGTTTGGTGTACATTTCCATGCTTGGGTGTGCCCTTCATATACCGGTCCCACGGCTAGGGTAAGAGTAGGAAGGTTATGCTGAGAGCCATGGTTGTTGGGTATGGGCACATATCAGGGATGTTCGTTGTCACCCCTCCTCTTTGCTATAGCGTTGGAGCCAGTGGACATCCAAATCTAACAGGTTATGATAGGATAGGGATTAGAGTGGGAGCGGTCAACCATCTGGTGTCTCTATCTTTCAGCTCGTCGGAGCGCTCTTCCCTTCCTATTACACTACCTGGAGGCCTTTGAGCAGCTATCAGGCTTAAGAATTAATCACTGAAAATCATTGGTGTTCCCTCTGTGAGCTTTAGTTGACAGTGCCCCTATCACATTACCGGAACAACGACTATGCTGGGAGATGGATCAGTTTTGATGCCTAGGAGTTATGGTGGTGCACACGCCCAGAAATGCATGCAATACAATATCGGGAAGGTCATTGAGGGCCTATGGTCCTCTGTCTGATTCTGGAACCCCCTTCCACTCTCCCTATGGGCTGAGTGGTAGTTTCCACGATGGTGTTTTTCCCACATTGTTTATACTCTATGCAACACTCATTCGATGCTTTTTCCTGTACAGTCTTTAAAAAAATACACTCAATCATTGCTACGCTGATAAGGGCTGGTGGTAGGAGTAGAGTGGCGAGGGATTTCCTGTTCCGGCCGTTGGATGAGGGGGGAGGCTAGCAGTCCAGTCTGGAGCTCTATTACTTAGCTTCTCAGATCTAGCATTCTGTGCATTGGCTTGCAGAGGGGGTGGTAATTTGGAGAAATCTCTCTTATAGGACGAGGGGGGGAACCTTCTCTCCCGCAGCTTCTGATGGCAAGGGGCTGGGAAGGCAAAACTATGTTTTATGGTGTTTTAAAGAAGTTTCATGTATTAAATGTTGTTTTTTAAAGACTAGAGATTTAATAAACTCTTTATTCATACCAGTGTATACATTGTTATAATTGGTACTACTAATATTTAAATGCATCTACTCTGCTACTTGTATAAACGTGACAATCTTTTCATCTGTCAAACAAAGATAAGAATGGTATTTAAAACTGAAACTTTTAGATGCGTTTGTTGTGCATCAGATTTATATTAATTAAAGCCTTTAATAAGCTTAGCATTTGCAAGAACTGTAATATTACTTACACAATGTTGTTTGAACGAAACAATCTTGTTAATACAAACACACGCAATTATCCACATTTAAGTGTCATGCATGATATGAAGCAATTTTAAAGTATACTTGGTCCTCCTAATCACCGTTTTTTAAAATTAAATTTTTTAAATATTTATGTTTTGCCTTTTTTTAGTTAATGGTGTTGGAAAAGAATGAATCTGCCTAGATGAAATTCAAATATGACCATGTTAAAACCATGCAATATTAGAATTAAACACGTGTGATCTTCTTAGTAGATAGTAACTAGGGTCTAAGACAAGCTAGCCAAAATTAAATTTACTGATGGTCCAATGGTAAACGTGTTTGGTGTTTTATTCCCAGGTTTTTTTATATATCACATCCACATATATTTATGGTGACACTTAAATGTGACTATTTATTGCATGTAATTGTGCTTTTTAGGCATACTACCTTATGTAAAAAGTCCAGAAAGTGAATGGAATATTGAATTGTGTCTGAAGCATGTTAATCCAATTAATTTCTAAAGCAATATAGACTTTCTGCACTCAAAAAACAAACATCAGTGTAATGAAGCCTGTCCTGTTAAACGCATAATGAAGAAATGTTAACGATTTTACTTGCCTCTACACAGGCTTTGGAGTCATCTCAACCCACTTTAAATATTCCTGGAATAATGTGTTGTCACAGACAAATCTTAGTTATGATATACCTTCACTGGCTGTGTATATTGGTCCAGAAGAAACAGTCACTGAAGATGATGAGCCCTCTGAAGAGGCAGTGCTGACTTTAGCTGATGCTCTTTTCCTCCTAGCAGATCCTGTTATATTTGTCCCTTGGCTGCATCCCTGTTTAGAAGTGAAGACAACATTTTCAAAATAAAAAGTATTTTAATTTTTTATCCTCACAATTAAGCCAAGATTCATCTAATATGACAGAAACCCACAATCCAAGAACAGAATAAGAAATAATGTTTCTTTAAGAGAAATGTGAAATGACAACACAGTAATGAGAAGATTTGGGTTGTGCAATGCATGGCTGCATCAAAACACCACCTAATTACAGTCCTACACTATCTTACCTAACTGAACTCTGATAATGTAGTTTTCCACGCTTTTATTTCCATTCCAAGCAGTGCTACAAGTGGGCATGAAAATTGAATAATTTTACCCTTGCCCTGAAAACTTTGTTATGGCAGTGTTTAGTGGCACTGATCCTCTTTAAAATACCACATTTATATTTAATTACTTAGGTGCTTATATTTGGTGTGCCACTCTATCTTTTTGATTGAATCATCACCCCAGCAAGTTGAAACTCCAATTACATATTCTAGATTTAAGCCTCAAATACCCAATTTGTAGAAGAGCAGTTCTCTAAATCCACCTTTCCTTGCCCCTCACCCTTAGTATGGAATATTTTATCTTTTCATGTTCCTTCTGTAATAGTATTTGTCTCCACATCACCACACATCAACCAGTACAAACTATCAACAATTTGAAATGTTTAATTTGATACCACCAATCAATACAAGAATCTTTTCCTATGAAAAGAATAATTAATCTTGAAACTTCATTCATTCAACTACTCAAATATGAACCTGAATTAATTAGATATTTATAGCAGATGATGGAAAACATAGAAACACAAAGAAAACAAACAAGCACTCTTAACAATACCCCTTCAGCTTCAAAGTATCACCCAGATCCTAAAATCCCAAACGATGATTTGCTTTCATATAATCTATTGATCTTTTTAGCATTGGACTTACAAATCTACAATATTGCTTATTCAATAACAACACATCAAACTTAAATAAGTCATTCTTATAGATGCAGAAACATATTTTGGATGATTTGATTTTATATAGCTCTTCAAAATAATCTATTCAGCTGTTCTAAACATTGGATGCAGAAATACTTCATCCTCATATTACTTTTAATGCTCTGGATAAAACTGAAGGGGGGTTTTGATCATAGGCTAGATTTGCCAAGAAGATGTTAATATAATTTGAATGTTGTGTTGCATTTTCCTCCACCTGGAAGTGTATTATGGATCAATAATTAAATCACAAAAGTATGAGGCTATGTTGGCAACACAAATAGTATAACTGGATCCAATATCCCTTATTATGAAGCAGACGGAGACAGTGTTTCTTTTTTATCACCGACCTAAGGTCAAATCTTATTCTGACCTCACTTTTGCTCACCACAAGTTCTGAACAGGTAGCCCCTTGCTTGTACTTGCAACTGTTCATGTGGCCAACTTCAACATGAATGGAAGGCTGCACAAGTGCTTACGGTTTGTAAGAAGGCGAATGTTCCTGCATCTGACTTGGGTGATTATCATCCAATTTCACTTCTACCACTGATGAGTAAACTTCTAGAAGGATATAATAATTCAAGGCTTATGAAATACTTAGAATCACAAGGCTGCCTAGATTCACCACAGTCCAGTTTTAGACCAAAGCATAGCACCAAATCTACTCTTATTGCTGTTATGGACTACATTAGACTATCCCTTGACAACAATCAGGCTGTGATGCTGGTGTTTTTGGATCTGTCGGCAGCCTATGATGAGGTGGCACGCCACAAACTACTTCAACGACTGAAGCAGATTGGGATCTGTGGACTTGCTCTAGAATGTTTTTCTAGTTTTTTTATTCAGCGCACACAAATCATTAACCTCGGACCTATCCATTCCTGCACCATGGAGCTCAAGCGGATGACACCCAACTTCTCTTATCATTTGACAAAAACACGGCCTCTACCAAATCACTTTTCGCAGAAGGTATGAGAGCAATTCCTGGTTGGATGACTGAACATTTTCTCCAGGTAAAAGTCGATAAAAAGAAGATTTTATTATTTGGTAACGATCAAACTCTGTGGTCTTCAGAATGGTGGCCACCAGAGCCAGGTACAGCCCTAGTCCCTAAGTCAGTGGCTAAAAACTTGGGGGCCTGTTTGGACCACTCTCTCACTCTGAGGGATCAGGTGGTAGATACCTCCGGTACCTGTTTTCATATCCTGAGCCTTTTACATAGAGAGTTCCATCTCCTTCCTCTATCGGTACAAAAAACTTTGATTCAGGCCTTGGTGATCAGTCGTTTAGACTATTGCAATGCCCTTTTAGTGGACACAAATGAATCTTTGCTGAATAAGCTTTAGGTTGTTCAAAACACTGCTGCCCGTTTGGTTCTTAATATGCCACCCAGAACAACCTCTCTCCCTCTTTTGCGTCATCTTCACTGGCTACCTATATGCCAAAGAATTAAGTTTAAGATCTGTTGTTTTGTACTTAAAGCACTAAACGGCAAGGATTCTAGCTATCTAACTGAAAAATGTATCCACTATCAGCCAAACAGACGTCTATGTTCTGGGCAGAAAGCCCTTCTTGTTACCCCCCGTTTTAGGAAGTCTTGTGCTGGGGGCAATGCTTTCTCCTGCCTTGCTCCATGATATTAGAATTTTTGGCCTTTACACCTTTAAAAGTGTAATGACTTCCACCTATTTAGGAAACTCCTGAAGACTGAACTCTTCTGTAACTGATCTTCCTGGTCTGAAATCCTTGCTCCCATGGCGCAGAGATACCCCTCAGGACGTGATTCAGGCACTTTACAAATTCCTTTATTCATTTATTCATTGTAACTGAATTTAAAAACTACTCAACATGAATTAATTAATATTAGTCCAAATTAAAAATCAAAAGCAATTTTTGCACTAGGTCGACTTAGAGAGTGTTTGTTTTCCTAACTTAAATGCTGAGTGCTGTTATTAAACACCATTGAATGGATCTTACCAATGCGCACCAAATGCTGGAAGGTGGTTTATTAGTAGGTGCAGGTAGGTACCTATAGCTAGTAATAAGTCCACAATAACAAATAAGGTCCAGTCAAGTCTCAATAAATTAATCCTTGCTCATCTCTTGGTCGCTTGGCTGGAGAGCAGTCAGGCTTAACTTAGGAGACAGGTGTGTAAAGCATTTCATACCACCAAAACAATAAATCAGTAAAAGACACAACACAATAAAAATCCAACACCAATTTAGAAAAAGAAAGAATATTTTTATTGTTGAAATGACACCAAAACAACAAACAATCAATTTAGGGAACCAGAGATATACATTTCCAAAGATTAAATGTATACATTTGCTTTCTAGCGCTAAAAGTTAAAAGCGTCAACGGTGGCTATCTAGTTGTACTGGACAGGGACCAAGTCAAAGTTTCTGGCTGATCACGATGGAGCACGAGTTCAATATATCTAGTGGTCAGGGCCGGTCAAGTTTTAACCTTTGCATATTTGACTTTTCGGAGCTTTTTGTCTTGACATCAAACAATCGGTTTTGGAAATCTGGACTTTGGTTCGACAACGGCGGCCTACTGTAGCACGATGACTCGGTGAGTGCTGGAGGTCTTTTCTTCGTGGTCGACATTGACGCGCTCCAGAGCTTTCAGCAGGGCAAACATGCACTATCAGGCCAAGTCACGGTTCAACCTCTCTGGTTTGACTCTCGTTGTCAAGGTTGGTCTTCTTCTGGAGCTTTTTCCAAAAAGTTGTCTGAAAGTTTCCTTAACTTTCAGAACTTCTTCTGAAAGGTCCTCTGAGGGTCTTGAAGGGTCCACAACACCAGCCAAGGGTCCAGAAGCTCTGATGATTTGCTTCTTGGGGTTTGGGACTACAATTCCCACAATGCACCTGGTCAAGTCCAGTAAAGTCCAGGTGTAGCTGGACAGCTGGGCTTGTCCTTGTTGGAGATGATGCAGGTGACTTCTTCCAGCACTTTCTTCCTGTTGCTGACCAGGAAGGTCCCTTCTTGATGTTTGATGCCAGGCAAAGTCTTCTCTTTGTGAGGATTTGAGAGTGCAGCAGGTACAGTCCGTATGAGTGCAGTACTCTCTCGTGCAGTGCAAGGGTTCAGCAGGGCAGTTCTTCTGATGTTTCTAAGCAGGGATTTGAGGTGCATGTCAGCTCTCCCATATTTATTCCAGACTCTGGTCTGGCAAGAGGGGGTACACTCCCAACCAATGGAGTTCCAGTTGCCACCCTGCTATGACCACTTCCTGGAAAGTGTGGCATATATTTTTGGCCCAGAACCTCCACAAAAATCAGAGAGAACATTTCTCTTTGGAGTTGTGGTCTGGCTAACCCAACCCACAGGTGTGGCTAACCTTTCCCTACACTCTCCTTCCAATCCCTCTCCTAATCTATGTAGAGGGGCTCCTATCTGGCTGGGTGTGCAGGAAGTGGGGCTGATCCTGGTTCCTGTGCTATATGTGCTTCTCCCTTTGAAGACCAGTCCTGGCATCTGCAGGCAGCAGATTTCTTCCCACTAGATGTCTCTATTGTTCCAGCCTCAGGCCTCTTCACACCTAATCAAGGAGCAGCTTGGCTCAGGCTGTCAAAGCCTTGCCAATCAGAAGAGGCTGCCACAGTACTGCTTTAGGTAACTTCAGGAAAGCAAGTTCTAAAAGTAATTTCCTGCAATTGTTATAATAATTCCAACCTTTTCAATTGGTGAGATTGATTGCAGCTATTAACTTGATACTTCTAATTATGCTGTAGCTCACTCCTGTCAAACGTAAGACAATATTAAAGCTTTAATAAAGCCTTCCCATGTTAGCCTGTGAAGCTAGCAGCATTACAATGGGGAAAAATGTCTCTGGCTCTTTTTCCCTCATATATAAAATATATTTTACAATGCCCCTGCTTTTAATTACAAGGCACACAACCCTTGGGACTCCTAGGGCAGACCATAGGGGTGCCTTACATGTAATAAAAGAGTACTTTTAGACTTTGGAAGCACTTTTAATTCCAAAGTCGAATTTGGATACAGTTTTATTTTAAAACTAGCCTGCACGGCAGGGCTGGCTTTAAAATGACAGCAGGCACCACAGCAGTGCACACTTAAGTGCATTAAATCCACTGAGTGTCTAAACCTACATGCCCTACTATATACTAGGGGCTTACAGATAGGTGGCTGAACCAATCGAAAATACACCAATTACTAGATACCTATTAAACAGAGCACTGGCCCTGGGCCTATTTAGTAGAGCCAAGATCACATTCAGAGTCGGTAACCACCAGTATCAGTAAAAGAAAATGGGAGTAATCACGGAAAAAAGGATCACTTTCTCATAAGGTCAGTAAAGGGCTGGTCAGCATTCAATTAATGAATTATTAAATGCACGTATGCCGTCTACTGTGAACAGAGTAGAAATACCTTATTCTGGTCTGTCGATATGTAGTAGATATCATAAAGGGAACTCACTCAAGACAGCTCTTATAACTGGCCTTATACATGGCAAAAATATCCACAACGTCCACAATTCAGGGTTCTTAATGCTAGGAGTCTCTTTTTCTATTATTTCCTTGATTTTTCTAACACTGATTGGAGGTCATTAACAGTGATGGATCAATAGAAATTTGCAAATGTTTCTGAATGCCAAATTTCAATTCAAATGTAACTAAAATTAACTATTGAAGTATGAAAATCCACCCTTCCAGCAATTAATTCTTAAAATTCATCAATAAAGGAATTCCAGTTGAGTTGCTATACTATACCTGAAGAAACTGTGCGCACTGGTCAGGTTGACATAATCTGGTGATGCAATGCAGGAAGATGGTGCAAGGCTGCTGGTTTATGTACTTTATGAATCGGAAAGTCTCAAAACTAAATTGAGCACGCTTACTGTCGCCGTTTGAAAATACTTCAGTCCTGTCTTGGATATAGCAGCTGAAAAATTAAGATTATTCAAAATGTTTATTGTGAAAGAAATACACATCATTTGATCAGACTGTTTGAGAATGAGACCTTGAAACAATCCAGCACAACTTTCCATCAACAAGTCTTACCTCTGCCCTCTGTGTCCCCCTGTGATGTGTGTATGTGTGTGTGTATATATATATATGTGTGTGTGTGTGTGTGTGTGTGTTTATATATATGTATCACAGATATATATACACACACACACACATAAATATATTTATATATATATATATATAATATATAATAAGTGATGTCTTAAGCAGCGCATGATGAGGACATTATAGTTAGTCCACTAAACTATAAGTGGCATATTTCAGTGGTCTTTTCTTTTTTTAATGTTAGCTGTTGTCGTGTTACTACCTAACTGTAACATCACTTTAGGTTGTGTTGTTTTCAGTGAATTTCTTTGGAGGGGGTGGTGTAAACATTAATTAAGGTCTTAGCATATAACCTAACTCTTCATATCTCCAGTTATAATGATTGGATTTTTGTCATTTTGGTCTTGTATTATTTTTTTAAAGTCAGGTTTATTTCTCTAAACTGGTGTGGGATCCTCATGGTGAGCTACCAGAGGGGAAGCACAAGTTAATTTGGGGTTTGCTTGGTCCTTAACCTTACTAGGACTGTAGGTGCTGCTTGATCAAGGCTCACACCCCAGTCAAAATGTAATAACATTTCTAACAATAACTATATTTTCACTCTGAGTTTTGTTTTTCAGTGAACATATCTATATGTCAGAGTGGATGGCACAGTGCTAATCCTATGCATAAAGGCTTTGATAGAAAGGCAGATGGTTGAGGTTAGCAAATTGAGAGTGTCGCTGGTGTTGAGGGTGTTCTAAACAGAAGCTGCTCTCCAACTAAACTTGAGAACTAGCCAGAGCTCTCTGCTTCTATTTTGCAAGATTTATTCATCACTCTATGCCTGAAAGGGTTTTGTTTTGATATATATATATATATATATATATATATATATATATATATATATATATATATATATATATATATATATAAGATACTGGCGGTCGCCAGTAGGTAGTTATAGTCAGGACCTATTTTCCATAGGAAATCCGCAACATTCTATTTGGAATAACTTTGGCGCCCGTTGACGAATCTTCGCAAAATTTTCAAAACTTTTGCCCAGCAAAGGTCCGCTCCTATCCTGAAAGTCTCGGGATGATTTGTGTAGCGGGGGCTGAGAAAAAAGGGGGGTCACAAAAGTTTTTCCGCATACAATTTCCCATAGGACCTTTAGCCGCAGCTACAGCCCGAACTGCTGAACGGAATTACACCAAATTTGGCAGAAAGGTAGACCTTGGTGTAAATCTGTTCAGTAGTTCTTGAGAAAATCAAAAGTAAAATCACATATATTTCTGGGCGGAGCCTAACCACACATCTCATCGTGAGATCTGATTGGCTGTCAGCACTTCATCCAAGAAGTGTTGGCAGCCATCTTGGGACCAATATACATGATAGCACCTCATTAAAAAGCATTGCAGTTAACAGGTTTTAAGACGTTAGTTACATTATAAATCATTTGTTGATGGTACCATACTCATTTTAGGAGTTGAGGTATGTTCTAAGGTGATTTTACCATGTGAAAAAGCCTTTTGCTGGGATATCATGAATCATGTTTGAGAGAAAACTATTTTCTCATGCTTTTCCCACAGAGGTTTGGAAGGTGATCTATCAGCTAAACTGAGAGCATATTTTCTGTAAATTCACATTATCTTTCTCAGTCATGTGAGAATGAAGTCTGACATTCTCATTTAAACATGTACATCCAACAAGGGCAGAGACTGTCAGTTGATTCCTTTGTGTTCTACTGCAGCTTCCCAGAGTGTTCCAAAGAACAACTAGAGCGCTAACAGTCCTACTTATGATAAACGTATGGCACACCTGAAGCCATCTTGATTGGAATAAAGTGGTAACTCTTAAAACATTTAATTTAAAAAGGAACAAAATGAGGGGGTTCATTTTGCCATAGAAAGTATGATTAGTGCTGCAGAAAGAAAAATTAGGGCACATTTTGAGTGACTTCTCAAATCCTCTTCTATTTCATTAAAAAATTCTGACATGCAGACTGAAACATGCACTTTCAATACCAGCAGCAGACTTCCCTGGTGAGCAGTAGCTTCACTACAGTGATTTAATGAGCAACTAGAGTGCTAACATTCTGAATTTATGGCAAATGTGTGACACATCTGAATGCCTTCTTGATGGAATCAAAGTAAAAAAATGAAAGTATTCCTACTGAGGAGACTGTAGTAAATGAGGAAATTAGGAAACTTAATAACAAATAGGTCTCCCAAGATGGCCACCAGTGACAAAAGAGCCCAAATGTAGCACAAATGTCACCCAGATGTAGCCGAAGTATAGCCAAATGACAGAATGTCCCAGAGTGTTTTAAAGAACAACTAGAGCGCTAACAGTCTTACTTATGACAAAAGTATGGCACACCTGAAGCCATCTTGATTGGAATAAAGTGGTAACACTTAAAACATTTAATTTGCAAAGGAACAAAGTGAGGGGGTTCATTTTTCCATAGAAATTATGATTAGTGCTGCAGAAAGAAAAATTAGGGCACATTTTGACTTCTCAAATCCTCTTCTATTTCATTAAAACATTCTGACATGCAGACTGAAATATGCACTTTGAATACCAGCAGCAGACTTCCCTGGTGAGCAGTAGCTTTACTACAGTGATCTAATGGGCAACTAGAGTGCTACCATTCATAATTTATGGCAAACGTGTGACACATCTGAAGGCCTTCTTGATGGAACCAAAGTAAAAAACTGAAAGCATTTCCTACTGAGGAGACTGCAGTACATGAGGAAATTAGGAAACTTCATAGCAAATAAGTCTCCCAAGATGGCCACCAGAGACAAAAGAGCCCAAATGAAGCCCAAATATCACCCAGATGTAGCCCACATGTAGCCCAATGACAGAAGTGTGCAAAACACTTATTTTTTGTGTTTTTGCAGTTTTATATAGTGCAGACTTGTTAGGTATTGGAGTGCTTTACATGAGCATTGGTTACATCACACAAGATCAAATTCATTTTGGTTGTAGACATGGGGAGATTAAGTGATTTGACCAGAATCACAGAATGTTGAGCTGAAGCAGAAACTCCAACCTGGTTCCCCAGTTGCAAAGTCTGCAGCTCTGGAAGTAACACCACATCCTCTCCCCTAAGTGCAACGTTTAATCAAGTGGTCAACTGGATAAAAAAACATAAAGATAACAAATAATTTAAAAGTGCTTTGTCGCTGTTTGAAAACTCAGAAAATATGTCCTCATTTTAGTTTTTTATAGCACTAACCATAATTTTGATTAGGATACTGTTGACAGGCAGAGGCCAGGGGCACGGACTCTGAAAATTGAAGGCAGGTAGGAGGGTGCAGAGGCAACAATTTGACCACACTGGGCAGGCAGGAAGGGCAGTGGCAGCACAACAGACTATGGAGGGCAGTGGAAAGGGGGGCAGGGGCAACAAACCAACAATACAGGACTGGCAAGAGAGGCTGTGTCAATATAATAGACCATTGTGGGCAGAAGGAAGAGGCAGTAGTAGTACAACCATACATGCCAACAGACCCGATTCAGCCAGGAAACGTCCAATGTTTTTAAGCTCAAATGGGTTTTATCTGTCTCCTGTCTACAATCTCCTCTTTTTCAATGTAACTCAAAGGGGAAAATCAATACCCCAGTTTTTTTTCAAAATCTCCCTCATACCAAGTTCAAACTGTTCGCAAGTATGGTACATTGGATCATGGAAGGCAGGAGGAATTGGGGTAGGGACATGGACTCGGATAACAGAGGACAGGAGGGACATGGAGAGGTGCACCAAACTGACCCTACAGGGCAGGCATCAGGGTTTGCAGCAGCACAATACACCACACAGGGCATGCGGGAAGGGAGTGCAGTACAACAATCCATAGAAAGCAATAGGGAGGGGACAGGACCATGCACATGGACAACAGAGAACAGAGGGGAAAGAGGCAATGGTAGCTAGCTGACCATAATGGAAAGACAGGAAAGAAAGCTGCAGCATAACAGGCCATAAAGGGCAGGAGGGACGGATCAGGGGCATTACAATGGAACAGACAAGCCGGGAGGGAGGGAATAGGGGTCTGCACATGGAAACAGAGGGCTGGGGGCAAGGGGGCAGGGCAGGAGCAGCAAGATGACCATGTAGGTCAGGCAGGATGGGCACTAGAAACAAGACACACCATGGAGAGCAACAGTTAGACTATGATGGCATACACACAGACCATGGAGGGAAGGTGGGAGGGGGTCAGGGGCAGCTAGCTGACCACACAGGGAAGGTGGGAGGGGCCGTGGCAGCACAGAAGACCATGCATGGCAAGCGGGAGGGTTAGTGGCAGCACAATGGCTATGATGGGCAAGAAGGAGGGTGCAGGGGAATGCACAAAGGACCATGGAGGATAGAAGGGAGGGTCAGGACCTGGGCACAGACAAGAGAGTTCAGGGGAAGGGGCCTCACAACAGACCGCACGGGGCAGGCAGGAGGAGCAGTTGCAGCACAACAGACCAGGGAGGGCAGAAGGGTGTGGCAGTAAAATGGACCATGGAGGACAGGAGGAAGGGGATAGGGGCATGGCATGTGGACAGGCAGGGTGGAGGTGGCAGGGACAGGTTACAGTCATCTGACAATGCTAGGCAGGTGGGAGGGGAGTGGCAGCTCAACAGAACACTCAGGGTAGAAAGGAGTGGCAGGTCCATGGAACATGGGGGGCAAAAAGGATGGAGCAGGGGCATGCACGAAGACATCGGAGGGCAGGGGGAAGGAGAATAGGGGCAGTAAGCTAAGCACAGGGACTAAGCAGAAGGTCAATGATGGGGCATAGAATTGGGCACTGGAGGGCAGGAGGAGTGGACTGGTACATCATGCTAAATAGAGGGCAGTGGCAGCACATCAGACCATGTATGGCAGGAGGGAGGAGGCTAGTCCATGGATTCAGACAACAGAGGATAGGGAGGAGGTGGATGGGGCAGCAAGCTAACTGTTCAGAGAAGGTGGGTATTAGGAACTTTATTGTTTTTAAATTGTGTGTCTGTGTGAACTACTTAAAATATGAACAAGTATGTAGCATAATCTCACTTTTATTCAGGAAGAAGAGGACATTTGTGACTGTGACTCCGGGCTCACTTGGCAGAAACACCCCCTGACCCTCCACGCCCCATCGCAAAATGTAATGCCCTTGAAAAGGGTAGGTGAACGCAGTGTTATATAGAACATAGTCCTGAGAGCACGATTGAAAATGAAAACTAGATATAGTGTATGGTATAAACTATGCACCAAAAAGTGTGATATAAAAAGAACCGGTGCTTGAAATATAATATGCAATACATTGTGCGCATATAACAGATTCATTGGAGAGTGCGAGATAGCACAGGCACTAGCGCGTGCTATGCGATATGCGCCTTGGAGTGTAATATGCACAGGGCAGTGTTGTGTAACCTAACTAGTCTCTAAAGTTGTAATATAAAATATGTGCTGGGGAGTGTACCGTTGCATATGCACTGTGACAAAGATATGGATCCCAGATTGTAATATGTATGGCATAGCACTGTGCGTTATAACATAGGCATCGAGGAAGGCACGTTAGATGGGGCAATATACACGGGGTGGTGTTACAGTGCACATGGGCTAGAGAGTGTCATAGCATACGCACTAGCTGGTGAAATACAACACAGAGGTGTGTGGCACTCGCCGGGCACTGGTGGGTGTAACACAGCATTGGCTCAGCCAGGAGTACGCTGTGACTCTCAAGTGAGGTTTGTCTCCTTTCCAGAGAGTAAAATAAAAAGTATTACACATCCGGCGGTGGATGTGTGTTTTATTACCCGTGAGGGGGTTTCTTGCATAGTTTTGGTCGAATTTTTGTCGAATCCCATTCGAATGGCTTGGTGTGCGTGTGTATTAAATGTGCTTATCAATAGCTACCCATGTTTGTATAAATAAACAACAAGGGTGTCTACTTGGAGAGTACCCACCGGCGGGGGCGCCGGGATTAGGCACGGTAGGGCGTCAGACACGTCAAAGCTTCACTAGCGGTGTAAATAAATTCCATGTGGATTAATTGTATGCATAGTCGCCTTTTAATTAATATCACGCAAATCGTCATGGTGATAGGTACATACGGTTTGTCCAGCATGTCCTAGGTGTTTCTATAAATATATAATTTTTAAAAATAATAAAAAACAAAGGCCGGCCCCGGGGGATGGGGTCCCCGGGGCCATAAGTGGCCTGAGGAGGGGGCAACGCAGCCCCCCTCCTAAAGGATTTTTATTAAAAATAAGGCCATGCACTTGGGGTTGGGGTTCCCAGGGCCGATTAAGGCCTTGGGAGGGGGGCCCCAAGGCCCCCTTCCAAATTATTTTAAAAAAATAAAAAAATTAGTGGGCAGGCCCTGGGAGATGGGGTCCCCAGGGCCAATAAATTAGAAAAACAACGGGGGCCACACAGCCCTCCTTCTTAAAAAAATAAAAGACCGGCATCGCGCCGGAGGCCCCGCCCTCTCCTTGCAGCACTCTGCAAACACGCACCCTGGCCAGTTGTAAGTTGGGGAATTAATTCCCCTTCAATACTGGGGGTCCCTGAGGGACAACTAGCTCAACAGGTATCTCCAGTATGCGCCAGGGAGCTGCGTTGCAGACAGGTGTTCTGAGGCCACTCCCCTTTTTACACCTCTCTGCAAAACAGCTCTGTGGCGCTTACTGGAGGTACCTAGTGGGCTAGTTTGACCCTAGGGACCCTTAGGATTCAAGGGGACTTAATCTCTCAACTTAGAACGGTCACTGGGCGCTTACACAGTGGTGAAGGGAAGGGACGGGGCCTGAGGTGGCGTGTGCAAACACGCCCTGTGGCATGTTTTAAGTTGGGGAAATAATTCCCTTTCAATCCTGAGGGACCCTGGGGACCAACTAGCCCACCAGGTGCTTCCAGTAAGCGCCACTGCTCTGCGTTGCAGAGAGGTGGGGCTGGCTGTGCCCCTTTTTACACCTCTGCAATGGCACTTACTGGAGGTACCTAGTGGTCTAGGTGGACCCTAGGAACCCTCAGGATTCAAGGGGACTTAATCTCCCAACTTAAAACGGCCACAGGGCGTGTTTACACAGTGAGGAAGGGAGGGGACGGGGCCTGAGGTGACGTGTGCATACATGCCCTGTGGCGCGTTTTAAGAGGTAGTTTTAATCCCCCTGCCCTATTATATACTAGGGGCTTACAGAGGAGGACATGCTAATCACAGGGGGACCCCAACGCAAAGTGTTCCCTAGTGTATGTAGGTGTTTTCACTGTATTCTGAGTGTCTTTTAACATAGCACTGGCTCTAGGACTGGTTAGTCAGACTCAGTTACCACCAGTACAGGATGATTTTGCAACAAGGCTTCTTTCTGCTCTTCTGTTTGTTCTTTCTGAACGTTATCCTTCTTCCTGCACTTTTCTTCGTCTTCGTCTGTGATGTCATCAGTGATGTCATCAGTGATGTCACTGACCATGTCATGAGTGATGTAATATGTGACGTCATCAGCAGTGCATTGGGGGCGCGCGAGTTATAGTTAGCTGAACTAACTATAAGGGGGGAATTTCAATAGTTTTGTACGAGTGAAAAGTCCAGCTAACCATACGCCCCTGAAACCTATTTCTAAGGTTTTTAAAATGCTAATTCCTAACAATAACGTGCCTGAAACCTATGGTTTTTTCAGTGAATATATATGTATACATACAGAGAGAGAGAGAGAGAGAGAGAGAGACAGAGCTAAAATAAAACAAAGGTTAAATAGAAGTGGCTTAGTGAGCAGAAGAACGATGATAGATTAAAGCCAGATCTGTGACTGGGGGTGAGTGGTTGAAAAGTTTCAGCACTCCGTCCATCATCGTATTGTGTTTGCCAAGTTCGCCCAAGGGGCCAGGGTATGTCCAGATGTGGGTCCCTTGCTCACTTTGCCACTAGATTCAAGCTAGCCTGGCTAATGAGGGGTGAAACCCCAAAATATGTTCCAGGATGCTTGTTTCCAGTCAGGGAGGACCTGGCCCGGCAGTTTGGGCTTGATGTTCCCATGAGGAACAGGGTCAAGACTGATGTGAATATGTCTGGGTCCAAACTACTGTGGCTTAGTGAGAAGAATAATAATGATGATTAAACCCAGACCTGTGACTGGGGGTGAGTGTCTGAAAAGTTGCAGCACTTCATCCACCATCATATTGTTTTTGCTATGTTTGCCCTGAGTGGCCAGGTTATGCCCAGATGGGGGTTCCTTGCCCATTTTGCCTCTGGATTGAAGCTACCCTGGCTGATGAGGGGTAAAACTCCCAGAAACTGTCCCAGGATGCTTGTTTCCAAACCAGGGAGACCTGGCCTGGCAGTTTTGGCTGGACTGTTCCCATGAGGAGCAGGCTCAAGACTGATTTGCATATGGCTGGGTCCAAACTGGGGTGGCTTAGTGATCAGAAAAACGATAATGGATGAAACTTAGATCTGTGACTGGGGGTGGGTGTCTGAGAGTTTCAGCACTCCGTCAATCATCCTATTGTGTTCACTATGTTTGCCCTAAGTGGCCAGGTATACCAGATATAGGTCCCTTGCTCACTTTGCCACTGGATTCCAGCTAGCCTAGCTGATATGGGGTGAAACCCCAAAACCAGTCCCAGGGTTCTTGTTTCAGATCCGGGGAGGACCTGGCCTGGCAGATCGGGCTGGACTGTTCCCATGAGGAACAGGGTCAAGACTGATTTGCATATGGCTGTGTCCAAACTGGGGTGGCTTGGTGAATGGAAGAATGATGATGAATTAAAGCCAGATCTGTGAATGGGAGTGAGTGTCTGAAAAGTTGAAGCACTCAGTCCATCATCCTATTATGTTTGCTGTGTTCACCCTAAGTGGCCAGGTTATGCCCAGACGTGGGTCTTTTGCTTACCTTTCCACCAGATTCAAGCTATCCTGGTTGATGAGGGGTGAAACCCCAAAATCGGTTCCAGGATGCTTGTTTCCGGTCCATGGTCCAGAGGCCTGGCAGTTCGGGCTGGACTCTTCCCATGAGGAACAGGATCAAGACTGATTTGCATATGGCTGGACCCAAACAGGTGGCTTAGCGAGCAGAGAAAAGATGATGGAGTAAACTCAGATCTGTGACTGGGGGTGAGTGTCTGAAACATTTCAGGACTCTGCCCATCATCTTATTGTGTTTGCTAAATTTAAGTAATAGTAAGGAAAACTTTATGTTTAATATACATACAAAACGTAAACCACACAAACATTACAAATTCAAAAGTTATATTTATGTGACAAATTGATCATTTACACATCATTTTCAAATTAGTACAAGTCATACTTGAAACTCCCATTTGCACTTGCACACCTCCTTTAAATTAATATCACTCTTGCACCTCCATACACAGTCTTTTCACTTCACTTGTCACATTACATTAACTATAACTCGCCTATTCTTCATGCACTAGCTATACCCTTGGATAAAACATAACTTATAGCATGTGAAATCATTGCATTAATAAAAACACTTATGACATCTGAAATTATATTACTTGCCAGAACACAGTGCATTGTACAGTGGCGAGTTATAGTTAATGTAGTGTGGTGAGTGAGGTGACAAGATGGTGTACAGAAGTGTGTGAGTGATATTAATTTGAAGGTGGTGTGAAACTATAACTTTATAATTTCTAATGTTTGTGTAGTTTAAATTGGATTTGTATACCAAACATAAATAAAGTTTTCCTAACTATAAATTATCTTTAACCTTTGTTTTTGTGTGAATTTTGATGGTTTTATAATGTTAGTAACAAATATTTTGATATTTGGCCAGTTTAGTTGTGTGGAATGGAGTGTTATAAAGTGAAGTGTGGTACAATATACAATATGGGGGAGCTGAGCCCCCCTTCCCCCCTCAGCGCCTTGAGACACCTTTGGGTGAGTAGCTGCGCTTTATAAACCTTGATTGATTGATTGATTGATACAATATAGAGGCGGATAGTGTTTTAAAGTATACTGTGGCACAGTATATTGTGGTATAGTAGAGTGGAGTAATGTGGAATGAGGTATACTGGAGTGGCGTCCACTGGAATGGCATACATTGGAGTGGTGTAGATTGGAGTCGCATTCAGTTGAGTCGCAAACAGTGAACTTGGATTCAATAGAGTGGTATATACTGGAGTGGCATAGAGTATAGTGACATACAGTTCAGTGGCATGCAGTGGTATAGCATAGAGTGAATTGTGGTAAAGTGGAGTTACGTCCTGTAAATATTGTAGAGTACATTTGTGTACCCTGTACTGGCATACAGTGGAGTGCTACACACTGGAGTGCAGCACAGGGTAGGGGCATAAACTGGAATAGTGTATACTGAAATAGTGTACTACTGAAATAGAGTACAGTGGAGTGGGGGTACAGTGGAGTGCCATACAGAGGAGTGGGGTACAATTAAGTAGTTTACAGTCGGCTTATGTAAAGTGGAGTGTGGTACAGTGTAGTGTTGTAAAGTAAAATTGCTTAAAGAGGAGTGACGTACATTGGAGTTCATTACAGTGCAATGGTGCAAAGCGGAATAGCATATACTGCAGGGGTACAGTATAATAGGGTACAGTGCAATAGCATACAGTGGAGTAGGCTACAGTGGAGTATTGTAGAATTGAGTAGTGTTCAGTGTAATAAAGTTGAGTTTATTGGTGCTAAGTGTTCAAACGTACATTGGAATGGCATATAGTGGAGTAATGTACAGTAGAGTGGTATATACTAGAGTGGCATAGAGTGTAGTGACGTACAGTTCAGTGAAACTCAGTGGTATAGCATAAGGTGGATTGTGATAAAGTGAAGTTACGTCCTGTAAATATTGTAGAGTACATTTGTGTACCCTATACTGGCATACAGTGGAGTGCTACACATTGGAGTGTTGTACAGGGTAGGGGCATATACTGGAATAGTGTATACTGAAATAGTGTTTGAATGAAATAGTGTACAGTGGAGTGAGGGTACAGTGGAGTGCTATACAGTGGCGTGGGGTACAATTAAATGGTTTCCAGTGGGCTTACGTAAAGTGGAGTGTGGTACAGTGGAGTGTTGTACAGTAAAATTGCTTAAAGTGGAGTGACGTACATTGGAGTTCATTACAGTGCAATGGTGCAAAGCGGAATAGCTATATACTGCAGGGGTACAGTGTAATAGGGTATAGTGCAATAGCATACAGTGGAGTAGGCTACAGTGCAGTATTGTCGAATTGAGTAATGTTCAGTATATTAAAGTTGAGTTTAGTGGTGTTAAGTGTTCAGACATACATTGGAATGGCATATAGTGGAGTAGTGTACAGTAGTGTTGTACAATTTAATAGGTTTAATTATAGAAGTGTAGAGTCTAGTGACGTAGATTGAAGTGTGGTTTAGTGGAAGGGCGCAGAATATAGTCTTGCAAAGTGAAATAGCATACAGTGGATTGTGCTAGACTCCAGTTGCATATACTGTATTTTAGTAGAATGGAGTGCTATAGAGTGGGAGCAGTGTACACCGGAATAGCATACACTCCAGTAGTGTACCATCAAGTGGGGAATAGTGGAGTAGCATATAGTAAAATTATGTAGAGTGGAGTTCCGTACAATGTAATATCATACAGTTGTGAGCAGTACAGTTTAAGGGCGTCCAGTAAACTGGCGTACATGAAAGTGTAATTGAATACATTGGGGACCAGTACATTAACATAGAGTATAGTGGTGTAGATGGGAGTGGTGTACAGTGGAGTACAATGGAATAACGTATAGTGGATTAGCATACAATGTTGTGGTGTATAACGTAGTGTAGGAAACTGGAGTAGCATACTCCAAATAGCGTACAGTAGAGGAGCGTAAAGTCAACAGTTATAGAACGGAGTGGTGTATGGTGAAGTGTGTAAATTAAAGGAGACATACCGTTAAAGTGTGGAAAAAGATGTCAATGTTGAATCTCCAAAATATATATTGTAATATGTAAATGTTGGGGGGGTCTCAAAATGTGCTTAATCCACTGCATTTTACATTCACTTTTGTAGCTGGTGCATCGTGGAAATCGTCATTTGGACTTTGTTTAAATTTAGCAGGATTACATATTATAGTGTCCAGATGATTATTTTGGATAGTGCAGACAAGGAGTGTAACTATTTTATACGTTTTAATGTATTTAAACTTTGTGAGATCTGTTGCCATGGTATTTTCGCTAAATGTGGGTGTATTTTGCTGTAATACCACGGTACATAGTGATGGCAAGTCATTCGCTGATTCACTAATGACTCCTTTACGAAAGTTAAAGGCAGGCATGTTGTTTTTAGGTACCCTCTTTATGTGTTCTGCCTTACACCTTCCGATGTAGGTAAATATTCAGTTTGGTATTTTTGGCCTACCCATTGACACTTTCTTAAAGGGTAATAGGTAGTGCGAAATATTTATAAATATCCATATGTATTTGTTTAAAAAACATACGGGGCAGCGAGGTACTACCGCGGAACTCCCCAAAAACATTCTATGGTTACTATTTTTGTTTATAAATTTATATATAGCTTGGTAATGCGTTTTTTTAAAGGAGTGCGGTAATTTTTTGTAACTTACGTGTTACTTAATGGACTTTGTCAGCATATTTAAATTTGTGAAATTTTGAAAATAGCCTTTAGCACACTATGGGGGAGATTTACAAACATTTCACGTAGCGCAATGCAGCAGCTGCAGATGGTGCGCTGCGCTACATAAAAAGGAGAGAGGAGGAGAGCTCCCTCTTTACTAAAATAAGGCACTCTTCTCCCCTCTCACTGGTGCCAGTGCTGAAAATAGCAGCCGTGCGCCAGAGACACCTTTGCGCCATGGTGCAAGGGTGTCTCCAAGAGTCTAGCATAGGTTTTGTACTGGAATTAACTCTTCCAGTACAAAATACTATGCTGAGACTCGCTGCAAACCTTTTCACTCTTTGTATACGTGCTGTACAGTGCAGCACACATGCAAAGTCGGAAAAGGAAGGAGAAATGAAAGCATTTCTCCTTCCTTGCGCTTACGTGAAAGGGGTGCAGTTTTCTCACCCTAAACCCAATCTACTTTTCTTAGTAAATTGGATTTAGCATGAGAAACTTTAGGTGGTTGCATGGGAATGCCCATGCTCCACCTTGGTGCACCCCATGATGCAAAGTACTGCAAAGCAGCGCTATGTGCTGCTTTGCGTTACTTTTCTGTTTTTTCCAAAATAACATGGTGTGGCACTGGCTGCAGGGCCTGGCCAGTGACCAACCCCCTGCATGCAGTCAATCCCAAACCTCTTCATACAGCCCGCTCCCTCAGCCAATATTGGCCCCCGGAGATCCCATCCCCCGGGGGCCCGTACAGTAATGCAAAATACAAATGTCTATGTAAAATGCATTTCATTTTACAATCATTTTACCCCCTTTGTTCTTTGCACCCCCTTGAGCAAACACCGCAAAACTTTCAGTACTCGGACAATAAACCGAATGCACATTTTGCAAAGTTATTAATGGGGGAAAATCCCCCAAATCTCTATCTCTGGTGACCTTAAATATATATGTTCACTAAAAAAGTCACAGGGTACAGGGGCGTTATAGTTCGGTTCACATTTTACACACACAAAACCATAGAAATTCAGCAGTTATAGCCACAGTTATCTCAAGTAACTATAACTCGTGCCCCTGCCACGCACAGTTTTTTCATAAATGATTTTACAGCAAATGTTGCACTGATATTATCAAGAATGCCAAAGAAGATGTCAGAGAGATGTAATATACGAGGAATTAGCATTCAATGGCGAGGGTGCAAGCTATAGTTATCTTAGGGCACTTGTTATAGTTACGTGAGATAACAATAACTGCTGAATTTCTATGGTTTTGTTTATGTAAAATGTGAACCTAACTATAACGTCCCTGTGACCCTTGTTTTTTGGGTGAATTTATAAGGTTTTTACAAAGTTATTTCCTAACTATAAAGTCCCTGTAACCTTTATCTTTCTGAGAATTTCAGTGTTTTTAACGTAAAGTAATATTTAATTAAAATACGTTAATCGAACCTCCGCTAAACATGGCCTTTGGCCATGCATTGAAGGGCATTGGCTGTAGGGCCTGGCCTGTGGCCAACCACCCGCATGCAGTCAAACCCCTTCATACAGCCCCGTCCCAGAGCCAATATTGGCCCGGAACACCCCAATCACCCGGGGCCCATCCAATAAATAGTGGGCATCTTGGAGTCCACCCAGGGCACCACCTCTTATTTAAAAAGGGGAAAGGGACATGCTGCCCCTTCGCTTTGCCAATCTGGCCCCGAGGACCCCATCTCCTGAGGCCTGGCCTTATTCTTAAGGGGGAGGGGTTCATGCAGCCCCCCTTCCCAGGCTAATATTGGCTCCCAGGGACCTCATCCCCCGGTGCCCAGTCAGTATGTACAGGGGTACGGGGCATGCAACCTCTCTCCTCAGGCCAATACTGGCCTGGGGACCCCGGGGCCTGGCCAGATGCTGAGGGGACTGGTGGCGCACAGCCTCCCCTCTCCTGGCCAATATTGGCCCTGGGGTCCGCATACTCCAGGGTGAGGCCAGTCACTAAAGGGGGCAGGGGCACATAGCCCCCCTCCCTGGGCCAATATTGGTCCCGTGGACCCCATCATCCGGGGCCTGGCAAGACACTAAAGGGGGAGGGAGGCACGCAGCTCCCCTCTCGGGCCAATATTAGCGCTGGAGACCCCATTTCCCGGGGACTGGCCACTTTGTTCAGGACAGACTTGGAGGTACCCATGGACACATCTTATCAAAGATATTGGACGGTAAACTTTCTACCTGTATTGTGGGGTGTCTTCATTAAGGACGAAAAATGCAAAATAGAAATGTTTTCGTGTCAGTCGTTTCAGGAATTTGGATCTAATTTTCTGTTTGAGAGACTATTGGCTTTGAGCACAGACTTACTGTTCTTCTCATTACCTTTTGAGCCCTGATGAAGTTCCCTCTGAGGATCGAAACGCGTTGGCTGATGTCCACTTTTTACTATCTACTACAATAAAGAGAAAATGAGGATTAACTTGGAGAAAATTAACTCTACTATGGTGCACCTTCCCCTTCCCACAAAAACGTTATGGTGGGTGACCTGGAGCCCACTCAGGGCACCCACTAGATTTTTGTTGGATTCTGGGGGAGGAAATTTAATGCCCCACAGCCCCAGCTGGTTCCCCACCACCTGCGGGAGCCGGCGTTGCTCCCACCCGCAAGGAGCAGGTTAAAATGCTGAAAGCGGTCCTAGGATGCTTTTTTCCAGTCCAGGGAGGACCTGGCTTGGCAGTTTGGGCTGGACTGTTCCCATGAGGCACCGGGTCAAGACTGATTTGCACATGGCTGGGTTCAAACTGGAATGGCATGGTGAGAAAAAAAACAATGGATTTAGGCCCAGATCTCTGTACTGGGGTGAATGTATGACATTGTTCTGCATTCTGTCCATCAATTGTTGTTTTTGCATTTGTCACCCAGAGTGGGACGGGTATGCTCAGACGTGAGTCCCGTGCTCTCCATGCCAATGGAATCAAGCTATCCTGGCTGAAGAGGGGTGAAACCCCGAAACCGGTCCTAGGATGCTTGTTTCCAGTCCAGGGAGGACCTGGCTTGGCAGTTCGGGCTGGACTGTTCCCATGAGGCACAGGGTGAAGACTGATTTGCATATGGCTGGGTTCAAACCGGAATGGCATGGTGAGCAAAAGAACGATGGATTTAGGCCCAGATCTCTGTACTGGGGTGAATGTATGACATTGTTCTGCATTCTGTCCATCAATTGTTGTTTTTGCATTTGTCAACCCGAGTGGAACGGGTATGCTCAGACGTGAGTCCGCTGCTCTCCATGCCACTGGAATCAAGCTATCCTGGCTGAAGAGGGGTGAAACCCTGCAACCGGTCCTAGGATGCTTGTTTACAGTCCAGGGAGGACCTGGCTTGGCAGTTCAGGCTGGACTGTTCCCATGAGGCACAGGGTCAAGACTGATTTGCATATGGCTGGGTTCAAACTGGAATGCATGGTGAGCAAAAAAACGATGGATTTAGGCCCAGATCTCTGTACTGGGGTGAATGTATGACATTGTTCTGCATTCTGTCCATCAATTGTTGTTTTTGCATTTGTCACCCAGAGTGGGACGGGTATGCTCAGACGTGAGTCCCGTGCTCTCCTTGTCACTGGAATCAAGATATCCTGGCTGAAGAGGGGTGAAAACCCGAAACTGGTCTTAGGATGCTTGTTTCCAGTCCAGGGAGGACCTGGCTTGGCAGTTCGGGCTGGACTGTTCCCATGAGGCACAGGGTCAAGACTGATTTGCATATGGCTGGGTTCAAACTGGAATGACATGGTGAGCAAAAAAACAATGGATTTAGGCCCAGATCTCTGTACTGGGGTGAATGTATGACATTGTTCTGCATTCTGTACATCAATTGTTGTTTTTGCTTTCTGTAGGCACTAGCAACATTTTTATCTGTTCCCTTGCCCGATTCACAGCGGGCAGGGAAACAGATCAAAGTGTGCTCCCAGCAAGAGGGAGCATTTTACATGCTCCCGCCAGCTGGGACCAGACTTACTGTTTGCTCTCGATTGGCGGTAGTTTTCAAATAGCTCCCACCAAGCGAGAGCAAACAGCTATGTCCCGAGAGTTGGCACATCAGGACATAGTGGGAGCCAGCCCTGGGGGGTGGTGGTCCCCAGGGCCATTAATGGCTCTAAGAGGGGGGCTGTGTGGCCCTCCCTCCTTTTTGTTCTGCATGTCCATGACCCACGGGTTGATGGTCCCTATCATGAAAATAGTCCGGGGAGGGGGCCATGCGGCCCACCTCTCCCTTCTCTGTGATGGTAGTCCCCGGAGCTGAAAATGACCCGGTGAGGGTGGGGGTCTCACAGCCCACTCTCTGTTTTTCACAATGGCCTGGCCTAGGGGAGTTGTGGTCCCCGGGGACATAACTTGTCGCAAGGGGAGCTGTGCGGCCTGCTTCTCCTCTTCTTTCTTGATTAATGGCCTTGCCATGGGGAAGCGGTGGTCCCTGGGGCTGCAATCAGCAAAGGGGGGTGCGCTCCCCCTCCTCTAGTTATATACATAAAGACACTCTCCTGGACCTGGCCCACAGGTGTGGCATATACCAAACAAGCGCAAGTGCCCACGCTTTTTTTTCTATTTAACCACAGATGTGCAGATCCTCTGCAAATTTGCAGTTACATTTTTTTAAAAACTTTTTGGCCTCTGTGGGACTCCACCACCAGACCTAGGGGGTCAGGGTATTTCTACTTTGTCCCTTGTCTGTTTTTAAAGTTTTTTTCTTGGGACCTGTCTGGCTGCTAACTCTTCCTGGTTGAAGTCTTGGTAGCCAATCAGATCGCATTTGAGATATCTGTGATTTGCAGACCCTCCACGTCCCTAGATATCTATTAATCTTTTTACGTTAATAATTCCAAAACTACTGAACGGATTTGCTCCAAATCACAAAATGGTCTCTATCTGTGCCATGATCTTCCTTTCTGCTAAATTTAGTGTAATTCTGTTCACCGGTTCGGGCTGTAGTCATGTCCAAAATCCCAAAGGGAAATTGCAAGGGGAAAATATGTTTCGGAACCGCCCTTCTCCTCAGCTCCTGCCTCATGAATCATCCCTAAGGTGAATTGTGAGCTTGTTTTGAAACTTTTGTGGCGATTTGTCAAGCGGCACCAAAGTTATTGGCAAAACAAAATGCTTCATCTATGAAAACTAGGTCCCAACTATAACTAACTAACTAACTATGTTCACTGTGAAAAAAACACAGGTTTCAGGGACGTTATAGTTAGTTAGACATTTCACTTGTACAAAACCAGAGATATTCGGCTGTTATAGTTAGTTCAGCTAACTATAACTCACGCCCCCGAAATGCACTTCTGATGATGTCACATATTACATCATGCTCAGTGACATTACTGATGACATCTCAAATGACATCACTGATGACATCATCCAGTGACTGTGTGTTTCTGTAAAGTTTAAATATGATATATATATATATTTTCAAAATAGGTGGGGTGCTCCGCTCCGCTCCTACCCTGAAAGTCTCGGGGGGATTCGTCAAGCGGGGGCTGAGAAAAAAGGGGGGTCCCAAAACGCGTTTTCCCCATGCAATTTTCCATAGGGACCTTTAGTCCAAGGTACAGCCCGAACGGCTGAACAGAATTACTTGAAATTTGGCAAAGAGGTAGTCCTCAGCTCAGGGATGTGCCTTTTGCATATATGGAGTCAATCTGTTCAGTAGTTCCTGAGAAAATCAAAAGTAAAATCATATATATATCTGGGCGGAGCCTAACCACACATCTCATCCTGAGATCTGATTGGCTGTCAGCACTTCATCCAAGAAGTGTTGGCAGCCATCTTGGGACCAATATACATGATAGCACCTCATTAGAAAGCATTGCAGTTAATAGAAGGTTTTAAGACTTTAGTTACATTATAAATCATTTGTTGATGGTACCATACTCATTTAAGGAATTGCGGTGTGTTCTAAGGTGATTTTACCATGTGAAAAAGCCTTCTGCTGTGATATCATGAACCATGTTTTAGAGAAAACTATTTTCTCATGCTTTTCCCACAGAGGTTTGGAAGGTGATCTATAAGCTAAACTGAGAGCATATTTTCTGTAAATTCACATTATCTTTTCAGTCATGTGAGAATGAAGTCTGACATTCTCAGCAAAACATGTACATCCAATAAGGGCAGAGACTGTCAGTTGATTCCTTTGTGTTCTACTGCAGCTTCCCAGAGTGTTCTAAAGAACAACTAGAGCGCTAACAGTCTTACTTATGACAAAAGTATGGCACACCTGAAGCCATCTTGATTGGAATAAGGTGGTAACACTTAAAACATTTAATTTACCAAGGAACAAAATGAGGGGGTTCATTTTGCCATATAAATTATGATTAGTGCTGCAGAAAGAAAAACACATTTTGACTTCTGAAATCCTCTTTTATTTCATAAAAAAATTCTGACATGCAGACTGAAACATGCACTTTCAATACCAGCAGCAGATTTGCCTGGTGAGCAGTAGCTTTACTACAGTGATCTAATTAGCAACTAGAGTGCTAACATTCAGAATTTATGGCAAATGTGTGACACATCTGAATGCCTTCTTGATGGAATAAAAGTAAAAAACTGAAAGTATTTCCTACTGAGGAGACTGCAGTAAATGAGGAAATTAGGAAACTTCATAACAAATAAATCTCCCAAGATGGCCACCAGAGACAAAAGAGCCCAAATGTAGCCCAAATGTAGCCCAAATATCACCCAGATGTAGCCCAAATGTAGCCCAATGACAGAACGTCCCAGAGTGTTCTTAAGATCAACTAGAGCGCTTACTGTCTTACTTATGACAAAAGTATGGCATACCTGAAGCCATCTTGATTGGAATAAACTGGTAACACTGAAAACATTTAATTTAAAAAGGAACACAATGAGGGGGTTCATTTTGCCATAGAAGTTATGATTAGTGCTGAAGAAAGAAAAATTAGGGCATATTTTGAGTGACTTCTCAAATCCTCTTCTATTTCATTAAAAAATTCTGATATGCAGACTGAAACATGCACTTCTAATACTAGCAGCAGACTTCCGTGGTGAGCAGTAGCTTTACTACAGTGATCTAATGAGCAACTTGAGTGATAACATTCAGAATTTATGGCAAATGTGTGACATATCTGAATACCTTCTTGATGGAATCAAAGTAAAAAACTGAAAGCATTTCCTACTGAGGAGACTGCAGTAAATGAGGAAATTAGGAAACTTCATAACAAATAAATCTCCTAAAATGGCCACCAGAGACAAACGAGCCCAAATGTAGCCCAAATGTAGCCCAAATATCACCCAAATGTAGCCCAAATGTAGCCCAATGACAGAAGTGTGCAAAACACTTATTTGTTGTGTATTTGCAGTTTTATATAGTGCAGACTTGTCAGGTATTGGAGTGCTTTACATGAGCATTGGTTACATCACACAAGATCAAATTCATTTTGGTTGTAGACATGGGGAGATTAAGTGATTTGACCAGAATCACAGAATGTTGTGCTGAAGCAGAAACTCCAACCTGGTTCCCCAGTTCCAAGGTCTGCAGGTCTGGAAGTAACACCACACCCTCTCCCCTTGGATGCAACATTTAATCAAGTGGTCAACTGGATAAAAAAACTAAGATTACAAATAATTTAAAAGTTCTTTATCGCTATTTGAAAACTCAGAAAATATGTCCTCATTTTAGTTTTTTAGAGCACTAACCATAATTTTGAGGCAAATAAGACCATCTCATATATGTAATTTCTAAAGGAAATGCTCTCGGCATTACAGTTTTGATTACATCAAGATGACGTCAGGCAGTCCACACTTTTGTAATAAATATAGAATGTTAGCAATCTAGTTGTTCATTGGGATACTGTTGAGAGGCAGAGGCCAGGGGCACGGACTCTGAAAATTGAAGTCAGGTAGGAGAGTGCAGAGGCAACAATTTGACCACACTAGGCAGGCAGGAAGGGCAGTGGCAGCACAACAGACTATGGAGGGCAGTGGAAAGGGGGGCAGGGGCTACAAACCAACAATACAGGACTGGCAAGAGAGGCTGTGGTGATGTAATAGACCATTGTGGGCAGAAGGAAGAGGCAGTGGTCATACAACCATACATGCCAACAGACCCGATTCAGCCAGGAAATGTCCAATGTTTTTAAGCTCAAATGGGCTTTACTTGATCTGGTTCCTGTCTACAATCTTCTCTTTTTCAATGTAACTCAAAGGGGAAAATCAATACCCCAGTTTTATTTCAAAATCTCCCTCTTACCAAGTTCAAAATGTTCGCAAGTATGGTACATTGGATCATGGTAGGCAGGAGGAATTGGGGTAGGGACGTGGACTCGGATAACAGAGGACAGGAGGGACATTGAGAGGTGCACCAAACTGACCCCACATGGCAGGCATCAGGGTTTACAGCAGCACAATACACCACACAGGGCATGCAGGACGGGAGTGCAGCACAACAATCCATAGAAAGCAATAGGGAGGGGAAGGGACCATGCACATGGACAACAGACAACAGAGGGGAAAGAGGCAACGGTAGCTAGCTGACCATAATGGACAGACAGGAGAGAAAGCTGCAGCATAACAGACCATAAAGGGCAGGAGGGACGGATCAGGGGCATTACAATGGAACCGACAAGCCAGGAAGGAGGGAATAGGGGTCTGCACATGGAAACAGAGGGCTGGGGGCAAGGGGGCAGGGCAGGAGCAGCAAGATGACCATGGAGGTTAGGCAGGATGGGCACTAGAAACAAGACACACCATGGAGAGCAACAGTGAGACTGATGGCATACACACAGACCATGGAGGGAAGGTGGGAGGGGGTCAGGGGCAGCTAGCTGACCACACAGGGAAGGTGGGAGGGGCCATGGCAGCACAGACGACCATGCATGGCAAGCGGGAGGGTTAGTGGCAGCACAATGGCTATGATGGGCAAGAAGGAGGGTGCAGGGGCATGCACAAAGGACCATGGAGGATAGAAGGGAGGGTCAGGACCTGGGCACAGACAAGAGAGTTCAGGGGAAGGGGCCTCACAACAGACCGCGCGGGGCAGGCAGGAGGAGCAGTTGCAGCACAACAGACCAGGGAGGGCAGAAGGGTGTGGTAGTAAAATGGACCATGAAGGACAGGAGGAAGGGGATAGGGGCATGGCATGTGGACAGGTAGGGTGGAGGTGGCAGGGACAGGTTACAGTCATCTGACAATGCTAGGCAGGTGGGAGGGGAGTGGCAGCTCAACAGAACACTCAGAGTAGATAGGAGTGGCAGGTCCATGGAACATGGTGGTCAAAAAGGATGGAGCAGGGGCATGCACAAAGACATCGGAGGGCAGGGGAAGGAGAATAGGGGCAGCAAGCTAAGCACAGAGGCTAAGCAGGAGGTCAATGGTTGCCCATAGAATTGGGCAATGGAGGGCAGGAGGAGTGGACTGGTACATCATGCTAAATGGAGGGCAGTGGCAGCACATCAGACCATGCATGGCAGGAGGGAGGAGGCTAGTCCATGGATTCAGACAACAGAGGATAGGGATGAGGTGGATGGGGCAGCAAGCTAACTGTTCATAGAAGGTGGGTATTAGGAACTTTATTGTTTTTAAAATGTGTGTCTGTGCGAACTACTTAAAATATGAATAAGTATGCAGCATAATCTCACTTTTATTCAGGAAGAAGAGAACGTTTGGGACTGTGACTCCGGGCTCACTTGGCAGAAACATCCCCTGACCTTCCACCCCCCATCGCAAAATGTAATGCCCGTGAAAAGGGTAGGTGGACGCAGTGTTATATAGAACATAGTCCTGAGAGCACGATTGAAAATGAAAACTAGATATAGTATATGGTATAAACTATGCACCAAAAAGTGTGATATAAGATGAACCGGGGCGTGAAATATAATATGCAATACATTGTGCGCAATGACAGATTCATTGGAGAGCGCGAGATAGCACAGGCACTAGCGCTTGCTATGTGATATGCGCCTTGGAGTGTAATATGCACAGGGCAGTGTTGTGTAACCTAAGTAGTCTCTAAAGTTGTAATATAAAATATGTGCTGGGTAGTGTAACATTGCATATGCACTGTGACAAAGATATGGATCCCAGATTGTAATAAGTATGTCATAGCGCTGTGCTTTATAACATAGGCATAAAGGAAGGCACGTTAGATGGGGCAATATAACCCGTGCGAAGGCAAGTGTGGCATGACATATTCACGGGGTGGTGTTACAGTGCACATGGGCTAGAGAGTGTCATAGCATAAGCACTAGATGGTGGAATACAATACAGAGATGTGTGGCACTTGGCAGGCAATGGTGGGTGTAACACAGCATTGGGCTCAGCCAGGAGCACGCTGTGACTCTCAAGTGAGGTTTGTCTCCTTTCCAGAGAGTAAAATAAAAAGTATTACACATCCGGCGGTGGATGTGTGTTTTATTAACCGTGAGGGGGTTTCTTGCATAGTTTGGTCGAATTTTTGTCGAATCCCCTTTTAATGGCTTGGTGTGCATGTGTATTAAATGTGCCCGTCAATAGCTACCCATGTTTGTATAAATAAACGACAAGGATGTCTACTTGGAGAGTACCCACCAGCGGGGGCGCCGGGATTAGGCACGGTAGGGTGTCAGACATGTCAGAGCTTCACTAGCGGTGTGAATACATTCTACGTGGATTCATTGTATGCATAGTCGCCTTTTAATGAATATCACGCAAATCGTCATGGTGATAGGTACATACGGTTTGTCCAGCAACACAGCCCCCCTCCCAAAGAATAAAAAAAAAAAAAGAAAGAAAAAAGGCCATGACCCGGGGGTTGGGGTCCCCGGGGCCGATTAAGGCCTTGGGAGGGCCAAATTAATTTTTTTCAACTAAAAAAATTAGGGTGCAGGCCCTGGGGGATGGGGTCCCCAGGGCTAATAAATTAGAAAAAGAAAGGGGGCCACACAGCCCTCCTTCTTAAAAATAAATAAATAAAAGACCGGCATCACGCAGGAGGCCATGCCCCCTCCTTGCAGCACTCTGCAAACGCACCCCCTGGCCAGTTGTAAGTTGAGGAATTAATTCCCCTTCAATACTGAGGGTCCCTGAGGGCCAACTAGCCCAACAGGTATCTCCAGTATGCGCCAGGGAGCTGCGTTGCAGACAGGTGTTCTGAGGCCACGCCACTTTTTACAGCTCCATGCAACGCAGCTCTGTGGTGCTTACTGGAGGAACCTAGTGGGCTAGTATGACCCTAGGGACCCTTAGGATTCAAGGGGACTTAATCTCTCAACTCAGAACGGCCACAGGGCGCGTTTACACAGTGGTGAAGGGAGGGGACGGGGCCTGAGGTGACGTGTGCAAACACGCCCTGTGGCGCGTTTTTAAGTTGGGGAAATAATTCCCTTTCAATCCTGAGGGACCCTGGGGTCCAACTAGCCCACCAGGTGCTTCCAGTAAGCACCACTGCTCTGCGTTGCAGAGAGGTGGTGCAGGCCTTGCCACTTTTTACACCTCTCTGCAACGCAGCTCTGTGGCGCTTACTGGAGGTAGCTAGTGGTCTAGTTGGACCCTAGGGACCCTCAGGATTCAAGGAGACTTAATCTCCCAACTTAAAATGGCTACAGGGTGTGTTTACACAGTGGGGAAGGGAGGGGACGGGGCATGAGGTGACGTGTTCAAACACGCCCTGTGGTGCATTTTAAGAGGTAGTTTTAATCCCCTGCCCTATTATATACTAGGGGCTTACAGAGGAGGTCATGCTAATCAAAAGGGGAACCCAACACATAGTGTGCACTAGTGTGTGTAGGTGTTTTCACTGTATTCTGAGTGTCTTTCAACATAGCACTGGCTCTAGGACTGCTTAGGCAGACTCATTTACCACCAGTATCCGTCTGAAAAAGTTGAGGGTACAGGATGATTTTGCAACAAGGCTTCTTTCTGCTCTTCTGTTTGTTCTTTCTGCACGTTATATTTCTTCCTGCACTTTTCTTCGTCTTTGAGGACTTCTGTTGCTTCTTTCTGCATTTGTTTTTTTTCTTTCTGTGCATTTTTCCTTCTTTCTTCACATGTCCTATCTCTGTAGGCATAGTTAGAAATTAGCATTTAAAAAACCTTTGAAATTCACTGAAAAAACCATAGGTTTCAGGCACGTTATAGCTAGGAATTAGCATTTAAAAAACCTTAGAAATTCACTGAAAAAACCATAGGTTTCAGGGGCGATATAGTTAGCTGGACTTTTCACTCGTACAAAACCATAGAAATTCCCCCGTTATAGTTAGTTCAGCTAACTATAACTCGCGCGCCCGCAATGCACTGCTGATGACGTCACATATTACATCACTCATGACATGGTCAGTGACATCACTCATGACATCACTGATGACATCATCCTTGTGATAGAGTGGCAGACCTCCTCTCCCCCTAATATAACGTTTCCTACACACATTCAAAAATAGAAATTAAAATTTTCAAAACAATGTACATACCAATACCAGTTACAACAACCTATTCAGTAATTGTAAGATCCACAAACACATCCACTCATTCACCAACAGTCCTATACAGCCACTCATACATGCACTCACTCATCATATGTATTCATACACCTATACATTCTGTTACACAAAGCCACTCATCCATAAAGTTACTCACACACGTAGTCACTCATGCTAATAAAGAATCAAATATCCGTTTACCTGCATATTCAGTTATACACACACCACCACACTTACTTCTACAGAAACTTACACATACTTAGTCTTTTAAACAATCACTTATAGAAACACATACTTATTCATAAAGGAACTCTTTCAATCTCTCACTCTCACATATACTCACTTATATACACCAATAGTCACATATACTAGTTTAAAACATATGTAGTTACTCATAGAGACACGATTGAGACAGTCATTCACTCACTAACACACCCATGCACACACTCATCTACCCATACAGTCCTGCACACATGCTGTCTTCAACACATACAAACAGTGAGTCACTCATTCATGCACCTATGCACTACGTAATACCCCTCACCGAACCATACAGACATCAGACACTCATACTGATACTCAAAAAATCAACTAATAACCTATATAGACACTCATGTAGCTACTCACCAACCCATGCAGCCACTTATCCACAAAGTGAGAGACTGATACAGATATTTACATATTTAAACATTATTCACTAAGATACACTAAATCAGTCAGTAATACAATCAATTTTTCAAAAACAAATCATCCATTTAGACATTTATATACCCATTTATTCTTCCATCGACCTTGAGATATACATATATAAAACATATATAATTTTCATAAAAATACACATTCACTGGATGATGTCATCAGTGATGTCATTTGAGATGTCATCAGTGATGTCATGAGTGATGTCACTGACCATGTCATGAGTGATGTAATATGTGCCGTCATCAGCAGTGCATTGTGGGCGCGCGAGTTATAGTTAGCTGAACTAACTATAACGGGGGAATTTCTATGGTTTTGTACGAGTGAAAAGTCCAGCTAACTATATCGCCCCTGAAACCTATGGTTTTTTCAGTTTTTCAGTGAAAAAAATAAATATATATATATATATATATATATATATATTCACTGAAAAAACCATAGGTTTCACACATGTTATAGTTAGCTGGACATTTTACTGATAAAAAACCAATGAAATTCCCCCGTTATAGTTACTGTAGGCAACTATAACTCACGCGACCGTAATCCTCTGCTGATGCTAATACTGTATTTAGACACTTATTTGCCCATATCTTCTTCCATTAAATTTTAGCTATACATATATTACAAATATTTTTTTTTCATAAAGACACATATGTCATCAGCAGAGGATTACGGTCGCGTGAGTTATAGTTGCCTACAGTAACTATAACGGGGGAATTTCATTGGTTTTTTATCAGTAAAATGTCCAGCTAACTATAACATGTGTGAAACCTATGGTTTTTTCAGTGAATTAGCAAGGTTTTTTAAATGCTATTTCCTAACTATAACGTGTGTGAAACCTATGGTTTTTTCAGTGAATTTGTACGTTTTTTTAAATGCTAAGTTACTTTACGCCATTTGTGGCGTGCGCGCCCACTTAACGCAGTTCGTTCCGTGCACGGTTTTTATCAGCTTTTATAAGCCCTGTACATTTGGTGGCCTTCGGCCACCAAAAGCACAGGGGGTGAGGTCAATGTGGATAGTGTTTTTTTTATTTCGATTTTATAATTTCATGTTGCCAAAATTACGTTTTTTTTCTCTATTAATAAGCCCTGCACATTTGGTGGCCTGCGGCCACCAAAAGCACAGGGGGTGGGGTAAGTGTGGATAGTGTTTTTTTTATTTTTATTTTTTTACCGTAAGCGTACGGTAAGCTTACGGTAAGCGTACGGTAAGCGTACGGTAAGCGTACCCCGCGAAATTGCCGAAAAAAAAATAAAACCGTTTTTGCTCTTGGGGGATGTTTGGGGACTCCCTCAACATGACTATGTGGGAGGGAGTTGTCAAAACAGCCCCGTAACATGTTTTTGGCCATCATGTTTGATAAACAACACTCAGTGCGAGAGACAAAATGGCGGACGCCGCTTCCTGGTTTCGGCCGATTCGAATGTTTACTAAGATCTAAGAGCCAATCAGAATCGCGCTCGCGCACGCCACCGTAAGCTTACGGTAAGCGTACGGTAAGCGTACGGTAAGCGTACCGTAAGCGGGCTCAGATATATATATTGATTTAAAGGCTATTTTCTCAGAATCTACTGAACAGATTTACACCAAACCTACAAAAGGCACTTCCTTGACCTAGGGACTACCTCTCTGCCAAATTTCTAGTAATTCTGTTCAGCCGTTCGGGCTGTAGCTCGTTCTAAAGGTCCTATGGAAAAATGCATGGGAAAAACGCGTTTTGGGACCCCCCTTTTATCTCAGCCCCCGCTTGACGAATCCCCCCGAGACTTTCAGGGTAGGAGCGGAGCGTAGCGCCCCACCTATTTTGAGAAATTTGCGAGGATTCGTCGACCGGCGCCAAAGTTATTCAAAATAGAATGTTGAGGTTTTCCTATGGAAACGTGGTCCTAACTATAACTACCTACTGGCGACCGCCAGTAGGTAATATATATATATATATATATATATATATATATATATGTTACCTACTGGCGGTCGCCAGTAGGTAGTTATAGTTAGGACCACGTTTCCATAGGAAATCCGCAACATTCTATTTTGAATAACTTTGGCGCCGGTTGACGAATCCTCGCGAATTTTTCAAAATAGGTGGGGCGCTATGCTCCGCTCCTACCCTGAAAGTCTCGGGGGGATTCGTCAAGCGGGGGCTGAGATAAAAGGGGGGTCCCAAAACGCGTTTTTCCCATGCATTTTTCCATAGGACCTTTAGACACAGCTACAGCCCGAACGGCTGAACAGAATTACTTGAAATTTGGCAGAGAGGTAGTCCTCAGGTCAAGGAAGTGCCTTTTGTAGGTTTGGTGTAAATCTGTTCAGTAGATTCTGAGAAAATAGCCTTTAAATCAATATATATATCTGAGCCAGCTTACGGTGCGCTTACGGTGCGCTTACCGTACGCGTACGGTGGCGTGCGCGAGCGCGATTCTGATTGGCCCTTAGATGTTAGTAAACATTCGAATCGGTCGAAACCAGGAAGCGGCGGCCGCCATTTTCTCTCTCGCACTCTGACAGGGGGTTGAAAAACAAAGTGCAAATCATGTAAAGGGGCTGTTTACACAGCTCCCAAGCACCTAGCCATGTCGAGGGAGTCCCCAACGATCCCCCAAGTGAAAAAAGGCAATTTTAATTTTTTCGAAAATTTCGCCGATTACGCTTACCGTACGCGTACGGTAAGAAATAATAATAATAAAAAAAAAAATATCCACATTCTCCCCACCCCGTGTGCAAAAGGTGCCCAAAGGGCACCTTTTGTGAATGGCTCATCAGAGATAAACAAAACATATATTTTACCTGTCACAACGATGCTCATCATATGACCTCCATGTGCGCACGGTGCGCGAAGCGCATCGTGCGTTCATGGCCCATCTAGCGTAGCGTGCTCACTGTGCGCGCACGGTGCGCGAAGCGCACCGTGCGCGCACGGAACGAACTGCGTTAAGTGGGCGCGCACGCCACAAATGGCGTAATGTAACTTAGCATTTAAAAAAACGTACAAATTCACTGAAAAAACCATAGGTTTCACACACGTTATAGTTAGGAATTAGCATTTAAAAAACCTTGCAAATTCACTGAAAAAACCATAGGTTTCACACATGTTATAGTTAGCTGGACATTTTACTGATAAAAAACCAATGAAATTCCCCCGTTATAGTTACTGTAGGCAACTATAACTCACGCGACCGTAATCCTCTGCTGATGACATATGTGTCTTTATGAAAAAAAAATATTTGTAATATATGTATAGCTAAAATTTAATGGAAGAAGACATGGGCAAATAAGTGTCTAAATACAGTATTAGCATCAGCAGAGGATTACGGTCGCGTGAGTTATAGTTGCCTACAGTAACTATAACGGGGGAATTTCATTGGTTTTTTATCAGTAAAATGTCCAGCTAACTATAACATGTGTGAAACCTATGGTTTTTTCAGTGAATATATATATATATACACACACCAGATGCAGCCCGTGACTACACGGGGAGCCGTTTGAACTTTCACTACGACTCACACCCCGGCAAACCTCTGTGTGGGGGCTTGGAGCGTCAAAGGGACCCAAGAAGGCTTGTTGTCATCTATCTTACCTGGACTGGTCATCACCTCACTTTGTGGCCTTTTTTTTCTCCCTGTCATTTTCCCCACGGAACCCACAGCCGGAAACACTGCACTCTGGGAGTTGGAGTTCGATGTGTATTGCAGTGCAACACGTGATCTGGGGCTCGATGTCACCCTCCAATGGGGGCTTTGCAGGACATTTAAAGGCAGGGGCGGGACAATCTACGTTTTAACAGCGGCATCTGAAGAAGGCTAACAGTGCCGAAATGCATTATGCCCATGCTGTATTTAAATAAAGTCTTCCATGGTTTTCCCGAAGAGGCCTCGTACCTTTCCTTACTTGGAGTGGTTTCCTTTGGATACTTACGCGCCGGCCAGTGGCGTGAACGAGGCTCCGTTCCTTCAAGCGGTGGGAGTAATGCTGGCATTTGCTGTTTCAGCTCATGTTGTTCTCCAAGTGTTTGGAATAACTCCTGCTCACCTCCATCACAGGCAACGCCAGGGAAGCTGCCAGATGCAGCCCGTGACTACACGGGGAGCCGTTTGAACTTTCACTACGACTCACACCCCGGCAAACCTCTGTATGGGGGCTTGGAGCGTCAAAGGGACCCAAGAAGGCTTGTTGTCATCTATCTTACCTGGACTGGTCATCACCTCACTTTGTGCCCTTTTTTTTCTCCCTGTCATTTTCCCCACGGAACCCACAGCCGGAAACACTGCACTCTGGGAGTTGGAGTTCGATGTGTATTGCAGTGCAACACGTGATCTGGGGCTCGATGTCACCCTCCAATGGGGGCTTTGCAGGACATTTAAAGGCAGGGGCGGGACAATCTACGTTTTAACAGCGGCATCTGAAGAAGGCTAACAGTGCCGAAATGCATTATGCCCATGCTGTATTTAAATAAAGTCTTCCATGGTTTTCCCGAAGAGGCCTCGTACCTTTCCTTACTTGGAGTGGTTTCCTTTGGATACTTACGCGCCGGCCAGTGGCGTGAACGAGGCTCCGTTCCTTCAAGCGGTGGGAGTAATGCTGGCATTTGCTGTTTCAGCTCATGTTGTTCTCCAAGTGTTTGGAATAACTCCTGCTCACCTCCATCACAGGCAACGCCAGGGAAGAGGCCAGATGCAGCCCGTGACTACACGGGGAGCCGTTTGAACTTTCACTACGACTCACACCCCGGCAAACCTCTGTATGGGGGCTTGGAGCGTCAAAGGGACCCAAGAAGGCTTGTTGTCATCTATCTTACCTGGACTGGTCATCACCTCACTTTGTGCCCTTTTTTTTCTCCCTGTCATTTTCCCCACGGAACCCACAGCCAGAAACACTGCACTCTGGGAGTTGGAGTTCGATGTGTAATGCAGTGCAACACGTGATCTGGGGCTCGATGTCACCCTCCAATGGGGGCTTTGCAGGACATTTAAAGGCCGGGGCGGGACCATCTACGTTTTAACAGCGGCATCTGAAGAAGGCTAACAGTGCCGAAATGCATTATGCCCATGCTGTATTTAAATAAAGTCTTCCATGGTTTTCCCGAAGAGGCCTCGTACCTTTCCTTACTTGGAGTGGTTTCCTTTGGATACTTACGCGCCGGCCAGTGGCGTGAACGAGGCTCCGTTCCTTCAAGCGGTGGGAGTAATGCTGGCATTTGCTGTTTCAGCTCATGTTGTTCTCCAAGTGTTTGGAATAACTCCTGCTCACCTCCGTCACAGGCAACGCCAGGGAAGCTGCCAGATGCAGCCCGTGACTACACGGGGAGCCGTTTGAACTTTCACTACGACTCACACCCCGGCAAACCTCTGTGTGGGGGCTTGGAGCGTCAAAGGGACCCAAGAAGGCTTGTTGTCATCTATCTTACCTGGACTGGTCATCACCTCACTTTGTGCCCTTTTTTTTCTCCCTGTCATTTTCCCCACGGAACCCACAGCCTGAAACACTGCACTCTGGGAGTTGGAGTTCGATGTGTATTGCAGTGCAACACGTGATCTGGGGCTCGATGTCACCCTCCAATGGGGGCTTTGCAGGACATTTAAAGGCAGGGGCGGGACCATCTACGTTTTAACAGCGGCATCTGAAGAAGGCTAACAGTGCCGAAATGCATTATGCCCATGCTGTATTTAAATAAAGTCTTCCATGGTTTTCCCGAAGAGGCCTCGTACCTTTCCTTACTTGGAGTGGTTTCCTTTGGATATATATATATATATATACACACACCAAGGTGTATTAAAGAGTGAGTGGGTGTATAAGTGTCTGAATGGATGATTTAGTAAGTGTGTGACTAGCTGTATAAGTGAGTGATTAAACATGTCTTACTGAATGCATGGGTTAGTGACTAAACTGTGTGAATGTCTGTATCAGTCTTTCAGTTGGTGTGCAAGCGGATGCATGGGTTGGTGAGTAGCTACATGAGTGTCTATATGTGTTATTGATTGGTTGTCTGAGTATCTGTATGGGTGCCTTAGTGTCTATGTTGGTGGGTGGGGGTGTGGGTGTTTCAATGGGTGTATGGGTTCAAGAGTGCATATGTGAAGGGCTGTATCGGTGGGTGAGTGTGTTTATGAGTGTGTTGGTAAGTGAACGGATGTCTCAATGGTACATGTGTTAGTAACTACATATGTGAAAGGCAGTATATGTGAGTGTTGGAGTATGTAAATGACTATATGTGAGAGTGAGTGATTGTGAGAGTGGCTGTATGGATGAGTGTGTGCTTGTATCAGTGATTTTATAAGAGAGTAAGTATGTGTTAGTATCTGTATGAATAAGTGAGGTGGTGTGTGTATAACTGTATAGGTGAGTAAGTGGGAGTGTGATTGATTTTTTGCATGACTGACTAGGTGTGTGAGTAACTCTATGGATGAGTGGCAGGTGTGAATGTCTATATTGGTGAATCAGTGAGTGGGTATGTAGGAACTGGTATTGGCGTGTCTATGGTTTCGTAAACGGTAATCTGTATTTTAGAGTGGGTGTATCAAAGATTATATTAGGGTATGAGGAGGCGCATCAGATTATCACATGGATGATGTAATTAGTGATGTCATTTGAGATGTCATCAGTGATGTCATCAGTGATGTCACTGACCATGTCATAAATGATGCAATATGTGAGGTCATCAGCAGCGCATTGCGGGGGAGCGAGTTATAGTTAGCTCAACTAACTATAACAGCCACATTTCTCTGGTTTTGTGTGAGTGAAATGTCCAACTAACTATAACGTCCCTGAAATCTGTGTTTTTTTCAGTGAAATTCTTAGGTTTCCTAAATGCTCATTTCTAACTATAACGTCTCTGAAACGTATGGTTTTTCAGTGAATTTCAAAGGTTTTTTAAATTCTAATTTCTAACTAAAACGTCCCTTGAACCTATGTTTTTTTCAGTGAATTTCAAAGGTTTTTTTAAATGCTAATTCCTAACTATAACGCCCCTAAAACCTATGGTTTTCTTCAGAGAGTTTCAAAGTTTTTTTTTTAAAATGCTAATTTCTAACTATGCCTACAGAGGTAGGACATGTGAAGAAAGAGGAAGAAAAGTACAGAAAGAAGCAAGAGAAATGCAGAAAGAGGCAACAGAAGTCCAAAAAGACAAAGAAAGGTGCAGAAAGAAGCAAGAGATATGCAAAAAGAACCAACAGAGGTGCAGAAAGAAGAGGCCTTGTTGCAAAGTCATCCTGTGCCCCCAAATTTTTGCTGACTGGTGCTGATGGTAACTGACTGACTAACCAGACCATTAGCTAGTGCTATGCTGAAAGACACTTATAATACAGTAAAAACACCTACAGACACTAGGGTACACTATGGGTTTGGGTACCCCTGTGATTGGCATGACCTTCCCTGTAAGGCCCTAGTACATAATCTGGATTAATTTGGAGAAAATTAACTCTACTCTTGGTGCACCTTCCCCTTCCCACAAAAACATTATGGTGGGTGACCTGGAGCCCACCCAGGGCACCCACTAGATTATTGTTGGATTCTGGGGGAGGAGGTTTAATGCCCCACAGCCCCAGCTGGTTCCCCACCACCTGCGGGAGCCGGCGTTGCTCCCACCCGCAAGGAGCAGCTTAAAATGCTGAAACCGGTCCTAGGATGCTTGTTTCCCGTCCAGGGAGGACCTGGCTTGGCAGTTCGGGCTGGACTGTTCCTATGAGGCACAGGGTCAAGACTGATTTGCATATGGCTGGGTTCAAACTGGAATGGCATGGTGAGCAAAAAATTATGGTTTTAGGCCCAGATCTCTGTACTGGGGTGAATGTATGACATTGTTCTGCATTCTGTCCATCAATTGTTGTTTTTGCATTTGTCAGCCCCGAGTGGGACGGGTATGCTCAGACGTGAGTCCCGTGCTCTCCATGCCACTGGAATCAAGCTATCCTGGCTAAGAGGGGTGAAACCCCGAAACCGGTCTTAGGATGCTTGTTTCCAGTCCAGGGAGGACCTGGCTTGGCAGTTCGGGCTGGACTGTTCCTATGAGGCACAGGGTCAAGACTGATTTGCATATGGCTGGGTTCAAACTGGAATGGCATGGTGAGCAAAAACTTATGGTTTTAGGCCCAGATCTCTGTACTGGGGTGAATGTATGACATTGTTCTGCATTCTGTCCGTCAATTTTTGTTTTTGCATTTGTCACCCCGAGTGGGACGGGTATGCTCAGACGTGCGTCCCGTGCTCTCCATGCCACTGGAATCAAGCTATCCTGGCTGAAGAGGGGTGAAACCCCGAAACCGGTCCTAGGATGCTTGTTTCGTGTCCAGGGAGGACCTGGATTGGCAGTTCGGGCTGGACTGTTCCCATGAAGCACAGGGTCAAGACTGATTTGCATATGGCTGGGTTCAAACTGGAATGGCATGGTGAGCAGAAAACAATGGATTTAGGCCCATATCTCTGTACTGGGGTGAATGTATGACATTGTTCTGCATTCTGTCCATCAATTGTTGTTTTTGCATTTGTCAGCCCCGAGTGGGACGGGTATGCTCAGACGTGAGTCCCGTGCTCTCCATGCCACTGGAATCAAGCTATCCTGGCTAAGAGGGGTGAAACCCCAAAACCGGTCTTAGGATGCTTGTTTCCAGTCCAGGGAGGACCTGGCTTGGTAGTTCGGGTTGGACTCTTCCCATGAGGCACAGGGTCAAGACTGATTTGCATATGGCTGGGTTCAATCCGGAATGGCATGGTGAGCAAAAAATTATGGTTTTAGGCCCAGATCTCTGTACTGGGGTGAATGTATGACATTGTTCTGCATTCTGTCCATCAATTGTTGTTTTTGCATTTGTCAGCCCCGAGTGGGACGGGTATGCTCAGACGTGAGTCCCGTGCTCTCCATGCCACTGGAATCAAGCTATCCTGGCTAAGAGGGGTGAAACCCCGAAACCGGTCTTAGGATGCTTGTTTCCAGTCCAGGGAGGACCTGGCTTGGCAGTTCGGGCTGGACTGTTCCTATGAGGCACAGGGTCAAGACTGATTTGCATATGGCTGGGTTCAAACTGGAATGGCATGGTGAGCAAAAACTTATGGTTTTAGGCCCAGATCTCTGTACTGGGGTGAATGTATGACATTGTTCTGCATTCTGTCCGTCAATTTTTGTTTTTGCATTTGTCACCCCGAGTGGGACGGGTATGCTCAGACGTGCGTCCCGTGCTCTCCATGCCACTGGAATCAAGCTATCCTGGCTGAAGAGGGGTGAAACCCCGAAACCGGTCCTAGGATGCTTGTTTCGTGTCCAGGGAGGACCTGGATTGGCAGTTCGGGCTGGACTGTTCCCATGAAGCACAGGGTCAAGACTGATTTGCATATGGCTGGGTTCAAACTGGAATGGCATGGTGAGCAGAAAACAATGGATTTAGGCCCATATCTCTGTACTGGGGTGAATGTATGACATTGTTCTGCATTCTGTCCATCAATTGTTGTTTTTGCATTTGTCAGCCCCGAGTGGGACGGGTATGCTCAGACGTGAGTCCCGTGCTCTCCATGCCACTGGAATCAAGCTATCCTGGCTAAGAGGGGTGAAACCCCAAAACCGGTCTTAGGATGCTTGTTTCCAGTCCAGGGAGGACCTGGCTTGGTAGTTCGGGTTGGACTGTTCCCATGAGGCACAGGGTCAAGACTGATTTGCATATGGCTGGGTTCAATCCGGAATGGCATGGTGAGCAAAAAAACGATGGATTTAGGCCCAGATCTCTGTACTGGGGTGAATGTATGACATTGTTCTGCATTCTGTCCATCAATTGTTGTTTTTGCATTTGTCACCCCGAGTGGGACGGGTATGCTCAGACGTGAGTCCCGTGCTCTCCATGCCACTGGAATCAAGCTATCCTGGCTGAAGAGGGGTGAAACCCTGCAACCGGTCCTACGATGCTTGTTTACAGTCCAGGGAGGACCTGGCTTGGCAGTTCAGGCTGGACTGTTCCCATGAGGCACAGGGTCAAGACTGATTTGCATATGGCTGGGTTCAAACTGGAATGCATGGTGAGCAAAAAAACGATGGATTTAGGCCCAGATCTCTGTACTGGGGTGAATGTATGACATTGTTCTGCATTCTGTCCATCAATTGTTGTTTTTGCATTTGTCACCCAGAGTGGGACGGGTATGCTCAGACGTGAGTCCCGTGCTCTCCATGCCACTGGAATCAAGCTATCCTGGCTGAGGAGGGTGAAACCCCGAAACCGGTCCTAGGATGCTTGTTTCCAGTTCAGGGAGGACCTGGCTTAGCAGTTCAGGCTGGACTGTTCCCATGAGGCACAGGGTCAAGACTGATTTGCACATGGCTGGGTTCAAACTGGAATGGCATGGTGAGACAAAAAACAATGGATGTAGGCCCAGATCTCTGTACTGGGGTGAATGTATGACATTGTTCTGCATTCTGTCCATCAATTGTTTTTGCTTTCTGTAGGCACTAGCCACATTTTTATCTGTTCCCTTGCCCGATTCACAGCGGGCAGGGAAACAGATCAAAGTGTGCTCCCAGCAGGTGCGAGCATTTTACATGCTCCCGCCAGCTGGGACCAGACTTACTGTTTGCTCTCAATTGGCGGTAGTTTTCAAATAGCTCCCACCAAGCGAGAGCAAACAGCTATGTCCCGAGAGTTGGCACATCAAGACATTGTGGGAGCCAGCCCTGGGGGGTGGTGGTCCCCAGGGCCATTAATAGCTCTAAGAGGGGGGCTGTGTGGCCCTCCCTCCTTTTTGTTCTTCATGTCCATGACCCAAGGGTTGATGGTCCCTATCATGAAAATAGTCCGGGGAGGGGGCCATGCGGCCCACGGCTCCCTTTTTCTGTGATGGTGGTCCCCGGGGCTGAAAATGACCCGGTGAGGGTGGTGGTCTCACAGCCCACTCTCTCATTTTCACAATGGCCTGGCCTAGGGGAGTTGTGGTCCCCGGGGACATAACTTGTCGCAAGGGGAGCTGTGCGGCCTGCTTCTCCTCTCCTTTTTTGATTAATGGCCTTGCCACGAGGAAGTGGTGGTCCCTGGGGCTGCAATCAGTATAGGGGGGTGCGCTCCCCCTCCTCTAGTTATATAAATAAATACACTCTCCTGGACCTGGCCCACAGGTGTGGCAAATACCAAACAAGCGCAAGTGCCCACGCTTTTTTTTCTGTCTAACCACAGATGTGCAGATCCTCTGCAAATTTGCAGTTAAATTAAAAAAACGTTTTGGCCTCTGTGGGACTCCACCACCAGACCTAGGGGGTCAGGGTATTTCTACTTTGTCCCTTGTCCGTTTTTTTTTTTTTTTGAAACCGTTTATTGCAATCTCAAATAGTTACAGGTATGGGCCTACAACCGTCTGGCCGGCCGCTAGAGTGGCAGAAGCATATGACGTATATACAGAAAAATCTCTTGGCGGTGCAAAAAGGTAAATCAGGAGATATCAGTAGTGCAGGCCACATAACTCCAAACCCACAATACGGTTTCCTTTTGTCGAAACACAACAACACAAAAAACCACACCCGCAAGGCAACCCGCAATCCCAAGTGACAGCACGCGCTCCTTAAGTGGGGGACCCCAACCAATCGCCAAACTCTGAAGAGGGGAATGAGAACAGATCAGGGACTGGGGAACCACGTGCCCGTGGCTGGGGGAGGGGGTCGGCTAGGGGGACGGAGCTGGTGAGGCAGCCGGCAGCAGTGGCGGCTCGCAAATACCCCCGCGATAGGCGTTCCAGGGGCCCCAGATTTTCACCCACGCCCCAGGCTTACCCCTCGCAACATACACCACCTTTTCACGAAACATACACCAATCCATGTGTTCTTTCCAGGCCGACACCGCCGGGGGCCTCTGGGATCCCCACAATTGAGCAATGTCACGCTTAGCTATCATGTATCCCAGAGTCACCCACCGCGTCTGCGGAACCGAGTAGTCAGTTGGCTCCCACACATTCAGCAAGCATCTCCTCGCTTCAGGCAACAGCGCGACACGCGTAACCACTCGCAGGACCTCGTGCACACCACGCCAGAATCGCTCCACCTTTGGGCATTCCCACAGAATATGCAAGAAAGTTGCCAAAGCACCACAGCCACGCTTACACAGTCCATCCTCAGCAAAGCCCATACGTAGAAGCCTTGGCCCCGTCACGTAAACCCGGTGGAGGATCTTAAGCTGGACGAAGCGAAGGCGAGCCGGGATGGCCACCTCCTTCGGAGAGGCCACCGCGGAAATCCAGTCCTCGTCGTCCAATTCCAGCCCATCGGCAACCCAGGCCTCGCGGAGGCCAGTCAGCAGGCCCGATCGGTCGTTGATCAGTTTTTTATATATAAGGGAGATCGTGCTGTCTGGGACATGGCCATCCAGCACTCTGTCCTCCAGGGGGGAGGACTCCGGAATGGACGCGACATCCGGGAAGACGGAGCCCAGCGCGTGGCGGACTTGTAAGTACCGAAAGTACTCACTGCCTTGCAACTGAAACTCCGTCTGCAGCGTCTCGAAAGTTTTGAATCCCCCCCTCGTCCAGAGATCTCCCACTGTGCTGATGCCGATCGTGTCCCACTTCTCGAAGCCCTTCGAGGTCCACAGGGAGCCCAACCTCGCAGACGCATATAGCGGTGACGCCCGGGTCAAACGGTCCTTCCACCCCATAGCTGCGTTAGCCGCGTGCCATACACGCACCATGACACGCGTCGGTCCCGTCAGGCGAGGGTCCGGCGCGCCAGAGTAGAGCGCTCGATTGTAGTCGCCACCGGGCAGGAGCATCTTGTCCATTTCAAATGCCGGGTTCAGGGCGGGCCCGTAAAGGCCATGATTAATCGCAGCTAGCTGGGAGGCCCAGTAATACCGTTTAATATCCGGGAGGGCAACCCCCCCATCGTACCACGGGAGCGTCAATTTAGCCAAGGCAATACGTGGCCTCCTGTCCCAGAACAGGCGACGCTGCAAACTCTCCACCTCACGGAAGTAGCGCGCCGGGACCAAGTCCATAGTGTTCTGGAGAGCGTACAGAAAGCGCGGCAACGACATCATCTTAAACAAGGCCGCTCGGCCGAGCGGCGAAAGCGGCAGACGCCGCCAACGCACCACGTCCTCCTTCAAGCGCTGGAGGGGGGGCAGCAAATTCCGCTCGTAGCGGGCCTCCGGGTCCAGAGTAATATATATACCCAGGTACCGAAACCCCTGGGAGGCAATCTGGATCGGACAGTCCCGTGGTAGGACCGGAGCCTCCCCGGCAAGCACATATACACAGGATTTCGCCCAGTTGATGACGAGGCCTGAGTTGCGACCGAATGAGCGCAAAACATCAACTAGGACGATCAGTGATTTACGCGGGGAGGCAAGATATAGAAGGATATCATCAGCGTAGAGGGACACACGGTCCTCATGCTCGGGGGTCCAGCGGAGACCACGGATGGAAGGGTGCCACCGCAGCCACTCCGCCAGGGGCTCCAGGGCCAATGCAAACAGGAGAGGCGACAGGGGGCAACCCTGTCGCGTGCCCCGTCCCAGTGCGAATGGGGCCGAGACTCGTCCATTCACCACCACCTGCGCCAATGGGCCGGAATACAACAACTTGACCCAGCTGATGAAGCCCGGTCCGAAGCCAAACTTCGCCAGCATCGCCCAAATGTATGGCCACTCGAGCGTATCAAACGCCATGGTGGCGTCCAAGGACGCCAAGATGGCCGGTTCCCGCACGAACGGGACACGCGCGAGCACCCCGTGCAAGCGTCGCAGATTAAGGGCCGTGTTGCGATGGGGTATGAAGCCGGACTGGTCTTGGTGGACCAAATCGCCCACCACGCCGACCAGCCGGTTGGCCAGCACCTTGGCGAGGATTTTGGGCTCCGCGTTCAAGAGCGAGATAGGCCTATAGGATGTGACCCGCTCACGGGGTCTCCCCTCCTTGTGGATCCCCACGATCGTGGCCAGACGCTGGTCCGGCGGAAGGGAACCCCGCGAGCGGGCCGCCAGGAACATCGCGCGCAGGTGGGGCGCCAGTACATCCGGTCGCAGCTTATACAGCTCGATAGGGATGCCATTGGGGCCCATGGCCTTGCCAGATGCGACCGAGCGGATAGCAAGGGCAATTTCGTCCGAGGTGGGAGGAGCGTCCAGCGAATCCCTGTCCTCTACCGAAAGGGAGGGCAGCGCGATGTCCCGAAGCAGGGCATGGGAATCCTCCTCCGAGCAGGGAGAAACCGGGGAATACACCTCGCGGAAATAATCCGCGAAGCAGGAGACAATGGCGTCCGGCTCGGTGACACACACACCATCCCTCCTCTCGATCAACGGAACCACACGACTCGCTCTCTCCTTTTTGTCCAACCACGCAATCAATTTACCAGCCTTATCACCCACATCATACAGTCGCCCCTGTTGCTCTCTACTGAGGCCCCTGGCCGCCTCCGTGACGAGGGCCCTATAGGCCGCCTGCTTGAGGTGTAGAACATGCAATGTGGCATCCGTCACCCCGCTCCCCAGGTCACCCTCTAGTTCAGTAATTTCGGCCTCCACCCGGGTTACCTCCTCCCGCTCGCGCCTCCGGGCATGGGAGATAAAGGAGAGGGCCTCCCCTCTGAGAACTACCTTAAAAGCCTCCCACAGGGAGATAGCCGAAGGGACAGACCCCACATTCTCCTCAAAGTACCGCTGCAAGGATTTGATCAATTCGGCTCGAATAGTGGGGTCGCGCAGGTACCAGGCATTGATTGGGGCTACCCTGCCCTCCCCCCTCGGGAAGACATCAAAGTGCAACAGTAGTGGGGAGTGATCTGAAATACCCCGCGCCAAATGGCGCACCTCTCCCACTCTCCCAGCATAGGCCGCAGGGACAAGGACATAATCAAGCCACGAGAGGCTACCATGGGCACCCGAGTGGAAGGTGTATTGCAGCTGCGCGGGATGCTTTAGTCGCCAGCAATCCACCAATCCTAGTGTATCTAAAAGGCCGGACAGCCACGCCTGTGCCCGGGGGAGGTCCCTGGGGGGATGACGATCCATAGACCCAGAAGCCACCGCATTGAAGTCCCCCCCAACTACCAGAAGCCCACCCGGGAGGTCAAGGAGGAGGCGCCCCAGGTCCGCAAACGTGGTAGATTGCAACCCCGGCGGAACGTACACTGATACAAAAACGACCACTCTGCCCTCCATTCTACCCACCAAGACAGTGTAACGTCCCCTCTCATCATGGCGCACCTCATCAATCTCCAATGGGAGCGAGTTCTTAATCATGATGCCCACCCCCCGCGAGCCCGAAGTGAAGCCCGAATGGGCCACCAAGCGATAGCCTCGCCGATTCATGGCATGAAAGGAATTGCCTATAAGGTGTGTCTCCTGCAGGAAGACCACATCTGGTGAAATTCGTTTCAGATACTGCAGGACCACACCACGCTTAATCCTATCCCCCAGTCCGTTAACGTTCCATGATAACACAGTCAAATCCCTACCCCCCATCATACATGGAAGCCATCAGTCGTCCCCCAAAGAGCATCTCGAAAACAACAATACAGTAAAGGGTTCGCCTTGCGGTGCAAACAAACAACACTCCACCCCCGCCCACCCATCCCAACAGAACTCCCCCCTCCCTGCACCCCTGCATGAGCCCAGACAGCCCCCCCAAAGTGCAGTGTGCCTGTCGCCCCATAGACGAAAAACTAACTAGTCCCCCACAGGAGGAGGGAAAGCCCCCAATGGACCCCGTACGACCTCCATAGGAGGGGAACATACACGATCAGTGAATGGTAACCGGAATGTTGTCCAGAGCAAGGCCTACTATTCACCCCTCAGTTCTGATCCGGCGAGCCCTCCCCGCCAACCGCACCCCCCCCCACCCCCCCGGCCCCGATCCCCAGGCAGAGTATCCAACCAGTCCCCAGCCGCCTCGGGACGGTCAAAAAAGTGCGTGCGACCATCCACCTCCACCCTCAGCTTAGCTGGAAAAAGCATTGAGTACTTAAGGTTCAGGTCCCGTAGGCGACGTTTAACTCCGAGAAAACTCAGTCTCTGCTTTTGGACCGTCGGAGTAAAGTCAGGGTAGAAATTCACATCCATATTATCGAGCTTGACCGGTCCCTGTAGCCTGGAAGTCTGCAGGATAGCGTCTCTGTCCCGAAAGTTAAAAATCCGGGCAATGAGAGGCCGCGGCGGGGCTCCGGCCTCAGGTCTTCCGCCGGGGACCCTGTGAGCACGTTCCACCGCAAAAAGTTTACTCAGCCCCCGGGGCTGGAGACGGGTGAGGATCAGGTCTTCCACAAACAAATCTGCCGCCTCCTCCTCCCGTCCCTCCGGCACCCCGACAATGCGAACGTTGTTCCTCCGGGCCCGACCCTCGGAGTCCTCCAATCGACGGTCCATCAGGGCGCTCGCCTGGCCAAGCCGATGCACCTCCTTTTGAAGGGCCGCCACGTCTGTAGTGAGACTCGAGGTAGTGTGGGCCAGGGAATCGACCCGGTCATTTGTTTTAGACAAGTCGGCTCTCACCAGGCCCACATCCACCAGGGCCGAGTCTATCTTCTGCGCCAGGGTATCAAAGCGCTGGTCCACCGAGGCCTTCATCTCGGCAATGGCGCCCATGACGTTCCGGAGGGTCAGATCCGCGGGCTGAGCAGACGCCTCAGTCGGGCCCGCGGGGGATGTACGCGGTGCCTCTGGAGATCCCTTCTGGAGGGTGTAGCGGTCCATGCTGTTAGACTGAGGTGCCGGGCCACGGCGGGTCAATTTCACCTTTGCCCGGTCGCCATCTTGCTTTGTGGACATGTCGCGCTCCCAAAGTCGTGCCAATCTCCTCGAAAGGGCCGATAAACCAGTTCACGGGTTCCGGGGGGGGGTGACCACTGGATCGCAGGACAACTCACAGCCGGCGGGCCAGCCGGGCACCGGGACAAGGCCACACCACCGCACCCCGCTCCGCAACCCTACCTCGCTTGAGGGCAAGGAGGGCGCAAAAGCGAAAGTGAAAGCGCGGGGTACGCGAGTCGCCCAGCCCTGCCCGCCACTGTTGTTCGCTTTGTCCCCGGATCGCCCCTCAACTCCAATCCGGGGGGCCGGCGCGGAGAAGGCCGCAATCTTCGATCGGTGCTCCCACCGGTGTCCGGGGTCCGATTCGAAAACGGAAAACGGGTGCCGCCTCAGCTCGGGTACACAGACACAGTCCCCTCATCAAAGACAGGATATAATCAGGATTAATTCAGGAGGTCGCGGAGGTCCTCGGGAGCTTCGCACCTACGCGGCCATCTTGGTTGCGCGCTAGGCTCCTCCTCCCCTTGTCCGTTTTTAAAGTTTTTTTCCTGGGACCTGTCTGGCTGCTAACACTTCCTGGTTGAAGTCTTGGTAGCCAATCAGATCGCATTTGAGATCTCTGTGATTTGCAGACCCTCCGCGTCCCTAGATATCTATTAATCTTTTTATGTTAATAATTCCAAAACTACTGAACGGATTTACACCAAATCACAAAATGGTCTCTATCTGTGCCATGACCTTCCTTTCTGCTAAATTTAGTGTTATTCTGTTCACCGGTTCGGGCTGTAGTCATGTCCAAAATCCCAAAGGGAAATTGCAAGGGGAAAATATGTTTCGGAACCGCCCTTCTCCTCAGCTCCTGCTTGATGAATCATCCCTAAGGTGAATTGTGAGCTTCTTTTGAAACTTTTGTGGCGATTTGTCAAGCGGCACCAAAGTTATTGGCAAAACAAAATGCTTCATCTATGAAAACTAGGTCCCAACTATAACTAACTAACTAACTATGTTCACTGAAAAAAACACAGGTTTCAGGGACGTTATAGTCAGTTAGACATTTCACTTGTACAAAACCAGAGAAATTCGGCTGTTATAGTTAGTTCAGCTAACTATAACTCACGCCCCCGAAATGCACTTCTGATGATGTCACATAGTACATCATGCTCAGTGACATTACTGATGGCATTACTGATGACATCTCTAATGACATCACTGATGACATCATCCAGAGACTGTGTGTTTCTGTAAAGTTTAAATATGATATATATATATATATATATATATATATATATATATATTACTGAAAAAACCATAGGTTTCAGGGTTGTTATAGTTAGCTGGACTTTTCACTTGTACAAAACCAATGAAATTCCCCTGTTATAGTTAGTTCAGCTAACTATAACTCGCGCGCCCGCAATGCACTGCTGATGACGTCACATATTACATCACTCATGACATGGTCAGTGACATCACTCATGACATCACTCATGACATCTCAAATGACATCACTGATGACATCACTGATGACATCATCCAGCGAATGTGTGTTTTTCTGAAAATTAAATATGTTTTATATATGTATATCTCAAGGTCGATGGAAGAATAAATGGGTATATAAGTGTCTAAATGGATGATTTGTTTTTGAAAAATTGATTGTGTAACTGACTGAGTAAGTGTATCATAGTGAATACATGGCTTAGTGAGTAATGTTTAAATATGTAAATATCTGTATCAGTCTCTCACTTTGTGTATAAGTGGCTGCATGGGTTGGTGAGTAGCTACATGGGTGTCTATATAGGTTATTAGTTGGTTTTTTGAGTATCAGTCTGAGTGTCTGCATGGTTCGGTGGGGGGTATTACGTAGTGCATAGGTGCATGAATGAGTGACTCACTGTTTGTATGTGTTGAACACAGCATGTGTTCAGGACTGTATGGGTGGATGGGTGTGTGTGTGGGTGTGTTAGTGAGTGAATGACTGTCTCAATAGATTCTTTATGAGTAACTACATATGTTTTAAACTAGTATATGTGACTATTGGTGTATATATGTGAGTATATGTGAGAGTGAGAGAGTGAAAGAGTTCCTGTATGAATAAGTATGTGTTTCTATAAGTGATTGTTTAAAAGACTAAGTATGTGTAAGTTTCCGTAGAAGTAAGTGTGGTGGTGGTGTGTGTATAACTGTATATGCAAGTAAATGTATATTTCTTTATTAGCATGAGTGACTATGTGTGTGAGTAACTCTATGGATGAGTGGCATTGTGTAACAGGATGTATAGGTGTATGATCTACTGGCGACCGCCAGTAGATAATATATATATGTATATATATACATATATATATTATCTACTGGCGGTCGCCAGTAGATAGTTATAGTTACAACCTAGTTTCCATAGGAAATCTCAAAATTCTATTTTGAATAACTTTGGCGCCGGTTGACAAATCCTCGCGAAATTTTCAAAACTAATGGGGCGCTCCGTTCAGCTCCTACCCTGAAAGTCTCGGGGTGATTCGTCAAGCAGGGGCCGAGAAAAAAGGGGGTCCCAAAAAGCGTTTTCCCCATGCATTTTTCCATAGGACCTTTAGACACAGCTACAGCCCGAACGGCTGAACAGAATTACTTGAAATTTGGCAGAGAGGTAGGCATAAGGTCAAGGAAGTGCGTTTTGCAGGTCTGGTGTAAATCTGTTCAGTATTTCCTGAGAAAATAGCATTTAAGAGCATATCAATATCTATACGCGTGCACCGTGCGCGCACTGTGCGCGCACCCTGCCGTGCGCGAGCGCAATTCTGATTGGTTGTTAGATGTCGGTAAACATTCGAATCGGTCGAAACCAGGAAGTGTCGGCCGCCATTTTGTCTCTCGCAGTCTGAAGGGGTGAAAAAAAAAGGTGGAGAACGTGAAAAGGGGGCAGAGTGGACAGTTCCTGACCCCCTAGCCTTGGTCAGGGGGTCACAGAAGGACCACCAAGTGCGAAAAAAAATAATTTTTTTTGGTAAAAAAATCGTGAGGTGCGCGCACGGCGCGCGCACGCCGAACTGTGGGTGCTCGGTGAAAAACCTGAAAAAAATAAAACTTAATAAATACATAACTTAGCATTTAACCCCTTCGCTGCTGCGGACATTCCGCTGCAGCGCTGGGGGGGGCAGGGGGGCAGCGCGGTGGGCCTGTGCTCATGACGGACCCGCCCCGTCATGAGCCACAGTTGAGCTGTGCTCATGACGGAACAGTTCCGTCATGACTCCGCCCATTTGCGTTGTCGCCCCGCACAGGCGGGGAAACAGCGCCGCGCAGGCGGAGCGGCCGCCAACAGGATTGTCATGACGGAACCGTTCCGTCATGAGCACACGGCAACCGTGGCTCATGACGGAACGGTTCCGTCATGAGCGGGGAAGGGGTTAAAAAACCGTACAAATTCACTGAAAAAACCATAGGTTTCACACACGTTATAGTTAGCTGGACATTTCACTTGTAAAAAACCAATGAAATTCCCCCGTTATAGTTAGTGCTGGCAACTATAACTCACGCGACCGCAATCCTCTGCTGATGACGTCAGATATTACATCACTGATGACATATGTGTCTTTATGACAAATAAATATTTGTAATATATGTATAGCTAAAGATTATTGGAAGAAGACATGGGTAAATAAGTGTCTAAATACAGTGATGTAATATCTGACGTCATCAGCAGAGGATTGTGGTCGCGTGAGTTATAGTTGCCTGCACTAACTATAACGGGGGAATTTCATTGGTTTTTTACAAGTGAAATGTCCAGCTAACTATAACATGTGTGAAACCTATGGTTTTTTAAGTGAATTTGCAAGGTTTTTTAAATGCTAATTCGTAACTATAACGTGTGTGAAACCTATGGTTTTTTCAGTGAATATATATATATATATATTCCGGAGTGTGCCGTGCTTGTTGTTCATGGGGAACAAGCGTTGGTCTTTGTGTTTGGTCCGCGGGCTGGAAGCGGACAAAACGGCACCCCCTCCCGATCTGGAGCACCTTGGAGACACCATCACCTTTGGAAACTTTGTTTTGTGGCAAAACAAGGCGCCCCCCCTAACAGTTGTATTGCCATCTGGCTTCACAAGCTGTAATGGGGAGGGAGGAGGCATTATGGTGTGCCTGACGAAGGAACCAGCGAGGTCTTTTTTACACCCCCGTGGGCACTCGAGCTGGTTTGCGGACTGGGCTCATGAATGTGAGAGCACCACTTGATGTTTGGAGCGCCTTGAAATATATTCAATCGCCCACTCGGACTTCAAGTCCCAGCATCCCTTGCCTGTGGGAGTGTCATCGCCTTGCACAGCACATGATGTGGAGGAGGGGCATGTTAAATTTTTAAACAGACTCAGAAGCAACAGCGACTGGACTGTGTGCTGACACTCGATGGATCTGCTGACACCGGCACTGACGAGGCGACTCATCGCCGAAACACATATGCCATGGCTTCACGAACTGCCAGCATGTCAATATGCCTGTTTCTCATGGACTACCAGCAATGTGATTTGTTGATCTTATTAAAAGCCCTCGCAAGATTCCGGAGTGTGCCGTGCTTGTTGTTCATGGGGAACAAGCGTTGGTCTTTATATATATATATATATATACACACCAAGGTGTATTAAAGAATGAGCGGGTGTATAAGTGTCTGAATGGATGATTTAGTAAATGTGTGACTAGCTGTATATGTGAGTGATTAAACATGTCTTACTGAATGCATGGGTTAGTGACTAAGCTGTGTGAATGTCTGTATCAGTCTTTCAGTTGGTGTGCAAGTGGGTGCATGGGTTGGTGAGTAGCTACATGAGTGTCTATATGTGTTATTGATTGGTTGTCTGAGTATCTGTATGGGTGCCTTAGTGTCTATGTTGGTGGGTGGGGGGTGTGGGTGTTTCAATGGGTGTATGGGTTCAAGAGTGCATCTGTGAAGGGCTGTATCGGTGGGTGAGTGTGTTTATGGGTGTGTTGGTAAGTGAACGGATGTCTCAATGGTACATGTGTTAGTAACTACATATGTGAAAGGCAGTATATGTGAGTGTTGGAGTATGTAAATTACTATATGTGAGAGTGAGTGATTGTGAGAGTGGCTGTATGGATGAGTGTGTGCTTGTATCAGTGATTTTATAAGAGAGTAAGTATGTGTTAGTATCTGTATGAATAAGTGAGGTGGTGTGTGTATAACTGTATAGGTGAGTAAGTGGGAGTGTGATTGATTTTTTGCATGACTGACTAGGTGTGTGAGTAACTCTATGGATGAGTGGCAGGTGTGAATGTCTGTATTGGTGAATCAGTGAGTGGGTATGTAGGAACTGGTATTGGCGTGTCTATGGTTTCGTAAACGGTACTCTGTATTTTAGAGTGGGTGTATCAAAGATTATATTAGGGTATGAGGAAGCGCATCAGATTATCACGTGGATAATGTAATTAGTGATGTCATTTGAGATGTCATCAGTGATGTCATCAGTGATGTCACTGACCATGTCATAAATGATGCAATATGTGACGTCATCAGCAGAGCATTGCGGGGGAGCGAGTTATAGTTAGCTCAACTAACTATAACAGCCACATTTCTTTGGTTTTGTGTGAAATGTCCAACTAACTATAACGTCCCTGAAATCTGTGTTTTTTTCAGTGAAATTCTTAGGTTTCCTAAATGCTCATTTCTAACTATAACGTCTCTGAGACGTATGGTTTTTCAGTGAATTTCAAAGGTTTTTTAAATGCTAATTCCTAACTATAACGTCCCTAAAACCTATGGTTTTCTTCAGAGAGTTTCAAAGGTTTTTTTTTTAAATGCTAATTTCTAACTATGCCTACAGAGGTAGGACATGTGAAGAAAGAGGAAGAAAAGTACAGAAAGAAGCAAGAGAAATGCAGAAAGAGGCAACAGAAGTCCAGAAAGACAAAGAAAGGTGCAGAAAGAAGCACGAGATATGCAGAAAGAACCAACAGAGGTGCAGAAAGAGGCCTTGTTGCAAAGTCATCCTGTGCCCCCACATTTTTGCTGACTGGTGCTGATGGTAACTGACTGACTAACCAGACCATTAGCTAGTGCTATGCTGAAAGACACTTATAATACAGTAAAAACACCTACAGACACTAGGGTACACCATGGGTTTGGGTACCCCTGTGATTGGAATGACCTCCCCTGTAAGGCCCTAGTACATAATAGGGCAGGGGGTTGAAACCACCTCTAAGTCAGAGGTGCAAAAAGAGGCAAGAGAAGTACAGAAAGAAGCAAGAGAGGTACCAAAACAGGCAAGAGAGGTGCAGAAAGAGGCAAGAGAGGTTCAGAAAGAGGCAAGGGAAGTGCAGAAACAGGCAGGAGAAATGTACAAAGAGGCAAGAGAGGAGCAGAAAGAGGCAAGAGAGGTGCAGAAACAAACAAGAGAAGTGCAGAAAGAGGCAAGAGAATTGCTGAAAGAAGCAACAGAGGTGTACAGAGAAGCAATAGAAGTACAGAAAGAGGCAAGTGAGGTGCAGAACAAAGCAAGAGCAGTGCAGAAAGAACAAACAAAGGTGCAAAAAGAGGCAAGAGGGGTGCAGAAAAAGATAGGAGAGGTGCACAAAGAGGAAAGAGAGGTGCTGAAAGAGGCATGAAGGGTACAGAAAGAGCAAGAGAAGTGAAGAAAAAGCAACAGAGGTACAGAAAGAGGCAAGAGAGCTACAGAAACAGGCAGGAAAGGTGCAGAAAGAGGGAACAGGGGGGCAGAAAAGGCAAGAAAGGTGCAGAAAGAGGGGAGAGGGGTGTAGAAAGAGGTGAGATGGGTGCAGAAAGAGAGAAGAGAGGTGCAGAAACAATCAAGAGAAGTACAGAAAGAGGCAAGAGAATTACTGAAAGAAGCAACAGAGGTGTAGAAAGAAGAAAGAGAAGTGCAGAAAGAGGCAAGAGAGGCGCAGAAAGATGCAAGAGTCGTTTACACACCATTAGTACCAATTTAATACCCACATTTAGCAATAAGTAACAGGTGACCATTCTAGGTTTGCACAGGGCCTTCCACCATGCTGTAACACTTGTCGCTGCATGTTTGGTAACATTTGAGACGTTTGAGCTAGAAGCAAGGTTTTTTGTTCAAATCTGCAGATTATGCAGCCGATGATGGATCATGTGGCAAATGGGGTAAATGTATAATTGTGCAAAAGTAGGTGCAGCCAAACAGTCCCATAATTCCAGTGGCCTTGCTCATACCTCTGACTAGGTCCAGAAGTGCTCCTCAGTGGTTCCTGCTTTTTTTTGACTCATTGAGTTCATAGTTTAGATTCTATGGAAATGAGGAAGACTTAAAACTGAGGTTACAACTCCACAACACAAACTATCATATCACACAATTACTCTCCATAACACATAATCCCACTTTACAAAATTCCTACACACTAAATACCACATACTTTCTATCCACATAATTTCACTGCACAACATACCACATAATTCATTACACACAACCTACATTCACTCCACTCAAAGAAACATTAATAAAACACTTTCACATTTACAACGCCAATAGCTCTATCTCGTGCAAATGCAAAACCTATTACACTGCAAAGGCTTCTTTAACTAGTAGTCACATTTACAGAGTGGTGGAGTAAGTGGGCCTCCGACCATCGCTCAGGAATTTCGCTGTGCAGGACTAACAGGAGGTACCAGGAGGGCTTCTTAGCCCCCAAAGCCCCTCAAGAGTAAAGTGGACTTCATCCCCCATCCTGTAGTTTGCCAGGAGGCGCGTTTGCAGAGTAGTGGAGAGAGGGGGCGTGGCCTCCAAAGACGTCTTAGCAATCCCACCTTGTGGGTCTTACTGGAGATAACAAGAGGGATAGTTTGCTCCCAAGGACATCCTTGGGGGCCATCTACCCTCCTATTACCTCCAGTAAGTCCCACACAGCAGGATTGCTAAATTCTCATAGCAGGCCACGCCCCCTTTGCTCACCACTCTGCAAACGCGCTCCCTAGTGCGCTCTTGGATGGGGATTGAAGTCCCCTTTGCTGCTGGGGGTGGTTAGGGACCAACTAGCCTACTTCTTACCGCCAGTAATCCCCACAAAGTGGGATTACTGAGAGGTGAACACAGGCCACGCCCCCTTTCTCCACCTCTCTGCAAATGCACCTCCTGGCACGCTCTTGGTTGGGGGATGAAGTCCCCTTTCCTCCTGAGGGTCCCTGGGATCCAACTAGCTCTCCTGTTACCTCCAGTAAGCCCCATACAGCTCGTTTGCTGAGAGTGCTCAAAGGCCACCCCCCTTTTTACACCACTCTGCAAAACCCAGATCCTGGCGCACTGCTGCTCGGGGGATGAAGTCAACTTTAGTCCTGGCAAGAGGAGCTGCTGACATGCATGCAGCTACCCAGGGACATGATCCTGGGTAATTGTGGTTGTCAGTGTGCTACACCTCGTTGTGCTTGTGTGCCATTGTGTCCATCTTACCCCGTCCCCCAGTCCCTGTTGGTTACACTCCCTGTTGATGTTGTGTCAGGTCCTCTCGAATTGTGTCCATACTCCCTACTCCTTGCACCGTCTCCACACTGATGACTGTGGCCTCGGTTTCCTCCAGCTCCTCCTGTTGTGCAGGACTGCCACCTCCTGTCGCCATTGCAGCCTTCCTGTTGGCAATGGGTTTGTGCCTGGTTTAGGTTGTCACATCATGCCAGCACTTCTAGGCCTCCTCGGCACTCCAACTGCATTCCAGGTGGTCTACTTGCTGGTATTGTTCTGTCACTTCCGTGACACTGATCTGGTTTTGCTGCGGCCTGCTCCCCATCTTCCTCTCCCTCTTCTCCTCAGCTGTCCCTGTCCCCATTGTGCCTTGCTGTTGGTCTGTGGGGGTTGTGGGGTTCGCGTTGGCCTCTGTGCTCGGTCAGGGTGCATCCATGTTGCTACTTGCTTTGACTTGTTTCTGGTGTGTTGTGTCTGTGGTTTTTAAGGTGAACCAGTTCCAATTGGTAATGCACCTAGGGTGCATTGGCATTAATTTAGGGAGAAAGCAGCAGGGATGTGGGTCTGATTAGCAGGCCTACACCCACACTAAGTCATAAAACCAGTGAAGCAAAAGCAAAAATTTGGGGTGACCATAGGATAGCAGATCCTACTCTCCTACACAACCCCCCCAAACGCAGGGACATTAGACTAACCTTGACCAGTTGTGTCTTCATGTTCTAAGTGGAAGTACCGGGAGAGACCATCTGCATTACCATGGTCAGTCCCTGGGCGGTCCCCCACTGTAAAGTCCATCCCCTGTAGGGAAATGGACCACCTGAGTAGTTTGGGGTTTTCACCCTTCATCTGATTTAGCCATAAGAGGGGCTTATGGTCGGTCTGAATCTTGAAGTGAGTTCCAAACAAGTATGGTCTCAACTTCTTCAGGGCCCACACCACAGCAAAGGCCTCCCTCTCGATAGCTGACCAACGTTTCTCTCTAGGGGTCAGCCTTCTGCTAAAACAAGCAATGGGCTGTTCTTGACCATCTACATTAAGTTGTGAAAGCACAGCTCCCACCCCCAACTCAGAAGCATCTGTTTGGACAATAAACTCTTTGGAGTAGTCAGGACTCTTCAGGATAGGTGCAGAATTTTATGTACCAGCACTTCCCCAACCATTTCTATCCCATTAGCAAAATTTCTGGGTTGGGCGTGGAACCTAAGGGCGAAAGCCTCTAGCAAATCACAGATAATTCCCTCTCAAGCTATCACCATCGCTGTTGCCTAGTGCCAAATTCTGTAAAATGTTTTTACAATGCTGCAGCCCAGGGGTTTTTTTAATCATACATTGTTAGAATTGCTGTTAGTCTGATTAGTTTAATGCTCTTTTAGAATTCATTTTAGCTTATTTATTGATGATTTTAATGTGTTTTTATATGTAATGTTTTTTGATTTGTGTTTGTGTCTTTCATGATTTTGTTAAATCGAATAAAGACTAATGGTACAGATAGGTGCAGAGCACATGGCCTTCTTCAGGTCTACAAATGCCTTTTGACAGTTTACTGTCCACTGAACCTTTTTGGGCACCTTCTTGGATGTCAGATCATTAAGAGGAGTCACTATGGACCCATAGTTCTTAACAAACTTCCTGTAGTACCCAGTCAGGCCCAAGAAAGCTCTGACCTGAGTCTGGGTAGTTGGAGGGGACCAGTCCTTGATGGTCTGGATCTTACTCTCCAGTGGTTGAACCTGGCCTCCACCTACAAGGTGGCCCAAGTATACAACTTTACTCTGCCCTATCTGGCACTTAGTAGCCTTGATAGTGAGGCCTGCCTTTTGCAGGGCCTCTAGTACTTTTGTCAGGTGGATCAGGTGATCCTCCCAGGTGGAGCTAAAGACAGCAATATCATCTAGATATGCTGCACAGAAGTCATCCAACCCAGTAAGGACTTGGTTCACCAACCTTTGAAAAGTGGCAGGTGCATTCTTCAGACCAAAGGGCATTACCACAAATTGGTATTGACCTTCTGGGGTTGAGAATGCAGTTTTGGCCTTACACTCCTCAGCTAACCTGATTTGCCAATAGCCAGCTGTCAAATCAAATGTGCTCAAAACCTTGGCAGAAGCCAGTCTATCTATGAGCTCATCTGCCCTTGGAATTGGGTGTGCATCTGTCCTAGTGACACCATTGAGTCCTTGTATTGTATTGTATTGTATTGTATTGTATTGTATAAAGTTCTTCTAAAGCGCTTTCTGTCGCCCTACGGGCATCCTGGCGCTAAGAGACTAAAGAAGAAAACCTGAGACAGTAGGAACGATTGCCATTGTGCCAAGAATGTTACACTCTAATCTCTGCCAAAGAGCCATGTTTTAAGATTCTTCCTAAAGCTCAGCAATGATGTGGCTTGGCGTAGATCTTGGGGGATTTGATTCCAGAGGCGGGCTGCCGCCGTACTGAAGGCCCTGCCTCCCGTCTTAGTGCGTTTAACTCTGGTAACCACTGCCAGACTTTGGTTGGTGGACCGAAGAAGTCTTTTTGGTTCGTACCATGAGAATCTATCGCACAGAGGGGGAGGACCGATTTTGTGGAGGGCTCTGTATACCATGACCAATGATTTAAACTCGATCCTTTTATTGATCGGGAGCCAGTGAAGGTCCCTCAATGCCAATGCTGTTGAGGAGTCACGTTGTCTTCCCAAGGCCAGTTTGGCTGCGGCGGACTGTATTCTTTGCAGTCCCTGTACAGTGTACCGAGAGGCACCCAGGAACAGTGAATTACAGTAATCGAGCCTACTTAGGATCACACTCTGGACCACCAGAGATCTAGTCTCGATAGGGAGGAGCGGAAGGATTTGGCGCAAAGCTCTAAGTAGGGCAATACAGGTGCCTATGGTCTTGTTTGCCTGGGATTGCAGCTGGAGGTCTTCATCCATCATAACCCCCAGGTTACGGACTGTTTTTGCTGGCAGTATCGGGGCGTCTTCCGGCAAAAGTCGGAACTCACCCGAGAGATGTTTAGGCAGTCTCGCTGCACAGCAGTGTAGTAGCTCCGTTTTCCCGGCATTCAGCTGCAATGAATTGGCTCTCAGCCATTCTGAGACTTTTTGCATGCAGGCCTGGAAGGAATTCATGGGCACTGCATATTCTCCTTCCAGGGAGAACATTAGCTGGATGTCGTCAGCATAGTTAACCACCTCGATCCCGTAAGATTTTATTAGAGGGATCAGGGGTCTCAGATAGGCATTAAAGAGTATAGGGCTGATAGCTGAGCCCTGAGGTACTCCATGGCGAACCGGGGTCCAGGAGGAAACAAACGGTGTTAATGTCACTGCCTGTTGACGATCGGTCAGATAAGACCGTAGCCATTCCAAGGCGTGACCTGTCACCCCCATATCTTCTAACCTTGCCAGCAACACTGAGTGATTAACCGTGTCGAATGCTGCCGACATGTCCAACAGTACCAACACCGAGGAACATCCACTGTCGGCACGCATTCGAAGTTTGTCCAGAACGGTAATCAAGGCAGTTTCCGTCCCATGCCCAGGCCGAAAGCCAAACTGGTCCCTGTCCAAGATCAGATGTTCTTCAAAAAAGTTGGACAGGGACTTGCTGACTAATTTTTCCAAGATCTTGATTGGAAATGGCAACAGGGAAATTGGGCGGAAATTAGCCGGCACAGAGGGATCAAGTGAAGGTTTTTTCAATAATGGGGTGACCATTGCCTGTTTCCACCTGCTTGGCACAATGCCTTCACTCAGAGATTGGCAGCAAATTTGCCACAGATCTGAAAATAGGGCGGGTCCGAGCTCCTTCCAGATCTTATGCGGAAGGGGGTCCAAAGGTGATCCTGATGAAATCTCCCGCGCTATCTCATGAAAAGAGTCCTCCGTAGGGGGGATGAAATGGCTCAGAGTAATTTCTCTTCTGATGTCTACGCTAATCGTGGAAGGCTCTATAGCATTCTGATCGAAACCACCCACGATAGTGTTGACCTTCTCAACAAAAAAAGTGGCAATTTTGTTGCACAAGTTTTGTGATGGCTGGATAGTACTGGCCATACAGCCCGGGTTACTGAGGTCTCTGACGATGTTAAAGAGTGCCCTGGTTCCATTGGATGCCTGCAGAATGGAGTTGGCGTAAAATTTCGCCTTAGCTTCCCTAATGGCTGCCTTGTATTGCAGTTGTATGATTTTTAAGGCTGTTCTGTCTGCCTCCTGGTACTGTTTGCGCCAGCTTCTTTCCGTCTGTCTACGTACAAGACGTAACGCTTTTAGCTCCTCGCTGAACCAGGGGGCCGAAGGAGTACAACGCACTCTCAGTTTTTTTTTGGGTATGTGGCCTTCTAGTACTGAGTTGATGGAAGTACTATAACTAGTATAGTTTTCTTCCGGTGTAGCCTTTGGATCAAACAAGTTGGAATGTGGGAATAAGGAGGAAGCTCCTCTCCTGGAGAGTTTAGCCCAATCCCTTCCCCACCTAAAACGCACTTGTTTGTCCACAACCCGTTTATCCTCTTGTATCCTAATCCTGAACTGTATTAAATAGTGATCAGTCCAGTTTAGTGGAGTAATACTAATTACTTCGGTTTCAGAGGGTTTGGCGAAGACTAGATCGAGTTTGTGGCCTCCCACATGTGTAGGTTGTTGAACCAACTGATGGAGGCCACAGTTCTCGCCGGTGTAAATCAAGGCTTGTAGATGATTTCCAGAGCTCCCTGTTTCCCAGAGGTTGAAGTCTCCCAAGAGCAGCATTCTGGAGTGTGTGGAAGTCAAGGCGACAATGGTATCCAACAGCGCCTGATGATTGGCGTCCGCACCCGGAGGTCGGTAGCAAACCATACCCGATAGCACTCTCCCCTTTGCCTCCTGTATAAAGAAGCCCATAATTTCATAGCCTACTATGGCTTCAATCGGTAGCACAGCGCAGTCCCACTGTTCCTTAAAGATTAGTCCTACCCCTCCTCCTCTCCCAGATATACGAGGTTTTTGGATGATCTTGTATCCAGTGGGGCAAGCTAGCCCGAGCTCTACTGAGGAGTCAGCATGAATCCAAGTCTCAGTAACGAACAGCAAGTCAAGGTCTAAATCTTCCAGCAGGTTATAGATGTCTTGATGATGTTTAATAAGTGACCTGCTGTTGATTAAACCACAGGAAAATGCCTGATGCTGTCCCTCCCGTGACCTGTTCCCTAGATCAAGAAGGGTATCCCTAGAGTAGCATAGTCTGTCTATGCAGTTTTGGGCAGCGTTTCTGGCGCAGGGCGCGACCGGGGCGCGGACGGGCGCAGACGGGCTTGCCTCTGGCGCGCCTCCGGCGCGCCGCCGGCGCGCCCTCATTTCTCTCTTTCCATCTTGTGTGTGAGGTTTGGAAGACTGTCACCAGTGTCCACCACATGGGTACACCAGTTAGTTTGACTGGGTGTCAAGGAGAACATATGTCTATATGACTGTAAAACTTGTCTGCAGTCATTTTGCTGATGTTCAGTGAGGCTGCCACCTAAGGCCACACCATCAACTGAGCCATCGTCAGGGTTCTGAGACAACAGGTCTGGGAGAGGGTCACTCTCTTCCTCCTGTCCCTCATCTGTAGCCATGAGCAAGCCCATGTCTGCCCTGTCAACATATGCCTTGAGTCTGTTGACATGGAGCACCCTGTGGGGACTCTTGGGAGTTCCTAGGTCTACCAAGTAGGTAACCTCTCCCTTCTTTTCAACAATTGTATGGGGTCCTGGCCATTTGTCTTGGAGTGCTGCTGGGGCCACTGGCTCCAACACCCATACCTTCTGTCCTGGCTGGTACTCAGTCAAAACAGCCTTTTGGTCATGCCAAGCTTTCTGTAAGTCTTGGCTTGCCTCCAGGTTTTTGGATGCCTTCTCCATGTACTCAGCCATCCGGGAGCGGAGACCAAGTACATAGTCCACTATGTCTTGCTTAGGCTTTTTGAGAGGTAACTCCCATCCTTCCCTCACCAGACATAAGGGTCTTCTTACATGGTGCCCAAATAACAATTCAAAGGGGGTGTAGCCAACTCCTTTTTGTGGGACCTCTCTGTAAGCAAACAGAAGGCAGGGTAGAAGGATGTCTCATCTTCGCCTAAGCTTTTCAGGTAATCCTTTGATCATACCCTTTAGGGTCTTGTTGAATCTCTCAACAAGCCCATTGCATTGTGGATGATAAGGAGTGGTGAACTTGTAGTTGACACCACATTCCTTCCACATAGCTGTCAAGTATCCTGACATGAAGTTGGCACCTCTGTCAGATACTACCTCTTTAGGAAACCCTACTCTGGAGAAAACTTCCAGTAAGGCCCTGGACACAACAGGAGCTGTTGTGGTCCTAAGGGGAATTGCCTCTGGATACCTGGTGGCATGATCCACTACCACCAGTATGAATCTGTGCCCAGATGCAGTGGGGGGGATCCATGGGACCCACAATATCAATCCCCACTCTTTCAAAGGGGACCCCCACCACAGGTAGTGGTATTATGGGGGCCTTTGTTGTGCCACCTGATTTGCCACTGGCTTGGCAGGTTACACAGGAGCGACACAACTCCTTGTTATCTTCATTTATGTGAGGCCAGTGAAAGTGAGGGACAAGCCTGTCCCAAGTCTTGTTCTGGCCTGAGTGTCCTGCTAGAGGAATATCATGGGCCAAGGTAAGAAGGAAGCCCCTAAATTGCAGAGGTATAACCAATCTCCTGGTTGCACCAAGTTTTGGGTCACTAGCCTCTGAATAAAGGAGCCCATCATCCCAATATACTTTATGGGTACCTTGAGCATTCCCAGCAGCCTCAGCAGCAGCCTGCTGTCTGAGGGGTTCAAGGAAGAACAGTCTAACTGAGCCTGCCTTAAGTCAGCCCTAGAAGGTCCCCCTGCCCCCAGAAACTCAACCTGGTCAGGTTCAAGCTCTTCAGGGACAGTTCCTTCAGGGGTCTCAAAATCAGTTTCCTGAGAAGACTCATCTCCACTTTCAGGCAGGAGGGAAGGCACAGCCTTGACCCTTCTGTTCTTCTTCTTGGTAGGTGCTTGGTCCATTGTTCCAGGCTCTAAGACCTGAGGTTCAGTGAGGCACTTTTTGGCCTGTGACCTGGTCACAGCAAGGACATGTGATGAAATCCCTAACATCTCTGCATGAGTCCTGTACTCCACTTCTGACCATAGAGAGGATTCTAGGTCATTGCCCAACAGACATTCGACTGGGAGGTCTGCACTTACCACAACCTTTTTGAGGCCAGTTACCCCTCCCCAGGAGAAATTAACAATTGCCACACTATGTGTAGTAGAGACATTGCTGGCGTTGGTCACTAGGTAATTATCACCTAGCATTATCTGTTCAGGGTCCACAAAGCCAGGTGTCACCATGGTGACACTGGCACAAGTGTCCCTGTATGCTTGAGCCATTTTATTGTTTATTAGAGGTGTCTGTCTGTACTTGCCTAGATTACTAGGACTCACAGTAGTGGACACATCCATGTTCACCTCACAAATCAGAACAGCCTGTGTAGGAGTTCTGACTAGGCTAGAATCTCCTTCAGTACCCAAGGTTAACCCCACTACTCTCTTAGCCTGAGGCCAAACACTGCCAACTGTACTAGGGGGTGCAGGTGCCTTAGGGGCTGCAGTGTTGGGGGCTCCAGTTTTCTTACAATCACTGGTCCAGTGAGAGGTGTTTTTACAGATATTACACCATGGCTTTTTCTGACCTTCTTTCTTCTTCTTCTTCGAAGTTTGGGACCCACCCTCATTATTCTGTTGGGGGCCTGGTGAAGACTTCTGGTCTTTGGGTTTCTGTTCCCCACCCTTTTGGTCTGCCTTCTTCTGGTCACCACCCTGGTTCTGGTTCTTTTGCTTAACCCTGGTTCTAACCCATTTGTCTGCCTTCTTTCCCAATTCTTGGGGAGAGGTCAGATCTGAGTCAATCAGGTGTTGATGCAACTGCTGGTTCTGGCAATTATTTAAGATTTGCTCTCTCATAATTAGATTATACAATCCTGTGTAATCTGCAACCGTACTTCCCAGCAACCAGCCCTCCAGAGCCTTAGTGGCACACTCAACAAATTCAGACCAGTCCTGAGTCTGTGTCTTCTGGGTGTCTCTGAACATTAACCTGTACTGTTCAGTGGTTAAGCCTAACCCATCAATCAGAACACTCTTCAGGACCAGGTAGTTTCTAGCATCCTCATCACTAACTGTGAGGAGCTTGTCTCTGCCTCTACCTTCAAAGGAGAGCCACAAGATTGCTGCCCACTGCTCCTGAGGGACCTGCTGTACTCTGCAGGCCCTCTCAAGGGCAGTTATCCACTTGTGGATGTCATCCCCAGTTTTGTAGGGGGGCACAATCTTACTCAGGTTTCTATGATCATAGGACCTGTCTTTCTCCTTAGGGATATTGCTGCCACCAGTGGAATCTAATCCACTCTCTCTAGACTGTCTTGCTCTAGCAAGTTTCTCCTTAGCTAAGGCAACTTCTAGTTCTTGCCTTTGAATCCTAAGTTCAGCCTCTCTCATCTTGGCTTCATGCTCTCTTCTCTGAGGGGAAGTCATCCTCCTCTGAGCAGGGGCATTGGGGCCTTTAGAGCCAGTGGAATGGTCAGATTCACTCGAACTGGATCTTCTATCCCTCTGTCTCTGGTTAAGCCTGCTTGGGGGTCTGTAGGGAGGTATCCCATTTCCAGTCCCATGTAAGCTTAAGTTAGCCTGGCTAAGTCTCCTGACTGGCACCTGGCTGTTTCTATCATCTGAATCTGCCTCCTCCTCATCTGTATCATCTCCCTCTGGAGTGATAGGGGCATTAGTATTATCATCTTCAGATGGGTGAACTCCATCTCCAGACCCTGTAGGGACTGAGTCAGGGGGACTTAGAGTATCAGAGTAATCTAATAGCTCTAGGAGTTGGGCTATAGTTGGGGTTTGACCCTGCTTAAGACCTCTGGTGTTACACAGCTGTCTTAACTCCTGATAGTTTAACATAGAATATTTGGATGGTGCCTTTTGAAGGTCACTCTCAACAACTGGGAGCCCAGTGGCTCCTCCTGCTCCAGCCATTCTCTTAGTGAGGTGGATGTGTTGCAATCTACCTACACTGGTGTTTTCCTACTGTACTTTTTCTAGTTAGTTGTAGTCAGGGTGTGCTACTCCCTTTGCTCTACAACAACTAAGTTCAGTAGAACTTATGTATACTAGTCTTGTTTTTATATGTACCTATTTTCAAAGATTACAATTGGTAAAACACAGCAAGCTCAAATCCCAACCGCTGCTCACCAATGTGAGAAGTTGGCCTGGTATATGCTGCTCACTAATTCTAGTGATCACCTTGTACCATGCCAAACAACCCTTATGGTGGTGGTTGAAGTCAACCTTGATAGACAAGCTATCCTAGTGGTAGCGTGGACAGTGCAGTCTGCAGGCTAAACTCTTGAGGGCATGTGAAGCCAGCTGTTTTACCATACGTAACCTCCTTGAATACCAAATGAAAGGACACCACACAGATATACATTCACAATATATATGTATTTATTTACTTAAAAGTATCCCCTATACTCTTAATGAGCACAGAAGCACATTCGTTTAAAACAAGGCAGTGTTTAACCCCTTCGCCGCGGCAGGAATTCCGCCGCGGCGCTGGGGGGGTTTGGGGGCAGTTGCGGGTCCGCTATGCTCGTGACGGAACCACTCTGTCATGAGTCACGGGTGAGCTGTGCTCATGACGGAGTGGTTCCATCACGTCTCCGCCCACTGCGCTAATCGCCCGCACAGGCGGGGAATTAGCGCCGCGTGGGCGGAGCGGCCACCAACGGCCGCAGCATGACGGAACCCCTCCGTCATGAGCACAGCGCACCTGTGGCTCATGACGGAGTGGTTCCGTCATGAGCACGGAAAGGGTTAAATATACAAAAGTTGCACAATTATGGATGGGCCAGGTGGCCAGCTAAACCATATACTAAAATAGTGGTATAAGAACCACGAATAGAAAGGAAGGAAGGCCTAGGGCCTTGGGAATCGCTGGGACGACAAAGAGCTAACTGTAGTTAGAGACCAGGAGGCACACAGGATGCGTGTGCAGTGTTAAAAGTTACACGCGTGCACCTATTGATTTCAATGGGTGCGTAAAAGTCACAAAGTTAAAGAAAAAGGAGTCTTCCGGATGGACCAGAACCTAACAACTTGAAACCTAGACACTAGAGATGTTTCTCTACCCAGGGGCACCGGAGTGCTAGCGTTACCTCACCCACAGGAAGCGGGTGCATAGGGGTCAAAGTGCGTCGGGTTTCGTCGTGCAGGTCTATGGAGCCTGAGGATGAAGATGCTGCAGGCGGCCAGGCAGGAAGAGTTCGGGTGGATCCAAGGATGGATCTGAAGAGTAAATGACCTGTAAGCAGAGGGGACAGTGTTCAAAGTCACTAGCCAGTGACCGGCGTGGAACCAAGAAGGAACCAGGCGATGTCGGGTGCCAACAGGTGAAGAAAGGAAGCTTGTCTCTGCAGCCACGTGGAAGTGAAGATGTCAATGACGTCCAAGAGTCACTCACGAGCTGTCCCATGAAGGCTCTAGCTGATGGCGGCGTCGGCTTCTTGATTGCAGCAAACAGGCCTTGGCTAATGCAAGCCACGCAGGAGTCGATGAAAGCTTGGTGCTCTAACCAGCAAGGTCAGAGGGGCTGCTCCTTTTCACAGGAGCAAGGGCCAGTCGGGAGCAACCAGACCAGCGATGTTGTTTGTAGATTTCGTCGCCAAGATGGCCACTAGCCAACGGGCCAGTAACCGGGATGACGCGTCGAGTGGCAAAAAGCAAAAGGGCCCCACGCAGATCTCGTGGATGCTGGAGGGCTGGAGGGCTGGTCTTTGGTGCAAATGCTGCTCGGTGTTGGGGCTTCTCAGGGCCCAAAGCACAGCATTGAGGATGCCTCAGGTGCTGCGCAGTCAGCTTGTCGTGGACGTTCCAAGATGGCCGGTCCCACGTCTCTCGGTGCCTCCACGGGTCTCTTCTTTGCAGGGACTGTGGATCTGGCTCAGAGATGTCTGGGAGTCTGGGTCTTGTCGGGTTCTGGGCTCGGTCTCCGGCGGGAGGCGGCGTCAAAGCAGTGGTTGAGTTGCTGGATGGTGCCTGTATTCACAGGGTGGTCACTCCTTGGCCACAAGGGAGATTCTCTTCAGTCTTCTGTGCAGCAGAACGTCGAAGTCCAGTAGTTCTTCTAGTTAAAGTCGAGTTTCAGGATGATCTGAAGTCTTGGGACACAGCTCCTACTCTTATTCCAAATCTAGGGGCCGGATTACCTGCTAGGTCCCTCCTCTGGGTGGGACCAGGAAGGGGGGCGGTTACACCCCCTTTCCTTTGTCCAGTTTCGCGCCAGGACTGGGGCTGGAGAGCCCCAGCTCCGGTTTGAACTGGCATATGCACAGGGACACCTTGTGTGCCCCAGGCATGTCTCAATCTATTCAGCCCTCCCTAACCCACTACACAAAATCCTGTCTGGGGTGGTGCAAGCACCTCCCCTGACAGGAAACCATTTGTCCACACCTCCCAAGCTGGAAGGACTCCCGGCAGCAGGAGTGCAGACTTGTGTCTGTGGTGGCAGCATCCATTTTGTGATGCTGAGGCTCTGTCTAACTTTGCCCGGGTTTCAGGTTAGGTACATGTCGTGTCCCTCTAGAAGGGTGGAATGCTACCCCCGTCGCCAGAATTGGCGAGGGGGTAGTATTCCAAATCGTATGACACCTTACTCGACATGTTTTGATAAAGCCAAACCAAAGTTAGCATTTTGACCGCGAGGTACATAATGCACTTAAGAGTATATGGTATGGCAATATCATGAAACAGCTAAAGGACGTTGTTCCGAAAGCTGCAGACAGGCTCAGCTCATGCCAGAGCACCATCTCACATGAAACCAAGCACTCTGCCTCCAGGATTGTTAAGGCCTGCCATAGGAGTGGCTGATAGGTTACCATGTGTCCATATATGTTAGATATAGATATACTATATCTAAGTAAGAGGAGATTACACCAACTTACCCCAGCTGAGTGATCAGCCAGTTGTGTCAAATAGTGAGGCCAGGCCAGGGGTGGCATAATACATGCTGCAGCCCCTGGTAGGCTTTGGATACACCTATGCCCTGGGTACCTGGGGTACACTGTTACAGGGTCCAATAAGGTGAACCAGTTCCAATTGGTAATGCACCTAGGGTGCATTGGCATTAATTTAGGGAGAGAGCAGCAGGGCTGTGGGTCTGATTAGCAGGCCCACAGCCACACTAAGTCATAAAACCAGTGAAGCAAAATTTGGGGTGACCATAGGATAGCAGACCCTACTCTCCTACATCCATGACCAGTTTTTTAGCTTCTTGCTTTATTAGATACTGTCTTTGGGCAGTTGGAGCATTTTTTAAAGGAATTATGTGGTGGGTTTAATCCTCATCCCATCCAACAGGATTTTTGTATAATGCAGGTGCTTGCGCTACCTCCCACTCCTGCGCGAATGTGTGTTTTAGGTGCCTGGGAATATGGTTTGAGAATGCTGGTAAAATTACTGTTTCTCCTTTAGGGCAATCCATGATGAATGCTGGCGTCCAACCTCGTTCAGCTAACAAAATGTCATAGCCAAACAACAGGCTCTCCCAAAATAGACGTCTAACTGTCCTACATCTATCCCCCTCCATTTGGAGTGTTATTCATATAACTCATGTGGGACACTTACCCTAGTATCAGGTGTTTCCAGTGAGATATAATCATTCAAGTCCGCTGTCACCAGAAATTCCATCAAGTTCTGTCGATTCACTGTTACTTCTGCCGCACTAGCATCGTCAGAGCCCATTTCCCGTTCAGTAGTTGAGTCCTCAGATTTCTGGGCATGTCTGATCTTTAAGACCTGCAACCTTCTTCTTTTTGAAATGTGGTTTTTGCTTTGGTTTCTCTTCTTTTTTAGAAGTTTAATCTTGAGCGTGTTGCTTATCTCTGGACTTTGTACGCTCTTCTTGTCTGTCTGACCAGCCTTCCCTCTCAGAGTTTTTCGATGAATCCTGAAAGGAATGAGAGGAACGTGTATCAGTATCCTGATACCTGACAGGATTCCTAATGTTATCCCTATTCCTAAGGTTATACCTCTTCTCGGAGGGCTCCTGTGGAGGAGTTCTACCTCTGGATTGAGATGTTTCCTTTAAAGTTTTGTTGTTTTTTATTGTCCCACTTCTTTTTTGTTGAAGCAGGTATCTGCTTGGAAGAGTCCTTTTCAGGACTGCCTAGAATGGCATTTTACCCATCACCACGTGTAATGTCTGTGGTGTTATTTTAGTTGCTGTACCTTGAGCTTGAGATCCATTTGTTGCAACTATTGCTGGTCGGACTGTAAGTGTCCTCATGACGTATTGCGTCAAGTTTCTATATATTTTTATCAATCCTTTGTGTTGTGTGAGTAAGTCTCCTGATGGCATTGTTTCAATGTCAGGACGTGGTGTGTAGGCCGCTAATATCGGCCATGTTGCCCTTTCTCTTCCGAGCGGGCCGAGTCTTAATCTTCTTCTTATGTGGCGTAGGGCCCCTTTAAACAAGTATTAGTGTTCCTGGTATGTGAGCAGAACCTCAATGTCTTCAAATGAACAATATTCAGCTGGTGCATCTGCTTCTGTGTATGAGTCAAATGTTTTTGTTCTTGAATTTGCTGCTGGGAATGTAACCTAAGAATAAAATACCTCTGTTCTGTTTGATTTGTATGCCTCAATCACGAACACTACTAAGCCACCCCTACATGATAAACCATGCGCGAGCAATTTCAGGGTGACTGTAGTTCTAAACTTTGGTGCAATATGTAATGCATTTGCATCCTCCTCATCTTCCGGTTAGTCATTGTTTTTAGAACACTAAATACCTTTTCAAGGGAACCAAGATACAGTGTTTTCACACAATTTTAGGAACACTTTGTCCTTCAAGCTTGATTAACCAATAGCCAATAAATAGGATTTTTTAGCCTACTCAGTTGTGGCGGAGTTTGTGGCCACCCACTCCAGACGTCTCTGGTGTTTTGTGAGTAGGGGGTCTCTGAGAATAGCACAACTGAACTACTCAGATTCTGCTGTTAAATAAGTATCCAACCAGCATTGGCGGCACCATGTCGTGTAGTTCCTATATAACTTATGCAGGATCTGCGCGTTTGGATAATATAAACTGTGGGATTGGTGGCAGACTGATTCTGTGCACCCCTGCCGAATACATTAGCCTGTCTGTATCAGATAGCTCACAGTGCTACTAGAATCTCCTCTTATCGGGGAGAGAATAGTTCTTGGCAACCTCAGAACATGACAACCCTGATCCCTCAGAATCGTGGAATCAATATACTACTTTTCGCTCAGTCACTCATGCTCATTTAGTTTGTCTCAGAGAGATACACAGAATAAACAGGCTGGGCGTTTTCAGCAAGAATGTATTGAACAGTTGTTATTCTAGTGTAGAACAGATGAGCTGAAACAACCATTAGACAGTAGCAGAGATATATGATGAGAAGCACTAGGAAAGTAAATGGATGGTATAGATCTACCATCTTGCAACAATCATGAATACATACAAGTATATAAAACACATGATAAAAAGTGTGTACTCCTACAATGCCTCCCTAACTAGATGTACCTAAATGTACCTAGCATCTGTGTAGGTGATATGCCAAGAATCCCTTTAGGATCTCGTCAACCCCATTACCTGAGAATGAGAGAATATGGGACCCTGACCTGGTCTCGAGTTGGACAACCCGCTAGGGATGTTAGCCCACTGCGAGCTGGAGTGTCTGCATGCAAGAACCTCAGCGTCTCTGGTCAGTGTGTCAGCCGGGAAGTCTCAGTCTCCTCTGTCTTTCTAAGCAAGACATGATGTGTATATATATATACCCATAGGTCTCCCCAGGGGTCCTACCTTGCTGTGTTACTGTGTCGGCCTAAAGGATGACGTCGGGCCTGAACTTTATACAGAGATATTATACAGGAGATTTTCGTCCTGCTGTTAGTCCTCCTGTGTTTCCAAGAAGCCTCATGCATAATGTATGAGATTTGAACTAGGGAACAACCTGTGTTCTGAATGCCCTGTCGTTTCTAGGTAAAAGGTCAGTCCCTATGAACCGTTATGTATGTAATGTAGAGAAGAATATAGTTGAAAGATTGCAATGTTACCTGCACCTATATAGGGTACATATATGGAATATAACAGGGGTTGGGTGCAGGCCTACCCACATGCCAGGGCCTATGAAAAATCCCGGCAAAATGCCACGCATTACAGAGAGGTTGGCATAGTTACGTATGGTATTTAAATCTTAGGACCCGATTCACAAAGTTCAACTTACACTTTTGTGTAATTTTTCTCTTTTTTGGTACTCACAAATAAACAATACCTCAAACCATACGGACATACTAAACAGTACACTGTGTGGCTGGTATTACAATTCATGAACTTCCCGAAAAGATTTTAGAATGATCATGAACTACTCAAGCAATGCTAGTGATATTAGGAATGTGCTCCAAAGAAATTGGCGCATCCTTGAATCAGACACGATTATAGGGGAAGATCTACCAGGGTCACCCCTGTTACCATTTAGGAAGGCACTTTTGTTGAAAGATCTTCTGGTACAGTCTGAAAGAGAATAGACATTCAATTTTTGATAAAGTGAAAAGTTTATTCCCTTGTAGAAAATGTAAGGCTTATAAAAACAATCATAAAGTCTTGTCATATGATGTACCTGGCCTTGAGGCACCCATGAAAATCGGGAAGTTAATGAATGGTAATTCCAGCCACACGGTGTACTGTATAGTATGTCCGTGTGGTTTGAGGTATATTGGAAGTAAAATACACCCTACGTGGGTGCGGATCTTAGAACACCTTAGGGCCATTGCCACCAAAGATGTAACATATCCGGTGGCAAGACATTGTGTGAGTCATCATGACAGCAACAGGGATCTGTTGAGATTTTTTTGCATAGACCATGTACCCAAAGACTTAAGAGGAGGAGAAAGACAACTGCTGCTCCGTAGATTAGAATCAAGGTACACCATTCACACCCAAACTACTGATATCAATGGGGTTGAATAGTGGGGAGGAGATGGGAATACACTTTTAATCTAAAAAGTGCAATATGAGGGCATGGATACCACAATTATGTAATCAAGAAATTGAGAATCTGAGATGACACCTGTTTATTGGGGAGACATAATACAACATGGGAAAGCAGTATTACACACATTGCCTATGAACTCATTTCATTATGAAGTAATGGTGTGAGCACTCGTTCTGCCCCTTCATGGCAAAATAAATATATTAACATGTTTCTGTAGCACAAGGGGCATCAAGATTAATTGGTACCATTTGCCCATACAGGGCTTTATATTTTGTGTTTTTCTGTATATAACAGTATATTTGTAGAAGTATAATGTGTAACAATGCATGCTCTAAGATAGCCGAAACCAAAATGAGGTGGACAGTTAATTTTAAGTCCGTTATCGATGTTGATGAACTTCTTAACAATCAATGAATCATGTATTTATTGAAATCGCTTCATGGTGCCCGCTATCATTGAGAAAGGCGGTTGCTGAAACGTGTCCGTGTATACCTACACCCGAATTAAATCTGGGTGAATTGCTCCCGCGAGTGCTGGTATTTCTTGTACTCCGCAACTTATAAATATATATAGTAGAAGGATTCATTGGAGCATTTAGTGACCAGCTCAAAATCGTCTCCACGTGAAGCAATGTACTGAGATTGATGACTATTCCATCGGGAATCTCGTACGCATTGTCTAATGAATTTTTAGAACATATTAAGTGATTGTTCGAAACATGATTTTAGCACAGACCAGCATAGATAAATGAATGCATTATTTTGTTGTAAAACTATTATGGCCTTTGGCCGAAATAAAGTATTTATGATGATGATGAATATCACTGATGACACCTGAAATGGCATCATTGCTAACAACACTATGCATGGTTGGGGCAAGAGTTATAGTTTGAACAACCAGCAAGGCATCATTCTGGACAACAAGCTAACCATGACGACTCAGGTCATCTCCGTCTCCTCCTCCTGCTTCTTCATCCTCCACAAGCATCAAAAGATATTCAAATGGCTACCCCAAAGCTCAAGACACACCATTACCCAGGCCCTCATCTCCAGCTGACTGGACTACTGCCTCGCTCTCTACGCAGGGATTGCAGCTCACCTACTCTGATGGCTATAGACCATACAGAACACCACAGCCAGACTTGTCCTGGACCAACCGAAATCACCCCCTACCTCAAGGAACTCCACTGGATCTCTGTACAGAAAAGATACCTGTTCAAGCTTCTGACCTATACATACAAGGCCCTAAACCACTGCGGACTCACCACCAGAACTTCCATCAGCCCACCAAACACCTCTGCTCTGTTTACCTTTCTCTAACACTCACCCCCTGCATCTTATGTAGCAGATGCAGAGGTCGCTACATCTCTTACCTAGCAGCGAAGACATGGAACAAGCTACCCTTTCATCCACAGACCTCCACATCTCTTCCAGAGTTCTGAATGTCCCTACAGACCTGGCTATTTGGCTAATCAGCTGGACCATGCCAGCGCCTGGATACCCCCACGAATGACAAGTAGTGCTCTACGAATCTATTGATTAATTGATTGATTGATTGATTGATTGATAGTTTCTTCATTTGAATATAACTGATGAATTTTACTGTTTTTGTACTTTAAAATATTACATTTTAATTGACATCTTCAACCATATATACCATCAATTTAATCTTTATTTCTTTTCAGTGAATATATAAATATATATATCCTACACAGTGGCAGTCACCACTGTGTAGTTATAGGTAGGTCAGGGTTTCCATAGGAAGAGTTTTTTTTGTTTCGCTAATGACTGAAGGGCCTATGGCCCTTTCTAAAAATTATTTTCTTCATCCCGTGGGACACTCTCTCAAGAGTCTTGTGGGTGCAAGTGGCCAAAGAGACTTCTGCAGGATCACAGCGCCCTAATAAAACGTTTTTTTCCAATTTGACCCTGAATGGTTTCTCATAGACCTACCACTTTCCTGCCCCCTTATACCATAATAATTTTTGATTTTCAGGACACTGGGACAAAGTACCAGAATCACGTAATGGCAGTTGCAACATTTCTGTTTGGATTGCAGCCAGCCAATCAGAGTGAGTGCTCCAGCGGTACTCAGAAGACACTCTTGCTTTTGCGAGAGCAGAATGGCTGATAGGAAAAGGCTGCATGGCCAGTATGATCATTCCATTATTGAACATTGCGTGCCCACAGGAATCTCATGAGACTCTTGCGTACCAATCCATCCAGATATCTATACATTTTGAAACTCTGGGGTAGATGTACTAAAATCTCATGCAAAGTAGCACAGCAGGCAAAAAAGCTGCACTGCATTGCGCAGGAAGAAGAGGGCAGGAAAGTGCCATATTTACAGAAATATAGCACTGTCCTCCTCTCTGCCTAGCGCCGGTGCTGAAATTAGCTGTTGTGCACCACGCACACACTTTGATTAATAGTGCAAGGGTGTCTATTTGAGTCTAGCATAGGTTTTGTACTGGGAGGATAGCCTTCCAGTACAAAATACGATGCTCAGACTAACTTTGAACCGTTTCCCACTTTGTTTGTGTGCTGTACAGTGCAGCACACATATGAACTCGTAAAAGGAAAGAGAAATGAAAGCATTTCTCCTTTATAGCACCTAATTGAAATGGCCTCTATTTGTTTTCATGCTAAGCCCAGTCTGCTTTTTTAAGTGAATAGGGCTTTACGTCAGAAAGCTTGGGTTGTTGCATGGGAATGCCCATGCACCACCCATGGTACACCCTTTTGGTGCCATGTAATACAAAGCAGCGATATGCGCTGCTTTGCGTTACTTTCAAGTGAATTTCCCATGCTAAACAATTTTAGCGCTGGGAAGCAAATAGGTAAAAAAGAGTTTGCTTCAATTTGCTTCACTTTTGTGATGCAAACACTGTGTAAAATCTTAGTAAATAGACCCCTAGGTTTCTTCATTTTCAAAAAGTACTGATTGGGTTTACAACAAATCACCCAAAAATAATTTGAGCAAGTTTCCAGCTTTCTGCCAAACCTGGTGTAAATCAGTTCAGCCATTTTGGCTGTAGCGCTATCTAAAATTCCATATGGAAATTGCATTAGGACATTACATTTTGGGACCCCATTTTTCTTGGCCCCTGCTTGATAGATCACCTTAGAATGTTCCAGCAAGTGGCTGAGGTGGATGAACTTTTTTGGTAAAGTTTTGTCAAACTGCACCAAAGTTATTAGCAAACAAATTGCTGCCTGTCAATGATTTCACTTGGCTACACCCAGATAGCTATAAATAGTGATCCTTAATTTGTTAAAAACTTCTAAATGTAATTAGGCCAAATCACAAACAGCACATAAAGATCTAGCTTTCTGCCAAATTTGGTGTGAATCCGCTTGCCCATTTATTTTGTATCGCTGTTCAATTTTCCTATGAAAAATTGCATGGGGAAAACTTGTTTTGGGACACCCTCTTTTCTTGACCCCACTAGACGGATCACTGCAACACGTTCTAGGAATTAGTCTATTTTGGGAAAGTTTCGTGAAGATTCATCAAACGACGCCAAAGTTATTAGAAAACTAAAAAATCTATTTCCTGTGGAAACGTGGTCCTAACTGAAACTACCCAGCGGTCACTTACATATATATTTATACTTAGAACTTGTAATAATATGTTAGTTTTACATTTGAAAAAATCCTTAGAAATTCATTGAAATAAACAAAGGTTAAAGAGGCATCATAGTTAAGTGAAAATGGTGATTAAAACATAACACCAGTTATATTTATTTCAAGTAACTATAACTCGTGCCCTAAAGTAATTATAACCTGCAGACTCACTATGCACTGATAATTACGAGACATATTACATTACTCATGACATCTTCTATGACATCATTGTTAACGTCATCGTAATGACAATTAATTGCAAAACTGTGTTTGGTGGGCGTACATCTCCCGTTTGCACTCAACCCTCCCTGCCCATGGCCAATGGCCGTGCGTGGCATGGGTTTGGGTGTAGGGTCTGGCTTGACCTTTGGCTGTGCCTAGCGTGTGGTTGGGAACAGGCTCCGGCCACAGTCAGTCAGACTTACTGACATTGTCAAACTGTCACTAAGGCAAAATATACGCAGGGTGTCTATTGGCTTTATCAAGGGGTGAGCATATTGACATATATAAAGCAAGTTTATCATTTTTGTCCAAAAATCACCAATAACTTTAATCAAATATATATTTCACTGAATCACGCAATGCAATGTTTGTGAGTGTGTCGATTCTCACCTGTATTTCTGCAGGAGCAATAGGAATACAATGATGCAAGGTCCCAACTTCCTCCCACCACCAAGACTGCCCAGTGATGTCAAAGCAAGTCAAGGTGGAATGGTGAAGAGGGGAAGGGAAGAGAAACAAAGCACAAGGTCCCACTGAGTCAGCCCATGGAGGTGTGCTACCCAAGGAATCACTATATGTCTCCTGTATACAAAGAAGAGAATAGGGACATCAGTCAATATGGACAACCCTACAGGATTATCCAATAGGACTAACAATGAATCACATATTTAAATGACTCAGTAGAAATACCGCAAGTGACTGCATACACAGGAGAAGTATACATTTTATGAAACTGAAAAGAGAGAGTATAGGTATGAGTTGTAGAACAGGTACCTTCTATATATATGTTTTTCTTGTCCTTATACTTATGTGTTTGTTAAACATGCAGAAACTAAGTATTAAACTATGTTTTGTCTTTTTTCCTCCAGCATGTCAGTACCATAAAATAATGGAATTAGCAATTGCTAGAACATCATATCAGATAAATACGGTTATATGAATCATTAAGACAAAGATTAGGCGCCAAAAGCACGTTACCGCCTTAGTAGTCCTTACATTCTTTATATGGATATTATCTTTATGTGCTGCAGGGTGCCAGCACTCGAATCAGTAGCAAAGTTGAAGCAACAGAGTTCCAGGTAGTGGATCAGAAGCGATGTTGAAGCTGAAGAGAACGCCGAACCAGAACACGGAAACTGACGACCAGCAGCCTGCAAGAAGCGTTGGCCGCAACGTGGTGAGCCCGGAAGCAATTAAGTCAACTAGAATGTGAAGCGATCTTCCTCCTGGTATGGCGGATTTTATGCTGGCAATGCTTCGCCCCTGCCACAAACGAGGCCGGGAGCGGAGCAAGCCCGACAGATTGTTGTGAAAAATAGTTAATAAAGTTTTATTTAAAAAAATAAAATGTTTCTGAGTGATTCTATTTAAATTTTCAGCCCACAAAATGAAATCATAACAACGCCTACAAGAGGACCTTGCACTCCAGGCTGAACAGTATACAGCTCAGCCACAGCTAGGAGTGCTTTGTTAAAATATGGTAAGTTCACTGAGGTCATGGATTTATTAACCTAGGAAGCTTACTGTTTATTTTTTAATGTCGATGGTGTGCTGTTGTACTTTCTGCAGCCCTGCACAGCATTAAAGAACATGTTTGCTGGTGCCCCTGCCTCTTAAAGGGGCACCACCAGCAAGAGAAACAAGCATTGGCATAGCCAATAGGTCGCGCCTTTGGGACCTTATAAGTGTTTAACCATGCAACAGTTCATGGTGTTGCACCAAGGATATTGTGCTGCATAACTAAATACTTATAAGGTCCCAAAAGACAGGCAGGAACAAAGATAGAGTTGCCTTGAGTTTGATGACGGGGGTTGTTGCAGGTAGAGGAGGGGAGAAGAAACAGCCAGTAGAGAATGGAGGTACGTGAGAGGTAGGTACATGTAGAGGAAGGTATGAGGTAGGAGACATTTATAGTGAGGGAGAGACAGTGGGGACCAAGATTGGTTGTTTCCCATGAGACAAAGGCAAATAAGAAGTAAGACAGAAGAGATTAATGCATTCAGAAAAGAAATATGGGCAGTAAAGGTTACGTGCGGGGGTGACTAACTAACTACACAGAAAGGGGTGGCATGAAGGAAGAGGCGCAGGCAGACAGGCAAGGAGAGAGCCATAGCTACATAGTGTGAGAGAAAGCCTGGCAAGTAGGGGAGGGAGGGACAGATGTGGAGATGGGCTATGGCAGTCACAGAAAGGGCAGGGACAGATTGGAGGAGAGGCGTAAGGGATGCCCTCAAGTTGGGGTGGGGTTGGATTCAGATAGAGCGAGGGAGTGAGCCAGCAGAGACAAGGAGAAAGTGAAGGGCATGCTCATGGGAGGCAGACAGTGAACACTGACAGGCACAGATGCGATAGGCAGGAATGGAGAAACGTGCACAAATAGAGTGAGAGGGAGGGAGGGCTTGAAGAGAGGCATGTAGTTCTACAAGGTCAAAGAGAAACAGGCTAAAGTTAAAGAGAGGCACAGGCACATGCTGATAGCAATGGGTTTGCAGACTGAGTGCGAACTGGCAAAAACAGACATGAACAGAGGGAAAGAGATACAGGCAGATTGAATGGAAGTGAATGGGGAGAGTTTTGACAGGGAGATTGCACAGAAGAGGGACACTGGTGAACAGGACATGGCAGAGAGGAGCAGTAGACATGCAGGGAGAAAGGCAAAACAAGCAGAAAGAAAAAAAAATATATATATGTAGAGAGGCAGTTGCTGACTGGAGGGAGACTTAGAAAAAGACGGACATAGAAGAGAGAAAGGGATAATTGGGAAGAGAGCGGGACAATGGAGGAGATATAGGTTTTCCACTGATGGGCAGAAGACGTCGAGATGTGAGTGTGAGAGAAAGAGAGGAGAGAAAATGTGTAGAGAGGATACATACAAGCAAGGAAAGATGGTAGAGAGAGCAGGGTTAAAAGAGAAAGAGCAGATGGCAGAGACAAGGAGCGTTGAAAGAGATGGGGAGGACCGGCATGTGGGGAGTGAGAAAGAGAGGTGGATACTGAGCAAGATAGAGAGTGGATAGGCAGCTGGAGAGGAGTGGAGGAACAGGGCCAGGAACTGGAGAGGTGATCTGGAGGCGGAGAGCGCAAGAGGCCGGAAGGAAAGGGAGAGATGCAGTCAGAGGCCCTGTGTCCACAGTGAGCAGTCTGCTGGGGGTTGTGTCCAGAAAGTGTCGCGTGGAGGGGGCGGGGCTTGATTAGGTCGCAAGTGATGCGCGACGAGGACACGGAGCAAGTGCAGTACAGCGAGTGCCAGTATGCCAGAGAAAATAAAAAATACAAATACTGAGTTAATAATTTTTAGATAGGTATTGCAGTGCACATCCTTGTAATAGTCTCTTTGACTGCCTTTAAATTATGCTTAAAAGCAGTGTGCATCCGCGTAATATTACTTGTCTGTAAGCTGTTGTGTCAAACGAACAGGGCTCAGATGAGCAGCTCACACGGGACAGCTCGGGTGAGACTGGATACAGAGCACAGACTTCAGAAGGACAACATTCAAAGTTGCATCAAAGGCTACTTAAATAACAAGCAGCAGCTGTTTTCAAGCACACTCATGCTTTGTGGCACCATCCACCTTGTGGGAGCGAACAACAGCCAATTAGCATGCGCGCCGCTCCTTGCTCCCGCAAGGTGGATGCCGCCACAAGCACGAGTGTATGCTTGAAAATGAGCAGAGCGGCGGCTAAAGGCCCTCCTATGCGTAGGCGAGACCTAAAAACACCAGTAATTCTGCACTATTGCAACTTTTTCTCTGAGGGAAAGGAATTACCAATGAAATTTGTGTTTTTGCTTTATGTTGCTTTGCTATCTACTGATATATTCCATCATGTTTTACTTGGCGAAATGTATCCATTGAAATCTCACCACGTGCATTCATAGCATTTGAGGTAATGCAAATTCACACTAACTCCAGTTTTCAGGCTAATAGTTACCACAACCAAGACAGTAATGAGTGCCACAAGCTTCATCTCAACAAAGCCCATATCACTCTAGTATTGCACGAGACAACTTGAAGGAGCATTAAAGCCTGAGGCTCTCAAACACTTAAGCTTTACAGCCCACTTTAATAACAAAACGAGGGCTCATCTGTCCAAGGCAGTGGGCCCATGGTTTGTGTTCCTGTATGCACAACTAAAAAGAATTTACATTGAGGCTTCTCTCTTTTGAAGAGACGCACAGCCAGGCTATTAATGGGAAGATTGGTGCACAAACGAGTGCAGCTTCCTCATGGTAGCCAGGAGCATCAAACAAAAATTCCAATTTTCATATGGGAACACCACCAGTGATGTTTACTGCCAAGCTCGCCAATCATGAGAATCCCACTCGAGCCGCTGTTGAACGAAAACCCTGCATTTGAAAGTAGAGTTCATAGGACAATCTCAGAACACAGACATAAGTGTTCTTGGCTCCCAGTGCCAGAAACTCTTTTGGAACTCCTAGAAACCAGTAAACAAGGCCCAACCCTTGTCCACGATTATCCATCACCTACAGAACTTCCACAAAAGACAAATATGAAAGCACTTGTCAAACAACCTTCCTTGCCTTAGGTTGGTAATGCTCTGTGATTAGACAAGTCAGCACTGTCTTTAGACAGAGTCTAATGGTCACAAGAAAACGCTGGAGTCTACACTGCAGGTGTGAGATTCGAGAGACATGGGGCACATCTACATTTGGGTATGGTAAAATTCTTCTCCCCTAAAATCTCCACAAAGAAAACGGAGAAACGATTTTTATTTATGCAAAATGCATAAGGCCACTAGATTGCCTGAAAACTGAAAGCAAGGGTATAGCTTTAATATTAAATAAAGAGATAATCGCACGACTTGGAGGAGAAAATGTCTCAAAGTTGTGGCTCACATTGTTTTCGCTGTTCCACAAGATATTTTCTACTCAACCCAGTATCCAGAGAGAAAAATTATGGAAAGAGCATAACTGTAAATTCTGCTATTCCCGTATTCCAGAGAAGAGTTCATATTTAAGCCACAAAAGGCAAGTAACTCTTTATTTTCCCCATTTTTCAGATCAACAATGCACTACCTATGGAGAGTTTCAAGGCACAGTTTTACTGTATTACGTGGGTGGATTTTGGCTTAAGGGGAACACTGCAACTCGTTAACATGCCTAGATATTGTCCACAATTTAGCATATGCAAAAAGCATAACTACTTCATGCGTATGACGCTGTAATTTGACTTCACCAAAGGCCACGAGCAGTGTGTGCAATGGATGAAAACGCCCACAAAATGCTGGCGAGACCCCATCTTACAGTTTGTGAAAGGCAGCTCAAGCCTGCATTGCTACGACGGCCAAGGCTAGCTTGAAGCATTTACAACATGTTGGTACACTGTCCGTGCTCGAGTATGTGTGAGGGCGACGTCAGATCTAGTGGGAACATGTCGTATGAGTAATGGTTGGTGTTAATAAAGCGATCCCTTCCACAACAGCAGGAATAAAACAAACGTAAAGCAGTCAGTTCACACACCCACAGGTGGGCACCCATGAACGCAAATGAACAGTAGCCTGGAAATGACAGGCACATAAATCGCCCATAAACCCACTTTGAATGATTAGGAAAAAAAGACTAATGAAACAAGAGCTAACGCTGAAGCCGGACGAAAGTGAAAGTGATCGCGATGCACTTAATGAGGCTGAAAGTGATCGCGATGCCCTTAATGAGGCCAGCAGAGTGACGAGATCTGTGGTGGGGGAGGGAATTAAAGCGCGGAGAGAGGCACGCAAAGCGCGCGCCCGCGCACATGCACTCAGCCTCTAGGCCGGCCATGGCAGCATCTGGTAGCACTTTTTTTTACCCCTTTACAATAAGTCGAGCAAGCAGCTTGCGCTGCTCTAGGCTCGACCTAAAAAGCTCTAGTGCATTATTGGGTGCTCCTTGCAGGAGCAGTGAAGAATAACTGAGCTGCTCTGGCCACTCATTTATTACTTTTTTATTTTATCTTTGTGCATGACCCAGTGCCCACACATCTTACCTTTTCCATATGGGTATTCGGGGAGCAACTGGGCTCCTGTGGGCCCAGCCGGTACCCATTATGAGTACTAGCTGGAGCCATATTTATTTCCTTAAGTGGATGCTCTGGTGCCCGCCTAAGAAATCCACAGCTCAATTTTTGTTGTGGGCTGCAAGGGCAGCCCCAGGTCCCCCACGGCCCCAGCCAGCTCTCCTGGTGGGAGCCGGACCTTTTTTAAATTTGAGGTGGGTGCACAATGCTGGCCATGTTGGCAGCTGCAGGGGAAACCTACAGCCCCCGGGGCCCCTTCCGGATCCCTGGCCAGCATCATATTTGGTGTTGTTGGGAGCCAACACCTTTCTTTTGATGCTCCCCTGGGCAGGAACAGCATTTTTAACTGCTCCCACCAGGTGGAAGCAAAGTTCTGTTCCATGCCCTGGAGAGTGTGAGCAGGGTATGCTGGGCAGGAAACCACAGTGCCACAGGGATGGGCTCCCCAGAACACTGCTGAGTATTGGGTCCCGTGGAATGGGGTCCTCGGGGATGATCTAGGCTTAGTGAGGGGTCAGGGAGGGTGGCTAAATGCCCCCGCCTTTAAGTCAAAATAATGTCCTGGGAGATTAGGTCACAGGGGTCTGAAGAGACTCAGAGATGTGGGCTGCGCGTACTCCCCTTTAATAAAAAATCAGCCCTGGGGGATGGGGTTTCGGGCCCTGAAGAGTCTCTGGAGGGGGATTGCACTCACTGGTCCCCTTATTATTACATTTGGTCCAGGGAGAAGTGGTCCTTGAGGCCTGAAGGAGACTCAAAGAAGGGGGCAAAATGACCGCTCCCCTCCCTAATCATTTCCGTCACCACCCTGTGACCTGGCCTACCCTGGAGGTGTTTAATTTCTTACAACATAGAAGTCTGCACTTTTACAAACATTTTGGCTGCAGATTCGAGGATCCACAGCAAATTTGTGGCGAAATGAAAAAAGAAATGTGGCCCCAGGGGCGTCCCTCTGGCCAGGCATAGTGTGGCAGGGTATCCCTACCCTGCTACTTATATCTTTTTTTTAATCTTTTCTAGGATAAGGGACTGAGTCTTGAGTCCAAAGATGGCTGCCACCTCATTGTTGTTCATATAGTGGCAGCAATTCAGCTCTCATCTAGAGATCTGTCGGCTCCATGGATCCTCCACAGAATTAAATATACAAAGTATCTTCGGCTTAATTTCTCAAACTCTTTTGAAAGTGTGTTTTGGTTGTTTGGGATAAATATTGGTAAATATGTTCAGTAGTTTCACAGCTGCTAGTATGTTTTCTTTAAGTGTTGAGTTTGCTTAAATGGGTAATACTTTTGTATATTCTGGCCTTATTAGGCCATTCCACAGACTCTAAATCAGTTCAACTCAATAACATGCTAATCTTATTATTGTATGGCATATACTTTCTTAGTAAAAACTGTGCGTTTTATGGACCACATAAATGTCAAGACTGATTCTATACACACAATTAGGGTATGTTGGCCTTAGTCCTGCTAGCTCACAGTGTACCATCTGTACCTCTAACCAGGAAAGGTAACAGGAGGAATATGCAACCTCAGAACAGGACAACCCTGACTCTCCAAGGATATCAGATCTAGAACCTTTTCATTTGGTATCTCAGGCATCCCCAAAAAGATACACATGAAATACACAACATGGCATTTCAATATTTATTGAATCATTATATTTCTTGCGTAAAATATGTGTGCTGCAATAATCAATAGAAGGGAAGAGAATAGTGTGATCACCAATACAAGAATGGTAAAGAAAAGAAATAGTTCAACCATCATGCTGTTTACAAAGAATATATGCAAACATATAAACACTGTTATATTTTGCTCCTACCTAGCGCTACCTATCAAAGCGTGCCTAGGGTGAGTGAATCTGTCAAAATACTGTAGGGGTATCTAACTCCCCAGTTGCCTTTGGGTAAGTCTCATCAGGAAGCCCATCTTGGTGGAGAATTGGGCTTTATCCCTCTCAGGAGATAAGCAGGAATCAGCTGAGCTGGAATTCTGGGATGTGACCTGTAAAATGCTCCTCTAACTAATCAAGAGAGTGATGTTGTTTATCTAAGAAGCATCATCCATGCTGCCATGCCGAAGTACCAGTCAGGCCGCTATTGTTTATCCTATTGAGATAGCTCAGTCAACCAAACTGACAATAGCAAACAACAACATTTTGCGCAGTGAACTTAGCCCGTGTACAGAATGTTCAAGTTATTTGATAGTTTGCTACGAAGTGGAAATATAAGCAAAGCTGTTTCAGAGAATAATTTCCTGCACAGACACTCAAACACATTTGTGCCAAATGTCACTGTGTTTTAGAAAAGAAAGCACCCTAAAAACATCAGCATGAAAAATGGTGGTGTTCCTATCATGCCTAAATGGCACCACATGAGACATTTGAGGTGAGCAGAGTGAGAGTATCACTGGTGTTGTAAAGTGCTCTGTACAAAGGATCGACTCCATCTGAAATTTGGAAACTTAAAAGTGCTCTTTATTTCCTATTTTGAACAATTTATGCAGCCCTTCAAAGCTGAAAGGGCATTGTTTGGACTTATAATAGTTGCTCCATTATGTCTGGACATGGCAATGCTTCTCTGACAAGCTCTAATTAGAGTGAGGCAGATGTGTCAGGAGCTGCTTTAAATCATTCCAGGTTGGCTTGGATGGTGTTTTACCACCCCAGAGATGTAATACTGTGCCTGGAATGCTAAAGGTCTTTTATCTTTTTCCATTTTGGCATAGATGGCACTAGCTGATCCAATGAACAAACGCTTTGCTGCAAAAACTGTAAAAGGCTTTCTCTCTTTTCTAGCTCGGTGTGGATGACAATGTGCTAAGCTATGTTTCAAAACTCTGCTGGAAAAATATACATTTGAGGTGAGCAGAGTTTATGTTGGTGATGTTATACAATGCTCCATATAAAGGAGCCATTTTCCACATAAACTTTTTCAATGGGCAGAGCTGTTGCCAAGATGGCGCTGGATGTGTGATCCAGTGCTCCTCCATGAGGAGAGATTAAGGCAGCCTGGGTGCCCCATTCCCCGTCCAGAGCTGAATATGAGTGGGGCAAAGTGTATGGCATCTGCAACACTGAACCCAAGGCCCTAAATCCTAAATGTAGAATTGGTGCTTTTGGTAACATTGTTGCTAATGCTCCAGGTGCGTTGTAGCCAAGATGGCAGACACTACCTTGATGGTCCCCTAGTTTTGACTCATAAGGCTAGGGACTGTCAAGCTACTCCATGCAGTGAGCACAGGGGTGCCACACCCCATGAAGCTTGCTGGCTATGAAGAGGGGACCCATGCATTGCTTCAGAGCCTGCCAAAACTGCAGGCCAGGCACCATCACTGATGGCAGCAGCCTAGATGGCTGATGCCTCCCACCCAGATAAGTTCCAATCACCCATCATCCAGATCATGCATCAGGCCCCTGGGAGAGTGAGAGGAGCCTGGAGTGACTGGCATTTGCCTTGGACATGGCCCACACACTTTGCTACAGGTTTCCTATGTGGGAAGCCAGTTAATATGCAGATAATAACTTTTCCCACTTGACATCTGTTTCAACAATTTTAGCACTTGTTCTATATCAGGGATCCCCTAGCCTTGGTTACTGGAAATGATGCCGGGTACTCTTTAAAAATAAATCTAAATAGCTATATCTGTAGTCACTGAAAAAAACAAAGGTTACATGGACGTTATAGTTAGGCTCAAATTGCACTCATACAAAACCATAGAAATTCAGCAGTTGTAGTTACCTGAGTTAACTATAAATAATGTGCCCACAATGCACTGTTGATGACCTCACATATTACATCACTCATGACATGGTCAGTGACATCACTCATGACATCACTAATGACATCTAAAATGACATCACTGTTTGCATCATCCAGTCGTGAGTGTTTCTGTACTACTAATGAGTAATACTATTTCTTGCATATATTATATGAGTAGCTGTGTGTCTGCGTGCATCTATGTGTGAGCGGCTATATGGGTATGTAAGTGCTACCTAAGTGTATGTGTGAGTACCTGTATGGGTGAGTGAGTTGCTGTGTGATTGGCTATATTGGTGAGTGAGTGGGTGTGTGAATGACTATATGGTGAATGTGTGGTTGTGTGTGTGGCTATGTGGGTTGTTGATTGGCTGTGTGAGCGGCTGTATGGATGACTGTGGCTCTGTTGAGAGGATATATGGGTGATTGAGTGGGTGTGTGAGTGGTTGTACGGGTGAGTGAGTGGATTTTTAAGTGGGTGTTTGGTTAACTGAGTGGGTGTATTGGAGAGGGAGTGTCTGTGTGAATGGCTGTGTGGGTAAGTGCATGAGTGAGTGCTTGGATGGATGTGCAAATGGGTATGTAAGTGAATGTGTGGGTGAGCGAATGAGTGTGTGAGTGGCTGTAAGGGTGAGTAAGCGTCTATCTGAGTGGCTGTATGGGTGTGTGAGGGGGTATGTAAGTGATTGTGTGGGTGAGTGAGTGGCTGTGTGAGTGGCTATATGGGTACGTGATTGGTTGTATGAGTAGTTGTATGGATGAGTGAGTGCCTCTATGGATGATTGAGTGGCTGTGTCAGTACTTGTATGGGTCTCTGAATAAGTATGTGAGTGGTTGGGTAAGTATACGAGTGGGTATGTGAGAGGTTGTGTGAGGGTGTGAGTGTGTGTGTGAGTGATTCTGTGGATGATATCATCAGTGAAGTCATTTGAGATGTTATCAGTGATATCATCAGTGATGTCACTGACCATGTAATGAGTGATGTAATATGTGAGGTACTAAGCAGTGCATTGTGGGGACTTAAGTTATAGTTAGCTCATGCAACTATAACTACTGAATTTCTATCGTTTTGTACTAGAGAAATCTGTGCCTAATTATAATATCCCTATAACCTTTGTTGTTTTCAGTGAATTTCTAAGCTTTTTAACATTATATTTCCTGACTATAACGTCCCTGTAACCTTTGTTTGCTCAGTAATTTCTATGGTCTTTAACATTGTATTTCCTAGCTATAACATCCTAGTAACCTTTGTTTTTTCAGTGTATTTCTAAATTTTTCAAAAACTTGATTTCCTAACTGAAACCTGTAAACTCTGAGAGTGGGTGTATGAGTGGCTGTATAGGTTGGTGACTGGGTGTGTGAGTGCCTGTATGGGTCTGTGAGTGAGTGTGTGAGCAGTTCTATAAGTCTATGAGTGGGCGTGTGAGTGGCTGTATGGGTCTGTCAGAGGGTGTGTGAGTGGCTGTATGGTTCTGTGAGTAGATATGTGAGTGACTGTATGGACCTGTGAGTGGGTGTGTGAGTGCCAGTGTGGATCTGTGAGTTGGTGTGTGTTATGTTTTTCTAATATAACTTACTATAGTGCACACATCACCTCTGAAGAGCTCTGAAAATTTAAATATGACTGTTGTTAGCAAATTCCTGAATTTAACATATTTAGGACAAGTGTGAATATGATGGGGCAAGGCATTCCAATAACACACACATCTTGTCAAGCAAACTCAAGGGACAATAAGCAAGGCTTGTCCTTACAGCGCAAATTCATAGCTGGACTATAATAGTTACATTTCTGGAGTAGATAAGTAGGGCCATTGGCCATTAAGGGCTTATGGATGAGACAGCAGATTTTGAAGATTGTCCTTTTCCTAATAGGTAGCCAATGTCGGGCTTTGAGCATGTTATAAGCCACTCACCTGAATCCCAGGTGGTTCCGAATGGGCAACGCTGGATCCCCAAATTCCTCCTAGGGTCTGTACCCGATGTCAGGATGTAACACTGTATCAGCTACAGGTCCCATGGGGAAAAGGGGTTGGGATTTTGGAAAGACACAAGATGCTGTGGTTCTCCTCTGTGATGTCTACAGTGGAACCTCAAAAGGGGATTGTCTCAGATCTTGGGGTACACCTGGTCATACGAGTTATCTGTAAGGCACACGGACAATAGGTAAGTATACAATGGTAAGATCAATTATCTTTGATTTATTTTGTCTTTTTAATTGTGACTCATACCCTAAACAGACATCTGAAAAGCATTGTCTTTCCAATGAATGAGTTCAGGCACTCTGAGCTGAAAACTGTAAACCGCTGGGTTTTGAGGAGGATGTTCTAGCAGGAAAATTAAAAGTTCCTAACAGCGCTACACAATAGCTCGTTGTTTTGCTGTGTCATCATATACTGGAAAAAGTAGGTGATTCAAGAGTTCTTGAGAACAGACTGCTTAAAACTAGTTAAGTGTTCAAGGAGGGCATAGCTATAATTGGTGTCTTGACAGAGCCCTGTCAGATGCTTTTAAATGATATTCTTAGAATTTGTCTTTAGAAGGCTACTGAGCTCAAAGCGCAAAAAATATCAATTGTAAATGAAAATACCTTGAAGCCAGATTTGTTTTCTCTTTTATCTTGTCTCTTCCTTGTCTTTTAGGATTATTGGTTCAAACCTGAAGCTGCTGACAGGAGCAAGTCACTGGAGAGGCTGGAGCAGCATCAGGAGGCATGCTGGAGCCGAAGGGGAACCAGTTGAATGAAACAGGTGAGTGTCCAACAAAGAGACCAAGCGAGGAAATCAAGATAGGAACAATCTATATATAGGAGCTGGCCATGTGGGGAGGAAATGCCAGAAGGGTAATTAGGTCCAACAGTGCCCCCACAAGCTTGATTGATTGTTGCACAGTCGGAGTTATGGGAAGTTCAGTACAATTAACTGAGTAGTTATTCCAAGTGAGGTTAATTAACAACACCTGCTATGCACTTTTGAGGTTATGAAAAGTTCAGCACAAGCTTGAACATTAGCTCTGGCAATTATCTATGTGAAGTTAATTGGCAACACCTGCTGCTGATAGTTTTTTGGGGAGTGTTTGTAAAGCTCAAAACAATTAGCTCTAAATATTACCAGGTGCACCTGTTTCTGTTGTTAGGCTTTGGGAATGTTCTTGATGAGCAATGATCACATAGACAGTTCTGACTAAGTGAATGACAAGGCTAATGATTCCCACTATGTTACCAGTAGACAAACGCACAGCAAACCCAAACCAAGAAATGAAAGTGTCAATCTGGGAAAAGATCCTGGACCATATCATAAACTCATATAAGGTAGGGCAGTGGCTGGGGAATTACACAGCAGAGACTCAGACCCAGAACCAGAAGGGAGATTGCATACAAGTCGTGTAGCAGTATTCTGGACAACTTGCAATTTAGCCATTAAAGTCTCATTTTCAGATGCAAGTAAAAGCATTGCCATAGTTTTATTTGCTGATAATCAGTGCCTGAACAAGGGTCTTCCTAACAGAGAGAGGATGACAGAAGGAAGCCTTCTTCAGCAGGCAAATCGAGTTAAAACAACTAACGTTAGTAGCTATGACCTGTTCTTTCATAGACAAAGACTGATCTACTTTGAGGCAAAGATTCTTAACTGACTGGGTATAGGAGTGAGGCCTAATTGTATAGGCCACCTGTCTGAAGCCCAGAGTTGCTGTGCTTTCTCAATCAGCATGATCTCTGTTTTCGCAATATTTAATAGAAGACAGTTTGTGACCATCCAGTCTGCAATTGCTTTTATGCCGTTTAAGAACTGGTCTTTGACAGTGTCCAAGTCTTCCTCAAAGGAAATGCTAAGCTGTGCATCATCAGCATAAGATATAATTTCAAATCTGAAGGTTCTGGCGATTGTAGATAGAGGGCCCGCATAGATGTTAAACAGTTTGGAGCTTAAACAAGAGCTCTTTGGAACCCCCTTATCAATCAGCATAGTGAGAGAATTGAAAGTACCCAGCAAAATAGTCTTGGATCTGTTTCTTAAGGAATCCAAAAGCCACTAGAGCTGTGGAGAAGTGTGGCTCAATGATTAGAGTGGCAGACCCTGATGCAGAGGTCTAGCCCGGGACCAGGGTTCAATTCCCCTCCTCGGCGGGTCTTGGGCTCAAAAGTTCCACGGACCTGATAATTCTCGCCTCGGTGCCTATTCCAATCATGGAGTCCAACTCTGGGCAATAGCTTGCTTAATCTCCACAATGGCCCCCACAACGCTAAGGATGCCTGGCCTCCACCTTGGGGGTGCCCAGGAGTGGACGCCTCACAGGGAAAGCCAGGATGAGTTCCACAGCGGTATTCGTACAAGCGCCTTGAGACCCTTGCGGGTGAGTAGTGTGCTATACAAGTATTAAATTTACATTTAGCAAAAAATGCCAATCTCACGCAGCCTTTGAATCAACCTAGTATTAGACACAGTATCAAAGGCTGCAAATAAATCTCGCAGCACCAGCATTGATGGCTCATCTCTGTCCAGGCAAAGTTTTAGAGAATCAGTCACCACAACCAGGGTGGTCTCCGTACTGTTAGAGGAGCGAAAAACAGATTGAATGGCTTCAAGATATGTTTTTCCTCAAGATAAGCCGGAAGTTGAATATTTATTAATCCTTCAAGAGACTTGCCTAGGAGAGGGAGCAATAAGATAGGACGGTAATTTGCTGGATTACTAGGGCCGACATTAGCTTTGCTTTATATAAGTACACCTTGAGCTGATTTCCAAGCATGGAGAATCTTCGCCATGTCAGCAGATAAACTGAACAGTGAACAGACAGCAGCAGTAATCTTCTGGGAGGACATGGATCCAGAGGAGAGCCAGATTTGTTTTTTTCCAGAATCAAGTCAAGTCAAGTCAAATATCTTTATTCGATTGTAATCTTTACAATCATAAAAGTTCATATCACAGATATACAATCATAAGCAAGATTTCACAAATAAACAATAAAAAAGTTCATGTCACAAATATACACTCATAAGCAAGATTTCACAGATAAACAGTACAGAAGACACATCTTCCAGTTCCGTTTTTGGACAGCAAAGTTATGAGACAAGATAAGATACAGAGTTATTATAAAACCAGAACAGCAGACAAGTTGAACAAGTTAAAAATATAAATAAGTATACAAAGTTAAAAAATAAAGGAGAAGTACAATGTTAAAAGCTGCATAATTATCCCTCCATACTTTTCCTGAAAATAATGGCTAATTTCAAGAAGCTGCATATATATAAAGTGCAGTCGCTATTTAAGAGTTGAAGGTAATAAAGAGCTGGTTTAATCTGTGTGAAATTTAACTTTTTTAAACAAGGCTTTAAATATATCTTCCGCGGTACTGTGTAATAAGGACAAATAAATAGAAAGTGCACCATGTCTTGCGGAGACTTCCCGTCGCAGCCGCAAGCAGGAAGCACTTGACCTCGGTGTGCCCCTTTCGGAGTTGCCAACAGGAGGTGAAATAAATCAAAACGGAACCTTGTCAGTAAATAGCGTTCAAAGCCAGACATAGGCCATGATAGATACGGTTCCATACATAGGCTTGTTTGGAGTAAGGCATGTTTCCTGACGCTAGCTTTCAACAATTCGCCCTCCTCCCGGGCAAAATACCTAATGGACGAAAATGATTTTTTCACAAAGGTAACATCAGCTCTAGTTATAATCTCTGGGGCTGAGAACAGGTCAGGACGTCCCAGTTCCGTGAGGCGGTCATTTATATACCTCAACCATGGGACCTTGAACTTGCCGTCCCAAGTTAAGGCTTCTTTTAATATATCATGTGTGAGAGGTATATCTTTGTTTAGCCAGGAGGTCAGCCAGCATAACAGGGGGCTTGCTGCTAATCTATCACTGAGAAAAGGTACACCTAGCTCCTCATGCACCGAGAAGTTTCCAGTTCCCCTTGGCAGCCTCAAAACCTTCTTTAAAAAATTATTTTCTGCAATCTCCAGGGCTTGCGTTTGGCTGTAGCCCAAGAGCTCGCTGCCATAACAGGCAATTGCGACGCTCTTAGCTTGATAAAGTTTAAGTAAAGCAGCCACCGGGCTGTTACCCATTTTTCTAGCAAACCCGAGTATGGCTGCATTGGTGCGTGTTACCTCGCCCTTCTTTTTTACAACAGCTGGGCCCCAGGTTAATTGGTTATCAAGTAGAACCCCAAGGTATGAGAAGGTTTTAGAGTTTGGAATTTTTTCCCCATTTATGGAGAACAAATTAGGCTTTCGCGACCCTTGGCCTATTTTCATGACGTATGACTTTGAGTTATTAATACTCAAGCCTCGAGAACTCATGAAATCATAAAATGAGTTTAAAAGTAACTGAAGGCCGTTTGCCGTCCTGGAAATAAGGACGGCATCGTCCGCGTAGAGCAGAACCGGGACGCCTTTTCGGCCGACGTAGGGGTAATCAGCTCCTGTTTTTATCAGGTAATCCTCTAGCTCATTAATATATAAATTGAACAAAAATGGTGCTAGGATACACCCTTGACGGACTCCCCGGTTGATTCTAATGTCACTTGTTACTTTCAGATCTTGGGTGTAACGGACATTAGCTCTGGTATCTGAGTGCAAGTCAGCCAAAACATAAATTAGATTCTGCTCAACACCCATCTTTAACATGATGTCCCACAATTTACCTCTATCAACACAATCAAAGGCGGACGATAGGTCCATAAAAGCCATGTGAATGGTTCCCTGCCGGGCCAGAGTGTATTTGCCTACAATCAGGTATAAGTTCAGGCATTGAGTTATTGTAGAATGACCAGGTCTGAAGCCATATTGTATAGAGGATATGACTTTGTTCTCCGACGCCCATGTTGTTAGCCTATTCAAGATTACGCCACCTACCACTTTAGCTACAGAATTAATTAACGATATTGGCCTGTAGCATAGTGGACTACTACGGTCGCCCTTCTTGAACACAGGGACTATGGTTGATTGTCCCTAAGACTTTGGGCATCCAGAGATTACAGCTGCATTTATCACCTTTGTGAGAACAGGTGCCCATACTGAGATACGAGATTTAAAAAGATCCGGTGGCAAGCCATCTGGACCTGGAGCCTTATTACCAGTTAAACCTTGGATAGCCTTTTCTATTTCATTGTCTGAGAAACATAAAAAGTTCTCCTTTGGTATTAAAAGATCATATACTGTCTGTTGATCATCACTTTTAAAAATTGCACTAAAATGAGTAACCCAATCTTTCTCTGGGATGTTTGTACCTAGTGCAGTATCACTCGGGTTGTCGAACAAAGGTTTGTTTACAATTTCCCAGAATTTACTACTATTACCCAGGACTGAGGGATCAAGCAAAGACTCCCAAGTATAGGCTTTTATTTCCTTTTTCCGTTTGACAAGAGTTTTTTATATATCAAACGGAGATTTTTAATATTACCTGGGTCTCTGGGTTTGTTTTTAAACGCCTTTCTTAAGTTTTTACTTGCCGAGGAGCATGCATTATCAAACCATTTAGGATTGTTTTTAACCTGCCCCTTCACTGAAACTGATAACAGCGACCCTACTGTTGTCACTATACCTTCAAAAATGGCTAAAATTTGCTCTGGGGGCGTACATGTTGATACACAATCCATTAGATCCCTGCCACATGTTTTGTTAATTTCTTTATAGAAATTTTCTTGATTTACCAGATGCCATTTCAGGCGACGTTTTCCATTGATGCAATTTAATATGCCCACATCTTCACAGTGCTTTCGCTGTTCAAATACACCCCCACTCAATTTAATGGAAAGGGGGTTATGATCACTGTGGATGTTTGTTTGAATCATAAAATTAGAAGCCTGATTGACAAGGTCGGCAGATAGTAATATGTGATCTATGAATGACCCAGGACCAGAGCCTTTGAATGTTGGAACATCGTAGACTTTGGTCTCAGGGACTAGTGACATAGCTACAAGCAAGTTGTTTTCATTTAGCAAGTCATTTAAATATGACCCATGCCTAGTGTGACGAAAGTGGAATCCATCCATGCTGTTACACCCCAGGACACCCATAGGGGTGTCTCGGGGGTTACCGCAGGGATGTACATTAAAATCTCCTGCGATTAAAACGTTACACGGCAATGTACCTGGTCCTTCTTTCAACAGTTCATTCAATGATAGTATATTACACTCCCCTTCGTTAGTTATAGCATTATAAAAATTAACTAGAGTTAGAGCATGTTTACCTCGCTTCAGTACAAGCAATTGAATATTACAATTTAGAGTTTTAAGGCTGGTTATATCGCACAAAAGAGCCAAATTAACAAAAATAGCAAGACCCCCCTTTGCTCTGCCACTAGCTGAGGGGGCTGCTGGCCTAAGGAAGCTTTGATATCCTTCAATGAAGGCATTATTTTCTTCCATCCATGTCTCTTGGAGGCATATAATCGTAAATTTTTTAACACAGGCGAGCCAGGTTGGATCACTTATTTTATCAGCCAGGCCTGCTACGTTCCAAGAGACTAAATTCATATTACAAACAGCAACATTCTCTATATTAGATACAGCCTCAATGGCAATGGGAACTAATATTCGATCAGGTTGTTCAACACTATTAGCTCCCACAGTTTCTGCTGCAATAGGTTCTAAGTGTACATAGGTTGGATGAATATTAAAAGCTTCTAACTGATAATGCATTGTACTAGTATGCTCAAAGCCATCAAGTTCAGAACTATCTAAAAACAGATCTGTGACTATTTCTGTGGGGTCATTACTATCTAATTTAGTAAGAGAGGGGGAAAAATTCTCGACATAGACAAGGTTACTAGGTTTAAAATCGATAGACATAGATGTGGCTGGTAAATCGTACAGTCAATCAACACCCTCCAAACCGTTACGCTCATAGAGGGCGTTGAACCTATTTGAGGTAGGAACATTATATTGGATGTTAGGATATGTTAAACGGGGAGGATTATGATTATTATATAATCCATTTGTGTCCTCCCAACTCTCAGGATGAAATGTTGAGAAATTAGCTTTACTGGACATACCTAATCTATCACTTCTAAAATGACTTTGGTCCTTTATAGTATAGGGTTCATAATTCCTCAGGGTTGCACCATTATAATTTGAATTATGCACAGTGTAGTTTGCCTCATCCTCAATAGTGGGATATAAATTACTATGATTTCTTGATGGATAGAAATAGCTTAAATCCTTGGTGCGAATTAAGCTGTGGATCAGATTGTCCTTCCAACTGGTGATATGCCTTACCGCTCGATTGTCATCAAAAGTAACAACAATACAGTCACCCTCAGTTGATTTAAATCTATGGCCCACCCAATCGACCCTCCTAACGTTTGTGATCTTACCATTGATGTGACGAGGGAGCGGCCTATGGCTGGTTAACCAGTGGCTAACTTTGTTTTTCAATTCACCATATCTCTCCGTCTTACCCATATCTAATTGCGGTACACCTATCATCACTATGGTGTAAAATTGGGATTCAGGAGGGAGATTAATGTGACTGGGTTTCTTGTTTTGTTGGGGCTGCGTGTACTTTTGCGCTAGTCGTGTATTATGGGTTGATGGTACTGTAGGGATAGGCCTATGAGGCTCAACCCGAACATCAGGTGGTATGGAAGATGTACCTTCCGTGGCCCATTCACTCTCATCACTACCGGATGAGGGTCCCGTCATAATAGTAGGCATAGCCGGAGAGATTAATGCATTATTACGAGTACTCGTATGTTGATTAGGATTAATCTGGTCTTTAGCATTCGGTAGCATAGAGGGTTTTAAGTTGTGACCCATGATATCTAGATTGTCTGTCTGGGTGAGGGTATTAGTACATTTAGGCAAATTAGTAAAATCCTTAGATTGAAATTTATCAAGATTCATTAAGGTTTGTTCTATACTAGATATTTTCTCATTTATAGGCTGGAATAGGGATGTGATCATCTGTTCCAATCTCATCAAATATGATTTATCAATTACACACACCTCATCAGTCTGTGTTGTCTCACTTATGGCAGATTTGCTGTTCTGAAACGAATTTTCAATAGGCAATATTACTGCTTGCTCTGCGGCTGTTGTAATTATATTAGAAGTACTGGTTATTGGTTTAGCCAATCTAAAGTTTAACCATACATCTTTAGCTGAGGGTTTATGTTTGCCTATGGGTTTATATGTCTTCCTCATAATCGATTTTGGTTTTGTTTTTTTCCTTCCATAGCGCAGTCTCTTTAGTTTTGGAGAAGGAGATTTATCTGCATCTATGGTGTTAATTAAAAGGGAGCTTTCTGCAAGTACAACCCCTGGGGGAGTCAATGACATGTTTCCTAGATGTAATGAACATGGAATAACCCCACCAGTAGAAGCAGATTGGGGACTGCCTTCAATACTAGTCGGTAGAATGAGAGGGGCTGGTGACGTGTTTCTTCTGCAGCTATTACCGTTAGGCAATCCCGAGAAGGACTGCAGTAATAACGAATCCTCTACACTGATAATAGACTCCACAGTGTTATTCTGCACTGAAGTGTGCATAGAAAGGTTCGGAAAACATAGGTTAGGAGTAAGTGAGAGGCGTCTCTCCGTGTTTTGGATTGCATCAGCGACCACTCCAATGGTTTTTTGCAACATTAGGTCTATGGCTGTAAGGGATGGTAGTGGTGTTGCTGGCACAGACTTATTTCTCGTGGTTGATCTAGTCGCCATAGTGGTCTTTCTAGACTTGGTCATTTTGAACTAGATATCCAGCTATTTTGAAATACAATAGGATACAGGTGCCAGGATAATACAGATTAGGGTTTACAAGGCACACAAATCTGCCAAATGGCATTTAAATGACACAATGATATCACCTTACAGCGATGATACCCTGATGCAAGTTGTTAGGGGGATTGCCCGTCCCGTCTCCTTAGGTCCCCTGAGGGCCACAGAGGGCCCGCCCTTTGCCCGGGCTTAGCCCAGCGCCGCCCGCGCGCGTCCCGCGACGCGGGGGAAGACCTCTCAGTTTTAAACGCCTCCTGGCGCGAAATGGGTTTCCCCGATGACGGCTTCCTGCCGCAAGGGATCGTGGGTACTGTAGTTCCTCCCTCACTGCGGCCGCGCTACTGGAAAAGGACGCGGCAGCGGGGAGAGACCTTCGGCGGGACCAGGATTAGCGACACAAGCACCAGCCAGGTAAGATTCCAATGTTTGTACAGCAAAGCTCCCGCTCTGCCGGGGAAAACCTCTCAGTTTTAAACGCCTCCTGGCGCGAAATGGGTTTCCCCGATGACGGCTTCCTGCCGCAAGGGATCGTGGGTACTGTAGTTCCTCCCTCACTGCGGCCGCGCTACTGGAAAAGGACGCGGCAGCGGGGAGAGACCTTCGGCGGGACCAGGATTAGCGACACAAGCACCAGCCAGGTAAGATTCCAATGTTTGTACAGCAAAGCTCCCGCTCTGCCGGGGAAAACCTCTCAGTTTTAAACGCCTCCTGGCGCGAAATGGGTTTCCCCAATGACGGCTTCCTGCCGCAAGGGATCGTGGGTACTGTAGTTCCTCCCTCACTGCGGCCGCGCTACTGGAAAAGGACGCGGCAGCGGGGAGAGACCTTCGGCGGGACCAGGATTAGCGACACAAGCACCAGCCAGGTAAGATTCCAATGTTTGTACAGCAAAGCTCCCGCTCTGCCGGGGAAAACCTCTCAGTTTTAAACGCCTCCTGGCGCGAAATGGGTTTCCCCGATGACGGCTTCCTGCCGCAAGGGATCGTGGGTACTGTAGTTCCTCCCTCACTGCGGCCGCGCTACTGGAAAAGGACGCGGCAGCGGGGAGAGACCTTCGGCGGGACCAGGATTAGCGACACAAGCACCAGCCAGGTAAGATTCCAATGTTTGTACAGCAAAGCTCCCGCTCTGCCGGGGAAAACCTCTCAGTTTTAAACGCCTCCTGGCGCGAAATGGGTTTCCCCGATGACGTCTTCCTGCCGCAAGGGATCGTGGGTACTGTAGTTCCTCCCTCACTGCGGCCGCGCTACTGGAAAAGGACGCGGCAGCGGGGAGAGACCTTCGGCGGGACCAGGATTAGCGACACAAGCACCAGCCAGGTAAGATTCCAATGTTTGTACAGCAAAGCTCCCGCTCTGCCGGGGAAAACCTCTCAGTTTTAAACGCCTCCTGGCGCGAAATGGGTTTCCCCGATGACGGCTTCCTGCCGCAAGGGATCGTGGGTACTGTAGTTCCTCCCTCACTGCGGCCGCGCTACTGGAAAAGGACGCGGCAGCGGGGAGAGACCTTCGGCGGGACCAGGATTAGCGACACAAGCACCAGCCAGGTAAGATTCCAATGTTTGTACAGCAAAGCTCCCGCTCTGCCGGGGAAAACCTCTCAGTTTTAAACGCCTCCTGGCGCGAAATGGGTTTCCCCGATGACGGCTTCCTGCCGCAAGGGATCGTGGGTACTGTAGTTCCTCCCTCACTGCGGCCGCGCTACTGGAAAAGGACGCGGCAGCGGGGAGAGACCTTCGGCGGGACCAGGATTAGCGACACAAGCACCAGCCAGGTAAGATTCCAATGTTTGTACAGCAAAGCTCCCGCTCTGCCGGGGAAAACCTCTCAGTTTTAAACGCCTCCTGGCGCGAAATGGGTTTCCCCGATGACGGCTTCCTGCTGCAAGGGATCGTGGGTACTGTAGTTCCTCCCTCACTGCGGCCGCGCTACTGGAAAAGGACGCGGCAGCGGGGAGAGACCTTCGGCGGGACCAGGATTAGCGACACAAGCACCAGCCAGGTAAGATTCCAATGTTTGTACAGCAAAGCTCCCGCTCTGCCGGGGAAAACCTCTCAGTTTTAAACGCCTCCTGGCGCGAAATGGGTTTCCCCGATGACGGCTTCCTGCCGCAAGGGATCGTGGGTACTGTAGTTCCTCCCTCACTGCGGCCGCGCTACTGGAAAAGGACGCGGCAGCGGGGAGAGACCTTCGGCGGGACCAGGATTAGCGACACAAGCACCAGCCAGGTAAGATTCCAATGTTTGTACAGCAAAGCTCCCGCTCTGCCGGGGAAAACCTCTCAGTTTTAAACGCCTCCTGGCGCGAAATGGGTTTCCCCGATGACGGCTTCCTGCCGCAAGGGATCGTGGGTACTGTAGTTCCTCCCTCACTGCGGCCGCGCTACTGGAAAAGGACGCGGCAGCGGGGAGAGACCTTCGGCGGGACCAGGATTAGCGACACAAGCACCAGCCAGGTAAGATTCCAATGTTTGTACAGCAAAGCGCCCGCTCTGCCGGGGAAGACCTCTCAGTTTTAAACGCCTCCTGGCGCGAAATGGGTTTCCCCGATGACGGCTTCCTGCCGCAAGGGATCGTGGGTACTGTAGTTCCTCCCTCACTGCGGCCGCGCTACTGGAAAAGGACGCGGCAGCGGGGAGAGACCTTCGGCAGGACCAGGATTAGCGACACAAGCACCAGCCAGGTAAGATTCCAATGTTTGTACAGCAAAGCGCCCGCTCTGCCGGGGAAGACCTCTCAGTTTTAAACGCCTCCTGGCGCGAAATGGGTTTCCCCGATGACGGCTTCCTGCCGCAAGGGATCGTGGGTACTGTAGTTCCTCCCTCACTGCGGCCGCGCTACTGGAAAAGGACACGGCAGCGGGGAGAGACCTTCGGCGGGACCAGGATTAGCGACACAAGCACCAGCCAGGTAAGATTCCAATGTTTGTACAGCAATGGAAAATGCTTAATGGAAAAAGGTCCAAGTTTTTCCATGCTACACCTACAGTTTAGAGGAGGAGCATCATAGGTTAGTACCGCAACAGACTGTTCCATAGGCATAATACATTTCCAATAGATGTAATTTATTTTATCCTCAAAGAAATCCGCTATGCAATTACATAGGTCTTGCAAGTCTAAAATCGCCTGGGAGCAGGCTGAAGTATTAACAAAGCCATTTAGGACTTTAAACATTTCTTTAAAAGAATTTCCTTCTTGCTCAATTTGAATAATAATATGGGATTTGCGTGCCAATCTAATATTCAATATGCATCTTTATCGCTCTGGTTTTCTGTCCTTTTCCACCATCTTTCTAGCTTTTTACAGGAGGACTTCTCCTGTCTCAACTCACTGGAATACCAAGGAGTTCGAGGATATGGCAGAATTTTCAGCCCACTTTTTAAAGGTTTGATGCTTTCAAATGCCAAATTTAGAGCATATTAAATTGTGCTACAGCTATGTCCAAGTTTAGGTCTTGGGAAGGCATGGAATACACAAAGTAAGTTTGTGAGTGCCTGTGGGGTCTGTGACTCGGTCTGAGAGTAGCTCTATGAGTTTCTGAGTGGGTGTATGAGTGGGTGTGTGAGTCTGTGAGTGGGTGTGTGAATGCCTGTGTGGGTCTGTGAGTGGTGCTATGGGTCTGTGAGTGGGTGTGTGAGTTTTGCTTATTTTTTGGGAGTAAAAATATTTGACAATAGTAACTGTCAATCACTATAAGAAGTGTAATTATAGAAGCAACTCACAGTGCCATAGTAAGTGTTTTCTGCTGAGAAGTGCCCTGTGCTCACCGTTAGCCTTGCAGTCCTTCTGAGAAGTTCTGGTCCTTTCCCTCTGCATGGTAGAAGTGCAGATAGTCAAATTCCAGCAGGGCTGTGCTTGCTTTATGTTCCTGTGCTTTGCAGCAGAAGTGTTTGGAAGGGCATGACTCCTTGCAATTCAGACAAGGGTGCTGTCACTGAGTACTCATACAAGACGAGGTGAACAGATCTCCTATGTAGTGATGGCTCCACCACAGAGCAGAGCCAGCAAAGTAAAAACAAAAATTATGTTCTACCATCATTTTATTTTTCGTTTGCCAGCGTGAAGGAGCCATAGAGGGTCGTGGAATGGGAGGGGGAGTAGGAGTGCTTGTGTTGTCCCAGGCTGACCAAAACACACATGCACACTTAGGTTTCTCCAGCCCAGCTGCATTCAGCAGTCGGGCTAGAGAAACCTCCACAGACTCCCTGGTCTAAGCAGGGTGTCTTTTCCGCCTGCTCAGACCAACCCCGGCACTGATCTGCTGCACAAGGATTGGCTGGGAGTATGTCCTAGTCACTGCTGGGACACAGGAAATGGCCAGTAGAAGCAACGTGACACGGGAGGTGGCCGGCAGAATCAGGTAAGTTTTTACAATTATTATTAATCCCCTTTTCCCCCACACTCACTCTCCCCAGGTGCTACCCCCGCCCCAGCACCCTTTGTTACTGGGGGCGCCACTGCTTCTATGCGAAAAATTTATTCTCTCAGCCACGTCTGATGCCTGCCACAGACCCTTGCACACGTTGTACATGTCACAGAGATAAGCAAATGCCCCACAGCTGGATTTTCCAAATCTTACTGTAAGTGACAAACAGACGCAACATTTTGCATACATCAAGTGTGTTCAAACCACCTCTTCATTTAACAGATGGCTCGGAAAATGCAGTTTTCCGTACTCTCTGCACGATGCCTGCATTCAGGCTAGTAGACATTGCAAGTGATAATTCAATTCTAACTAAGAAGGGGGGACACGTGACCCCTCCCCTTTTAGTAATATGGGGTAGGGTACCTATGGGGGATTTGTCCGCAGGGCCTGGCAGCAGGCACGGTCCTGCAGCTAACTCCTGCTCACATTGGCTGAAGGCTGTGCATGGTTCAGGCTTGAGTGCCTATGGGGGGGTTGGTCGCAGGACTTTACCCCTGGCCAGGCCCTGTGGCCAACCCCCGCCATGCACAGTAATATTTTATTGCCATACATAAAGCCAATCCCACCTTCGGCCATGCGAGGCGTGGGTGGCGACAGGGCCTGCACCCAACCAGCTACGAGTGCTCTACCGTCTTTGTGCATGGCCTTTGGCCAGGCACAGTATGGGATCACCTGCAAGGCCGGTCGCTGGCCAGGCCCACCTCCCAACTCCCTGTGAGCACTCTGCCCCCCACTGTTTGCAGCCTACGGCTATGCACAGTGTGAAACTTGTCTCAAGGCTTAGACTGGGGCCAGACCTTGCACCCACCCCCTTAAGGAAGGCTACGGCACACAGCACCCAGCCTTCTGGCATGCGCAACATTCAGTTGGTCTCGCAGGTCCTGCTACACTCCGGCAGACTTACTTAGTTTGTCAAAGAGTCACAGCACCAACATATAAAAAGTGGGCCTATTGGCTTTCTCAGGGGGCGACCATATCAATATATAAAAAGAACATCTATCATCCTTATCCAAAAATTAATCAAATGTATATTTTAGTAATTCACACAATGGAATGTTTGATAACAGTGATCATTATAAAAATGTTTAATAAAGTTACAATAAAAAAATAAAATCAACATCTCTGTGAGTGTTTCTTTTAACATAGTTTTTATGATTGTGTTTTGTAGGGTGAAAAATATCAAAAAGAAAGACTCAGAGACATCTTTTTAAAATAAAACGAACATGTCTTTGAGTCTTCTGTTTATCATTTTTCAGCCCATAATATGCAATCTTAAAACCAACCACAAGAGGGCCTTGTACTCCTGCTGAAGAGCATAAATCTCCAGCTAAGACTGATAAAATATGGTTAGTTCTCTAGGGGTCATGGATTGAATGACCCAGACAACTTACTGTTTCTTTTAATGTTGCTGGGGGGATGGTCCAGTTCCTCAAGCCCCCTGCAACATTAACAAAATGCTTGGTTGTGCCCTGCCCCTTCTAGGGATATCACCAAGCTAAATGTAATGTAAATAGCCCTCACAGGGTATTTTTGGGCACTCATTCAAGGAACAGTGAATAATAAATGAGGGCTCCTGTGGCTCATTTATTATTCCCTTTTTTAACACAATATATTGTTGTGGGTGTCTGGGTGCCGATCTGAGACACCTACATTTTTCATATGGGGGCTGTAGGGGGAGCCACATGCCCCCGTGGCCCCAGCTGGCTCCTTGAATGCGAGCCGGCTACTTTTTTTGGTAGATGAATGCCCTGGTGCCCACATGGGGAACCCACAATGGCAGCCTGTTTTTGGTGCCTGGGGCAGCACTTTGGCCCCCACAGCCCCAGCTGGCTCCCCTTGTGAGAGTTAGCCACTTTTTTTGTAGGAGGGGGGGTGCCACATGACCACCTGGGGCACCCACACTGCAAGGGCCATTGGGGACCACGTAGGGAGCCCCAAGACCCCAGCTGCCACAGCCCGCTCCACAGCCAGCACCATGCTGGGTGCTGGCAGCAACAAAGTTGGGCTCCCTTTTCAGGTGAGTGCAGGCAGGGAACCACAATGTCTCGGGGGCAGGCTCCCCAGGGCACTTTGAAGTATCACGCCCTAGTGGATGAGGTCCCCCAAACCAATACCATCATGGGCAGGTGGCACATGGCCTTCCCCTTTTTAAGGGAACTTTGGCCCCCGGAGATGAGGACCCTAGGGCCCTATAGTGGTTTAGGAAGGTGGGCCATATACCTCCCTATATTTTGTAATCTACTCTGGGTGTGGGGTCCCCGGTCATCATTGAGGCATGGGGGTGGCTGCATGCCCCCTCCCCTTTATTTACTATTTAGCCCCAGGGGATGTGGGCCCCAGGGCCTTGTCGAGGCTGCGGGGGTCATGGACCCCTCCCATTTTAATAATATGTCAGAGTCTGGGAATTGGGTCCCCGGGCCGTAACTAGCTTGGGGAGGGGGGCCCATGCACGCCCCTTCTTGCCAAATAATTAGATATATTGATCCCTGGGACCTACCCACCACAATGGTCATTTCAATTTATAACGCAATCCCGTGACAGTACTACAGGGTTGCAGATTTTAAATTTTTTATTTTCACCGAAGGGGAGGTCCATCTGGGGGGGCAGGGTATCCTTACCTTGCCCCAATATATATCTATACCTTTTTTTAACAGCTTACAGGACAGGCGCCTAAGTCCCCGGTGTCCTGTAATGGCTGACGCAATATTCTTGTTCATGTGCAACGAGCCAATCAGAGCACTTGCTCCCGCGGAAGCCGCACTCCCACGGGAAGTGATAAAAAGCCCCCTAGGCCAATCAGAACACTCTATTTTTTTAAGTTGAGCTTGTGGGACTTTCACGAGCGTCCCTCGAACCTAACTGTCTCGATATACAAATATATTTGTATCTTAATTTCTCAGAACTACTGAATGGATTTACACCATACACCAAATCACAAAAAGCACGCTTTCTGGAGCAAGATCTAGCTTCCTTCCAAATTTGGTGTAATTCCATTCAGCAGTTTTTGCAGTAGCGGTGTTCAAAAGGTCTTGTTCAAAAAATTCTATGGAAAATGTGTAAGAATTTTTCGCTTTGGACCTCCCCATTTTTTGGTCCCCACTTGACAGACAACTGAAGCGTTCCACAAATAAACTAGGCAAAACAAAAAGGTTTTCTGTAGGTAAGTCAAACAGCACTGAAGTAATTTGCAAACCAAATAGGCCATTTCGTATGGAAACACAGACCTAACTATAACTACCCAGTGGCAACCGCCACTTGGAAATATATAGTTAGAGATAGATAGATATTTATACATATAGATAGATAGATAGATAGATAGATAGATAGATAGATAGATAGATAGATAGATAGATAGATAGATAGATAGATAGATAGATAGATAGATAGATAGATAGATAGATAGATAGATAGATAGATAGATAGATAGATAGATAGATAGATAGATAGATAGATAGATAGATAGATAGATAGATAGATAGATAGATAATGTGGCCTAACAGCAATAGCTTCTGACCTTAGAACTGTTGAACCAGTTTTGATTCCTAGCCTCGACTTAACATCCTGTGATTCTGGGCAAATCACCTAATCTTCACGAGCCTAAAAACATGTAACTTAATCTGAAAATGATTAATTACTAAATAGACAACTATGCCTGTGTTAAGGTTACACTGTGAGAATATTGCTCCCAAACTGCCACTCCCATACAAGGACACATACAAGGACACAGTAAAAAGGAATGCATTTACACTAGGCCATAAAATGCAATCTGCAATGCTTTCAGCATGATTTGGGTGAACGAGCATCCTTATATAAAGGTCTGTCATTGCATAGGTATGCATGCCACGTGCTGCAGCAAGAGAGGAACTCTGAGGGAGGTGGGTAAACAAGATGCTTGTCTGGGCGCTTTGAGACTCCTCTCGGAAAGGGTGGTGGGTCAGAGTAAGCTACCTGCTATGCTTACCTTGGAGTCTATTACATGCCAGATATAGATATGAGGCTACCAGCAACATATCACTCTAGGAAAGCAAGAATACCTTAGAGTACAATACAAAGGATAGGTTTCTTCAACACAAGATTATCAAAACAATTATGCAGCAGAGGCTCAGAAAGAATAAAGAACAAGCTAAGCAGTATTTGCTGCAACCAAAAGAAGGTGACAACAGATGAAGGCAGCACAGTCCTAGTCACTGACAACCAGTGGGCCCTGATCTGGGCGACTTTTAATCTGTATTTATCTGTATTGTATCCTTCCTCAGAATGTGACACCCTAGGTACTTTATATTTATTTGCATGAACTTGTCCTTAAGTATCATATTCTCGGCTATACACCAGCATAGTGTGTGTGTACTTTGGTACTTTTGGGCAATATGCCATGGTTTGTAGCTGGTTGTCTTTATTGTGATGGAAATGCTGAGGAAATGTACACTTCTGTGAAGTAGGCAAATTTGAACTTTTTCATCAGTGAAATTCATTATATCAGCTGTGAAACTGTTTGAGGTTCTGTTACCCAGCAGCCCAAATCAGAAGCATGATATCAAATTAGCACTGCAACCTTAATGGTAATTCGTCACAATTGGATACAAGGGGACATTTTTAAAACAAAATGTTCGAGCATGGTGCTATGCCAAATTTGGCAGCACCACGCACCAACATTTTTTAAACGCAGGGATGCTCCATATTCACAAGAATTTCCCTGTGTATCCCCTAGCACTGGTGCAAAAAAAGCTGCCTAGCACCAGAGATGACACCCTGCCGCAATATTGCCAGGGTCCTGTGCTGCAGGGGTGATTGTTTATGTGCAGGAAGGGACATCTTCCTGCACAAAAACAATCAATATTGTGGATTTGCTTTGCAGAATGCAGCACACATGAAAAAAGCAAAAATTATTTATAATTTCTCCTCGTATCGACGTACTAAGACCAGATATTCCCTTAGTTTTTGATGCTGCCTCAGCCTTGTAAATCTAGAGTAGCATCAAAAATCAATGAAACGCCCACTGCAACACCCACTGTACACCCGTTTGCATGCAGAGGTCTGCAGCGGAAAGTGGAATATTTACAAGGTGGCGTTAAGCCACGTTAAGTAGCTTAGCGGCATCTTGGAAATATAGGAAATGGCGCTACGCCACCGGAGCGGCAAAAAAGTGATGCTCCAGTGCAAATGGGGTTTGTAAATATGCCCCAAAATCTGACTGGAGAATCAAAAGCAGCCCTGGCAAAAAGGCTCAAACACGCCCCCTGAAGTATGCTTCTTGCTCTATCCCTCTCAAGCTAACGATTCTCTTGCGCGTTCTCTCTATCTCTCTTTCTCTCTGATCGCTTGTGCTCTCTCCATCTATCTCTCCATCCTTTCTCTTTATCTCTGTCTCAAACCCCCTGTGCCTGCTGCAATTATCTTTATGTAGATGGAAATTGTGACAGAGGCACTGGGTGCAACCCTGGGCTTTCAGAACTGGCCACCAACAATCCAGCCCCTCGGGAAAATTCTTGTGGAATAAAAGGCCACTCCGACAGTGATAAGAAGTCAATCTCCAATCATTTAAAGAACTTGTTTGTGAAGTGCAAGCTCATCTGGGTGCTCAAAGTAGTACGTTTTGCACATATATGTTATTTCCAAACATGTAGTAGCTCTGTGCCTATATGAAATCTATGCCCTTGACTACATTGTTAGAGATTGGTTCTGAGAGACAATATGTCCTCATCCCATTCATGTGCGGAATGTGTGTAGAGTCCCTCCATGTTCATGCTGTTCAGTAATGTTCCCCTTGATAGCGGGCAATAGCACCCCCATTGCCCAGCATATGGCAAGGACCTGGACATGACTTTGAGCACTTCTTACATATAGCTCTAGCCAAATATCCTTCCAGCCAGAGTCCCTGTATGAGATATAATTTGATGCCCATCATGTCCTTCTTTCAGGGGTGTCAGGAAGATTGGCGGTGTGAGGTTCAGATATTCCAACATTCACAGTGGCATATAATGTTAAAATACATTATGCAACAACCAGGGTGAATTAAAGGGGCGAAGAGGCGGTGGAAAGGGAAACGAATGTGGATTGATGGGGTACCAAGTGAGAGAAAACACAATATTTTGCAAAATAACCAACTTTTTTCAAGATATTCCAAACAGACATGGAGGTTGTGTGTGTGCATTCATGTCTGAAGCATGTAAAAATTCCTGGTGAAATCCGACAGACACCTCACCATACCCGACTGAACCTAACTATTTACCAGAAAATACATCAGGGGTAGTTACACCCCAAACACCCCCCTGAATCTACGCCCCTGCCTTCTGTCTGTATTTTGGGTAAGTGTAGAATCAGCTCTGTCTGGTATCAGGTACCACATTTGTTCTGTGGTGTTATCCGGGATTGTTTGTAACACCCCCTTCCATTTGCTCTTGTGCTGCATGGTTGGGTCTTCCTTCTGTCCCATGCCATCCCTCACACTGGAGAGATGACTCTTTAATGTATCATATTGCCTGAAACATACATTAGAGAGTTTACTCTCCAGCGTCAATTTATTAAGGACACCGAAGGAAGACTCAAGAACGATTTGCAAAGTCTAGCTGGTAAAAGTCAGAAAGCTACACCATAGGTTCACTCCAAGGGTTGGAGTAGATTTGAGATGTTTATTGAAGTTACAACAAATCACAGCATTACAGCTGGAAAATGTATAACTGTATTGCATTACAAGGAGTATTCTAATAGCAAACTTTACACAATTAATTTTCTGCCATTGGACAATTATAACTGAGTAAATGATGTAAAAATATGTGTTTGCAAACATTTTTTTTTCTTCAGAGGGAAAACATTGTTTGACACCATTCCAATCTTTTATCCCCACTCACTGTAAAATGCATCATTCATCGCCGATTTGCTCATTTACACAAATTCTCAGCATTTAAAAAGTAATAAAATATTGCAGTACCCTGTAAAAAAGTTGTGTATATCCTCTTCTACAGATGTGACGATCATAGTTGGTGTCGCAAAGCACTGATCTAGCAAAACGTTGAAACTAGGAACGAATTAAACGTGTTGTGAGAAATTCTGATTATACATTATACATACAATTAATATTGAATTCCAAAAACATTAGAAATCATTAAATTAGGGTAACACAAAATTTACATTCTTTCCCACGCTTTGCAATAGTTGCAAAGGAATATGTACACTTACAATGCTATATTCAATTCCTATTCACATCTTTTTATGTGTTAGAAGTAAACCAAGTCTATCTAAAATACCTACTGATTCACTGTTTGATACCACACACATTTAGGGCCAAACTTTGTACACAGGATGGGAATGGAAAACGGCAGAAAGCATTTCAAACAGCTAAAGAAAAGGGAAACCTCTTAACAAAGATATTTTAAAAAATAATACACATTTACTAGTCACTGCTTTAGGAAAAGTATATCTTTACTGTCCCAGGAGGAATAACACTTGTATAACCATCCAATGTGAATTTAGATCTAACGTTTTAGACTTAGGGGCCTATTACGATCTCGGTCGGAAAGCCTCCGACCTGACATCGGAGTCTTTCGGACCGGGATTGTCAGTTTCAATTCTAACCACTTAATTACAATGTAGGGGTCGGAATTGAAACTGGCCGGTTATTCTGTCTTGATTCCTCTGGGCTCAAGGAGCCCATCGGCCACTCGGAGACTGTCCCGTAATCCCAATGGACAGCATTTTGCAGTTGAAATTATGATGCTTGGTTTCCCACAGGCTTTCCATGTCGGGCTTTCCAACATGGAAAGCCTCTCAGAAAGCGAGCATGGGCCACCTTCTCTTTGCAGCCTCCATTTGGGTGCTAGGGGGCACCTATGGTGCCTCCCTTTTCACCCCTGCACCATGTGACAGGCACCCTTTGGTGCCTGCCACGTGGTGTATGGATGAACACAACTTCCCTATTTCCCTATGGGAGCTTGTGCTATGGCCGGTTTACGGCTGTAGCAGAAGCTCCCATAGGGAAACGTGAGTGTGCGATTGCATCGTAATTAAGCGGTCTGTTCCAATTCTGAGATGATATCGGTCGGCGGCAACTCTGACCGGCATCATAATCGGCCCAAAAAGAAAATATTTTTATCAGTAGGTGTAGTCAATGGGCCATGGGGAAAGATGAAAATAATTAGTATTATTAGTGGAATAAGGCTCTGGTCACTGGAGTACCAAGTGGCAGTGTTTTGCAACACAACACAAAAATACCTCCTTGGTTATTTTTTCTCTGGATACATTTCAACCAATAGAAGCCGATAGCTGGTATTGTCTACTGAAGTTCCGATAACTTGTCATCAGCAGCAACTAATGGTCACATTATGTGGGAAAGTATAGAAACACTTCCAAACTTGCGCAGAGAATATTCGATGGAAATTAAACATCCTTGACTTTACTCCACAGGGTCACTATGGCAGCATTGACCGACCACACAGCTCTCATTCAGATTCATTCATCTGTGCAGAATCCATCAGCCCCATAACGGAGGCACCTTTGGCGCAAGGGTGCCTGAGTTGGCACATGGTAGCCCACTGTGCGCCAGCGTAGGCGATAAGGACAGGAATGCGCCGTATCTCACAGACACAGCGCATTCCTGCCCTTTTCTTTTGATGCAGGGCAGCGCAGCAAGATTCCTTGTGGTGCTGCCCTGCGCCAATACCTCATAAATGAGGCGCTCAATTTAAATGTTAAATAATAATATTTTTAAAACATTACATTAAGTTAAAATTATGTTTTTAATGTTTGCACTATAAAAAAAAATGCAACCTAGAGTACAAAAAATTATTTTGTATTAACAATTATTTAAATGGTGTATAGAATTGATGATCAGTAATGTAATTATGTTTTAATAAAAATAATGCTTTTTTTTACATTTAAAAAAGGTTGAAAAATCTTTTAAGACAACTTAATAATGATGTGTTATATGTAGAATGTTTTTAAAATAAATAATATATAATTATATGTTTAAACAGTTTAAGTATTTATCATTTATCATTAGTTCCCATGTTTTTTTTAAATCCCTACCTCCTTAATAGATCGAGGGGCTAGCCCTCAAGCTGTTGGTATCCTTTTTACCAGATAGAACACAGGAAGTTGCTTTGGACCCTTTTGTGTCCAAATGATTCATCCTGCCATGCGGTGTTCCGCAGGGTTCTGCTCTTAGTCCAACTCTCTTTAACATTAACGTTAAACCGTTGATCTTTTGGACTTGATCTTACATCCTTTGCAGATGACACCCAAATCGTGGTGCCACTGTCCTCCTCAAACTGCTGGGAGGCTTCAAATTTCTGTGTCTGCATGTCAGCCACAGGATCTAGATGAATCTGAACTGTCTGAGATGAAACTCAGCCAAAACAGAGGTCATCATATTTGATAATACACCCTCCCTGTGGTCATCACCTTGCTGGCCTACAGAACTTGGCTATCTTCCAACCTCAGTATGTAAAGACAGAAATCTTTGTGTTATCATGGATAACAGACTCACTTTTTAACCTCAGGTCAATGCGATCGCTTTCTTCACTTTTTAGGTTCTGAGGATGAAAAAAAAAATTCTTCCCTCCATTGCATTCTAGGCTCAAAAAATTGTTACCACTGCACCTATTCTTTCTAAGACTGATTACTGCTGCAATTCCTTATTTCTCAATATGTAGCAGCAACATCTAAATAAGCTGCAGGCTTTGCAAAATTCTGCTGCCAGAATGATCACAGGGACTCCCAAATGTCAATCAGCGGCTCCAGCCATAAAACATTTGCATTGGTTGCGAGTCATATTCAAGGCTCTTTGCAATACCCACAGAGCCTTGCACGGGATTGGCCCAGAATTCCTTAAGCATTAATTTAAATGGTATGTTCCAGGAATATGACTACGCACCTCTGGTTCTTAAAAACTTGTTATGAATAGATTCAGGAAAACCAACTGGGGAGGCTGAGGTTTCATCATCTCTACGGCAAGGAATGGAAAGCACTTCCTCCTTTCATTAGAACAAGCCCAGATCTTTTCCAGTTTAGGAAGAATCTCAAAACATGGTTGTTTCCATAATCTATCAGATCTCAATCTCCCCGTTTGGTCTATAGTGCATTGACACCTCCGGGTAATGTTTGTGCTGAATAAATCCCTTTAACATAACATAACATAACATAACATAACATAACATAACATAACATAACTTTCTATGTGAAGGTTTTGTACCTCTGAGTGGCCATAGGTGGTGTTAGACTTTCTCTTGCTCTGAGCTGGAGTACATTTACTAATATTTTGGGTGTTTTCAGGCTGTAGTATTTATAGAAGGGCAGTTTCTAAATAGCAATGAACGTACCCTTTTGTGGGAGGGTGCATGTACCTCCCTAAACACCTTTCTAATCCTTCTTACTCCTCCCTTAATCCCTCTACTTTAGTCATAAGTAGTACTACTATATGTACTACAAAAGGATGTTTGTAATTAGGTCTATAATTGTTTGTGAAAGGATACATGATTGATCTTAATTTGTGTTGTTGGTTGCTGATGGGTCTCACTTGCACTTAATCCTTAAGACCAAGGCAGGTGAGAGTCATGTCTACGGGTGGCAACTCTGTTCATCAACCACAGTCCCTGGTTGATTATGGCCTCCTAGTTCCACCACCCTGGCTCACCCAGGCCCAGGGACTCAAGTCATGGTCATCGCCGTGTGTCTTCATCATTATTGGAGCAGATGTTTCATGATCTGTCAAATTGTTCTGCTCAGTTTCTCCTCATATTGGTTAAATGATCCATGGTTCACTTTGCGGGCTGTGTAGGTAACTGTATATCATTTATTGGTTTAATATATTGCCCATTGCATGAGGGGAGCAATGGTCGTAAACCCTACCAGATGGAGGTGGGGGGAGTGGAGCAGGGTGGACGGGGATAATGTATGCTTGAGGGTGACTGTTCGAGGTGGGACACAGAAAACTGAGCGCATAACTACATAGCGCCCCCCTGACTACCGAATGGACACAACACATGGGCACCTGTTTAGGGTGCCAAAGTTTTGTTGAGGCAAGTTCTAGGTTCTTGACCAGGGATGGGGAGTTGGAGCTTTTTTAGTTTAGAATTAGGACTCCCAGTTGTCAGTTTTTAATGATTTTTACAGATACATACAGACATAAGACTAGTTATTTTCCTCTATGTATTTATTCTTGAATACAGAAAAATATGGGAAATAGGTCTTCTTTGGATGATTTTTTTCCACTGTCAATCATGAGTGCCAGGTCAGTAAGTGTACGGATTGAGAGGTAGGGGAGATGAAAAAAGATAATAGATTTGTTAATTAAGCTTGATTAAGTGCGGATCTACAGTTATTTATTCTATTCTACAATACAAATGTTTTCAGATAAGGCAATTGCACTGTATACTGCTGAAACCATTTGGACATTCAAATGCGAGAAAACATTTGTCAGTCAAATAAATGGGGGAAAATACCCATTGCAGCTTCATTTAAACAGAAAGCACAAAATAAAAATGGATAAATACAGAAAACATGAGCAAGAAATAAATATGGATAAATACAGTCGAAAATGTCATAAAAATAAATGCCATAAAACGGAAACTCTATTTATCAATCGACTGGTGCAGGTGTTGGAAACCAGACTGGCACAGCACGCAGTCCGTCCAGGAATACTGATGAGGAGTTGTGATGTATACTCTTCAACACAAGGGACATAATGCCTGATACATTCACAAGTATCCCATCTTGATTAAATATACTCACCTGGAATGTTGGTGGCATGGACTCCCACATCAAGCAAACAGAATTCATGCCCATCTTAAACGCAGAGGTATACATTTTGCATGTTTACAAGAAACACATATGATCACCACAGAACTTGCCAAGCTGCATCAGAGATGGTGAGACACACTGGTGGGCATCACATACTCTAACTAAACCAGAGGGACACAATACATGGCATACCAGGAGGGCTGGTACGTAACTTTAGGGGGGCTGCGTGATAGAGAGTGCAGAGCATTGACAGCCACATAAGTTCCTAACCCATGGGTGGCATCTTTCCTCACCACATTCAGCTCCCTCTGCAATCTGACCCAACTTTACCATGCATGGGGGAGGGGAATTCAATGCAGTACCAGGCATGGAGAGTGACAGATCGCTTCCCCAATACCCGGTGCTTACTCGTTGGCAGTGCCAAAACTCTATCACAATGGACCATGAAACTCGCGATCACTTAGGTGTGGAGAGCCATGTACCCAAACAGTAAGGAGTACTCATTACATTCCTTGGTACACACCTTTCACACGCACATAGATGATTTGTTCAACTGCAGCATGACATTTGCAGGTAAACTGATAGATACAGAGTACCTGGGTTGCAAGCTCTAAGATCATAACCCTCTTAAAATGACCATAGTCTTGGGACTCACTTTGCCCTGTATCCTAACCTTGAAACTGCCTTGGGGTTCATATTAAGCAATACTTTACAGAGAACGAGGGGACAGCATCTGATTGCTAGAACGGGATGCATTTAAGGTGGTATTGAGGGGTTTGTATAGCAAGACGTTCCACAGGACAAAATTCACACTGAAGCGGGACCTCAACACATTGAAGGACCGCATGTGCACACTTGAATGCGGGACAGTGGGAGTAGGACAAGCCTGAAATGATCTCTCCAATGCTCGAGCAAATTACAGTGCGGTACTACACAGGCTGGGGTGCCTTGAACATAGGGAGAGCATAGCATTGGGAGGGTGACTAAACAGGACACGGACACCCAGAATTTATGGAAGCACTTAGATGGCTTACCACTGCTCCCGTGGCTCTGGTGAGAGAAAGGAAAGCTAACCACCATCAATCTGCTATTAAGTATAGCTCGCTGGTGCTGGAAGTAATACGTGCACGTGCCGGAGTTGCCCCTTTAGTCCAGACAGGAGAGTGCGACACTGGCTTACTTTAATGGTACATGCCCTTAGATGGAGGGGGACATCACAGTATTGGGGAGATCTGTTTCAAAAAGGAAATTTGCAGCTCTTTAATGTTCTGCAAAAGACCACTAACCTGGGACCTGGTAGCTTTTTGCTCTATGCAGAAGCGAGCAACCTGCTCTGGGAGAGCTGGGGAGTGGGAAACTTGGAACGGGCGACCTCAAAACCACAACAAATATTATTGACACATGGGTTTGGCTGGCACACTGTCACGGCCCTTTACACAACTCTGCTGCATCGCACTACATAACCACTAGGACGTCTTGAAGAAAAGTGGGAGCAAGTGCTAGGCGGGGATTTATCAGACCAACAATGGTCGAACTGCTTAGCGATAGTCAAAGGGGTCTCCAGTAATGCCAGAATGAGCTACTTCCTGTTTAACTACCTCCACCACACCTATTTAATGCCTCATATAATAGACCACATGTTCCCGGGAACTGAAACAGTGTGTTCAACATGTGAATATTAAGATGTCGATTTCCAGCATATGGCATGGTGCTGTACAGTTATGGTGGGATTCTGGGACTCAATACTGCCATATCTAGCAGAACTCACAGGCTATCTGGTGCCTAGAGCTGCCTCACAGAGCCTGTTGGGGTTAATGACCCACTCAAAAAAACATAAACATGTAGCACAGTTTATTGCTCTGCATTGGTGCTTCCTAAACGGCACATTGCAACATCACGGTAGGCTGCAGTGGCACCGACACTCGGAGACAAGGTGTTCGATCTACGATAATGGACCCATGCCAAGATCAACATGATCAGGGGGTAGAGGTGCGTGCTACGCTGCATGTGACACCTACCTGGAAAAAGTGGGACCCACATCGGACACACACCCTCCTTGAGCAGCAGGTACACTGTAGTGGTAGATCAGACATGGGAATGCTCAGGAGAAGTTAGTGCGTGCTCAGAAAGGGACCATTGAATGAGAGAGGATGGCATTATGAAGCAGTTCATGACATGATGCTAGACACCACACTAAAGTTTCACCTTTATTCTTAATAGTTCAACTACTCCTATAACACAGTGCATTTGAAGGGTTATTGCTATTGTTAGATGCAAAGTACTGCCGTAGTTGTCACGCAGACATATATAATGTACAGACTATTAGTGTTATGTATTTATCTATGCTGATACCGTTGTCTGGACCGGAAATGCAGTGTTTGTCGATGTTTTACAAAACTTAATAAAGAGCTATGACAAAAAAATCTTGGGATCAGCCATGGGCTTTTCAGGAGAAGAAATACAAGCACTTTCTTCCAGTGCTTTGGATCTGCGTCTAAGGAACCATGAAGGAGCTTGGTCAAGACTGTAGTGAGTGGAGGTGAAAGGGCTTTAACCACCTTCATTGGACATGGGTCTAAAAGTGAGCCTGAATTAATTGAGATAATTTTGATTAAAACAAGTTCATCAGTAGATTAATATAAAGAGACTAAAGTGAACGCACTTTCGTGATCTTAGTCTGCTGCAGAACATTATTATCAGAGTGAGTGGTAGAAAAAGTGTCCAATGTTATTAATTTTAGATTGAAAGAAACTGGAAAGACCCATACACAGCTGAGGCAAAGGAGTAACTATATATTAAGTTGCACTAGAATTAGCTAAATTCTTGTAACTTGAAAAAAAGATCTTTAACATGGTGGTGGATTTAAACTGGGCTTTAAAAATACTGACCCTAACAAGTCTAAAAATGTTCTTGTGCTTACATAGCTCCATAGAATATTCCAGTCTGTCTTGAGTAGTTTATGAAGAGAACTAAACATGTTGACATCTGTTGGAGTTATTTTATTGCTGCAGCTACCTCAGGGGTAAACCAAGGTGCTAAAGGGGTGCAGTGAAACGTCTTTTAAAAAAAATCTTTTTATGCAAGTTTCAAGTATAACAGCATCAGAAGTACATATTCATTGCAGCATAATTTTTTTTTTTTTTTTTTTTGGGAAACCTTTATTACAAAGTTCAAGAGATATACAAGTATGGGCCTACAACCTTCAGGCCGGCCGCTAGTAGACAGTGAGATCATAAAACACATTCATAAACACAAGCAGCAAGCAGTATAAAATCCCACAGATCAAAAATATAATTTGCGGCCACATTGCCCAAACATCCCAAATGGCGGTTTCATTTTAGATGAAAAACGAAAAACAAACCCACAAGGCGGCAAAAGTCTAGGCGACAGTATGTGCTCCCCTCGGGAGGGCTCTACCAACCTACAAGAATAGGAGGGGGGAGAGGAGCAGGGGCAGAGACAAAGTGGTCACGATAACACAGAATTAAGGGAATGTGCAGACTAAGGAGACAGGGCCGCCGCCAAGTCGGGCGTCAGTGGCGGGGTACAGATCCCGCCGCGATAGGAGTTCCAGGGGCCCCACACCTTTACCCATTTCCCAGGCTTACCTCTCGCCACATACACAACCTTTTCTCAGAACATACACCAATCCATATTTTCCTTCCATACCGAAATCGTGGGTGACCTCTGGGAGCCCCACAATTGTGCTATGTCACGCTTGGCCACCATATATCCCAATGTCACCCACCACGTTTGCGTCACCGTGTAATCAGTTGGCTCCCACACATTCAACAGACACCTCCTAGCCTCGGGGAACAGCGCAACATGCGTGACCGCTTGCAACACTGCATGCACACCACGCCAAAATCGAGTCACCTCCGGACATTCCCACAAAATGTGGAAGAAGGTCCCTAACATGCCACACCCACGCTTACACATCCCATCCACCGCATATCCCATACGCATCAGGCCCGGTCCCGTAACGTAAACCCTGTGGAGTATTTTGAGCTGGACGAAACGAAGGCGGGCCGGTATGGCCACCTCTTTCGGGGAGGCCACCGCAGATACCCAATCCTCGTCGTCCAGCTCCAATCCATCAGCGACCCATGCCTCACGGAGGGCGGCCAGCAGTCCCGAGCGATCGTTGATGAGCTTTTTATAGATCAATGAGATAGTGCCATCCGGTACATGCCCGTCTAGCACTCTATCTTCCAAAGGGGAGCACTCCGGGATGGACGCGACCTCCGGGAACACGGAAGACAACGCATGGCGAACCTGTACATACCGGAAGTACTCCCTGTCATGCAACTGGTATTCCGCTTTCAGCACATCAAACGTTTTAAATCCCCCCTTCGTCCAAAGATCGCCCACCCTGCTAATGCCAATCGTGTCCCACTTCTCGAAGCCTTTCGTCGTCCACAAACAACCCAGTCGCTCAGAAGCATACAGTGGCGTCGCCCGGGTCAACCGATCTTTCCACCCCATCACCGAGTTTGCCGCATGCCACACCCGTACCGCGACCCGTGTAGGACCCGTCAAACGTGCGTCGAGCGATCTAGAGTAGAGCGCACGATTGTAGTCGCCACCCGGCAACAGCAATTTGTCCATTTCAAAAGCCGGATTAAGGGCGGGCCCATAAAGCCCGTGGTTTATCGCAGCCAGCTGGGAGGCCCAGTAATAACGTTTGATGTCGGGGAGGGCGACCCCCCCATCGTACCACGGGAGCGTCAGCTTCACGAGGGCGATCCGCGGCCTCCCATCCCAAAACAGTTGCCGTTGCAGACCCTCCACCTCCCGAAAGTAACTAGCCGGAACGACATCCATCGTGTTTTGTAAGGCATATAAAAACCGTGGCAACGACATCATCTTAAACAGCGCCGCCCGGCCGAGCGGCGAGAGCGGCAAGCGCCTCCAACGCGCCACATCGGCCTTCAAACGTTGGAGGGGGGGGAGTAGGTTCTGTGTGTATCGGGCCGCAGAGTCCAGGGTAATAAAAATACCCAGATACTTAAATCCCTGTTGAGTAACCTGGATAGGACAACCCCGCGGGAGGATAGGAGCCTCACCTGAGAGGACATATACACAGGACTTAGCCCAGTTGATGACTAGGCCTGAGTTCCGGCCAAAGGAAGACAGCACATCCACTAACACAATCAACGATTCACGCGGGGAAGCAAGATACAAAAGAATATCGTCCGCGTAGAGAGAGACTCGATCCTCACACTCAGGAGTCCATCGGAGACCACGAATCGAAGGGTGCCACCGCAGCCACTCCGCCAGGGGCTCCAAGGCGAGCGCAAAGAGGAGAGGCAACAGCGGGCAACCCTGTCGCGTGCCCCTACCCAATTCAAAAGGAGCCGATACTCTACCATTCACCACCACCTGGGCTAGCGGTCCGGAATACAACAATTTCACCCAGCCAATGAATCCCGGGCCAAACCCAAACTTCTCCAGCGTCGCCCAGATATATGGCCACTCAAGTGTGTCGAATGCCATAGTGGCGTCCAGGGACGCCAAAATGGCCGGCTCACGTATGAACGGAACCCTCGAGAGCACCCCATGCAGACGCCGCAGGTTAAGCGCGGTGTTGCGATGAGGGATAAAACCGGACTGGTCCTGATGGATCAGATCGCACACCACGCTGACCAGCCGATTAGCCAGCACCTTGGCCAGAATTTTCGGTTCCGCATTCAAAAGCGAAATGGGCCTGTAAGAAGTGACCCGATCACGCGGCCTCCTCTCCTTGTGAATAACCACAATAGTGGCTAGACGCTGGTCCAGCGGGAGGGAACCCGCCGCCCGGGCCGCGAGGAACATATCACGAAGATGCGGCGCCAATGTGTCAGGCCGCAATTTGTACAATTCAATGGGAAGGCCATTAGGACCCATGGCCTTGCCAGAGGCGACTGAACGTATGGCCAGGGCGATCTCCTCAGACGTCGGAGTCGCGTCCATCAACGATTTATCCTCCTCCGAAAGGGAGGGCAACGCAATATCTTTAAGCAGGTCGCGGGAATCCTCTTCCGAGCGAGAAGATACCGGGGAATACACCCCGCGGAAATACTCCGCGAAGCAATCAACAATTTCACCCGGATCAGTAACATACACACCCTCCACTCTCTCAACCAGCGGAACAACTCGACTCGCTCTCTCCTTTTTATCCAGCCACGCAATCAGTTTTCCAGCCTTATCACCCATATCATACAGTCGCCCCTGCTGCTCCCTACTCAGGCCCCTGGCCGCTTCGGTGACTAGGGCCTTGTAGTCCGCTTGTTTGATCCTGAGAGCATGCAATTTGTCGTCCGTGACACCACAATCCAGGTCACCCTCCAACTCAGTTATCTCAGACTCGATACGGGTCACCTCCTCCCGCTCACACCTCTTGGAATGGGAAATGAGGGACAGGGCTTCCCCCCGGAGTACCGTTTTGAATGCCTCCCACAGAGAAACAGCAGACGACACTGATCCCACATTATCTCCAAAATATTGCTCAAGGGATTTAATCAAATCTGCGCGAATTGCGGGATTACGCAGGTACCAGGGGTTGATCGGGACCACCCTCCCCTCCATCCCCGGGACAATATCAAAGTGTAACAAGAGCGGGGAGTGGTCTGAAATACCCCGAGCAAGATGCCGCACCTTCCCGACCCTCCGCGCCTGCGCCGCTGGCATCAGAACATAATCAAGTCTCGAGAGACTACCATGAGCCCCGGAATGAAAGGTGTATTGTACCTGCGCAGGATGTTTTAGCCGCCAACAATCCACCAGACCCAGGGTATCCAAGAGGCCAGACAACCAAGTTTGGGCCCGGGGGAGATCCCTGGGTGGGTGACAATCCTCAGTTCCGGAGACCACAGCATTAAAATCCCCTCCAACCACTAGGATCCCCTCCGGCAGCCCAAGAAGAAGGCGCCCCAAATCAGCAAAAGTAGTCGTCTGCAACCCCGGCGGGACATAAACAGAAACCAAAACAACCACTTTACCCTCCCATCTACCCACCAGAGCCGTATATCGCCCCCTGTCATCATGGAGCACCTCGTCGACCTCCAACGGGAGCGAGGTTTAATCATAATGCCCACACCCCTCGAACCAGAGGTGAAGCCCGAATGAGCCACAAGGCGATAGCCCCGCCTATTCATAGCACAGAAGGAATTACCAATAAGGTGTGTTTCTTGCAAGAACACAATATCAGGTGAAATCCGTTTTAAAAACTGCAGGACCACCCCCCGTTTTATCCTGTCCCCCAGTCCGTTAACATTCCAGGAAAGAAGTCTCAAGCCCCTACCCCCCATCACAGGCAAAACCAATCAGTCCCCTCCCAGAGAGCACCTTGAATAGAACACAACAATATGTCTGCCTTGTGGTACAAACAAACAATACCCAACCCCAACCCAACATTCCAAACAAAACTCCCCCCTCCCTGCACCCCTGCATGAGCCCAAACAGCCCCCCCAACTTGCAGTGTGCCTGTCGCCCCTGCATGAACTAAACTACAAAGACCCCCTAGAGGAGGAAAGAGAACCCCCTTGAGACACACCACAACCTCCACGGGAGGGGGAGCAAAGCACGACAGTCAAGAAACCCTGAGCACAGCCGAAGAGTGGCATCATCAGGAATTAGCCCCAGTGTCAATACCGCTGGCCCGGTCCAGTGGGCACTCTCCTCCCGCAGCCCCCACACCCTCTCGATCATGTCCCCTAGGCAAAGTGTCCAACCAGTCCCCGGCCGTCTCCGGACGGTCAAAGAAATGAGAGCGACCCTCGGACTCCACACGCAGCCTGGCCGGGAAAAGCATGGCGTATTTCAGGTTCATATCTCGGAGCCGCCGCTTGACGCCCATGAAACCCAGCCTCTGCTTCTGGACCGCTTGCGTGAAGTCAGGATAGAAGTTCACCTCCACGTTCTCCAGCTTGAGCGGCCCCTGCACTCTAGAAGCTTGTAAAATCGCATCCCTGTCCCGAAAGTTGAAGATACGGGCAATAAGAGGCCGCGGGGGAGCCCCGACCTTCGGCTTGCCACCAGGAACTCTATGGGCCCTCTCCACCGCAAAGAATTTACTCAAACCTCGAGGCTGCAGACGATTAGAAATCAGATCCTCCACAAAGAGATCCGCCGCCGAATCCTCCAGTCCCTCTGGCACCCCGATAATGCGAACGTTGTTCCTCCGGGCCCGACTCTCGGAATCCTCCAGTCGCCGATCCGTGAGCGCACTGGCCTGCCGGAGCCGACGTACCTCCGTCTGGAGGGCCGCCACCTCAGTCGTGAGGCCCGACGCGGTGTGGGCCAAAGAATCCACCCTGTTATTTGTCTTGGAAAGATCTGCCCTAACAAGGTTAACATCGATGAGAACCGCGTCGAGTTTGTGCGCCAGGGTATAAAATTGTTGACCCACCGAGGTCTTCATCTCCGCGATGGCACCCATGACGTCCTGCAAAGTCAGATCCGTCGGCAAATCCGGGGCATCAGCGGGGCAGTCAGGAGACTTATGCGACCCGCCGGGAGAACCTTTCGGTAGGGTGTAGCGATCCATAATGTTGGCTTGAGTTGCAGCGCCACGCCGGGTCGATTTGGCCTTCGGCCTCTCTCCATCCTGCTTCGTCGCCATCGTCCTGTATCCCGTACACCCACGAGTCCTGCCGCGGAGAGCGAACAATCGAGGCCAAGGACCCCAGAGGTCGCCTCAGAAAGGCGGAGCAGGTCCCCGCAGGGCAGGCAGGGTCCCCCAGCGAGGCAACCAGCACACACAGAAGCGCCGTGATCCCACTCGCGACAATGGCAAGAGGGCTCAGAAGCGAAAGTGAAAGTGAGGGGTACGCGTCTCGCCAGGCTCGTCCCGCCGTTGTTATTCACTTCTCCACTGGATCACCCCCCAACTCAAGTCCGGGGTCAGGAGGGGAGTAGGCCGCAAACTTCAATCGATGCCCATCACGGCACGGTCCGATTGAAATACGGAAAACGGGTACCACCTCGGCTCAGGTTCACCAACACAGTCCCCTCAACCGAATCAGGATGAAGACAGGATAAATGTTGGAGGTCGCGGAGGTCCTCGGGAGCCTCGCACCTACGCGGCCATCTTGGGTACGCGCTAGGCTCCTCCTCCAGCATAATTTTTGATATTCGTGAATTACATTCTATACCAATATAATAGACATTGACAGCTTGAATCAAAATTTGCCTCAATTTACTGAAATGATCTTTGTGTTCCGTATCTTAGTGTCATGTCAAGGGTCCCACCCTACAATCTCACACCCCGCATCCCCGATCTCTCATCACCCCACAGTCCTGCATATAGTCGCAAGGGACTTCGGACAGATGTCTATCCAGAACCTTAGAGTTAATCTTCCTCCTATCTAATGAGGCTCACTCGCTGTTCACCCCCGTTGGGTGTAGTGGGTTATTCAGTAGGTATGTTCCCAAGGTATCCCTGGGATGAAAAAATTCAGTGCTGCCAATGCGGCAGATAGAAATTCTCTGTGTGCCTCCCCCATCCACCCAAGGGCTATGTCCTCCAGGTATGAGGTCAGCGCAATTGGTTGCCACCTCCGTGTGGTGGACAGGCAGGAATAGTGCAATGAAATGTCCGAGTAGGGTTTTCTGGGATAAACAAAATCCAGTGCTGCCATGATAAAATAGTTAACGATCATGGCACGGCTAGAAACTTTACCTTCTAAAATAGGGGCAAAGATACTCAAAGACAGTGTTACCGTTTTTGCACTATTTCGACTCTTTATAGTCAGATCTGCTAGGAGTAACAACTTGTAGGGGGTTAGTCAATACAGAAAAGGCCTTGGGTGTGTTCTTATGGTCATTGGATCTCACCAGCAGGGGAGACGGGCTGCACAAGTGATGAAAATGGGCTATACCAGTGGTACAAGTTGACCGCACATTGATGGAAATGGACTCTGTCAGTGGTAGGAGAGGGTAGCACTCTCCTAAAAATGTTTGGCCCTAGCACGTCATTGTTTTTCCAAATTTAACACGGGTACACAGTATTATTAAAGCTGCACAAGACTATGTCTTCCTGATATCAATGTGTTATGATGTGTCCCTGCACTATTAGGAAAGATAGTGATGCCTAGAATGATTTTAAGCCATCAAGTACTATGCTGACAAAGCCAAAACATGTGTAGAGACTGAGGAGGAGAGCTGTGTAATGCTCCTAGAGGAACTATCTTAGTTTTACTCTTGTTCTTCTTACCTAATATTTGAAGATGCCCTGCTTCCAAACAAATGTCTTGCATGAATCTTCACAATATATCAGGACACTATGACACACAGTGGATTTAGATTCCACATCATCACTCTGGTCGCTTTCTTGAGTTCAGAAGAGAACATTTTTCCACTAAAACCCAAACACGTGTAACTGCTTAACCCCAGAATTCTTTTTTTAATGTTATATAAGGTACTAAATGACATTTTTGTTTGAAACTACCCTTAAAGTCATTGGCAAAACATGAGCTACTCTAAGTACAGATCGAATAAAAATATAAAAATGTGTTCAGCAGCATTAGAAAGTAAAAAGTAGGGCTTTTTGTATTTTAAATTCGTTGATGATCGGCAATAACATTTTAAGCAGGTGGTTGGATATATGTATTTCCAATGTTTGGATAGAAATTGATGCACTCAATCGAATGTTTGTGAATTGTCTGGCCTGTTTACCCAAATAAATGCAAACCACTCTGGATAAAACAGCTATATTTACGGTTTGATTACCTGGCTGAAATTAAACACAAATCTTATATTGCCTTATCTTCTGTAATGAACTCAAGAATTTGAAGTTGATATACATATTTCTGGAAAAGATTTGACAAGGAGATGTTGCAGCCTGTAATGCAATCGACTCTAATTAGACAGCCGCTTCCACTTTCATAGTAGCCAATGAAAGAAACCTGAAGACACCAAGTATTTGCCTTGATATAGTTATGGTCTTTACCTTCGCTGGTCATGGTTCAAAGTTGTACATTTGACACTTGTATAGGAGCCAATAACAACGGATGCTAGTTACTGAAAACTGAAAGGAAACCCCTAAATTCAGGGCCATTCCCACAACATTACTGGTGTACAGCATATAACACTTCTTCCCTTTTCCACTTTTCAAGTCTTGCTGTTCTACAGATTTCAAATCTAAAGTCTTTTTTCAATAACAGTTGTGTGAAAATGACTCCTCATAAAACTTACTTCGCTGCCAGGCCAGTGGCATCAATTTGAACATAGATTTTAGTCTTGAGCGGTAGTGCAGTACCGTTCTGGTCCAAAGTCATGGAGAAGTTGGCATCCTTGTAATAAAACATGATAGTTACTTTCTTAGTGTTCTACATTAGTTCATATTATTTTACACATTTAGACGTTACATCTGGGCCTTAGGATGACTGACAAATGTCTTACAATTTCATGGAAGTGCGTGATGAAAAAAAGTTGACATTCCTCAATGTTTATTGGAAGAATTGTGACCCAATCACATGCACAAAAACTAAAGATATGAGTTTAAGAAGTTAGCAATGAAAAGACCAGATAAGTCAAAAGGCACAGAATTCTAACCAATTACTACTTGGTTGGCATTATGATTGCTAATAAAATTTCAATTGTAAAAAGATTTGGTTTGCTTAGGTATCAAGCATGATTTACTTAAAACACTGCACCTCACACTATTATAACACAGTGGCATTTAGTAGACAGTAAAACAATCATGAAATCATATTAACACAATTTAGCATAGGTGTATTAAAGTAAACTATTGCATATTAAATGATCTTTCTGATGACTCATTTGTATTCTCTGCTTTGCATACTCAATAACTGAAATAGCTACACACTATCTGATAGTATCTTATCAACCTATGTGTTAGCAAAACTGATATCCAAAAAAGCTTCTCCTCCTAGACAATTGTCTCTTGTAGTATGTAGTGCTCTGTGGGTTTTTTGTGAGTTAAAAAATTGCAGAGTTGTTGGGAGGATCTTCCAAAATATGTTGCCAATTGCAATTCACCAAAACTGAATTGATATTAGGGGTGGGCAGAATTTGCGAAATCCACTTTCGCAAATTATCGCGAAAATGTTAAAAATTATCGCAAACACGTGGAAATATCGCGAAGATGCGAAAGTTATTTTCCCGCATGTTCGCGAGATTTTCTGCATGGTTGCGGCTCGCCAACTTACCCATGTGGTTGCTCGCGGGCGCGGCCATCTTGTTTTCAGTTGTCTCGCGGTGCATGATCGCGAGAAGAAAGACGTGATCGCGCGACGCATGACGTCACTGCGGGCGCGAATTGTCGTGAGACAGCGCAAATGGCTAAAAACAATACAACATCTGATGGAGAACGCGACCGGATCAAGAAAACTTGTCGGCGAACGCAGGGATTCAGGTAAGGCGATCGCGCACACGCGAGAATGTATTATTTTACAGCGCGAGCAAGAAACAAATTATTGCCAAGCTGCGGAATGCGGAAATTTTGACATTTTCGCGCTTTCCGCGGAACGCGAAAATGTCAAATTATCGCAATTTCCGCGAACGGAACAAAATTTTTGCCCAGGCCTAATTGATATTACATCATTGCTAGACATTTGACTGATTAAATGCTTAGGTCTTCTCTCTTGGTGTGCTTTAAACACATATAATGCATATGAAGAAATCACATTATCTGAATTGTTTTCACACTGCATTGTTTCGATTCTGGATTGGTGTCGGGGAATTTTACTTAGGTGAAACGTTTGCAATACCCCAGTACTCAATTTTTGGGCAGAGTTGGGCAGATTTAAAATACTAGAGTGACATGCTAGTATGATGTAGTATACTTAGTCAATGTTTGTCTATTTACATGTCAGAATTGCTCCATTGGCTATAAACTCATCTTCCCAAGTTAATCTTACCCAAGTTAATCTTATCATTGGAGTATGACCAAACATTTAATTGATGGTTTAATACTTACCAAGAATAATTTCATACTTAGTGTGCTGATGAAACTGCCATTGTTGGTGTTCACTGCCACACTCACTGCATACCTTCAAAGTAAATGTCAGTGTAAGTAAAGAGCCCTCTTTATTTTAAAGTAATCCATTGTATTCCTTCTATCTATATATGTATCTATCTATTGAAATAGATATAGAGGTAGACATAGATGTAGATATAGATATAGATGTAGATATGTAGGACTACCACTAAAAGGAAAACTCAAGTAGCCACATACATTTAGTCATTATCTCAACGCAACATGCCCTTATGTGCTCAGTTGCACAAAACAGGTGCCTAACATAAGAGGTAATAGAGTTCATTGTGATACAATTATACCCTATTATATTTATTCTTGGTAATTGCAATAAACATTTTGCACCTGTATTGAGATCACATACTACATAACTTTAGAGGGTAAAGCTAAAAGCTAGTCTTGCACCAAATACTTTGCACTTTAGTAGTATCAGAAAACTTGAATAATTAGTGATAAATGCAAAATTAAACTTTCTAATGAAGAGTCGTGGACTTATATCTAAAATGTTCTCAGATTAATAACAACGTAAAGCAAGCACAGTATGCTCTTCCAGCACACTCTACCTCCATTCATGACAATTTACTTTCAGATTCATATACAAGAACTATATCTTTCAGGAGTCACAATATTAAGTCAATTTTGCTGTGTGTCACTGTTGTGACCCTACTTCGATTCCATACATTATAAGCTCTACATGTAACCACTTTTCCAGCACATAATATAGTTTCAGTCCCATGTGTCTACATTGCCCTATCTTTCTGAGATGCACCAAAAATACAAATATTTAGCCAATTCCAACTAAAATTCCAAAACTTAGTCATGTTCCTGGAAATTATTAGTCACATCTGTTAGATTTACCAGGCTCCGAAATGAAACTGTGAACTTTTAGAAGACAAAGACAACCATCAGGGACCTCTCAGCGCTCCCATTGAGATAGGAAGGATGTGAAGAGTAAGCCAAATGTGTCAGACAATCACTCATGAACAGGTAAAATTATTACACATAAGTATTGGTATTGTGCAACAGACTAATATTGATCATAAACTATTCTAACGTAAATAATATGATTATGAATGTTCACTAATAGTTCAGTGAACAAAATGAATACAAGGGTAAATGATAAACACACACCAATCATATTTCATCATATATCTCTAGACAATTATTATAGTCAATATGTATTTTATCACTAGTTGTATAAAGCATAGTTTGTATTAGAATATCTATGCCAAGTCATGTATTATCCTGCATACCGTCATGCCGTGAAGCCTGAAACTTGAGATTCAGCTTTTTGCAACCCTCAGCAACCAATGCAACTCTTTTGCCTAGCTCTAAATACCTGTATCTTTTATACCTTTTCTTTACATGGTAGTGTATAGAATAGAGAGGGTCTTATTGTGTTATACTCTAGTTTCAGATATACTAATCAAAGAACAATATTTGTGTTCAGATTTCAGGAAATACAAATAAGCTTCCACAATTGCATCTTGTCAGTCCCTCTGATATAGAACTGTATATTCTATGTACAGTATATAAAAGCAATTTATAGTTGCTGCGCCTCTGTGAATACTTGTTAACATGCTACATAAAACAGCAAAATAAAATATGTGGTGTAAGAGACATACAGAATTTTAAATCTGAGAGTATTCACAAGACCGTAGTTTATTATCAGGCACTAAAATACATTGTTTGTATAAATGATGACCATATTAACACGTAGCAAGGCCTGTATTTCATGCAACACCACTTTTATATGTATTATAAATCAAAAGGCTATGCCCTACACTTCAATCTGAGATAGCAGGTTCCTAATATGGATAATGTTTTCGATTAACAGAGGCATTGCATTGTTGTATTACTCTACTTCAGCTTAATGAATCATTCTGGGTACACACACCACAAACAGTTGTCACATGAGGATACATTTAACTGCAAACATTCCCATCTGGTGAGTATTCGTCCTACATTCAACATCTAAAAAGTACTTACGTTGAAAGTCGGGTTTGGTTAATCAAATATTGCAGAGGGTAGTGACAAGAGAAGTTGTAATATAAGCTTGTGCTGTAACTTATGGATCCTGTGCCTGCTATTGAAGGGGTACTCACAAAACCAGACAAAACCACGGTTTGTACGATGGAAAAGTCATTAAATATGCCACTCCCCACCTCATCCTGAATCTGAAAAATAAGGAATGAATAGGTAATTATCTGCCAAATGAATTGAAATAGAAAATAACAGTCACTGTGTTTTGCATGCACTAGGGTGGTTGCTTTAGAATTCTAACCATTTACCGTCTAAATTAGCAAAATAATATTATTCATCACCAATGCTGATTGTCAAAATAATAGTACATTCTTAGGGAGAACCGCAAGTAGGGCATGCCTAATTTAGAGATACCTGAAATGTTCCGATTGCGCTAACTCGTATTCCTGCTGCAGCCAAGGAAAAGGGACCACCTCACCTGACTTCCACAAGTCACCCACCTTGGATATACCAATAAGCTCCCAACGATCAAACCCTCTTGAGCGAATCAGCTTGCCCAATCGCTCACTATACCAGAGTGGTGTGACCTGTGTAAGTTTCCCATCCCATCCCAAACTTTTAGTAGCCGCCTTCCACACCTGTACCGCATGTCCAGTTGGGCCAGTCAGAGCAGGTTTCAACAACCGTACATAAAGGGCCCCTTCAAAGTTGCCTCCTGGGAGAAGCCATCTGTCGATCTGGAAGGCTGGGTCGCCCTGTGGCCTATACATACATTAGTTAATCGCCGCTAGGTGTGATGCCCAATAGTACTTCCCTATGTCTGGAAGTCCGATGCCCCCATTGAACCATCCCAGCGTGAGCTTGTGTGTCGCGATACGAGGTGGCTTACGCTCCCACAGCAGGTCCCGCATGATACAATCGATTTCTTTAAAGTATGAGGGTGCAACGGGATATGGAGTATTATGCAGAGCATACACTAACCTGGGGAGGGACATCATTTTGAACAGGGCAGCACACCCCAACAAAGATAGCGGAAGCGATTTCCAATGTAGGACGTCAGCTTTAAGACGCATGAGAGGCAGCAGGAGATTACGATCATAAAATCTGGACGGATCTTTAGAGACCCAGATCCTCAGGTATTTGAAGCCGTCAGTAGCTTCTGCCAATTGATATCCCAGAGGAAGCGAAGGTCTCTTTATATAGAGGGCATTTAACACAGATTTGGTCCAGTTTATAGAGTATTCAGCAAATACATGGAATATGTCCAGGACCACATTAAGGGATTCAGCCGGGGACGCCAGATAGAGCAAAATGTTGTCCGCATACAGCGATATACGCTCTTCCCAGCTGGACGTCTATTTGAGGCCCCTTATGGCGGGGTCGTTGCAGACCCACATTGCCAGAGGTTCGAGGGCCAGGGCAAAAAGAAGCAGGGACAAGGGGCATCCCTGCTGCTGCCCCTACAAAGAGTGAAAACGGGAGATTCCCTGTTATTAACCACTAATTGGGCGAGCGGCTGTTGGTAGAGAAGTCGAACCCAGCTCGTGAATTCAGGCCCAAAGCCCAATTTGAGAATGACAGCAAACATATAAGGCCACTCGATGGTATCAAATGCTGAAGCAGCGTCAAGGGAGACCACGACAGCGTCCTCTCTAATTGTGTCGGCACGGCACAGTACTCCGTGGAGCCTACGCAAGTTGAGGGTGGTGTTCCTAGCGGGCATAAATCCCGACTGGTCTGGGTGGACTAGATGGGTAATGACCCAAGCAGATGGGAGGCGAGGACCTTTGCAAGGATTTTCGCTTCGCAGTTGAGCAGTGAGATGGGATAATAGTACATTCTTGATAAATTAGTTCTCTGGAACATTGAATATGTGTTCAAAGTCTGACTCCTTTGATTTTGTTTCAAAGAAATTGTGTGTATTCCTATATACTATAAATAATGTACTTTTCTTAATTTACTCATATCACAACACCTTTGACAAAGCTCCAAAATCTATTCACCAATACATTTATTTGCTTTTGGTTCTAGTGCAGTTTAGAAATACAACCATTAGCTATCATAGTATTGTATTTAAGTGCCATTCAAAAAGAAGATCAGCGACAATTATAATTATCCAACAAATTTATAAAAAGCATACATAGATATTGAGTTATTTTACAGAACTCACAATGGTGGTCAATGTGTAGAATTTGCAAGCTCTGCTTGGATCAAAAGCCGAAAACGAAAGAACTCATCAATTCTAAACAGCAAAAACATAGCTCATCAAAAAATAGCAACTTCTGTTCTAGATGTGAAGGAAACTGGAAGGAATGCGCAAATAATCCAGACATAAACTGAAAATGGTGATTAAGAAGAGCATGCCTTTTAAACACACGAGTCTGGGTCATAAAAACGTTTTGACTGCTACTATTAGACCTGTCATACATTTCCCACTAACTTTTTGCCTTTAACCTTCCTGTTTTGCTGACTTCGTTTTTGCTGACCTTAGGACTCTGCACACTTTACCACTGCTAATCAGTGCTAAAGTACTTATGCTCTCTCCTTAAATCACGGTAGAACTGGCTTATACCCAATTGGCATATTTTGTTTGCTTGTAAGTACCTAGTACAGGGGCACTACCTGTGCCCATGGTCTGTAAATTAAATGCTGCTAGTTGGCTTGCAGCACTGATTGCACCACCCACTTAAGTAGCGCTTTAGATATGTACCAAGTCTGCCATTGCAGCCTGCATGTGCAGTTTTAAACTGCCATTTTGACCTGACAAAAAAAACTCTGGCCAGGCCCAAACCTTCCTTTTCAATGCATGTAAGTAACCCCTAGGGTAGGTTCTGGACAGCTCAGAGGGCAGGGTGCAGTGTATTTAAACATTAGACATGTACATATGTTTTAACCATTTCGATGCTTGTGACGGAGCGGTTCCGTCATGCGCGTCGGTCGCGCTATGCGCATGACGGAACCGCTCCGTCACGGCCCTGCCCGCGCAAGAACCCTTCAGCACAGCGCGGTAATCCGCGCCGCGCTGAAGGGGTTAAATGTCCCTGTAGTAAAAAACTCCTAAATATATTTTTCGCTACTGCAAGGCCCACCTCACCTATAGCATAACATTGAAGGTACCTTATTACAATTAATAGGTTGTAACTTCCAAATGGAAACAGGTCAGCATCTCATGTTTGGTGTCTTTGGAATTGTAATGAAAAATCCTCTTTTATGGTAAAGTCGGATTTTAAATTACAATTTTGAAAATGCCACTTTTAGAAAGTTGGAATTTTCCTGCCTTAGTCACTTAGTGCCTGCATTATGTCTCTAGGTAACATGACTTGGTGTAGCTGACAGTTGGGCTTTGTGTATTCCTCCTAGACAGCCACACCCAACAGAGAGCTTACAATTGCCTGGATGGGCGTTCACTGGCAGGATGGGAGGCTGGAGCTGGGCACAGCCCAAATTATACTTGAAAAGGCAGTGTCCTGCAAACCCCATGTGGTTAGTCTTGAGCCAGGGCAGGGGAGGCAGCAACCCTATGCACTTCAAGAGGAAACCTCTATATGCTTCTCCCACTTCAAAGGAGGCACCTGGTATAAATTTTGGACCTCAGACACCAACACTTCAGTACACTTCTGGACCTGTGGAGACTACCAGGAAGAAGGATTGCTGTGCTGTTGAAAGGACTGCCACTCTCCTGGACTGCTACCCTGCTGGACTATTGCCCTGCTAGACTACTGCCTTGCTGACTGCTGCCTTGCTGCCCTCCTGTCTGAGTCAGAGAAATTGAACCTGCACCTGACCCTAGAACTCACACAGTGGCTCCAAGGACTGGTTTGCTGACCCCCTGTTCATAGCCACAGGGACATAACAGGCTCCCAACCACCTGAACATTCACCCAGATTCAGCTGAAGTAACCACCGGACCCCCAAGTGGTGCCCTTCAGGTCTTGGCCACTAGTGTGGCCTCAGTGAAGCTGAATCAAAGTTTTTGGGCTCCTCCTGACAGCGAACAGGCTCCTTCGTGCCATAACGTTGTCGCTCTCACAGCCTGCCAATGCAAAGTTCCGTCAGCCCGACTTCACACTACAGCATTGACTTCTTGTGGGTATGCCACCCGATGCTCTGGGAGACAGTCCACATTGAAAACAGGACCTTTGGTGTACAGCGATGTCTTCTGCGATGCCCGCCCTGCTATTTGAGCTACAATGGTGACTGTTTGTGATGCTTCTCTGTTCCTAGATGCCACCTCCACCGCCAATGGGACTCTTTACGCTGGACTAAGAAGGTTTGATTTGATTTGGCATTTGTATAGCGCACGATTGGTAACTTTTCTGCTGGACCAACATGGTCCTTGTATCTGGCACATGCTCCATCACGGTCGGCTGAACTTGTGACTTTCTCCCGGTCTCACACGACCAGATGGCCACAAGTGGCACTTTCTCATGTTATTTTGACTTACATCTTAAAATTGCATATCTTCAGTTCCACTAGTTGGATGTTTGTTGTTTTGATATTGATTTGCTTATTACATTTTGTTCTATTTTCCTAAATTAGTGTGGGATTTTTCTTGTGTGTTCACTTCATTACTGATAGAAGGGCAGCATAAATACTTTACACATTTCCTCTAAGTTAAGCCTGACTACTCTGTGCCAAGCTAACAGAGGACTGTGCTCAGGCCAATTTGGGGTCTGTATGTGCCTCAATATGACAAGGATTCTCGTTGCTGTTTGAGTAGGGTTTTACCCCGCTCAACCAGTAACCCAATTTCTTACATTGGTGATCAGCGGTGAGGATTGGGACTTGTGTTTATGCAGTGCCATACAGTTATTTTGTGTTGCCCTGAAAATCCCAGATAAATAATCTGAAACCAATTAGACTTTTGAATTATCCTTGATTGGCCCTTTCTTCTCCCATATTCACTCTTATTCTGGCATTTGACTCTGCTGTGGGGGAATGACATTGACAAGGGGTTTGAAGCTTATGACGTAACAAAACAGATGCTTAGGATCCTTGAGGAGGATTGGGGAGGCTAGCCTCTGGAAGCATATCCCTAGTGAGGGGAAAGATGCCTTATATGCCCTAGAAAAGGGGGGACAAGATGAGGTATCCCTCCCCCATTAAGCAAACCCTTGTCAGGAAATATATCCTCACCGCGGACAAGTACAAGCAGAAGTTTAGGGACAGCAAGAAGCTGCCCCAGCAGTCTTTGGTGGATTCCGTGGATTATTTTTTCAAAGCACTGGATGGTTGAGGGAAGGGCAGAGAGGTGAATGATTACAAGAGGCTCTATGATCTGTTTGCAAGAGAGCAAATGTTCAGTAATCGTTTTCCAGAGCTGTGCCAACACTTGATTTATATTGAGCTCCCTCACCCCAGGGAGCTTGCTAAGGAGGCAGACCACTGGCTCAACACCAGGGTCCACAAGAAAGTATCTGGGGGAATCATCACAAGAGTGGGCTGCTTCCTCATCGGAAGAAGTAGAGGGAAACAAATAAAAACAAGAAGTTCTCTAAAGTTTCCCCAAACATGTTTTAAGGCCCAGGACTCCCAATCCCCACCAGAGCAGAACAATAAGGCACCACTTAAGTGCTATGAGTGCCAGCAGGTTGGGCACTACAAGGGGGATGCCAAGTGTCCCAAGTGGGCACAGCCCCACACTGGTGGGCAGACACCGTGGCTGGCTTGCGTAGCGCTTTGGGAGGAGATTGCTCCAGATATGATGGTGTGTAGTATAGAGGTTACCCTAGAGTCCCTGGGTGACAGAGAGATGGTGTGAAGGGCTAACATGCCTAGTAATACAAAGAAATACAGGCAGTGGGTCACCATCAATGGCAGAGGATGAAGGCTTTGAGAGACACTGGAGCCAGACTGATAGCTGTCAGATGTCATCTGGTGATCTCATAGCAGGTAGTCCTTAATGAATTCCATCAGCTTATTATAGAGGAAAACCATGAGAGTCACTATCAAGTGCGCTGGTTCCCCTTGATTGTGGAGGGGGTCTCAGATTCCTTGAGGGTAGCTGTGAGTCCATCCAAGCTTGTGGATTGTGAACTTGGCAATGACCTAGAACACACCATCTGGAAAGAGCGAGTAGTCAGGAGTACCTGGGCCCTGAAAGAATGGCTCAGGTGCCTGTCAAAAAGAGGAAGGGCAAGGGGCACATGAAGCTCGCTGTTGAAACTCGCATAGTCAGCGAGGAGGCTGAGCCTGAGGGCAACGCCCTAGAACCTACAGGGTAAGACATTGCCATCCTGGGGAATCTACCTGAACAAACCACCTGTCAGAAATATGGGGGTCCCACCAAGGAGGAGTGCTGCAAAATGCAGGGGAGTGCCCTACTCTGGATGGCATATAGTGGCAGGCTGAGGCCCAGGAAGCTGGTGACTCCTCTGGTGGTCACCTGATCTGTTAGGAGGACGTTCTCCAGTATAGCAAGTCTACGTTTCCTGAGTCTGGTTAACCCATGTGTTGGTGGTCCACCAGTGCTACAGGGCCGTCCTACTGGAGCTGGCTCATGATGTTCCCCTGGCATGGCATCTAGGGCAGGACAAGACTTTTGAAAGGTTTGTCACCCACTTTTATTAGTTCTGGATGAGGATGGTCTCAGATGTGTTCTGCAGGTCATACCCTACATTCCAGGCCAGTGGCAAATCAGGAGGTAAGTTCTACGCTCCCCTGCAGCTATTTCCTGTCATTGGCACTCCCTCAAACAGGTGGGCATCAACATTGGTGGGCTTCTGGACCTCAAGACAGTCCTAGGTGACAGGTTCATCCTGGTCTTGGTGGACCACGCTACCCGGTACCTGGAGGCTATACGTCTGACACCAATGACTGCACACATGGTTGCCAGGGCACTGATCACGATCTTTACCTGTGTGGGATTAGCCAAGGAATCAAATTCATGTCTGCATACTTGGAGTCCATGTGGAAGGAATGTGGGGTAACTTATACGTTTTCCGCACTCTACCAACCCTAAACAAACAGCCTTGTTGGAAGGTTCAACCGTATCGTAAAATACATGATATTATGCCTATCCAAACACTTGAGGCAGAAGTGGGACGTCCTCTTGCCATACCTGTTGTTTGAGTACAGGTAGGTACTACGGAAGTGTTTAGATTCAGCCCCCTTTGAGCTTCTGTACAGGCAGCCGGTGTGAGCGCCTCTCAGTATGGTATGGTATGGTTGTGAGCAAGCTCCCAAGAAAGCCCCTCAGGATGTGGTCAGCTGCATGCTGGTAATCGGCACTTGGATGAAGCACTTCTAGAAGAAGGCTAAAGAGAATCTATAAGCCAGCCAGGATGTCATAAAATGGTGGTATGACCAGAAGGCCCCTCTGGTCGAGTTTCACCTTGTCAAAAAGGGTGGGCAATGGAGCTTGTGGAGCCAAGGGCCCTACTAGACTGATAGTCTGGGCCCGAAGAGGAGAAAGAACTCAAGAGTGCGGTCACCCACCTGGTAGATCTCAAGAAACCCAGGAACCCTTTAAGGATGTTGCAATACAATCAACTCAAACCTCACTTTGTGAAGTCTGAGGTTGCCATGCTCTTGGTCACGGATGATGGAGTGGAGGGGGAGAGTGAACCTCTCTGGGACCTTCTTTTGCTATGGAGCAGGATGGGTCAGTGGAGGATGTCAGCCTCTACCCTACTGTGACCGTAGAGCATCAGAGGGACTTCCGCCAATTGCTGGGGAAGTTTGCCTCTGTTTTATCCCTTAACCCAGGACTCACAACAAGGTGCGCCCATGATATTGATATTGGAGACAGTATGCCTGTGAAGAGTAACATCTACAGGCTATCTGATAAGGTTTCGCTGGCCTTAGGGCTCTGTGCACTTTACCACTGATAACCAGTGCTGAAGTGCTTGCACTCTCTCCTTAAAACATGGTAAAATTGACTTCTAACCAATTGACATATTTAGTTCACTTGTAAGTTTCTAGCAAAATGGCAAAATGGCAAAATGGCACTACAAGTGGGTTTGCAGAACTGATTGTGCCATCCATTTAATTGCCCTTTAAACATATCTAGGGTCTACCATTGCAGCCTATGTACGCAGTTTTAGAATAAAATAAGCTAAAATAAGCCTTTTGCCCAAACCTTCCTTTTTAGTACATGCAATGAACCCTAAGGAAGGCCCTGGTCATCCAAGAGGGCAGGGTGTAGTGTTTTTAAAACGTTGGACATGTACTTTTTAGTTGTACATGTCCTGGTAGTGAAAAACTCCTCAAATCATTTTTTCACTGCTGCAAGGCCAACCTCTTCCATAGGATGACGTTGGAGTTATCTTATTATATGTAATAAGCTGTAACTATCAAATAGGAAAAAATAACCAGTTCATTTTTGCTGTCTTTGGAATTGTAATGAAAAATCCTCTCTTATTTTAAAGTCTGAAATTAAATTACAATTTTGAAACTGGCACTTTTACAAAGTTTGCATTGTCTCGCCTTAGCAATTTCATGCTTGCAGCCTGTCTCTGGGTCACATGAATGGGTGGAACTGACAGTTGGGCTTTGTGCATTCTCCTAGACAGCCACACACGATGGGGAGCTTAGGTGTGTTTGGATGAGCCATCTCTGGCAGGATGGCAGGGCCAAGCTGATCACTGCCCTACTTACAGTTGAAGAGGCTGTGACCTGCCTCCACCCAAAGAGCTTTACACCCCAGAAGTAGTCTGGAGCCAGGGCAAGTGGTGCAGAAAACCTGTGCACTTCAAAAGGAAACCTCTAGAAGCTTCTCTCCCTGCAAAGGAGGCGCCTAGTATTAATATTTAACCTCAGACACCCACTTTTCAGTACACTTCTGGAGCTGTGGAGTCTCTGTAAAAAAGGACTGCTGTGCAGCTGAAAGTATTTCCACTTTGCTGGACTGCTGCCATGTGTGACTACTGTCTTGCTGGATTGCTGCCACGCTTCCCTCCTTCCAGGGTCAGAGGGATTGGACCTGCACCTGAACCCAGGACTACCAGAGTGATTCCAAGGGCTAGTCTGCTGGCCTCCTGTTCAGAGTTACAGGGACATAACAGGCTTCCAACCACCTGAACCAGCATGCAGATCCAGCTGGAGTAAACCTCTGACCCCTAAATGGTGCCCCTCAGGTCCCGGACCCTTGGTGTGGCTTCAGTGGAGCTGAATTGAAGTTTTTGGGCTCTTCACGACTGCTAACTGACTCATTGGCTTCAAAACCTTGTCACTCACACAGCCTGCCAACACCAAGTTCCGTCAATCTGACTCTATCTCTACAGCATTGACCGCTGACAGGGAGTGCCACCATGTAGCACTGGCCCAACCATACGTGCCAAAAACAGGATGCTCGTACTACATCGATGACGCAAGCCAAGCCCGCTCTGGTGACTCTTCTCTGCTCCTCACGGTCCCCTCCACTACGAACAGGTCTCTTTTCTCTATGCTGAGAAGTAACCTGATCCCTGTACCTGACCCGTGCTCCATCGCGGTCAGCCTGAACGGGTGACTTTCTCCTGGTTTCGCACGAACAGATATTCACAAGTAGTGCTTTGGCTTTTTTGGCACTATTTTCACTTAAATACTTAAAATTGCGTACCTCCAATTTTACAGATTGGATCTTTGTTGTTTTGGTCTGGATTTACTTATTACTGTTTGCTCTATTTTTCTAAATTGGTTTTGGAGTTTTCTAGTGTATTTTCACTTTATTACTGTTTGAAGTGCTGCATAAATACTTTACACATTGCCTCTATGTTAAGCCTCACTGCTCTGTGCCAAGCTACCAGAGGGTTAATTTGGGTCTACTTATGCCTCACCCTGACAAGAATGTTGGTTTTGCTAGAGTAGGGATTTACCCCCCTCAACTAGCAACTAGGCATGTGCGGTAACCTCCGCTCTGCCGGCTGATTCTTGGAGTTTTGCAACTCTGCGCCCTTCTTGGAGAGCGGCAAAAAACTCCACTCTGCCGGATGGTGGGGTTTACCAGTGCCCACTCCAGCTCCCTCGTTCCTCTCATGACTTAATTAATAACCTTGCTCCCATCCACTCTTCCAACTACCTCCTTCCCTCCACCTCTTCTCTCTCAGCCTCAAACAGTATTCAGACTAGCTATTTGTTCTGAAGGGCAGCTCCCTTAGTGCTGTGGCACTGTAGGTATTAATACTGGCAAGTATCCAGACCGACTTTCCTTAACAAAGAGAGTGGTAAAATGATTGTATTACCTGTTTGTTAAAGTATTTAAGAGAGCGTATGTTTTAGGAGCTCGGAGCTCATGTGAACCCACCAGCTTGCGGAAATCTGCGGAATTACGATTAGTTTTCCGGTAACTCTGTGGAATTCCTCTGAGTTAAACTCTGCAAACTCTGCTCAGGCCTGCCAGTAACCCAATTTCTTGCAGGCCTTATTTTGTGTTCTAGGTGGTAAGCTAAGACAATGATTGGTGCAAATATTTTTCACCTCTGTATTACGAAAACAGGTCTCTAGAGGTGGTTATGAGACACAAGAATGTTTGTACTTATTTGTGGTGTGACTATTTGTTTTTGTGGAGATGTATTCTGTTATTTTTGTACTGCTCTGTCTTTGTTTTGCTTTATTGCTATTTGATGTTTTTATGCTTAATTGTGATTGTTGTTTTGCGTTCTGTTTTAACTGTTTTGAGGTGTTGTATCCTGTTATGTTTTGTGTTGGTCTGTGTACATTCTTGTATTATGTTCTGTAGTTTTAATTTGGCATGTCTACAAATGCTGCACCATTTTAGGTTAAAAGCAGCTAATGCCTTTAAAGTTCACGCAACATGGAACCGTTTAGCACTGTTTGAGTTGGTAACATACCATTGCTTGAGCGCTTCAACAATGTAAGACTCTAGATAGCCTGAAACAATGGCAAAGACCTTGAGCCTTGCCACATAAAGTGAACACTGGAAATGCTAAGGTAAGGCTACCACAATTTTAGGCAAACTGGTCTCTTAAGTAAATTCTCATCAGACACCATCAGCGGTCAAGGTTATAGAACTATGTGTGCACAAGCTAGACTTTTTATCTAAACGTCACCTCTACTACGCTCACTCTCAGTCGCCCACCGCTGTAAGTCCACTAACTCTAAACATATAAACAATGAAAGGAGAGAAACAATTTTAAATAACAATTATGAATCAATTATTCTATGTCACTCAATTACTCCACTTCACAGGCATTTCGTTGTTGAAGAGTCTTTTACTCATTAAAGTTCATTACACAAAATTCGTATTCTTCACATTTTTGTTGATCTACTCATATTTCCTAAATGATCAAAAGCAAATTTTTTAACAGTCTCAGCCTACGCGTTTCAACCTAACATATGACTTCATCAGGGCTGAAAGAATAAAAATAAATATACCAATCAGTCTAATAAACACTCTAAATGATATATTACATTATTATACACTGATTTAAGTCCCAACATTAATCCAGTCTGCCTATCTCCATTCTACATTCATATCAAAATTGTGCTGGATGGAAGACATATATTCATTAATGTCATAGTCGACATATTATAAACTTCATTCTGTATTTACATGTTATGAGTCAACAACCAATATCTTATTGACAATATTTGTACTCATTTATCAATGTTCTTACATGCTTGCGCCAAATGATAAGACATTATTGTTCAAGGATTTAGAACCTCCTGGATGATATGCACCCTACATGCCTTTCTTTGGTAGTTGAAAAAACCTAACCCCATTTAGGAATAACGTTACTACTCTACCTTGAATTTAAAAGGTTTGTACTCATTCGTACCGTAAGATATTTAGAAGGTGTAGCATAAGGCATCCTTGTATTGGACTTCTTTTCCTCAGCGTCCTCAACAACCTAGTAGAATGAACAGAATCTGGTTTCAAACGTTATGATTTTAATAATAAAACTACATGCTATTAATTGTGAATCAAAAGGTCCACGTACCAGTATTTAATCCCTGAGCACCTGAATTGTAAACTTAAGTTGCTTGAAATGGCCAAAATCCCTTTTACCTATCTGCAAAGAGATAAGGTACCTTCAATCCATACCGTATTCAAATCAACTCTTTATATCTGTGCTATTGTGAAAGTTTATTTAAAAAATAAAGCACCCCTACATACCGTTATTTATTATTCACAAGTCTTTCCTCCATACTCAGTTGCTATCTTTTCGTGCAGCGTGTTGTTCTAATGTGTTCAGTCTCCAATTCACAAGTTAATTGACCCGATTCGCTGTAAAATATAAACAAAAAGCAACCCTCTATTCTAATTAACTATTTCAAATTTTGATTGAAATATATAAGAACCTTAATCTTTATCTATCTAAAGCTGCTGTCTGCTTACCTTGCACCCCATTCAATAGAAACGTCTCCGATTCACCACATGTCTCGAATTCCACCATGAAACTCGTGTCTTACGCATCAGTATTTAATCTGATTCCCACCAATGAAATTCAGAGCATGATTCACACGCCGACCAATCAGCTTTGTTTCCTCTCAATACCGAAGATTCAGATGACTTGCGCGTTCCCTTTCTGGTCCGCCGTAATAATAGACCAATCATTGCGTCTCCTGCGTGCTACATCTAAAAAACTCTACCGGATCCCAATTGACCAATCACATTCTATTTCGGCATGTTCCTTCTCAGGTCCGCCTATTTTCTCAGTTTCCGCTTCCGCTAACAGACTCATGTTACATAACCAATCAGCAATGACTTATATATTGCGTGCAGCATTGTTCGCTGCTGAAGTTCCGATCTTTTTCTTATGCGTACACTATTTACGCAATATAGGTATTTTAGTATCAGTAAAATGTGACATATTTATATATTCAATATCCCACTTCCTACGCTATATTCCCCTCTTTCTTGTGATCTATTTTAGTGCTATATTATACTCCCTTCACGATCGAAATTAGTATTACTGAAACGAAAACACATATTTTTCTGATGCTATTTCAGCAATTTCATTACAATACAGTGTTACTGATATGAATTACGTGCATGAGTTCTACTATCTCGAGTCCCAAGCCTATTTCAGCCTCTCTCGTCATTCATTTACATGTTATATACAATTAGCCTCTCAATTGGAGTTACCTATTAGTTGATAAAACTACAAAAATCACATGAACGCTTACGAGTTTCATGACAACTAATATTCTACTCATCAACCAATTTACAGTCCACAATGGGTGGTTTTTTCATTTTACCAAGCCCATTATTTATTAATCATCTTATATAACTAAGTCACTCTATTCTTACACATTCCTTACTGAATGTTCCAAAGAAGGTTGTTTAAGGATTCTCTATGGTTATAGAATCCCGATATCTTTACAAACTCACAATCTTGTGATGTCCCTGTTCCTACCACTTTTTAGCCATGGCTGATTCTTACTAAAAGTACGGTCTAACTGACTACATCACTCTACTTCAAATGCCAACTTCATACAAATAATGTAATTCATTATCACTATTAAGCCCCAAGCTTACTGCTCTACATTTAATTATCCACCTGGCTTCTTGTTGGCGTACAAATAATTCACAGTTGCCACCCCTAGGTTTTAGCACGATTTTCTGAATACCATGGAACTTAATTCCTGCTATTTGTTCATGATTATCCTTAATATCTTGATAAATGGGAGATTTTTCATCTTTGTTTACAATAGCTCTTTTATGTTCTTGAATTCTTAATTTCAAAATTCTTTTTGTACTCCCTATGTATATCTTATTACATTCACACAGGATGATGTATACCACCCCTACACTGTTACAATTAATGAATTCATTAATCGTATACTTCTTCTGGGTATTGTAAATGAATTCTTTAGTTCTGTTCATGCCTAAGTCACACACATTACAGGCACCACATGTAAAGAATCCTTTAGGAGGTGATAGTAGCCAATTGTGATCATGTAATTTCACAGGTTCAAGGTAATTTCTTGTTATTAAATTCCCTATAGTCTGACTTTTTCTAAATGTCACTGTTGGTTTATCAGAAATAACATCTAGCAGTCCTGGTACACCCTTCAATAAACACCAATTTTTCTGTAAAATTCTGTATATTTGATTTTGGTGTATACTATAGGTTGTAATAAAAGCCATTCGATCTTTAGTGCGGTTTTTTGCTTTTGTAGCAAAGTAGATTCTCATTTTATGGACTTAACTCTTTCTTTCGCCTTTTCAAGAATATCCTGAGAATACCCCCTGCCTTTCAGACTCACTTGTAGCTGTTCCAAAGATTCTTTGAAGTCGGTATCTAGACTGCAATTTTGTCTGATCCTGATCATCTCTCCAAACGGGATACTCTTAATCACCGCTGGAGGATGAGCACTATCAGCTCTCAAAATCGAATTTGTAGCTGTTTTTTTCCCGAACAACCTACTTTGGACATTATCACCCACCACAAATAATTCCACATCTAGAAATTCTATTCTGTCCTTTTGATGACACATTGTGAATTTAATATTACAATCATTGTTATTTAAATATTCAAAATACCTTCTTAAATCACTATTTGTGCCTCTCCATATCATCAGGACGTCATCAATAAATCGTCCTCAAAATAGGATAGAATCTGTCCATTTCCCTGTTTGTCTGCCCCAGGCATGCTCCCTCTAATATCAACCCATGAACAGGTTGGCATAAGAAGGAGCAAACCTTGAACCCATCGCTGTTCCCCTCGTTTGGTGGTACCATTCTCCCTCAAATAGGAAAACATTATTTTTCAGTATCAAAGAACTCATTTCTGCAATCATCATAGAATGTTCTAAAAGTCTTGCACTTCTATTTCCCCAAAAACGAGTAAGGGCTAGTTCTCCTTTGTCGTTGTCTATGCAGGTATACAGACCTACTACGTGTTTAGTACATCCATGGTGTTCCTGATGTATGAGGGCAAATTTATGACCAATGGTTTCAGGAATAGATCCACAAATTCTGAGATATGTTCAGTTAAACTACCTATACTGGACACTATAGGTCTCCCTGGTAGATTCTGGAGTGATTTATGAATTTTGGGTAGAATATATATGAACGAATAGGTTGGATCTGTAACATTTAAATATTTATACTCTTGTGCATCTAACAATCCTAGTTCTTTCCAAGAATATAATATTTCAGAAATATGTCTGCCAGCTTCTTTAGTTGGATTATGGCTGAATTTCTTATAACAATTGATATCACTTTGTTGTCTTTTAATCTCATTAATATAATCCTCTCCTATTCATTACAACTATGTTTCCACCCTTATCGGCTGAACGTATTACAATATTCACATCATTCCTTAGATTAGTGATCGCAGACATTTCCTCCATTGACAAATTTTTATTACTACTCTGAAATGTTCCACTCCTTGTCCCACGTTCCTCCAATCTATTCAAATCTTCCAATGATATTTTCACAAATAAGTCAATGGCAGCATATTGTGGACCCTGGGGTGTAAATTTAGAGGTCAGCTTCAAACTACTCGTGCAATCATAGTCTACCTCTATACCTAATAATGATGCCACATCTCTGACCCCCAAAATCTCACCTTCAATTATGGAAACAAGAGTTTGTACATCTCTCAAGTGTGATATCGACATTTCAGAAGTTATGTTATGTTATTTACTTTTATTATGCGCACAGATACTCAAAGAGTGTCCCGGCGCGGCTCAAGGAAGACAGAACAAAGACCCAGCTCTACGAAAAGAGGTAAGTTTTTAGCAGTTTTTTAAAAACCCCAGTGTCTTCAACAATTCGGAGTGAGAGGGGGAGCGCATTCCAAGCGCGGGCGGCAGACACGGCCAGGGAAGCACCACCTAGTCGATGGCGCTGGAAGAAGACCTCAAGTGTCTCCCCGGCACGTAAAACAAGAAGCGTTTCTGTAAGTAGCCCGGCCCCAGCCTATGTAGGGCGCGGTGCGCTATGGTGAGAGATTTAAAAGCTATCCGGGCCCTGACTGGTAGCCAATGAAGGGAGCGACGGTAGCCATGAACATTCTGCCTGGGACCCAGCCCGCCCAGCATACGAACAGCCGCGTTCTGGGTCACTTGAAGCTTATTGAGAGCATAAGCTGGGAGCCCAGCATAGAGGGCATTGGCATAGTCCAGACGGGATAGAATGAGTGCCCGGACCACTGATTCCCTTGGCCGCTTGAGGCAGCAGCGGAAGGAATCTTCTCAGAATTCTGAGAAGACCAAAACAGCGACCTGTCAGATGCTTAACCTGACTGGAGAAGGAAAGATTACTGTCAAAATAGATGCCCAGGTTCTTTGCGGTCTGACTGTTGGAAACAGGCGGTGGGAACTCGATAGGCCAGATAGACTCTCTGAAACCTAAGGGGAAGTCGCCGAACATCAGAACCTCGGATTTATCCTCATTGCATTTTAAATGTGCCGACGCCAACCATTCAAAGACCGAGGAAAGACACCTCTGCACAGGGGCCACCGAGGACCCCTGTTTGTCCCAAGTGAACAGAAGTTGCGTGTCGTCGGCGTAGGCAATGACCTTAGCCTCCAACTCCTCCGCTAGAAAAACCAGAGGAGTAAGGTAGATATTGAACAAGAGGGGGCTAAGGGACGAACCCTGGGGAACACCCGTGCCAGCTTGAAGAGGTGAAGAGGCCACCGGGGGTATCCAGACTTGCTGGTATCGGCCGTCCAAGAAGGATTTGATCCAGCCCCAAACCGCGCCCGACACACCAATCTTCGAAAGTCTGTCAAGCAGCAATGAATGGGGGACAGTATCAAAGGCCGCCGATAGGTCAAGCAGCACAAGGGCAGCCTTCCCGCCGGCGTCTAAACACTCCCGAATGGCTTCTGAAATTTCCAAAAGAGCACCTTCCATACTGAAGGAGGGGCGGAATCCCGATTGGGCAGGGTGAAGAAGACCCGCACTCTCGACAAACTCCGTGAGCTGTCTGTTCACTATTTTCTCACAAACCTTAGACAGACTAGGTAGGAGAGAAATAGGTCTGTAGTTTCCCGGTACTGAAGGATCGAGAGTAGATTTCTTCAGAAGGGGGAGAATTTTGGCCTGCTTCCAGCAACTAGGGACCCTGCCATCCTGCAATGATAGATTAATGATGGAATTGACTTCCTCATTCACCGTCTCTGCCACCGAAGCCAGAAGTCTTGCTGAGCATGGATCGTCGGGAGAACCAGACTTCAGCCCTTGAAGAATTCTCAAAGTGCATGACAAATCTACCGGAGAGAACTTAGACAGGGAATGAATGGTAGGCAAAGCAACAGGAGTGGAACCTAAAGAGACAGGAGGAACCACGGGCCCAATAGAGACAACCGGGGCAGAGAAGCTGCCTTGTATCTTTAGAATCTTGTCCCGGAAGAATGTAGAGAGCGTCTCACACCAAGCAGTGGTTGCCGGTAAAATGCAGCTCTGCGCCACAGGGGACATGAAACTTTGGACAATAGAAAAAATTTCCTTAGCGTTGTTCTGGGCTTGATCGATCTGAGTGGCAAAGAACGCCCTTTTAGCAGAAGAGATCGCTTTATAGTAGGTTTTCTGACCCTGCCTGAGCTGCACCTTCGCTGACGGGCAGTAGTTGCTGAGACGCCAAGAGCGCTTCAATTTCTTGCAGCCCTGCTTGAGGAGGCGCAGATCCTCTGAAAACCATGGTTTGGAGGGGGAAGCCCTTGACTGTCTAGCTGAAGTAGGTAAGGCAACTGCCACCCAAGAGCCCAAAAGCCAGTTGGAAAAAGCAGCAAGACACTGATCAAGATCTTGTGGCAGAAGCGGCCTGTTGGCCGCCAGCGCCCTGGCAAAAAGTAAAGGGTCAACCTTTTTGAACGCTGGTTTGTGACCGACCATTGGACTGACACTGGGCGGGGTCACCACCCATGAAAAGCCAATTAGATAATGATCAGACCAGGGGACCGGGAGCGGGGCTTTAATTGAGATAGGGAAATTGGAAAGGATAGGATCCAGAATATGGCCACCAAGATGAGTAGCCTGATTGACCCATTGAGAGAGCTGCGCTGATTGGCAAATATCGAGAAAATCACGTGTGTCCTTTGAGTTATTTTGATCAAGATGAATATTGATATCGCCTAGAATCACATAATGGGAGAACTGTAGAGCTCTCATAGAGACCGCCTCCACACAGGCCTGAAGGAATGCATGGGCCACTGCCGGCGGACGATAAATCAAGGACCCACCAAGAGAAAAGTGGGCCGAGCAGCGGATATTAAAATCCAAAACTTCACAGCCGTCCCACGTGCTGAGAGAGCACTTATCCAGCGCCCACATCTCTTTGAAAATAACAGCCAGCCCCCCACCTCTCCCTGTGGTACGATCCAATCTGCTGATTTTGTACCCCGGAGGGATAGCCAAGGTGACGATTGGGTCGGAGGAATTGTCAAGCCAGGTCTCCGTGACAAATAAAAAATCCAGAGATTTATCGTCCAGGAGCTCAAACACCTCTGAGTTACACTTTTAGTACAAGAAATTACTGATTTCTCCACAGTTGAAAAAACTTTTTAGTTTCAATTTTCTGGCAAATATATACAAATCACTTTCTGTATCAGTAAAATTACAATAACTGTTTGGGCAAAATGACAAGCCTCTCTGTAACACTGACATCTCATATTGATTCAAAACACTATCTGAAAGATGAATCACTTTTAAATCACATTCCTGTTCACCAGATTGAGTTTCTATATTTTACTGATACAGAAATTGATTTGTATAAATTTGCCAGAAAATTGAAATTAAAAAGTTTTTTTTCAACTGTGGAGAAGTCAGTAATTTCTTGTACTAAAAGTGTAACTTCTGAGATCTCGATATCACACTTGAGAGATGTACAAACTCTTGTTTCCATAACTGAAGGTGAGAAATTAGGGGTCAGAGATGTGGCATCATTATTAGAAATAGAGGTAGACTATGATTTTACGAGTGGTTTGAAGCTGACCTCTAAATTTACACCCCAGGGTCCACAATATGCTGCCATTGACTTATTTGTGAAGAAATCATTGGAAGATTTGAATAGATTGGAGGAACGTGGGACAAGGAGTGGAAAATTTCAGAGTAGTAATGAAAATTTGTCAATGGAGGAAATGTCTACAATCACTAATCTAAGGAATGATGTGAATATTGTAATACGTTCAGCCGATAAGGGTGGAAACATAGTTGTAATGAATAGAGAGGATTATATTAATGAGATTAAAAGACAACTGAGTGATATCAATTAAACCATAATCCAACTAAAGAAACTGGCAGACATATTTCTGAAAGATTATATTCTTGGAAAGAACTAGGATTGTTAGATGCACAAGAGTATAATTATTTAAATGTTACAGATCCAACCTATCCGTTCATATATATTCTACCCAAAATTCATAAATCACTCCAGAATCCACCAGGGAGACCTATAGTGTCAAGTATAGGTAGTTTAACTGAACATATCTCAGAATTTGTGGATCTATTCCTGAAACCATTGGTCATAAATTTGCCCTCATACATCAGGGACACCATGGATGTACTAAACAAAATTCAGGATATAGTATGAGATGAAGATATGAGTTTTGTGACTTAAGACGTAGGAGGTCTGTATACCTGCATAGACAACGACAAAGGAGAACTAGCCCTTAATCATTTTTGGGGAAATAGAAGTACAAGTCTTTTAGATCATTCTATGATGATTGCAGAAATGAGTTCTTTGATACTGAAAAATAATTTTTTCCTATTTGAGGGAGAATGGTACCACCAAACGAGGGGAACAGCGATGGGTTCAAGGTTTGCTCCTTCTTATGCCAACCTGCTCATGGGTTGGTATGAGAGGGAGCATGCCTGGGGCAGACAAGCAGGGAAATGGACAGATTCTATCCTATTTTGGGGACGATTTATTGATGACGTCCTGATGATATGGAGAGGCACAAATAGTGATTTAAGAAGTTATTTTGAATATTTAAATAACAATGATTGTAATATTAAATTCACAATGTGTCATCAAAAGGACAGAATAGAATTTCTAGATGTGGAATTATTTGTGGTGGGTGATAAAGTCCAAAGTAGGTTGCTCTGGAAAAAAACAGCTACAAATTCGATTTTGAGAGATGATAGTGCTCATCCTCCAGCGGTGATTAAGGGTATCCCGTTTGGAGAGATGATCAGGATCAGACGAAATTACAGTCTAGATATAGACTTCAAAGAATCTTTGGAACAGTTACAAGTGAGAATGAACGGCAGGGGGTATTCTCAGGATATTCTTGAAAAGGCGAAAGAAAGAGTTAAGTCCATAAAAAGAGAATCTACTTTGATACAAAAGCAAAGAAACTGCACTAAAGATCGAATGGCTTTTATTACAACCTATAGTATACACCAAAATCAACTACACAGAATTTTACAGAAAAATTGGAGTTTATTGAAGGGTGTACCAGGACTGCTAGATGTTATTCTGATAAACCAACAGTGACATTTAGAAAAGTATAGGGAATTTAGTAACAAGAAATTACCTTGAACCTGTGAAACTACACGATCACAATTGGCTACCATCACCTCCTAAAGGATTCTTTACATGTGGTGCCGGTAATGTGTGTGACTTAGGCATGAACAGAACTAAAGAATTTATTTACAATACCAGCAAGAAGTATAACATTAATGAATTCATTATTTGTAACAGTGTAGGGGTGGTATACATCATCCTGTGTGAATGTAATAAGATATACATAGGGAGTACAAAAATAATTTTGAAATTAAGAATTGAAGAACATAAAGGAGCCATTGTAAACAAAGATGTAAAATCTCCCATTTATCAACATATTAAGGATAATCATGAACAAAAAGCAGGAATTAAGTTCCATGGTATTCAGAAAATCGTGCCAAACCTAGGGATGGCAACTGGGAATTATTTTTACACCGACAAGAAGCCAGGTGGATAAATAGATGTAGAACACTAAGCTTGGGGGTTAATAGTGATAATGAATTACATTATTTTTTATGATGTTGGCATTTGAAGTAGAGTGATGTAGTCAGTTAGACCGTCCTTTCAGTAAGAATCAACCATGGCTAAAAAGTGGTAGGAATAGGGACATCACAAGATTGTTAGTTTGTAAAGATATCGGGATTCTATAACCATAGAGAATCCTTAAACAACCTTCTTTGGAACATTCAGTAAGGAATGTGTAAGAATAGTATGACTTAGTTATATAAGATGATTAATAAATAATGGGCTTGGTAAAATGAAAAAAACACCCATTGTGGACTGTAAATTGGTTGATGAGTAAAATATTAGTAGTCATGAAACTCGTAAGCGTTCCTGTGATTTTTGGAGTTTTATCAATTAATAGGTAACTCCAATTGAGAGGCTAATTGTATATAACATGTAAATGAATGACGAGAGACGCCGAAATAGGCTTGGGTATTGAGATAGTAGAACTCATGCACATAATTCATATCAGTAACACTGTATTGTAATGAGATTGTTGAAATAGCATCAGACAAATATGTGTTTTCATTTCAGTAATACTAATTACGATCGTGAAGGGAGTATAATATAGCACTAAAATAGATCACGAGAAAGAGGGGAATATAGCGTAGGAAGTGAGATATTGAATATATAAATATGTCACATTTTACTGATACTAAAATACCTATATTGCGTAAATAGTATACGCATAAGAAAAAGATTTGAACTTGAGCAGCGAACAATGCTGCACGCATTATATAAGTCATTGCTGATTGGTTATGTAACATGAGTCTGTTAGCGGAAGCTGAGAAAATCGGCGAACCTGAGAGGGAACATGCCGAAATAGAATGTGATTGTTCATCTGGGATCCAGTAGAGTATTTTAGATGTAGCACGCAGGAGACGCAATGATTGGTCTATTATTACTGCGGACCAGAAAGGGAACGCGCAAGCCATCTGAATGTTCGGTATTGAGAGGAAACGGAGCGGATTGGTCGGCGCGTTAATCACGCACTGAATTTCATTGGTGGGAATCAGTTCAAATACTGAAGCGTAAGATGCGAGTTTCATGGCTGAATTCGAGACATGCGGTGAATCGGAGACGTTTCTATTGAATGGGGTGCACGGAAAGCAGACAACGGCTTTAGATAGATAAAGATTAAGGTTCTTATATATTTCAATCAAAATTTGAAATAGTAAATAAGAATAGAGGGTTGCTTTTTGTTTATATTTTACATCGAATTGCGTCAGTTAACTTGTGAAGTGTAGACTGAATACATTAGAACAACACGCTGCACAAAAGGATAGCAACTGAGTATGGAGGAAAGACTTGTGAATAATAAATAACGGTATGTAGGGGTACTTTATTTTTAAATAAACTTTCACAATAGCACAGATATAAAGAGTTGATTTGAATACGGTATGGATTGAAGGTACCTTATCTCTTTGCAGATAGGTAAAAGGGATTTTGGCCATTTCAAGCAGCTTGAGTTTACAATTCAGGTGCTCAGGGATTAAATACTGGTACGTAGACCTTTTGATTCACAATTAATAGCATGTTATTTTATTATTAAAATCATAACGTTTGAAACCAGATTATGTTCATTCTACTAGGTTGTTGAGGACACTGAGGAAAAGAAGTCCAATACAAGGGTGCCTTATGCTACACCTTCTAAATATCTTACGGTACGAATGAGTACAAACTTTTTTAATTCAAGGTAGAGTACCAAGGTTATTCCTAAATGGGGTTAGATTTTTTGAACTACCAAAGAAAGGCATCTAGGGTGCATATCATGCAGAAGGTTCTAAATACTTGAACAATAATGTCTTACCGTTTGGTGCAAGGATGTAAGAACATTGATAAATGAGTACAAATATTGTCAATAAGATATTGGTTGTTGACTCATAACATGTAAATACAGGACAAATTTTATAATATGTAGATTTTGACATTAATGAATATGTGTCTTCCATCCAGGACAATTTTGATATGAATGTAGAATGGAGATAGGCAGACTGGATTAATGTTGGGATTTAAATCAGCGTATAATAATGTAATATATAATTTAGAGTGTTTATTAGACTGATTGGTATATTTATTTTTTATTCTTTCAGCCCTGATGAAGTCCTGTGTTATGACGAAACGCGTAGGCTGAGACTCTTAAGAAATTTGCTTTTGATCATTTAGAAAACATGGATGGATCAACAAAAATTTTAAGAATAAGAATTTTGTGTAATGAACTTTAATGAATTAAAGACTCTTCAACAACGTAACATAATCTGCCTGTGAAGTGGAGTAATTGAGTGACATAGAATAATTGATTCATAATTGTAATTAAAATTGTTTTGCTCTTTTCATTGTTTATATGCTCTCTTATGTAGCTAAGGAGCTGGAACAGCACTATTTTAGCACTAGACCATGGCAAATGGTTGACTCTCATAGGAACTTTCAAGGCATGTGCTGTTTTTTGCTGAAAATATGACAGCATTTGATGACATAGCTAAAGTAAACAGAAAAACAGAACAAAATAGCATATACAATGCAATGTAAAAACAATAATAAAATATAACATGGATTATTACAACAAAGCAGTCAAAGCAGAACACAACACCCCAACTGCAGTACAAACAAAGTTAGATTGCAATGATGCAGCACAGAAACAAAGCAGCACAAAAACAACAGAACAAATCACCACCACAATGAAATGTCACAAAACAAATGTGCACAAATGTTTCTGTCACACATTACCACCTCGAGCATTCTGTTTCCATAATGCAGTGCTAAAAGCTGCTTGGAACAAGCATTTGCAATGCAATCGGTCTCACCTTTGGGACCTTATATGTATTTAGCTGCGCAGAACATTAGCCTGGGTGCTGAAACATCTACTGTTCTTTACCATGGAGGGAAAGTAAGCACCAAACTGCGTGAAACGCCAGGTATGGGAACACATGGAGATAAATATTGCCTTTCAGTGAGAAATGGTGTAGTCCAAAGCTCTGTTTTTAATATAAAATCAGGGACTTCGTGGTCATATCACTGAAAATACAAGATTTAAAAAATATATTATTGTCTACGGTTGCTCGTGGAAGACAATTTCTATTGACTGGAATCTAGATAATGCTAAAGTAATTCTGGTATTTTACTGACCTTTGCTGGTCGTTTTCTATCAAGAAAGTTAAATAGTGGCAGTTGGCAGAAAAAAAAGAAAGTTCCTCAGCAGAAAGCAATTCTGGTATTTTACTAACCTCTGCTGGTCGTTTTCTATCAAGAAAGTTAAAGAGAGGCAGTAGAAAAGAAAAAAAAAGTCCCTTTGCGGAAGCAGACAAGTCCTAGGGCTGATCTCCAGAGCCCACAAAGTACATATACATATAAGTATATAATAAGTATATACTAAAGTATATACAAGAGGTCTCGAATGCTTGACCTAAAAAGCATTGCCCTAACTTACCAACATGGACATGAAATAGCATGTGTTGTGATCCGGCCTGTATCTTAAATTGGCACTTGCAGTGCACACTTTATGTGATACAGCTAGGAGCCTTAGGACTAAGGGCTTCCCAACTTCAGATAATGTCAGTTTCATTCTGAGCAAGGGAGTACATTTCATAATATATGAAACGAGTTTTGTTGTTTAATTAAACAGGTTTATTAATGACATATGCGCAACCTTGGGCATTCTGTGGTTATTATGAACGGCTCTGGCGTCCCAAATTATTTTATTGGGAGTTATTTGCCTTATCAACTCGCAAAAACTCCTTCTCATCATTTGCGGCATAGCTGAAATTAAGAATTAAAAAAGTTTCTGTATTTTCTGTTGTGGGAGTATGGAATTTTTACCGTACAACTAGACGATATATTGTTTATATGAATAAGAGGTAAAAAAAAAATCTTAATTCAGTAATATTTGCATGCTCTACACTGTAAAAGGAAAGAGGAATATTGTTCCTGACTTTCAGTACGGATTGATTGCTAATTTGAATGAAAATTAATAAAATATTGATTTAAGGAAGCAATGTTGGCTGGATATGTAAGTGTATATTGACAAGGCGTTTGAAAAGTTATGTGATTTACATAAGTAACACTGGTGCATTATAAATGTGAGCTTTATGAAGTTCATGTCGTTGTCGTAAAACTATGTAAACCATTAAAGATTTAAAAAATAATCTGCCACTTATCGGAAAGAAAATTGTGTCGGCCTTGTTCCAGGGAACTCATTTTTGGAGATTAGAGGGTTTTAAGTGCGCCATTATTTAAAAAATAGGGAAACTGGGGTGAAGGGTCGCAAATTGATTTTCTCAATGACTCATAATATGGTCAAGTCAGGTTTAGAAGCCTGGTCATCTGCATTCCAGAGTAGATGCATGAGTGAACTCCAAGAAGAAAACCTGAGATCGACATTTAGAAACTATTTTGGTCAATTTAATAGTGTGTTTCCTTCTGGACGTTATTGTAAAACTATGAAACGCCCCATGGATTATGAATAAATATCTTTATACAGAACCCTTTTTGGTTATTCATGACTGTCACACCAGGTAAAATACATAACACAGGGAAATGAGACAAGCATGTCTGTGGTTATGAAAACGTGTGTGGTCAAAACAGTCTGATCATAAATGTATTCCGACATTTTCTGTGGAAAAAGTTGTCCAACCCTAGGGGGACTATTTATATCATTGAGTTTATCTCTTGAATATTTGTGGGGTTAAAATTACCAGGTAATTGAAGAATGTTTTTTATCTTACCTTTAATGTGTTCGGCTTACTTCATGATATGAAGGAACTTTTCCACTTACTTGGATAACATTGCCACATGCATTCTGAGTCGTGGCATTCAGAGGGAAAGAGTAGCTGACCACTGGGGGGCTCCTGGAGTTGTCCAACGTTCCCAGGCAGTTGGACTGGTTGTGATTTCCGTTTATAGCCAACAGCAGCGGGTCGTACATGGCAAATAGAGCTGGGCAGATGTTAATTGTCAGGAAGATGTTTGATGATCCACAATTAACTGTCAGGTCACTGCTCACTGAAGATACAAAATAAAATTGGAGCCCAATATAGTCTCTCTTGCATATGTGAGAAAGACGTGGTCAAGTACATTATATGTAGAACAAGATAACATGCACAAAAATTGTATTTATGAACTTCGCTGTTCATAGTGAAGCATCATAGCCAGAACAACCTTTCATGGAGGGTTTCCACCTCAGAGACCATGCACGGGTAGCAAGTATGGGTCAACAAATCTTAGCTGAAGAAACCCTTGAATAAAAAAATGGAATGAATTGGGAAGGGCAAAGTGTGCAAAGGGTATGTACATACCCAATCAATATACACTACACATTTCAGACTTTGTTGCAACAGTACTTATTTTTCAAAGCAAGTTAGCTGTATCACGTTGTATGGTGCCGAAGAGGACAAAATAAAAAAATTAATTGGCAGAAAGGGCTACATTGATTTCTTGGCCATCAGGAAACTGGCCAAAGGCAAATGCTATTCTTCATTGTATCACCCATCTACAATGCTCCCCATTGTCCTCATAAATGAAAAAATATCGCTCTGCTTATCAAATGCCTGTCCTGAGGTGGTACTAGTGTAAAATCACGCTGAGCAAACCAATCCATTTTAGAAAACCCCAAGAAAGGTCCTGTTACATTAGTAGTGCTTCCATCTTCAAGATGGCCAACCAGGACGACTGTCATGCGCTCATATCTAGCCCCGATAAGTATTACCTTTCAAGTGCTTACACTGGAATTGCTATTTACCAGGGATCATGCTGGTGCACTGTTCAGGTTTAACAGTGCCATTTAGCCTTAGCAAGATTCAAAGTGTCTTTTCTTGTGTTTACTGGTTCAGTGCTCATTTCACAGGAGTTTCCAATGTTTATTTATCAATCCAGCAGGATTATGTGCGAGTGGTGCTGAGCAGAATGTTTCAGAGTTACAATTCTTAATTCTGGTCCAAATTCTGATCCAGAAAGTGCTCCCTGAGGAATCTTTAGTTCTGACTGAGGCAAGCATCAAAATCCAACATGAAGTACATTTGAATCCACAAGGAAAATAGAGAGTTGTTAAATTGCAGAAGAATAATAGTTTATTAAACCATAGAAGAGTTAGAAACTCAAATCATAAGATTAGTTGTAAATCAAAACCCAATACATAAATATGATATTCTATAGATTGAAAGTAGCTCAGAAGTCAAAGCAAAAAAAAAAAACTATTATAACTTTTTCTCAAAAGGAAAATCAAGCAAGATCAGTTCTGCCATAAAGGGAGCATCCCACTATGCTAAGTCAGGGAAAAGTTTCTGCTTAGAAGTCAGGAAAAAGGGTTAAGCCATAAAGGCATCTGAAAAGGATCTGCTCTAAAGTGAAGTGAAACGGCATCTGCCTAAGTGTCAGCCAAAGATACATTTGGAGAATCTTCTACATTGCATTAGCTTAAATCACGCAATTACTAACACTTAATACACCTACACACAATTTCATGAAAAAAAGGACAAATCAGGTTTAACACAAGATAACACAAATTCATTATTTTTACAAGGTACTCGGAAATGAGCTTACACTAAACGTCTTTCGGATTTTCAATTATCTGCAATATAACAAGATAGATTTGCTTTCAGCAGTACTCTGTAGGCACTCTTTTCATTTCACATGATAACACTAAACAAAAGATACTTCATTTGAGATTGCTGGTTCAGTGTCTCCTAAATGTGGCCTACATTAGATATAGTCGATGAAAACATGAATACAAACTCAATACATTCCCCTTTTTACATGTTAGTGCAAAACATTTAGGCCAGATGGACTAACTTTACTGTTGGCGATTACCAAAAAGCAAATTTTTGCCATTTGCTCTTTGGTTACTGCAAACAGTAATGTGCTCAAGTGTGTTTTATGGGGAATGGCCAAGATGGCGTCTCGCTGGGACACTGCTTTTCGGCTCTCTGCTCCCGCTGGGCACCTTAATGTACTCCCAGCGGATACAAGCGCGCCGAAGCCTGTCCTGGTGAGAGCCGCTGCACACCCAGGGACGGAGCGGAGTCCCGTTCCTTCAGGAGTGAGGTCACTGGGAGCCTGCGGAGGAGCAGGCGTGAGCGCGCCTGAGCCTCGAGAGAGACCGCGACGGCGGGCCTGTGCCTTTGATCCTCGGTGGGGGCTTGAGGCGGCCCCCCGGAGCAGTGTTGGTGGGCAAGGGATGCCTCAAAGTAACTGCCACCATGCAGAGCCTCAGCTGGCAGTCGGGGTCGCACACCAGAATAGTCTGGCTTGGCTTTCAGAGGCGCAACCAGCGCGATTCCTTGGCTCGGCTGGCTTGCTTGGGCCTTCTTGGGACGTGGACACTGGGGCATCGGCCGCCTATGCCCTGCAGGTGAGAGAGCCTGCGTTGCCTTCTACTACAGGCAAGACCCATACAACACCACAGCCGATCTCCTGGCGAGCCCCGGAGTGACAAAGGGGGGCGGCCATCAAAATAACAAGGCCGTCCTCCAGAACCGCACCAGTTGGCGCTGATCGGTGCACGCACCAGTGGCAGAGGAGGCGAGCCCGGGCACCTCGCTATTTCTGGGACTGGCGACCTGGTCGGCCAGTATGGACCTTCTGTGTAGTGGGCCTGGCCTGAGGGGGTGGCCAACAGCATCTGACAGATAGAGGCCCTGCCACAAACGGACGCTCTCCCGCTCGCCATCAAGGGTCTACTTGCGGCCCCTCCTCTGGTTGTGCATACAAGGGCTGCCTCCACCACATACTGTCGCTCGGGTCGGCACCCCCAGCGGCAACAGCACGATTGTGCCTTGGAGGCCTTGGGGTTGGGCCTGGTCTGCACGCTCTGCAGGGGAGTGTGAACTGGTCGGCTCAACAAGGTCTCCCTTGTGCCAGCCTTGTGCCAGATTGAGGGGCCAGAGACCTATAACTGGTGGACGCTGTCGGGTTAGAGTGGCCTTTCCTCCGGGGTACGAGCAAACGTAACTGGTTGCAGGGCCTGACCCCACTTGTTTTGACGAGCCCCAAAGGTCCACTACTAGCCGAACACCCATGCAGTCATCCTCCTCGGACAAGACGAGAAGAGGCCACGACGCAGAGTCCCAGTAGCGGGACGGGCACACCTCCCTCGGTGCTTGCAGAGGAGAGAGTGGGGAGGGCCTAGCGTACAGGTATCGTGGCGCATCTAAGTCCACTAACGCTGCCCTGCTCACTGAGCACCCACCCTGCGAGGCCCAATGGAACCATCAGAATGGCGGCACCAAAAGACAAAAAAGACAGGTCAGTTAAGGACTTGCTCCTTAAGTCGGCGGCTCAGCAGACGGAGGGCACATCACCGGCAAAGCACTCGGACGAGGCGGAAGACGGCGGAGCATCAGAGGATCCAATCAGCCGATCTTTCATGGTGTCGCTATTTTCCTTGCACGAGAGGACTTGTCTACCATGAAGCGTGAGCTTTCAGCAGACTTGCGGTAGGTCCCGCGCGATGTGGAAGCTTTGGGGGAACTAATAAATACACTGGAGGAATACGAAGCAGTTCAGTATGAAGAACTCGAGCACCTCCAGCAAGAAGTCCTCAAACTGCAAGAGCACTTCATGGACCTCCAAGCCCACACAGAGGATTTAGAGACCTGTTCTCGCTTGAAAAACATCCGCATTGGTGGCATGGCACAGGGCGAGGGGAACAGTGACATAGAGGCGGGCCTCTTCTTCTCCATTTTGGGGGAGACCCCTGAGTTCCCCATCAAGTTGGACGGCACTCATAGAGTGGGCCCCAGGAGGAAGGCACCGGCCCCGCTGGCAGATATTCTGACGTGTGTCCACGATTTCCAACTAAAGGAGCGGATCCTCCGGGAGGCCAGACGTTGCCTTGATTCACCTACCAGGGCTCAAAGCCTACACTGTACCAGGACTTGTCGGCCTCCACCCTACTAAAACGCAAAGCCTTCCACCCGATCATATCCGTTCTTAGAGACGCCAGTGTCAAATATTCTTTGGGCCACCCCTTCAGACTGATCTTTCAATTAAAGGGAGAACTGAGACAAATTCGATCCCTGGCAGCGGCATGTGACTTATTAGGCATCAAGGATCCTACAGGGGAGACACCATCATGGAACAACCTGCCATGCAGCCACCGCAGCGGACATGGGTGGACTACAATCAAGCCTTTTAGCCCATCAGCAAGCCCTGATCCGGACAATATTGCTAGGGAGCGCCAAGCAGTCCTGGTGTCCATCCCAGGGGTGCATTTGGAGTGATTTGATACACCAGGACAGTTGCTCTGTATTGTGCAATTACGACTTCTGTCGGTTGCTGGACATAGTCTACTTTACTATGTGAGCTGCCTGGGGGGGGGGGGGGGGGGAGCTGCCGACCACGTTTACCCTAATCTCTATCTCCTGGGAGCAGTACGCTCTGGATATTGACTGTTTGCTATTTTTCGTCTTTAATGTTCTCATTTTGCTGGGATGTTTACTTGTCTGTATTGGGTTCCCCTCCACTCTCCACACATATTGCTTGGCCTGCCTGTATGTTTACAATCCCTACCTGGTTAGAGCCCCTGTGGATGTTGCCTTACACAGGCCTGGAAGGGGTATGCATGATACGCCCCATAGCAACCATAACGCAAGGCGCTTCCTTCACTTGCTCGGATGAGTATTAAAATCCTGACCCCTAACGTGAAAGGGCTTAACAACCCTACCAAAAGCAAAGCTATCTTGTCTCATTTGGAAAACTCCAAAGCCCACGTCTGCTTGTTACAAGAGACCCATCTGCTGCGAAGCAACACACATATTCTTCGCTCTAGGGCCTTTCCCCAGCAGTATTTCTCCTCTCTCCCAAACAAAAGTGCCGGCGTTGCCATTCTCATTTCGTGCTCTTTCCCTGGGGTGGTAGGGGCGAAGGTGTTGGAAATTCGGGGAAGACTCATGGCGTTTTCACTTACTGTGGGGCCACACACAATCACGATAGCTACCATTTACGCTCCCAATGAAGGTCAAGAGGCATTCCTACGTGAAGCGGTGGCTGACCTGACATTCTCCTCTGACAGACAAATACTTATAGGGGGCGATTTGAATATTGTCTTTGATAGCCAATGAGACCGTTCAGCGCAGAGGCAGAGTCCGACTGGCGCCCTATCAGACAGCACGAGGCAGTGGTTTCTAGACCTGGGGTAGTTTGATGTATGACGTCGCTTTTAGCCCCACATGAATGAATACAACTTTTACTCCCACTCCCGCGGAACTTATGCCCGCCTGGATTATTTTTTGGGGTCCAGATCTCTTCTCCCCTCACTGTAATACTCGAGTATTGAACCACAGTCGTTGTCAGACCATGCAGCACTGACCACGGCCCTGCTGCCTCCACCTGCATCTCACCCATCCTTCTCGTGGAGGCTCAGGGATACTCTACTCCACCGTCCTGAAGTTATTACACGCCTCACTAAAACGTTACAGGATTATCTGACCATGAATGATACTCCCGATACGTCTCTAGTATCCTTGTGGGAAATACTTAAATTGGTGGCCAGAGGAGACCTAATAGCTACATCTTCTGCAGATAATAAAACTCGCAGGGAGAAATGGGAGGAGCTTTCCCAGCAGGTCTCTGAACTAGAAGAGATTCACAAGAGAACGGGAGCACGGAGGGTATGGAGGCAGCTAAAAGCTGCACGAGCCCAATTGGCTAGCTTAGATCTTGACCAAGAAGAATACGCAGCCCTTCGACTGAAACACATGTTTTACTTTGGGGGAGACAGATGCGGCCGCTTATTAGCGAACAAACTTCGAGCGCAGCATCAGGCGGTGGAGGTTTCCATGATCATAGACGAGGGGGGCTCTGAACTTACGCAGGAGGCAGACATTTCTCGCGCCTTCAGGGACTTTTATGCCAATCTTTACACTGCGAAACAAATCCCGACAACAAAATCCCGCGGCTTATTTTAGAGACATAACACACTCCCCCTATCTCCCGACCAGGCTGCCACATTAGCTAGACTGATCCGACTGGAGGAGGTAATTTCGGGTATCGCAAGGCTCAAGCTCCTCAAATCTCCTGGCCCGGACGGGTTTTCAGCCATTTTTTATAAAAACCATTGGCTCAGTCCTGGCCCCAATTTTGACATGATTATTCAAGGCCATAGGTGACGCTTCAGAGATGCCCCCCATGATGCTTATGGCTTCAGTGGTTGTTTTGCCCAAGCCTGGGAAAGACAGCTGGTACTGCGCCTCGTATATGCCTATCTCCCTGTTGAATATTGACCTCAAGATCTTCACTGGGATATTGGCGAATAGACTAGGCCTGTTGATGCCTGGACTAATAGAACCAGACCAAGCCAGATTTGTGGCAACGAGGCAGTGTAGTGACAACACCAGGAGGTTGCTTCACCTCATAGACAAGTCACACCGCCAAACAGTGGAGATAGTGGTGCTTTCTGTTGACGTCGAAAAGGCATTAGACAGGGTGCACCGGCCCTTCCTGGAGACCACGATGGAGCAGTTTGGAATAGGACATCAATTCCGCAGGTGGGTGCTCGGTGGGTATAGCCACCCTTCGGCCACCGTCCATTCGCAATCCAGAAGCGTGGTTCATTGGACGCAGGGAGGCGGTTTTTTAAATATCAGGCCTGCTATGAGCCTTGTAGACTTGCCCAGAAGACAAATTACTTTCAGTGTAAAAACCTATACTAGGGTTATTGACTATACATTGGGTCTGCATCCAGTCGCGACTCATCTATCTGGCGGGTACAGGATCTATGACAGGTGAACATTTTCAACATTTTTAAACTACAGAATAAGAACCTATGGTTTATAAAAATAACTAGACGGTGGCTCCAACGAACAATCTTTATACCCTATGGGCAATTACCTAGCGGTTTTTAACTTTTGGACATCATCAAGATCCCTTCTTCCCCGATATGAATAATGAATAATTACTAATAAGGAAGACTAACAGTCCTCTATACACTAGAGAAAACTGTCCTGAAGAAGGTGAACATCTGTCTACTCACCGAAACGCTGCGTCGACTGTGTTTTCTAAAAATATGATGATGATATGTCTGTTTATGTATAAAATTTGTTTTTAATCTTCATAATAAATTTTAAGAATTTTTATTGAATTTGTTTGATGTACCCTATTATTATACAATTTTAGTAATCCTTTCTATTATCCCTTTTTGTATTGTTTTTGATATTGTTGATTAATTTATTCCCAATGTGATTTATGATATAATCTTGGTTATACTGCACCTCTTAGCAGGGACACTTTTGTTTTCCAGAGCTTATTCACCCTGTCCCTATTCTTGTAGTAGGGTGCCTCCTATTTGTTGATCATGGGCTGAGAAGAAACCACGGATGAGTAGGGACATGTTCTTCTGATTTCCTGGGGAGGGTGGCTTGGGAATGCCCAATCTGGACTTTTATTACAAGGCATCTCAGATCTGCATCTTGTTGGAGTGGGCTCGGCCGGAATCCGAGAATCATTGGCTCTTTATGGAGCACGCGTCCACCAAACAGTAGTTCAAATAGAGTGCGTCGGATAGATGCTTGAGATTTACTGCATAAAACCTTCAAAAGTAAGCTGATTAGAGGTAACCAAGAAGTGCTAATTGCTGAATAATGCCACTGCTCAGTAAGTACTCTTAAAACTGACCTCGCCTTTTTCTCCTATACCACAGTTCTATGAATGGAAGTACTTATAAAGGTACTACGTGTTATGCATAAATCCAAAGTCCACTATGACCAGAAACTAGCAATCTAACCACAGAGCAGAGTGGTGAAGTTGGTGATGAGGTTGGTAAAGGTAGCTCGTGGTCTGGCTGGTCGGTAGGCAAGGTTTCTGTTCAGGGCAAAGTTTTCAGGGATTTGCAGCTTGAAGTGCAGGTGTTCCTTAAATTGGGTGGCATTCTCTGTGGATGTTGTGCATTTGATGGATTACTTGTAGATTTTTGTAGCCCGCTGAGATTGCTGTGGTGATGTCAGGAGCCGATGAGCAGTTGAGCCATGTCTCTATGATGAAGAGGATGCCAGGTACATTGCTACTCAGCGGGTATCATATTTCAATTGTGTGTTTGCTGAGTGATAGTGTGTTGAAAAGTATGCATGCAAGTAGGTGTTGACATGCAGGCTCTATGTGTTGTGTATTGTAGGTTAGGGCTGTAGACATTGGTGCTTGTGTGGCATATGTGTTTGGAATCAGTCAATCAGTACTTGTATAGCGCGACTAATCACCCCTGAGGGTATCCAGGTGCTGTGCTGTAGGATTTAGTCGAAAAGCCAGGTCTTGAGTTTCTTCCTGAAGTCTATTAGAGAGAGTTATGCTCAGAGGTGGAGGGCAATCCAAGACTTGGCAGCGAGGTGGGAAAAGGAACAGCGTTGGTGGATGCGTGGAGTATGTGCGAGGGTGAGGTGGGCGAAGCGGAGGTTTCTGGATGGTCGGTGGAAGTTCAGATGGTGGTTCAAGTATGCCGGTCCTTGGTCGTTGAGGGCTTTGTAGGCATGGGTCAGTAGCTTGAACTGGCATCTCTTCTTGATGGGGAGCCAGTGGAGGTCTCTCAGGTGCTGGGTGATGCGGGTCCTTTTAGGCACGTTGAGGATCAGTCGGGCTGCTGCATTTGATATCAACTGGAGTCTTCTCATGAGTTTGCAGGTAGTGCCTGCATAGAGTGCATTGCCATAGTCGAGTCCATTGGTGATGAGGGTCTGCATCACTGTTTTTCTGGTGCTGATGGGGAGCCATTTAAAGATTCTGCAGAACATGCAGAAAGTGTGGAAGCAGGCTAAGGAGATGGCGTTGACATGTTGTTTATTGGAGAATTCACAGTCCAGTATGATGCTAAGGTTCCAGGCATGGTGGGTGGGTCTGAGTTCCGATGGCCACCACGTAGGTGAGGCTGCTGAAAATGGTGGTCTTAATGCCAATGTCTGATTGTCAAGAGGTAGTCAAACAAAATTGTATCATATCTATGATCAAATTAATTGATCCTTATGTGAGGGAGATAAATATATACCGGAGAGAAACACGGCAATTACTTCAGTGGAAAAAATATTTATCCACATTTAATGCAGAGTTCCTGTGAGGCGGAATGAAGTTCTCTGTGGCTGATGGGCAGGCAAACTCTCTTACGATAGTGAAGAGTTCCTTGGTCTGGTTGTTGCTGGTCTCGATGCTGCTTGCCAGTGCCTCCCTTTTCGCATCTCTAAGTCGGTGGTGGTAGTTGTTGAGGGACAACTTGAAGGTGGCTCAGTCAGTATTGTTTCTGCATGTGCGCCATCTTCTTTCTAGGTGTTTGCTTTCGCATTTCAATGCTCTGAGTTCTGGGATAGTACCAACTGGCTCGTTTGGTGGGTCTGTGGATTTTGGCTGGCTTGTTGGGGGCTACTTGGTTGGCGGTGCCGGTTTTCTAATCGTCGAAGTACTCTACTGGTTGATTCAGGTTGGTGGAGGAGTCTGGGTGATGCTCAGGGCATCGGTCTATTGGTGCTGAGTGACTTTGGCCCAATTGTGGAAGGGGGCGATATGGCAGGCGGGGCTGGACAATGGAGTGATCGGACCAGATGAGATCTGAGGTGTGGCTGTATCTGACTCTGTTGCTTGGCGTGAAGATGGGGTCTAGCATGTGTCCTGCTCTGTGCGTGGGGTCTGAGAACAGCTGCACGAGGCCGATGTTGTCCATTTGTTCCAGGAGGTCAGTGGAATTGGTGTCTGTGGCGTTATCCTGTTAGAAATTGAGGTTTTCCATGAAGATGTAGTGTTGGGATTGATGGTGTCCTTAAGGCAGGTTAGAGGTCCTAGGGATCAGTGTGTGAGGATGCCTTTGATGGTGGTATTATCGTGGTGTGGAGTTGGAAGTTGAGGTATTCCATGTTCAGTGTGGGTTCTTCTTCAGTGGTGGTGCAGATGATTGATTCCTTGGTATGATGGCGATGCCACCTCTGTGTCTGTTGGTGCGGTCCCGTTGTTTCATCTTGTCACCAGTTGGTACAGCGGTGGCAATGTCAGGGACCGATGTCGGGGGTGCCAAGTTTTTGACATGAAGGTAATGTTGGGGGCGAGGGTGAAGATGGTGTCCCAGACTTTGGTGACATGTTTGCTGAGTGATCCGGTGTTGATCAGGTGGCACCAAAGTGGTTTCATTGAAGTGGCAGCTGGCGGGGCTTGTGCAACACTGATTTTGGCCGCCTGAGGTATGGAGGCAAACTGGCAGTGGAGGCAGGTGAACAGTCCTGCTGTTGAGGATGGAGATGCTAGGCAGCAGTTGTTGTTGTATCTGGGATCCAGGGCACAGAGTTCTGAGGTGAAGTAACTGTGGGATTCTGGGGGGCCAGGGTTCCTGGTGCTGGGCACGGTCCAGCCCCGGACAGGGGCAGACTGGCTTGACTTTGGCATGCATTTGGTGAGCCAGCAGTGCGGCCGCACTGCGGCCTTCATCAATTAGGTCCTGAGAGGGGGGAAGGATGCTGGAGACACGGGTGGCGGGACATGGGAAAAATTGGAGGCAGGAAACGGCGAGTAATCCTGGAAGCTAACAGCACAGGAAACTGGAGAGCAGAATGGCGCTGAAGGCTATAGTGGCTGTCTGATGAGGCTTCCTCCAGGCAGGTGAGGCCTTGCAGCGGTCAGGCAGTCGGAAGAGGTGACTGGCACCAAGGGGAACTGGAAAGGACCTGCTCAATGAAGCCATGCTGCGGTCTTCATTAAGTAGGCCCTGGGAGTGGAGAGGGGTGCTGGGGAGGTGGGCAGTAGGAGTCTGAAAAAACAGGAGGTGGGAAAACAGTGAGTAGTCCTGGAGCCTAAGGGCACAGGAACCTGGAAAGCAGAATGACGCTAAAGGTTGCACTGGTTGTCTGATAAGGCTTCCTCCAAGCAGGTGAGGCTTTGCAGCAGTCAAGTGGTCGGAAGAAGTGATTTGCACCAAGGGGATCTGGCGAGGACCTTCTTAATGAAGCCGCGCTGTGGCCTTCAGTAAGTAGGTCACAGAAGGGGGCCCTGGGGAGGTGGGCGAAAGGATGTGGAAAAAACGGGAGGCGGAAAAACAGTGAGTAGTCCTATAGCCTAAGGGCACACCAACCTGGAGGACAGAATGGTGCTGAAGGCTGCACTGGCTGTCTGATGAGGCTTCCTCCAGGCAGATGAGGCCTCACAGCAGTCAGGCAGTCCAAAGAGGTGTCTGGCAGAATGTGAAAATAGTATCAAACTAAAACTTACTATGCTTGTTTGATGCTTCAAAGTAAAGCAACCTTTATTGTCAGAGTATTTAAAATTGTTTCAGCAAATTGTTAACTGCCACATGAAAATGGTAATGTAATATTTACATCCAATGTTGGTTACATCAGTGCAAACACAAATATGCTGCACTATTGTTACTTCCTGTACTGTGCCCTTCACTGCTTCTTGTGGTTACATTCCGAATGGGTTGTGCCCGCATGTTGAGCAGTAGGTGTATAGCTGCTGCTGCTGCGTTGCAATGAGCATGCATCTGTAGCAGAGAAACTGCTGACACTGGAGAGTTCCGCATCTCAAAGGTCAGCAGCAACACCGCTAGATATTTGGCCAGTTTGTAGTACCTTGACTGCAGGGGTAATCTGCTCTAAACCTCTTGAGATGTCCCCACTAAAGTGGCCCAATTCCACTTGGAGAGTTGCTGTCCAACCAATTAGGTTGAAGTGGCATGTGCCAATCTCCCAATTAAACGGGTTAAGCCTTCCATTCATGCTGCAGTGCTTCTCTCTCTACGCCTTTGATTGGCATTATCCTCTGCCATTAGTAAGCATAACGTTTCAAGGGCATTGATTAAGCTGTCCTTTTTTGTGTCCATCTTTGCTTTGTTTGTGTTTGGTTTCATGTGCCTTATTGACACAAGACACATGAAATGCATTGCTACATGTTTTGTAGTTTTTTTATAACTATTTTCATCTGCTTATGTTGCACATTTTGAATTTGGAGCATGGAATCCTCAAGGCTTCCAAAAATGATGCTTGGTTGCCATGAGATGCCTCACGGTGCCAACTGCGAGCACACACTGGGGCATGCTGCTGTTGTGGCCTCACAACTGGCTGCAGGAATGGACTATGAGGCTGTTGGACATCATCCTGATCCAATAATGGTGCCTATGGGGAGTATGAAGCACTGCTTCAGTGCCCAAGAGGTGTTATTGGCTGACTATCTATTTCAATAGGACTTTCCATCACCATTTGTGAGTCATGTTGTCCTTCCATATTTGTGCCATCGTCTTTCTCATGTTGATCTGTTTAAACGATGGACTTACAATTAATTTTGGTATGAGTGAAGAGCACGTCTGACTTTTTAAAATTATTTGTTTAGTAAATTACTGACTTCAATGAGTGAATTATTGACTATATATCCCATAATGCACTAAGATGATCTTTGGGAAGGGTATGCCCAGACGTGGGTCCCGTGCTCACTACGCCACTGGAGTCAAGCTATCCTGGCTGATGACGGCTGATAGCCAGAAACCGGTCCTAGGATGCTTGATTCCGGTCCAGGGAAGACATGGCTTGGCAGTTCGGGCTGGACTGTTCCCATGAGGCACAGGGTCAAGACTGATTTGCATATGGCCATGTCTGAACTGGGGTGGTGTGGTGAGCAAAATAACGATGGATTAAACCCAGATCTGTGACTGGGGGTGAATGTTTGGCCATTGTGCAACATTCCGTCCATCATCTTGTGTGTTTTGCTGTTCACCCTAAGTGGGAAGGGTATGCCCAGACGTGGGTCCCGTGCTCACTACGCCACTAGAGTCAAGCTATCCTGGCTGATGACGGCTGATAGCCAGAAACCGGTCCTAGGATGCTTGATTCCGGTCCAGGGAAGACATGGCTTGGCAGTTCGGGCTGGACTGTTCCCATGAGGCACAGGGTCAAGACTGATTTGCATATGGCCATGTCTGAACTGGGGTGGTGTGGTGAGCAAAATAACGATGGATTAAACCCAGATCTGTGACTGGGGGTGAATGTTTGGCCATTGTGCAACATTCCGTCCATCATCTTGTGTGTTTTGCTGTTCACCCTATGTGGGAAGGGTATGCCCAGACGTGGGTCCCGTGCTCACTACGCCACTGGAGTCAAGCTATCCTGGCTGATGACGGCTGATAGCCAGAAACCGGTCTTAGGATGCTTGATTCCGGTCCAGGGAAGACATGGCTTGGCAGTTCGGGCTGGACTGTTCCCATGAGGCACAGGGTCAAGACTGATTTGCATATGGCCATGTCTGAACTGGGGTGGTGTGGTGAGCAAAATAACGATGGATTAAACCCAGATCTGTGACTGGGGGTGAATGTTTGGCCATTGTGCAACATTCCGTCCATCATCTTGTGTGTTTTGCTTTTTATGACCCCTTACAAAAAATTCTCGATTATATTTCTTTATTAATGCCTGAAGAAGACAGTTTTAGGGTAACAGATGTTAAAAGACAAAACATTTTACACTTAATTTGTGATGTTGGTGGTGCTGATGTATCAATACAAGCAAATCCCTCACCTCCCTCTGGCCCCAAGATCTCCACCATTGACCCCAGTTTACTGGGTGGGGGGAACAGTAGAGATGTCACATCCTATTGCCCTGGGCTCACTGGACCTCATTGCAACCTTCTTTTCTTTGCCAACCTGAGGTCATATTACTGCTTCCAGATTTCTTTGTTGGGGCACTCGGTGAATCCTACAGCACTGATTTTCTGCTGCATCTCCTGCCAAAGTTTCTTTATTTGTGCCTCCGAGACAGTCATGGATGACCTTCAAAAGAGGGCGTCATGATTGCGTCAGCACTCCTCTGTCAGGAGTTCAAGTTCTTCTCCTGAAAACTTGAGTTTTCTTCTTCCGCCCCCCTGACTCCATCTCTGCTTCTTGGCTAGCCATTGCCAGGGTAGGAATATGTGACTTGCTCGTACAAGTTGCATTTTGCACTGGAAGCTGTGCACTACATCCTCTCTCACTGCTTTCCAGGTTTAAAATGAGAAGCACTTCCTGGTTTTGAAGTCATCACCCAAAACCAAAACGTGATTTTCTCTATTTGCGGTTCCTGTTCGCAATTTGCGATCGTGTTCGCAATGTTGGCAATCACAAAATGCAATTGCTAAACTAAAGAAGCAACCACATTGTTAGTTGCTGATTGTGAACGTTAACCGTACGTACATTCTGATTTGCGATTTCCTAATTACAATTCGCAAAAAATCACATTTTGGAAATCGCAAATCAGGACTTTCATACATCTAGCCCTTATTTCTGAACAACACATTGCACTCTTTCACCCTACAAGCTCTTTCAGAATACTTTTTAAAAAACACCTTTGCGGCAAAAGCACTTTGCGCGAAGTGAAGCTCTAGATGTTTTTTCCTATTTTTAAATATAAAAAAGGAAATATTGAGTAGGTGTTTTACAGCTTTATTTGTTCTTTTACTTCAGTGACGATCATGTTTCCTTTGCAGCCACTCGATTTCTTTGCAACCTTTACACTAATCCCTATCATATTTGCTTTTATGTTTTAAGTAAAAGGGATGGGCCAACGAGTAGTGATATGTTCTGTTTATGAAGGATTAATTTCATTGTTTTGAATTCAGTGGATGATCCACATTTTTCTGTAAGAGGTGTAGAATAGTGCAATGTGGAATGAGCTGAGGGCCTCATTTACAAACCCATCGCGCCGCTGATTCATCACTTTTTTTGATGCATCGGCGGAGTAGTGTGCCTGCCCATATTTACAAGGCCATGTAAAGTCACCCTGCGTGACTTTTTATGGCCTTGTAAATATGGGCCCCTTTTGCGCCTTATTCTGCGTGAAAGGGTCGTTCCATGGGTGTTGTTGTGAGTGTTCCCACGCAACATCCATGGAACCGGACACATTTCCAGATTTACAAAGTGTCGTAAACCTGGGAATGCATCAGAATCCTATGCCTCCTCAGGGGAGGCATATGAGTGGCGCAACCAGGAGAAATACTTTTATGTCTCCTCGTTTTTTGCTCTTTCCATGTGTGCTGCAGAACATAGAAGGAGTAAAATGTCATTAATGATTGTTTTGTGCAGGAAAGTGTCTCAACAACAAACATCTCTGCAATGGTGCAAGGGTGTCTGGGTTGACTCACAGCTATTGTTTTTGTGCTGGTGCAGGGGAGAGAGACAGGAATATGCTGTAATTGTAGATATGGCGTATTCCTGCCCTTTTATTTTATTCAGGAAGACTTGCTGTGCTACCGTGCCTCAAAATATAGTAAATGAGGCCCGACTTTTCAGTCACTGAGAGAATGGTGGGGTTAAGAGTTGCCACTGTCATAGAGAAATACTACAACTCATTTGTCTCCACTAGAGGACAAGTGAAGTGTGTAAATACGAGGATTTATTTTCTTTGTGAACTAATGTGCTTTTTTAACTTTTCATTCTTTGTGAACTTCACAGAGTTGTTTAAACACAAATAGCAAGAAAAAATGATTTTCAAAAGTAGTTTTGAGAAAAAACCCTGCAAACTAAATACACTTTTAGTGGTAGAGCTGTTTTAAAAAAGACCTTGTAGGAAAACTCTCTGCTAAAAAGCATATGAGGAAAAGTTCTTCCTTGAGTGTCATCAGGCAAAATTGTAGAACTCGGCAGCCTTTGCATATCACATTGGTGATGGAGGTTGAAACGTCACACATGCTCAGTGACAAGTCCACGGGCCACCAGGGGCTAGCTCAGTAATGGGAAGGGAGAAGAAAGTCTGAAATTTGTCTTTTTTTGTCCATTTCCTTTTTCTGCCAGAGCAGTACAAAGTACAGAAGATCAATCCTTCTACTGCCATGTTGCAATCTGGATAGGGGGAAAGAGGGATTATGGTTGGAGTACATTTTTGAGATGGTTACCAAATGATTCCCTGCAGTCACCAAGGATATAGTGCGCCTGTTCTAGGTTTTAATTGAACAACCAAATATATTCTGGGAATTGTAGTTGTATTTCTTTTCCAATTAAAATAACATATCTAACAGTAATGATTTTATGGAGGAGACATATAGGACACAGACATTGAGTCCATGGTCAAAAGGAATCATATGGTACTTTTACTCTATATATATGTTTCAACATCCGAAAGCCACCTCTTTAGCAAGGAATAACCGACTTCAGACTTTTATGGGAAGGTGTATATCTAGGCTTCTGTATCCCCCTCTGTTCTTTCTAGTTTTCCAACACATGGTGATTCTTCTAGTTCAATATTTGGAAGTTAATCTACTACTTCACAGTTACACGCAGTCCTTGACTTTATGCCACCAATACTCAAGAATCATATTTGTAGCCTTGTGTGGTGGTTCCTTTCTTTACGCTTGGCTTCATCACAACTGTCATATTAATTATTTATTAATTATTTTCCTCACATTTTGCTTCAGTGTAACTTCTAACATGTGCCAAGTAATCAAAAGACAGCACAGGAGCCACAGAGACATTTTAAACTAGGATTATGTACAAATAACAACTGCCATTAAAGTTGTGGAAGATTCAAAATGTTTGTACTTCATGAAAGTGAAACGTTTGTGAACTTCATACACCATCCCTATCAGAAGCGGCTCCTCCGCTAAGGCGGAGTAGCATTGCCCCACTGCTCTCAGAGCATAGCAGCAAAAAAAAAATGATAAGGTGACTTATTATCATTTTATTTTTTGTTGCTGTAGGTCTGGGTTAGGGTGGGGCGGGTCTAATGGCACTAAGGTGGGGTGGTGTGCACATGAATGTTTGGCTGGCCCTCTTGGGCCGACCAAACAGTCATGCGCACTCTTCATGTTCCCCACGAGGCTGCATTACACAGCCTGGTGAGGAACATGCAAAGCCTCCCTGTTCCACCACATTGAACCATGGTGCCCAGACCAATCACAACTCTGCATTGCAGCCAGAGTTGGGGAAGCACTGCTGCTGCACATTATAAAACAGGGGTCATGAATGTGTCTGCTTTTTACACTTAATAATAAAAGAAATGCTTTCTAAGGAGTGGACTGCACATGAGACCGCCTATGTTTACTTTCATGCCTCAAGATTAGAAAATAACGCCTGCTAGTGATTTGTATTTGGGTCATCATCCTCTGAGTAGCATCATACACTCGCTCAAACCTGCAAAGGGCTGCAAACTGTACTGTAGAGAGTGTTTCTAATATCTCGTGCTGTAGAACCTGTGCTCTTTTAATTGTCTTACCGAGGCATCTCCGCCCATTCCCAGACACAACCTTTGTGTAAAGGATAATTCTCACAGCAGGGAGCACTGCAGAAGGTAGGGGCATGCACAACAGAGGCACAAGTAGGTGTGAAATCTCTTTACATCAACCTTCCTCACACAGCAATTTGGGACAGACAAATAACGGCCTGCTCAAGAAACTGCCTCACCTTGAACACAAGGAACTACAGTCTCATCCTCACCACTATCATCTACCAAAGCACTCTCACCTGTACCATCTGCAAAAAAGATAGTGCTTAGGAAGAACCAATCCACAAGAAATTCCTTAAGGGAGTCTTTTCTCAAACCCCTCCATCTTCCTTGTCTGGATCACCTCCTCCCTCCCACAAACATGCATGTAATACATATCTAATGTCTGTGAAGTCTCTTCTCCCCCCTCATCTTGTCCCATCATAAACCAAGGGCATCCAAATGGATCCCCTTTAATACTTGAGTCAAAATGTAAGGGTGAACATCAAAAGACATCTGCTTCAGCATGTTCAGAATCTCCTTTCAATGTTTGGATTATTTACCTATACATTTTCTCAGCTTTTCCGTTCACAAAGTTACTGCTCTGTAAATCCCCTGATGTTCCCAATATACACATCCAGACATTACTTTACTCTTCCAACCCCTGCACTGATCAGCTGTTCTTGCTGAAGTGGTGGTCTAGTGGTGTTTGAGCATTGAGTATACTGTTCATCTGTATCTAGTGCCCACCAAAAATAGCTAATAGAGCACTATATCCCATGTAAATAATATTTCTTTCTACAGAGCTACATCCGTAGATTGCGTGATACGTTAAAAAGTCTACTCTATGAGGGGCGTGGTCTTGGCACCACGCAAGATGGCCAACTGAACTTTGAGCTCCGCCGCACCGGGTCCTCTCGCAAGCCGCGGGTTCGTTCCCTCGCACCTTTTATACGGGGACTTCCTCTTCATCTGCACCGGAACATGCCGTGAGCATAATGATGGGCTTTTGAAGTGTTAGCGCATCGCTTTTCTACTCATTTTTAGCATTGATGCCTCATCACGGAGCGGCCGCCATCTTGTGCAATGTGCACCGAGTGAACCTCTCTTTTTTTTTTAAAACTCCTCATACAATATCCTGACTTTCTGGACGTTGCTGGTGGTGGACCACCTGCAGATCATGGTGAGCCGCTTTTTGTGCTATGTTTCTTGTGTTTTATGGCGATTATTCACAGCATTCCACTGCTCTTCTTAGCGGCCACTATTTTGTTTTCTAATTACCTCAGATTGCCCCTCTTGACTGCTGTTTACCACAAGTTCTATTAATGGGCATTGACTTATATTTTTGTTTTGTCATCGACCCTGAGAAATCACTATGTGATTTGCCTGGACGTCTTATCTTTTTACGAACATCTTTTTCATGCACTGTCTTTTTTGCAGTTGTCTTCAACTTTGAAGGTACTTTTCCCCCGCACTAATTTTGTTGTACCTTATATCTGGTATTAACAATAGCGATCCTCGTATATGGGCAGAATACGTAAACCGCAATTCATCTTCAATCCCAAACCTTCCTCCGTGGTGATCCCTTCACCTCCCACACCAGCTATAAACAATGCTTTATCATTGTATACAGACATGGCTGGTGTGTCTTCTAACCGTAACCAACCGTCGCAGGCAATGCAGCATAAAACCTCTCCGCCTACATCAACATCTAAGCGCCTGAAACAAGACTCTCCCCCTCCAGATAAATCACCTCCGACTATTTCCTTGGAATTGCTACTAGATGAAATACGCGCACTACGCCCATTTGTGGAAGAAACGAATAACAAAATGCAATTTCTGAAGGAAAAACGGTCCTCAATGGAGGGGAGGGTATCTACAATGGAACAACAACTCTCGGTAGTGCAAGCTGACTCTCAAAGACTTAGTTTGTTGGAGAAAGAGGTTCATAGGCTACAGCATCATACTGAGGATTTGGAGAATCGCAACAGACGGAACAATCTTCGTATTTATGGTCTACCTGAAGCCTTGGAAGGTGATGACCCTGTTGCCTTTTTCACTTCTTTTCTCCCAAAATTACTAGATATGTCTCCGTCAACATCTCTTAATATCCAAAGAGCTCAAAGACTTGGACCTCGTCCTTTGCTCTCCTCAAATTCAACTTCAACTCCAACTTCAACTTCAATTCGACCCCGTGGTGTCATCATCCTCTTCCTGAAATACACCGACTTACTCTCGGACCTTGCTGCTGTTCGTACAAAGCAACTACTCTCTTGGCTTGGTCAGAGGGTTTCTCTATCTCAAGATGTCTCCAACGCTACGGCTGCCCGACGCAATAAATTTCTCAGTCTTCGATCACCTCTCCGTACCTTGGGTGCCCGCCATGACCTCTTTCACCCCTGTATCTTCAAGGTGACTTTCCAAAATCACACTCTCTCTTTTGAGGAACCGGCGGAGCTCAGGGAGTTTATTTACTCCCATTCTTCAGCCAACATGGATACTTCTGATGGTCCTCCCAATGGTTGACATTTATCATTTGACCTCATCTTTTTCTTGGTTATATAGAATGTTCACACAGTTATATATGTTCTAAATTAGTTTATCTATGTTCCTGTTTCTTCCCTTTTCTAACGCTTTGTAGTTATTGAATAAGGACTATCCACTTAAGCTTTTCTCGTCCATAATACACTCATTCTTGGTGTGTTTTCCATGTTATTTCTTATATGTTTACTCTTTCTGTTCTGGTTTACCTGTTACTTCTATGCTCCATTACTGTGCTTCTCCTCTTACTTACTTTCTTCTTTTGTTATCTCTTTACTTCTCTTTCACTTTTTATATTCAAGGTTGTTGCGCTGACTATATTTATGTTTCTGTACTCCTTAATATTTTGTCTGACACTTGTGTATCACCCATTTTCCACTAATTTTTTATGTTTGTCTAACCCCTTTTATATTTATTCAGGTTCCATCTCACATTTTCAAAGTTTAAAGTTTAAAGTTATTGGTCCGTCTACACTCCCCTATTTGTCCTGGTGTGATTTGGACTCCCTGTTCGGACGTTCCATCTTCCGTTCGTCGCCATTGCCCCAGTCTTATCCTGTATTCGTCCCCCTCAGGTATGTTTTTTCAGCCGTCCCTCCTGGATATGTACTGTCTCTCCTTGTATTTCTCCTCTATTCCCTATATTTCTCTCCCCTCTTTCCTAAACCTTTTTCCCTATTCTATGGTCGTTATTCCCCATATTTTCCTGCTGATGCATATTTGGTTCAGTGTAAAGTTTTAATGTTTTCGCACTTGGAATTGTTTCTTCTTTCATTTTTCTATTAATGCATATTTGGTTCTGTATAAAGCTTTAATGTTTTTTCATTCAGAGTTATTTCCTGGAATGTGAAAGGTTTTATTAACCCAATTAAGAGACAGAGAATCCTTTCCCACCTTGCTTCTTATAACCCTGACCTAGTACTTCTGCAAGAGACCCACCTCACTGAAACTGAAGCGTTAAAATTAAAAAGAGGCTGGGTGGGTACAGTTCTATTCTCTCCTTCTACTAATTAAAAAAATGGTGTCATAACTCTATGTCATAAGAAATTGAATTGCAAAGTTTTATCCCAAGAAAATAATGCAGAAGGTAGATGGCTACTAGCTAAATTGTTAATTAATAAAGTTCCTTTAACCGTTTTTAATGTGTATGGTCCTACTGCTCCTTCTGGCCTATTGTTCCACAATAATGTGTCCAATTCCAGAGTGATCTTTTCATACTAGGAGGTGACTGTAACCAAGTTATAGACCCATTTCTTGATCGTGAATCTAAAGTTCGGTTTATTACTACTAAGACCCACAAACATTTTCTCAACACTATTTCCCAAGCACATCTCATTGATTCCTGGAGACTCTCCCATCCTAACTCTTTGGACTTTTTTTTCTCCTCCTCATGCTTCTCTTTCCTGCTTGGACTATATCTTTCTTTCTCAACCCCTCTCCCAAAATCTTCTCTCCTCCTCTATAGAACCTATTCTTATCTCTGATCACACCCCAATAGTAACAGATCTTGATTTCCTCCCTCCACATCCCAAATCCTCTCGTTGACGCTTTAATAACTCTCTCCTCTTAGACCCTTTCTTCTCTTCTTCCTTTCGCTCTTTTGCAACTGAATTCTTTGATCTTAATAGTACTCCCAACTCATCTCCACATATCATATGGGACTCCTTTAAAGCTACTGCAAGGTGCTTTATCATTGATTTCGTCTAAAAAAAATAAAAAAATTTACACTTCTTCGAAACAATTAGTTCTACCAGAATTAATCCGAGCTAAACTCGCTTTTAATAAAACCACTACTGACAATGCGTCCTCTTTGCTTTTGCGTTGTAGTGCTCGCTATTATGGTGGTCGTAACAAGGCAGGGAAGCTATTGGCAAACTATCTCAAAACACGCAAAGACCGTACCCTCATAGATGCTATATATTCCTCCAACGACTCTCTTCTACACAAAGACCAATTCTTAATTAATTCAAACGCTTCTATCAAAATCTTTACACTCCAGAATCTCCTCCTTCTTCTTCTGCCATCCAGGAATATCTTGATAAAATTCCTCCCCTCTTCATCTCATCTTAATCTTCCTGCTCTTGAATCAGATTTGTCCCTGACAGAACTATCCATTGCCCTAAATTCTCTCACCAAAGAGAAGACTCCTGGCTCAGATGGTTTTCTGTTGAATTTTATTTGCACTTTTCTGACCTCTTACTTCTGAAACTTTTAACACTTCTTCATTCTTTCTCTTTAGCTGGTAAAACAGAAGGTACCTTTCAGGAAGCAACAATTTCTTTGATTCATAAAGAAGGTCGAGATCCAAAAAATTGCAAAAATTATCGACCGATATCTTTGGTAAATGTTGATTATAAATTGTTTGCTAAAGTGCTTACTCTACGTTTAGATCCTCTCATGCCTCACCATATTGGGAAGGAACAGTGTGGCTTTGTCAAAGGAAGACATACCTCTGATAATTCTCGGGTTTTCCTTAATGTCCTAAACAAAATTCCCTCTTTATCTACTTCTCTAGCGGCCATATCTGTTGATGCAGAGAAGGCTTTTGATAGAGTAGATTGGTCTTTCTTATTTGCCTCGTTATACTGGCATGGTTTTGGTCCCAAATTGATTTCACGTATCTCTCTATTATATTCTGCCCCCAGAGCCTTGGTATTAGTTAATGGTTGTATTTCATCCTATTTTCCTCTTCAACGCGGAGTTCCTCAAGGATGCCCTTTATCCCCTCTTCTTTTTGTCCTAGCTCTTGAACCCTTTCTGTCTTCTATCTGTAACAATGACTCTATTTCTGGTTTTCCTTTTATTTATCTCCGAACCTGACACTTCTATCTCTCCTTTGCTATTTGAATTTGAATCCTTTTCCCAGGTCTCTGGTTACAAGATCAATTTGGACAAAACAGAAATACTTCCCCTCACTAAATTTTGTCTTCCCCATTCTATCTTGTCCACTGGTTTCGCATGGAATGATTAAAAAATTAAATACTCAGGCATATGGTTTTCCAATTCTATTGCCTCTTCGATTAACCTAAACATGACTGCTGCTTTGTCTCGTATTGATAAATTACTTTCTTCCTGGAATCCCCTTTTTCTTTCTTGGTGGGGTCGATTAGATTCAATTAAAATGATGATCGCCCCTATTTTAATGTATATACTTTCTATGCTTCCTGTCCACATTCCTGCCATATACATGAAACTTATCTATTCATGTCTTTCTAAATTTCTTTGGAAGAATAAGAAAGCTAGAATTGCCCTTTCTTCTCTTCGTAAGACCAAATCTAAAGGTGGTGTGAACTTTCCCGATTTTCGACTTTATCATAACTCGTTTTCTCTTCGTCAAGCCTCGAAATGGCTCTTATCCGAACACTCTCCTTTTACTCCTCTCTAGCTATCCACTGAACAAACTCTATTATTAACATTCTCCCTCAAGGAAATAATGGCTTTTCTGTCACAACTTCTCATATATCCTCCCCCCTGTTTAGACACACTTGTTCTCTTCTAAAGCCTTTAGTTTTATCTAACCCCCTTTCTCGTGATGCCTTCTTGGATTCTCCCATTTTGCATAATTCTCTCATTCTTCTCAATAACAGACCTATCTTCTGGAATTCTTGGAGATCAAAGAACATCATATGGATTAAACACCTTTTTAATGGTCTCTCGACACGTTCTTTTACCGAATTTCAAGCCTTATTCCACTGTTCTCGTTTCTTTTTACATAAGTTTACCACTCTCATGGCAATTATTCTTGATGTATACTATTCTCTTCCCCCCTCATCTCCTACTGATTCCCAAAACTCTCTGCTTAAGCTTCTCCTCTCCTCACCCAAAGCCTCTCTTATATATAAATATTTCTTAGCCCCCAACCCTTATCGAGTTAAATCCAAATTGGAACTTTCCTGGGAGTCTGATCTGGGATGCAAATGGACTATCTGTTTCTGGGACAAACTTTGGTCTAGATCCTTAAAAATCTCTCGCCCTGCCTCTCTTACTCAATCTATGTTTTCTCTATCATAGACTTTATCTTACCCCTGTCTCCATGGCCCGTTTTTCTCCTGACTCAGACTCCAATTGCTGGATCTGTGGTTCCTCCGACGCTAATCCCATGCATCTTCTTTTTCTCTGCTCCTCTGGCTCCAAATTTTGGAAATCCATTTGGTCCTATATCTCTCGTATCTTTAAACTTTCTATCTCTTACTCCATACCCCTACTGTTTACTGGAAGCTTCTCCGACTCTTTATCTATACCTTCTCATAATCATGGTCTTTTTGATCTCATGCTTGCTCTGGCCTTTCAGCACATTACCCTCAATTGGAAAACTCTCACTAATCTTTCTATACAACACTGGTGGAATAGCCTTTGCCACTTTCATAGACTTGATGTTGCCTTCGCCTCCTCCTGCAAACCAACACTTAATAGAGAGTTTTTTTGGTTACTCCTTACTACTTATTTAGATCAGATTGTTTTAAAACATAACTCCTCCTTCAATTCTGAAAATGTAAAACCTCCTTGAATACCTTCTCTCTGTTCTCTTTCTTCTACCATCCAAATTGATTTGATATATGTTATTAATTGATCAATGATTTGTTCACATTTCACTTTGTTATGCAATGTAATATGCATTCTTCTTTTATATTAATATGTTCTCCTCCTTCCTTCCCCCCCTTCTTCCCATTCCTATTCCATTTAAAATCTTAAAAATAGCTTTTATTTCTTTTACTGTACTAGCCATATCTTTTGTTATAATTCTGTTTCAGTATTCGTTTTGTTGCTGGTATTTTTGCCTATTTCTCTCTTTGTTCAATAAAGCTTTTCAAACATAAAAAAAGTCTACTCTATATTCCAAAAACCCTGCATTAAAACCCAACCTTCACTTAAATCCTCTGATTTTCACCTCTCCTTTATTCCTTCAGTGACATTTTCCTACTCTCCATCCCTGCACTCCTTCTCTCTCTGAACACAACCTCTTCTGTCCAGAGGCTGGACTAGGTACTCAAAGCAACCCTGGCAATTGTGTCGGACCCGCCCCCGGAGTGAGGGAGGTGGGCATGGGTAAAGCACTGCTGCTTTTGTTACTGGACACCGATATTGCAGCATTGCTGAAAAACCGTACCCCAGTATCAAAACTAACCCTCACCGCTACAAAACCGCTCTACCCTTCCAGCCTCCCGAAGAAACACCTGATTCCTGGTACAGCCTGTTTGTCATATGTGTTTACCTTACTCTCTATTATTGCATGTCTACAAATTGCCCACACCTCTTTTCAAAGCTCATTCAGGACTCCTTTGAAAATAATACCCCTGCATCCTCTCTAGTTAATTTATCAATTCCACCAACCATCTGCATGAATTCACATACCCCCACTAATGTTCACACTTACGTCCTATTAATTCCTCCCACCACACAAAAACATATGTAACTGCATGCAATGGTGTCCTTGGGAGCACATGATTAATTAATTCCAATAACCAATTATGATAAATAAATACTGGACTAACCACTAACATGGGTTCCCGGAGCATTTTGCTGCCTGGCGTACAGCGCTTCAAAGCCTTGTCAGGGGTAGTAAGTGCTATATAAATACAATTTAAAATTACAATTACAAGAACATACTGCGCTTTTTGATCTTTGCAAACAATGCTCATTTTACAAATGAGCACAAAGCATCATTTCCTACTCATAAGTCAATTTGGGTTGAAGACATCTTTTTATATATGGTTAAGAGTCACCCCCTGTGAAAGAACCAGAGTCTTGACGGCTGAAAGCCGATGTCTAGATGTTTAACATTAGGTAAGGGGTTTCTCGTGGCATGGAGTTTTCCTGCCTTCAGTGCAGGGAGATCAGTTCTGCACAAGATTCACTTATCTTCTGCTCAACTACAAGGTTGCTTTGCCTTTGTGTGATCCCTTCATCTAAAATCCTAAATGTTTCTGGATAAGGACGAAGAATGCCATGCTTGAAAAATCACCAGTACTAGAAGTTGACACCCTGCTAGATGATCACCCTGGACACGGGATAAATATGTAACAATATATTTTCCAAAGGGATAAGTGCCATTGAAGTGCTAGAGTTATTCCTTGAGTTAAGCTTCTCACTAGAACCTCAAATAAAAGGTCACACAGCCACATTAAACTTTTATGGTGCCATTCAGGGTGGCTACAAGGTACACCCACCCAAATTGGCTCTTTTGTGATTCACAAACAAGCTCATAATTCTCACTGAGAATTTGAAAAATGACTACTGAAACACCAAGTTATGTCATTTTCTAACACATACAGGTATATATATGTTGTTGCTCATTTTAGCAATTTATTTATGTATTGCCAATTTTAGGTTTCTGATTTAACCGGTAAATATATGTGCATTGAACTCAGTGTACAGACAATTGGCCTTCAGAGCCACATGTTTATCTCACAAGTGAAACAGTCTGTTTTCAGTGAACTTGGATGGATTTGTCTACTGTTCAAATCACAGTATGGAGTGCAGATTTGGAGTGCCCAGTGACGGTCGCTTTTGGTTTGTCAAAATATTTTTTATGGTTAAATTATAGCTTACTCTGTGACCACCCTTCATTTTTGCCAGTTTATAGGAATCAATGATTGTTTATTTTTTTCTTGATAGCAGAACCCATCACACTTTAAGACTTTCTTGCTGCTTCTTTATGATATCTGCTCCATTTTCTACTAGCAGATCTAGTACTCAAGACACACAGTGGTTTCCAAAATATGGTGGGGAGGGGGTCAAGGTGGTCAAAAGGAATACTGTAGCATCGTTGACGCATGGGGCTGTTGTGTTTGCATTAAGCCTTGCTTGACATATCCCAATACATTACTATGAGACTGCTTTGAGGTTCCCCAATCCATAAGCTTAAGAGGGACAAAAGGTCCTCTAGCCGGTTCATGATGACACTAAAAGAGAACTGCGGTCATGTTCACTCATATTGCTGGTTGGGAAGGGGATCGACTCCAAATTAGCATCATCGACTATTCTTGCCAGGTCAATTCTCATTTGGGATATTTACATTTTAATAGCTCTACTTTTAATATTCAGTTGAGTCCTGATAAAATAAGATAAAATTAGACATCATGGAAGGCCAGTGGTTTTATCCTTGAATCTCATATTTGATGAAACACGAGAATCTACTTTTAAGGATATTAACACCTCTCCACAAGATCCATTTGTAAACACAAAGCACAAATTACAGAGCCCAGCTGGGTCACCATAATAAGTCTTACCCCAGTGAGTGCTCAGAGATCCTTTGGCACTCATATGAAAACTGCATTAGGTAAGCTTGCTCCGAAACACTCTGGGCCCAATTTCGATGAGTGTCGGAAAGGCTCTTACGACACTCATCGTCAGTTTCAATTCCAACCGGCTGATTATGTTACAGCCAGTTGGAATTGAAACCGGCTGGTCATTTCGGCTGACTTCCGATGGGCTCCAGGAGCCCGTCTGCCAGTCGGAGACCGGCCCGTAATCCAAATGGAAGGTGTTTCCACCTTCTGGATTGCGATGCAGGTTTCTGGCAGGGATTCCATGCCAGCCTTTCCGACAAGGAAACCATGTTGGAAAGGGTGTTTGTGGATCCATAGCAGGGCCTTCTTCCATTTTCGGCCTCCAGTTAGAGGCCGAGGGGGCTCCATATGTGCCCCCTTGTTGATCCCTGCACCCACGGGTGCAGGGATGAACACAGACTCCCATTCCTCTATGGGAGCGTGTGTTACAGTCGTATCAAGATTAGACGGTCTGGACCGTCGACCGGAGGTTGGTCGGTCCCATTTCCGCGACGTCTGCCCGACATCGAAATAAGCCCCTTTGTGTGTAAGCAATTTTGCTAGTGGTCTCAACTTCTTCTGCAGACCTTTATGACTAGGCCTATTCCTCAGCCATGATCCATAAAGGATTTTAGTGACATATTCTTGAAAATTGTCCCAGTCCTATAGTTTACCTTGGGATCTTAGGGTATAATCACAGTTTTATGACCCATGCCATAGTACCCTCTCAGGCAGTTACAGCTAAGTTCTTCCTATTGGGGTTTTATTTTTTCTCATTTAATTTTGGAAGGATAGGAAGTTAATAAAGCTTTACAATTTTAAGAACACTTTATTTGCATCCTATATTCTTTATCACAACCCTCAGGCATTTGTATGTAATCTCTTACTTGAAAACTCTTTTTCATTTGGTTCCTACACCTTTGCCTTCTTCCTCTCACTTGAGAGTCTATAAGGTGAATGGTTGCCAAACACATGTCCACAATAGTCCCCAAAGCTTTGTTTTGATCAGTTCTTCTGTTTCAGGACTGAAAAAAGGCCATCACTGCATCTTCTTCCTTTGCCAGTCGTGGACGTTACATGAGGTGCTGTGGTGTCCATAAGGTCCTTGTTCTCATGCCACCATTACACATATCCACTTATTTTCCTATAAGTGTGTTTCTGCTCCTATGGATGCCCTACCTCATGCCTTTAGCAGGGAGGTTACAAACCATCTACTTCATAAGACAATATATCACCACAAATCAATAAGAGTCATCTCCAGAAGAGTTCAATTTCAAACCTAAAATACATCTTTGTTCTATTTCACCCAACAAAAATTAAATTGTGTTTTTATGAAACAGAAAGTGAGACCAGAAAGTGAGATAATATAAGAATTACTATCAATTCAACATGGAGTGACTGAGTAGCATCATACTTTTTTGGTTAAAGGTTACTTACCTGGATATCTGAGGTATGCGTCCGAACAGTTGTATGTGATTCCATGGCATGGCTGGGCAAGGAAAACCAACAGCAGGGCAAAAAAGGTCCTCATACTTGTGCCCCTCCCAGAGGCATCCTGGAATTCAATGAAAACAGAACAGTTGAATTTGGAGCGTATCAATCAAAAGCTACTCAAGCAAAAGTGACTCAAGTCTAACTCTTTAACCTTTACCCTTAGCAAGCTTTGTGAAGTTGCTCTCAAAACTTTGCAAGCTTTACAATACATGTGCAAAGTTTCTGAATTTTAAACTGCAAGTAAGAAAATCTGCAGAAATAGGTTTGGGGGGTTGGGGAAAAACATAAAAAACTCACTTGTTTTGGGTGAATCTTCTGGCAAAATCACTGTGGAAGAATATTCTTTTGCTGGAAGACGTTTGCATTTCCTCCACTACTGATAATAATTCTGAATTTTTCTGAAGTATATTTTTGATGTCCTGCACTGCTATGTCTCTACAAAGAGCATAAACTGAGATTTTTGTGCATGTTGGTGAACTGCACTGTACCCCTGTTAGACCTGTCAGCCCTTTGGCAGTTTCCTCCTCATTTTTTATTATTTTTGTCCCTTGTCCCCTTCTCATTTTTTTTTTCTGTCTACCAAACTTTTTAGGTGCTAATGTAGAGGTTCTGGGCGCCTCACCCTCACTACCTGAGGGAAAGGCGCAAGGTGCTCCTCTGAGGAAAATAGATGAGGTAGGTGAAATTCACAAAATGGTGGCTCCAACTGTCACCTCAGCACCTGGGCCATGACTGTCATGAGAGATTCCGGAACCTTCCGGGTCCCTCTGGCAAGTCAGACCCAAGGTGATAAATAGGGGTGACAGGAGGGCAGCCATTTTAGGTGAGAAGAGACTGCGTGGTAATCAGGAGTAAGGCGCCTGTGTGAGGAGGTGGTTGTACTTGGGAGGAAACGGACTGATCTACGGATCTGCACAAATTCCCAATCCTAGTGACATCATCCCTAACCTTGCGACCGGTCCCTGAGCGCAGTCAGTGATCTGGTTGAGCAGCGTTACTGGGGTTCTCACACTTGGCCAGAATCCCCCAAGGAGACCCAGGATTGCTGGCTGGGATCATTCCATCCCGCATACCTTCTTGGTTGAAGCGGAAGAAGTAGACTGGCCATGGCAATGACCCTTCATCCCTAATCAAGGAGGAGAGGTTTGCATCTGTAGCTAGAAGGGCCGTGACATTCCAGACAACTGCACCGGAGAGCTCCCGGCGGCGTCTAGTACAGCCCCCCCCCTACTGCTTCCCGTTATACTACTTTGCCGAGTTCCTACCTGGTATGGACCCCGCCACCACCCAGTGATCGGCAAGTGGCCAGTTACCCACTGGAAGGGCTCGCTGATGTCCCGAGTGCTGAAGGGGTGAGGGGCTGGGAGCCAGCGACACCGCCGATCGTCTGAGGAGAGTTACGCCAGGAAGGAAGGAGGCGTGACTGACTCAGAGGCCACCGTCCTCCGATCACATGGAGAGGGGCTGAAGCGCCGCCCTTCCCTTTCCGTAAAGTTGTGGAAAACCGCGCCCCGAGCCTGCGTCGGAAGGCGGTGAGCAGGCAACTTCCAGGTCCCCGGTCTGTATCGACACAGTGTCTGGCTGACAAGAGGCCGTAGAGGGGGAAAGCCGGTATTGTGGAGAGCGCTTGAGTGTGGATCATCTTCCCGGAGGGGAACTCCCATTAGGTTACTCATCGGGGGTCGGGGTTGGTGGGAATTACCTGATTCTCATCCCCGTGGGGAGCGATCACTTCATCGGCGTGAGGCCCGACTCTCACAACGTAAGAGAACGCAACTCCAATTCCGGCTGGACTCCGAGAACAGAGGACACCGGGACTGAACAGTAAGCTGGGCAATGAGTGAGGAGGGAAGGGGGAAGAAAGAGAGAGTCCAGAGTAACACGTAGCTAAGTTCAGTCATTGTCGTGATTGACCCCTGTAAATCTCTCACACGCAAAGTTCCCGGATAGACAACAGAGACATCTATGCGAGTAACGCCTTGGTATTGTGGAAATGAAATGTTGGGAATAATTGTAAACCTCCAGTTGCCAGGGTGATGGAAATGCCGATAATGTATGCCTTGTTAGCGGGTGGTGAAATAAGTTGCTATGGTGCCTAGAGGTCACCTGCTAAAGACCGTGAACAAAGTGAACCTCGCATTTACTGCCAACTGTAGTAGTCATTGAGTAGAGGACAACCTTAAGGTCCAGAAAGGACAGTTAAGGGAGCCCGGTTCAGTAGAATGTTGTAAAGACTATGAACCATCTGATGTACCGGGGAATGTAAATGCTTTGAGAAGCGTGTCTAGGTGGAATTAAATTGACGCTCCAAGAGCATAGAGTTGGGGTTGGGCAACAATGGTGGGGTGAAGATGAATGCTACATTGGGGCAACGAATATCAAACTAAATGTATTGAAATGTTTCATTCAAAGAAATGAGGTTGTTTTACCACAGTTAAAAAAAGAAAGGATAAAGACTCCTGGTAATCCTTAACATTAAACAGTGTAGTGTCTTTTTTTTTAGTAGAGTGCGCTAGATTGCGGACTGAGTAGGATGCAAGCACGAGACGCTATGTTGAGAGGTATGCCTGTTAACTTGAGCCAAGCTACCCCCCGGACCTAGGTCCAACAACCCCATTATGTAATGTTTTCCTAATTTAAATAATTCTCTTTTTTCCTTATTTAAGACCAAACCTGTACTTGCAGACACTCCCTACTCTCTGGCTGGCATTGGCTGCTGTTCATTGCTAAACATTCCTAAGGTAAAACAGTCCACATCCTCAGCAACATTTTTATATTCCAAATAAACCCTGAATCATTCCAATTGTATAATGATTCTCATTCATTCTGTAGGTACAGGCTTAAGGCGCTTCTGCTTGCTTCCACCCAATGTTATGGTTTAAATCATGTTTCTTCAAGTCCTATGTGGAAGAAAACGTCCCTGCAGGTCAAGGTGGTGTTTCTTCGTTATATCACACAGTGGGGGAGTGCTGGTTCCCACATGACAGCTTCCATGTGCACATTGGAGCCTTTCACCTGCCTGTGGTAGAGATTCTCACTGTGGGATAGTATGCTAGCCAAACGTTTTCCAAGCAGATATACAGATTATTTCACCGAGCCTCCTTTTTGTTCATTATCAAATATGAGAGCACCTCTCTATGAGAACATCTTTCTTGAGTTTTATTTAATAGCCCATAATGCCACTCCATCTACAATAATAATCTAAGCAACATGTACAGTACACTGATAGACTTGGACCTAGTTGCTTCAGTTTTAAGCCCTGAAGTGTTCATCAGTGACGCTCGCCACAAAGTGAGATACGGTCAGCAGTCTCACTGACCCCTTCCTACTCTCTGAGTAAGGGACTGCCGCCTCCTCTCATTGGCTGAAGCAAAGTTAGCTAATGAGAGGAGGCGCCAGGACCAATCCTCCAGCAACCACCAAGGGTTCCTTTCCACCACCTGCGGTCACCGCTGCGTGTCGTACGTTTTTCTTTTGCATGTGTGTGAATGTACGTGTATTAGTGCTTGTGTGCTGTAAATGGGTGTGTGTATGTGAATGTGCTTGTAAATGGTGGGTGTGCATGAGTGCGCATGTAAATGTGAGGATGCATGTGTGTGCGTGTGGTCACCCGCCCCCTGCCTGCCGAAATTAGTGGCAATTACTGCTACTGCATTGTCATAGAGGCGGGGGCAGGCATCTTTCTCAGATCATGTTTAAAATTAATAATTACTTCTCAATGCAGAAATATAGTCTGATGAACTACTGAGAATGTTTAAGTGTTTTAAAGAATTTTTGAATTTTGAAGACACTTTATCACATTCTAACATCATGTTTGTTGCAAGACTTACATATCAAATATTTTCAAGGATTGGCCTGTATACGAGCTCTTTGAGCCAACACCGACCCTTGGCTCAGTTGTGGCTCGCCTCGCCCTGTTAATTTTTTCAGCTCACCCACCTCTGTGTTTACAACCTAAGTGCACAGTGTGACATGAACAATTATGTCACATTCGAATTTCGTTGTCCTTCCACTGTCTTGTGCCAGCTCTCTCTGTAGACATAATAGAAATACTTCAGCCTGCTATGTCTCTAAAATGCATGCCATAATCTTTTAGGTGTGTTTATTTAGACGAAAAGACAATATGTTGACATCCAAAAGATATTGAAAATAGCAGCTATTAAAATTATATCTACGAATGTGGTAAAATAAGCATTTTTAATGGCTTCTTCAAATTGTGGTATTTTTAAGTCTTGCATACCGACAACTTAAGCTGTCTGTTTTCGAAGAACTATTGTGTTTATTACAATAAAAAATATAAGTAAATATGTAAATAACCCGAGGGAGTAAAAAGCGAGAAAGGCCATTGTGTTTTGAGTACCGCTAACGGGAGGCTTGGACCCTATGCAACACTATGCGACACTACGTACTGCCGTAGGAGGAGGAGGCCACAGGAGGAGGTCGCAGACATGGTTCTCAACCTCCTGGCCCTTTCAAGCTGTTTCAGACCATGGGGTCCACGGGGGAATACAGGGGGTTTGACATCCACCACCACAGGTCCTCCCTTACTCACCGAAGGAGTTCTGAAGAGAATTTACGGCTTCGTGACTGTTGACCAGGCGCGGCGGATGAGGCTTTGGGGGCATGGCCCGCTTTGCAGCGAGTGCTGTTTTTGGCTGTTGGTGTCAGCCGTTACAGTCGCAGACTTGCCCCTCTGAAAGGCAGTCAGCCCCCGTGGTGGGGTGAAATACCCCTGATCATTGATATTGGCCATTGAGACTACTTTCTAAGGAAGATTTACGCTTTTACCCCCAAGAGACTCAAACGACTCTGCCCACCTTTTGACAAAGTGTTCTCTTGCCGCTCCCTTATGTTCTGTTGAAGACTACTCTGCAGGGGAGGTGAGGCGGTGCTGGAGGAGTGCTGGTGGGGCCTGCCGAACTGAGATTTGGGAACAATTTGCAGCACAGAAAAAAGCATGGTGGGAAGTGCAGATTGCACCGAAGGTATGCTGATGTGAGAAACAACAAGAAGGTTACACTACTCAGTCCTGGCTTCGAATGGCGTGACGCAGCTTTAGACGCTGTTGACAGAGGTTGAGGCATGATTGGTGCGGGAGTGGTCTGACCAGGTTCAGGTGCGACTTGCACTTCCTGAGAAGCTCCCCCGCCTCGGGCCCAGTTGTTGTTAATTGTATACCTTCCTCACGCACTCATTACTCAAATAAACGCCAGGTGCTGCTGAAGCTCAATTTACAAGTACATCCAGCCGCAAGTCAGAATGAGATCAGGAAAGGTACGTGGGATACCTAAGCTCAAGGCCATCTTGAAAGCCCAACGACAATAGGTGCCTCGCTCCAACACTTATTGAAGGAGGAGCAAGATATAAACCTTGCCCTGGGATAAGAGGGGCAGCAAATGAATAAATCAGTCATCCTCTTTTCGACTAAGTTCAGTTCAAAAATTTTTATTCGGTATATACAACAACCATAAAAGCACAATAAGTTCAAAAAGAGATTCTAAAAAAGAAAGAAAAAAGAAAACGAAAAAAAAAACAGTGTCCGCCATACAATAGACGATCCAATTAGTTACATATAAATCAGTTGACCAGCACAATACCGTGTCTTACATCAATTGCTTTTTGTATATATGACGCGACATAAAAACATATACCCGGATAGAGCAGTAAGTAATTTCATAGCACATTATATTTTATGAAAAGTGGTTTTAAATAAAAATGTCTAAAATGCAGATAAAAGTTGCAAAAGAGCAAAAAGTGCAAAGTGCATTGTTTTGATTGCTCATCACAAGGACACAGGGTAGTGGGAAGCATTTTCATTGTAGAGAATGCGACTAGGTGATGTACCTTTCCTAATCGTAATCTAATCAGAACAAAGCGATGGGAGGGCTTGGTAACTGTAGACAGATAATCTTGAAAACCCATTCCGTGTTCAATCGTTTGGTAAAATGAAAAATGTGGTTTGCTTCCCTACTACATTCATGCAGATCTCTTTTTTGTGGGACAAAAATGTGTCCTTTATCTCCTGTTTAGGTAAAGTTATCACCTCTCCTGGGTTGGCATGGAGCTGGAACTTAAATAATTCACTATATTAATCAATAATATATTTTAACCACGGGATATGTAAACTTTTATCCAGGAGGAGGCAATCCTTGATAATAGTTTCAGTAAATTTAGTTTCGTCTTTGACCCAAATCGATCTCCATAATAGTAGTGGTTGCATAGAGATCAGATCGGATAAGTAATCTATACATACTTCTTGATGAGTTATTTCAATAGATGCTGAGGTAGGTAAACTTAAAAGACGTCTTAAAAAAGAATTTTCTTCTTGTAAAATCTGGATACAGTTGTAGCCCCACACCCCTGCACCGTACAAGGCGATTACGACACACCTAGCCTTATATATATATCTACCATATCTTTTATACGGCGGTTGCCTAGCTTTGATGCAAATCGAAAAATCCCATGTGTACTTTTAGTCATCTTTGAACGGACGTTAGTTAATTTGTGCATCCAGTTCCCATTGCCTGAGTATGTTATTCCCAGGTAGCTAAAATTGTTGACGGTTTCCACTGGGGTACTGTCGATATAAGAAGTTTTGTTTTTCTTGGGATTAGGGCCACACACCATAGTAAATGTTTTTGTTTTAGTACTTAGCAATTTCCTTCTAGCAATAAAAGTCCTAAATTTGTCCATTAATCGTTGTAGGTCAACTGGGGTTCTAGAGAGTTCTATCATCTGCATAAAGCATAATCGGTATAGGACTACTAGCAATTTGGGGGGCATCCACCTACAACAATCAAAGGGCTTTGTTGACCTCATTTATAAATAATGAAAAAGCTGTGGTGCTATGATGTAGCCCTGGTGGATACCTGTGCAAAATTTGGTGTGCACTCACCACGCTGCCCGTATCGAACTTTTGACAGTGTCTCATATAACCTTGCGAGGAAGAAAATTATAGGTTTTGGAGCTCCAAGGTTAAGCAAGGATTGGCCACAAAATAGCATAGTCAACGAGGTCAAAGGCACTGCTAAGGTCTGCAAAGCATAAATATAATCTCCCCTGCTTTGCATCTGTATATTTACCTATTAAAAGTTCGAAATTACATTGCTGTATTGTTCCTAGCCCTTTCCTGAAACCATATTGCACTGGGAAGAGTATCTCATTTTCGTTGGCCCACTCTTCTAGTCTCACCAGTAATACTTTGCTCATCACCTTTACTGATGAGTCAAGGAGCAAAATGGGGCGATAGTTTTCAGCTTCCGATTTATTGCCTTTTTAAAAAATAGGAATAATAACTGATTGACCCCATGGCAACAGTGTAGACTCTGTCACAGCGGTATTAAAAACTCTGGTAAGGATGGGGCTCCATAAATCTGTTACTGCTTTATAGACGTCTCACCCAGCCACACACCCACTCACCCAGCCACACAAATCGATCTGGAAGAGGCCATACCATCTACAAGCCCACGACCCTCACTTTAAAAAAGGAAACGTAAGCGATTGAGAAAATCTAGAAAAAAGAAAGATGAAGAAATTTCCAATGGCGCAATTTCTGCTAAAAAACGAACACATCAATGTCTTCTGGACAAGAGGTCAGGAACAGCTTCGAAACAAAATTCAGATCTAAGTGTCACCCCATATCCGATATTCCAGAGATCGGTGGAGTGCCTAGAAGTCTTGGATTCCATTACTGCTTCTGCATTAAATGACTGTACTGGTTACACCAGCATCAAGAATGCATGAATGCTCAGAAGCCCTGAACCAAGTTGTGACCGTTGCATCAAGTACCTATTCTGAGCCACAATCCTTAAAAAGGCATGTTTCCCAAATAGACACACTAGCCCCCAAGGTAGACAACATAGGTATACTGGAATTACATCGAGGTTCTGAAGGCTCCCCAGATAGCCCTTTTCCGATCACCGATATGAGGCCCTATATCCAAGATGAACTTGAAATACACAACTGACATCCCTCCCCGGTAGTGGGTAACATTGCACCATGAAGAGTTACCGTAGTGGATCACCAAATCAAAAATCTAAGAGTGCCACAGTTATACCCTCTTGTTACTCATGTTGCTTAACCGCTGGGGTTACCGTCAGTGGATTTTGAGGCAATCTCCAAGAGTCAGGTACAGATTCAGGTCTGAGGCATCTTAATTCAAAAATGTTTACAGATGGAGCTAATCCCTCAATACAATTCAAAGGGTTTCCATGACATCTTAAAGCAGAGTGCAGTGCAAAGATTGCTTGAGCAGTACAAGGCCTCCTGCATATTAGGACAAATAGTATAGAGGCATTTGAATTCAGTCCCAACCCTGAGCTTCAAGGGAACGGCATTACTACTATACCTGGTCAGATGGAAGCATTACAGCCCAAGTCTGGTAGCATTGGGGACAATTTGCAGCTAGAGGAATCAACATGAGGAATGTGGCAACAGCTTGTTACCCAAGTTCCTACCTACTGCCGCTGTAAACGAAAGGTATGTTAAGGAGGGCGATAGATCCGGAACACCCTACAGCAGTCTGGGGAGGCCTACAAATAACAAAGTAAATTATTCCATTTCAAATGGCCCAGCAACAGCCCAATCCTGAGGATTTTCATCAACTAGGGATTATTAACAGCAAACCTCTTAGAGCCGCATGAGGCCAGGCCCCTAGAGATCAGCCTTGTCGAATTTGTGCAGGGAATGTGAATGGCCTTGAGGCGAAAGTGGAGGAGGATGATTTTATCTCATTTTTACATGTCTGAAATTGGACTCTTGCAAGAAACCTGGCAGCAATTGCAGACTCCAATCGTAGGATTCAAGAAATACCTTAATACAGCAATAAAACAGGTGAAGTGAGGTAGGGCCAAAGTTGGAATGATGATTTATATTTCAAACGACATCTTGTGGATTCATTAGGAAGTGGACGTCGGTCAATCATGGATTCAGTGTGTTAATATTGTAATGGATGCACATGTCACACTATTATTGTAAATCTGTACATCCACCCTGCCTGTAAGAAGAAATTGGACAAGATTCACACCCTCATTAGCCTACTAAAACCTTTGAATGCTATGTAGCCACAAGCCTTTGTATTACTGTCCAGCAATTTCAATATGAATTTATTGCAAGGCTCTCATGGTAAACCTTCAAATTATATCCCGGTAATAGTGGAAAATCAAACAAGAAGGGATGTACAAGGCAAGTCCTACATAACAGACCTAGAAGACCTGGGCTTCTATACGTTTAATGGGCGAAATCCATTGGATAATCCACTGGCCTTCACTAGAGTTACAGATAGGTCAGGCTCTTCTCTAGATTATACCCTGGCTGTCACTGATCTATTCAAGAGGCTTACCAATTTCTCAATAAACGTAAGACCAGAAAGTGACCACTTTGTTCGCACATTTAATCTGGAACTAACTCCCCCCCCAGGCCCCAGAAGAACAATCGCTTTCAACATCTGCTCATATATGCTATTTGATGCACCTTATACGGAAAGATACGTCATTAGGCACAAATATGGACTTTAAATCAACTACCTTTCACAGACAATTGGGGGTTTCATTTCAGGTCTGTTGCCTGTTCAGGAATGGGAACATTTTGTAGAATTTCTCATTACAAACTTCCCTACAACTCCATCAAGGCATCAAGGTATAATCCACAGGGGAACGAATGCTTCACACCACAGTTACGTACCACGAAGAACCAACTGAAAAGAGAGCTTAGGAGGGCCCGTCTGTGGGATGGCCAACCCACCCAGGTTTTACTGTCCAAAATAACAAAAATGAAATATAACTATAAAAAAAAAACTAGGGAAGTGAAACATAACTTCAATACGGGCCTTTGGATCAAATTATTACATGCAAGTAAGCAAACCCTAAATTATTCTGGGCCGAAATAAACAAATTGGTCAATGGGAGAAATCAGCACTACAATGTTGACATTACGGAGGCAGTGTGGTTAACACACATTGCTACAGTTTACAATTCAGTGGATCAAGACCCCCCCCCCCCCCCTCCATCCTCATTATCACATGCAGAGCCTGGTTCATTTAGCCAGGAGAAGCAACAAACTCTGCTCTAGTCAGAGACAGGTTTCCAGCCGAACAGAGATAAAGAAGCCTCCAACCTCCTTATTTAAAAAGAATCTCAGATTCTGTTCCTCATATCTAACTCAGCTTTTTATTTACATCACAGTATCAAACACTATTCCAGAGTCATGGCGCGGCAGTATCTTTCAGCCTATTTACAAATAAGGTGAATGCTCAAATCCATCTGACTACAGACTAATCGCCTTAACAGACATAGAAGTCAAGATGTACACTTCAAATCTGGTAATTGATTTGGAGGATTGGTCCAATTGTTCAAGTATAATCCCAAAAACTCAGATTGGCTTCAGGGCAGTAATGAACACACTAACAAACCTGTTGGCGGTAACCCTCCTGGCTGAACAAGCGAACAACAAATCCAGTAAACTGTACTCCTATTTCGTTGACCTCGAAGCCACCTTTAATAAAGTTCCAATGGCCCAGTTGTGGAAAAAAATGGAAAAGTGGGGTACGACACCAAAACTGTCGGGAGGCAGAAATCAACCTATATTCCAATTTATGGGTACAAATCAAGATAGGGGATGGACGAAGAGTTTCAAATAACATCTACACAAATATGGGCTTAAAGCAAGGGTGCATTCTTGCACCCTGTTTATTTAATATTTACATGGCTGACCTCAACAGCCTCCTGTCCATAGTGCCGGGGGATCCTCCCAGGTTGGGCATGGTACAAGTAAGAACACTCCAATATGCTGATGGTATTGTCCTCCTCAGCAAAACCCCCAATTGGGCTGCAGCGTTTGATAAATCAGTTACTGGGGTACATCAAACATTTGTGACTGAGCATGAATTATAGTAAAACCAAGGTTCTTTGCTTCAAATGTCGAGGTAGTAACAGGGCAGCCAAAATTCACTTGGCGGGCAGATGGCAATGTCTTAGAACAGGTCAACATCTATAAGTACCACGGAGTCCATCTAGATTCAAATCTAACCTATAAAATACATCTACAATCAAGACAACCTATTGCAAATAATCTGCTGCTTGCTTTTAAAACCTTGAAACTAAAGACATTGAACACCTCAACGTGCCATCTTCTTCAGGTTGTGGGAGCCAAATTAATGCCCCATATATCTTATGGCTCGGAATTGCTCAAAGGGTAAGATTCTGTAACCATAAACAATCTACAATCTAATCTTTAAAAAAAACTCTTTGCCATTCCTCTGTACATGTTCCAAGCCCTAATCAGACTTTAATTTGGATTACTCCACCAGGGTCCATGCAGGCAGGGGCCCTGAAAATATTCTGCTGGAGGACAAGGGCAGCGGAAGCAAACTCGCTTGCACATCAGTGTTGGGTGGAAATAGAAAGGCAGGTTCACATAAAGACCGCTGTGTTCTCAGCATTACAGCACTCAATCGCAGCACTGCAACTAGAAGATGCTAGGCTCACTCCTGTGGATTACGCCGCTTTTAAACGTAGTACAAATAAATCAGCTAAACGTTAATCCTTTGTCATGGACAAGGCTACTGTAGCAAGGAAAGGGCATGCATTGGTGGTCTTTCCATTGCACGCAGCTTGGGGTACCCAGTCGTATTTATCTGCGCACTTCACAGAACCCAAGAAACATGAACTCCTGCTTTTATGTCTTGGCATGTTCACATCTAAGGCTCTTACGCCCCCGCCCTCCCCAGAAACAGCACTGGACAACTTCAGAGTGTGTGCTCTGTGGCCAAAATGGCTGTGTGTTGCCTTGTCAACAGAGAGACAAATACTCCTATGCCCTACTCTAAGAGCTCTGCAAATCAGGTCATGTCCACCATCTGTCATCACCTTACTGGGGGGAGTTTCTGTGCAACTAGCATGCAAAACAGCAAGCTTTCTGAGTTTAGCTGCGGAGAAGCTGGTGAAAGCCAGTATCTGACTTTTTAACCTGACTTTTTATCCTTTGTCACCATTTGAGATTAGGAAGTTGGTTCCTGCCAGAGGTTGTAGGCACACAGCAGATTTGTATTCTGAGGTTCAGTCTGTATTTTATACTTTTAAAGTAATTAAAATGACTATGCCAAGGATTGTAGTATACATTGAAATCGCTCGCCCCACAACGTCCGTAGACCTTCTAATCAAGAAAAACAGTATTTTATTTAATATACTATATAGTAAAATAGATGCACTTTCTGGCAAAGTTTTTGCACAGCACGTATGCACTTTATTGCTTCTAGAAAAAAGTGTTTCCCGTAAAGTAGGCCTTGGTCATTTATTATCACATTGAGTGTAGCATTTTAATTGAAAGTATTTCATTTTTATTTTGTGAAGATTCAACTGTTCAAAGTTAAACGTGATATTGTGCACTGATTTACTGTATTTTTTAACCATATGGTTTCAGTGGCTACATTGTATTATCATGGTAATATCTTGGTATGCTTTATGTACATGTAATGATTTTAATTAACTATGCACAAACAAACGTACTTACTTACTTAGCTAGAAATAGGTAACCCTCAGCCTCCCTGGATAAAACCAATAATTACACAAGAGAGGGTTAGCCTGTCTAGAAATTAACTCTTAAGGTCTGAAAGGTCAGTCATCTGGTCTCAAATTATCTTAAGATGGTGGGTGGATCTGCACCCAGGTAAATTGGTGCGTCCCTGGTAAGTCAAGGATATATTAGTTGGAGTCTCACAGGTACCACCAGTGGCATGCTTCATTATCGGATCCCACCCCCTGTACCTACTGTGAGTGGGTGGGCTCAACACAGTTAGTAAGTAGAGCTCTTTGTCTAAGGGATAACAAGTGCAATTTAAAATTGCCTTCAGTATCCTAAATCCTGTTTACGAGCAAAGTCCTTTGGCACGTATAAAAAGAGTGAGATATTTAGTGAGTACAATCACCCCTAACATCAATGTGTCGACGTTTTCAGCCTGTACCTAGTGGCGCCAAGGGTCAATAGGCTTTAAATAATTGGCAACTACCAACTCTGAGTATTAGTTTATGCAAACTTTCTGAACCATGAAAACATACAGACCAAAGTGGACCTTTCCCTGTAATGGTCTATATCCTCTATTAAGTAGGACTTCATGAGGTAGTGGGGGCGGGCGATCCCTGCAGTCACACTTTCATTAGGGGACTTCATTCTCCCTTACACCTACTTTGGGTCCCCTTACTCCTCCAGTGCTCTAAAAAATATACACATAGTGGGCTTTCATTCAGTCGGTCCCTTGCTCTTGATTGTATTGCTTTTGTGTCTATTTCACATCTTTGCTTTTTATTCACTCATTTTCCTCTCTATTCCTTTTGATGGCCTGGCTCTGGAGCATTGCATATATTTTCTTCTGACTGTATGACTTGTGTTCTTTCACTGCTTGCACTAATTAAACTATTTTCATGGGTTTTCTTGCTATATCCCTCAGGTGTTCCTTATCCCCTCTAATCCCTCCTACTCTCCATGCTACTTCCCCATCCTCTACAGTTATTCCAGTGCTTTATTGCTAATATTTAACCCACAACCCCACTCCACTTTTGCTCCTCTTCCCTCACCTAGCATCCCCACTGCTCCTGCTAACTGATGGCACTGAACCACGCCCCACCACCTTCACTCACTCCCCTGCTGCTTCCCAGTCTCTCCTGATCACATTTTTTTTTTAAACATTACTTTTTATGTTGGGGTTGGTAGTTGCAATTTGTTGCCCCGCTACTCATTTTGTTCATTTTTAAAAACTTTACAGCTCCAAGATAAGCATCTGCCATCTTGGAATGGTAAAAAATGGCTGCCTTGTTATGCCATTTGCACGTGCATGTGTGGTGACACATGCTCTCATTTATAGCATGGCAATGCTGTATAGTATCAGCAAACAAGTATTTTTGGGTTTGAAAATGCAAAACAACATCTTCAAAAAGCATTAGCAAAGCCAAAAAGTCTGTATTATTTTCAAAATAAGAGACCTAATGCCATTTTCAATGTTTCTTTAATGTACTTAACCATGTGCTGTTATTTCTTATGAATTTACATCTGTACCACCAGTTGACTGCATCCATTGCATAACATGTGCATGGAAACATTTGTGATTATGCCCCAAAAAATATTCCGATGAAAGGTCTGGTAAAACTTCTCTGTCACAGAACTATCAGATGGTATGTGCGAGAATAAACAAGAATTGTCAAAGCCCACAATTTTGGCTTCAATTCGTTAAGCTCATGCATAAGTGCTTACCTATATTTCCATTTCTTACCACATTAAAGCTAGAACTATTTGCTTTATGAATCCTTGCTAAGTTGTGAAATCAAAACACGAGCATGCTATAAATTAAGTTGATTAGGAAAGGGAATTAATGGGCAGGGAACCCATTGATACATGTTAATTAACTTGTGAGTAATGATGCATGACAGCTCCCAGATATACAATAGCGCTACATTGTTTCCACAAGTAATCGACAATCCGTGTAAGATTTATTGTAGGTTTGAAGCTTGTTTTCATGAGCCTCAGTTTTTAGAGATCGGAAAATGCTGAGCTGTGTTCATGCAGCTCGTAACTTTCTGTGTGGGTTTGTGTGGTTAGAAAAGGCAGAACTCACAGGTTTCCCATTCCCATTCCTGGGAACCTCATCCAGTTCAGGTTTTATTTCTTTGTTTACTGGGATTTGTAGATCTTGTGCTCCTATTGTGAAATCGCATTACAAGACCCTCAGTGCAGATACAAAACCTGGAGTTAATGAGATATTGACGCATGGACATGGGAAACTGGCCTGTAGGATTTCTTGGGAAGCACTAAGCAGTTTATGCTCTTATCACGCCTAATTTATGCACATTGAATTCTATCTTAAAAGCGGTATTTATTATGTCAATCTCAAAGTCGAAGTATTTAATTATCTGGCTCATTTGCACACAGCACCGATTTGTAGACAAAACGATTATCATGCCTCTACCTTGGAATTCCTGTACATTTTCAAACATTTCCTAATCACACCTGAGCAAATTCAAGGTTAGAAGAAGTGTCATGAAGTATAACTTTTTTTTTATCAGTGGCGCAGTGCACACTTTATTTTATTTTTTATATGTCCAAATTGTTACGGTTTTAAATAACTAAACAATAAAAACAAATACTGGTACTGTTACATGGAAAACTGGGGAGCTCTAGCAGTTTTCTGCAGGTTTGTGGAAGAGTTAACATTCCCAGAAAGCAATGATCCATAAGGGAAAGTATTCTATTAGGTACTTATATGGGGCAGCTCTATCCAGAGGAGGGTGACAGATCGCTTTACAAAGAGCAAAACAAACATGAGAGTATTACACAATATCATATTACAAGCAGAGGTGAGTCACATAGCAGAGATGCGAGAAAATTGTCACAATAAAGGCCAACGAGAAGAAGGATGCGGTTGGAGTTGGAGAGAAGAATCCAGGGATGGTGATGGCCAAAATGAGACAAGTGCATCTTGAGACGGATTTGAGTCTAGCCAGTAACCATTAGATGTGCCTACAGTTTAGAATTTACATTTGAGTTGACAGGTCAGACCTTGTGGTGTGTCTGGGAGGTCTTTAGTTGCAGTGGCAGGTGCAAGGTAAGTGGTTATATTTATTTTCTAATTTAATTTTATCTAACCTGTCATCTGTCAACTTCCTCCCAAACCTGCCCCGCCTCCCCGCTCTTACCTGTGCCGGCCGCCACTGTTTAGTAGATCTTAGTTCCAATTTTGGTGTGAATTGGACAGAGTGAACTTACAAAGCATATTAGTTTTCCAAGGCCTATTAACTGGTGGTCCTTGACACCATTTAAACACGTTATATTGCGGCTTGCGACCAGACAACTGTATCCTTCACCACTAGGCTGTGAGCACATGCGAAAGTGTCAATAAGTAGGGAACAGCAGTGAGGTTCCACATATAAATTAACTTGGAAGCTCTGCTACATGACAAAACAATTGAAAAGTTGAACTTCTACAGAAAAGGCCATGAAGAAAGTTTATTATCCACTCTGAGGAAGTCCCTGTTTAGGACTTGCAACCCTCACCCACCATTGGGGGCATCCTTCGTCACTGGGTTCCCATCCAAATAAGGACAATCACAAAGTGCAATAATATATGTTCTATGAGTCCTTTTCTGTACCGGCTCACCTTACTCTTTGTTTTGTGATGTTCTAAGGAGGATGTATTGTAGACCTTAAATTCTTCCCACTCCCCTCACTAGTATATTGGGATCGGGGACATGAACATGACTGAAGCCACAAAGATGATGTTATAATTTCTGGCAAGAGGAACCAAAAATCAATGACCACATTGATCAAATATCATATGCTAACAAAATGTGGATACACTCCTTCTAATTTAGAGGCATTGTTAAACAGTGTTTTCAGTCCTGAAATATTAAAGCAATGACGATTTTTAAGGGGTTGATGGGCACTCTACTTAATTTTCCAAAGCAAAATACCACAGATTCTTGCTGTTTTGTCTCAATCATAGCAGCTTATTCCCCTCAGTGCACTGCTACCACTAATTACCAAGGCGAAATGTTAAATGTAGGATTATGCCTGTGCTCTGAATGTAAGGCTAAAAGGTGAAGGTCAGATTACCTAATAAAAACACTTTAGTTCATATCCTAAAGGGTACAACTAAATTCACATGTGCCCCTAGTTTTGAAAACCAAAGCAAAGATGTTGATAAAGAATTCTGATTGAAGATTAAGTGAACATATGGCATAGCATATTCCATAGCAAACTATGATTCTTTCATATTGTCTCCCTGAAATGTTTTGTAAAACATTCTCTTAAATTGCACATACACCAGCCCACATAGCTGACATTGAACTTTATCATCATTAACGCTATGAAACTTGCCAATTCTATACATTAACCTGTACCCAGACACAATCCATGATACTGAATAATGAATGTGCCATGCACAATAGTCAAGTAAGGTGGTCAATACATGGTTGAACTATCAGCGTCCATAAGTACACATGTGTAAACCATGGAGGACAGCAGAGTTCTCTTCAGTGTAAATCATGGCCTCAACATTTGGAAAGTTTTTTTTTTAAAACACAGGACCACCATGAATTCTAAGGAATGGAATAAAGGAATAAAACTGGGTGGAAAGTGAACTCATATAATCTCTTTTCCTTATTGTAACATTACTAGTTGCTTGTGAACATATGCTTGATTACAGTGTATAAAATAATGGAAACATTGCTCATTATGATGAGCACTCAACAAACAAATATTTGTGTAATATGCGGGTCACACATATGAATCTGGTCAATGAGTACCACTGAGTGCACTAAAATGACCTATATTATGCAAGTGCTGACATGTAATTCAGTGCAATCTGTAAAGACTATTGGTGTGTATAGTTAATTAACAAAATATAGAAATGGGTACCTGTATATTATATATAGGAGACAGTACCCCCTGCTGTAGATTATAAGGATATTGCAAGTCCCATTGGAGCTCCATGACCATAAAGAGGAACGAGGTCAAAGAGCGAGTTCCTTTATAAAGCTATGGAACTCCAAGGTGGCTTGCAATATCCTTATAATGAGGGGCAGTGGGTAATTTATCCCTTATAATACATGGTCACACCATCACCTTTCCCCAAACCACCTAAATAATTGGTTTGTAGCTCTTTCATATGCAAGAGAGAGCATATTTGCAAACAAGAAAAATAAATCCAACACAAAATTAAACACATCAACAAAGTTGTTAGATATTTGTTGCAAGAAGATATTAGATTCCATGAGGTGCAGTAGCTCAGAAAGTGTAGAAACATGCAGTCTTTTCTATGATTACCTAAGCAGTGCAAAACATAAAAATGTTTCCATAAATATTTATTTTCTTCTAGCCACTGTACAGCTAGAAAAACGGAGCAGAAAAAAGAAAAGGCGCATTTTGCTTTTGTTCTTTAAACATTGTTTTCGTTCTTTAAACAGCTGCTTTAATTATGCTCTGTGACCTGACCAGTCTTTCCTCTTGGCTGCTGGCAGCAGGTACTGTGAGGTCAGTACTCAACTGTAATAAGTCATTACACTTAAGTTCTTACGTCATTTCTTTATAATAGGCGACTGGGTGCATCGCAAGTTACCTATTATTAAGAAATTAGAGACGGGTGTTTGTTTTATACAGGGATTGCAGAAACCCATGCAATCTAACCTTATTTTAAATGGTTGGCTATGTTTTCTGTGAAGAAAAGGCTGTGATTCTAAAACCCAGCTTACACAATGATTATGTCATACCCGTGAATTATTTCCCATAATTTACAGAAATTATATAATTTCCCATGAACTATCGAGTTCATTCGCTGAGATGCCTTCTTATCTAGTTTCCTTCTCACAATCTAATTAGTGTGAAACACCTCAATGCATTTGGAAGAGCATAGCTCACAATGGGCAGCTTTATCGTGGTCCTTTATTTAATCAGAATTCTCTAATAACTGGGAAACGAAACCTGATAGCATCTGCAAAGTCTTTCACTTGAACATACAAAGGTTCTCCTTAAAACAACAAAAAATGCCTTTATTAATACCCTGCTTACTGAATAATATGTGTTTTTTCATTTTATTGTAGACACTCAATCGGTAATCGATGATTTAATCGACTATATTTTAAAAAAATATATAAAATATTATGTCTGCATTTGTATTTGTCTTCCACGGTATTCCTAATATATTACCAAATAAATTAAACATGTATTTTCCTATTTGAAACAAAATACATTTCTTTTAGCCAGCAGACAGTGCGAACAGTATCACAGTTAAAGAAACGACCTTTTACGAATCATTTCTGATAAATCTCTTTCTAAATTTGTAATCGTCAGTAATCGATAAGTAGTACTTTATTATGATCTGTTTGCATATTAGTTTAAAGGAATTCTGCGCAGTAAATTACGCTCTTACCACATCTATCATACCTTGAATAGCAGAAAGCTGGTTGTAAAACTAATTTACAATAAATTGGCTAAAACAAGTTTGTAATATGTTGCAGACAGGGGTCTTCATTTCCAGAGTAAATATACCACGTATATTCTTTGTTTGTTGAACCAGATTATGTCTTGCCTCAGAGCAAGCAAGACACAAGAATGAAAAGCATATGGCATCAATCTGGGACTTTTGTGACCTATGGCCTCTTTCCTCTGTTGAGTGATGGAACTCATTAGGTCGAGCCGTTGACAGCACTCTCGCTTGGGAGGGGCGTTGGGATGAATGAACTCATAAAGTGCACAACCACTCAAACCCAGCATCCTGGTGCTAATTTTGTATGCATATCCTGTTTACATAGTCCAATGCAGGAGAGAGAATTGAAGAAGCGAGTTAGAATAAACCATGACATAAGTCTTTAGGTGCCGAGAACAGGCATGTTTTGAGGTTCTTCTTAAAGCTGGCTTCATTGGTTATAGTAGAAGAGGAGCCAGAAGTGGGTTTCAGGCTTTAGCACCTAGAGGGGCGAAGGATTTTCCACTGATTTACTTCAATCTTAAGGGGGAAGCAGTCAACAGACTGGAATGAGATGATCTCAGGGTTCTGATAGGCCTATACTGCAAGAAACCATTAGATTGATATTTCGGATCCCTGTCATGAAAAGCCATAAACACGAAGACCAATGATTTAAAAAGAACTCTCTATGGATAGGCAGCCAGTGCAATTCTCTAAGGGGCATATGTATCAAACGATTTTGTATTCGCAAACGCTGCGATTCGCAAAAAAACAGCGTTTGCGAATACAAAATCGCAAAATGAGATGTATGAGCCATTTTCGCATCGCATTATTAAGGAATCGCTAATTTTGCGATTCCTTAATTTTGCGTAAGCATTTAAGGAATCGCAAATTGCGATTCCTTAAATGCTATGTAACACGCACTCAAGTTGTGCGATTTCTCCTTAAGAAATCGCAAATTACCACCAACTTCAAGTTGGTGGTAATTTGCAATTTCTTTGAAAAATGCACTTTTTGGCATTTTTCAAAGTGCCATGTGGCACACATACATGCCCTTAGGGCATGTATGTGCGCCATATGCGCACACATGCTCATTTCTGGGGTGCATCAGGGTGTCATCATGACACCCTTGCACCTTTTAAATTATTCTCAATTTGCGATTAGCAAATTGCGATTCGCAATTTGAGAATGACTTCCCATTCATTCCTATGGGCCTCCTGGCCCATAGGAATGAATGGGAAGGTATTCCTTAATTGCGATTTTGCAATTTGCTAATCGCAATTAAGGAATATTAAGAATTCGCAAAATATGTGCGAATTTTTAAATACATCCCGTTTTGCAATTCTCAAATAGCGATTCTCAAAAAATCGCTATTTGAGATTCGCAAATGGAGATTTTGATACATATGCCCCTAAGTTCTTTAGAAGCAGAACTATTCCTGGGAAGTCTCAGCACTGTCTTAGCTGCTGAGTTTTGCACAACCTGTAACTTATGAAGAAGCTGTTTGGAAACTCTTAAGTCAAGGCTGTCACAGTGGTCCAGCCTTGATGCTATGAGTGCAAAGACCACTGGTTTCCTGGCAGCCAAGAAGAGGAATTGTTTTAAAGATTTAATCAGAGAAAAGCCCATTCCTGCCACTGACAGTACTTGTGGCCGAAAGGACAGAACATTGTCATGTTTAACTCCAAGGCTTCCGGCCACCTCTACTAGGGCGAGAGGCAGAGTCAGGCCACCAAACCTTCAGGGAGAACAATTGTGTTTCACACATAGGAGTATTTCGGTTTTATCTATGTTGCATTTCAAGTGCTTTTTTCCATCCAATAAATAATGCCCGTGAAGCAGTTTCTGAAGTTCAACTCTGACCCAAAGGAGCTTCCATGAAGTGATAATATCATTTAGGTATCATGAGCATAAGAAGCTGCCGAAATACCAAATGAGCTAATCACTGATATGAGAGTGGCCATATACACTTAAACAACGAGGATAAGGTTTTCTCCTCAGATGAGAACTGCCCAATGGATATCATTTGTATCTTGTTTGTAAAAAAAGATCGGAACCATGACCAGGCATTGCCGATCATCCCAATTTGCAAGAGATACTGAAGGAGTATTGAATGAGCGATAACATTCAGTGCTGCTGAAAGATCTAACAGGATCAGTAAAGTATTATGTTCACCATCCAGCGTCATCTTTATAGTCTTGGAGACCTCCAGCAAGGCTGATTCCGTAGAGTGTCTAGGTCTAAAACTAGATTGACAGGGATAAAGAGCCTTCGATTTTTTTTTAGAAAAGTCATCAGTTGTTCATTTACTAGTTTTTCCAGAATTTTAGTAAGTACAGCAAGAAGCGATATAGGCCAGAAATTTGTCACGATTGAAGGGTCAGCCTGCGTTTGTTTTTTAAAGGGGTCTTACCACTGCCACTTTCCAGAGCTCTGGTACTACTCCCCAAGACAGAGAATTGTTCAAAATGTAGTTAATGACCGGAATGAACACTTCAATAGCCTTGTGGAGAACAGCAGGCTGGCAGGGGTCTCGCGGCCAGGTGAGAGTAGCCCGCTCGGATTGTAAAAGGGTGATGGGCCGAAAGCCCGCTAAGGAAAAACTCATGAGTTGCCTGCAAAGGATGACTAATCTCAGGTATGATTTGTACAAGGCCTTTTTGGATTTTTCAATTTTCTCTTCGAAGAATTTAGACAATTTGTCACACAACAACCGGGATGGAGGAATCTCTCTCGACAAGGATTTAGGCTGAAGAAAGGCTTTTGAAATTTGATGAATCTTCTTAGGATCAAAATTAGTAAGCTCAACCTTAGAAGTATAAAACGTCTTTTTTGCCTCTCTTATTGATTTGTGGTAGATTTTCAGGGCAGTTTGAAATTAGAATCAATTGTCCGGTCTATAGGCCAATCACCATTTAAGCTCTAATTGTTTACAAGGAAGCTTTTCTTTTGCAAGTGAGGGCGTGAACCAAGGTGCTGAAGGGGCAGCACATCTTCTCATGGGTCCGGATAAGGGAGCTAAATCCTCTACAGCCACCAGTTTGCACTGGTTGAATGATTCTGAGTCATTCAACAACACTCCTGTGGGATGGGGGTGGGGGAGACTGTTTAACATGTGAAAAGTGCTGTGATGCTGCCAGCATTGTCCGTGTCATACCACTTTTATGTTCTTTATGTTGCACAGCGGCTGTGCTGCTGAGCAACATGGCTAAAAACATTGACAAAGCTAACAAATCTTGCATAGGTAAGACCTAGTGGCTTTGCCAATGCTTGCTTTTAGGTCTCGCCTACCCAATTTCCCATCCTTCTCCATGTGTTTTTGTAAAGTGCTGTTCATCCACTCACTCTTTCATCATCCTTCTTCCTTACGTCCAATGCTGTCTTCTTTGCTACCCATACCACTTGTTGGGATGGGGCTGTCAACTGCATCGAGTACAGTCATATTTTCTGGCCCTGGGTGCCTCACAGCATGTATCTGGTATGGTGGTGTTTGATTATGGCTCTGGGGCACCCTAATCTATTGTAAGCACAAAAGCCTAGGCCTCTCCCTTGATATAAGTGACATCCTGGACCTGTCCTGTGACATGGAGGGTTGCACCAAGGGCACCATTATTGATAGTGAACTATTGTCCCTGTCATGGGTTTGGCACATTGAAAGTTGGTGGCAGCGCACCATGATTTATGAATCTGTGGCTTGTTACTAGACCTTTTAATCTGTGTCACTGAAGTGAAAGCCTACTGGCCCACTAATGTAAGGTTTTGCTTCTATGCACTTATTCGACTCCTGGCAGTAACAGCCCATCTATATGTTGTGTGTATAACCTGAGTGATTCAGACATGGTGTGTGAGTGAACAAGAATGATGAAGGTCTGTGGAATCCATTTTGGATAACCCTGGCCTGGTCTTTTGGACAAGATTAGAGGTGAGGTTGTTTTCCTGACAGTGGACGTATATTGCTGACTATTTTAAAGCTGGGGAAAGGAGACCTAGACCATGAAGGGAGGAAAGGGCAAATAAGGAGCTTGTAGAAATTAATTAGCCCTTTTGTTGGACAAGGGCAAATGATTAGTCTTCCTGGAGCACTGCCATTTGATGGATGATAGAGGTGAATTGTCAAACTGCAGACTCTGTCTTTTGGCTTTCACTGATCACTCTTTAACTTAGTCCAGTGACATCCAGGTGCAGAAAACTCAAATCACTTTGTGTCTCCGTAGCGGGTGCTGTTGGCTGTAAGCAAGCATGCCGTGAGAAGCCTCTCTGCACAGAAAGGCTGTGTCTGGAGAGCGGCCCAGATGGAACCCTTGAAAGGATAACCTTCCCAAACTGGTTCTGAAAGTGCAGACAGTAGATTCACACTGTATAAAAGTGGGACCCTGCTTGTGGTTCTGGTTCCGGGTTCTCTGTGACCAAGGAAGTGAATGCTCTGCAGTGTACACAGAGGGCTGCTGAACAACCTGACCTGGTGTCTACCTTAAAGCCAGCTTCTGAGTTGTGAGGGGAAATAACCTGGGTCAACCCCTTGCAGGAGGGACTGCATGCCTTTTGTGACACAACCTAGAAGCCATTCAGTTTGCTGAGAGAGAAAAGGAGTCTGACAACCCTGCAAAAGGAGTACCTGTCCTGGAGGAGCAAGGAGCAGCATTATCCTAGTTCTGGAGGGACTTACAGCATAGGAGGAATGTGGAGAGTGAGCTGTGTATCCCTGTCCTTGTTGCAGTCTCTACAATAATGGTTCCTGGTGAGAACTGTGATGACGTGCCCTGAAGATCCCCAAGTCCGGCTGTGATTCGAGTCCAGTCTGGCTTGTGCTAAGCTGTAGTGCCCAGAATAAGTGCGACCTGTATATGCCATAGTACCCAGAAGAAAAAGCCTTAACTAATTAGCATTGCCCAGAATTTTTTAGGACAATGTACTGCTGTTTTGCCTAAAGATCAGCATGGAGAAGATCGTCCCATGCCCGGATGAACGAATCCCAGGGCCCTGTCCACCTATTCAATGGGTGTTAAAGTCTTCAATAGGGACAGGCATCCCTGCCTGTAAGACTGCTGCCTACGTCATCAGTGACACGCAGCACTATCATCACCGAGGACACATGTGCCAAGTGGGCAACCACAGTCCAAGAACCTGTCGGAGATGCCGGTCTGTTGTTTTTCCTCCCAGCTGGAAGGAGCAGGTGTGGTAAGAACTGAGCAACTGAATGTAAGAGAGAACTGATCAATTTAACTTTGAGACACTGAGCAAAACTTGCAATAAAGGGAACAATCTGCATCTGAATCATAATCATGATATTGCCTTAATCCCAGGAGAGACCAAACTAGGACAGAGAAAGAGGAGGGCCAGGCAGAGGTGATGATTAGAGGCACAGCACAATATCAATGTCCAAGACACTAACTTTTACCTTATATATACTGTGTGTGTAGCCTTTTGTTCTGGTGTACATTGAAGTGTATTTCTTTCTTCAAAGTAAAGCACTGCAATGGACAATTGGTTATTGTGCTGTTGTGTTATTGCTGAGCCTTGAGGTCAGGCACCCACACCATGCCTGGGAGTACTATGGCTGCTCACCATTGCTGCCACTGAGAATCAAATGCTGAAGGGGTTGTACTTAGAAATGTTTCCAGAGCACAGTCGAAGGGATCCCAGGACATCAGAGACAGTGGACCTCATCCCCAACGATTGAGGAGCAGTGGCCCATGCTTGCCCAATATCCCCCCAAACAGGGTCTGACACCAGATTAAAACTTTTATTTCATATCATTTGTTTTCCCAAGGCGCCAGCAGCTTCAGGGCCAAGTGATGAAGGGCCACTCACTCACTTTTTCAAACTTTGAATGAAATGTTCAACTTTTTTCTTTTTAACTTACCAGTCTAACGTGGGTGTCCACCATGTTAGATGAGTAAATTTAAAATGGCCACCTTCATTATTACGCATGCATACCTGCACATCTTTAACAGAAAACCCATTCCAAGATTGTTAGCCATATATGAACATGCATTGTGATTCATGCACACACATGCCATCAGAAACCAGCTCTGGCAATGCCAATTGATCAGGTTTATGGAGGAATGTGCTTTTTCTGCACTGATGAGTGTAGACACTCAAAAAGTCATAATACACACACTCTCTCTCTCATTTTGCACTCGCGTATCCATTCATCAATCCTCTGACTCATCCTTCCATTTACTGTCCGACACAAATGCAACTAAGCACACACAAACTCAACGACACATGCCCGATATATCAAAAGAATATATGTAAAAGAAAGGAAACATGCTGCCTTCTAAACACAGCAGGCATACGTTTGCTATACCAAACTAAACATAGCAGCAGGTGCTTACCTTACAAAGGTATTGTAGGTAGTCTTTTGTTGTTTTAAAATTCAAGCATAGCCACATATAGAACCAACATGTTGGCCATCTTGGAATGGTAAAACAATACACTATGGACAACATAATTCCATATGGATCTCCTGGTTGAGAGGAAGTGGCCATGTGGAATGTGGCGCCCTGCACATGAAATGAGTGGCATGTAAGCAAATATTAGCACTGCCTGGAGAGCTGTAGTGACCTCATAAGAAACATTAAAATAAAAAGAGTTGAAGCAAAGAAATGAAAGGGGAACAAATAAAGGAGAAACTACAAAACTAAAAGACTTACCAACATGCCCTGAAGTGCACTCATTTTCAGGAGAATGCACATATGTGATCCGAAAATGCCATAGTTCATAGGGCAACAGACGCAATGACTGTTGCAGACCAATGCAGTTTGCTGTCATGGATGAACGCAGAGTGTAAATGAAACCCAGATAGACCTGTTGCAGACAGACTGGACCCAAAGGCTCTCTGTGCATCTATATGGATATATATTTTTCAATATGGGTGTATGCATTATAAAAAAAATAATAGAAGATCCTGACAGACATCTAAGAAGAGATTCTATCACAAATTATTACAGAGCAAATCTTCTTCCCCAAAGTTTTGCCAGAGGCAGTAACCAACACCAAAAGCATTCCCTGCAAGGGTAATTTGACAGTTCCTGCAATAAAATACCTGTATGTACACTTTATTGCAAAGAAATAAAAATCCACCTGTAAAATACCTGTTGACTTTTAACATATGCTTTTGACAATCAAGATTGGGCCTATGGCAACAGAAATATTTTTACCAGGGAACCAATCGGGCTATAGCTGGTATCAATGGCTTAGCACCTTGGTGAACTGACGCCTCCTATACTGAGCATAAACTTTCCCACAAGGCAACCATCAGGCTTACAGTTATACAATTACAAAGTATACAAAATTACAACTAACAAAGCAAAATATTATCTTTTCTAAGATGGCCTACCATGGATTTCGACAGTAAAAATCTTCTATATCCACGTTTTCTCAGAGGAAGTAATCAGCTCGCAAATGCTTGCTTACCATGGTAATCTGTGAGATTCCATGTAACCAAATATCTATCGGTAGGCTCTAATACAGAGAAGTAACCACCTACCCTTAAGTGCCTATAGACTTTAACATATGTTTTTCACAACTATTAGAACATTGGAATGTGGAGCACTCCATTGTAGACAATGGAGTGCTCCCTGCTTCTACGGGCCGGTAAAGGCCTGCAGAGCAACATTCCAATGTTTTACAAAAGCCTCTCGAAGCCCAAGGGGATTTAAATCCCCTCGAGCTTCGAGAAGCCTTTGTTTAATTTGTTAGAACATTCTGCCCTCTAGTGGCAGAATGTTCTAATAGCCTTATAGCCCTTCGTAGCAGGGCTAAACTGCTATTAAAGTCCCGCTGCTTTTATTAAAGTCCCTCGCCTTCGGCTCGGGCCTTTAACGCTGCAGGGGGCCTTTAATAGCCGGTATAGCCCGCTACGGCAGGCTATAAGGCTATAATATGTCAGGCCAGCTGCCTTTCTCGTAACTCTTTATAAACAATCAAGCCCATGAATTTTATCGCTGGCTCATCACAATAACTAACTTAGACCTACTGTGTTGGTTCATAAGGCTTTCTGCATGGCAACAATGAGGTATACAGTAATAATTTAAAATATAAATTAAATATATTTGTCAAAACAATAGAAAATCCCTACTAATAGAGCCTAATAAACATTAACATAGTGTCAATTGTTTATCCCAATGGTTTGTTCAGGGGGATCACCAGCAAGAAATTCCTTGTCTATTTCAGTAAACAAGAGATTCCAAGTACCAAATGCCTGCATGCTGGCTTTAGCTCAGTGTAATAACCCTTAAAAGCTGCTTGCCTTCAACACATAGTTTTCACAATAATTGAGTAAGGCCTACTTGCTTTGTCATAACTTTTTATCCTAAACAGATCACACCTACGGAATCTGAAATAACATTTTCCCAGTGAACTGATAAGGACTCAATCCTTTTCTAATGACTTGACACTATAAACAACCCAAGCCTACGGAACTGTGAGGAGCTGGCAACCACCAGTCAAACATTAATAAAATTACAAATATGTACAAAATTACAGTTAGCAAAACGATATACAGCCCCTCTCAATAGGCCCTAGTAAGAATCGTCACTGTGAAATTCTGCTCCTAGGGTTTGTCACAGTAGGTGAACGGCACCATTACCCTTGCCTACGATGGTAATATGTGAGATTGCATTTAACTAAATACCTTTCCACAGTCTACAAGATAATATGCCAACAATGCACTATTGGAGGCCTATTCGGTTTACTATATGCTTTCCAAAATAATTAAACCAGGCCTACTACCTTTTTAATTCACTTTTCACAATAAACAGGCCAGACGTTTGGCATCAGGCATACCATTATCCTGGCTACAACTCAAGCCCATGGCTGTTATTTTTGGCTTGACACCATAATCAACAATGGGCTACTGTCCTGAGCATAATCTTTCCAACAGGGCAATAATCAAGCATACAGTCATAAAATTGCAAATGAATACAAAATGACAGTGAGCAAAGCAAAACAGTATCTCTCCTATCAGAGCTTAACCATGATGCCCACTGTGCATATGTTCTGTGCTCATGCTTTGTCAGAGGGAGCAAGCAACACCAAAACCCTTGCCTACTAAGTTAATCTCTGAGATTCCATGTAGCAAAAAACCCTTCTTTTGGCTTTGATTCCGAGAAATAACAATCCACCATTAAATACCCATTGACATTAACATATTAATTTCACAAGTACGTCAGGTCTGGTGCCTTTATCATTACATTTCGTAATAAACACATTTGGCTTATAGCAAAGATCATGAGCTTGCCACCACAACCAACTCAGTGCTGCCCCCATCGAGTATAAACTTTGCCACAAGTCAAAAAGTTCAACACATACAGGGCCTCATGTAGGTAAATAAATTTTACCGGTTCTTAAATACCGAGCCGTACCGAATCGGTAAATTAGAATCGGTAAGTTATATGTAGGTAAAAATTCGGTAACTGTTACCGATTCGGTAACATTCGGTAATCACGAATCGGAATTCACCGAATCGGTAAATACCGAGGTGGTATTTACCGAATCGGAAAATACCGAGGTGGTATTTACCGAATCGGAAAATACCGAGGTGGAATTTACCGAATCGGAAAATACCGAATCGGAATGTACGGATTCGGTAAATAAAATCACATGACTTGACGAAACAGCTAATCCTGTGCAACGACAGCCCACCCAACCAGGAAGTGCCCACACCCAGGCAGGTGTACATAATTAGCCGAAGTGGCCACACCCAGGCAGGTGTACATAATTAGCCGACCCTGGAGAGGCTTGGAGTGCAGAGGAGAGGCAGGGAGCCGTTGCATGTGCGAGCGGGTAAACGAACAGCATGTCCAGCCAGAGAACACAGAAAGACGGAGGGGAAAGGAGGAGGAAGCTGAAATTTAGCCCCAAGGAACTCCAGGTGCTGGTGGAGGAGGTGGTGAAGCAGCACCAGAAGCTGTTTGGAAGGCAATCCCTGCAAGTGCCTGAGGCGGAAAAGCGCAACATATGGCTGGCCATCCAGGCGCAGGTCAATGCTGTGGGAGTGACCCACAGGGACATTGAGGTCCTCAAAAAGCGCTGGTATGACCTGAGGATTGTAACCAAGAGGAAGATGGGCGACATCCAGAAGGAGGCCAGCCAGACCGGAGGTGGAACCAACAGGGCACCTGCCCTCACCGAACTGGAGGAGCTGGTGGCGGCCACAATCCAGCAGGAGAGCGTCGTGGGTCTTGGGGACGCCGACAGCTCTGCCAGAGCCGCAACACACCAAGGTAAGACGAAAGCACAGCAATGTAGCCCCCCCCACCCCTATCCCACATCCCCCATTGTGAAACGAGAATCACACTGCAGTCCACACGTGTCAGTGCAGACAGGCAATGCATTCCGGGAGATGTAGTCAGGGCAACACTAACCATGCCGTAAATGTTACAGGGCAACAAGGCATGTCACGCACTCGAGGCACAAGGAGACAGAGGACATATTGGAATGTGAAATGTGTTATTGTGACGCTTGCAATGCAGCCCTTCGGGGACACTGAGCCAATGTTGTATTTCTGTCCACAGATGTGACATCATGCAGGACAGGGCATGCTGCAGGAGAGACGGCACACCGGCCACAAGTATCACCTCTAGCCAGCACAAGTTCAGACCAGGGAGCAGGCCCACTGGCAGCCGCACCACCAACACAGCCAGCCTCGCCGCACCCAGAGCCAGCATCACCTCACCGAGAGCCAGCATCACCACAACCAGAGCCAGCATCACCACAACCAGAGCCAGCATCGCCACTCATGTTCGAATCACCGGCCACATCTCCGCTTGCAGGTGTGAGAATGAGGAGGCGTCCAGCAGCCAGGCTACGAGCCTTAGACACCTCGTCAGACGACAGCATGGGCCCAGAAGACCGCACCGGGCCCCAGGAAGGGAGCCATGCCACTGTGCCCCACATCTCACAGGCAGCACAGACGGGAGCAAGAGGGCGCCGCAGGTCGCGTGTCCAGAGTCCACCAGCACCCACTGACGGCCATGGTGTCTTCTTGGGTCTCGAGGGCCAAATGTTGAAGCAACAGCGCCTGCAATCAAAGGCAGTCATGTCAGTCCAGAGGCACATGCGGGTGATGAGGACAACATTAGTCAACATGGACAGTAACATTAGCGGCATGGCTGCGGGCATTCGGGACATGTCCCAGTCAATCCAGCAGTTGTGCAGCAAATTAGATGCTGACATCGAAGCACGGCGCCGGGAACGCCAGAGAAGGGACACTACCAGCAGGGCACTCAACCGTCTGGCAACTGCGACTTCTCTACTGTGCCGGCGCTCTGTGACGATGCAGGAGGGCCTAACACAGTGCTGCAGCGACCTGTCTCGGGGGATGGTGCAGGTGACAAGTGCACTAGGGGTGCTATTGACTAGTCAGGCGTCGACAACTGCTGCAGGGGATGCTGCGGAGAGCATCGACACCAGCAGCAGCATCACACCCCCCGTCCCAGAAGCACGCAGGAGCAGCAGGCGGCTTGGGGTTGGCTCTAGTGAGGATGCACAGGCCGTGCAATCCACCACTGCAGCGCGTATGCGCAAACATTGATGTAGCCCTGCTAAGCCACTTCCCATTGGGTGACGTAACCCTGGACATACTCCTTGTATAGATGGTATATTGCCTGATTGGCCTGTTCATGTGTTCATGGCGTGGTGCCACATTAAAACTACGTCAGGACTTCTCACAACTCGCTGTGTCCCCTCACTTACTCAGAAATAGTTGCATGTGATCTCTGCCCGTCTCTCTCTCCCATCGATTGCAGTTGGCACTCTAGCTGCATTGCCCTCTGGCTGGCCTGACTCATCCTCGTTGTCCTCAAAATATGTTAGTTCCACATCTGTACCTTTTTTCGTGGCAAGGTTGTGCAGCATTGCACAAGTGGCAATAATCTTGCAGCAGGTGATGGGTTTGTACTGGCGTGCGCCTCCGCTCTTGTGCAGGCAGCGGAACCTGCTCTTCAGTAGTCCAAACGTGCGCTCCACCACATTGCGTGTTGTTTTATGTGCCACGTTGTATCGTCTCTCACTCTGGGTTGCTGGGTGTAGGTAGGGAGTGAGGATGAATGACCGGCATGCATATGCACTGTCGCCTGGATGAGTAAAAGGGAACCATCAGTAACATGCCTCTATACACTATGATTTGCAGGTTTCAAGGGGCGTCACTGTTACTTACCTAGCAGGTATCCCTCTCCGAATTCTCCGGCACTCAGTCGTGTGTAGATCCCACTATTCTGGAAGATGTAAGAGTCGTGGGTGCTCCCAGGAAACTTTGCAACAATATCTGTGATGATGTTCCCTGCATTACAGATCACCTGCACATTGATGGAGTGGGTGGACTTCCTGTTCCTGTAGATGTGCTCTGTATCAGCTGGTGGACAGATTGGGATGTGTGTACCATCAATACAGCCGATGACATGGGGGAACTGTGCCATGTGATAAAAGTCTGTTTTTGTTTTCTGCAGTGCAGCCTGTGTGTTTGGGAAGCTTATGTAGTGGTGCATTCTCTGCATCATGGCATCCAGGAACTTCCTGAAGAAACGTGACAGGCAACTCTGGGATACCCCACCCACCGCAGCTATCACCACCTGATAACTGCCGGATGCCAACAGATGTAGGCTGCAGAGCACCTGCACATGTGGGGGTATGGCGTGCGCCCTTCTTATTGGCTGGTCCAGGAGTGGGTGAAGGTCCCTGATTAAGTCCATGATGGTTTCGGGGTGTAGCCTGTACCTCTCATGTATCTCTGCATCAGTCAGCTGGAATAGTGTGATGCGCTGTCTGTAGATTTGTTCCTCCCGTCGCCACACCCTCAGTCCTGCTGCCTGTAGACGTAGGCGCCTTGCAATGACGTACATGGCGGCCATGTTGTCCACGCTGTTGCATTTTGGGTTTGCCTATATGCATTGTTGATGGTTACCACCTGCTTTCAATCCGTGTTAATTACCGACTCTTATTTACCGATTTTCCTGGATTTCTTAATTACCGAGTGCTCCTACATGTCATTTTCAATTTTACCACTTCATATTTACCACTTCATGTTTACCGAATCGTTAATTATGTATTCGGTAAATCTGATTCGGTATTTTAGAATTCGGTAAATATGATTCGGTATTTACCGCCTCATATTTACCGAAAAGTGGTTTTTGGACTCCTACATCTCACTTGTCTGAATACCGGTCGGTAACGGCATATTTACCGAAAATCGGCCGTTACCGACCGGTATTTGGCTACCTACATGAGGCCCACAGTCTTTTTAGTGAAAGCACACAAATTGAGTCCAATCTAATCCTGTACTTAGGGGGAACCAACCAACATGTGGGTGAAGTCTAAGCCCCTACTTCAGTAAGACTTTGAAAGCTCTTTTTTGTTGATCACAAAAGGTCAAGTGACAATTGCACTGCCAAAACAGACCTAAAAATCCATGTAGGCTAATAATTGCCCTCCTCATATCTGTGCTGCTACCAGAGAAAAAGACTATAAATTATCTAGTTATCAAAGACTTTTTTTTCTCAACAAAATGTTATTGTCAACAGCCGTAACAGCCCAGGTGTATCCAGGGTTTTCAGTAACACAATATACATAGTAGCAGTGTTAATGTCAACATTTGCAATATAAAAATATAACAGTTTAGATCTGAGAATATCTGAACAGGTACCCAAACAATAAACAGCAGTGCCATGTATCTGATAGAAAGTCTAAAACATGTAGTTCCCAGTCACCCAAATCAAATGACTGTATAGTTATATCTCAATTTTTTTCTCATCATCCTGTCATCACACCAATTCCCTACTTGTTGGTGCAGGGGGAATGGGCTCCAAATATAGTCCACGATAGTCCGCCCACCTCTTCCAAATCTTGGGGTGTTTCTAGGGGCACCCCTCACCATGAATATTGGTATCTCTATCCCCATGCAGAAATCAAGCCCCCTCTTGCACACCCCAACTAATGGTGGGGACATGTCTTTCCATGCCCTGGCGATATCATTTTTCGCCAATGTGGGGGTATGGCGTGCGCCCTTCTTATTGGCTGGTCCAGGAGTGGGTGAAGGTCCCTGATTAAGTCCATGATGGTTTCGGGGTGTAGCCTGTACCTCTCATGTATCTCTGCATCAGTCAGCTGGAATAGTGTGATGCGCTGTCTGTAGATTTGTTCCTCCCGTCGCCACACCCTCAGTCCTGCTGCCTGTAGACGTAGGCGCCTTGCAATGACGTACATGGCGGCCATGTTGTCCACGCTGTTGCATTTTGGGTTTGCCTATATGCATTGTTGATGGTTACCACCTGCTTTCAATCCGTGTTAATTACCGACTCTTATTTACCGATTTTCCTGGATTTCTTAATTACCGAGTGCTCCTACATGTCATTTTCAATTTTACCACTTCATATTTACCACTTCATGTTTACCGAATCGTTAATTATGTATTCGGTAAATCTGATTCGGTATTTTAGAATTCGGTAAATATGATTCGGTATTTACCGCCTCATATTTACCGAAAAGTGGTTTTTGGACTCCTACATCTCACTTGTCTGAATACCGGTCGGTAACGGCATATTTACCGAAAATCGGCCGTTACCGACCGGTATTTGGCTACCTACATGAGGCCCACAGTCTTTTTAGTGAAAGCACACAAATTGAGTCCAATCTAATCCTGTACTTAGGGGGAACCAACCAACATGTGGGTGAAGTCTAAGCCCCTACTTCAGTAAGACTTTGAAAGCTCTTTTTTGTTGATCACAAAAGGTCAAGTGACAATTGCACTGCCAAAACAGACCTAAAAATCCATGTAGGCTAATAATTGCCCTCCTCATATCTGTGCTGCTACCAGAGAAAAAGACTATAAATTATCTAGTTATCAAAGACTTTTTTTTCTCAACAAAATGTTATTGTCAACAGCCGTAACAGCCCAGGTGTATCCAGGGTTTTCAGTAACACAATATACATAGTAGCAGTGTTAATGTCAACATTTGCAATATAAAAATATAACAGTTTAGATCTGAGAATATCTGAACAGGTACCCAAACAATAAACAGCAGTGCCATGTATCTGATAGAAAGTCTAAAACATGTAGTTCCCAGTCACCCAAATCAAATGACTGTATAGTTATATCTCAATTTTTTTCTCATCATCCTGTCATCACACCAATTCCCTACTTGTTGGTGCAGGGGGAATGGGCTCCAAATATAGTCCACGATAGTCCGCCCACCTCTTCCAAATCTTGGGGTGTTTCTAGGGGCACCCCTCACCATGAATATTGGTATCTCTATCCCCATGCAGAAATCAAGCCCCCTCTTGCACACCCCAACTAATGGTGGGGACATGTCTTTCCATGCCCTGGCGATATCATTTTTCGCCAATGTAAGGCCAAGGAGTAGTAAATGGCGCTTGTACCTGTTGCCCCCTGTTCCTTCAGTGATATGTAGCATGGCCAGTCGTGGTGAATATGGAATATCCCATCCCAACACTTCCGAAAGGCAAGTGACCACCTCTCGCCAGAACTTTGAGAACGCCGTGCATTGCCACACAGTATGTATGAGAGTGCCGTCTGTGATTTTGCAGCACAGACAAAGAGGAGAGTTGACTAGTCCGGCCATCCAGAGCCTGTGTCTAGTGAAATAGACCTGATAGAGGTATTTGAATTGTATGAGTCGTAGGCGTGCCGCGATAGAAGCGCCACGCGGGGACTCCAGAGCCACTGCCCAGTCATCATCATCTAGGGGGCCTAGGTCTTTTTGCCAGGGGTCATGTGTTCTGTCCAGTGTGGTGGGGCTATTAGTCATGAGTGTTCGGTATATCTTGGTGATATTGTGGTCACCTAAGTCCCCCGTAAAGACTAGCCTCAAGAAGATTAATTTAGAGTATGTCTTCCAGTGTGCAATGTGGGGGGAGAATGCATGGCTTAATTTGAGGTATTTATAAAACTGCAAGAGTGGAGTGTCATATTATTTTTGAAGCTCCTGAAGGGACTTTAAAGTCTGACCGTGTAGAACTACCCCCACCACAGATATGCCGATGGCCTCCCAGCCTCCAAAACCGGACATTGATAACTGTGGTAGAAGGCCATTGTGCCAGAGAGGAGTATCCTTTGTCAGTTTAACCCGCCACCCCCTTCTGCGCAGCGTTTGCCTCCAAGTCACAAATACCATCCTAGTTGTTGGCAGCAACATTTTGAGCATCGGACCCCAATATAGGATCGTATATAGTGACATAGTGTCCATTAACCAACGGTCGACCGCATAAGCTGGATCTCGTCTATCCTCATACCACCAGTTGTTAAGGATAATAATGTGTGAAGCAGAATGATATGCCTGGACATCTGGAGTCACGGTACCATATGTAGACTGAAAACAGGTTCTTAGGGCCACCCGTGCTGAGCTCCCACCCCACAGGAAGTGGCTGAGGATTGCATTCATTTGTCGAAACCAGGTGGTTGGTATTGGAAAGGGTGGTTTTGAAGATGATAGTGGAGGCGAGGCAGGGATACCATCTTCAATATAGCAGATCTGCCAAACAGGGAAAGTTATGTAAGACATTTTAACTGCATTAAAATATCCTGTGTGTGCCCCTGAAAGTTTAGGCTAAAGCATCTAGATACATTTTAAAAAATGACCACAGCTGGGTGCAGGGGTAGCACTTTTTCGTGGAATTGCCCCAACTTCTGCCCAATCACAACATGCACTCCTGGCTAACGTGAGTGTTGCCAAAACCTCCCTCCTGGTGATTCTCACATTATTCTTTGGCGACCGGTACGCAGACACGCCAGATCATAAAATCTCATTGGCAAATAGTTTGGTATTTTAGAGCTGTGGCCTATTGGCTTTAATGTTTCTATATCTTCCTTGAAAAAACATTGGAAAATATGATATGGGCTACTTTATTCTATGTAAATGGATATTTATAAGTCCTGGCGACATAAATATAGAGCACACAGATGAGTGGTTTGTAAATGGTCTACAAATGTTAATACAACTCCGAGTTGGATAACACACCGTTTCAACCCTGCAACTGCACATGAAACTACATAGACACTGCAAACAATACACCTCTTTAACACAACACACCAACTTTATGTTCTTTGTCACTTGTTCATGACGTCTGTACAGCCATGCTTACGAATGAAAGCTCTTTTCACAATTAATCCTGTAGGTAAGGACAGAGAGCCCCTTTATAGGGTTAATCTCAGTCGGACCACATAGTGTGCATTACAAAAGCACATACTATCCAGCAATACACAAAATAACACATCTTTAAAAACACATAAAGTAAATACTATATTCACATTTAGAACAAAGCATCCTCTACATACCAGTTCTTTGTTTCACCATGCACCCCGACGACATAAAATGCAGTGTGGCAAGCTCCTTACATCTAGCACTAAACTGAAGGTCAACTTTTTTTGTTTAAACGATACAATTTTCAACAAATGAAGAAACTGACACATATAGTGATTTGCCAAGGCTCACAGAAAGGGGCCAACTGGGGAAACCACGCCTGGATTAGCATGTCAATACCTTGCATGTACAGATGGCAGCAAGCACCAGGCCACTTCCCCGCTCGTGCAAACTCCCGAATTTCCCCTAGTTGGGACACTAACTTGCATTTTTTAGGAGCAGGCTAAAATGCACACCAGTTCAGCAGTACAGGGCAGGCCCTACAAAGGAAGTTATAGGTGCCATATATAGGTAACAGGAGCGGACGAGCAAACCTCGCTGTGCATGAATGAGCCCAACCTCCTCACTTCCTGCTTTCGGCTCTTACACACAGGCTGGCAAACAACACCCAATACATCGCATTGTCACACTACAGGCTCACTATACATTACTACACCCTTTCTAAACACAGCCGCAAATGACCGTAAGCGCCGAAACATAACATATTGGCTATTTCGAGCATAAACAAAGATGTTACCAGCAGGAAGGCTGGGTGCCTGGGTGTCACACGGCTGGGCCTGGCTTCCCTTGCTAGCGTCTTCTGTACATTGCAGCTATAGATGGGAGACGGGTTCGCCACCTGGGAACCGATACTCCACTGCAGGGCTAGTACAGGGGTTCGATTTCATAACACACCCCACCCTGTGTCCTTCTCGAGTGCATCTGAAAGGAAGTCTGTTCTGGCAATGAACTGTATACTGCATGCACTCCGAGATTTTCACCAGTAAGAAAGGTGGGCGGGGAGGAGTTATGGCCTCAAACAATACACAGACATACCTATAACAAGTTTACATAGCCCCCACCCTCCAGATCTTTGAGGGAAAAATATCCAGTCCTGTGCAAACTTGGGAGACCAGTAACACGTGCACAAAATGCCCAAAAGGAAATATTGTTCAATTTTATTTAGCTCACACCGCAAAATATATTTCTTTAGATGAAATTAAATAATTGGGGTCTTGTTTACTTTGTTTTGAAGCACGTGAGCGCAGCAAGCCTTCCTGCTGCGCTGGCGTGTTTCCGGCTGCGCTGACGTATGTCAAAACAAAAGGGCAGGAATGCGCCTCATCGACAAGATACAGCGCATTCCAGTGGTGTAACGAGAGTTGAAAGGCCCCCGCAAGGTACACAGAGGGGTGCCTGCTCTGAATTTAATACAGAGCTCTCAGGCCTGAGTACTGTGCTGAGGGGGCCCTCTGCAGCTCGGGGGCCCTCCGCACTGCAGGGGCCTGTGTTATGCCCCTGGCGCATTCCTGTCCTTCTCCCCTGCACTAACGCACAAACAGCAGCCGTGCACCAACTAGGATACCCTTACATCATGTTCCCAAGGTGCCAGTGTTGCGGGGATGATTGTTTTTGTGCAGGAAGGGACACCTTTGCCACAAAAACAATATTTGGTGGCATTTTCCCCTTTCTATGTGTGCTGCAGAATAGTTAGATACACCCAGGAAGGGAACGTGACTGATTCTTTTAAATGTCCTAGAGGGGTAAGACAGGGGTGTATACTGGCCCCATTTTTATTCATATTATATATTAATGGGCAGCAAGCATCCTTCAGTGCATTACAGGCTGATACCCCCAGAATAGGCCAAAGATCTGTTCCAGTCTTATTATACGCAGATGATGCGGTATTGCTAGCACGAACCCCTAGAAGCTTGCAGGTTTTATTAGATGGTTTTGTGGCCTTCATGAGTGGGTTGGACCTCTCACCGAACTTGTCAAAATTGTATATGATGGAATTGGCAAGCAGATCACAAGGAACAATACCTACAAAGTAGGTACTCAGAGGTTAGTGAAGGTCCCGGCCTTTTCTTATTTAGGTATGTTATTTGATGATAAGCTTAATTTCAAACTTTTGCAGAAGGGGACGATGCTAGAGATTAGAAAATCGATGGGAGCAATCGCAAATTATGCACATAGACTGGGAACATGGTCAACGGGGGTAATAATAAAATTGTATAATTCTTTCTGCATTTCGAGTGTGCTATACGGCAGTGAGGTATGGGGTTATGCAGTGGCTAACACTCTTCAAACCACAGAAAATAAATACCTCAGAAGAATTTTGAAAGTGCCCCAGGGTATTGCTGTGTACACAGTACACGAAGAATTAGGCAGAAAGTATATAATAGACTGGGTGGCGATTAAACCATTGTTATGTTGGGTGAAGATCTGGACAATTCAGGAGGCGGGTTTGAATTGATTAGTGATTGAGATTGCCTCTCACTTGATCATGGTTTAAAAATCCCATGGTTAAAATATGTTAAGGATACCCTCACGGCCCGAGGGAGAGCAGCTATCTTTACACACGTGACACACCGAAATCACAGGATAAGCTTAGAGTGATATAATTATTTTTTAAGCATGCCATGGCTTTAAGGGAGGAAAATGTGGTTCGAGGGCATGTCCTAGTAAAATCAGTATTGGGAATGGAGAATGATTTATTGATTTTAAAAAATGCTTATGATAGATTTTTAATTACACATTTTAGATGGAACCAGTACAGAGATCCCTGTGGCTGCGACAACAGGTCTCCACAGGATACCTTACACTTTATTTTTTTAATGTAAATATTTTACCTATCCAAGGTGTCTGTTTCTTAAATCACTTTTAAAAGAAATTAATTTTAGGCATGTCCGTGTCTCCTTATTGTGTCTGCAGCTCCTCCCAAACGCCTACACGCTATTCTGTGTTGTTATCTTTTTAAGAGCTGCCCTAAAGTCTAGATATTCTAGACGTGACTAAATAGGTAGGGGGGTCTGTTTTTTTGTATACTTCATGCTGGCTCTGAAGAACATGCCCAGGATCACATTAGTGGGTTCTTTTTGTGTCAACATCTAGAGCGGATGGTGCTTTGGTGGGGGAAGTGATTAATGTTTACGTTGTTAATTTGCGAATTTTGCACATGGTGTTATGCAGTAAACAAATGCTCCTGTTGCTGATGTTTTATTTCATTTTAACGTTGTCTCTTTTATGGCTGTGACTAATGCCGAATAAAGTTTTTTATTATTATTATGTCCTACCTTTTATTTACACAGCACCCTGCCCAATGAGTTACCTAGGGCCTACCTTTGGCGTGACTCATGTGTAATAAAAGGGTTGTTTATGGCTTGGCAAGCAGTTTTAAATGCCAAGCCGAAGTAGCAGCAAACTGCCCACACAGTCCCTGCAGTGGCAGGCCTGAGACATGGTTAGATGGCTACTTAGGTTGGTAGCACAAGCAGTGCTGCAGGCCCACTAGTAGCATTTGTTTTACATGCCCTAGGCACATACAGTGTACTTTACTAGTGACCTATAAGTAAATTGAATATGCCAGTTGGGTATGAGCCAAGGTTACCATGTTTTAGAGAGAGAGAGCACATGCACTTTGGCAATGGTTACAAGTGGTAAAGTGCACAGAGTCCCAAAGCCAACAAACACGAGTACAGAATACAGGAGGGAGGCAGGCAAAAAGTTGGGGGTAGGTCACTCTAATGCTGTCAGGTCTAAAAATATGTAACAACAGTAGACACAATAGCAGCACAAAAAGAAGCCAAAGCATCCACAATCACACTCATTACCACGGTTGCAACAACAGCTGCAACAACAGTTGCAAACACGACAGGAACCACTGCCACGAAAATCACATTGACTACAGCAAGGATAGCATCAGATCCCAATTTTATGTTCAGATTTCTTTTATTGGTTTCAGTAAAACAACAGGCATGTAACAAGCATATGTTGTACATTCGAGGAATAGTCCGTCTACGGGACTACTCTCCATAGAGGTTTACAGTGAACAAATAAAACCCCCTCCCCTTCCCTCCCCTACTCCCTACCCTTCTGACGAAGCCAGTATCTGATACAAAGTCCTTCAGGGCACCATTCGGGTCTAACCCTTTGAATGAGTTGGGTTTACTGTTGTGCGTGGTCCTCTGCCTCGGCTCTGGGAGGTGGGTCAGCTAAGCGTAGCGTTCTCAAGTATTTGGGACATGTGAGCTCCATAAACTCCAAGGTTAACAGTTTTAGGAAAGGCTACCACAGGTCGTGGAATGACACAGTTGTATTCATGAGGGATAAAGATATTTTCTCCATTCCAAGTATGCTCCATAACCTGTGGAGCCAACCCAGCCGGGTTGGGACTATTGTAGTGCCCCAGTGGGACAGAATGTTTTGGAGAGCTGCCCCCAGTGCTAAGGCCATCTGTTTGCCTCTAAGCGGAAAAGTGATCGGGTTCAGGAGGCCTATGAGAGTGTAGGCTGGGAAACGGGGAATTTGGGTGTCGAAGTGGGAGTCAATATCGTCTAGTGTCTGTTTCCAGTAGTCTGCTAAGACGGGACATTCCCATAGCAGGTGTGTCAAAGTACCCAATAAACCACAGCTTCTCCAGCACCGGGGGCTTCGTGTCGGGTTGCCCCTGTGGGGAGGGGTGATGTACCAATAGGTTACGATTTTTGTAGCTGTCTCAATACCTGCTGTGTCTCTCGGCCCCCTCCCGCACCCCAGAGTGCATTACCCAGTGACGGATCTATGTATAGTGGTAGCGTTCCGTCTCCAGGAGATCGTGCTCCCTGCGAAAGTCAGGGAAGGCTATAGGGCCCATAACATCGAAGAGGTGCCCAATAGATCACCGGCCATCCTTGGTCCAATGTGTGAGCTTCAAAGTGTCTAGCCCTGGTGTAAAGTCTGGATTGTTCACTATGGGTGTGATGGGGTACGGGAAGGTCGAGAGGCCCCTGGTGTCAGCTACCCTGTCCCATGCTAAAAGGGTGGGATGGGTCACTTTGGAAAAATATGGGTTTCTTTGCCTGGCAGATTTGGTAAGGAAAGGGACACCCCAAAGGGGCTGTCTGGCAAGGGATATGTGTATGTAGATATGAAGAAACAGAATAGTCTCTTTAGTCAAGGGAAACCATTTAGGTTTTTAAGAAAGGCCTCACCCACCAACCTAGTTGGTGGCATGCTTCATCATCGGCCCCCACTAGGGGTACCGAATGTACCCCAAGTGTGCTGCGACGCCTGCAATTGCCTTCGGGCCTGGGGACTTATGCAATTTTGGTTTAGATATAGGAGAGATGACCTCTTCAAGTTTGATCGGGGACTCGAGGACATCCGCTTGGCTCGAGGCCAAGGTGGCAGTATTCACCCCCTGCAAATAATTAGCAGGGCCTTCCGTTGGCAATGTCTGCGACCTGTATAGGGATGCATAGAACTGCCGAAAAGTTTTGGCTATGCCCTGATTGGTGGTCTGCTCCTGCCCTTGCTGGTTAATGACTATGGAGATGTGGGATGACTGTCTTTGTGCCCGCAGTCTATGAGCCAGGAGCCGCCCGGTTCTATCTCCCCCTATATAGAAGGTGTGTCTGGGGCGAAGGGCAGCGTACGTGGCCCTGTCCAGGTCCAGAGCCGCAGACTGCCCCCTCACCACTTTGAGTTGCCTCCAAACCCTAGGGGAGCCTGTCCTGTGATAGATACGCTCTAGTTCAGCCACTTAATTCGATAGTTCCTCTCTTTTCTCCCTCCTGATCTTATTGTCCGCTGCAGAGGTCGCAAAGAATTCACCCCTGACTACCGCCTTCAGAGCTTCCCATACAACCGCTGTCGACATCTCCGGGGTATCATTAACGGTCAGATAATCAGTTATGGTTTTGGTGACCTGCTTAACTACAGAGGGACATTGCAGCTTCGTCTCCCGAAGACGCCAAAGGCGATGAGCGGACCCAGGGCACCCCAGGGACAGGGAAATACTCACGGCTGAATGATCGGACAGCGGGCATGGAGAGATCTCTGCCTTTTGTGTCTGTTGTGTCAATGTGTCTGACATTAGTATATAATCTATGCATGAATACATTTTGTGGGAGTGTGAGTAGAATGTGTAGCCTCTAGAAGACGGGTTGTATATACCCCACACATCTGTGATTCCGGCCTCAGTCAAGAGATGTCTCCCAGTCCCTGAAAGGGCCCCTGTCTGCCCAGGTTAAAGTCTCCCCCTAATAGTAATGGTCTGTCCGGGGAACCGGACAGCTCCTGAATCGCCTTTCAGAGAAACCCCTTCTGGCCCTCGTTCGGAACATAAACTGTGGCTATTGTGAATGTATGTTGTCCCAGTGCGCAGGTATATGCCAAAAGTCTGCCTTTAATCTCAGCCTGCTTAACCACTATTTTGCCCTGGAACCTGGCCGAGACAAGTATAGCTACCCCTGCTGTTTTAGTGGAGTGAGATGAGAACAACTGGTGGGTAAAGGCCCTAGACCGCAGTCTATGGGTATCCTTCGCCAGGAGGTGTGTCTCCTGGAGGAGGCAAATATGGGCTCCGGAATTTTCTAAGAAGGACAGGATTGAGAGCCTCTAAATTGGGTTGTTAAGAACCCTTTACATTAAGCGACAGGATATTAAGTTCCGCCATCATTATAGGTCGTGTGGAGAGGCGTATAAACAACTTGTACAACTAAGTCCACCCCCTCCCTTGGATCCACTGTCTCAGTGCCCATCCGGATCACCAGGTGGGCATCCTTGCTCATGCTCCTGTGGGTTCTGCTATTTGTAGGAGATGGAGGAGAGAGCCCCAGTACCCCATTTGGGCAAACTACACAGGAGGGAGGAGAAAACCCGTAACACCCCAAAATAGAACATACACAACAAAAAACAGGAAACCTTGAACTTCGTTAAAGTCTTGGGTGATCAGACCCATGCAGGGGGCGGGAGATATCAGCAGGATCCAATCCGCATCCCCGCCCCGTCCCGCCCAGGCTCCTTGTAATGGCAACCTGGAAACATCCAAATAGAAGCTTCTGCCCGGCATCCCCCATCAATGCAGCATGACCCATTGGGGTTTAGTCTGCCTCTCTTTCGCAATAGTCTCTGGGTCCTATCGGAGACGAAGCGGATAGCGGGCGACTCTCTTCCAGCCATCAAGCCCAGGAGTGCATCCTCTAGACACCTTTTGCGAAGGCTCGATCAGTTCATCATCCATGAAGCCGTGCACCCACATGGCTTCTTGCAGGGAGTGGGTTTGGACCAAAGAGCAATCCCATCTGAAGATTAGGTGGAAAGGGTGGCCCCAGGAGTAGGATATGTCCTCAGAACGCAGGTGGGAGGTGATCGGCCTGAACTCCTTACATTTTTGTAGGGTTGATGCAGCTAAATTCTGGAAGAGAAGGGGCTTAGTTGAGCGGAATTCAATCGGGTACTTGGCCCGGGCTTCTCAGAGCATCTTTTCCTTAAGCTGAAAGTCATGCACACATGTGAGTATGTTCGGGGGGGGGCTGTAGCAACTCTCCTTGGGCCAACAAAGTGGATTCTGTCCAGCTTGATCCACAGCTCCAGCGGGGCCCCCAAGATGGAGCGGAAGAGTTCCTCTATGAAGGCTCCAATATCTTGCCCGTCGGCCCCCTGTGGGACAGCCAGGATCCAAATGTTGTTCTGCCGGGAGCAGTTTTCTAGGTCCTCCGCATGCTCCTGGAGGTCCAACTTCTGGTTTTGCAGGCAGAGGACCTCTTGCTGGAGCTGCTCGACCTCCTCATCTCTTGCCATCACCTGTGTCTCGAGTGCGTCCACTCTCTCTTCCACAGAGTCCAGGTCTCTGCGCACTTCCCGCATCTCCTGGGTGATCTCCTTTTTCATGGTGTGAAGGTGGTCCTTCAAGGAGGCGAAAAGGGACTCCAAAAAGGCACATGTGACCGAGCTCTCCACAGCTGCTGCCTACATATCTGCAGAGCTGCTAGCCAGGGATGGGAGAGTCTCCGAGCTCCCGGCGCCGGACCTGAGGAGAAGATCCTTGACTGTCCGTTCCTTCTTCAGCTTGTTGGACGCCATGTCAATAGTGCTATGGTCACTTCAGTTGCGACGGTGAAGAGTGCCGGAGTCACCCAGGGGCTGGCCGTCCAAAGTCTCCTGCTCCGTAATCGCTGGCAGCCCGCTACCCTGTGCAGTGGGGGTAGACCTAATATCCCGCGATGTCCTCCGGAGGCGGGCCACAATCCTGCCCATGCCCGATGCTCTCTCCAATAGGCTATCTCTTCCGATACTCCACGCTATGGCCCCGATCGTGTGCCGAGTGCACGGGCCCCTCAGCCAGCAGTGCCACGCCTCCCCCGCAACCCAGCACTCAGTCCGGCTTCAGGCACTGGGGGTACTCACAGGCGGGGGGGTTAGAAACACATGCTCTACTCAGCTCTGCGCCGGTTCCCCCTCACTGCTTTCACAGCTAGCAGCTAACTCAAGATCGGGGCCTGGGCCTGTCCCGCTCCGGGAGAGCCAAGTCCGCCAAAGCAGTCTCCTCACTCCTCACTCCAGGGCCTCTGCCAGATCAAGAAAGGTGCCACTACTCTCCTGCAAGCCCGGCCCGGGGGCCCAGTCCTCTCACCCAGCAGTCGGCCCGGGGTCAAGTCGCTCGCTTCAGGCCCAGGGGGCGCCCAGAGCCTCCGGCCCCCAGTGCTATCTCTGCCGCCCGTCCCGTGCAGCAGGGGGTGGGGGAATGCACTCTGGAGCCGCTTGCCTCCCTCCGGCATCACTTGTGGGTCTCAGCAACTCAGGCCTCTCCACCCATCGGCCTCTCGGATCAACCTCCTTCTGCCTCGGAGGCCCGCGGCCGTCCGCTCTCCAATGCCCTGGTCGCAGCTCCTCTCCGGCCTCACTCACTGCCAACGCTAGGGCTGCAGGGGAAGGTCACCGGTTCCCCGGCACGGTCCAGGTTCCTCCCTGTCATCTCGCTACTGCTGGCTCCTCCGCTGTTGAGAGCTACGGCGCCGACCACGTGGCACTCCAGTAGGCAGCTGGTCCCCTCAACCTTTCCGGACCAGTGTTCCGGCGCCATTCCCAGTCCAAGCAGCACTCCGGTATCGGGAGTCAGGGGGAGCACCAATTCTATGCTGGTTCCCGGTGGCTAGACGTAAGGAATTCGGCAGGGCTCAGGCGGTTTCGCAGAGAAGCGAGCAGGCACGTCCTACTCGTCCGCCATCTTGGCCACGCCCCTCAGATCCCAATTTTGACCATACCATGGACAACAGCAGTCCAAAACGCGGGAACCACAGCAGGCAGCAGTCACAACTGTAAATACAGCAAATACAAAAGTAGCAGAAACATCTAGCATAAAAGGAGAGACTACAGCAATAACAGTAGCTTTCATAAAAGCAAGTACAACAGCTGCCACCATGGCAAGACAAAAGTAGCTGACCACAAAGGATCAGTGGTGGTGGAACAATTTTCAGAACATGGGTGCTGCCATCACTAATACATTACTGAATACATAGGGAATGTGAAAAAACCAAAAGTCACTTAATGAACAAGTTTACCAAAGAGTCACGCCCATTAAGCAAGAGAATGGTATGGGTGTGGTATGTAGAGGAGGGTTTATTTCCGAGCACACTATTGCTAATTTATTACGAACATATGGCGTGGTAGTGTACTGTCATTTACAGACAGCACGTTTTCGATTGACACGACTACTAAATATCCACAGCAAGCAGTTTTACTGATAAAACTATATAAGACACACGCAATAGACAATGTATGGAGTGGTAGCATTTGCACATCGCCAGGTAAATGTTGTCTAAAAACCTTTGTTTCCATCCCACTTCAGAATTACAAAAAACGCTACTTTATTTGTGATTTCCTAACTGCCAATAAAGTTTGAAATATTTGTAGAGCTCATCTACTGGTGTTTCAATTTGATTGTGTGTTTGGAAACAAATAGGCATTCTATGTCCTTTCCTTTCCTACTCTCTGTACAACAGCAGGGTTGTCACATAGTTCACTGTCATACATTTTCTAAATGTTTCGAGTTCTACCTTCATCTTGTCATTAACCATCGATAGTACTGGAATGGGTTTTCGAAGAAGAAGGGTTTCCCACCTCTATTCTAATGGACAATGGGGTTCAACTGGTGTCACATGAGATTGGAAAGAATCTTGGGCACAGGGGCATCAAACACAAGAAATCTGCTGTTTTTTTAACCTGAAACAAATGGCATGGTGGAGAGTCTGAACAGGGTGCTAAAGGAAACCCTACAAATGGCTGTGGCGAGTAATAACTAAGTGTTGGAAGAACCACGGGTATCTCCCCTTTTGAATTGTTCAGGAGGAGGAAAGCAAACACATTGATTTGTCTGTCTTGGGTAAATGAAAACGGAGGACAGAGTGTGAGGGTGGAAGGTAATGAGGAACAAAAAGAAATGAGACAGACCACAGGAGATTTGGAAAGGAAAGCATTAGTTGACAGCTGTAAGGCAGTAAGGACGATGGAAATTCAGGCGGGGATGTGATTAGAATCAGGAATCCCCGGCTAGGATTCACAAAGTCCCAGTTTTTAACTCCTCTTAAAGTTGTCAAGGTTTTCAGCAATGCTGTAAGAACTGAAGATCATAAGATGTGGAACGTGGGAAGAGTGGTGAAAATTAGAGATGAGTCTGAAAAAGCATGATGGTAACAGGTACAGCAATATTAATTTTTATATATCAATAAATTAAAGAAATGTTCCTAGTGAGCATAAAGTGAGAAGTTCCAGGGTGTTATAGAGACCTGAGTATTTAAAGGGATATGTCTGAATATTTTTCTCGAAATGTGTTTTTTTGTATTTTCTTAGAACATGTATTTATCTGTTGTGTTGAGAACAGGGAGGTTTGTGGTAACCCCACTATGTTGTAATTTATTGTGTGAGTACTTTACGTTTGCCTCTGTGCTTGTCTCTGAGGGTGGAATGTAATAGCAGTGGAGTGCAGAGTTCATGGATTATGTCTGCATGGCACTGGAATGTTGTGTTTTGAATAGAGGGCAATTAGGAGCGGCATTTAGCAGTGACACGTGTGGCGGCAGAGGTGTTCTCCTAGAGATTGCTACGTTCACATAGTTCACTGAACGAAATCCTCCCACTTTGTAGTCAAAGAAAGAAAAATAAACACTGAACTCCATGTTAAAAGAATAAGCAGCAATTTGTCAGTAGACACAGCCTGACATTTGAACTCTGTCTTTGAAACACAGCAAAATGTGAAGGCATTATTGTTCATTTACATTCTGCATCACCCCCAGCACCCCTACTTTCAGTGTCTATGCAAAGGATGCACCACAGCAGCAATCACTGATCTAACAACAACAGCCATCATAGCAGTGACCACTGCTATCACAATGGCAGTGACAACAACAGCACCAAACGCTGCCAGCAAGGCAGGGGCCAAAGCAGTGACCACCATTATAGCAATAGCCAGGATAACAGCAACATCATCTGCCACAAAAGAGGGAAACACAGCAACAACACCTTCCACCACAGCTGGGGCAAAAGCATCTGTCAACAAAGCAGCCATAACAGCTGAAACCACATCAGGGAAAACATCAGTAGTATCATACTCCCAACTCTGACCATCCCAGAGACAACAGCAGTCAGTCAATCAATCAATCAATCAATCAATCAATCAATCAATCAATCAATCAATCAATCAATCAAATCTTTATTTGATCTCTTTAAAACATATCATAAAAGCACAGTTAAGATCAGCGGTCGTCAGAGAACACCAGTTGATAGCAACTTAAAACCCTTAAAGCAGCTAGAATGACCTAAAAAATACATAAATAAGTATTATTAAAAGGTTTTAAATCATTCAGTACGCTACATGCATTATGGTCAAAAAGAAGTACATTTACATCGAATTACGCGTTGTCTTTTTTATTATTAAATAAAACCATAAAGCCTTCTATCAACCTTGCAACTTTCTCCTTTTTATACAGGCCCACAGAAAAGTAGCTACCAAAAGACAAACAAAGGGATCGGACAAAGATTTTAAAAAGTAAAGTGCCACCCGGCATTCTCTAAAGTTATGATGCCTTAGAATTGGAAGGATAAGATTGTCTCTTTCTGTCTCATAAAGCCCACAAAACAAGACTAGGTGCAAATTGGATTGAGGGGAATGGTTATTGTGGGGCACAGAGTCAGGTCTGAGTGTTTGAACCTTCTCTCCGGGTAACCTCACATCAATGGGAGGAGATTCAAACAGAACCTCAATAGTATATATCTATGCTATGCTATTGTGATGCGTGAAAGGTAGGAATAGCCTCCCTTTGGCCTAGGGGGGATCAGGTGATATGCAAGGACTGCCTGTTTGCTATGTTTCCTTTCCCTATGAACATAGTGTGCACTCAGCATAAAAATATCAATCAATTTCTTTTTTGGAATCTTCCTGCATGCAATTTGATCCTTAAATAATTCTCCTAACCCAATTGCTGTAAATTCTGACTCCACATAACTCAGCCATCTATCTTATTATAATCCAGTTTTAAAAAATGTTAATTATATTTTGTGTTAAATTAACGGTGTTCCTATGCCATATAGAAAACCAGAGTAAGAGCGGCACTAGTCTGATGGTGTCTAACATATAGGGTAATCCCCAATTTTGTTTGTAAAATATAATTGGGATAAGAGGACGGGAGAGACACTAGGGTCTTAAAAAAACCTTCTTCAAGTATTTGGAGATGGTTGATAGACACCATGCCCCAGACACCAGCCCCATAGGTGGCTGCTGACTTTGTCCTGGCCTCATAAATATTTTTTATTGGGTCAAGGGAACTGGCACCTAACTTTTTGGAGAAGGCCTTAATAGCCATGAATCTACTTCCCATTCCTAGTACTCTTCCCACTCCCAGGTTTAACCAAGTTTGTTTTTTGTCAAATAAAACTCTCAAGTATGGCAAGGATTCTATCGCTTCTATTTTTCAGGAATCCATATGGAAGTGGGGGGGTTTATCACATTCGCCAGCCCCTGCTTTGATGACAAAAGATTTCCTTTAATTAACTTTTAAGTCTAGCGAAGCTATAAAAGATGCATATCTTGTTATGAGATGTTGGAGAGCTAGCCCCGTTCTAGCAATTGATGGAGCGGGTAGTACAACATTTTGTATACCCCCCTATTCTGCATGAGATCACTAATTGAATAATCTATTAACTATAATATTTAAATGAGTTTGCATGTGTTGTTAATCAACATTATTAATATACAAAATATACGTGGGATTTGCATTTTGCATGGCTAAATAACCTTTATGACTAAAATCCGTACGCATTCTAACAGTAGTATATGTAATAAATAGAATATTCCATGGTATATGTTGCCTTTGTGATGTCTCTGTAATGTTGCTCGAGAAGACAACGTAAAGGGTGAATATATACGCTTTAAATGTTGCTATACGCTAGATAAATACAAGCACATAAAGGGATTAGTAAGGGGTTAACATTAGATTTATTATTTCTGTGCATTAATTACTCTTTTGTGTTTGTTTCGCTTAAGTTGGTGTTTGGGCCTAAATAAAAATGGCCGCCGACTCGACATGACGATGTGGCCACTGTCCCACAAGGCATGGAGCGAACAGCGCATGTGCAACATAGATGACTGCGGCCTCTACATGACCCGTAACCCACTGTACTAAGACAAGATCACTGTGGGAAAACAGCCAAGTGACAAAACAAAGGACGTTTACAAAAGAAACCAGAATGGACTAAACTGTGACCTCACTCCTCAAACTGTGCTAAACCCCATCGGACGATCACAACCAACCAATCACGACTGTGCGAAATTACCAAAATGTAACTTTTACTGTGATTTTGGTATATAAGAACATGGTAGAATAGAGAGGGACCTACCAATTTTTCCTACCCTACTGACGATGACCACAACGACGACGGTGACGCTACGCGAACTCTACTACTTAGGGTGACTGCTGCGTTCCTGAATCCTAAATGGTCCGGATGCTGCCCAATAATCTGATTACAGCGAACTTTTCCTAATTCTATGGGCATTGCTAGATGCTTGCACGTCTCCGGTCTTGGCCGATCTTTGAGACTGTGGCGTGCTGAGCACAGAACTTGAACATTAATCTGCTTTGACGAATGACGACTGGCTTAGAGGACTCCAGATAGTCAGAATTGGTAAATATGATGTTCTGCGATTTAATTGAAAATTTGATATAAACTATCCAAACGCAAATTTACCTTTGCTAAGAAATTTTAGATAAACAGATATTGATTGACAAAGAATAACTTTGTGATTTATTTATTTATTTATTTATTTATTTTTTTGAAACCGTTTATTACAAGTCATAAAAGTATACAAGTATGGGCCCACAACCTTCCGGCCGGCCGCTAGCAATAGTAGGAAAATACGACATACATTTATGGAACACGTGGCGTTACTGAAGGAGCATTTCACAGTAGGTAACAATGTCAAAAGCCACATCATCCAGGCCCCATTATGCGGTTTCATTTTAATTTAAGAACAACAAAAATTAAAACCACACCCACAAGGCAACCCACAATGAAAATAGCAGCACGTGCTCCCCAAGAGGGGGGATCCCAACTATACACAGAAGTGTGAGGAGGGGGAAGAGAACAGAGCGAGGACTGGGGGAACTCAATGCCCGGCAGCGGGGGAATGAGTCGGCTAAGGGGATGGGGCCGGCGAGGCATCAGGCAGCAGCGGTGGTGCGCAGATACCCCCTCGGTAGGCGTTCCAGGGGCCCCATACTTTCACCCATGTCCCAGGCTTACCCCTCGCCACATACACCACCTTTTCGCGAAACATGCACCAGTCCATGTGTTCTTTCCAGGCCGAGACCGTCGGGGGCCTCTGGGATCCCCACAGTTGAGCAATATCACGCTTGGCTATCATATATCCCAGAGTCACCCACCACGTCTGCGGCGCCGAGTAATCAGTCGGTTCCCACACATTCAACAGGCATCTCCTCGCTTCAGGCAACAGCGTCACATGCGTAACCAGTCGCAGCACCTCATGTACACCACGCCAGAACCCCTCTACCTCTGGGCACTCCCACAAAATATGCATAAAGGTCCCCAAAGCACCACACCCACGCTTACACAACCCATCTCCAGCATAGCCCATACGCAGAAGCTTTGGCCCCGTCATGTAGACCCGGTGGAGTATCTTGAGCTGGACGAAGCGAAGGCGAGCCGGTATGGCCACCTCCTTCGGGGAGGCCACCGCAGAGGTCCAGTCCTCGTCGTCCAACTCCAGACCGTCGGCAACCCAAGCCGCACGAAGGGCAGTCAACAGGCCCGAGCGGTCGTTTATGAGCTTTTTGTATATAAGTGAGATCGTGCTGTCCGGGACGTGCCCATCCAGCATTCTATCCTCCAGGGGGGAATATTCCGGGATGGAGGCAGCGTCCGAGAAGACGGAGCCCAGCGCATGACGGACCTGCAAATACCGAAAGTATTCACTGCCCTGCAACTGAAATTCCGTCTGCAGCATATCGAACGTTTTAAATCCTCCCCTCGTCCAAAGATCCCCCACTTTACTGATACCTATTATGTCCCACTTCTCGAAGCCCTTAGAGGTCCACAGGGAACCTAACCGCTCAGACGCGTATAGAGGTGATGCCCGGGTCAAGCGGTCCTTCCACCCCATAGCTGCATTGGCCGCGTGCCAGACTTGCACCATAACACGCGTGGGGCCCGTCAGACGAGCGTCGGGCGCGCTAGAGTAGAGCGCTCGATTGTAGTCGCCACCTGGCAGGAGCATCTTGTCCATTTCAAATGCCGGGTTTAAGGCGGGCCCGTAGAGGCCATGGTTAATGGCAGCGAGCTGGGAGGCCCAATAGTACCGTTTAATATCCGGGAGGGCAATCCCCTCATCAAACCATGGGAGCGACAGCTTAGCCAGAGCAATGCGCGGCCTCCCGTCCCAGAACAGGCGGCGTTGCAGACTCTCCACCTCACGGAAGTAGCGCGCCGGGACCAAGTCCATAGTGTTCTGCAAAGCGTACAGAAAACGCGGCAGAGACATCATCTTGAACAATGCCGCCCGGCCGAGCGGCGAAAGCGGCAGGCGCCGCCAGCGTGCGACATCTACCCGCAGACGCTGGAGGGGGGGAAGCAGATTCCGTTCATACCGGGCCTCCGGGTCCAGAGTAATGAAGACACCCAGGTACCGAAATCCCTGCGGGGCGATCTGGATCGGACAGCCCCGCGGGAGAATAGGAGCCTCCCCAGAGAGAACATACACACACGATTTAGCCCAGTTGATGACGAGACCGGAGTTACGACCAAACGAGTGTAAAACATCAACTAGCACTATAAGTGATTTACGTGGGGAGGCTAGGTACAGAAGGATGTCATCAGCGTATAGGGATACGCGGTCCTCATACTCGGGGGTCCAACGGAGACCACGGATGGAAGGCTCCCACCGCAGCCACTCCGCCAGGGGCTCCAAGGCAAGCGCAAAAAGAAGCGGTGACAAGGGACAGCCCTGCCGCGTGCCCCGGCCCAGCTCAAACGGGGCCGATACTCTTCCGTTCACGACCACCTGCGCCAATGGGCCCGCATACAACAGTTTGACCCAACTGATGAATCCTGGGCCAAATCCGAACTTCGCAAGCATCGCCCAGATGTATGGCCACTCAAGCGTGTCAAACGCCATGGTGGCGTCTAAGGACGCCAAAATGGCCGGTTCCCGTATAAATGGGACGCGCGCAAGCACCCCATGCAAACGCCGCAGATTAAGGGCCGTATTGCGATGGGGAATAAAGCCAGACTGGTCCTGATGAACTAGATCTCCCACCACACCGACCAGCCGATTGGCGAGTACCTTAGCGAGAATTTTGGGCTCCGCATTCAGTAATGAGATAGGCCGATAAGAAGTAACCCGATCCCGAGGTCTCACTTCCTTGTGAATCACCACGATTGTAGCCAGACGCTGGTCAAGCGGGAGGGAGCCCAGCGAGTGGGCCGCGAGGAACATTGCGCGGAGGTGAGGCGCCAATGTATCCGGTCGCAACTTATACAGCTCGATAGGGATACCGTTCGGGCCCATGGCCTTGCCAGAAGCGACCGAGCGTATGGCGAGGGCGATTTCGTCGGAGGTGGGAGCGGCGTCCAGCGACACCCTGTCCTCCCCGGACAGGGAAGGCAGCACGATATCCCTGAGCAGGGCACGGGAATCCTCTTCCGAGCAAGAAGAGACAGGGGAATACACCTCGCGGAAATACTCCACGAAACAGGAGACAATTTCTTCTGGCTCAGTTACACACACACCATTCGTTTTCTCAATCAGCGGGACCACACGATTCGCTCTCTCCTTTTTATCCAACCACGCTATCAGTTTACCAGCCTTATCACCCACATCATACAGTCGCCCCTGCTGCTCTCTACTAAGGCCCCTGGCCGCCTCCGTAACGAGGGCCCTATAAGCCGCCTGCTTGAGCTGGAGGACATGTAGTGCAGCATCCGTCACCCCATCTGCTAGATTACCCTCCAGCTCAGCTATTTCAGCCTCCACCCGGGTCACCTCCTCCCGCTCGCGCCTCCGGGCGTGGGAAATAAGGGATAGGGCCTCCCCTCTGAGTACTGCTTTGAAGGCCTCCCACAGGGGGATAGCTGAAGGCACTGACCCCACATTCTCCTCAAAATAGCGCTGGAGGGATTTAATCAAGTCAGCGCGAATGGTGGGGTCGCGCAGGTACCAGGAATTGATTGGGACCACCCTGCTCTCAGCCCTCGGAAAGACATCAAAATGCAACAATAGCGGGGAGTGGTCCGAGATACCCCGTGCCAAATGGCGCACCTCCCCCACCCTCCCGACATGGGCCGCCGGGACAAGGACATAATCAAGCCGTGAGAGACTACCATGGGCCCCCGAGTGGAAAGTGTATTGCAGCTGCGTGGGATGTTTTAAGCGCCAGCAGTCCACCAATCCCAGTGTATCCAAGAGGCCGGATAGCCACGCCTGTGCCCGGGGGAGGTCCCTAGGGGGGTGACGATCCACAGTCCCAGAAACCACCGCGTTGAAATCCCCCCCCACCACCAGAAGCCCCCCCGGAAGGCCAAGGAGGAGGCGCCCCAGATCTGCAAAGGTGGTCGACTGCAACCCCGGTGGGACGTACACTGACACAAAGACAACCACTTTGCCCTCCATTCTACCCACCAAGACAGTGTATCGTCCCCTGTCATCGTGGAGCACCTCATCAATTTCTAACGGGAGCGAGTTCTTTACCATGATACCCACACCCCTCGAGCCTGACGTGAAGCCCGAATGGGCCACGAGGCGGTAGCCACGCCGATTCATGGCGCAGAAGGAATTGCCAATAAGGTGTGTCTCCTGCAGGAAGACCACATCAGGCGAGAGTCGCTTCAGATACTGCAGGACCACACCTCGTTTGATCCTGTCCCCCAGTCCATTGACGTTCCAAGACAACAAAGTTAATTCCCCACCCCCCATCATACACCGAAACCATCATTCGTCCCCCCGAGAGCACAGTAGAACCAACACAAAAAAAGGGTTGCCTTGTGATAATAACGAACAACACCCCATCCCTACCCACCCACCCCAACAAAACTCCCCCCTCCCTGCACCCCTGCATGAGCCCAGACAGCCCCCCCAACGTGCAGTGTGCCTGTCGCCCCATAGATAGTTAAACTAACTAGACCCCCAGAGGAGGAGGGAGAACCCCCAAGAGACCCCACACAACCTCCATAGGAGGGGAACTTAAGCAATCCGACATATATGCAAAAGTGGCATCATTTTTGTCCCGAGCGAGGCCTAATATTAGTCCCTCAGTCTTGATCCGGCGAGCCCTCTCCCCCGGCCGCTCCCCCCCCTCCACCCCGATCCCGATCTCCAGACAGAGTATCCAGCCAGTCCCCGGCCGCTTCGGGACGATCAAAAAAGTGTGTGCGACCTTCCACCTCCACTCGCAGCTTAGCTGGGAAAAGCATGGCGTATTTGAGATTTAGGTCCCGAAGACGGCGCTTGACACCAAGGAAGCTCAGTCTCTGCTTCTGGACCGCAGGGGTGAAATCAGGATAGAAATTAATGTCCATATTTTCAAGTCTAATCGGTCCCTGTAGTCTGGAGGATTGCAGGATAGCGTCTCTGTCCCGAAAATTAAAAATCCGGGCGATGAGAGGTCTCGGAGCGGCACCGACCTTAGGCCTTCCCCCGGGAACCCTGTGGGCCCTCTCCACAGCAAAGAATTTACTCAGCCCCCGTGGCTGGAGATGGGTAACAATCAAGTCTTCCACGAAAAGGTCCGCCGCCGCTTCCTCACGTCCCTCAGGCACCCCGATGATACGGATGTTGTTCCTCCGGGCCCGACTCTCGGAGTCTTCCAAGCGACGATCCATCAGCGCACTCGCCCGAGCAAGCCAGCGCATCTCCGCCTGCAGGGCCGCCACATCTGTCGTAAGGCCCGATGCGGTGTGGGCCAAAGAATCGACTCGGTCGTTGGTCTTGGAGAGATCGGCCCTTATCAGGCCAACATCTACGAGGACCGAGTCGATCTTCTGCGCCAGTGTGTCAAAACGCTGGCCCACAGAGGCCTTCATCTCGGCGATGGCGCCCATGACATCCCGCAGAGTCAGATCCGTGGGCAGATCGGGGGCATCAGTAGGGCCCTCAGGGGACCTGCGTGGCACATCAGGAGATCCCTTCTGGAGGGTATAGCGATCCATACTGTTGGACTGATGGGCTGCGCCACGCCGGGTCGATTTTACCTTTGCCCGATCGCCATCTTGTTTCGTGGCCATAGTCCCAGTCTCCCGATCGCACCAGCCACGTCGTGAAGGGCGGGCAAGCCGGTCCACTGGCTCCGGGGGGGTGCCACCCCAGATCTGCGGGGCGGATCACAGCCGGCGGGCAGGCAGGGCCCCCCAGCGAAGCCACACCAACACACAAAGCCCCGCGACCCAACCTCGTATAGACGGCAAGGAGGGTGCGAAAGCGAAAGCGAAAGTGTAGGTTACGCGAGCCACCAAGCCCTATCCGCCGCTGTTATTCACTTCGTCACTGGATCGCCCCACAACGCAAATCCGGGGTTCGGCTAGGAGTAGGCCGCAAACCTCAGTCGGTGCTAAAGTCGGTGTCCGAGGTCCGATTTGGAAGCGGAAAACGGGCGCCACCTCAGCTCGGGCTCACCAACACAGTCCCCTCATCTGGGACAGGATATGTTCAGGATAGTCATAGGAGGTCGCGGAGGTCCTCGGGAGCCTCGCACCTACGCGGCCATCTTGGTTGCGCGCTAGGCTCCTCCCCCCGACTTTGTGATTTATTGAGAAGGGTAAGATCTAAATCTTAAAATGTGTTTAGCTGGTCCTAGATCACCATCAACCATTCCAACTATTTGGTCCATTGGCCACATGGGAGGAGTGCCTTGATGTTTAGGATTGAGATCTGTAGGTAGAAGGGATATTGATGTATTTTCTGCAAATTAACCTTTCTTTCCCTATAGGATATAAGGTATTTCCCCCACATGTCGAGCGCTTGAACCACTCATCCCTCCAACTTTGTGCAGACCGGTGAATGGATAGTGTGAGTGTTGGTGTTATGGGCCCCACCAATGACTGTATGAGTGAATGAGTTACTGTGATGTCGGGTCTGTAACGAAGGAAGGATATCGGTACGGGTTAACTTTCAACGTTACCAGGGTTTTTGCGCTCCATCAGTTTTTCTGGTAGCAAGATGATGGTTTTATTGTTTTGGTTTGGTGATTATTGCTTGTAAATTGCTTATTGATTAGTATTGGTTTATGTATTAATACTCTATGTTGAGTCACGTCGAGTTCTATGTTGTTTGACGGCTTCTGGGCTGTAGGAAGTCGGAAGTTTGTAAAGGTTCCGTAGTAGAGCAGAGGTAAGCGCTGCTCTTGGGAAAGATGGAATTGTTGTTGCCCTGTAGGTACACAGGGGAAAACGTCTGACGATTGGAGTTGCACGACACATTGTCTGGGTTCGATTCGGTAACATCGTCGTGTGTTGCCATTAGGGACATTTTCTGTATGAAAGAAGTGTATGGTAGCGAAGGTCACTTGTGAAATTTTGGTCTTAGGTACCAGGAGTCCAGAAAAGGAGCTCTGATAACGCTTATCACTGGAAAGGTAATGGGTGTTCCCTAAGCTTGTTAGAAGGATAAAGTAGAGGGAAGTGCTACTTTATTAACGAAGTGTCATGATTCTGTAGTAGGGCAGACTGTTCGCTGCTCTCCGGAAAGACAAAATTCTGTGTAAATGAACTACATTTTCTGTATGAAAGTGCGTGAATGAAATAGCATTCGGGTTAATTGTGAAATTCTGGTCTTATTTCTCAGAAGCATTGCGTCTCCAACTAGGTGTCTTAACTCCGGAGAAACGGTTAGCGGATGCTTGCTAGAAGGGTAAGGTCGAGGGATGTGCTACTTTATCACCGGAAGTAACGATTCCGTAGTAGGGCAGAGGTAAGCGCTGCTCTCGAGAAAGACGGAATTCTTGTGAAAAAGGTAATTGACTTTTCTTTGGTTAGCGAAGCGGACAATGGTGGTGTTTTATGTCGTTACCAACAGAATTGTAAATCAGAAAAATGTAAGAATAGTTACCAATAAATTTTGTAAAGGAGGGGTCGGCAGGAGCTGCGACAGCGAGAAAAGCTGACGTCAGAAAGACCGCACTGGGATTGGCTAGTCAGTGAGAAAGGTAGACGCCCCTGAGTGATGTGTTAGTGTATGCCACGCAAGGAGTGGAAAATTACAGGGTGACGTAGACGCTGCTGATTGGTGCGTAAGTGTGAGATGCGCTGGGTTTGGAAAATTACAGAAGTGACATAGACGCTCCGGATTGGTGCGTTAGTGTGAGTCGCCTTACGATTGGTGAAAACAACAGAATAGTCGTAAGGAAAGACTAGCGATACACGAAAGACAAAAATGATGTATTACGATCCAACAGAAAAAGAGAAAAAGTCCTGGTTTGGAAAAATTAAGAAATTATTTAGAAAGGACAAACCGATTGTGACTAGGGAAGGGCAGTTGTTTCCTCCTCCGAAAACACCCGCATCCGTTATGGTTGCGAAATATGGATATCATACTTGTATTTGGTTGGACAATTGGGCGAAGTATACGAAGGATGATGGAGTTTTGGCATTTCCAGAGCATGGTTCATTTAATTTAGCGGTTTTGAGAAATTTGAAAGAAAAGATGATGAATTTAGAACCGAGACCTGGACACATGGACAGGAGAATCATGATGACAGAATGAGGAGATGGCGAAGTGCAAGTATGGCTGATGGTTTGTTTCCTGTGAGACATACAGAAGAAAATAGTGGTAGAAAATGTACAGAAAAGAGACATAATATAGAATCGGGAGGGTATGAAGTGAATGAGTCGGAGGATGATGTTGTTGACGACATGTTTTATAAAAATCCACCCCGTATCAACCAGATTCTGTCATGTTGACACCAAGTGCCCCAATGAGAGAGATTTTACGAATCATTAAAACTGAACCAGTACCCCAAGAGTTAGGGAAAAATAATTATTTCAGAGAGATAGAGAGAAAACAGGATAATAAGGTAAGTAGTGAAAATTCAGCAGAATTAGCAAAAACAACCTTGGAATTAACAGAAAAGATTAGGGAGTTAACTAAAAACTTAGAAGCCATAACTGTTCCCGTAACCATAGGTCCAGTAATGCCTATTTTTGATAAACAGAAAGATAACAAACACTGTCTAACGGTCCCTTATAACAGTAATAAACAGACAGAGAGGCCAAGGATAAATTCAGAAGAGAACCCATGGAGACAAGCAGTGAGTACATCAGAACAGAGTACGCCTAAAAATGTAATAGCAAATCCAGGTTTAGTTGAAAGACTAATAATATCCACAGATTCCATATCAGAGACTCCAAAAGATTTAGAATGAGGTAATGAGGAAAACACCAGTAGGTCCTACTTCAGAAGAACTAAGTGAATGGTTAAGGAGTCTACAGAGAAAAGACAGAGAATCTCAATCTATAGATGTGGCCAAATTAAGGATGGTTTTGGAAGAATTAATTGTAGGGACTATCCCCACGGAAAAATTAAAATCTTATCAGGATGAAGAATTACTCTTTATGTGCAAAAGTATAACCTGGAGAGCAAAGAACCTACATGAAAGATTAGAGGAAGTAGCAAATAAAATGGGTATAGACATTGAAAAGGTAAAGGCTTTACATAAACCATATCGAGTAGATTTTACTGAAAAAGATATTGAAAATTTGAACACCACAGGACGAATAATCCAGATTAAAGACATAATTATTTTGTTGAGAAAATGAGGAGATGTGGATAAATGGAGAAGTAGGTGGTTTAGAAAACGAGATGATGCCTCAGAAAAAACGTTTGCAGCTTTCCCAGTAAGAGAAAAGGAAAAGATAGTGACAGAATGCCCTATGAGAGAAATTCCAGGAGGGGGATATGTACATGTTCCTTGGACTAGGCAAGATATTTTGTCATTTACAAATGATTTCCCTCGACTGCGCGAGAAGCCAGTTGAGTGGTATAGACAAGTGGACAGATTTGTAAAATTATCAAAAGTTTTGTGGATTGATTTAAACAGCCTTTTTGACATAATAGTACCAGCAGATTTATGGACAGAGAGTAAAATAGTAATAGACTGGCCTACAAAAGAATACCCTAGAGATCTAAAAGACAGGTGCCCCTGATCCTGAGGTGATGAAGAAATATGAACAAGTAATTACCTTTTTGAAAAACAAAGTACCTCCCAAAGAAACAGATTGGGTAAAAATAGACCGAACTCATCAAGAAGCTAAGGAGTCAGTAAACGCATACTATGAAAGGTTAATTCTGGCCTTTAAGCAATTCAGTGGTGACAAAAATTTGAGCGAAAAGGATTTAAGTCATTTTGTATACAGATTTGTATATGGACTACGCCCTGAAATTAGTGAAATGAATAAGCAGCATACAGTGGATTGGCAAAACAAGAAAATAGATGAAGTATTAAGACATGCAAAGTATTTTAGTGATGAAATTGAGGCCGAGCAGCGTAAATTAAAAGTAAAGGCTATGTGGGCACAAGTAAAAGTGGCAGAAAGACAGGAAGCACAATTGATTGAACAAGCAAATAATGCAGGACCAAAACCTAGATTTAATACTGGAAAAGGAAAGGGACAGTTTAACATTGAAGAAGTCAAAAAGAAATGGCCATGTCACAATTGCGGAAGAATAGGGCACTGGAAATCCGAGTGTAAATTTCCCCCGAATACTAATGGTGATAATGCATCATTGAATCCACAGGTGCAGAAAGAGGTGAGTGGTCAACCGCAGCGACAGCAGCATGTTGTTACCCAACAGAATCAGGTGCCAAAACCGCCTATTCCACAGAGCGTAAATTCACAGAAATACAGTAATGAGACAGGATTCTACAACGAAGAACAGGTAACTAAGCTGCCGCGCGCTAGCACCGTTTCGCAGTATTGGCTACAACGCGATGAGAGTGAGTCAGAAGAAGGTTATTGACGGTGCCGAAGGGAGGAAGAAGAGTGCGTACTTGGCGCAACTCTAGAAGTAGACCTTTTGTAGATGGAAAGGTAAAGGATGAAAATATTACTTTCCTAGTAGATACTGGTGCTACTCGATCAACTGTTAGGTCAGCTGATGTTAAAAATCTTCCTCTCTCGGATGCATCAATCCAAGTGGTTGGAGTATCCAACAGACAGATCAAAACGTATCTCACAGAACCAGTAAAGGTCAATAGAGGGAAATTTTCCAAAATGCACCGCTTTGTCGTGTGCGATTCAAGTACTGTAAACCTATTAGGACAAGACCTGTGAATTGCACCATATTCTGTACCCCTGATGGAATAGCATTTGAGACCCCTGATGAAGATGTATTGTATAAAATGACCATGGCTAACATGGAAACTGAGGTCAATGAAGCCTATGCTGTGTTCAACCCTGACGAATTACCAAAAGAATTAAAACAGACAGGGAAAGCAGAAGTCTGGGATTTTACAGGAGAAGATGTAGGATTGATGAGAAATATGGATCCCGTAAAGGTAACAGTGAAAGAAGGAATAAGCTACCCAAATGTTCCTCAATATAAATTGACATCTGAAATAATTGAAGGAGTAACCCCTATAATTGAGAAAATGATTAAACAAGGAATTTTGAGAGAAATAATGAGTAGTCCATGTAACTCACCAACGTGGGACTGAAAAAGCCTAATGGAAAGTTCAGGATAGTGCAGGATTTGAGAAAGATAAACAAAATTGTAGTGTCATGCTGTCCTATTGTACCAAATCCATCTGTGATTTTTTATAAGATTCCTCATGATGCAGAATGGTATACAGTAATTGACTTATGTCACGCTTTCTTTTCCATCCCGTTGCACCATGATAGCCAACAAATTTTTGCGTTTCGTTTTGGCGAACGTATTTGGGCTTGGTGCCGAATCCCACAGGGGTATACGGAAAGCCCCTCGATATTTAATCAGATATTAAAAAAGTCTTTGGAAGATTTAGAAATGACCGAGAATTCAGTGCTATTCCAGTATATCGATGACCTGCTTGTGGCATCGAAAACTCGAGAAGCCTGTGTGGACACCATAGCTTTGTTAAATCATTTGGCAGATGGAGGACTTAAAGAGTCACCATCGAAATTTCAATTTTGTCAGAAGGAAGTACAATATTTAGGTCACAAAATTGAAAAAAGATTGAGGAAAATAACTACAGATAGGATCAAGATAATAAAAAGTATGAGCGCTCCCATGACGCAAAGAGAGGTGAGAATGTTTCTTGGAATGGTTGGGTATTGTCGTCAGTAGATAAGTAACTTTTCCCTGATCGCAAAACCTTTGGTGCGTCTGACGAGAAGTGATGTGAGAGATCCCATTGACTTAGATAGGGAAGAACTAGCAGCATTTAAGACATTGAGAGACAGTCTGTGTGAAGCGCCAGCGTTAGGGATGCCTGACTATTAAAAGGAGTTCGAGTTGTATTGCAGCGAGAGGAATGGATGTGCACTCTCTGTATTGATACAGAAACATGGAAAATTGAGAAGACCAATTGCATATTTCTCAGCTATGCTAGACCCTGTAGCTGTAGCCTTACCAGGTTGTTTGAAAGCAGAAGCTGCCACTTGTAAAAGTCTGGAACAGAGTGAGGGAATTGTGATGGGATATCATGTACGAGTGTATGTACCTCATGATGTGGCAATCCTTTTAACAAGGAGTCGTACTCAATTCATGACACATAGTCGTCTGACTAAGTATGAGAAAGTCATATTAGGTGCAACGTATGTGAGCCTTGCGAGATGCTTGAATGTGAATCCTTCAACGCTACTACCTGATGCTGAATATGTTGAAGTCAGGGACGAAGTGGATCATGATTGTTTGGATGTATTGGATTTCTGTACAAAACCTCGTCCTGATATAAAAGTTGTACCCTTGTCTGAAAGTGACTTTGTGATGTTTGTAGATGGGTCATGTTTGAGAACAGATGAAGGAAATCTGAGTGCAGCATATGCAGTGTGCACAGTTGCAGCAGTAATGGAAGCATCTTACCTGAAGGGAGTAAAATCAGCTAAGGTTGCTGAATTGATAGCTTTAACTAGAACCTGTAAGATCGGAAAGAATGTGAGAGTGACTGTGATAACTGATAGTCAGTATGGTTTTGGTGTTGTGCATGATTTAGGCCAGATTTGGCTGCAGAGAGGATTTTTGACTTCAAGTGGCACTCCTATAAAGAATGCTGAAGTGGTTGGAAAGTTGCTTGAGCGATACAGCTGCCAAAGCAATTGGCTGTTGTGAAGTGTGCAGCACATGTACAAACTGCTGATTATATTGCGGTTGGGAATAAGTATGCTAACGATATGGCCCAATATTGTGCTCGTAATCAGAACTCAGTGAACAGGGATAAAGAGAGGGAAATGAATTCCTTGCCACTAATGTTAACTAACGTTGTGGGTACTTGGGAAGAAGTGAGGCAATTGCAGGAAGAAGCAGGAGACGAGGAAATGAGACAGTGGGTAAAAGCAGGATGTGCACCAAGGGAAACAGATCATGTGTGGGTTTATCGAGATGGAAGACCAGTCATGCTTGATAGCATGATATCTGCCATGGCATGGATGTATCATGGACAGGGACACATAGGGAGGGACGCGATGATTCGGTCCTTCAAACAAACGTGGTTCAATGCTAAATTTAGACTTCTAGCCGAGAGCCTTTGTCAAAGATGCCTTATATGTCAGCAGTTCGATAGGTTGAAAAGGAGGGCCTTTCACCAGAATTCAGGTTGATTTCATTGAGATGCCACCTTGTAATAGGTTAAGGTATGTCCTAGTAATGGTCTGCTTGATTTCTAGATGGGTAGAAGCATATCCCACAAGAAGGAGTGATGGAATTACTGTAGCAAAATTGCTTTTGGGGGAATTCATCCCTAGATTCGGATTCCCAGTTACAAATGAATCAGATAGAGGAAAGCATTTTCATAATGAGATCATGAAATTGATTTGTGAAGTATTGAATGTACAACAGAAACTACATTGTGCCTATCGCCCAGAGGCTTCTGGTGTGGTGGAACAAATGAATGGCACTATCAAAAACCGATTGGGGAAAATGTGTTTAGCCACAGGTTTGAAATGGCCTGATGACTTGCCTCTGCTACTCATGACTATTAGATCAATTCCAGATAGAACCATAGGTTTGAGTCCCCACGAAATAATCACGGGAAGAGCAATGCGCCATGTATTCCTACCAGTCAACAAGCTGTTGCCTATATCTGATGACTTGGTGTTGGATTACTGTAAGGGGCTGGCTGACGCAGTTCATTCTGTGTTTCATCAGGTTGGTTTGGATGCCACCACCCTTGAAAAGAAGCAAGCTCATGATCTGAGCCCAGGAGTCTGGGTGAGAATCAAAGTACACAGAAGAAGGAACTGTCTAGTCCCACGTTGGGGAAAACCACGTCAAGTGATTTTGACTACAACAACAGCTGTGAAGTGTGCTGGGATCAAGAACTGGATTCATGCTAGTCACACATTGAGAATCCCAAATCCAGTGGATAATCAAGAGCGAGAATATTATGACGAGTCAGAAAGTAGCACCGAATCGGATGCTAAAGAAGTAAGAACAAGAGAAAACCCTGAAAGGGGTTAGACAGAGCCAAATTTGATAGTTGCCCCAGAAAATATTCCCTCGAGAAAGAGGTTGCAGATTTCTGATACTAGCTCAGACTCAGGGACTGCACAAATACCGATATGCTCCGGAAAGGAGAAAAGCAGTGAAGAGACAATTGGAGAAGTTATTGATAAAGAAATTCTTGATGAAAAACTGAGAGAAATTCCACCTGAAGTAACAAAAATAGATGAACAGGTGCCAGATACAGAAAGTGAAGGAAACAGTGCTTAATTTGTGCCGGTGCTTTCCGGTGCTCAGCACCGGCACTTATTTTTTACGGCCGGGTCTACGCATGATATCAGCTCACTACATTCCAGTAATGCTACAGTCACACTGTCATCCTGGTAAAGAGCTGATATCCCACTGTAAATCCATACCTGGGTTTCAATGTTGGGCTGATTCAGCGTGGATTTGCACGTAAAATATTTGAATTTGGATGGCGTAGCCGCCTGCTTTATAATGAGGCACAAACCTCCGGAAAAACTGCCTGGGTGAGGTGCTTGCCTCAGCCAAACTAACAGCAATCATAGCGCTTGAAAGCCCGGCCTCGTCCCTCCTTAGAGAATCGGCAAGGGTTTCCTCCCGAGGCTGACCAATGGGGATAAGTGTCCTCACTTTTCACCCGCCCTAGAGCACTGAGCAACTGCAGCACTAGTCTATCAGCTAAAGAAGCAAGCAGAGTGTCACGCAGCAGCAGCCCTATATTTAAAAGTTTTAGCACAGGAAAGGCAGTAAGTAATGATTTAATTTTCGTAACATGCGCAAGTCTGTCTTGTTTAATGGTTGAGGTACGTGCCCAGAAAAGTGTAACCTGTTATTTCTTGCGCTTGTTTTTACTTAAAGTATGGTAAATTCATTTGCAAATTCTACAGCAGATGACCTGCCATACAATCCTGATTGCCGTGCTACCCGAGTGTTGATTATGTGTCTGTGTGTTGTTTCTACAACAACCAGGTTTCCAGCTTTCATGTTTTTATTCGAACCATGTTGTGTTCTTTCTTACTGTATTTTGCAGAGATCTGAAAAAAGCATGACGAGCTGAGAGCTAGGGCTTTATAAATATAAAGAGAAAGTGAAACCAATGGTGGTAAGGAATGAGGAGGACGAGTTTGCTTGAAACATGGATGCTAGTGATTGCAGTATTTGTTACATAAGGATTTAAATTAGTAAATGATTAACCCCGTCATAATTGCAGTTAAGATTATGTCCATTAAAGAATTATATTACAATGTATTAAACATTGCACACATTTGATAGAGGTTAGTGCAATCGAGTCTGCCAAAAATGTGTCTTGGAATTGGTTTAATGAAAATGCAGCTCATTACAAGGCAAATGTAATAAATGTTATGCACAATTACATTACGCCCACTTTGTGATCAGGACATAGGCTTCAGAATGAAAAAACTCAGTCTCTACAGTGTCAGGTGTAGTATAGTTACCAAGGAAGTGGTTTCCCCAGCAATGGTGACCATGTTAAAAGTGTTCCCCAAACTATTCTTGTGGCTTATTCACCAGTTCAGAAATTTGGAAAGGTGGGCAAGTGGGTTGATCACTAACATCTGATCGAGTGAGCCAGCTATTTTTCCCGATGCCCACCACTTACCATGCTTAGAGGCATGGTTAAGGACTTCATTCGTACAGTTCAATACGTGGTCCATGTATAAGGGATTTGGATGAATTCTTGTAACTTGCGAGACAGGACTCTCACCTTGGATTTTCTTTAACATCCCATTGCATTCTGGGATCTGTAATCTTGGTTTACTTTAATTGTACCCATTGTACTAAAACGAGATTACATAGTTTACAAAAACAAAAGAACATGACTGGATGAGCCTTTCCCTAATGATGTAGAGCCATCAAGGCAACACCAGTAAAGTACCTTGGTTTCCATGGGCGACGTGGGGGTGATTTTTCCCTGCGATTAAGACAAACCATCAATTGATCAACTTTTGCTCCATACAAAACCAGAGTGCACCATGTGATGAGCATTGTTGTTTTCTTTAACCAGCATTGCACCAGAGCACAGAGGGCATCAATATTCTTTACAAAAATGTTGTTATTGGCAAAATAACTTTCCGCCTCCATTCCTGTGTTTCCGCCCCTTCTTTACTTTGCCTGTCCATCCACTCTTGTCTATATGTCTTTCTTTGCCAGCTCAACTTTCCCCAACTTTAATTTTTTTTAACAGATGTACTCCATTTCCCTCTTTTTAAGATCCTCTTTCTCCCATATGTCTCTGTCTCTCTCCTTTGCTTGCACCCTTCATAGCACTCACTCACTCGCTCTGTCTTCATCCATCTCATTACTTCGATTTCTTTCTCTTCCTCATGTTTGTCTCTCTCTTTCAGGCTCTGTCTTCTTTCTCGCTTGTTCTTTGTCTCTAATCGCATTCTATGCTTCCACCTCGTTTGTATCCACTCATTCTGTCTCCTTTTTTTCATTCCATCCTTTTCTGACTCCCTTTAATCCAGGTTCCCTCCCTCCATTCAGCTTTGTGTTTTGCTTTTTCTTTCGCAGTACACATCTGTGTATTCTCTTACATTAGTTGTACTTTCAGGTACCCTTTCTGGTGCACATGTTGTTGAAGATCTTTCAGCAGCACTACACCTAAAGAGTCAGAAACCCTTGGCCTACCCAGCAGTATAGGCGTTTTAAGGCATGAGCAAAGAGGGCCCATGCCTTGGGCCCCAGCCTTTCAGGGGCCTCCTTATAACGCTAGCTCTGTTCTGCAGAGAGTCCTGCCTTGATTACCATGACTAATTCTTTTTTAAACAGATTGTTTTAAATACCGTTTTCCTTTTTAATGTGGGTGATATGAAGAGACATGCTGTTTTTATGTTTCATGCAACTTCTATAAAAAAGTTTCTTTTAGACCAAAGCAGTACCTCTGAAATGAGAAATGGGAGGGCATTACAGAGACTATTTGCAGCAATATTAGTGTGCTGCTGCTGCGTTGAATGTTGAAAACACAAGTTATAATCCCTGAATATTGATGTAAACACATTTAAAATTTGGACAAATGTTCCTTGATCACATAACGTGCCAGAGGCATGTGGTAGTGGGCAAATATCAGCTGCCCATATGATGTGCATAGGCTTTCACAACTTGCCATATATATTATACCAACCAAACAGAAGCCTGCACAAGTGGACATTTCTGACTTGGGTAGGTAACATTTGCAGACCTACATTATATGCACTGTAATGCTTAAAGTCATCTGCACATCTGGAAAGTGTTATTTTCAGATACCATGCTACAGCATTACATAGTGTGCATATACAAAGGGTCTGCATTGTATGCTATAGGCATATCTGTGACAGTACATTTTACATGAGCATATGATATAGGCACATTTTAGAGACCTGATATGGCATATATTCAGAGGTTTTAGATGTGATATGATATACTTTATTCGATAACAAGGTATCATAAAAGTAAATACAATACAGCATAAATAAAAACCAGAAAAATTAGTAAAAACATATATAAATACACCTAAAATTTCTTAAAAGTGCATAGCTAAGAATAAAAGGCACAATGAATAAAAAACATAACAAGACTAGAGGAATACAACAAACAGATACATATCAAAGATAGGGCGCTATTTCATATAAATGGCACAGTTACACAGTATAGCTGTCTAGCCGGTACTTGGTACAACTAGCTTGGTTCGCAATTGCCATGCTTTTCCTAAGTATTTAGCAACCCCACAAATTACCAGCATGGATGTGGTATCCGTTGTTAGGATACGAAGGGCTACTGAGCACTGCCTAGTTCCCAGGTTTCTACATACTGGGCTTAGCCAACGTTTTCTAGGTGCCCTGTATGCTTTACAAGCAAACAGGAAGTGACCCAGTGATTCACTTGGATTAGAACATCCCGGGCAGGCTGTTTGATGGAATTTAGAATTTTTCCAGCTATTAGTAAAAACATTCAAGGGTAGTGTGCCTAATCTCATTTTAAGGAACAAGGCTCTGTCCCTTGGTGAAGAGATAAAATCAAGAAACGGCTCCAGCTTCGGTACTGGTTTGTAAGTCAGAAATATGTCAGTTAAAGTGCCCAACTTTGGATTTTTCAAATCCGTTGCTTCTATACTTGCCCAGTATAATTTCTTGATAATATCTTTTGGCGGAGGCTGCTGTGAGAACCATTCTTCTTTTAGCCCCAAGTTGGTAACCAAGTCCCTAAAATTTTTCAACCATGAGATCACCCCAAAACCATTTAGAGCAATGAGTTCGTCGAGGACTGCGGCATAGTTACTAAGTTCTGGAGTCCTTCTGAGACGAACCCAAAAAAGTAGGGGGCGAAGCCCAACAATATCTTTAATTGAGCGACGTCCCAAATCATAAAGTAATGGTTTGATAGGGGTGGAGACTGGAAGGCCCACTAACTCTCTCATGAATTTATGTTCTGCTGTAACTAAATCAGGAACTCTTTCTGATCCCCACAATTCAGAGCCGTAAGTTGCGGCAGACAGTGCCTTGCCCTCATATACTAGTAAAGCGGGGCTGATAGGCTTACTAGAGGTCAGGCGGTGGTCTCTAAGGATTGCTCCTGTCACTCTCTTAAAATTTAAAGACATCTTAGCGATGTGGGAATCCCATTTCATTTTAGAGTTTATCCTGACCCCTAAGTAATCAAAGGCATCCACTTCCTCCAATAAGGTGCCATTTAATGCAATATTGATTTTCTTATATTTTTTGTTTCTAGACAGTACCATCAATTTGATCTTAGTAGTATTAACAGTAAGGCCACGATTATTGCAAAAGACACTAAACCTGTCAAGCAGTTTCTGAAGGCCGGACGGAGTTTTAGACATGAGGAGTGTGTCATCTGCAAAGAGGAGGGTAGGTATTTTTTCCCCCGCCAGGGCGGGGGCATCCGCTGAGTCCTCCCTCAGATGGTCTGCCACACCATTAATAAAGAGGGAGAACAAAGTCGGAGCCATCACACATCCCTGGCGGACCCCCCTCTGAACAGGTATTCGATCAGTCAATTGGCCTTCACTCCCCCATCTAATTCTTGCATACGTGCCATCATGCAATCTTTTTATGAGTTCCAAAAGATATCGTGGAAGCCCCATATCATGCAGTACCTGCCACAATTTAACCCGGGGTACGAGGTCAAAAGCGGTTTTAAGGTCTATAAAGGCCAAGTACAGAGAACCCCCGCCAATCAGGACAGTCTTCCAGTAGGTGGCCACAAATCTGAATACTTGGTCCATAGTGCCTATTTTCTTCCTAAAACCAGCTTGTAAGTGTGTTAGGATGTTTCCCTCTTCAAGCCAAGTCCCCATTCGTGAATTAAGAACCCTACCAACCACCTTTTGGATGACGTCAATTAAGCTTATCGGTCTGTAGATGGCAGGGTCCTCTCTCGCCCCCTTCTTGTGTATTGTGACCACCTCGGCGCCCTTCCAAGAATCTGGGACTACATGGCCCCGTAACAATAAATTCATCATATTAAAAATAAGACTTGCCCATGCTAAGGGGTCATGAAGAATCAAGTCTCCTGGCAGCCCATCTGGGCCTGCCGCCTTCCCAGGTGCTATGCTTTTAATGGCGGTCTGTACCTCCACAAGTGTAAAGAAATCTGTTAATTCAAGCTGTACAGAAACTGGGTTAGGGTCTGGGCTGGCAGTCGCGAGGTAGTCGGTCTCTACGTCGCTACAGTATAGGTTTGAAAAATGCACAAACCACTGCTGCTCGGTAATATTATTGGGGATTGGATCAGAGTCTCTTCTGGTTAATTGGGTTATTAGGGCCCAGAAGGTACTAGAATCTTTTAAAAAAGCTGCCTTCTTTAGTGCTTGCCAATGATCCTCCTCCCAAGCCCGTTTAGCAACTTCGATGGATTTTTTATAAACTTGTCTGGCCAGCCTAACAGCTACAGAATCTCTTTAGCGTAAGGCAAGTGAAATAGCCTTCCTCTGGGTTCTGCATTCAGCAGTGAACCATGGATTGCCTCTCCTAGCTGCGGGGTTCGTACCAGCGTTTGACCCTTTAATTTTAAAATGAGTGCCTATGTCCTCAATAAATACTTTATAACAATTGTTAAGCTCTACACAATTCGTCTCCACCGACGTAGAATTAAGGAGAGCAAATTCTGCAGCCTTAGCGGCAACTTGAAGGTGTATGGAAGATAAGATGTCCTCATGACATGATACTTTGTGCCATTTCAGCCTTCTGTTGCAGTTTGAGGGGATTACTGCTTTTGATACTAAATTCGAATTTAAGGAGTTTGTCCTTGTATGCCATTTTATAACTGCACAGAGAGGGTTATGGTCACTATCTGGCATCTGTTCTACCTTCATATCAACCACATACCCCCAGGATTTTGTATCTATGATGATATAATCAATGTGCGATGGCCCATTTAATCTATTAAAAGTCATAGCCCCATAAGGGTCGGAGAGGGTTCTTCCATTTAGTGCTCGAAGATTGAATTCCAAAGTGAGACCGGTGATCTGCAGTGCCCTCACTGTCCATCTCTTGATGGGACTCAAATTTAAGGGAGGGATACTGTTTTTAATGTCATCCTCACTGAACCCTAAAAGATCTACGTCTCTTAACGGTTCATATGTGTAGTTTAGATCACCGCCTAAAATAATATTGGAAAGGGGAGGGATGTCTGTCAAGGCATTTTCCAGGGAGGAAATGGTGACAGAATTTTGATTAGGAGGGCCTCCTCTTGCGTATACATTAAAAAGATCAACTCTAGAGCCATTCCATGGCCCTTTAAAAGATAGATGAAGAATGTCTACTGACTTGGCATTATGGACTTTGATATCCAAATTTAGTGCTACCTTAATCCATATGTGTAGACCTCCCGAAGGGCGCCCCACACCCTGGTGCACTGCCGGTATATAGAAAGTAGAATAGCCGGAAATATAGAGGGGGTCCAGGCTCCAAGTCTCCTGGAACATGCAGATTTCATGTTGGTTAACAAAGTCAAGCCAGTCCGGGCTAGTCAGATGCTTCTTAAGGCCTGCAATGTTCCACGAGAGTATATGGATTGTTCCAGAGTTGCCCCCCCCCACTATCTGATACATCCTTGGTCGAAGGAAGGAGACAGTGGTCACTAGCTGATTGTACCTTCGATAAATCACAGAGAGAATGCTGAATGTTGTCTTCTGGGGAAAGTCAATCGACTTCCTCTAGTCCTCTTAGTGGGGAAAAACGATTAAAAGTAGGTAAATTAAAAGTAGGGGGCCCTGCTTGTGGCCGAGAGGACATATTAGGGTATGTTGGGTTCCTGGTTAATGTCTGCGGGTAAAAGTAAGTTAGGTCAAAGGTTCTAATGGCACTATGATATTGGCCTTGGAACCAGTTAACTATGTGTCTAGTTGCTCTATGATCTCTGAAGTTAACAATGACTACATCACCTTCGATGTCCTTTGGCCGTGAGCCCACCCAACCAAGCCTACGGACATTCAAGAGTTCACCATTTATGTTAAGAGGTAAGGGCCTATTCTTTCCCAGCCAGTGCAGGACCTTATTTTTTAAGTCATAGTAGCCCTCTTTCTTGCCTACCTCTAGTACTGGGACTCCTGTCATAAGTACAACATAAGGAGCTGCCTCCGGGGGCAGGTCTATATGATGACAGCTAGCACCATGCATTTTATTTGAAAAGGTGCCAGGGAGTACATTACTTGTAGAAGGGTGGGGACCATTAAAAGACAGGGTAGCAGTTGTCTTTCGGTTGGGTGACAAATTAGTTACGTTTGGTGATGATGGAAGAATTTTGGCTTTAGTTATCTGTAAACCATGTAGCCCAACATCTGGCGCGCAAGCTGGGTTAGGAGAAGAGTTACTATTTGATGGTGCCAAAACCTTAGCTGATGTCTCTTTTGAATGGTCGATGTTTTTCAAGATCATCTGCTCAATTAACCCAAGATGGTTCGACACACCCTTCATCCTTTCTAGCAATGGGAGAAGAAGTGATTTGACAAGTGTCTCAAGTCGACACATAATGTCGTTTGTTAAAGAATCATAATTATAAGGATCCGACTCCGTAGCTATGTCTATAGGCTGTTTAGCAACTGGAGGGGGACAATTTGCAGTATTTTCTACTTGGTTACACTTGTCATTGCCAAAATGGTTCACCTTATTGTATTTCTTTTCTCCCTTCTTCCTTTTCTTTAGAGGGGGAGGACCTGTGTTATTACTTCTCCTTCCCTTCTTTTGTGGGCTAGGAATAATGGCAATGGGCGTAGCCATAAGAGCTTGCGAATTCAATGATATACAGTCCAAAGAGTGATTAACATGAGGATTAGGAACGGGGGATGTTAAATGTGTATGAGGTTGTGTCACTATCTTGCTGACACGAATAGGCGAGGAAGATCTACAGGCAATCTGGCTCTTATTTAAACAGGAGGTAGGTGGAACCATCGCCGGTGAAGCGGCCGTCTGGATAGGGCCGAGAGAAGAACGTTTAGATTGTAAAAGTTCGGCCGATAGACGCCGCTCCACCATGGCAATCTCCTTTTCAAGAACAGAAGCTGCTCTAGTGATGAAATTGTCCAGCGTGCCTCTAACTGAGCCTCCCAGCATGGATGATTTACGTGTTGGTGTTCGTGTTGACATTATATTCAATAGTCAGATGGGCGTGCCCGTCAATGGGAATTTACAATATCACAACCACAAATAAACAGAGCACACAAGCGAAATCGGTAGTCAGTCAGGGTGAACCACTTAGCAAAAACAGATGTACAGACAGTACCTTTGAGGGTGGTGTAATGATCTTAGGGAAAGGGCCCGGCCCGGCCTCCTCCTGCCCCAGACGGCCACAGACGGCCCGCCCTTTGCCTGGGCTTAGCCCGGCGCCGCTCGCGCGCATAAGCGGCGTCAGCGGCTCCCCTGCCGCACGGGATGTTGGGAGGTGTAGTCCGTCCCCGCACAGCGGCCGCGGCTGGTAATGGCGGCAGCGGGGGACGAAGAGCAGCAGGACAACGAGGCGAAAAGCACTGAGGTGAGTGGCTTCACAGGCGCTCAGGACACAACCACAAAGTCCGCAAACAGGAGCCCGCTCTGCCGAGGAAGCACCGGTCTTTCTGAGCGCCACTTGGCGCGTAAGCGGCGTCAGCGGCTCCCCTGCCGCACGGGATGTTGGGAGGTGTAGTCCGTCCCCGCACAGCGGCCGCGGCTGGTAATGGCGGCAGCGGGGAACGAAGAGCAGCAGGACAACGAGGCGAAAAGCACTGAGGTGAGTGGCTTCACAGGCGCTCAGGACACAACCACAAAGTCCGCAAAGAGGAGCCCGCTCTGCCGAGGAAGCACCGGTCTTTTTGAGCACCACCTGGCGCGTAAGCGGCGTCAGCGGCTCCCCTGCCGCACGGGATGTTGGGAGGTGTAGTCCGTCCCCGCACAGCGGCCGCGGCTGGTAATGGCGGCAGCGGGGGACGAAGAGCAGCAGGACAACGAGGCGAAAAGCACTGAGGTGAGTGGCTTCACAAGCGCTCAGGACACAACCACAAAGTCAGCAAACAGGAGCATATTACAGGACTGAATAATGTACTTGAATCAGTTACAGGCAGTGCATATGCCAGAGAGTTGCATAATGTGCATCTTAAAGAGTCCAATATTCTTCATGTGATAGATGCCTTCATAGTGGGCTCGTACCTCTCAGCTCTATAATCCCATATATTTTTTGGTAACAAGATGAACATGAATCAGTCAAATGCAAATTCCGCAAATTCTCAGAGCAAAAGAATTGAGTAGGGTGTAAGGTGTGGTACTCTCTTCTTCTAATAGAATGTCCAGTGGTAGTTTAGGGGGTTATTTGAAAATCAAGCCTGAGGAGAAACAAAACACAAGAGAAGTAGATAGTAATTCCAGCTTTACTTTAGAGTAAGGCCTTTCATGGTCTGAAAAGGTTCATTATCTGTGATTCCAAAAGTTATGACATCCAGTCTCTTTTGTGGGCTTGCCTTGATTTTAACGGTGGAGCCACTGGAGGTAGTGGGTGAAGCCGGGGAGTGGGTGTGGTCTCCTACAAAAATTTGAGCACCTTTACTTAATATTTTACAAATTAAGCACTGGAAGGAAAGATTCTTGCAGAAGACCCCCGAGGAGTTGTAGGGGATCCTAACATCCAGTTAGAAGAAGGGACAGCTAGTCAGCAGGAAGATATTGTGCAAGAAACAGGAGGAGGGACAGAAGTAGGGAAAATAAAAGAAGTGTTGGAAAAAAGAACGACAGAAAGCAAAAAGCAAGTTGAAACAGAAACAGAGGAAAGCGATGAGGAGGTACCAGAAGGTCGAGTCCTGAGGAAAAGAGCATGGAGAGCTGAGAAGAATGATAAAGGAAGTAAATCAAAAAGATCAGCAAGAGATGAAATCTGGCCTAATAAGATAAAGAGATTAAGATATCGACTGACACGAGTGAATTCACCAAGAGTAGAGCAGGTGAATGAAGTATCGAGTCAGGAAAAGTCAAAAGATGAGAAATTAACTACAACAGACGAAAACAAAAGAATAAGAAAGCCCAACCAGAAGTATAAGTCGCCAGAATGGTCGTATGTGGACCTGCCTGAAATAAAAGAAGAGGCGGACAGCCAAGAAAATCCAGAGGTGACTGTACCGGAAGTGGTTGAGGAAGAAGAAGAATCGAAAATCCTGAGAGTTATCTTGTCCAACATCGGAGAAGAGACGGATGTTCAGGAAGGTCTGTACCAAGATTATGAGAGAAAAGTGAAAGACGATCAAATGCCAAACTGAGCAAGACAAAAGTGCTGCTAATGGAAAGAAAATAGAACACTGGAAAAAGACATAAACTGATAGAACCAAGTAGGTGCTTAGAGCCTTGGGTTAGACAAAACTAGTTGTGAAGTAGAAGAGGCTAAGTCAAAAGACACTGGTCATTTTGCAAAAATGGCAAACACTGAAAGTAGAACAGCTAAATGTGTATTTTTACAGAGATGGTTTAAAATGTGTTGTTGTTGTACAGGATTACTAATGCTTCTATGGAGTGTGTTAGCATTGCTGATTTCATTTACAATAGACACAATAGAAGGACATAGTGAGAATAAATCTAATACTAATATAGAGAAGGTTCAGAAAGTATATCCAACTAGAATAGATAAAAACTATCTACACAAAGACAGGTCTATAAATGATTTCTCTAACAATGTGTTTTCGAAACTTGTGTATGAGTATGTTAAGACAATGGATGTGAGGGATTGCTACGTTTGTATGCAGTTACCTGCATCTGTATCGGAGGGAGTGACCTATCATCACCTCCCTGTAACATATAGAATAACATGTAGTGTGATAGCTAGTTTGTTTTACCAAATAGGGAAATTAGAATATTATTTTTCAGATGTGGATAACATATTTTCACAAGTACCTGCGATTAACAAATTAAATAAAGTAAAGCCCGCAAAAGTGTTAGGTGAATTTTTCTTAGAAACTAAAGAACTAACATTAGAATATATTTTTAGAAATAACTTGACTTGCAGTTTAAAGAAAGAAGAAAAGACGTTTTTGGATATGGTTGAAGAGAGGAGAAGACAGTTTGGGATGTTGAAATGGAAAAACATTTGAAGGGAGAAGCTAGTCCAACTATGGCTTTAAATTGGCCTCAGAAAGGAAAATTGTGTATTAGAAGGAATCAAACTGCATATGATAATTACTTTGTAGGTAATAGTGAGTGCCATGATACATATAGAATCATAGGTGGATTGGGATTTAAAGGAGGAAATGATCCAGTTTTTCCTGGGTTATATTTTATCTTCGGGAACAAGGCATACTATCGTTTGCCAGACCATTGGTATGACACATGTTATGTAGGTCTGGTCTTTCCAAAGATATTCCACATGGGAAGAGGAGAAGATGGTGTACATAAGTTAGGTAGTCTATTAGCTCGTAGAAGGAGAGAATCTTGGTAAGAAATTGTAGGAGACATCTTTGGAGCATTGATACCAGCAGTGGGAATATCTCTGAATGCACACAAAATTTGAAAATTATCAACAGTAGTGGATCGCTTGTCAACAAGCACCGCTGGAGGATTTTTATTGGTAAATACTGAAATGGTTGCCATGCGTGCTATGGTAATGCAAAATCGACTTGCCCTTGATATATTATTTGCAAAAGAGGGTGGAGTCTGTGGAATGAAAGTTCAACATATAACTGAATTGCATGAGGAAATTACACCACTGGAGGTTGAAAGTGTTTGAGAAAAGATTAGGAAGAAACTTTCTTCTATTAAGGATTTCTTATTAAATTTAGGTGGTACGTTTATAGGTAGGATCTTATTTCCATTAACCTGTGTTATTTTTATAGCATTAGTTCTAAGATTAGGATGACTGTGTCATAAAAGAAAGAAAATGCAGAAAAAGTTAAAAAGAGAAAATTTGAAAAGAAGGCAAAATAAGAGACAAGAGAGGGAATTTGAAGAAGTAGAATTAGAGGAGATGAAGGAAAGCATGTATAAAACAGCTAGAAGAGAAGAAATTGGGGAAACAGAGATGTAAATTAACTGAAAGGAATTCATATCTCTTTCGTGACAAATTGAAACAAAATGTTTAATTGTGTGGTGATAAAATCACCAAAGGGGGGATTGATGGAGCGGGTAGTACAAAATGTTGTATACCGCCCTATTCTGCATGAGATCACTAATTGAATAATCTATTAACTATAATATTTAAATGAGTTTGCATGTGTTATTAATCAACATTATTAATATACAAAATATACGTGGGATTTGCATTTTGCATGGCTAAATAACCTTTATGACTAAAATCCGTACGCATACTAACAGTAGTATATGTAATAAATGGAATATTCCATGGTATATGTTGCCTTTGTGATGTCTCTGTAATGTTGCTCGAGAAGACAACGTAAAGGGTGAATATAAACGCTTTAAATGTTGCTATACGCTAGATAAATACAAGCACATAAAGGGATTAGTAAGGGGTTAACATTAGATTTATTATTTCTATGCATTAATTACTCTTTTGTGTTTGTTTCGATTAAGTTGGCGTTTGGGCCTAAATAAAAATGGCCGCCGACACAACATGACGATGTGGCCACTGTCCCACGAGGCGCGGAACGAACAGCGCATGTGCAACATAGATGACTGCGGCCTCTACATGACCCGTAACCCACTGTACTAAGACAAGGCCACAGTGAGAAAACAGCCAAGTGACAAAACAAAGGACGTTTACAAAAGAAACCAGAATGGACTGAACTGTGACCTCACCCCTCAAACTGTGCTAAACCCTATCGGACGATCACAACCAACCAATCACGACTGTACGAAATTACCAAAATGTAACTTTTACTGTGATTTTGTTATATAAGAACATGGCAGAATAGAGAGGGACCTACCAATTTTTCCTACCCTACTGACCGATGACCACGACGATGACGGTGACGCTACGCGAACTCTACTACTTAGGGTGACTGCTGCGTTTTCCTGAATCCTAAATGGTCCGGATGCTGCCCAATAATCTTATGACTGCGAACTTTTCCTAATTCTATGGGCATTGCTAGATGCTTGCACGTCTCCGGTCTTGGCCGATCTTTGAGACTGTGGCGTGCTGAGCACAGAACTTGAACATTAATCTGCTTTGACGAATGACGACTGACTTAGAGGACTCCAGATAGTCAGAATAGGTAAATATGATGTTCTGCGATTTAATTGAAAAATTTATATAAACTCTCCAAACGCAAATTTAACTTTGCTAAGAAATTTCAGATAAACAGATATTGATTGACAAAGAATGAGTTTGTGATTTATTGAGAAGGGTAAGATCTAAATCTTAAAATGTGTTTTAGCTGGTTCTAGATCACCATCAACCAATCCAACTATTTGGTCCATTGGCCACGTGGGAGGAGTGCCTTGATGTTTAGGATTGAGATCTGTAGGTAGAAGGGATATTGATGTATATTCTGTAAATTAACCTTTCTTTCCCTATAGGATATAAGGTATTTCCCCCACATGTCGAGCGCTTGAACCGCTCATCCCTCCAACTGTGTGCAGACCGGTGAATGGATAGTGTGAGAGTTGGTGTTATGAGCCCCACCAATGACTGTATGAGTGAATGAGTTAGTGTGACGTCGGGTCTGTAACAAAGGAAGGATATCAGTACGGGTTAACTTTCAATGTTGCCAGGGTTTTTGCGCTCCATCACAATCAACACCGCATCGTCGGCGCAGGGTAGTATTGGTATTGGGTGAGTGTCAAACACGGGGACGTCTGGGGATGAGCCCCGAAGGGCTGCCACAACCCCGTTTGTGTAGATGGAAAAAAGAAACGGGCGAGGACACATACCTGCCTGACTCCCCTGTAGCTAGTACATTCCCCATTTTTGCCGTAGCGAACACATGCAGTGGTATTTGCATATAATTGGCGGATGAAATTAATTATAGGTGGCTCATTCCCTATCACCTCCATTATATGCCAGAGCTTGGGGTGGCTCACGCAGTTGAATGCCGCTGAGAGAACCATAAAGGCCATATAGATGTTTCCACCCTTCGCTCTGGTGATAATTTCAGGCACTGATCTGTAGTGCCCTTTCCCCTCTGAAACCCATACTGAGCCTGCATTAAAATATTATTTTCTTGTGCCCACTCTTCCAACCTAAATAAAATGAGCCGGCCCATGAGTTTGGCGGTTGTATCCAGCAGGGAAATAGGCCTGTAATTTTGTGGGCTTCCCCTGTCCCCTTTTTTGTACATCGGAACAATTATACTGTGCTTCCAGGAAACTATAGCTATACTATTAAAAGCATTGGTTAGCAATTGGGCCCACAGGTCTTGATTTTCCCTGAAGAGATCTATCGGCACCCCATCCGGTGCAGGTGCTTTTCCTGCAGTACAGGAGGCCAACCTTCTTCTTACTTCTAAAAGTGAGAAGGACAAGTTTCCCTGCAAATTCAGTTCTATGTAGGTAGAGGGTAACATGTGGGGAATGTTAGAGCAGAAAATATGTTCAGTGTGCCACCTATGCTTCTTCGCTTACATGTGTATCCATTGGCGTGTGCTTAAGGTTTTTAAAACAGGGGGCATTATTTACTTTCCAAAAATCTCTACTATTTCCCATCCTAGCAGCCTGCTCAAGTTCGTCCCAGGCTTCCTCCCTCATATCCCTTTTTCTTTTCCTTCTTGCTGTCTTATAGTCACTACGTAGCAATTGTATTTGTGCTGCGTTTCTAGGATGGGTTTTCTAGATTTAGTACAGGGGGGGTCAAACCAGCGTTTATATATTAAACTGTTTGGCGGTTTGTAGTGAGTAAGGGCCAATTTAACTTTCCCATAAATGTCTGTAATGTGTGATACTAATAATGATGGACAGGTCGCTTGTTCCAAGCAATTGAAAATATTATCCAATATGTTCACTATGATCCCTAGAACCAATTTCTGCTTCTCTATTTGGGCCCATTTTAGTTGGTAGCCATTTTTTCTTGACAAAACTATATTTTCTTCTTCCTGATGCTGCTTTACTTCCTCGCTTATCAGACTTGGGGGTATGTTTAGGATGGCATGGTTGCTAAAGCTCGAAAATACATTGTCTACGTGAGTCACCTTATCATTAGAAGGGGTAGTGTTGGACTTGGCCCTTTTTGCAGGGTTATCCTAAACTTTTTGCTTCTTCCTCTTATTTTTTCCTGATCTGTGTTTGTTGGTTTTAGGACTCTGGGCACTTTACCACTGCTAATCAGTGTTTAAGTGCATTTTCTCCTTGTGTAAATTGTTATTATGATTGGTTCTTCCTGATTGGCAAGGTACCCCCCTGGGCAGTGTGCAGTGTATGTGAAAGGTAGCACATGTACTGATGTGTGAAACATGTCCTGATAGTGAAATACTGCCAATTTTGTTTTTACCTATTGAAAGGCTATCTTGTCCCATAGGACAAAATGGGGAATGCTTTGTGATATTTTAAAAGCATATCTCCCCATAGGGATAAGATAGAAAAATAAAGTTTAGGCTCTCTGAACTCAGAATTTAATAACACATCTTTAACTAAAGATGGTTTTTAAATTGTATGTTTGAAAATGCCACTTTAGGCATTTTCTTGTTTAACCATTCTGTGTGCCTCTGAATGGTTGTGTATTGACTGTCTGATTTTGGAGTGACAGGGGCTGTGGAGGTGCATTCTTTCAGACAGCCATCGGGGGAGTTTATTGTGTGTACTGCCTTTCCTGAATGAGTCGGGACTGGGCTGAATAGACCTGGGCTGCATTCAGAGTAGGGGGAGGAGTTCTCACTAGCACCTGAATTGGCTCGGTCTGCATTTAGAGTGCTGGTAGGAGATTTTCCTTGTACCTGAATAGGGCCTGTCTGCCTTACACAATGCTGTCTCCACCTCCTGTCAGACAGCTGCACCAGAGAGGAGAGAACTGGTTTGGACGGGGCTCAGAGACCCTTGCACAAAGAGAACAAAGACATTTTGGGATATAAGTATTAGACCTAAAACCCCTGAACTTTAGACTATTTCGGGAATCAAGAGGAACCTTTGCCAAGGAGAAGAGCTGGAAAAACTGAAAAGTACTGCCCTTGCTGTATGTCTGGGGTTGGCCTGCAGTTGCTGTTTCTGCCAAGGAAAGGAGAAGGACTTTGCTGTGTTCTGTGTCCCCTGCTTGAGAAAAGTCTCCAAGGGCTTGAGTAGAGATTGCCTCCTGTTTTAAGGTCTTAGGGACACAAAGACTTCACACCCAGCTCCCTTGAACTTCCTTGCTGGGAGTTCTGACCTGCCACGAGGTGCCTGTAACTGTGTTGGGCCTCTGGAGGTTGCTCCTGCTGTTGGGAGCTGGAATAAATGTAAGAGAAGTAAGAAAACCTGTTTCTGATGCTGTCAGCGACGCCCCGCCCTGCACCGAGGCCCGGGGCACCGATTGTGAAGTGAACAACGCACCACCCAGCCTGCTCTGCAGCGCCGACTCCCTTCGACACCCACTGATGCCTGCAGTTATCGGGTGTGACCAACGCCAGCGCTCGCATTGACTCCGTCATAGCCAGCTTCCTGTTATTTCGGCACCGATAACCGCCGAGGGTGACTCCATGAACTTGCTGACTTCGCATCATCACCGGAACCGACGCCTCACTGCTGACGCAACCACCTTCCCCTGTCCTGGACACGACACGTCACCTCCTAGAGGACACAACGCCTCACCTCCCCAAGGAGCTGGCCTTGACATCGGCAGCAACACCTCACTTCCTCGATGCCGTGCATCATCACAGACTTTGTTTCCAAGGTACTGTTTGTTTGGGGGTCTTTGTGACTCCATGCCTGATGCCGCGCTCCATTCAGTCGACGCCGTACTATTGTTGTCACGCCGCTGCAATAGCCTCAGTTGGTGCTATTTCGCTTCTACAAGCTTAATTTTGCAATATCCTTTTGAAAGTCATTTTTCTTAATACTTATATGTTGGATTTTTGTCGTTTTGATCTTGTTAAGTCTAGCTAAAGATACTTTATTTTTCTAAACTGGTGTGGTGTCCTTTTGTGGTGTTTTCACTGTATTACTGTGAGTGTTGGTACAAATACTTTACACACTGCCTTTGGGATAAGCCTGTCTACTCGTGCTACCAAGGGGATGAGCAGGGGTTATCTAGTGTGTATACCCCTTACCCTGACTAAAAGCAAGGGTCCCTATTTGGGGACCCCCATTTCTAACAGGTAGCGACTGGAATGAAGCCAATGATGGATTCATAGTCATTCGTCTGAAAGGTTTCCCTATGTGGCCTGAATTCATGTTATTAGCTAGTGCCATGTTCCTGGTGTATAACATCCTATTAAGGCTATTTCCATATTCGTTATGGACAAAATGCAGAATTGAATTGCCCTGGGGATCTTCAAGACCACAAACACTGTCTTCATTATGCTTACAAAGATGTATATTAAATTCACCCATCCAGGGGATATTAGGTGCTCCATTTTTGGCAATCATGGTGAGTTTGTCTATCTCACTGTTCAGCTCAGCTACCACTAAATGCATGTTTCCCCCGAATTCTTTATTATAATAATTAATTAAAAGCCAGTCTCCTTCGCTGCCAGTCTCTAGAAGAAGCAGGTGGAAAAGAGTATTCGGGCAATCGATCTTCCTTAGTTTTATTGAAAGGGTGTTAGGAATTAAAGTTAAAAGACCCCCCTTTGCTCTACCTGACACTGATGGTGTTGCTGCTGTCTGGGAAGAGCGATAGCCAGAGACAGAGATAGGGCCCGCAACCCATGTTTCCAGTAGGCATATAATATACTGAGTTTGCCAAAGTTTGTGACCGTGTTCATTACCTAACTTGGGGGCGATGCCAGCCACAGTCCATGATACTTTACTGATTGAGTGTTTATATGCATCTTTCCGGGTATCAGTAATTTCAAGGCTCCCTTGAATATTGGGAGCTAATCTAGCTGATCCAACCAGTCCCGTTGTAGGATCAGGGCCGACTAAGGGTAGTCAATCACAGGCTTCCAGATCTGTCAGGGCGGTGTATCTGTTTTCCAAACTCAACCCTGGAATACTAGTGATTCCCACTCTATGATTCCATGATGGGCCTCCCCTTACCTGCCACCTCTGTTCATTTCCACACTGTGTACAATGATTATAAAAGCACTCTAGTGACAAGGGAACAATCTGAGTGCCCTGTGGGGGGGATTTTGTGTAGCTGACTTAAAAGTGATCTAACCACATACACATTATTAAAATCTGTCAACACACAATCACCCGATAAGGTTTTACTGGATGTTCCCAGCCACCCACCCTCCTGGCCATAATAATTTGGTTGGACAAAGGTCCACCCCTCACACCCAAGTTAGTTAAATGACCTGAGAGCCAGTGGAGGCATTTGTCCATTAGATGGATTTTCGTTTCATGCTGGTCCTCCTGCCAAAACCAGAACCAGACCAAGTGGGGAAGCCACAGGTGGAAGGTGCAGGGCCTGGTGCGGGTAAAGATTTGTCCCCTTCTTAGGTCTTTCTGGCAACCGGGGATCTACCCTTCCCCGATCACCAAAACCCCTGAGCAGTTTGAAGTGCTTGTAACAGATGGAACTGGCATGATTTCTTCAGTTACCTTCTTGGGGTTTAGCTTACAAAGGCGTGTATGTGGCAGTGTGTAAGGTTCTGTTTCAGTACCGTGATTTAAGGGTGGACGCTATTCTGAGTTAGCATGTGTGGGGTGTTGATTGAAATCCACAACTTGACACACAGACCCGGGGCACAAGGGCTCTGTGGAACGTAAGTTGTTTGCACCCTGGGCCTCAGTGCGAGATACTCTCTCTTCAATCTGTGTTACTTTTAATAGGAGAGGGTCCAGTAAAGTAGAGACCATTTTTTCTAGGCCTTTCCACATGACGTCATCAGCCATCCGAGGGAGTGGAGTCAGGGTCGGAATCGAGGGTTGGGATGTACCGGTTTCCGTATTTGTGTTCCCCCTTGGTTTTGTTACTAGGGTGGTTCTGGTAGGCTTTAGCTTCAGGGCCCCGCCACCACTTCGTCACTTGACCGGTGGTTCATTGTTAGAGTCTGGATGGGGACGAAGGTCGAGACCCCTAGTAGATATTACGGGGGGCAGGTGCCATAGGAGGAGATTCTGAGTGGCTAATTGTATTGCTGTCTGATGGAGGTATTTGAAAGGACTGTGTGGGGACATTATCAACACTTTTGCCCCCTAATGAGGACCGCTTCTGAGAAATCGAGGGCCCAATGATAAACGCCGCTCTGTTAATTCAATTTCATGTGTAAGTACACTTGCCGCCCTGGTTATAAATGTAAGCTTGACTACTGTCCCTTCACCTGCTTTCCGCTTCACCTTTGCACACTGGGATGCAGCAAATCAATCATTTTTTGGCAACAGTTAATATTGACACAATACCTTGTGAGAGCTCCAGTTGTTGGAAAGGAGGCCCAGCTCAGCCTTCTCTGGGCTCCGACGGGCTTGGACGGGTCCGCCCTTCTCCCAGGGTTAGCCCAGGCGCATACCCCCATGCGTCCCGCACCACAGAAACGCGGTGAGTTTATGTGCGCAAGAACAGCAGCAGGGTAAGTCGGGGATTGAAGTCCTCCCTCACTGTGACATGTCTCCTCCTTCTCCTTCCCAGTGGTCCAGGCAAACAGCTACAATCGCAGTGGGAATGCAACGCACTTATGTGCCCGAGAACAGTAGTAGAAGAATTCGGGGATTGAAGTCCTTCCCGCGGTAACAGGTCTCCTCCTTCCCCTTCTCAGTGGCTCAGGCAACCAGCTAGAAAAGCAGTCCTAAAGCAGGGACCAAATCAGCAGCCACACTTGTAAATACAGCAGACACAGCAGTATTAGCCAAGTCTACCACAGCAGCAGGGTCTACAATAGTAACAGCTGGTGTCATGAAAGCAAAAACATCTGCCACCATGGCAAGACAATGACAGCTGCCTACAAAGGATGAACCACAGCAGCAATCACTGCTGTAACAACACCAGATACTACATCAGTGACTCCTGCTGTTACAATGACAGTGCAAAAACCAAAGGAAATGATGGACGGAGTGTTGAACATTGCAAGCACTCACCCCCAGTCAACTTATCTGGGTTTAATCCATCACCGTTCTTTAGCCCACTCTGCCACCCCAGTTCAGACATGGCCATATGCAAATCAGTCTGACTTTGTGCCTCATGGGAACAGTTCAGCCCGAACTGCCAAGCCATGTCTTCCCTGGACCGGAAACAAGCTTCCTAGGACCGGTTTCTGGCATTTCAGCCGTCTTCAGCCAGGCTTGCTTGAATCCAGTGGCAAAGTGAGCAAGGGGCTCACGTCTGAGCATACCCTGCCAACTTATGGCGAACAAAGCAAAAACCAAAGGAAATGATGGACGGAGTGTTGAACATTGCAAGCACTCACCCCCAGTCAACTGATCTGGGTTTAATCCATCACCGTTCTTTAGCCCACTCTGCCACCCCAGTTCAGACATGGCCATATGCAAATCAGTCTGACCCTGTGCCTCATGGGAACAGTCCAGCCCGAACTGCCAAGCCATGTCTTCCCTGGACCGGAAACAAGCTTCCTAGGACCGGTTTCTGGCATTTCAGCTGTCTTCAGCCAGGCTTGCTTGAATCCAGTGGCACAGTGAGCAAGGGACTCACGTCTGAGCATACCCTGCCAACTTATGGAGCACAAAGCAAAAACCAAAGGAAATGATGGACGAAGTGTTGAACATTGCAAGCACTCACCCCCAGTCAACTGATCTGGGTTTAATCCATCACCGTTCTTTAGCCGACTCTGCCACCCCAGTTCAGACATGGCCATCTGCAAATCAGTCTGACCCTGTGCCTCATGGGAACAGTCCAGCCCGAACTGCCAAGCCATGTCTTCCCTGGACCGGAAACAAGCTTCCTAGGACCGGTTTCTGGAATTTCAGCCGTCTTCAGCCAGGCTTGCTTGAATCCAGTGGCAAAGTGAGCAAGGGACTCACGTCTGAGCATACCCTGCCAACTTATGGCGCACAAAGCAAAACCAAAGGAAATGATGGACGGAGTGTTGAACATTGCAAGCACTCAGCCCCAGTCAACTGATCTGGGTTTAACCCATCACCGTTCTTTAGCCCACTCTGCCACCCCAGTTCAGACATGGCCAGGCTTGCTTGAATCCAGTGGCAAAGTGAGCAAGGGACTCACGTCTGAGCATACCCTGCCAACTGGGTATGGTCAGACGTGAGCCCCTTGCTCACTTTGCCATTGGATTCAAGCAAGCCTGGCTGAAGACAGCTGAAATGCCAGAAACCGGTCCTAGGAAGCTTGTTTCCGGTCCAGGGAAGACATGGCTCGGCAGTTCGGGCTGGACTGTTCCCATGAGGCACAGGGTCAGACTGATTTGCATATGGCCATGTCTGAACTGGGGTGGCAGAGTGGGCTAAAGAACGGTGATGGATTAAACCCAGATCAGTTGACTGGGGGTGAGTGCTTGCAATGTTCAACACTCCGTCCATCATTTCCTTTGGTTTTTGCTTTGTTCGCCATAAGTTGGCACGGTATGCTCAGACGTGAGCCCCTTGCTCACTTTGCCACTGGATTCAAGCAAGCCTGGCTGAAGACAGCTGAAATGCCAGAAACCGGTCCTAGGAAGCTTGTTTCCAGTCCAGGGAAGACATGGCTTGGCAGTTTGGGCTGGACTGTTCCCATGAGGAACAGGGTCAGACTGATTTGCATATGGCCATGTCTGAACTGGGGTGGCATAGTGGGCTAAAGAACGGTGATGGATTAAACCCAGATCAGTTGACTGGGGGTGAGCGCTTGCAATGTTCAACACTCCGTCCATCATTTGCTTTGGTTTTTGCTTTGTTCGCCATAAGTTGGCAGGGTATGCTCAGACGTGAGCCCCTTGTTCACTTTGCCACTGGATTCAAGCAAGCCTGGCTGAAGACGGCTGAAATGCCAGAAACTGGTCCTAGGAAGCTTGTTTCCGGTCCAGGGAAGACATGGCTTGGCAGTTCGGGCTGGACTGTTCCCATGAGGCACAAGGGTCAGACTGATTTGCATATGGCCATGTCTGAACTGGGGTGGCAGAGTGGGCTAAAGAACGGTGATGGATTAAACCCAGATCAGTTGACTGGGGGTGAGTGCTTGCAATGTTCAACACTCCGTCCATCATTTCCTTTGGTTTTTGCTTTGTTCGCCATAAGTTGGCAGGGTATGCTCAGACGTGAGCCCCTTGCTCACTTTGCCACTGGATTCAAGCAAGCCTGGCTGAAGACGGCTGAAATGCCAGAAACGGTCCTAGGAAGCTTGTTTCCGGTCCAGGGAAGACATGGCTTGGCAGTTCGGGCTGGCCTGTTCCCATGAAGCACAGGTTCAGACTGATTTGCATATGGCCATGTCTGAACTGGGGTGGCAGAGTGGGCTAAAGAACGGTGATGGATTAAACCCAGATCAGTTGACTGCGGGTGAGTGCTTGCAATGTTCAACACTCCGTCCATCATTTCCTTTGGTTTTTGCTTTGTTCGCCATAAGTTGGCAAGGTATGCTCAGACGTGAGCTCCTTGCTCACTTTGCCACTGGATTCATCAAGCCTGGCTGAAGACGGCTGAAATGCCAGAAACCGGTCCTAGGAAGTTTGTTTCCGGTCCAGGGAAGACATGGCTTGGCAGTTCGGGCTGGACTGTTCCCATGAGGCACAGGGTCAGACTGATTTGCATATGGCCATGTCTGAACTGGGGTGGCAGAGTGGGCTAAAGAACGGTGATGGATTAAACCCAGATCAGTTGACTGGGGGTGAGTGCTTGCAATGTTCAACACTCCGTCCATAATTTCCTTTGGTTTTTGATTTGTTCGCCATAAGTTGGCAGGGTATGCTCAGACGTGAGCCCCTTGCTCACTTTGCCACTGGATTCAAGCAAGCCTGGCTGAAGAAGGCTGAAATGCCAGAAATCGGTCCTAGGAAGCTTGTTTCCGGTCCAGGGAAGACATGGCTTGGCAGTTCGGGCTGGACTGTTCCCATGAGGCACAGGGTCAGACTGATTTGTATATGGCCATGTCTGAACTGGGGTGGCAGAGTGGGCTAAAGAACGGCGATGGATTAAACCCAGATCAGTTGACTGGGGGTGAGTGCTTGCAATGTTCAACACTTAGTCCATCATTTCCTTTGGTTTTTGCGTTACAATGGCAGTGACAACAACAGCATTGCAAGCTGCCAAGGCAGAGACCACAGCAACGACCACTGTTATAACAATAGCAGGGATAACAGCAATGCCATCTGCTGCAAAAGAGGGAAACAGAACAGCTTCCACAAAATCTGGGGCAGGAGCAGCAACAACTGCTTTGACCAAAGCAGCCACAGCAGCTACCATAACAGTCACTACCCGGGCAGCAATAGTTGATACTGCATCGAGAATTGGCAACTGTTGAAAGCACAGCAGGGACCACGGCATCATTAACAGCTGTTTTTACAGCAGGGACAACATCAAGGATCACTGCTGTTGCCATGCCAAGAATCACATCATGGACCAGATATGCCATAACATCAGCAAAAATAGCACCAACAATAGCTGTTGCCACAGAAGGGCCAACAGCTGCAGCAACAGCTGTGACCCCAACACCCAACACCAAAGTATCAACAACAATTGCAACATTAGTTGGAAGCTTAGCAAGGGCCGCAGCAATGACAGCTTCTGCCACAACTGGAAATTCAGCAGAGACCAAATAAGCAAACCACTGTGATAGGGACAACAAAAGTGATCACAACGGTGACCACAGAAAAGCTACAAGAAACGACCATGGCAGGAACAATGGCAATGAGGACAGCTTTTGCTAAAGCAGGGACCACAGTAGCAACAACACTGCCGCACCATCATGGAACACAGAAACAACTATAATTGCAACCTCAGCAGGGACCTCAGAATCAGCCACATCTGCTACCACGATTGGAATAACAACAGTATAACTGTGACATCAACAGCATTCACAACTGCCACAATTCAGTGATCTCAGCAGGGATCCAGTAATGCTCCAACAATGCCAGGGACAACAGGAACTACAGCAGGTAGCAAGGCAACATTATTCACAATTGTACCCACTGGAGGGACAACAGTAACCTCAGCAGCTGTCATGGAATCAGGAAACTCAACAGCAACAACAGCTGCCACCACATCAGAGGCACGTACAACGAAAGCTGCCAGAAAGGTAGAAAAACAGCAGCAACCACAGTGGTAACCCCTGAGAAAAACCAAAAGCATGATGAATGGAATGCTGCAATTAATCTGAGCTACTAAAAATTACTCAGTTCTGTATTTCAGTCAATCATGTTTTTCTCACTGTGCTACGAAAGACGGAAACTCACCACGTGCAAATCAGCCTTGGTTTGTTCAAAAAAGAGCAATCAATTTTGAATCCATTTTGAAATGCTAAGCTGTGTGCCCTTTGAAAATTAGATTGTTGGGCCTCATCCGTGAGTTACAGTTTGAGTCCTATGGCACAGGCAGAACAGGACCTAAGACGCTGGGTATACCCTCTGCACTCAGGGTGTCTCACTAAGAAAACAAGCACCGGAAAAGTCTATTGGCTTGGCTTCAATGTGCTAACATATGTCAACACATACATGCACAGTCCACCATTTTGTTTGAACAACATTCGCATTTCATCTCTTCTCGTATTCCTAATGCGGCATTCTTTGCTTGGGTGAGTTCCTTTCAATTTGTTCCTCAGTATGAGTAAGAGGAGTCCATAAAAATCTACAGAGCAACTACCTGCATAGAAATGGATGTCCCCACAAGAGTATACTGGCAAATGGCTTTTTCCTAGAGTTACTTTAAAATATATCAAATATCACCAGCAAGAGAATTATTAGCATATTTTAACATTGGCTCTAGAGAGAAGCAACTATTGAGATGAAATAGATGGTTGTTACTGTCCCCACTTTTCATTATCTATATCGCTGACTGTGAGAACCTGAACCCTCACGGATAGTGGCGACATTTTGTTAGCGCTCATCTCACATTATCTCTCTTCTGGTCTTGCCGGGCTCATAAAATTTAGTTTTGGACTTCATCATAATTCTGTCACCTGATATTTGATTTGGTTGGGGTTCCTACTATCTACAGTGACTGTATGTAAGTAAATCTTTATTGCTTGATTGCTAAAAATCTTAGCAACCAGCTGCATAGTAAAACACATTATATAAAGTAAAACATCACTTGTTACAATAAAATTACAGTGATTTCATAAAATACAGAAGAATAAAACTTACATTTAATACAATTATTATATGTATTATGTTAGGCGCACAATGTCTGCTGGGACACCATCCTCCTAGGAGTTTGCCTCAGTTCAGATTTCTATGAAATTAGGTGTAAAATCCTTTCTAGATTAGTGGTAAGTCTAAAATTGATCATTCCCAGTGAGTAAATACCAGTAAATTAACAGCAGTCTGGATTGCTAGCCAGTTTGTTGGGAGGCAGTCGTGATTAATTTTGTTTTTACTACATTCATGAAACGAACAAAGCTACAGGCTAACCGGACATCGCCCTCCTTGAAGCAAGCCTTCACTGCCTGTGTGCATGTGCTTATCTGATTTTCATTCAGGTGCTGCTTTAGAAGCTGTCTTCATTCCAGATCTAAACTCTTACAAACGCACAGTAGATGTAAAACGTTCTCTTTGGGATTGCCGCATAATCTGCAGTGGGTAGTTCGATGTGTGCGTTTCCACAGTGGCAAATGCGGTTTTACTGGTAAAATTCCCAGCCTCATTGCCAAAAGGCTTTCCTTCATACTTCTTGTGAAGCTTGTACCTAAGTATGGCTGTGGTGTGCATCTCGAGTAGCTCGGAATCACAAACCAGCTATGAGCCCTCTTATTTAGGTCTGTTTTATCTTCTTCGAGGGAGACAATCTTTACTGATTTGTTTACCAGGGCCTTAAAACTGTTATATGGAAGATCGGATTTCCACCTATAAAGCGAGCAGCCTTATTCCTGACTGAAGATAAACCATAGCAGGGCAGTCGTTTTTCCTTGTCATCTCTTTCCACAAGTATGAGTTTAATGAACCAGACTAAGCACTTTTTATTTTATACCAGCATTTGGCATAGACACCCTTCCGTGTTATTTACTGCTTTTGTAGGCCAAGCTCTAGCCTTATTTGTGCTGGAGAGATGTATTGTGGGACATTGAATATTATTCTAGCAGCTTTGGAAACCACCTTATCCAAAATTATTTCATCTTTCCCTCTCATTGATTCGCTGCCATACGTGATTGTTGGTAGAAGCTTTGCTCGGAATACTTCTAGTAAAAGGATAATATTAGGGCCAGTTATTTTGTGCTTGGTGTTTTTTAGCGTAACAGCCAGTAGGGTTCCTCTTCCTTGGATGGACACTTTTTGTTTGTGGTACGTACCCATACTGTCAAAAATTATTCCCAAATATTTGTAACTTTTGACCGTCTCCAGCTGCCTTCCACCCAACAGCCATCTGAATTGATTCTTGGTGCTTCGCTGATTGAATACCATAATTTTGGACTTCTCATGGTTTATATTTAATCCGTTCTTTGTGGCAAAATTGCTCGTGACGTTTATCAGATGCTGTAGGCCAACTAGGGTTCGGCTGATCAATATCAGGTCGTCGGCGTATAGTAAGTTTGAAAGTGTCAGACCACCCAAGTTCGGAGAATGGTGATGGCAATTATCGAGATCAGTTGAGAGGTCTGGCACAAAAAGGTTAAACAAGGTTGGAGCTAGAACACAGCCCTGTTTTAACCCTTTACTGGTTGGGATCCTCCTCGACAGGCTGTCCCCGATCCCCAGCTTAATTTGGACCCATGTCTTAGAGTGGAGTATAATTATCTGGTTCAGAAGGGTTGGGGCTATTTTCCAACCAACTAGTTTAGCCCACAGTTTCCCTCTGTTAACGCTATCAAAAGCAGCTTAATAGTCGATGAAACAGACAAATAGTGTTTTTTTATTGCTTCTGTGGCATCTATGAAAAGAGAAAGAGACAGAATATTTGTAGTTGTCCCCAGGTTTTTTTGAAAACCTGTTTGGTTGATTGGGATTAGATCGTTTTCCCCTGCCCACTCGATAAGTTCAGCAAGTAGTAGGCCGGCGTAATATTTGGTCTCAATGTCAATGAGTGCTATGAGCCTATAGGTCTTCGGTTCATTCTTGCTGTCTTTCTTGTGGATAGGTGAGATGATCTATCCTTTCCAGGAATCTGGAATTCTCCCAGTTTCCAAAATATTGTTAAAGAGTAGGCCCAGGCGCTTCTTCATTTTGGCTTTTGGAGATTCTATTCACAATCGTTTTAATTGAAAAGGAGGATGCGAGCTCTGGACCTTGATGTTTTAGGGACTGCCGCTCACTCTGACATGCCTCTACGTCTTGTGTTTTTTCGCCAGCTTCCAGATCAATAAGTATTTTTACCCAGGCATCCTCCGTTATATGTGAATTAATTCATGGTGCCAATGGGTTCTCTATGCTCTTGACTGTGTGCCAAAACCTGGTGCTGTTGTTTGATTTTGCATCATATAACATTTTTGCCCATGTTGTTTCAGCAGTTTTCTTTTTCGCTAGCCAGATGATTTTATTTTTTTTGGCCCTGAGCTTCCTTAGTTCCCGCTGTGTGTTGTCGACGGGGCCATTTTGTTGGAAGCTACGAATTGCTCTGTTTATTTCGCCCCTTATTTGTCTTAATTCGGCCTGGTGGATTGCCGATAGATGAATTCTCTGATTGATGTTGGCCTGCTCAATGGTTCCTGTTGGATTTTTTGCTCGACTTTCATTGAGCTAGATAGACCAAAGTTTTCAGTAAAGCTTTCCCAAGCTGTTAAGATGTTATCATACAATAGTTTGTTGTCCTCCCACCATTTCTTTGACACTGCCAAGAGTTTTCCTGGTTCACGTGTGTTACATTTTATTCTCCTGTGGTAAAGTGTGGCGTTTGTGCATGAGTCAGCAGTTGCGTAGGTGAGCGCCGTTCCTTGCATGGCAAGTATGAACTCTTGTGGTTGATGATCACTATAGTTTAGCATGCCGATCCTGAAATGTTTTATCAAATAGTAAAGTGGTAAGGATGAAAAAGTATATTCTATTGCAGTGTCGGTAAGCGTATTGTGGAAACTTGCAGCTTGGGGACGATCCCCCGTCAATCGACCGTTTAGTGCTACCAAGGATAAGCTTTCTAGATCCTTCAGCAGTTCTTTAGAGATTTCAGTTGGCTTGCCCAACTTACACTTACCCTGAAGTGGGATCCCCCATGCTGTTTGTTGGTCTTCTGCCGGCCTGTCTAAGTCACCACTCCTTGTAAGGAACATATTAAAGTCGCCTGAGACGATATAGTTTGAAGTTGCCTTCTCAGTAATTAGTTTGGTTAGTTCTGTTACCAGTTGTTTCGCGCCATTTCTTTTGTTCCGGGGGTGTAAATAGGTGTTAACAAGTATTAACTGCTGTTTGTCTTTAGGACCAGCTATGTCCAGATGAATAGTTTTTATCTCATTTGTTGGAGTACTTTTACTTGTTAGTTCTTTAACAGTCGTTATGGTTTTAATTGAGGCATAAGTTGTTAGGTCTCCTTTAAAATGGCCGAAGTTTGCGTTTCTAGTTGCTGGGAGGTGATATGATTTGAAACCTAGTAGGTGAAGTGGATCTACCAGCCACGTTTCTTGAAGCAGAAAGGTCAAATTGTTGAAAATACATCAGCAAAGCACTATCCATTGTTTTAGTTCCAAGTCCGTTTATGGTCCAGGAGCAGAATTTTAGATTTGAAGTTTTTGCTTCCTGTTCTAATCTCCGTCAAGGGGACTCCCTTTTTGTGTTTATGGTTTTTGCTATCCAAGACCAATCCTGTAGTTTGTCGGTTTCTCCTTGACCCTGGATGTCCCGATTGATGGAGCTGTTTCTCTCCGAGGTCTCTGCAGAGGTACTGCGTGCCCCCTTAAGCACGGAATTAAAACAGGCCCGGAACTTCTCCTTCTTCTTGGTCTGCTGTTGTTGGGCTCTTGATGGTAACAGAGTAGTGGGTCTGGATACCCGACAGCTTGATGGAGATGCAGTCAGATCCCCCGAGTTTCTAGATGATGCTTTTCCTTGAGGATTTTCTCCACTATTTCTCTAGTTGCCCAAACTGTCTTGAATGAATGAATGAAAAAAGTATTTGATAAAGCGCACTGTGGCCAAGCGGCTTCCTGGCGCTGAGAGCTCTGGCCAACAATCACAGGGGAAACCCAGGGCAGGAGGGTTTTCAGGGCTTTGCGGAAATGAGAATAGATAGGGATAGAGCGCAAAGATAAGGGAAAACTGTTCCAGAAACGGGGGGCCAGAACAGAAAATCTGGTACCTCCCGTTCTGGACTTATGGAACCGGGGAACGTTGAGGAGAGCCAAAGAGGAGGAACGGAGGATGTGGATTGGAGTGTGAGAGGAAATAAGAGAACTGATATAGAGCGGGGCAGAGCGGGCAAGAGCCCGAAAAACTAAACAGCCAAGTTTAAAAAGGGATCTCTGGTGAACGGGAAGCCAGTGAAGGAACTTGAGTACAGGGGTAATGTGATGGGTTTTAGGGAAGTGAAGAATGAGACGGGCAGCCTGGTTCTGGATTGCTTGTAGGCGACGTGTTTGATAAGCTGGTATGCCCACATAAGGCTGTTCCCGTAATCAAGGCGGGAGGTGATTAGGGCCGAAATGATGATTTTAAGAGCTTCAAAAGAAAAAAAACGAGAGATTTTCCGGATAAGCCGAAGAGAAAGAAAACAAGAAGATACAACAGAGCTGACTTGGGCATGCATGAATAGGTCCTGGCTAACCTTAATACCCAAGGTCCTAACAGAAGAAGCAGGTGCAGGAGAGGGACTGAAAGTGGAGGGCCAGAAGGGAGAGGACCAAGGACTGGATGAACCACCCGTCAAGACCAGCTCAGTCTTGTCCGGGTTGAGTTTAAGATGATTTACCTCATCCACTCAGAAATAAAGACCAAAGTAGAACGAAATTTAGAGAGAGACAGAGAAGGAGAGGAAAGGTCAAAAACGAGCTGGAGGTCGTCTTGGTTGCTTCATGCTCTGAGAGGTGTTTAAAAATGTCAAATTCTACTGATTCCAGATCTTGTGAACCGATCCCTGCCAGACTGCTAATAGCAGTTAGTATTCAGAGAATGTTACCTCTGTTTTGGATATCTCCTCGTCCTTTGGATTTGTACTCCGGAAGGAACAGAATTGCCTTGGGGTCTCCCTTCAGGGTTCATTCGGGGGAGATACACTACATACGGATTTGCCACTTCTCCCTGCGCTTAAGTATATCACGTTTTGTTATCTGCTCTTTCTGCGGTGTCCGGGCTTTGCTCTTTTTCCGTGCACCATCCACTGACGCTTTGCTGTTTCAGTGGCCTTATTCTATTTGTTGTTTTCACTTCTAATTTGGCATCCCTCGATTTTAGTTGTATGGAATTTGCTATTAAGGGTAACGTGTTTTGTTGCTCTTCCATTTCTGTGGGGTCTGGGTTTTTCTCGTTTTCCGTGTGCCGTCTGCTGACGCTTCGCTGTTCCACTGGCCTTGTTCTGTTTGCTGTTTCCACTTTTGATTTCGCATTCCTTGTTTTTAGTTGATCAGTGTGTGCCATTGCAACTGCTATTACCGCAGGGGCAGATTCACTTTCCGCTGTAGTTTCCAGCTGATTTTCTGCCTGTTCGTTTGAGTTGGTGAGTCCGAGGGAATTATGCTTGCTTATGTTCACCTCTCCTACTTGTTCCGACACTGATGGGCAGGGGGCGTCAATGGCATTTGGCCCAAGCTGCGCGTTTGTTGGTCCACCGCTTGCACTTCGTACTCGCTGCTGTCTACTCGGGGATTTTGATGCAGTTTGAAAGAAGTATTTTATTGATGGATTCTTGTTCCTTCCTTTGCTCCTCTGTTTCTGATGCTGTTTGGATGTTTGCCATTTGTTCGACTGGGGGTCCCCCTCGTCTGAGTGACCTATCTGCTTGTTGCCACTGCTGGTGGTCTGTACCAACAAATGGCATTCAGGGGAGACTGAAGGCCCTGAGAGGTCGGTTCTTGAGATCTTGTTTACTTTTGACTGTTCCATGGGTTCCCAGTTCCTTGTGTTGTTTTGGCTCTGCGATCGCACCTACGATATGCCCTGTGTCTTTCCCAGCTGCCATGGGGGCGGTGACCAGAGTGTTTCCGTACTTGTGAGACTCAGGTCGCTCTTTTTGCTCCTGAACGGGTGATAGCATTTCCTTGTAACGATCTTGTTCTAGTTTAGTTTTGCTAGTTTTTGACTTGCCAATATTTGAACATGTACTTTTTAGATCCGTAAGAAGATCACCCATCACTATAGGCAATGTTACTGGTTAGTTGGCAATTAAATGGCAGGTGCAGCTTGGAGGAATTATTACCGTTTCAGATTGGGCTCTTTTTATAAAGTTTTTCATTTCCAACAACTTGCTGTCAATGCTTGTGACGTGCAGGGCTAGACACTTAAGGAGGGTAAGTTGAATGTCCATCTTGTCCGAGTGATATTCCAGAACGTTTGTTGAAAACTGCATGGTGTTTAAGAGAGATGCCCATATTTTGTTTTCTCCTGTTGGTGTTTCCTCCTGGCTCCCCTTCGTAGCCCTTCCTATCCCTTGAGTGGCTGTTTCTCCTTTGTCCTCGGTGGAATATGTAGGGACCAAATTTCCCATTCTTCAGACGTGAGGAAAGACGTGTTGTTGACCACGTGGTTCTGGGGATCTTCTTGTTCGCTCCTTGTCTTTGCTCCTCTGACCCCTGATGTAAGGGGGATGAGCTCTAACTGTGGTCCAAGGAGAGGTAGGTTTTGTGGCTTGGCTTTGTTTTTATCCATCCGAGGATCTCACTAAACTGGGTCTTTACTGTCATCGCTGTAGTCTTCGCTGTGGTCCTCTCCTTAGTGTTATTAGTGTTGTTAATATCTTTGGGGTCTTCGAGGTCAGGGTCATTGACATTGGGACTCAATTGTGGGGGGCATTCACCCGCTGCTTTAATTAAGAGTTGGTCTAGAGTAGGGGTGGCTGGAGTGCCCACAGTTTTAGACGCTTCTAATACTGAGTGCTGAAAGTGCTGCAACTCCATGGGTCATTACGTTCTGGCACGTTCGTATTTTAATGTCTGGCTCCAATGGTATTCTTAATGGTGATCTAGAAACCACCAAAGTAGTGGGGAGGGGCAGAGTTCCTGTGCACTGTGTGCTTTCTTCATTCTCTTTCCCAGTGTTTGTGTCGGTGTGTTTTGCATTTTGCTGAGCTACATATGCTACCGATGGATCTGCTGCCTCTTTTACTGTCCCTTCAATTGTCAAGCTGGGTTGAGCCATGCTGCATCCTCCTGATTTGGCCAGTTTGGCCGATGAGCCTTTGCCTGTTGAGTTTTCCGGATGTAGTGGGGAAGGGAGGTCCAGTTGTTTGTTAATACTAAGATTTAACACTGCACTAGCATCTTTCACAAATGAAAATTTGGAGTATATTTTAGGTTGAAAGTACTTTTTTCCCAAGTTAGCTGGTGACTGCGCTGGTCTGTCTACTACTCCGCCCCCATCTATATCTACCAGCATGTTCATTAGGATTCCGAAGTCCTTGTGGGCAATCACCTCTGCGATTGATGCTGCTGTAGCCAGCAGCATTATTAGTGTTAGTATGGAAAGGCGACTTTCGGTTGATTCGGTTGATTCTCTTAGGATCTTATTTTTCTTTTTCCTGTTTTTAATAACATTTGTTATGGACCGCCTCTCCTTGCCAGACCTCATGGTCCTTATATGCTGACAGTGTCTGTGACAGTTTGTTGTTGCTTTTTGATGTTGTTGTTATTTGATTAACTTTGATTAACAGTTATTAATGACAATAGGTTAGTTTGTTGGATAATCTGCAGTCCCCGCGGCCCCCCACACTCCTACGTGCAGCTCCGCTCGCAGGTTCACAGGCTTGGGCTGCGCAGCTGGACCAATGGTGAAGGGGGAGACGGTGAAGGGCTGGAGCAGGTGCTGGGGCAGGGGTGAGGACTTGGACAAGCGGGGCTCGCAATGCTGTGTTGCAGGCTGCACCTGGGCTAGTCAGGCTGCCTCTGCAAGATACCAAGGGCACACACTTACTGCGGCCAACCACTAAAGGGCAGCTGTGCTTGTCTCCAATAGTCTCCAATAGTCACTGCACCCTCTGTCTCGAGCAAGCTTCCAGCAGGGTCTTTTCTCTCTCCACGCTGGACGACAGGGAGGGTTATGGTTGTGGTTTGGCAGGGGCTTGGCAGGGACTTGGCAGGAACTTGGCGGCGTGAAGCGTGAAGCAAGCCGAGCCATGAGGGGGAGGGTCGGCGGTGAGTCCCACAGGTTTTCCTCGCTCACGCCCGCCCGGGAACTTCAGCCTCTTACCACCTCACCACCTCACTGCCTCTCGCCGTTAGCTCTGTTTTCGTTCTGTTCCGTTTCGACCCGCTCCACTCGCTTGTCCTGTTGGCTCTGCCGTCAGACTGCTTTCTCTCTCGCAGCCGCAGCCGGAATCACGTGATCGCTCGCTCGCTCTCAGTGCTTCCTCCTTCGCACAGTGAGAAGAATAGGTGTCTGATTGTGACCATGTGAGAAACATCTAGAGTGACTGTTCAATTCATAACTCTTTACCATTGATCTCCTAATTTATGGGAAGGCTTTCCACCACTAATAAACATCCTCATCAACAGGTTCATATTGTCAAGGTGGCCAGCGAATCTCTTAATCTTGCAAAAACATCTGTATCTGGTACCAAATCGAAAAGAGTCAAAAATGACCCTCCATCTCCAGTTCAATCATCCTCTAATCTTGTTTTGGACTCAATTCTAGACAAATTACGTGCACTAAAACCTTTCATGAAAAGTTGCAGCTGATTGAAGACCGCTGGATCAACATGGAAAGTAAAATGTTTGAAATGGAGCAACGTATAAGCACTCTATAGGATGTGGCTATAAAAGTATCGTTGATGGAAACAGAAATTCAAAAACTCAAATTACATACAGAAGACCTTGAAAATCACAAAAGGAACAAGCATCGACTGTATGGCTTACCTGAAAATGTAGAAGGTCCTGATCTTTCTTTTTTAAAGACATTTTTGTCTGACCTTCTTAATCTTAAATCTTCCACTCCTCTTAATATCCAGCGGGCCATCATCTAGGTTGTCCTCAGCCTTAATCTAACAAACCTTGTGGTATTATTATGATATTCTTAGAATTTACTGACCTGATGCCCGTTTTCAAAATTGCTAGAAAAAAACGCCGTCTTGTTTGGTCTGGTCATAATATTTTTATCTCACAGGATCTCTCCAATGCAACCAATGCTAGACGTAAAGAATTCCTAGCTCTTCGTCCTCAGCTGAGAGATTAATGAACATTCGCTATTGCATTCTACATCCTTGTCTCATTTGATGATCCGTCTAAGCTAAGGCTGTTCTTACAAACCATCACTAAGTCAGCTATGAAAATATAATGCTCAGAGTTCTTAAACTGTTAAATAATTTATGCCTTTTGGCAAAACATTTTTTCTTGTATTATCTTCTTCTTGCCTTTCAACTATGAATTACATGGCCTAATTATCTCTATCCTCTACCTCTCTCAACTTCTTTTTTCTCCGTTATTGTTTTTGTTTTCGGGTGTGGACATGCTCAATTCTTGTTCCTTTTGTTTCTTGCCTCAGATCTGGCTCTCTGTCCTTGATCTGTCTCTTTTTCTCTTTATCTTTTCTATTCTTTCATTCCATCTTTTTCTGTATCCTTTCTTTCGTTCCCTTCTTTTCCCATATCTTTCGTTTCTTGTCCTTACATTCACACTTGTATATATTTGCTTTGTCCCTATAGGTGCTTATTTTTTCTGTTATGTTATCCGACTTTTGATGACTGGTTTCTCTTTGTCCCCATTGTTACCTTTGCAGTTTGTCATCATTGTGCCTGCTCCCCTGTTTCCTAAACATCAACATGTTTAATGTTGTATCGAGGAACATCAGTGGTCTGGGTCATCCTGTCAAGCGTCAAAAGGTACTTTCTCACTTATCTTAATGTAATTGTCAGATTGCTTTTTTGCAAGAAACCCATTGTAATGATGTTGAATCGCTCAAGCGTCAATGGGGGGGCCAGGTTGTCTTCTCTCCAGCTATCAATCGTAAGGGTGGTGTTGCCATCCTTTGTCACAAATCTTTGAAAATACAAATTGTATCTACTGAAAATGACTTGAGTGGACGATGGGTAATACTTAATGCCATGATCCATAAAAAACAAGTTAAAATCTTTAATATTTGTGGACCCGTTAGGTTTGATACGCATTTTTGGAATACTATTAAATTAAATTTATCTTCAATCATCAATCCCAATATTAATGTTGCTGGTGATTTTAACAATTGGCTGGACCCCTTTTCCGATTGAAAATCAGATTATAAATTCAAACCAGATAAATCACAATAAAGCATTTCAGGCTGCTATTGCCTCTCATCTACTCTATGATGTTTGGAAGTAAACCTGACAAACAAGAGTTCACTTTCTTTTCAAATTTTCATCACACAATGCCTCGCACTGACTACATTTTGATTTCAAAATGTCTACTTCCTTCACTCCAATCTTCGGAGAATGGCTCCATTTTTATTTCTGATAATGCCCCTGTTTCATTCACCCTTGATTTGGCTCTTGCTATGCCCAAACATGCTAGATGGAAATTCAATAACTCCTTATTATCTGACCGATCTTACCTCTCAGAAGCTTCGTCTTTTATAAAAGACTTTTTTTAAATTTAACAAATCAAGTGAAACCTCTGTTCATAACAATTGGGGTGCCTTTAAAGCCTCTTTTAGAGCATTTACCATCACCTATTCTGCTAGAAAAAAAGCTATTAAACTCCCAATATCTTTCCACACTCAACCATATCAAGACCCTTGAACATGCTTATTATACCTCTAAAATCCCTGTTCACCTTTGGGACATCATCAAGGCTAAATCGGATCTAAATAAACTAGCTACAACTGATGCTTGTAATATTCTCCTCAAAATAAAATCCAAATATGACAGGGTCAAAATAAGGCAGGTCAAAATGTTGGCCAATTATCTAAAAATTAAATCAGAAAGAAAGACCATTGGCCTTATTCTAATACGCTCACTAACACTTTACTACACTCTGACTTAGATATTGTCAACGCCTTTCAGACTTATTATCATTCTCTGTACATGGAAGATACTCATCTCCTTGTTAATGATACTCAGTCATTTTTTGATGGTCTTCCCCCCTGTTCTTTACCGGATGCTATGGCTCTCTTGGAAAAATATATATTACCTCAGGAGATTTTAGATGTAATTAAATCATTAAAAAAATCTAAAGCTCCTGGTCCTGACGGTGTTTCTATTGAACTTATTTACTCCTTCTCGCCAATCTTTGTTCCACACTTGCATGAACTCTTTACATCCTTTCTACTGCAATCCAAACCGGAAGGTTCCTTCCTTGATGCTCTCATTGTAATTATTCCGTTATACCCTTCAATACACTACAAGAGCGTTATGATTTATCCTCTTCTTGCTTATCTCAATATTCCCAACTATCACAGGAACTTCAATCATTTCTCTCAACCAAAAACTTCCCTTCTAATGCTACTCCATTTATTCCTTTAACTCATTTACATAATATCCCTCCTGACTCTAACCTGAAAGATTCCCTCATATATATAAACTGTTATCCACTCCTAACTCTGAAAGACCAAAATATTCAGTTGAATTAACTTGGGAATTAGACCTATTGTTGAACCTCTCGGTTCAAAGGTGTGCCATCCTTTGTCATAAATCTTTGAAAATACAAATTGTATCTACTGAAAATGACTTGAGTGGACGATGGGTAATACTTAATGCCATGATCCATAAAAAAAACGGTTAAACTCTTTAATATTTGTGGACCGGTTAGGTTTGATACGGATTTTTGGAATACTATTAAATTAAATTTATCTGCAATCATCAATCCCAATATTAATGTTGCTGGTGATTTTAAGAATTGGCTGAACCCCTTTTCCGATTGAAAATCAGATTATAAATTCAAACCAGATAAATCACAATAAAGCATTTCAGGCTGCTATTGCCTCTCATCTACTCTATGATGTTTGGAAGACAAGTAAACCTGACAAAAAAGAGTTCACTTTCTTTTCAAATTTTCATCACACAATGTCTCTCGGTTCAAAGGTGTGACAGATTATGGCACAACATTTTCACCACTTCCAGAGCTGCTAATATCACTCAATCGCTCTTTTTCTTATATAATAGAGTAGTTGAAGCACCTGTATTTATACATAAAAATTAACCCTTCCTCCTCTCCTCTATGCTAGTCATGTCTTTCCTCTACTGGCACATCACTTCACTTGATATATCATTGTTCTAATGTTTTTAAATTCTGGAAATCCATATGGTCCAAATGTTCTAAGATATTTTATTTTTGTGCTCCATTATCAATTCAAAATGTGTGATCTATGTCTGCTGATTTCCAACTTACTCCGTTGAAGTTGAAACTGCTTGACCTATTCATTGCCCTTGCATTTAAAGTAATTCTCACCTGTTGGAAAGATAACTCTAAATTATGTATGTTAACATGGTGGAATTTTATTTGTAACAAACACAGAATTTCATCAACATCTCAAAAAATCAAGTCTGATTTACTTTCGTTACCTTTTACTACTTTCCTATCTGCACACTCATCCTTACACTAATAACTACCCATATATTCTCCTTTCCTTCCCCTTATCTCCGCTACTCCTTTTCTTCCCTCTTCTTCTTCCTATCTCTCTTCTCCTCTATCTCATAATTATATAAATAATCAATACCTAATAGGAACCTTAATTTCTATTTTCTTAATTTTTCTTTCCTTTTAACAAGGTTGTAGTTTTCTCAGTTTATCTCGTAACGTAATATAGCTTCCTTGTATAGTTTGTAATGTTGGTACTTTCTCATTTACTAAATAAAAATTATTTAAAAAATAAAATAAATAAGTTTGAAAATAAACAAAAACAGACGTAGGAATCAAACTACATCAAACCACCTAATCTCAGACACATCTCATCCACAAGAAATGTAACCGTTTAACGTCAAAACTCACTAACCTCCTCTTGCTTTCTGTTGAAGAAAAAATCTAATTTAAGTTCTGCTACTAGTTTACAAAACAGTTAATCTGAACAAACATTTGGTCTATTCAATTAACTCACAATTTAAGGTGATGTGGAAGGTATTAGAATTAGAGGCAAATTCTCCCAGGATGTGGACTTTACAAGGATCAAAACTACACATGAACAAAACCAATCCTCCACGATTGCAGCAACTACATATCAATCAATCAATCAATCAATCAGGAGGTTTATAAAGCGCGCTACTCACCCGTGAGGGTCTCAAGGTGCTGGGGGGTGGGGGGAGTGGCTCCGGATCAGTCGAAGAGCCAGGTCTTGAGGTCTTTCCTGAACGCTTGCAGGGTCGGGGAGCATCTGATGTTCACGGGGAGCTCGTTCCAGGTCTTGGCCACAATGTAGGAGAAAGCTCTCCTGCCAGTTCTGCTTCTGCGGATGCGAGGGACCTCTGCCAGGGCGAGGTCGGCATAGCGGAGGTTCCTCTTGGGTACGTGGAAGGATACTCTCTTGTTGAGGTATTTGGGCCCGATGTTGTTAAGGGATTTGTCAGCGTGGGTGAAGAGTTTGAAGGTGGCCCTCTTCTCGATGGGGAGCCAGTGGAGGGCTCGAAGGTGTTGGGTCATGTGTTTGTGACGCGGTGTCCCGAGGACGAGTCTGGCTGCGGCATCTTGAATGGTTTGGAGTTTGTATAGAAGAGTTTGGTTGATTCCAGCATAGAGGGCATTTCTGTAGTCCAGTCTGCTGGTTTTGAGTGCGTGGGTGACGGTCCTTCTGCAGTCGGGGTGGATCCATTTGAAGGTCTTGCGGAGGTTGCGAAGGCAGTTAAAACTTGTCGAAACGACGGTGTTGACTTGGCGGTTCATGGAGAGCGAGGAGTCAAGGATGGTGCCGAGGTTCCGAGTGTGGTCTGTGGAGGTGGGAGGGTTCCCAAAGGCGGATGGCCACCAGGTGTTGTCCCAGGCGGAGGTGTGGGGTCCGAGGATGAGGACCTCGGTCTTCTCTGAGTTGAGTTTCAAACAGCTGTCTTTCATCCATGCTGTCACATTCTGCATTTCTTCCTGGAAGCAGAATCTGGTGTCCTCGGGATTCTTTGTGAGTTAGAGAATGAGCTGAGTGCCGTTGGCATAGGATATGATGCTGAGCCCATGCTGTCTGACGATGGCGGCGAGGGGGGCCATGTAAATGTTGAAGAGCGTGGGGCTGAGCGAAGATCCCCGGGGTACTCCCCAGTTGATTTCCGTGGGTTCGGAGAGGAAAGGAGGGAGTCGAATCCTCTGGGTTCTGCCGGAGAGGAAGGATTGGATCCAGTTGAGGGCGGCTCCTTGTATCCCTGCGTCGTGAAGTCTGGCTGTGAGCGTGCAATGTGAGACGGTGTCGAAGGCTGCGGAGAAAGAATGAGGGCCGTAGTGTGTCCCTGGTCGAGTAGTATGCGGATGTCATCAGTGGCTACGAGGAGGGCGGTCTCGGTGATGTGGTTGCTGCGGAATTACATGAATTACATAAACATATATGAAAAATCACGAAACACTAACTACCCTAATTATGTTCAGAAAGCAGCTAAACCAAACATTTTGTTCTCTTTTTAAGATATTGGTTGATCCACTACTGATTCACTACTAAGTATTCCACTCTTTCTGCATTACTCTGATGTTTGCTCCTTGCCTTTCCTGTTACCATGTAAGCTAACTCTTGGTTTCTTGTCAAGCAACCAATATGCTGTGGGTGCAGGAGTGCTATATATAACTGATGAATAGGAAAACCAGGTGACAGGTTTGATTAGGTGCGAGTGGACACATGTCTGCCTGCTACCTTCAGCCAGTCCTGAACACATGTTTAAAACCATCGTGGTGCATTCTGGGACTTATAACTTCTATTTTTATTATATGTAAGGGGTTAAAATGCCAGCCAACAAAGTTATTTAAATAAACGAAAAAAGACGTGAGTGAAGGTGTCTAACTTGCTAGAGGTTAACATGCAGCTGTGCAGCTGTGTGTTTTCATCGTCTGGGCGTTGGCTATTACTTACTTTTCAGTTCAGCGGCAGCAGCACACCACTTCCTGTGAAATAAAAACTCAAATCCCCCAATAATATTCCGGGCCTTTTACTACATACAGCCTTGTAAGTTGGAACACTGCAAGGATGGTCGCCTCTTCAGGTAAACTAGCACTCACAGCTGGATTAATCACTCTCAAATAAGTAAAATATTGTTTTTAATATTCCCTTGTTAGTTTTTAACTTATTTGGCATCACCCGATGGTGGTGCCCCGAGGCGTGCCTTATGGAAGTGCCTGACCTTGTTATCGATACAGTAAAAGGACTTAGAGGTCAGGAGAGGCTCCCTTGAAAGTACTGTACATCGGTCGGCAGTATAAGTGGCAACCTGATCTGAGCAGGTTTTGGCAGCCATGCTCTTTTTAGGATTACGCTTTCAAGAAGGAACATGATTCCTGCTTCCAGGCGCAGACAAGAGAAAAGGTTTAAAATCTTAAACTGATCCTTCTGTGTCTCACTGAGACAGTGTAGCATTTGTATTTTTTTTAAGTACAGCATACCTCCCTACGGCACTATGCTGGCTTTACCGCCATCACTAAAATATCCGTATCAATTGTCCTTTCCCATCTAGCCACTGAAGCGTAAACACTTCCAGGAAAGAGGCGGGGAGGGGAAGGAGGAACGAACAAAGCAAAGGCTGACAAAAACCCAAAAGAAATCAATAGGGTAGCAGAATGCATTTGAAAAAATACTTGAATATACAGTTCTTTATTTTTATTATTTATAAGGAAGCAGGTGGGGGTGTTCAAGCTCAATCCAAGTAAGAAATCTCAGTAGGATTTGACCTGGTGACTTGCACGTTACAAGGAGTACTGTTCAGAAGGTACACTAACATTGCTACTAAACTGCATGACTTTTGTAATACGTTACAAGCAGTGGTCGAAGTGGTCGGGATTGGAGCGGCACAACGTGCCCATACCTTTTTAATTGAAGGAAAATTGTTCTCCTACTTTCTGTGGAAAGATAACCGTCCCCTGGCGGTTAATTCTCGAGCTGAGATGCTTCTGCTGCAGTTTAAGGCAGTGAGTTTCCGCTGCTGTGAAAGCGAAGGCAGGCAGGTAAACAAGCCTTCCTGCCAGGGTGCCTGCTGGCCTGAAAGAAATGTAAATGTGTGCAACTGGTCAATCTGCAAATGTAAAGGGAGGTCAGAAGCTGGTATTGGCTTTAATTAGTGGAATCACTTGTCACATCCTGATGAGATAGATTTATGGTTTATGAGTGGTGTTGGAAAGGAGTTACCAGCTGAGTTGGGAAGTGTGTGTTTTTTAAAGGAGTTTACGGCCTGTGTTACACCCCTAGCTATCCTCCATTGCTCCAACTAGGATTACATTCCTGGCTTTCTGGAGACTTCTGTAGTGCATTAAGGAATGGAGGTTTCATAAAGCCCGCTAGTGCATTTCCCACAGATTAACTTAACATGCTTTTATTTATTTTACATTTAAGCTGTGTTATTTTAGCTGAACTCCTTCTTCATGTCCAGCAACAGAATCAAGTACAGCCACACCACAGAACTCACCTGGTCAGACCACTTCACCATTGCTGGACCTCACAGCACTACTCCCAACCACCACAGTGACCCCTGTCTGCAGCTGGACCAAGGTCACTCAGCACCAAAGGACCAATGCCCTCAGCCTTGCCCAGCCCATTGTCACCACAAACCTGAATCAGACTGTAGAGAAATTCAATGCTGGGATCACGAGTGCCACTGACTGAGTCACTCCCACTAAACCAGCCAGAACGCACAGATCCACCAAACGAGCCAGTTGGTACACCCCGGAGCTTAGCACATTGAAACACGGTTGTAAACAGCTGGAAAGAAAGTGGTGAACCAGCAGGAACAACACTGACAGAGCTACCTTCAAGTTTACCCTCAACAACTACCACCGCCAGCTCAAAGCTGTTAAAAAGAAGACCCTGAAACACTAGATCGAGACCATCGCCAACCAAACCAAGAAACTCTTTACCATCAGTAGAGAGTTCACCTGCCCGTCAGCCACCGAAAACTCAATCCCTTCCTCACAGCTACTCTGCGACACTCTCGCCGACCACTTCCACAACAAGACAGCAATCATCTACAGAAACTTTGATCCCCAACCCACCGACTGCCTCAATATTCCATCAACCACTGTCGCCAACCACCCGAACACAAACACTCTGATGAACTCCATCCACTCTAGAGCACCCACCAACCCATACCCCCACTGATGTTTCAACCTCGCCAGCTCACCTTCATCCTCAACACTTCCATCGTCACAGATGCCTTACCTGATGCTTGGAAACACGCTCTTAAAGAAACCCTCTGCAGACCCCAGTGAGCTCCAGAACTACTGTACCATCTCACTGCTCCCATTTCCCATTAAAGTCCAGGAGAACGCCATCAATCTCCACTCATCGAACACCTGGAGAGAAACAATCTGATGGACCCTTCCCAATCAGGATTCAGAGCCAACCACAGCACTGAGACATCCCTGATTAGGCAACAGATGACATCCGCATCCTACTTGCCAGGGGAGAATCAGTCTTCCTGATCCTACCCGACATCTCTGCAGCCTTCGACACCGTCTCCCACCACACACTCATCGATCGACTGCACCAAATAGGAATCACAGGCAATGTGCTTAAATGACAAGATGAGAGGATCAATATACCTAATTATTGTTTGGAATGTATAAATAGGTCTTTTGGAGAAAGTGTTAATTCGCAACACTTGAAGAAAATATATTATCTTTGCTCTAACGAAAGAGCTGATTATTTCTTTAGGTCCTTTCAGATAAAAAAAAAAATTCTTGTTTTTCAGATGTTTGTTATATTTATTGTTTCTTGTTTTAGCAGGTAATGGATGAGAGTATATGAGGTTTGAATGACCAGAGGTATAAATTATTTTTGGTGTTTGATCTACAGTTTCGTTATTTAGCTGCATATAGGAATGTATGTTTTTGAAAATAAATCATCTAAAAAATCTTTTTTACAGAAATATTACAAATAAAATCCACAAAAAGCAAGACTTTTTATGTATGTTTGTCCGATATATGTTTAGACATTATGGCTGTATATACAGTTGTTTTGAAATCTTGGGTCCTTTAGGGCTCTTAGCGAGCATCTATGAGATGACGAGAGAGTCCACCGATCAAAAATATATATCTAGGTATGAAGCCTTGTCTTTTGTTCTTTTGATTGTATTACCCTGATCTTCCTCTCTCCTATCAGTTTTTTCCAGGGCCTCTCTTTTTGTTGTATGATAAGTGTCGTATCAAACAAAGTCAGGGAGTACTCCCAATCGACAGAAGACTGTCTATAGGGTATTGGAACGTAGAGCAAGTGAAGAAATAATCTTTCTTAAGAAGACCCCTCACTCACCAACCTAGTTGGTGACATGCTTCATCATCGAGGTCCCACCCGGACAGCCGAGTGCCATCCTGGTGCGCTGCGACACCTGACTACAGTGGAGCTGGTTTTTTGGATGAAGGTGAATAGTGAATTTAGATTAAAAATTGGCCAGATTGAACCCAATTGAAAGTATTTTATTCCAGGGTAATTTGGACACTGGTTAAAAAATAGTGAAGATACCAAGGAAGGTTAAATTGACCTAAGGTATCTTATAATTAATTAAACAAGTGAATTTTTTTTTGAGGTCTACATGTTTCAACCATCAGTTGCTATTGCTTGGTTTTCGTCACAGACCAAAGAACGTGACCCGGGTGGTGCACACTCGCTAAGGTGTGCCCTGCCCTTGGTCAGTGTTTGAAACCTAACCTTCACTATTTTTTAACCATTGTCCAAATTACCCTGGAATAAAATACTTTCAATTGGGTTCAATCTGGCCAATTTTTAATCTAAATTCACTAGTCACCTTCATCCAAAAAACCAGCTCCACTGTAGTCAGGTGTCGCAGCACACCCGGATGGCACTCGGCTGTCCGGGTGGGACCTCGATGATGAAGCATGTCACCAACTAGGTTGGTGAGTGAGGGGTCTTCTTAAGAAAGATTATTTCTTCACTTGCTCTACGTTCCAATACCCTATAGACAGTCTTCTGTTGATTGGGAGTACTCCCTGACTTTGTTTGATACTGTACTGATTAGGGGACTGGGAGTAACCCCCTCCAATGGTTACCCATTGTGAGAATCCCTTTCTCTCCATTTTTGTTTTGTATGATAAGTGTCCTCAGGAAACAAGGATGCTCACCCTGAGAGTTTGCAATAGTACAGCAAACTGCTAGTGTGGGCCACGTGGACCCCGAATCGATGCAAAGCGGTCTGCGGGTGGATTATATGGAGTCAAAGCCCCTCTCCAGCCCATTCACAGCCAACGAAGAAGTTGAAGACCTTGCAGAAGAACACATTCGAAAAGCCTGCCAGAATCCACTGGCAAGGCCGAAAGAAGAGATACTGCGACTCACCATAACACAGAACCATCACCCTTATGAAGTAAATGCTAAAAGCAGTGACAACCAGGTATGAAAGCCGAAACGTAGTTACCGGTACAGGCGATTAAAAACAGCACAACCTCAAATTGGATGTGATGACCCAGGCTCAGGCACGAGGCTGGGTCAAGAACGCTGCCTGAGCATATACTCTCAATGACAGTAGAAGGAAGCACAAAATATACTGCGGCTGCATTACTGAAGCCAACACCACCACTCAACATAGCAAAGAAACAGAGAATCAGTGCCTTGTGGTCTGCATGGATCGAAACGTTCAATAATTTCATAGATGTGCTAGAAAAAGAAAAGGATAAGCAAATCATTGAATATTTGAAAAAAATTGCTGGTGATGGAGTGAAAGAAGTGCTGATCTCACAAACATATGCAATGGCGGTACCAAAAGATAAAAGAAGCGTTGGAAGTCAAGTTCAATCCAATGCCAAATGTTGACTATAAAAGGTAAATTTTCAACCAAGTATGACAACAGGCTGGTGCAACAATGAATGAGCTTGTTGAGAGACTTGACACACTTATCAAACACTGTTAGATCTGTGACTTCAATGATGAAGAAGCCATGTGCCTCAGAGTCAATGATGGTTGACTTTCAAACTCTTTCAGAAGACGTATGCTGAGGAAGACACTCAGAGCCTCATTTATGAGGCCCCTTGCGCCACCCGAAGGTTACTTTTTGTGACGTTCAGTGGCGCAGGAGAGTGCACGATATTTATCAGGCAGCTCTAAGCCACCGTTTTTGGCTTAATGCTGCCTAATAAATATTGTTCTCTTTAACACAGTTTTCTGCGTTAAAGAGGTGTGCAATGGGTATTGCTGGGGACATTATCAGCGACATCCAGGACTTTTTGACACTGCCCCGGATTTATTGTAAATTGTAAATCTGAGGCAGCGCCAAAAACGTACACCTCCCCATGGGAGGCGTAAAGGAGGCACAAGAGGAGAAATATCTTAATTTTTCCTTGTTTTTCCTGTTTCCATATGTGGTGCATTCTGCAGCACACATAGAAAGAGGAAAAAGCCTCTTGTGATTGTTTTTATTCAGGAAGGTTTCCCTTCCTGCACAAAAACAATCATCCCCTCAATGCAGACACCCTTGCACCATGGTGCAACGGTGCCTGCATTGGCGCATGGCAGCCCATTGTGCGTCGGTGCAGGGGAAAAGGACAGCAATGCGCCATATCTGATAGAAACAGCGCATTCCTGCCCTTTTCTTTTGCCGTAAGGTAGCGCAGCAGGAAGGCCTGTGGTGCTGCCCCACGGCAAAAACTAATAAATGAGGCCCTCAGTTTAGAGAATATGCTAATGGCTACAAAAGCAGAAGAACAAGCAGATTGTCAAACTGCTGATATGGAAGCCAGAACAGTGCATAATGAATCAGCGTTGACCATGAAAAGTAAGCAGAAGCACAAAAAAGATGCATACAAGTCAACGTCTTCAGATAAGAAAACATTATGCTTCCGATGTGGGTTTTTATTTCCCATGAAGGTAAATATTCCCACATAGGACAGATATGCAAAGGCTGTGGGAAAGAAAACCACTCCATAATGGTCTGCAAAGCAAATAAGAAACCAAATGCATCACAGCAAGAAGAGAAGATGGATTCAAGAAGGTTCCAGAAGCATTCTCGTCATGCAGACAAGGCCAAAAGGCGACATCAGTTACGACAAATATGAACCAAGCAAAGTTGATCATTGTCAAGTTCATCTATCATCGATAAAGATTCTTCAGTGCCATTAACAGGCGCTAGTGAAGAAGACAGATGTGCGTTGATGATATCTACTAAGGAACGACATGCACATGTAGGATTAGCTGCTTGCAAAGAAAATCAAAAGTCAAAGAAGAATCACCGAAAGTGAGCGAAAAAAATTATTTGGACACTGTTCCAAAATTACATTAAAGGTGAGCGGTTGCCCCATGTCCTTTATTATAGACAGTGGTGTGTGGATCAAGATCATGCTAGTAAAAAAGTTTAACAGCTTATCGCCTTTGCCATGCCATCCCTGTCAAACATGAAGGAATACACGTGGGCTGCATTTAAACCACTACAGAGTCAATGGTCATTTACAGCAACCATGAGACATGAAATGCTGTCAGTGCAAGTGCCAATTCATGTTCTTCAGGGCGTTTCATCTAGTGCATGCCTTCTTTGCTTTGTCACTGCTGCTGTCATGGGACTGATATCTCTTAACTACAACCTCCTTGCTCAGCCTGAAATCATGAGTTAGTTCCCTTCATTGTTTCATGGCCTAGGAAGTCTCAAGAAAATGAAACGGCAACTTCATATTAATGAGGACCTTCGCTCTGTTCCCCAGCGGCACTGCAGAATTGCTAGAAACACTGTTGAAGCATGACATCATTGAATGCTCCACGAGCCCTACGCTGTGGTTTCCACCCAGAGTTGTGGTGCCGAAAAAGGATAGTGGAGGGGCAGTGTTCGTTTGTGTTGATATGCACCAGGCCAACAAATAAGTCGAGAGAGAAAGACATCTTGGTTCCCACAAAGCAAACATAATTAATCAACTGAAGGGAGCCAAAGTCTTCTACCCAACTTGACCTGAACAAATTATACCATCAACTTGAGCTGGAATAGGACTGTAGGTACAGTGCAGCTTTTTAGACTCATGTTGATTGGTTCGTATACAAAAGACTGAATTTTGGAGTGTCTTCTGCTGCTGTGATATTTCAGGATGTTATTCACCTAGTATTTCAGCCTGTTACACATGCTTTCAATTACAGTGATGACATGGTGGTATTTATAACAACACAAAAGGAGCATGACAAGTGTGCTAATTACTTACTGATGCAGGTCTCACTCAGAATGCAGCAAAGCGTGAGTTCCACAAAGCCAAACAAAAATTCTTTGGGCGCATTTTCTCTGATGGGGATATAAGTCCTGACCCTTATAAAGTGCAAACATTGGCGTCTACCTGCCTCGCACAAGATCTAACCATGCTGCTATCCTTTTTAGGCATAGCCAGTTGTTGCTCAAGATACATTCGGGACTTTGTTATAATGAGTGCACCATTAAGAGGCTTAACATAGTGAAATGCCCCAATCCAGTGGTCTCCTGAATGCAACCAAAGTTTTAAAGAAATAAAACATGTGAATGAGAATGCAACTGATATGGCCTATTTTGTCCACAAATTGCCCCTGTGGGGCTGGGGGAATTCTTGCTCAAGAAAATTGCCTTTCTATTGCTCAGAGACACATTTTGACCCATGCCAGTAGAAGCCTGTCTGACACAGAACATGCCTATTCTCAGCTGGAAAAGGAGAGTCTGGCTGTAGTGTAGGCCTGCAAACACTTTCATGTGTTTCCATATGGAAATGTTTCACTGTCATCACGGACCACCAGGTTTTGCTCACTATATTTGAAAACCCAAAAACTAAGATGCCCTCTTGCATCGAGAGGTAGGGGTTGCGACTGCAAGAATACGACTATGCGATTGTCCACAAGCTGAGGAAAGATCTAAGCCTTGCAGATTACTTTTCACAAGTGCTGCTACATCACCACAGATCAACATCCAAAGTGACTGAAGAGTATCTCAACTTCATTGTGAGGCCCAGAACGCCAGCAGCTCTATCCATTGAACAGATTGTTGCTGCTACCAACACATATAAAGACATGCTCATCCTCAAAGACCTCATTACAACACATTCTTGAAAGAAAAGTATGCAGTCCTTTGCTGATGATGCTGAATTTCAAAAGTTCAAAAATGTGCAGGATGAGCTACCCGTCTCCCGAGAAGGTATCATATTGAAAGGCTACATTTATTTATTTATTTTAGAGGTTTTATATAGCGCTGGCTGGACCAGAAGTATCAGAGCGCTTTACATGTGTGTAAGATAGTTACAGTCACAAAAACTAAAATCAGCAAAAATCAACAGCAGGGAAGAATAACAGGTTACAAAAGAGAGACGGTTTGTAATTATACAAATACAGGTATAAGAGCAGGAGCAATTTACAAATCTAAAAGGAAAGATAGGAAAATGGGTTAGGGTTAAGACCCCCAGTATCTGTTGAGGAGGTGCACTTTCAGATTCTTTTTAAAGCTGAGATAGGAAAGGTTGCATCGCAGGTCTTTGGGGAGGGCATTCCAGGTGCCTGGGGCATTACCTGAGAAGGAGCGGGATTGAGTGGATTTCTTTTTTAACAGGGGTGGGACAAGGAGGAGAGCGTTCGTACTTCTCAGAGCTCGGGAACTGCCAGCTATGCAGTGTTTGTTGGCGAGGTAAGGCGGAGTGTTTTGGTAGAGGGCTTTGTGTGTGATGCCAGCATTTTTGTAGGCAGACCTGCCTTCGATAGGGAGCCATTTAAGAGTTTTGAGGACTGGGGTGATGTGGTCGAAACATTTGCAGTCGGTGATGAGTCTAGCTGCAAGTTTGAGAACAGTTTTGAGACGAGCTAGGTGGATCTTAGGGATTCCGGTGAGGATGGCGTTGCCTTAATCAATTCTCGAGAGGACCAGGGATTAAACTGCTAGTTTAAAGTCTTCTGATGGAATAAAGTGCTTGATTGTTTTGAGATGGCAGAGAGTGAAGAGGGCTACTTTAGCTGAAGTTTTGATGTGAGAATTGAGATTAAGGTTATTGTCAATGGGGATACCAAGAGGTTTGACTGAGTTGGACAAGGAGAGAGAGCAGTTGAGGGCATTGAGGTCGGAGATCCAAGTTTGGATGGGGAGAAGGTTGGTTTTTGGGGAGAAGAGAATGATTTCAGTTTTTTTAGGGTTCAGTTTGAGATGATTTATTTGGAACCGGGATTGAATCTTGGCGAGGGTGTTGTTAAGGTGTAGGATATCAGCGTGGGTTTTGATCTTGTAGTACAGTTGAGTGTCATCAGCGTAGAGGTGGTAGTTGATTCCAGCTTGTTTAAGGATAAGAGTGAGGGGTTCCATAAAGAGGTTAAAGAGAGATGGTGATAGGATAGATCCCTGGGGGACTCCTAGGGATACCGGAGTGGGGCTAGAAAGACAGTTGTGAATTTTGATTTGCTGTGTTCGGTGTTGTAGGTAGGAGACAAACCATTTGTGGGTGGTACCATTAAGGCCAAAACAATCTCTGAGAACATTAAGTAGTGCAGAGTGGTTGACGGTATCAAACGCTGCAGAGAGATCAAGGAGGATGAGTAGACACGTTTCGCCATTGTCAAGAGAGTGATGGATGTCATCAACAATATTTAGCATGGCAGTTTTGGTACTACAGCCTTTTCTGAAGCCTGATTGAAAGGGGTCAAGTAGGTTAAAATGTTCAATGTGTTTGTCTAATTGGAGCAAGACACATTTCTCAAGGGGTTTAGAAAGAAGGGGAGGTTAGAGATGGGGCGGAGATTATTTAGGTAAATTGGGTCGGCATTGGAGTTTTTAATAATGGGGGAGATTTGACCAAGTTGAAGAGAGATAGGGACACATCCTGTGGCCAGGGAGGTGTTGATGATTGTGGTCCAGGATGGTGCAATGATGTGTTTTAGGTCCTGGATAAGGTTTGAGGGGAGAGGGTCTTTGGTGTGGGATGATGGCTTAAGTTTAGTGATGATGTTGAGAACTTCGTATTCAGTAACAGGGAGGAAAGTATGCCAGGATGCATTGGTTTTTAGTAGTGAGTTAGAGTGATTGGGAGTAAGAGGAGAAGTGTGGGTGGGATGGGGAGAGTTTCTGGAGGGGTGTAGCATTGGGTGTGTATATAGGGGGTTAAGGAGAGGTGGAGAATCGGGCATGTGAGCGGGGGATCGGGGGGAATGGAGACAGCGGTGAAGGGTTTAGAAGTGATGTCAGGAGTAGGAAGGGGGCTGGTTGGGGTAGCAGTTGAAGGAAAGGATCGGTCAATTGTGGAATTTCTTTCAGAAAAGTGAGCGATTTCATCACATCTAGAAGTTGAGGACAACAGGATGGGCGGTGCGGTGGAGGTTTGGTTACGAATAATGTTGATTAGTTCTCTAGGTCTGTTTTTGGCCCGATCGAGTTGGGTACGGAAGAAGGATGCCTTTTCGTTAAAAAGGTGTTTCTTGTATGGAGTGTTAGGTTAGCAGGAGAGGGATGATGCCTCCAAGTTCTTTCCATCAGTCTAAGAGAACGTCTTTCCTTATTGAGTTCAAAGGTAAACCAAGATTTGGAAGGGATGGTCCTTTGATTTTCAAGTTTGGTTGGGGCAATTTGGTCGAGGACATCAGTGACGGCTTTATTAAAATGCTCAGTAAGATCATTTGCATTTTGAGAGAGAGGGGAGAGGAGCAGTTGGGCTTGGATTTTTTACTCAAGAACACCAGGGGGATCTGTTTAAGGTTTCTTGTTACTTTCTTTGGTTTGATGAACGGGGGGGAGGAGACCTAGTGGAAATGGTGAACAGGATGAGGTGGTGGTCAGACCAGTCAATAGTGATGATATTGGTCAGGAATATAAGTGTCCTACCTGAGAGCATGAGACAACAAGTTGTTGAACTGGCCCATGTTGGACATTGTGCGATTGTTACCACCAAAAGAGCTCTGAGAGACCGAGGGGCATATGTACAAGAACTTAACGCAGCTGTAGCATCACATTTTTGACATTACTGCAGCTTTTTTTAGAGCTGTATGTACAAGTTGCCGCTAACTGCAGTTAGCGGCACTTTTCCTTGGTAAACATGAACTTTTTAAGATCACCACTTCTGTTAGTGGTACTTAACGAAAATGAGATGCAAGGTGGGCGTTTCTGTGCAAAAACTGCTGCTAACCCCACTTCGCGATATTTACAACAAAATTCCCATATGGTGATAACCCCCCCAGAACTTCAGCTAAGTCCAGTTAGAGGCAGTTTTTTAAGACCAGAGAATAGCTGGTCTTAAATTTGGTGCAAACATTTGGGGCCTCATTTCAGAGGTTTTGGTGCTGGACAGCAATGCAAGGAATGTTGCTGCGCTGCCCTGCGACAAAACAAAAGGGTAGGAATGTGCACTATCAACAAGATAGGGCATATTGCTGGGCCTCAGTCATGAAAAGTATTGAATCGCTGCGACAAAACAGCATTGCAACAATTTTCACTGCACCCTCCTTTCAACACCATGAATGCGCCGTATTCAATGTACAGTGCTCCATGTCGCAATCAATGACAGATACATCTGGAATACTGATGTATCTGGCAGAGCTAAAGTCATGCATTGCTACAGTTGTGTTGCAAGGATGATGCAACTCCAGCAATGCATGGGACCAGCCAATCCCTATGGCACTGCATCACCCTTAGGCCTGGCATGAGGCAGCCGTAAGGTTTTGACGCAGTGGTGTCCTAGAATTGTCGTATTGAAATCTGAGAGACTTCACTGCGCCAATCCTACAAGGCTTTGTTGCGTGGTAACGCCCACCCTACATACATCATACCAAACACAGGTATAATGTGGCACATGGCTTCACAAGGTCACGCAGATGCCTAGATGTGTCACCTGTAAATATGGCACAACGTGGTGCAAGATTCACGCTGCTAGTACGTCAAAAAAATGATGCACCCGTGGTGTTAAACTGCCAGAAAGGGCTCAGGATTAAGCCTCCCTGTCTTTTTCCCCTACGATGGTGCACAATGGCTGCCATGCGCCATGGTGCACGTATGACTGTGTTGCGGAGTTGATTGATGTTGTGGCTCCATCTCTACACAAGACGTCTGCTGGTCCGTCTGGACTAGTGGATGGCGGGAGTGAACTAGTTGCCCTTCTTGGAGTGTTGTTTGCCTGGTCTTTTCTTGAGGGGTGCCAGGGTGTCGGCACAGTTGGAGATCAATCAGTGGAGGTTGTGCGCTGCAGTGTTGGCGTGTGTAAGTGTTGGCGGAGTGGTGGTGCTGAGGGAGTTGGCGAGAAGTTCCTCGGTAGCCTTGATCCAGCTGCGACCGGGGGGCGATGATGGAGGTGGTGTACGGTGGGCGTGGTGAAGGCGTGATGTCTACAGTGATGGTCGGTCCAGGAGAGCTCTGTGGTGTGGCTGTAGTTGAAGTTCCCACTGGCTCGAGCAAGTTATGTTATGTTATGTTAATTCGGCTTTTAGAGCTCACTTTTACCCAAGGGTGTCCTGGTGCTGAGCACTGTATAACTCTTATCCCTCTGCACCTAAACTTATTCTGTGAACAACCACGTTTTCAGCCCCTTCCTGAAAGAAAGGAGATCCGTGGAGTTCCTAAGATGCATTGGTAGCTTGTTCCAGGCATTAGTGGCACCTAAGATAAAACTCCTGCAACTCCAACTGGCCTTTTTTGCTCTTGGAACGATCACTCGCTTTGCTTCCATGGAGCGCAGCACTCTCCCAGCATGTGTCCAGCTATGTGGGTTGGTACAGTGACTAGCTGCTTGAATCCGATATTGGTGAGGTTCCCCAGGAGGGGGATGGTGTTCTGGTCACTGAGCTTGTCCAGGTGGAACTTGAAGTCTCCGAGTCGGCTGTAGTCGGTATATGGTAGAGCCTGGGGTGCGATGAGGTCTACAATGGCATTGGTGAATGGGGGTTCATGGCCTGGGGGTCCTGTAGACGAGGGTGCCGCTGAGGGTGGTGTTGGGGTTGGTCCTGACCTAGAAGTGGAGGTGTTCCATGGTTGCCTTTGGGTCATTAGAGTGCGTGGTCAGTCAGAGTGTGCTTTTGTAGACGATGGCAATGCCACCTCCTGGACGGTTGGCTGGTCCTTGAAGCTGAATTTGGAGCCATCGGCAATTGCGATGGCGATGTCTTGCCCACAGCAGAGGTTGGTCCAGGTTTATGTGAAGAAGGCAATGTCTGAAGAGGTGATGTCGAGGATGTCCCAGATTTCTGTGGCGTAATTGTGGAGGCACCGTGCATTGAGGATGATGCAGTTGAGCCTGTCAGGTGTGCTGTTGGTTGGCTGGGCGGCAAGAGGCGCTGGTGTGCTGATGTGGCAGGAGGTGCATTTGTAGTTCTATCTAGATTCCGTTATTCTAATTTTTTACTAGGACTGTGGCTGTGTTTCTTTCAAATCGCGGGCTTTGAGAGCTTCTGTTCTGAGTAGCTCCTATATATCCATAGAGGTAAGCGCAATGATCTATCCGCCTGCGACTCCTATTTCTACTTATGTGGCTTTTAGAGAACACTTTTTGTTTTTGTTTTAGTTAGGATTCCAATACCGCTTAATGTTTGCCTTTTTCTCTTTTTACTCTTTATAGAATAAATTCTAATGATTGTCCTTCTTTAACTGATTTATCTGCAGTGACTGCACCCGTTTTTCTGATGAATGTTTTGTGCTACTTTTTACTTCCCTCTTATTTTGATGCAATCCTTGTCTCTGGCACAAATGGCTGACTCTAGTGTTCTTAAAACTTTAATAAGTTTTTCATACGACACTCTGTACTGATGACCGTTTTTGAATATGTTTATTAAACCGATATTAACTATATACCTTGAATGTGTTTTATGGATATCTGTTTATGTTGTCACATATATATATTTTCTTTTGTATCTCTTTTGACAGGTCCCTGGGAATCTTCTTTATACTGTCTTTTTGCATCCTGAAGAAGGTGGTACCCCAATTGGGGGTTTTCTCACCCAAACGAGCATCGGCGCTCTGAACGGGGCCCCCCCTCCTTTTTGATTGTATCTAAGCTAATGCTCTGTTTTTTGAATTTGTAACATTATAATTTTGTATTAATTTGAGCATCTACTTAACTGTTTCTCTTGAATCCAAGGTCGGTGGGGTCTTAATGAATATTTATGTTGTTCCTTGGTGCAAGTGTGATGTGTGTATCTGGTTTGCGGTATGAATTTGGTTTGAGTTTGAGTGAATGGTTTGATTAAATGACAATTTACTGGGACCTTTGTATTTGGTTGTGGATGACCTGTTAGCTATTTTCATGTATTAGTATTTATTAATTGTTTTCTTTTTGTTTAACAAAAAACATAAATCATCTTTATTCATATTTATATGAAAAATTCAATAAAAGACGAATATTATTTTCTGTTTTGGTCTAGATATTTTGTTCTCTTCGGTCCGGTCAGAATGTCATTAGTTTAATTTATGATACATTGTACTTATTGAAACATATGGGTAGAGTATTTTCTCGTTTTCCAATTCGCATTTGTAGTTTAGGCAGGTGGAGGGTACAAGGGTATTTTTCGGTGATTTCTAGATGGTAGGCAGCGTGGCATCCAGGGTCGAGGGCGAAGAAGGAGCTGGTGTCGTAGCGGTGGAGTGTCCGAGAGGCAGGCTCCCTGGTGCTAGGTGCAGTACAGGGGTGGACGGACGCAGACAGGCTTGCCTGCTGTGCACCAGTGGCACGCCCGCTACACATGGCCGCACAGCATCCACCATTAGGTAGTGCTGCAGGGGGGCTGGACAGCTGGGAGGCGGGATACGCGGTAAAGGACACTGGAGGGGGTGGCTTACGCGGGGAATCTCAGCGGCAACTAGAGAGAGGATAGGGTAAAAGGAACTGCAAAAAAGCAGTGGAAAGACAAAGCCAAACAAAGCACAGATAATAAAGATAAAGGTAGAAAAGCAACAGAGAAGAGCAGAAAAATGAACAGGAACAGCCAAAAAGAGGGACAGGAGTGCAGTCAAGCTGAAGAGTAGTGACGCTCTACCACAGGACAAACACGGATGAGGTGTAGACAAGAGCATGCAGGTGGAGGAGGGTCTAGAACGACTAACCTCCTGGTCAGAAGAACCAGTAGTAGCAGATGGGGACAGCAGCAGCAGCAACCAGATGGCGCAGTGCTGTGGGAACAGGAAGTTCACTAAGAGTTAGTCCCCAGTACACCCAAAAGCAAACTACCAGGGAGCAAGGAAAGGCAGCACCACCCGGTTGCTTCTTCCGATCAAACAGTGGGGACCAGACCCTGTGTTCCCCATCGAGTAACGGTGGATCAAGTTGCATACCCAAGGGCCTGGGCCAGAACCAGCCACCCTGCCACTGGCACCCACTGCCGCCAATGGCCACTCTCAGGTACTTGAGCTAGTTAGTGGACTCCCCCACCAGTCTTGCGAGGTGCCCTCGGTGATGTAGGTCAGCCGCAGCTCAGGGATTGCTCAGTTCATGGTGTGTGTCACCCAAAGGTGCTAGGCCTGGGCCCAACTCACCCCGGGCCTCTTCCGCTACGTGGTCCACCTTCTCCTCACCTGGACATTGACACCGGGGCTCAATGCACTGCACTCTCTTCAAATCTATGATTCAGCCAGCTGGAGCCTCACCCAGGTAGGATTTCACAAGCCTGGGTACAGCAGTCGCCGCCAAGTCCACTGGGGAACCTCCTGATGCAGGTGATGCAAAAGGGCGTGAAGTTGCAGCGCTCCCACCACACAAGTTTGGTGCAGCTCAGGGGCATCACCCTCAACAACGTCCGGCCAGCGCAACATCCTCCGGCCTGGGATGCAGAGAGGGGCGGCCCACCATTGGGAATCTCCACCGTGCACCCCGGTGTAGTGGTGGCGCCTGGTATGCGATGTAGACCTCCTTATGTTGGTCTGCAGGAGCGCCTCTACCGTTCACAGCTCCAAGGTGCGCCAGGCGGTCATCTCACACAGGTAAGCAACGTGACTCCATGCGACCTGTTTAGACTTCACCACCAGGTAAGGGTGATCGCCAACACCTCAATGTCTACTGCCATGGCCCAGAAACTACACAGCACCTCTGCCTCCCAATCCGGGTCACAGAACTGTCCCCACTTTCAAGGTTTTGGCTGCGATGGTGTTGCAAGGACTCCGCTATGAAAAGTGATGCATCACTTTTTTTCCCAGCAATGCACCTCATTTCATAACGATAGCCCTGAATCTGCATTTCCCCTTCCCCTGGGACTCTGGCTGGTCATCCTGGCTGTTGGAGTGTTTGGGGGGTTGTTGGTCTGTGCTGCACTTGGCCCTGGCTGCTCCATTCTGCACTCCATTGGTTTTATTTCCTATTTTTCATTGAAGGTGGACTTATAAGTCATGTTGGACTGACTAATATGAGTTTTTTTGCCGCTAATGTGCCTGCTGTCACGTTTCGCTTGCTAACGTCAAAATTTGTCTCACCTTGACGCTAGTGATAGCGGCAGTTTTCACCGCAGCTAGCTGTTACTATCGCCATGTAGCGACGTACTGTAAATACATTGATAACAGGGCAATAGTTTTTGGTTAGGCGGGGTTAAGAAAACTGCTGCTAACTAACGCTAACGCTAGTTAGCGGCTGATCTTCTACATATACCTTTGAGTGTGGTTCCCTCGCCCAGAGGAACAAGTTGAGAAAGAGCTGAAAGTGTGCCACCTTTGTAACTGTTTCTCTCCCAAGGTGATGCAGCATCCATTGACAATATCTAATCTTCCTACGCATGCCTGTGAGAGAGCAGCAGTTGACTTCCTTGGGCCTCTAGGAAATGGACATCATTTCATGGTAGTAATTGACGAATATTCAAGTTTTTCATTGGTGTAAGACTTATCATCGACAGCCCATGACAAAGTGGGGCATCCCATACTATTTGCAAATCTGATAATGGCCCACCTTTCAATAGCAAAGAATTCAAGGAGTTTCTTGGTTGACTCAATGTCAAGCATCAAAAGAGTACACCTCTCTGGCCCCAAGCAAATGGTGTTGTTGAACGATTCATGGGCACCCTCAAGAGAGCAATTCAACGAGCATCAATAGAAGGAATCGATCTAAACCAAGCCCTTCATGCCTATTGATCAACTTACCACTCAACAACTGGTGAATGTCCTGCCATTGGGAGAGCCATCGGAATCACATTACCACAATGGACATTGGACTGATCAATGAATGCCGATAAGGTTCGTGTCACAGACACTTCTCAAAAGTGCAAAATGGAAACATATGCCGACCAGCATTGATGCGCCCAGGAAACAGTCTTCGACAAAGGGGACTGGGTACTGGTCAAACAGACACGGAAACCGAAAACGGACCCTCCTTTTGCTGTTGACCCTTTGAGGCTTGTAACCTGCAAAGGAAACATGGTGCTGGTGCTTCGTGCTGGAAGGTCCATCACACAAGACTCATCACTCGTTAAACACCTACCTCGATGTTTGCTAGCTCCTGAGTTCAGGAGTGAGGCAACCCCGCCTAAATGTCCAGACTAAGCACCCGAGCCTCTGTCATCAGTGCATAATTAAGATGCACCTCAACTACCTCATATCAACCAATCTGGCAGACCAGTGCGAGCGCCTCAACTAACTCATTGAGGAACTATGATGCTAATGGTGTCTGTACTTTTTATTTAATAAAGGGGGAGGTGTAGTGTCTTGATATTATGCACAATAGGACCTTTGTGGTTTTGGGCGGAATCTAAACAGGAATTACATAAGCTGCTTGGAGGTGTTAAGGTGTGATTATAAAAGCTGTGACGCAATGTGTGCAGTTTGTGATCATATGTGGAGAAATATAGGTGTCATGTTACAGAGCTTCGTGTGTGGCATGTTCATTTGCAGGCTCCTGGGCTTGCAAAGAAGCTAAAAAGAGTAGCTTCACTTTAGGGTTTTGTGATATGCTCACCCAACTGTCATCAATGAAAAATCAGATAGTATAATCATCATCATCATCATCAAATCCTTTATTTCGATTGTTTAAAATCATAAAAGTACATAAGTAAAACAATTCATTGTGATATATTCGGTTAATACAATAAACATGATAAGAATGAAATAACATACTGTTTTATCAACAAGCAGGGCCCCCCATTTTGTTTAAAACAATCAATCAATCTGTATTATTGCGTATTAATTTCCTACGAATTAACCACATCGCAAGTAAAAACTTGGAAACTGCTACCACGACAAGTGGATTTAAATCACTTCGCAGAATCCTGAAAAAATCGAGGTAGCTCCTGATACCTAGATTCAAGCATAGCTGAATAATCCATTTCTTCCGAATACCGACATATGCTGGGCAAAAAAGCATAACATGTATCATAGTTTCCTGTTAAGATAAGCACCCCGGGCAATTGTGCTCAAGGGCACCCACCCATTTGTCAGTAAAAGAATAGAGGGGGAGTGTCCCATATCTGAACTGTAGAAACAGCTTCTTTGCTAAAGTGGGCTGGATAACATCGAGGTCGGGTACAAAGGCGTAGTAACACTTAACATCCAAAAACAGATCGGTCAGGCTAGAAGGCCTGACTAAACGATAAGCTTTTGTTAGAAAGTAATCTGTAAGGGTAAGGGCAAGAGTTTGTTTGGAGATGCCTAAGGTAGAATTCTCTGGGTTAGTCCAGAGATGGGCAAGGCCAATGTTGGTTAGTGTCTGCCTAACATACTGGAGCCAGGGAATCTTATCAGCCCCAAGTAAGCCCAAGATTACTTTCAATTCGTCTCTGTAGCATGCCAACTCTGGTGTACTCCAAAGCCTTTTCCAGTACATCACCGGACGTGTGTCAATAACCTCAGAAATTGGACGGCTATTAAGATCCATCCTCAGTGGCATAAGCGGAGTATTTATTGGAAGTGATAGGAGTTTCCGCAAGAAATTATTTTCGGTAATGGTCAAGTCGTTTGCGCTAGTAAAACCCCATAGCTAAGCCCCATACAGTGTAGAGGATCTAGTTTGAACACAGTGGGCCCGATTCACAGAACTAACCTAAGACAAAATCCTAAACTTACTACCATTTTGGTATTCACAGAAGGCACTTACTCATTTCGGTATTCACAGAAGTTAGGAGTCCTAACTTTAGGACTCCTAAATGCCTTCTGTGAATACCGAAAGTCTTAAAATTAGGATTTTTCTCAGTTTAGTAGTAGTATAGTTAGGACTCCTAACTTTAGGACTCCTAAATGCCTTCTGTGAATACCGAAATTCTTAAAATTAGAATTTTTCTCAATTTAGTAGTCCTAACTCTAAACTTAGGACTACTAAATTGAGAAAAATCCTAATTTTAAGACTTTCGGTATTCACAGAAGGCATTTAGGAGTCCTAAAGTTAGGAGTCCTAACTATACTACTACTAAACTGAGAAAAATCCTAATTTTAAGGCTTTCGGTATTCACAGAAGGCATTTAGGAGTCCTAAAGTTAGGAGTCCTAAATTTAGGACTACTAAATTGAGAAAAATCCTAATTTTAAGACTTTCGGTATTCACAGAAGGCATTTAGGAGTCCTAAAGTTAGGAGTCCTAACTATACTACAACTAAACTGAGAAAAATCCTAATTTTAAGACTTTCGGTATTCACAGAAGGCATTTAGGAGTCCTAAAGTTAGGAGTCCTAACTATACTACTACTAAACTGAGAAAAATCCTAATTTTAAGGCTTTCGGTATTCACAGAAGGCATTTAGGAGTCCTAAAGTTAGGAGTCCTAAACTTAGGACTACTAAATTGAGAAAAATCCTAATTTTAAGACTTTCGGTATTCACAGAAGGCATTTAGGAGTCCTAACTTTAGGAGTCCTAACTATACTACAACTAAACTGAGAAAAATCCTAATTTTAAGACTTTCGGTATTCACAGAAGGCATTTAGGAGTCCTAAAGTTAGGACTCCTAACTTCTGTGAATACCGAAATGAGTAAGTGCCTTCTGTGAATACCAAAATGAGTAAGTGCCTTCTGTGAATACCAAAATGGTAGTAAGTTTAGGATTTTGTCTTAAGTTAGTTCTGTGACTCGGGCCCAGTAGATTTCTAAAGGGGCACTTATAATTTTTGAGCAACAGTTCTTATGGACTTTAAGGATGCCCCCCACCGCCTGGTTGAGTTTTAAATTGGCTTTAGAAATTTGTGGGGACCAACCCATCTTGTCGTTTAGGGTCAAGCCTGGATACTCGAAAATAGAAACCCGATCCAAGGCGACTCCTTCCATTTTACGATGTGGATAATTAGAGGATTTTACATTAAAAGCCATGTACTTGGTTTTGCCTATGTTGACCACCAGATTCCTTTATTTACAAAAGGTTGTAAACTGATCCAACACCCGCTGCATGCCCATTGGGGATTTGGACAGCAGCAGGGTGTCGTCAGCAAACATGAGGGCAGGGAATTTTCTGGAGGCCAATTTCGGCGCATCTATGTCAACGGCATCAAAAAGATCGGTAATAAGGCCATTAAGGAAGAGGGAAAACAAGGTTGGGGCAAGAACACAGCCCTGCCGAACTCCCTTAGCAACAGGGAAAGGACCGGTCAGATTGCCATGTTTTCCATAACGGACTCTAGCATAGGTCCCGTCATGGAGAATCTTCAATTGATGACATAAATAAGGCGGGACACCCATGTCCAGCAGTAGGTGCCATAGCTGGTTGCGATCCACCATATCAAAAGCGGATTTCAAATCCACAAAGGTCATATATAGGCTACCCCCATCCAATATGACATGTTTCCAATGGAGCAACTGGAGCCTGAATAGTTGGTCCATAGTAGACGTTTTGGCCCTGAATCCAGCTTGAAGTGGGGTTAGTATATTATTCTCTTCTATCCAACTCTGTAGGCGTTGGAGAAGAAGCCTAGAATAGATTTTTTGGCTCACATCTATTAGGCTTATAGGCCTATAATTACCTGGATCGATGGGGGATCCCTTTTTAAAAATGGGAATAATTTCCGCACCCATCCAGGTAGAAGGAACCGGTGAACCTTGTAGGATGGTATTGAAGAGAATTTGGAAATAAGGGGCCCAAACCTTTGGTTCATCTTTGTAAAGGTCCCTTGGAATGCGATCTAACCCCGGGGCTTTATTGGCTTGGAGCTGGTCCAATGCCAAGTCCACTTCTGATAGGGTCCAGGGGGGAGCCAGCCAGGAAGGATCCTTGGACATTATGATAGCTGGGGGATCGATGCACCTACTTGTGTTAATCGAATACAGTTTTTCAAAATGAGAAGCCCAAGCGTCTTCGGAAACATTTGGGTCGATCATGGTATTGCCCTCAGAGTTCCCAGAGTGGACAAGATTCCAGAATGTTCTTGGATCTTTTGCCACAAGAGCTTGTCTCAAGGCGACCCATCTTTCCTCTTCCCACTCAGACTTAGCTATAAGGATTAACTTTTTGTAAGCTCGCCTAGCTTCCCTTATAAGTAGGGGATTGCCTCCTCTAATGGCCCGAAGTAGTTCCTGTTTGGCTAACCTACAATTCTTAGTAAACCAGGAATTTGACTTGCCTGGCTTCTTTATATTGAGCGGGCCTGAGATGTAAAAGGAACCGCCCAATATAGCTACTAGATCTTTGTGAATTTTGGCCATATCTAAGATTTCATCAACTGCACTGTTATTAGCCTCTCCCTTAAACACCTTGTCAAGTAGGGGGAGAATATCAGAGTACAAGCTGGCTATTGCTGTTTCAGACTGTTTTATAGTTTGCCAGCGAATCCTCTTCCCCCCTTGTATAATTCTTAAATTACCCACTGGAGGAGTAGCTGTATCTAACCCTGTGTTCAATAGATAAAAGTTTAAAACAACTGTCAGGGGGTCATGATCACTTTCAGTACGTCTAGTAATTTTAAAATCCAGGACATTGGGCCATAAGTCTAGGCTCACCAAAACATAGTCAATCACAGATTCATGTCCCATTCCTCTATAGGTTGGCTGTCCCGGAGTATCTCCGCTAAATCGACCATTACATGCTCTCATAGAGAAGACATAAGTAAGGGAAGTTAGCTGGAGGGCCTTCGGGGTCCAGATTTTAACTGGATACATATTAATAGGAGGTATAAGTCTAGCCTCGTCTTCTTCTAGTGTGAGTGGGATCACTCCAGACAAAGGCTCAAAGTGACAATTAAAATCCCCACCTATCATCAACACTACCTCGTCTCGGAGTGATTCCAGAAGTAGTGACAGGGAGTCTAGAGTGGAGGAACGACCACCTCCTTGAGTACATCGCGAATAGATATTAATAAGTGCAATCTTTGGGGTCTTTTTATGTGACAAAAGAATGCATAATATATCGGTGCTTGTCGTATCAACCCTCTTGATATTAAAGCCAAGATGGGTGCCTACCCAGACGCACAAACCCCCCGAGGGCCTCCCTCGATGTCCCTTTACAGCAGGAAGCATATATGTGATATAGCCCGATCGATGGATGGGTTCAGATGACCAGGTTTCCTGGAAAAGACAGATTCCAAAAGGGTCAATGAAAGAGCACCACTCTGGATTACCAGTGTTAGTAGCAAGACCCGCAATGTTCCAGCTAAGAACTTTGAACTGGCTTTCAATATTTGGAAGAGTTTCTACATGATTAGGATAGACAGGTGGGGGGCTATGGAAAGTGGTTGAGTCTCAGAAACACCCCTCGAAACCAAGAGTTCAGTGCAGGCATCCCGCATAGAACCGTTGGAATTGACAGGGTTGGCTTCTGCTGCCGAGGATGCTAGACCCTCAATAAGAATCACCGGCAGTTCACCATGGTCTCTCTTAACATCAATATTATCTATGGTGAGAGTATAGGGAGGCGTGCAGATGGCTTGTGACTCTAGTCATTCCACATCATCCAGCAGGCTATACCTGTTAGAAGTTGGAATGGCTGAGGCATCGTCGATAGGACGCCTACCCCGCACACCATTTCTGGGATACTCCCAGACGGCAGTGTATTTGGACGGAAAGAGAGGTCTAGGACATAAAAGAGGGGGTTTGGAGAGTGGAGGATAAAAATAGCCTAAAGGAAACGTTTTAATGTTGGAAAAGACATTATCAAAGGTGGAGCTACAGATGTAGTCAACCACCTCAGGGTTTTGAAAATTGACTATAACGCAATCACCTCCTTCGTTTTTTCGTGTATGTCCCACCCCACCAACTCTTCTGACAAATAGGATAGGGGATCGTATATTTGTTGGCAGGGGTCTATAAGTGTTCAGCCAGAACATTACTTTGTTTTTAAGTTCCTGAAAGGATTCTGTGCTCTTAGTGGAGAGTTTAGGGACTTTTGTTAAAATGACCACATAAGATGCACTTTCGGGAGGGAGGTCAATACATGGTAATTCCAGCGAGTGGGATACCTTAGCAGGGGTTTCAGGACAATGATTGGTTGTAGGAGAAATAATAACAGGGATGTTGTTAGCAGGGGGAATAGTTGTAATAGGCCCCTGACTAGATCTCGGACGATGGTTACATGCCACTCCCTGTTGTTGGGTCGACTGAGTATTAGGAGGGTCTAGCAAAGTTAAAGGGGTCTCAGAAATATTGGGCTGACTTTGGCATGAGTGTGGACGAAGTATAGAGCATTTAATATTTCCGTCAAGTTTAACTAGCGCAGACTCAAATGCAGTCAGCCTATTTTCTATGGCAATCAGTCTATGCTCAATGGGTCGAATGGCTAACTCTAATACAGAAGACATTTTTCCTAGCAACAAATCCAGATCAAATGGAGGTGTTGCTACATCAGGAGGGGAACAATCAGAGCGAAATAGACTGTTAGTATTTGTATTTGTCGATACAGTCACGAAGGAATCAGAAATGTCAAGATTTTGTTTCTGTATTTTATTCCTCCTACATTTTGGTGATATCCCACTAGAGTTTCAGGCTTGTTAAAGGGGCCCGAGACAGGGGCGGAAACAATGGTGGCCGTATCCATTACTGAGTCAAGAGGGGCGTTGTTGGAAATTGATGGGCGAGGTTGGCCTTTATCAGTGAGCATGGTCGCCGTATTTTCAGTGGAGGCAACAGGGGAGCGACAGGAGGCAATGGTACCCAATGAGGAGCGTTTTGAAGATAGGGGTTCCATTGACAACCTGCGCTCTGTAATAGCAATTTCATGCTCAAGTATGGAAGATGCTCTAACAATGAATTTGTCCAGCGAACCAGCAACATGATCAATAGAGCTTGGCTTTAGGCCCCGTTTGCTTACCATAGTTGCCCTGAATTTCGATCAGCTGTAGAAGTGTTTGCTGTGTTGAAACAATCAAAGGGTGTGGCCGGACCGGACTCTCTCGGACACGAACGGGCACAAACGGGCCCGCCCTTGGCCCGGGCTTCGCCCGCGCTGCGATCCGCGCTGCGGAAATACGTGGGCGGATTTAAGAAGGTGAAGAGGGGGCGGGGCGTTAGGAGGAAGAACAGGTGAGCACTGTTAGTGTAGCGCAATGCTTCGTGGTCCTCACAGTCCCGTGGGTGTGAAGATCAGCGGCCAGCCTCTAACAACAGCGTAGCGTCCAAAAGTCACAGGGAGCAACAAGGAATCCCACACAAGAGTGCCTCAGCCAGGATTTTATACAGCTGGAGCCAGCGAACGGCTCCCGCGTAGCGGGGGCCGTGAGGCGCGGCGTATGAGGGAGAATCAACGGGAAGAGGAACAGGTGAGCACTGTTAGTGTAGCGCAATGCTCCGTGGTCCTCGCAGTCCCGTGGGTGTGAAGATCAGCGGCCAGCCCCCAACAACAGCGTAGCGTCCAAAAGTCACAGGGAGCAACAAGGAATCCCACACAAGAGTGCCTCAGACAGGATTTTATACAGCTGGAGCCAGCGAACGGCTCCCGCGCAGCGGGGGCCGTGAGGCGCGGCGTATGAGGGAGAATCAACAGGAAGAGGAACAGGTGAGCACTGTTAGTGTAGCGCAATGCTCCGTGGTCCTCGCAGTCCCGTGGGTGTGAAGATCAGCGGCCAGCCCCCAACAACAGCGTAGCGTCCAAAAGTCACAGGGAGCAACAAGGAATCCCACACAAGAGTGCCTCAGCCAGGATTTTATACAGCTGGAGCCAGCGAACGGCTCCCGCGCAGCGGGGGCCGTGAGGCGCGGCGTATGAGGGAGAATCAACGGGAAGAGGAACAGGTGAGCACTGTTAGTGTAGCGCAATGCTCCGTGGTCCTTGCAGTCCCGTGGGTGTGAAGATCAGCGGCCAGCCCCCAACAACAGCGTAGCGTCCAAAAGTCACAGGGAGCAACAAGGAATCCCACACAAGAGTGCCTCAGCCAGGATTTTATACAGCTGGAGCCAGCGAACGGCTCCCGCGCAGCGGGGGCCGTGAGGGCGGCGTATGAGGGAGAATCAACGGGAAGAGGAACAGGTGAGCACTGTTAGTGTAGCGCAATGCTCCGTGGTCCTCGCAGTCCCGTGGGTGTGAAGATCAGCGGCTAGCCCCCAACAACAGCGTAGCGTCCAAAAGTCACAGGGAGCAACAAGGAATCCCACACAAGAGTGCCTCAGCCAGGATTTTATACAGCTGGAGCCAGCGAACGGCTCCCGCGCAGCGGGGGCCGTGAGGCGCGGCGTATGAGGGAGAATCAACGGGAAGAGGAACAGGTGAGGACTGTTAGTGTAGCGCAATGCTCCGTGGTCCTCGCAGTCCCGTGGGTGTGAAGATCAGCGGCCAGCCCCCAACAACAGCGTAGCGTCCAAAAGTCACAGGGAGCAACAAGGAATCCCACACAAGAGTGCCTCAGCCAGGATTTTATACAGCTGGAGCCAGTGAACGGCCCCTGCGCAGCGGGGGCCGTGAGGCGCGGCGTATGAGGGAGAATCAACGGGAAGAGGAACAGGTGAGCACTGTTAGTGTAGCGCAATGCTCCGTGGTCCTCGCAGTCCCGTGGGTGTGAAGATCATCGGCCAGCCCCCAACAACAGCGTAGCGTCCAAAAGTCACAGGGAGCAACGTGCTATATAGCTCCTCATCCTGCAGTTTTTTGTGCATTTCACTAACATCACAAGGATTGAAAGGTGAGTTGGCCATGCTTGGATTCAAGTGTTACAGCAAACAAATGATGGACGGAATGCTGACAATGCAAACATTCTTCCCCAGTCAAAAGATCTGGGTTAAATCCATCCTTCTTTTGCCCACTATGCCACCCCAGTTTGGACCCAGCCATATGCAAATCAGTCTTGACCCTGTGCCCCATGGGAACAGTCCAGACCGAACTGCCAGGCCAGGTCCTCCCTGGACCGGAAACAAGCATCCTGGGACCGGTTTCAGGGTATATCACCCTTCTTCAGCCAGGCTAGCTTGAATCCAGTGGCACAGTGAGCAAGGGACCCACGTCTGGGCATGCTTGGATTCAAAGCACATCGCTGCAAGTTGCAGAAGATGTAATTAATTCGCTAAGCTATCTTTACATCTTATCTTGCCAAATAACTTCTAATAGTATTTTTAAATGGAGGCAATAATGAATTTAGATTATTGATGCTAAGAAGAGTTAATCATCAAATTATTGCAAATGTAACCATCAATGATACAAATACTAAAAACAAATCAAAGACATATCCGTATATATTTACAGTGCAGATGAATTCATAAAAATACAATATTTCAAAAGATTCCTCTAGTTACCATTTCCTAAAAACACAACCGATGTGCTAACACACAAAACACCCTCCCTGGACCCGCTTACCCTCACTGATCAGATAGGAGGAGATAAATATTCAAATCAAGGCTACTCGTTTTTTCTGTTGTAGATGGATGACAGGCGGAGAGGAACCACTTGCACCAGTGAGCGATGAGTGGCGAGCAATTCTCTGCTATTGAAAGTTCTCACCCAGCATCACAAGTCACAGAAGTTGGGTTGGCACCGCCTGATTTTCATGTGGGGAATCACTGTTTTTTGTGTGTTTAAAAAGCTTTGTTGAGTACCAAGAAAAAGATACAAAGGGCCAGCAAATAAAAATTGAGAATGATAAGTAACAGGGTACAAAAAAGAAACAGCTAGCAATAAAAGCAGAGAAGAAAGCTATTTACATTTTAAAACGGCAATAAGGGCAAGGTAAGAAGGGGAGGGAAGGGAGGGAGGAAAGGAATACACTTACAACTAAAGAATAGGTTAAATTGCATGACCTTAAGACTATAAAAACAATCTTATGACAATTGAAGAATCAGTTTGCTAATAAGAAATTAGAGAAAAAAGAACAGAGAAATGTAAACATGTACGGAGGTTTAAAGTTTTCAGAACGTATACGAGAGTTTTTTGTTATTACACTCTTATCTAGATATAATGTTAGAGGCAACCAGAAGAGATCTCTATTAACAAATGGCTTACAGGAGGAGGCAGAAGCAATATCTAGTCGGTGATAATGACACAGATTATTCCAACAGTGCCGGACAGAAAGTTGTGTTGAGTTTTTCCAATTAAGTGCAATTTGTTGGAAAGCTAAAGCCAGCAAAAGGTAAAATAGACCATGCTTATGAGTAGGGAGATCCAAATATTCTAATAAACTCTCTTTGAAAAGAGTGACATTGGAAACAGGAAAGTGTATATTAAATATAATAGAAATATAGGAATACATTTTACCCCAAAAAGAGATAACATTAGGGCAGAGAAAGAGAAGGTGCATAAGGTCAGCTGTGGGGGATCCACGGTGAACATCCTTAACATCGCGGTTAGTACACCGCAATGCGGTTACATCGCAATCCTTACAACGAACGTGATGTAACCACGCTATGCCATTACAACGCAAGTCTTTACATCGACTTGCGCTAGATGGCGTGCTAACATTACAAATAGTGTAGTTTACTATCCCAACACCTTCCCTACTGTTAAGTGGACTGGAGTTGGAATAGTAAATTACACTTTACTAATGTAAGCACGCCATCTAGTGCAAGTCGATGTAAAGACTTGCGTTGTAATGGCATAGCGTGGTAACATCGCAGTCGTTGTAACGACCGCGATGTAACGGCACGCGTTGTACTCACTCGCGTTGTAACATCATAAATCCGGGATCCACATGTCCAACAGTTCATATTAGTTGAGTGAGAAAATTTAGCTATAGATATAGGAGTGAAATATAATCTATGATATAGAAAGAACATAGATTGAATGACAGAGGCAGATCTAGAGATTTTGAGAGATCGGCTACAAAACTTGCCCCAGAAGGTGATGCTCCATTCACAGCCCAGATCCGCTTCCCAGGCAAGTTCCACCTTACTCTTAGAATGAGCAGGATCAGGAGATAAGGGGTGTTTATAGATTAGGGAGGCCTTAGGAAGGGTTGTAAGGATTTTAAGAAGAGAATTCTCTTCAAAAGAAAGAGGAATTGAAGGAAGAGAATGAAATGTCAAGAATGATTGCCATTAAAATAGAAAATCTATGCCAAAAAGAATGAGGGCACAAAAATGGATTGAAACTGAGGGAAAGAACAAAGGGTTGTACCATCAAATAGGTCATTGACCCAAGTTATTCCCCTAAGTCTCCAGGATTTCTAAAATAAGGTTCTGTTATTAATGGTAATAAAGCGATTATGCCATATCGGAGAACGTAAAAAGGACTCCCTTGAATTAATATTTGGTTGGGTCAATGGTTTTAACAAGGAACACGAGTGCTTGAATAGGGAAAGAGTAGTTTGGGGAGTCTTGGCTGAAAAGGCCAGTGCCTCCTTTGTAGAAAAGGGTGTAAGCAAAGAGAATTCAATAGAAAGCCATAAAGGCGTGAAGGGGGAGGATTCTGAAAGGAGCCATTTAGAAGCTTGACAGAGGCAAAAGGATTTATGATACATTTGAAAATCAGGAAAGACAACACCCCCATTGGCTTTTGGCTTCTGAAGATATGATAAGGATATTCTAGATTTTTTATTTCTCTAAAGAAATTTGGAGAGAAGAGAGCCTATCTTCTTAAAGTAACATGACGGAATACAAATAGGGAGCATAGAAAACATATAAAGTAAAATAGGAGTAATCATCATTTTAATGGAGTCAAGTCGTCCCCACCAGGAGAGAAATAGGGGATTTCAAGAGGAAAGGAGTTTGTCAATGCGGAAAAGAGCCTCTATGATATTTAGTTTGACAGCAGCAGCTATGGAGTTAGAGAACCATGGGGCATATTTACAAGGGCCATATCTCTGCTTTTTTGGCTTTTAAAGCCCAAAAAGCGGAGAAAAAAATACCGCCCTATTTACAATTAATGAGATGCAAAGTGGGCGTCACTGGGCAGTACAACCTTGTAAATATCGCTGATGTGCACATCGCGATATTTACAAGGTGGCCCATGCATTTTAGCATACGTTAGTTTTGGCCAAAAACCGCTGTTTTCGCCAACAACTAACGTCTGCTAAAATCATGACTAACCCATACCTAACATGGGGGGTGGATTCTTGTGTTACGACCACATGGTCATATCAACAAGCATATCGCCGTTTTCCAGGGATCATCGCTGGAAAACCAGTGATGTTCCCTGCAAAACGGCGATTACCCCGCTATCGCTGGAATTCATATCGCCATTGCGCTATGTGTTGTAAATACAGCGCAAGCATGGTGATGAATTCCAGCGATAGACGGCGATAAATATAAAAGCGCTAAACGCGCTTTGCGATATTTATCGCCGTCTGTTGTAAATATGCCCCCATATTCCTAAATACTTAATTTTAGATTTATTCCACAAACCCAGTCGAAGAGAAAGATTGCTGAGTGCAGAATTTGGTGAGAGGAAGAATTTATGTTTTATCCGAGTTAATCTTATAACCAGAAACCAGGGTGAATGAAGAGATTTTGCGTAATAAGGGAGGAATAGATACTTCAGGGTTGGAAATAAAAAGTAAAATGTCATCCGCATAAGCAGAGAGTTTCAAATGGTGATCACCATAGGGAAATTCGGATATTGAATAATTATTACTGATAGATGATAAAAAAGGGTTCGAGAGCTAGGATGAAGAGAAGTGGGGAAAGAGGACAACCTTGATGAACTCCGCGCTGTAAAGGAAAGTGGGAGGATGTACAGCCATTAACTAACACTGATGCTCTTGGGGCAGAATATTGCAGGGAGGTAAGAGAGATCATTTTGGGGCCGAAGCCATGCCAGTTGAAGGTTTCAAATAAAAAGGACCAATCAACCCCATCAAATGCTTTTTCAGCATCAATAGAGATTGCCACTAGGGAGTAAGAAAGAGAAGGAATTTTGTTTAAGACATTAAGGAATAGACAAGAGTTATCCAAGGTTAGTTTACCCTTGACAAAGCCACATTGTTCTTTACCAATCAAGTGAGGCGTAAGGGGTTCTAGCCTTAGGGCAAGTAATTTAGCGAATATTTTACAATCTACATTAATCAGGGATGTAGGGCGATAGTTTTTACAAAACACAGGGTCACGGCCTTCTTGATGAATCAAACAAACTGTGGCTTCTTGAAAAGTACAGTTTGTTTTGCCAGAAAGAAAAAATTAATGGAAGAGATGTGGAAGTTTCAGAAGTAGTATAGCAGAAAAATGTAAATAGAATTCGACCGTGAAACCGTCCGGGACAGGAGTTTTTCCTTTTTTTAAAACTTTTAAGGCACTGGAGATTTCTTCAAGAGATAGGTCAGATTCAAACGTAGAGACGTTGAGAAGACCATTAGAATGTGTAGGGATGTTATTGAGATAAGATTGGATAAGGGAAATAGTAGATGGGGATTCTGGAGTATACCAATATTTATAAAATGACATAAATTCATCGAGGATATCCTGATCCTTATGGATAAGCTTCCCATCCGAAGAGTATATGGAGTCAATTAAAGTTTGATCTTTCTGCAATTTAAGATAATTGGCCAGAAGTTTACCTACTCCTATGTCCGCCATTGTAGTGAGCGCTGCTACGGAGTAGTATAGATGATGCATTATCAGTAGTGACTTTATTAAAATTTAGTTTAGCACAAACAAGTTCTTGGATGATAGAATCTGACAGTGAGGTGTAAAATTTGTGCTCCAGGGATTTAATATTTGCTAGTGTAGCTTTATGTTGTTGAAGGAACCATTTCTTTTTTTTGAGACATAGTCTATGATAAAACCCCGAGTCGTAGCTTCAAAAGAATCCCATATTATATGCGGGAGAATATTGGGATCATTATTCAATGCAAAAAAATTGTAAAGTAAATGAAGAAGAGAAAAGAGGGTCCTGTAGAAGGGAATTGTTAAAGCGTAAACGGGAAGTGATGGGATGTGGAGGGAGCAAGTCAAAATTAGGAACAACCAGAGCATGATCAGAAATAACAATAGGTTCAATTGAAGTAGAGATAAGATTTTGAGGTAAGGATTGCGAAAGAAAGACATAGTCTAATCAAGAAAAAGAGTTATGAGGTGGAGGGAAAAACAATATGTAAAGAGCAACACGTTCAACAGTGCAGTAATGATGTAAGAAAGGAGAAAAAGGAGAAAGAGGGAGAAATAAAATTGCAATTGGGTCAATTAAAGGGAAAGGAATGGAGAAGTGAAAGATATCAAGAAAAAGTGTAAATAGACAAGCACAAAAAGAAGAGATTGCAATAAAATCAAGAGAAGGAGAAGAAGAATGGCACTAAAGAGGAAAGAGGAAAAGGGAAAGAAAAGAAAGGGCAAGAAGAGACAGTGCATGCCTGAACTGACGACTGTAATACGTACCTTCACACAGGGAAACAGAGGGAAGAATGAGAGGCGGAAACGGACATACGAAGATAGCACACCCAACAAAGGGCAATGCACCACACCAGGACGTCAATTCATCATAAATAGGAACGGGAACATGAGGCGGGTACACAATAAATTCCAAAGGACCTGTAATAGGAATCAGAAAGACGTGTAATCAGAAAGGCGATGAAACAAAGTAACAAACTTCAATAAAAGCAGAATCAAAGAGATTAACACTACATAAGAACTAAAAGCAAGACTTAAGAGGAGGACCAGCAATCTCCATCGAGGAAGTAGAATGAGAGTGAATACATTTTCTAAGATCTGCAGGATCCTCAAATGAAGAAGTTTTGTTCAAAAAGGTGATCTTAAATAAGCAAGGATGGAATAAGCCATATTGAGCACCAAGAGATCAAAGAGCAGGGCGAAGGTCCAGGAATTCCTTTCTTCATTTAGCGGTGGCAGTTAAAACATCTTGAGAGATGAACAGTCTTTGTGTTTAAAGATCTTTTTATTCAAACATAAGAAATAAAACCATACAAACCAAATCATGGCAATACAATACAATAATCTCACAAAACAAAAGGCTCAAGACAAAGCTAATATATACATTTAGTCGTTGGGAACAATTACAAAAAACATACATTATCGTTCCATATTCAAAGCTATTAAGTATTTTCATTGTCTACCATTAGGGAGGGGGGAGGGCAACAGGGGTGCACAACAGACCTCTACATTCGTTCCATGGACTCCATATTTTGGACAATTTTTGTGGGCACCCCCTACTTTCATAAACCAGCCTCTCAGCCTGCATGCACCAATCCATGTCTGACTACCAATCCTTGTAACACAGTTGATTTCCACCCTGTAAGAAACTGGCTCTATATATACTGCACCAAAGTGAGGTACAGTGTGTATAGAGTCCAAGGGTCTCCAGAGGTTTGGCAGAGGTTAAAGTTAAATAGAACCTTACTCTCTAAAGTGATAGCTTGGTCGAGCAGTAAGGCAGTATCAGAGGACAGTGTTAAGCATTTGCAGGCACATGCATCAACCACAAAACCGGACGCAAACGGGCAGATTCTCAGAATCTGCCCCTTTGCGACCGGTATTTTTGCATTTGGGATGCATCATCCCAAATGCAAAAATCGCAATTTAAGGAATCTCAAAATAGCGATTCCGTAAATAGCGATTGCATTTAAGGAATCCCTCATTGAGATTCCTTAAATGCAATGCATTAAAGTTGAAAAAATAGCCATTTCGCTACTAGCGGGAGCAAAATACCATGAAGCTGGACTTCATGGTAATTTGCTAAAACTTAGAAAAATGCACTTATTTGCATTTTTCTAAGTTTCATGTTGCGCACACACATGCCCTTAGAGCATGTGTGTATGCAACATGTGTGCAGAGTTCAAATACATAGGTGCAATAGGGTGTCATTTTGACACCCTTGCACCCTAGAAATTGCGGGAGCAATTTGCGAGTACCTACTGGTACTCGCAAATTGCTCCCGCAATCTCCAATGCATTCCTATGGGCCTGGAGGCCCATAGGAATGAATGGGAAGCCATTCATTAATTGCGACTCGCAATTTGTGAGTCGCAATTAATGAATGTTAAGGAATCGCTATTTTAATAGCGATTCCTACATGCATAGGCTTTTGCGAGTCCTTAATTGCGATTCCTTAATATTCGCAATTAAGGACTCGCAAAAGCTTTTCTTGATGCATGTGCCTGATGATGTACACACTCAGAAAATGAATTCACACACTCAAGAACTAAACTCTTGTTTTTGTATAAAAAATATACTGTTGTTTTATTCCTAGACCCAAGCAAGCCTGGTACAGGTAAGCATATAAATACTTTGCAGTAGTAAATTGCAGTATAACTTGTACTGATTTTGGTTACAGTTTAAGTAAGCAGTTGCAACACTTAGCAGGTATAGTACATTCGAATGAATGGGCTTTTAAAGAAAAATGCAGTTAATTACTTTTCAGATTACTTTTGCTAACATAGGGCTGGATCCTGGATTCAGCACTGGGACATTCCCTGAAAACAGTTGAGTAAAGTCGTTTTAGTTAGAGGTACGATTTTTAAAGAATATTATTTTATTTCAAAAGTTGACACTTTTTCACATATAATCACCAATGTTAGCCAATGGGAGGAAATTTACTTAGCAGGTAAGTTACTTTTGGATTACTTTTGCTAACACAGGGCTGGATCCCAGATTCAGCACTGGGATATTTCCTGAAAACAGTTGAGTAAAGTCGTTTTAGTTAGAGGTACGATTTTTAAAGAATATTGGGCCATCTTATCAAGGAACGGCGATAACATTATCGCCGCTTTAGCGGCAGGAATCTGCCGCTAAAGCGGCGATAATGGGCTTGATAATATGCCCTTGTGAATTCCCATAGAAGCCCAGGTTCACACCAGAACCTGGGCTTCTATGGGAATTCACAAGGGCATATTATCAAGCCCATTATCGCCACTTTAGCGGCAGATTGCAGCCGCTAAAGCGGCGATAATGTTATCGTCGTTCCTTGATAATATGGCCCAAAAGTGTATGTCAAAAGTTGACAGAAACCTTTTCACATAGAATCACCAAAGTTATCCTATGGGAGGGAATTCACATAGCAGGTAAGTTACTTTTGCGTTACTTTTGTAATCCAGTGCTGGACTCCTAGATTCAGTACTGGGACATCTACTTAAAACAGGTAAGTAATTACGTTTTTGTAGTTTGTACGATTTTTAAAGAATATTCTTGTATTTAAAAAGTCGACACTTAGAAACTTTTTGGGAGAAAAACTGTCAATGTTATCCTATGAGGAAAGACAGGTCATCGGTTTCAAGGTAAGTATTCGGTCTTTGAAGTTAGGGTTCTGAGGCAAGACTCAGAGGTCTCCCAGGGTCAGTGAGGCACTGTTGTTGGACCCCCAGTGGCACTAGGGCGGCCGGGTGCAGAGTGTTGAGGCCCAATTTTATCCCATTGAGGATAGGGGGACTCCGGTTGGTGGCTGCTGTCAAGCAGGCCACGGGGCTGTGGGAGCAAAGCTCCTAGGGTTAAGTTCAGGGCAAGTTGGGGACCAAGTTAGCACCCTTAGCGGCACTTGGGCGGGCGGGTGCAGGGTGCTGTTTTGAGGTCGGGTGCCCTGTTGATTTCAATAGAGATTCTCCAGGACAAAGAAAAACTGCAGGCTCGGGGACGAGGATCTTCCAGGAGTGACCACCACTTCGAGGAGTAAGTTGGGATGTTGAGGGTTGGTTAGTCACCGCTGGGTTGGGCACACACGGCCGTGGGGTGTCGGGTGCAGGGGTGCCTTGGGACGTCAGATTTTCTTACCCGCTCTGGTCGCAGAAGGGGGGTCCTCTGGATTGAGGCTGCAGGCGTCGTCAGGAGGTTTGAGGCAGGTCAGGGGTCACCGGATCTCGGGTTGGGATCGCCGGGGGCACCTCCTCGTGGTATTTTTCCACTCAAGCTGGAGCCAGGTTTTGAGGGTGCAGAGTGGGCTGGACTAGCGGGTCCTGGGTGGCACCAGAAGCTGCAGTTCAAACACGTCCGGTGTTCATGGGAGAAACAGTTTGGAAAGTGAAGGCAGGCAGGTCCTCCGGGGTTTTTGAGTTTGCTGTCTGCTGGACACGCCGGAGTTTTGCAGGAGCAGGTTCGAGGGGGAGACAGGCCTGTAGGGCTGGGGCCAAGTCAGTGGGCATCTTCCTCTTCTCAGCTCTGCACGGCTTCTCATCCTTGTTCTTCTCTTCTTTTTCTTGTGGTTGCTGGATCTGACGAAGGAAGGTTCAGGGTGCCCCTAAATACCTAAATTTAGGGGCGTTACAGGTAGGTAAAGGGCAGGGACTAATGGATCCCTTCCCTGAGGTGGGTACACCCTCTATTCTGCAACTCTCCAGTGGGAGGGGTGCAGGAGTCTGTCCCTGGTTGACTGGGTCCCCCCATCCTCAAGATGGCGGGGACTCAAGGTTGTGATTCACCTTGCCTCCCCCACCTTAGGGGTGGAGTTGGCAGAGGTGGGCACACCTCTCTTCCTCACTTGTTTTTCCTGCCAGTTCTCCCACCCAAAGTGGGGGTTAGAACCAGTGGGGACCAGTTGCTGAGTACAGCAAGTGGTCTGGAGCAGCTCACAAAGGTGGCAGGCCTTTGAAGCTTCCCCTGCCCATCCTGGGGGAGGGGACCTAGCACCTCATCCCAGGATGTGCATTGTTGCAGGCCCTCGAGAGCGGATGGCTCTCGACCCAGGGGTCCAGCAACATGTCTGGTGGGTGGCAGCCTAGGCAGCCAATCAGCCAGGACACTGGTTGTGGGTCGAGTTCAGGGGGCATTTCTAAAATGCCCTCTGTTGTGCATTTTACATTGAAACCCCCACACTGGCATCAGTGTGGGTACAATGTGCTGAGAAGTTTGATACCAAAGTTCCCAGACTTCAGTGTATCCAGCATGGTACTGTGGAGTTCGTAATGACCAACTCCCAGCACCATATACTCTTTAATGGTACACTGCACTAACAATGTCTGAGAATGGACTCTGACACTGTAGGGGCACAGTGCTCATGCCTCTGTACCCTCACCACTGGCATAGTGCACCCAGCTAGAGGGGTGACTGACCTAGGCCAGGGAAGTGGTTGTTAGGCATGGCACACAGGGATGTGTGCCATGTCGACTCTTCACTTTTGATCTGCACCAAGACACGCAGCCTGCAAGGCAGTTGGTTTGTGAAAAGGTAAAGGGCCTCTAAGGGTGGCACAATTGGTGCTACAGCCCTTAGGAGCCTTCTCTGGTCACAGTGCCCTGGGTACATGGGGGACCATTTACCAGGGACCTACCGGTGGCCAGAGTTGCCAATTGGGTTTTGTTTTGGGGAAAGAACACAGGCCCTGGGGTTCTGATTGGCAGGGCCCCAGAGCACATCACGTCAAAGAGCATCAGTAGTCTGGCAACAAAAAAAGGGGGGCCTCTTCAGTGTCCTCACCCCATCTTTTTAGTTTGGGTTCAGAGGTGCATACATCTGCAAATTCTAACTTAGCTGGGGCAAGGCCCAGCTCACCCACAGAGGTTACCTACAACTTGAGCAACCCCACCATGACCAATAGGGTCAGGGGGCACCCTTTTAGCTCTTCCCTGATAGGTGAAGTAGCTAACTCACAGGCTTCCTTGGGTTGGGGGGCCTGTCTGCTGTTTTAGGGAGGGGGTCACCACACTTGGTAGTGAACACCCTTCTTCCACCCTTTGTTCTGCCAGCTGAGGAGCCACCAACTCAGACGGGACAGTTGCCTGCGTAGTCAGGTCTTTTTGTTGGCTAGGGGGTACTTTACCAGTGCCAATTTTGGGGTTCTCCCTTACTGGGATAGAATCTCCCTGGCCCGCTGGAACTGTGGCTAACAGTTGCCCACCATTCCTACACTGGTTCCTCTTTTTTTGTGGAGCTTGTCTGCACTAACTGCAGGTTCAACCCCCCCAGGTTTCTTGCGTGAGGTCTGGCACTGGGCCAGTACCTCTCTTTGGCTCAGACCAACCCCTGGGTGGTCATTCTAAGGCACCCAGCTACTTCTAGGGGCACTACAGCCACAGGCCTAACAGTGACTCCCCCTGGACAGTCCTTACTCTTCTGGTTTCCCCTGGGATATACTGGTTTGAGAGAACTAACCTGGCATGCACCACAGTGTGACTGGCACATGTGTCTCTCAGGGCAGTGTCTGGGATTCCATTCACCAGTAGGTGGTGGAAGTGTCAATTCCCCTCTGGAATTTCCAGCTTACTTTTTGGGCCCATACTCCAGTTGAAGGCTAGGAGGACCTCCTCATCTGAGGAACCTTCCTCCAATGCTACACTGGCAACCCCTGAAGTCACATTAGTAACTCCTGGGGCTGCACTAGGGGCCTTGTTTTTAGGACAGCTAGGGTCCTTAGTGTGGTGTCCTGCCTTTTGGCAGTTGTGACAACAGACTCTGTTGGGGTCCCAATTCTTGCCTTGGTACCCTGGCTTAGGTTGTGAGGTGTCTTTGGGCCCACCCTCCTGGACAGGTTTTTGGGGGGCTACCTGGGACTCCTTACTCTTTTCTTTAAGGGGTTCACTATCTTCTGGGGAGGCTTTGTGACCCCTTTCTTTTGGTCACCCCCAGTGGACGTCCTAGTTACCCTTGTTTTGACCCAGTGGTATGCCTTCTTTCCCAACTCTTGGGGAGAAATTGGACCTAGGTCTACCAGATACTGATGCAACTTTTCATCAATGCAGTTACTTATTATGTGTTCCTTCATAAACAGGTTGTAAATTCCATTAAAGTCATGCACATTGTTTCCAGTTAACCAGCCACCCAGTGTCTTTACTGAGTAGTCTACAAAATCAATCCAGGACTAGTTCAGGGTTTTGTGAGCCTCCCTGAATCTAATTCTGTACTCCTCAGTGGTGAGTTCAAATCCCTCAATCAGAGTTTTCTTCATGAGGTCATAGGACCCTGCATCTGGCCCAGAGAGGGTCAGAAGTCTGTCTCTGCAGTTACCAGAGAACAGGAGTGCCCCCCAGAAAGTCTTCTTCACCCTCCTGGCTTCACAAGTGCTCTCAAAGGCTGTAACCACTTAGTGATATCATCACCCTTCTCATATTTAGGGACAATCCCTGTGGGGATTATAGGATCATAAGATTGCTCTGTGGCCTTATTATTTGTATTGCTGCCACCATTGATGGGTGCTAAACCCATCTCCCTTCTTTCTTTTTTCTAGAGCCAGGAGTCTGGACTCTAGATCCAATCTTTTGGCCAGCCTTGCTAAAAAAAGAAAAGAGGCTGCCCTCAATGTCCTCACTGGCAACTGTACCACCTGTGTGGCCTCTAGGTCCCCAGAGGTTAATTCTTGGAAACAAGGGTCCAGGGACCCTTACTTCCCTAGGAAGTGATGGAGGGGAGTTCCTATCCCCTTCTTCCTCACCTCCTTCCCCTTCTGGTGAGTCATCACCATTCTCAGAGGGGTGGTCCTTGGCATACTAAGCCAACAGCTCCTGGAGCGTTTGTTTGGTTGGATGCTGGCCCATGGCTATGTTTTTAATTTTGCATCAGGACCTTAACTCCAGAAAAGATAGGTGGAGGTAAGGGGTGAGGTCGAGCTCCGCAACCATGTCCTCTATGCCATTATTGTTATCTTCACTAATAGCTGGGTTCTGTTTTTGAGACATTCTAACAAAAAGTTCTAACCCCTCTACCCTTGACTATAGTGACTTTTTATTTTCTAAAATTCTACAGGGACTTAAGCAAGGCCCTAACAAGACATTTAGTAGTTTGGTAGAAAAATGGCAATTTGAAAAAATCTGAATTCTAAAGGCAATTTAAGAGTTCTGTCGTGTGAGCAGGTGGTAACCAAGTAGTCCAACAAATGCAAGTTTGTGTCCCACCGCTGATCCACCACTTGGAAACTTTTTCACATAGAATCACCAATGTTATCCTATGGGAGGAAATTCACTTAGCAAGTAAGTGACTTTTGCGTTACTTTTGTAATCCAGTGCTGGACTACTAGATTCAGCAGTGGGACATCTACTTAAAACAGGTAAGTAATTACTATTTTATAGTTTGTACGATTTTTAAAGAATATTCTTGTATTTCAAAAGTTGACACAAAAACTTTTTCACAAAGAACCCCCAATGTTATCCTACAGAAGGAAAATCAATTCACAGGTAAGTTACTTTTTAATTACCTTTCTTACTCAGTGCTGGACAACTGGGTTCAGCACTGGGACCTTTCCTGCAAACAGTTTAGAAAATTCGGTTAGGTTATTTGTGCAATTTTTAAGGAATATTCTTAGTTTTCAAAAGTCGACACAAAAACTTTTTGGGAGAAAAAGTGTCAATGTTCTCCTATGAGGAAAAACAGGTAATTGGTTTCGAGGTAAGTATTCGGTCTTTGAAGTTAGGGTTCTGGGGCAAAACTCAGGGGTCTCCCAGGGTCAGTGAGGCACTGTTGTTGCACCCCCAGTGGCACTAGGGCGGCCGGGTGCAGAGTGTTGAGGCCCAATGTTATCCTATGGAGGATAGGGGTCTGCGGTTGGTGGCTGCTGGCAAGCAGGCCACGGGGTTGTGGGAGCAAAGCTCCTAGGCTTAAGCTCAGGGCAAGTTGGGGACCAAGTTAGCGCCAAAGAGGCACCCTTAGTGGCACTAGGGCTGCCAGGTGCAGGGTGCTGTTTTGAGGTTGTGTGCCCTGTTGATTTCAATAGAGATTCTCCGGGACAAAGAAACACTGCAGGCTCGGGGACGAGGATCTTCCAGGAGTGACCACTACTTCGAGGGGTAAGTTGGGTTGTTGAGGGTTGGCTAGGCACCGCTGGGTTGGGCACACACGGCCGTGGGGCGTCGGGTGCAGGGGTGCCTTGGGATGTCGGATTTTCTTACCTGCTCTGGTCGGCTGGTGGGGTCCTGTGGATTGAGGCTGCAGGTGTCGTCAGGAGGCTTGAGGCATGTCAGGGGTTGCCGGATCTCGGGTCGGGATCGCCGGGGGACCTCCTCGTGGTATTTTTCCACTCGAGCTCGGGCTGGGTTCGGCGGGTGCAGAATGGGCTGGATTTGCGGGTCCTGGCTGGCACCAGAAGCTGCAATTCAAACACGTCCAGTGTTCACTGGAGAAACAGCTAAGAAAGTGAAGGCAGGCAGGTCCTCCGGGGTTTTTGAGGTTGCTGTCTGCTGGACAAGCTGGGGTTTTGCAGGAGCAGGTTCGAGGGGGAGACAGGCCTGCAGGGCTGGGGCTAAGTCAGTGGGTGTCGTCCTCTTGTTAGCTCTGCATGGCTTCTCGTCCTTCTTCTTCTCTTCTTTTTCTTGTGATTGCTGTATCTGAGGAAGGAAGGTTCAGGGTGCCCCTAAATACTAAATTTAGGGGCTATACAGGTAGGTAAAGGGCAGGGACCAATGGATCCCTTCCCTGGGGTGGGTACACCCCCTATTCTGCCACTCTCCAGTGGGAGGGGGGCAAGAGTCTGTCCCTGGTTGGCTGGGTCCCCCCATCCTCAAGATGGCGGGGACTCGAGATTGTGCTTCACCTCGCCTCCCCCACTTTAGGGATGGAGTTGGCAGAGGTGGGCACACCTCTCTTCCTCACTTGTTTTTCCTGCCGGTTCTCCTGCCCAAAGTGGGGGGTAGAACCAGTGGGGACCAGTTGCTGAGTAAAGCAAGTGGTCTGGAGAAGCTCACAAAGGTGGCAGGCCTTTGAAGGTTCCCCTGCCCATCCTGGGGAAGGGGACCTAGCACCTCGTCCCAGGATGTGCATTGTTGAAGGCCCTCGAGAGCGGATGGCTCTCGACCCAGAGGTCTAGCAACATGTCTGGTGGGTGGCAGCCTAAGCAGCCACTCAGTCGGACACTGGTTGTGGGTCGAGTTCAGGGGGCATTTCTAAAATGCCCTCTGTTGTGCGTTTTACATTAAAACCCACAGTGGCATCAGTGTGGGTACAATGTGCTGAGAAGTTTGATACCAAACTTCCCAGACTTCAGAGTATCCATCATGGTACTGTGGAGTTTGTAATGACAAACTCCCAGCACCATATACTCTTTAATGGTACACTGCACTTACAATGTCTGAGAATGGACTCAGACACTGTAGGGGCACAGGGCTCATGCCTCTGTGCCCTCACCACTGGCATAGTGCACCCAGCTAGAGGGGTGACTGACCTAGGCCAGGGCAGTGGTTGGTAGGCATGGCACACAGGGATGTGTGCCATGTCGACTCTTCACTTTTGATCTGCACCAAGACACGCAGCCTGCAAAGCAGTGTGTTTGTGAAAAGGTACAGGACCCCTAAGGGTGGCACAATTGGTGCTGCAGCCCTTAGGAGCCTTCTCTGGTCACAGTGCCCTGGGTACATGGGGTACCATTTACCAGGGACCTACCATTGGCCAGAGTTGCCAATTGGGTTTTGTTTTGGGGAAAGAACACAGGCCCTGGGGTCCTGATTGGCAGGGCCCCAAAACATATCAAGTCAAAGAGCATTAGTAGTCTGGCAACAAAACAAATGGGGGGGGGGTTACTGCAACAGAAACCCACTTTCTCTCACACCCCTCCATGTTCTAGTGATGTTTCGCTTCGCCACCATACATCCCAGTGTAACCCACATCTTCTCGGTACGTGACAAGTCTGTGGCATCCCAAATATTATGGAGACACATCCGAAGGGAGTTGTCTATGTTGGAATCACTAATTCGGGTCATACCAGCAATCACTTTCCCCCAATACTCTCGCAGGACAGGGCAGTACCACCATTGGTGTATAGAGGTGCCATCTAGGCCACAGCTACGTTGGCAAGCAGGGGAACCCAACACACCCATCTTGACCAATACAGAGCTGGTGTAATACCTCTGATGCAGCAGTTTAAGTTGTATGAGTCTGAATCGCGATCGGATCGCTACTGGGCGAGAGGATGCTAGCGCCTCTCTCCAATCATCATCATCCAGATCTCCAACCTAGTCAGCCCACTTAGCCCGCAGTTTATCCTGGGCGTCTGGAGTGTGATGGAGGATTTTCCGGTAAGTCAAACAGATAGCCTTCTCTGAGATATAATCATCCAATAATCTATCCTCCAGAGGAATGGAAACCAGTACCTCAGAATCCTTAGGACTGGCTTTATACAATGTAGTTCTAGCCTGCAAATAACAAAAAGTTTCTCAAATGTGCAATTGATAGTCCTTCTGTAGATCAGCAAAAGGAATCACTCCACCCCTCGTCCACATATCCCCGACTGTAGTACTACCTATCAAATCCCATCCATCGAATCCCGGTTGCCGGTAGGGAATACCCAAGCAGCTGGATTCCAGCAGGGGGGTCACTTGTGTTATTGTATCTCTCCACCCCAAAGCCCATGTCGCTTTATGTCATATCCACGGTGGCTGACATGGGAGTGAACCTGGGTGCGTATCGTTTACCCCCGTAAAGTGCTCTAAGATAGGAGCCAGGTAGCATATTGTGCCAGTCCATTCTATATGCGGGGTCCGAAATAGGTCGATGAGCCCACTGATTTAAAACAACTAGTTGGGAGGCCCAATAATAAGACCTGATGTCAGGCAGGGCGAGACCACCATTGTACCAGCTCTTTGTCAATTTAGTATGAGCGATACAGGGAGGCCCCCGTTCCCAGAGTAATGCCCTAACTTCAGAGTCAATTGAGAAATAAACAGTCTTGTACCAGACCCCAGAAGCTGTTTTTTGTTTAGCTGCATTTAGAACTTGTAGAAAATCAGGAAATTGCAGAAATAAGAGAATTACTCCACAAGGCTTGGACGGAGCAGATGAGGATGACAGACGCGGCCCCAGTCTATGTGCCTATTGAATATTTAATTTGGTCGTTGTGGGGAGGTCCAAGAGCTGTGGAAGGAAAGTGGTAAAATATGTAACAGGGTCATCACATTCAAGGCCTTCAGGCAGGCCACATAAGCAAAGATTGTTGCAACGATTTCTGTTTTCAAGGTCTTCAGTCGATCTTTTTAGTTGCAACACCTCTTTCTCCAAAAGTGTAATTTTGGAAGATAAATCCTGTACATTGCTAATTTGTTGTTCCACCACAGATATGCAGGAGTCCATAGATGACCATTTGTTATCCAGAGTCTGTAGACAAGTGTTTGTTTCCTCAATAAATGGTCTTAGAGAACTAATTTCCTCCAGGACGATATCCAAGGAAATGGGAGACATAGATTTGGGTGGAGAAGGAGGATCCTGTTTAATTCTCTTGATGGCAGACAAAGGTAATTGTGCTTTAGATGCCATGGTAGGCGAAACTGTAGGGCGCTTGCGCCAATTCCTCAGAAGACGCGAAGAATTATTGGAGGAGGCAGAGTGGGTAGAGCAAGACACTGGTTCGTTGGACTTATGTCTCTTGGTGGAGTGTAGTAATTTTTTGCTCCTAGTCATGAACCAACACAGCCAGAGACCAAGAAAAGGCTTATATGATAAAGCACAAAAATTGATGTAAAGTACTCCACAAATTTCAGAATTCTGTTAAATAAATGGACCTCCCAATACAGCAAACCATTCAGTAGAAGAAAATGAGGAAAAAGATGATAAAAAGTGTGGAAAACAGCATTCCAGAGAGCAACAGGTTGAATATTGAAGAAAAATCGTGCAGGCCAGAAAACAAAATGGCGACCGCAGCACAAAGCGGCTGAAGAGTCACCTGAAAACTTTAGGGTCTATCCAGGAACATGGTGAGCTCTAAAGACATCTTCTACTGAAAAAGGTGTTTAGAAATGGAGAAACACCCGCAAAATGCCGAGAACGGCGCTGGAACCGCTGCATTTACATCGACAATCTCTGCTGCAGCGCAGAGCTCCGTGATTAGGCGGCCATCTTAGGTCGCATCGCGCCAGCAAATCCTTGGAATCAAAGTTTAATAAGGCCTCCACACATAGGCAGCTATGTTCACCAATATAGCATTACCAATAAAGTGCTTTGAGGCATACCTCACAGATTTTATGTTGACCTAAATGTGGATGGTGTAAGTCGGTCCCACTGAGACCTCTGAGACCTGCAACTTTGTAAAATGGCCCCTGGGGGCCCTCATCCAAACTCAATGGGGTGGGGAGTACAAATGCTCACACTTTGGTGAGCCATTATGTGGTACCCTCTACACTAAGATTTCTGCTTGGTAATCCATTCCCTCCTCTACCTACCCAAATAAGTGCACATTAATTCCTGGGATACTCAATATATGGTTCCTGACCCGCTCGTGGCCCTCCTGACCTTTACATGTGGCTCTCTGGTGAACATCAGCCCAGCTGCTATTTTTCTGAATGAACACTAATATTCAGAAAGATGTTTAATGGGTAATCGATTATTTGCAGGTTACTGAGGGAAAAAAAGAAGCACAGAAGTTTAGGAAAACTTTCATGTTTAAAGACATTGTGCAACAAACAAACACTTTAGGAACCCTTTAATGTGTAAAGACATCATGCAACACACATGTGCAAATATGATAGTCACTTCAAATTAAAAAAAAAAGTAGTTATGTGGAGGTGTTTCATCTTACTACATCAGATTATATCTCTGTATGAGAGACATCGATTAGAAGTGATAGTTTTAAAAATGAAGGTAGAAACATTCATGCCTTCCCCTATTTCTGATGAAAAATTCATTACTGAACCAAGAGGCAAGTCAATTGTCATGTGTAATCCCTAAGTAGCCGAAATTGTTGTTATACAAGGAAGGGAAATAACCATTACAACATGGTTATTACAGCGTGTTACCATCACAACATGGTTGTAACAACTCAACTGCTGTTACAACTCATTACCATTACTTTGCATATACCTTTACAATATGTGCTTTTACAATAAATTTCATTGTAAAGGCAAGAATGGTAAAGTCATATGCATTTTAAATGTAAGTATTAGGTAAGTATTAAGTGTTTGTGTATAAGGGTGTGTATGGGTGTTTAGAGTTTAGGGTGGGTATGGGTTTTTGGGTGCAGGGTAATTTTAGAGTTCAGGGTAGGTATTGGCTTTTGGGTGGCAAAGGTAATTTTAGGGTGGGTATGGGTTTTTGGGTGGCAAGGGCACTTTTAGGGTTTAGAGTGGGTATGGGTTTTTGGGTGTTAAGGGTACTTTTAGGGTTTAGGGTGGGTATTGGTTTTTTGATGGCAATGGTAATTTTAGAGTTTAGGGTGGGTATGGGTTGAGGGGTTGTGGAGCTTTAATGAAATGTACATATATATATATATATATATATATATATATATATATATATATATATATATATATATATATATATATATATATATATATATATATATATATATATATATATATATATATATGTTTTCCTAATACACATATATATACATATATATATACACACAAACACACACACACATCGTTATATTATGTGTGTTAAACTATATATAAAAATCATATGTATACATAAACCTCGAATCTTCAGTAACACTTCCACCTCAATCACATCATAGCAATTATAGAGACCAAAGCAAAGGAGGGAGCTTTGACCATGATCAAACAATTTGGTGAAATCGGGAGTACCACATAACAGTACAGAACTCCTTGTTTCAAGGCCAATACCCTTCTCAGTACGCCACTTTGTAGTGAGTGGACTATGAAACTTTGGGGACTGTTTACAAGCCTCTTGCGCCTCCTGTGTGTCACTTTTATGGCAAAAGTGACGTACCTGCGGCGCAAGGGGCTTTTAAATAAGCCCTGTTGTGTTCTCTCTCCAATTGGGTAAAAGCAGAATTGTTTTTGCAAAAAGGGATTGTCCAAGAACACATAATTCCTGACAGGGAGTATGCAGGGGTTAATCAAAAACATGTCTTCTGGTTCCATAGTTTCAATCTTGCTCATTACACAACAACTGGGGTGAGAATGGTTCCAATAATAAGACTCAGTTGCCATTGTCACCAAAGAAATGCTACTTAGTTTTGAACCTTGCCCAGACTTTTAATACCGAGATCACAATTAGCGTATTTTGTCAAAGTGGTAAAGCTAGGATTAAATCTTAAGGGGGAGATGTATTAAGTTTTTGCTTCGTGCTTGCATCACAAAAGTGATGCAAAATGATGCAAAATCTTTTTTTTGTAATTTACTTTCCAGCGCTAAACAATTTTAGCGCTAGAAAGTAAATTACAAAAAAAAGATTTTGCATCATTTTTCATTGCGCTGCTTCGCGTCACTTTGCGCCATGGGGGTGTACCAAGGGTAGTGCATGGGCGTTCCCATGCAACTACCCAAGGTTTTTCACACTAAACCCAATTTACTAAAAACAGTAGATTGGGTTTAGAGTGAGAAAACTGTGCCCTTTTCAATTAGGCGCAAGGAAGGAAAATGCTTTCATGTCTCCTTCCTTTTTCGACTTTGCATGCGTGCTGCACTGTGCAGCACACATACAACATGTGAAAAGCTTTCCCTTATGTCAAGCATAGTATTTTGTACATAAAGGGTACCCTTCCTGTACAAAACCTATGCTGGAATTATACACACACCCTAGCACTTCGGCGCTACGGTGTGTGCATGGCGCACGGCAGCTGTAATCAGTGCCGGTGCAAGGGAAAGGGGAGGAGATAGACATATCTTTGAAGATATGGCGCTCTCCTGCTCACTCCCTGTCGCGCAACGCAGTGCAGCCTCGCGGGTAGCTGGGCGACTTTTTTGTAAATCTCCCCATAGTCTTTTCAACTCAGTGGCTAAAATGTTCCTACTGTACCACATGGTGGTGTGTGTCCACCTCAGTAAATTGCACACCCTGTTGAAGGTTCATATGTTTTATAGCACTGGTTACCTTATTTGAGCCTGCTTGTAAACACTTCTAATGGTTACAGTTTAGGGACTAAAATCATGAGAAGATTGTGAGGCCTAAGATACATTTGTTCATTCCAATTGAATAATCAAGTTACTTCCTTTGTACACATGACTTCCTAAATGTAGTGATAGCAGCTTAGACTTCTTACTCAAGGGTGTGATGGAGGATTTGCGACTCAGATACAGCATAACACAGTATTGACAACTCTGAGTGTCCTCTAGAGACTAAGGGGCTTAATTACAAGCCCATTGTGCCGCCAGTGCATCACTTTTATTGATGTACTGGCAGCGCTCTTGTAAAGATACCCTGCATGACTTTTCATGGCTTTATAAATATCTTTCCCTTTCATGCATAACTCTGCGAGAAAAGAGCGTTCCATGTGTGTTGCTGTGGGTGCTCCCATACAACATCCATGGAACTTGATGCGTTCCCAGATTTACAATATTTTGTAAACATGGGAATGTGCCAGAATCTTACGCCTCCCCAGGGGAGGACTAAGGAGGTGCAGCGAGGAGAAATACTTGTATTTCTCCTAATTGTTGCCTCTTTCTATGCGTGCTGCAGAATGTAGCATGCACAGAAAGAGGAAAATGACTTTAATGATTGATTTTGTGCAGGAAGGTGTTCTTTCCTCCACAAAAACTATTATCACCTCAGCGCAGGCACCCTTGCAAAATGTCATAAGCGTGTCTGCGCTGGCGCACGGCTGCTGTTTGTGCGCCGGTGCAAGGGAGAAGGACCGAAATGCGCCGTATCTTGTAGATACGGTGCATTCCTACCCCTGTATTTTGACGCACAGCAGTGCAGCAGGAAGGCTTGCTGCGCTGCAGTGCGTCAAAACATTGTAAATGAGACCCTAGGTGCCTAATTTCGAATGGAGCATGGAATGGAACCCTCAAAATAACTCACAGTCCACACCATGTACCTGCCTCTCTCACTCCACACCCATTTTATGCCTCCACACCCTACCCTTCAGACATCAATGCGGCTCTGGATCACACCACAGACCATACTTTTTGGCCCCAAAGAAATTGTTTATGAGTTCACCTGAAGTGCTTCCATTAATGCTGGATATTTTCATCCAGAGAATGGAAAATTCGCCAAGTCAGACTTAGGGGCATATCAACAAGCAGGCGATAAAAAATTATCGCCGCTTTTTTCTAATGAGATGCAAAGTGGGCGTTCCTGACCTGGCATGACAGGAGAAATGTCGCTAAGCGACATTTCTCCTATCAGCAAGCCTAACGCTATGAAGCATTGCGTCAGGAAAAGTAGCGATAACCCCTGTTATCGCTACTTTCCTTACGCCTGCTTCAGGACTGACTTAGCCATAATATCCTATGGAAGGTGGATATCATGGCTAAGTTTGTGAGTCCCTATCAACTAGCTAACGTGAGATTATCGCTGGGTTTCCAGCGATAATCTCACGTTAGCCAGTTAGCGCTAGGATTTTTATCGCTGATGAGATAAGCGTTGCTAATAGCACGCTATCTCAGCGATAAAAATCGGAGCTAGCCGGCGATAATTATCCGAGCGCTAAGTGCGCTCAGCGATAATTATCGCCGGTTGTTGTTGATATGCCCCATAGTTTTTCTGTAAAGACCACCTTTACCTTATAGCTGCATTCCCATTTCTGCAAAAGATGCATTCTGCTACATGGCTCTCTTTATCAACACCCGTTATCTCTATCTCTAGGCTTTCACTTATGCCTTTAACAGCATCCATCTTAAAGATACTGTGTTCTATTTAAAGCACTTACGTTTAATGCAGCCTTAACTACACCACTTCTATATTCTGCAGTCAATATCTCCGTCCCCAATGCATTTTCAGAAGCACAACACTTACTGCCAGATTAATGCCTATTGTGGATTCTCAGCACATAAGAACAAATCACCGCTTAACCTGCCTGAGCTGCAGAACTCTTCTGGGGGGAGGGGGCACTCTGACAACAAGACGAGACGTTTGCTGACTACACACACTTGTAAAATGTGTATTGCAAGCACTTAGGTTAAGAGTGCAAGGCAAGCGCGTGCATTTTTTCATAATATCCAGTATTTCATAAAGGAGACATCTCAAGCAACCACGTGGCAGGTGCCCAAAGTTTCAAGGAGCTATCCATGCTTATCTGGTTGGAGTGAAATCAATGTTTACTTTCTGTTGCCCGAAATCCCACACATTTAAATGAAGAGCAAATGGGACATTCCTCTTTTTGTCCCCATAATCTGCTGCATGGATGGTGAAGGGGTTCTTTTTGATTAGGTTTAGGTTGGAAGTGCGAGTTTGTGCTTTTAAAGCTTTACAATACTTCTTTAGGCCCGTGTGACGGACATTACGAAAATAAGGCTAAACTATCACAATCTGTGCATTCTGACAGCTCCGCAGCGCACAAATTTCCTGATATCGCCACTGTTTTTGGTTTTTCTATATACTGTAAGAGTTGAGCAATTTTTGAAGAATCAAAAGTTCAAATTTATTTTCAGCTAATAACGCCCCCCCCCCCCCCCCAAGCTTTCTATTGTTCCAGAAGAGTCCCTGGCACTTGGTCTGATAGGTGGGTGAGAAAACAAATGTATGCATTTGCACCTGTAATGCAATTAATTCATTTGGAAAAGAAGGCAGGGAACTAATGCAAATGACTTCAGTAATGAAAATGAATTGATGCTTTTCAAATGTAAATGTATTGCAGACCATTTTGTTTTCCCTTTTTGTAGGTCAAAGTCTATCAGACAATTCAACTGTTTAGTTTGTTAAAGACATGTTGGAGATATTCAGGAAGCTTCCCTGGCAATGCATTCCCCCCATTGCTTATAATTGGCTGTGTGGTTTGAAAATCAAATTTTCTGTCTTTCTAGTTTCTGGCTTTATTTGTTTTAGGCTGTTCAGTTTGAGTTCTTTCCTCCGAAGAAGCAAAGGATTTTCACACTACATCTTCTTGTATTCTTCCAGGAGTGCTCCTTTCTGTAAACAGGCCTGTAAATCTTGTGCTTATCTTTGTCCTATTTGCTGTGATTCAAAGACCGAGGTCAAATGTCAGGCTCTGTCGTCCAAGGAAGCTTTGTGTTTACTTTTCTTTCCCTGACTTGGAAGTGAGAGGATTTATGTAACCATCTTACTGGATACTGGAGGTAGGAAAGGGTTTATTTCTAGCAGAGAACATGATTTAAATGAACTGCGCAAGTATTTGAGAACATATGCGAAATAGGAAAGCACAAATGAAGTACCTTTGTTTATTAACTTTGAAGTGTGTGGGAAACAAATATTTAATATCATCAACACAAATCAATACACTTGGTGATGCCATTTCCGCACATTTTCGTTTGTGTGCTGTTTAGTTTTATTATATGCCACTCTACTCTGCACTACTGCACTATATACCAAATGCACTCTATGCCACTCTACTCTGCATCACTGCACTCTACGCCACTGAACTCTGCAGTACTCCATTCTATGCCATTCCACTCTGTCATTCCACTCTACATTACTATACTGTAGTCTATTCTATGCCACTGCACTCTATGCCATTCTACTCTAAACCACTCTACCTCACTGCACTATATGCCACTCAACTCTGTGCTGCACCACTGCACTCTATGCCACTGTATCCTACACCACTGCACTCTATGCCACTTTACTCTGCACCACTCCACTCCACTCTACGACACTGCACTCTACTATGCATCACTCTAATCTATGGCACTGCTTGCTACAATGCTGCATTGTACAACGATGAATTCTGTCGCTGCACACTACACCACTATGCTCTGCAACACTTTATGCCAATACACTCTACACCAGTTCTCTCTACTCTACACCAATTGACTATATACCACTCTACACAACTCCACTCTATACTACTGCAATACACAACACTCTTTTCCACTTCACTCTACACTACTCTACTCCACTTGTCACCATTCCACTAAACAATACTCCATGCCACTATCCTCTACGTCACTAGGTTTAAGCCATGCTAAACAGCAGCCACGCAGGTGTACAACATACCTAAAACACATTGGCAACGCGAATAGCTCTTGCATAGGCGAAAGCTATTGGCTTTGGCAATGCTTGTTAGATGCTGCCTTCCCTGTAAGTCAGATCAATTATTTTTTCCTTTGCAGCTGTTTGTGGTACAGGGCCTGAACAGGGAGCTGCAAAGCCCTCACAGAGCGGGGGCGATGAAAGATCGGGTGTGATGAAAGAAGGACAGCTGGAAAGGATTTCTGAGGAAAACAGCCTTTACCATGCAGGCTTTCCAACGTAATTGCTTTACCGCCCATCAATTGCAATGCAATGCCTTTACCACGCATTGCCATCACCACACATGTTGTTACCAGGCATATGCCTTCACCATAAGGTAAGTGTGTGAGTGTGTGTGTGTGTGTGTATATATATATATAAATTCACTGAAAAAACCATAGGTTTCAGGCACGTTATAGTTAGAAATTAGCATTTAAAAAACCTTAGAAATTCACTGAAAAAACCAAAGGTTTTAGGGAAAGTTATAGTTAGATGGACATTTCACTAGTACAAAACCATAGAAATTCCCCCGTTATAGTTAGTTCAGCTAACTATAACTCGCGCCCCCGCAATGCACTGCAGATGACGTCACATATTACATCACTCATGACATGGTCAGTGACATCACTCATGACATCACTGATGACATCTCAAATGACATCACTGATGATGAATACAGTGAAAACACCTACATACACTAGGGAACACTATGCGTTGCGGTACCCCTGTGATTAGCATGACCTTCTCTGTAAGGCCCTAGTACATAATAGAGCAGGGGAATTAAAACTACCTCTTATAATCCTCCACGGGGCGCGTTTGCACAGTGGTGAAGGGAGGGGGTGGGGCCTGAGGTGACGTGTGCAAACACGCCCGTTGGCGTGTTTTAAGTTGGGAGAGTCCCGGGATGCCCACCCCCGGGGCACTGCTGTTTGCAATGACAGGGCCCTGTGGCGCGTTTTAAGTTGGGAAATTAATTCCCCTTCCATCCTGAGGGCCCCTGGGGGCCAACTAGCCCACCAGGTTCCTCCAGTACGTGCCACAGAGCTGCGTTGCAGAGAGGTGTAAAAAGGGGCATGGCCTGGACCACGTCTCTGCAACGCAGGTCTGTGGCGCTTACTGGAGGTTACTGGTGGGCAAGTTGGCCCCCAGGGGCCCTCAGGATTGAAGGGGAATTAATTCCCCAACTGAAAACGCGCCATAGGACATGTTTGCACACGTCACCTCAAGCCCCGCCCCTCCCTTCACCACTGTGTAAACACGCCCCATGGCATGTTTTAAGTTGGGGGATTAAGTCCCCTCGAATCCTGAGGGTCCCTGGGGTCCAACTAGCCCACCAGGTACCTCCAGTTAGCGCCGCAGGGCTGCGTTGCAGAGAGGTGGTCTGAGGCCACGCCCCTTTTTACACCTCTCTGCAACGCAGCTCTGTGGCGCTTACTGGAGGTACGTGGTGGGTTAGTTGGACCCCAGGGACTCTCAGCATTGAAGAGGAATTAATTCCCCAACTTAAAACGTGCCACAGGGCCCTGTCATTGCAAACAGCAGTGTCCCGGGGGTGGGCATCCTGGGACTCTGCAGGAGCCAGCCCTGGGGGTGGCAGTCCCTAGGGCCATGAAGGGCTCCAGGAGGGGGGCCACGCGGCCCCTCTCCCAATAATTGCACAGCCCCAGGGAGATGGTGATCCCCGAATTTAAATACTAGTGCCCCGAGGAGGTGGCGGACCCCGGGGCGTGTGGGGGGGCTCGAGCTCCCCCCACAGGTCTACTATTATTTTTTTTAAAGCCCCTGGGTGGCGGTCCCCGAGACTTGGGGGCCTCATTCATTAAAAAAAAGCCCCGGGAGTGACGGTCCCCGGGGCTGCGGGGGGGGCTGTGAGCCCCCCACAAATATTCATAGAAAGTCCCGGGGTTGGCAGTCCCCGGGGCTGCAGGGGTCCCCTGGTCCCCCGCAATAATTTTTTACCCATGCCCCCGGGACTTGGCCAACCCGGGGGCTAATTAATAACGAAGCTCGGGAGCCCGTGCTCTGTTTTTTTTTTTGCGTCCGGAACCGCAGATCCTCCGCACATCCCGCGATCTACCGAGGCACAAGATGGCTGCCAACACTTCCTGGTTTGGAGTGTTGACAACCAATTAGCATTAAGCTCTTGATCGGGAGGGTGCGCGGATCCTCCGTGCCTCCAGATATCACTATCTTTATTTCTTAATTTCTCAAAAACTACTGAACGGATTTACACCATTGGTCGCTTTCTGAGCCAAACAGTACCTTTTTGACAAATTTGGTGCAATTCCGTTCAGCAGTTTGTGCTATAACTGTGTCTAAAATTTCCTATGGAAATAACATGGGGAAAACTCGTTTTGAGACCCCCATTTTTTCTCGGCTCCCGCTTGACGAATCACGCCCAAACTTTCAGGATAGGAGCTGACCAGAGCGCCCCACCAGTTTTGAAAATTTCACGAAGATTCGTCAACTGGCACCAAAGTTATTGGGAAAAAAAGGTTACAATTTTCCTATGGAAACTAGATCCTAACTATAACTACCTACTGGCGACCACCTATAGTTAGGACCTATTATCCATAGGCAATCCGCAACATTCTATTCCCAATAACTAATGCGCCGATTGACGAATCTTCGCGAAATTTTCAAAACTTTTGGCCAGCTCTGGTCCGCTCCTATCCTGAAAGTCTCAGGATGATTCGTGTAGCGTGGGCCGAGAAAAAAGGGGGTTCCCAAAACGTGTTTTCCCCATGCAATTTCCCATAGGACCTTTAGCCGCAGCTACAGCCCGAACTGCTGAACGGAATTAGACGAAATTTGGCAAAGACGTAGTCCTCAGTTCAGACTTTTACCATGTGAAAAAGCCTTCTGCTGGGATATCATAAATCATGTTTGAGAGAAAACTATTTTCTCATGCTTTTCCCACAGAGGTTTGGAAGGTGATCTATAAGCTAAACTGAGAGCATATTTTCTGTAAATTCACATTCTCTTTCTCAGTCATGTGAGAATGAAGTCTGACATTCTCAGTAAAACATGTACATCCAACAAGGGCAGAGACTGTCAGTTGATTCATTTGTGTTCTACTGCAGCTTCCCAGAGTGTTCTAAAGAACAACTAGAGCGCTAACAATCCTACTTATGACAAACGTATGGCACACCTGAAGCCATCTTGATTGTAATAAAGTGGTAACTCTTAAATCACTTAATTTAAAAAGGAACAAATTGAGGGGGTTCATTTTGCCATAAAAAGTATGATTAGTGCTGCAGAAAGAAAAATTAGGGCACATTTTGAGTGACTTCTCAAATCCTCTTCTATTTCATTAAAAAATTCTGACATGCAGACTGAAACATGCACTTTCAATACCGGCAGCATACTTTCCTGGTGAGCAGTAGCTTTACTACAGTGATCTAATGAACAACTAGAGTGCTAACATTCTGAATTTATGGCAAATGTGTGACACATCTAAATGCCTTCATGATGGAATCAAAGTAAAAAACTGAAAGTATTTCCTACTGAGGAGACTGTAGTAAATGAGGAAATTAGGAAACTTCATATAACAAATAAGTCTCCCAAGATGGCCACCAGAGACAAAAGTGCCCAAATGTAGCACAAATATCACCCAGATGTAGCCCAAGTATAGCCCAATGACAGAATGTCCCAGAGTGTTGTTAAGAACAACTAGAGCGCTAACAGTCTTACTTATGACAAAAGTATGGCACACCTGAAGCCATGTTGATTGGAATAAAGTGGTAACACTTAACACATTTAAATTGCAAAGGAACACAATGAGGGGGTTCATTTTGCCATAGAAATTATGATTAGTGCTGCAGAAAGAAAAATTAGGGCACATTTTGACTTCTCAAATCCTCTTCTATTTCATTAAGTAAATTCTGAAACGCAGACTGAAATATGCACTTTGAATACCAGCAGCAGACTTCCCAGGTGAGCAGTAGCTTTACTACAGTGATCTACTGAGCAACTAGAGTGCTAACATTCAGAATTTATGGCAAATGTGTGACATATCTGAATGTCTTCTTGTTGGAACCTAAGTAAACAAGCATTGAAAATGCAAAAGGTCTCGCCCTCGTTTAAGTTAAAGCAATTCTGTTTGTAATTAGGTGGCTTTTTAGCTTTGCTTGTATTAGTGTTTTTCAAACTTTCATGTACATAACATGCATATGTATGCATATATGTATATGTATGCATGCATTTATATTGATATAGATATGCAGATTATATATATATTTATTTGTGTATGTATATATAGATGTACACATACATATATATAAATGCATATGCATTAATATGCATATATGTATGTGCATATGTGTGCATGTAGAGAGAGGTAGAGCGATGTAGAGAGGAGAGGTAGAGAGGTAGAGGTAGAGAGGTAGAGGTGTAGAGAGGTAGAGGTGTAGAGAGGTAGAGGTGTGGAGAGGTAGCGAGTAGTAGAGAGAGAGGTAGAGAGAGGTAGAGAGTAGAGAGTGAGTAGTAGAGAGTAGTAGAGAGCAGTAGAGAGTAGAAGAGAGAGTAGTAGAGTGAGTAGTAGAGAGTAGTAGAGAGTAGTAGAGAGTAGAAGAGAGAGTAGTAGAGTGAGTAGTAGAGAGTGAGTAGTAGAGAGTGAGTAGTAGAATGTGAGTAGTAGAGAGCGAGTAGTAGAGAGTGAGTAGTATAGAGTAAGTAGTAGAGTGAGTAGTAGAGAGTAGTAGAGAGTGAGTAGTAGAGAGTAGTAGAGAGTGAGTAGTAGAGAGTGAGTAGCAGAGAGAGAGAGAGTAGAAGAGAGTGAGTACTAGAGAGTAGTAGAGAGAGAGTAGTAGAGAGTGAGTAGTAGTGAGTAGTAGAGAGTGAGTAGTAGAGAGTGAGTAGTAGTGAGTTGTAGAGAGTGAGTTGTAGAGAGTAAGTAGTAGAGAGTAGTAGAGAGTGAGTAGTAGAGTAGTAGAGAATGAGTAGTAGAGAGTGAGTAGTAGAGAGAGAGTAGTAGAGAAGTAGAGAGTGAGTAGTAGAGAGTAGTGGAGTAGTAGCGTGAGTAGTAGAGTGAGTAGTGGAGAGTGAGTAGTAGAGTGAGTAGCAGAGAGTAGTAGAGCGTGAGTAGTAGAGTGAGTAGTAGAGAGCGAATAGTAGAGAGCAAGTAGTAGAGAGTGTGTAGTAGAGAGTGAGTAGTAGAGAATAGTAGAGTGAGTAGTAGACAGAGTAGTAGAGAGTGAGAAGTAGAGAGAGTAGTAGAGAGCAGTAGATTAGTAGAGAGTGAGTAGTAGAGAGAGTAGTAGAACGTAGTAGAGTAGTAGAGAGTGAGTAGTAGAGAGTGTGTAATGGAGAGTAAGTAGTGGAGAGTAGTAGAGAGTGAGTAGTAGGGAGTGAGAAGTACAGAGTGAGTAGAAGAGAGTGAATTGTAGAGAGTGAGTAGTAGAGAGTGAGTAATAGAGAGTAGTAGAGTGAGTAGTAGAGAGCGAGTAGTAGAGAGAGAGTATAGAGTGAGTAGTAGAGTAGTAGAGAGTGAGTAGTAGAGAGTAGTAGAGAGTGAGTAGTAGAGAGTAGTAGCGAGTGAGTAGTAGCGGGTGAGTAGTAGAGAGAGAGTAGTAGAGAGTGAGTAGTAGAGAGTAGTAGAGAGAGAGTAGTAGAGAGTAGTAGAGAGTGAGTTGTAGAGAGTAGTAGAGTAGTAGAGAGTGAGTAGTAGAGCGTGATTAGTAGAGTAGTAGAGATTAGTCAGTCAGTGTCAGTCTGTGTCAGCCAGTCAGTCAGTGTCAGTCAGTGTCAGTCAGTCAGTCAGTCAGTGTCAGTCAATCAGTGTCAGTCAGTGTCAGTCAATGAGTGTCAGTCAGTGTCAGTCAGTCAGTGTCAGTCAGTCAGTGTCAGTCAATCAGTGTCAGTCAGTCAGTCAGTGTCAGTCAGTCAGTCAGTGTCAGTCAGTCAGTCAGTGTCAGTCAATCAGTGTCAGTCAGTGTCAGTGTCAGTCAATCAGTGTCAGTCAGCCAGTGTCAGCTAGAGCAGCTCTGCTGACCTGGTTCTCTGGCTCTAAAGCAGCTCTGCTGACCTGGTTCTCTGGCTCTAAAGCAGCTATGCTGACCTGGTTCTCTCCCTCTAAAGCAGCTCTGCTGACCTGGTTTCTCTGGCTCTACAGCAGGTCTGCTGACATGGTTCTCTGGCTCTGGAGCAGCTCTGCTGACCTGGTTCTCTCCCTCTAGAGCAGCTCTGCTGACCTGGTTCTCTCCCTCTAAAGAAGCTCTACTGACCTGGTTCCTCTGGCTCTAAAGCAGCTCTGCTGACTTGGTTCTCTGGCTCTAGAGTAGCTCTGCTGACCTGGTTCTCTCGCTCTAAAGCAGCTCTGCTGACCTGGTTCTCTGGCTCTAAAGCAGCTCCGCTGGCCTGGTTCTCTGGCTCTAAAGCAGCTCTGCTGGCCTGATTCTCTGGCTCTAAAGCAGCTCTTCTGACCTGGTTCTCTCCCTCTAAAGCAGCTCTGCTGACCTGGTTTCTCTGGCTCTACAGCAGCTCTGCTTACCTGGTTCTCTGGCTCTAGAGCAGCTCTGCTGACCTAGTTCTTAGTCTCTAGAGCAGCTCTGCTAACCTGGTTCTCTGGCTCTACAACAGCTCTGCTGACCCAGTTCTCTGGCTCTAAAGCAGCTCTGCTGACCCGGTTCTATGGCTCTAAAGCAGTTCTGCTGACCTGGTTCTCTGGCTCTAGAGCAGCTCTGCTGACCTGGTCCCTTGGCTCTAAAGCAGATCTGCTGACCTGGTTCTCTCCCTCTAAAGCAGCTCTGCTGACCTGGTTCTCTGGCTCTAAAGCAGCTTTACTGACCTGGTTTCTCTGGCTCTACAGCAGCTCTGCTGACCTGGTTCTTAGGCTCTAGAGCAGCTCTGCTGACCTGGTTCTCTGGCCCTAAAGCAGCTCTGCTGACCTGGTTCTATGGCTCTAAAGCAGCTCTGCTGACCTGGTTCTCTGGCTCTAGTGCAGCTCTGCTGACCTGGTTCTCTGGCTCTAAAGCAGCTCTGCTGACCTGGTTCTCTGGCTCTAAAGCAGCTCTACTGACCTGGTTCTCTGGCTCTAAAGCAGCTCTGCTGACCTGGTTCTGTGGCTCTAAAGCAGCTCTGCTGACCTGGCTCTCGCCCTCTAAATCAGCTCTGCTGACCTGGTTCTCTGCTTCTAGAGCAGCTCTGCTGACCTGGTTCTATGGCTCTAAAGCAGCTCTGCTGACCTGGTTCTCTGTTTCTAGAGCAGCTCTGCTGACCTGGTTCTCTGGCTCTAAAGCAGCTCTGCTGACCTGATTCTCTCCCT